>NC_139459.1:384077500-385342500 GCF_057233095.1 Heloderma suspectum | reverse complement strand
GTTTGTATTATCTACCCAGCACATCGGCCAGAAATGATATGATGTCAGGGGCATGCCCCCCCAGCAGTAGCGGCTTGTGTACAATCTTACAGGCAGGGCAGAGAGTAGGTCAGGAGAGGTGGAGCCCAGGGGGTCTTGGGTGTGGGGTCATGGGGTGGGATCTTGGGGGGCAGAGCCAGCGGGGTTTTGAGGGGGCAGAGCCAACCTTACCTAGTTTGTGACACAGCCTTCTCTCTTGCACACACTAAGTTTGCACAGTTAAGTTTTACTTCAACCCTTCCTAGTCCTTTTTTCCTTTTGTGTCATGTCTTTTTAGATTGTAAGCCCGTGGGTAGGGACTGTCTTCTTTCATTTATTATTTGTAAGCTGCTCCAGGAGCCTTTTAGGCTGAGAACTGGGATAAAAATACTGTAAACAAAGTAAATATATAAAGAAATAATTTTAAACATAAGAAGATGCGTGTCTGTAGCCAGCTGTTTCCAGACTAGAGAGAGAGAGAGAGTAGTATAGTGGCAACTTCAGACGTGCAGGGTCCCTTCATAATAGTCACAGCCACACCCCCTCACAGCCATGCCCCCTCACAGCCATGCCCCCTTCTAAGATTATACAACCTTGTAAGATTATACAATAAAAATGAGCTTTCAGTCTTTTTGGAGTTCTGTTGAGTGATGTATGCAGGATGAGGGCATGTCTTTTGATATTGAGCAAGAACATGACAATGATAGCTTCCAGAAGTTCCAGGTGATCACCCACAGTGTCAGAAACGCACCTTGTAATATTTTCCCTAGAGCAGCCGTCTGGATTGTTGATCACTTTTTTGGTTTCTTTCAACATTCTTTGGCCTCCTCGACCACTGAGTTAATCTTTTTTTTTCTTTTTCTTTTCCTTTTTCACAAGTCCAGAATCCATAGTTCAGTCATCTCTTATGGTATTTTAGTTGGATCCAGACTTAGTCATGTTTAGAGTAGACTCACTGAAAACAGAGGACCTTAAGATAGTCATAAGCCATGACCATCTTTTCCTGTTGATTTCAGTGATTCTACTCTAAGCATGACTAAGTCTGGGTCCAACCGTTCATGTGGCCTTCTGAGCAATGTCTCAACCTTGGAGAAATCACACTATATAAAAGCTCTCTTCTGGACTCACATTCCCTTGTTTGCAAAACAAGGGCTACTGCCACTGCTAATGATGATATCCTCATAGTCACACAACAAGGGCCAGCTCAAGGCCACAATGGGTCCCAGAGTAGCTGTCCCTAGTGAGCCTTCTCCTCTGCTCCCATTACTGAAATCAGACACAACATACACACATACAGAGAGAGAGGGAGAGAGATTCAACAATGTACAGTAATAATGAAAAACCATTTTTCACTACATATTTTAGTGGAAATCATCTTCCAGGCTTTACTGGGAGCAAAAGATTTATATCTCTTCCATGGTAGAAAACTCAAATACGAACACATGGTTCTCCTTTTACAATATACAGTGCACAGTAGATGTACAAATCCCTTACCTTGTTCCCGGTGGGGCCATCCGTGGTGGGGGAGAGGCAATCCATCCCTCACCCTGGAATCCTCCCTGTAGCAGCCGCCATTTGCATCCCCACATTAGCCGTGATAGACTATGTATATATTTACGTAGCCTATCACAAAAACAGCAGGGATGCAAATGGCGTAGCGGACGCTATTTGCATCCCTGCTCTTTGCCGTGATAGGCTATGTAAATACTTGTGTAGTCTATCATGGCTCAAGTAGGGAGAGAAACGGTGGCCGCAGATCAGGGCAGCCATTCGCGGCTGCAGACCAGAGGCAGTGGATGGACCGGACAGCCAACACCAGGTAAGATCCATCCCAGGGAAGTTTCGCAGGGTGGCGGGGTGGATTGCTCCATTCTGCCACAGACTCCGGGGGGACGGATTCTAAAGATTCTAAAGAATCCGGCCTCTCTGGAGTCCGTGGGGGAATTCTCTAACATCCCTAGTGCGCAGACACATAAAACATAAACACACACCGATTAGGGGTGCACGAAACCCACTTACCTGGTCTCGCAGCTTTTCGTGGTGGGGTGGAGGCGCTTCGGTGCTCTCCCCCTGAAGTTCAGGCTGGGGGGGGGGGAGGCTTCCCGCCTCGCCTGGCCGAAATTCAGGCCGGGGAGGAGGCGCCTCGCCTCGCCCGGCCGCGAAATTAAAAGTAAAAAAAAAACACACGCCCCCGTGATAGGCTACGTGACGATTAACGTAGCCTATCACGGCTAGATCTGCAAAGTCAGCCATGATAGGCTATGTGACGATTTACGTAGCCTATCACGGCTGACTTTGCAGATCTAGCCGTGATAGGCTACGTTAATCGTCACGTAGCCTATCACGGGGGTGGTTTTTTTTTTTTAGTTTTATTGGAATGGCGGCGGCGGCAGCCGGTCGAAAGATCGGCTCCCACCCCCGCCCCTGACGAAGACCCGACGAACTGCCGCCGGGACCCGCCACCGGGAGGCACATTCAGCAAAGGTAAGTCCCGTCCCGGGGGGGGGTGCGGGGTGCGGGGGGGGGTGCGGAGAATTTCTCCCCGAAACTTGTTCAGGGGGCCAAACACGTTGGCGCTCAGCCCCCCGAAGTTTCAGGGAGAAATTCTCCGCGAACCCTAACACCGATGCACTCTCTCATACACGCACACGTGCGCGCACACACACACACACGCACACGCAAGAGACATAAACTGACTCACTGCTTCTTTCAGATGCAACAGCCAAACAGGCTGCTTTGTTATTATAAAGAAATGAAAGAGGCCTGTCAGGAATCCATGAGTGTTTATCCCCCATTAACTTCCAGGTGCCTGCACCTCTCTCTCTCTCTCTCTCTCTCTCTTAATATACCCTCCACAAGATCATGTACTGTGCAGTGTCACAACACAGATAGACTCCACCTGCCTTGGTTTCCCTCTAGGGATGTATGAAAGTCACTTACCTTTCCGCGGATTATGTTGATGGTGGGGGGGGAGGCGATCCGTTCCTCCCCCCCGGAATCCTCCACAGCCGGCTGTGCTCCGTGGCAGCTCCGCGGAGCAGCTGGCCAGGCCCAGCCAGGCCAGAGCCATCCGCAGCCGGATTTCCGGCCACAGAGGGCTCTGGGGAAAAAACAAACAAACCCGCGTATGCAAATGGTGGCGGCTACGGCCGCCACCATTTGCGTTCCTTATTTTTGGCCGTCTAGCAGGCGCTATTTGCATCCCTTTTTGATTTGCTGTTTTAGCCTACGTAAATATTTATGTAGGCTAAAATGGCGAATCAAAAAGGGACACAAATAGCACCCGCTACGCTATTTGCGTTCTCCTTATTTTCGCCGTCATAGTCTACGTAAATATTTACGTAGATTAAGATGGCCAAAAATAAGGAATGCAAATGGCGGCAGCTGTAGCCACCGCCATTTGCGTGTGTGTGTGTGTTTTTAAGCCCAGCCATGATAGGCTACGTAAATCTTTACGTAGCCTATCACATCGTTTTTTGTTTGTTTGTTTGTTTTACAAGACTGCAAATGGCGGCAGCAGAGCCAGTCAGAAGACCAGCCGCCACAGCTGCCGCCTGGAAGATCTGCCCCAGGTAACTCTCGTCCCAGGGGGGATCCGTCGGGGGGGCGGGGGGGCAGGCCGTTATGCCACGGAGTTCGGGGGGTGAATGCACTGGCATTCGGCTTCACCAAGATCCGTGGCGGAATTCTCTGACATCCCTATTTCCCTCCCAGTAAGCACACAGGGAAAAGCAGAAGAAAAAACGACAACAACAGAAACAGAAAGGCTGCAGGAGCTTTCTTAGACCCAGCCTCCTCCTCCTCCTTCTCTCTCTTCCCCTCCCTCTCCCTTTCTTCCTCCTCCTGGCTGGAGCTTTTGCTTTTCTTCCCAGCTCTCTATTTCCACGCTGGGGGGGGGGGGAAGACAAGTTCATGAGGAAGGGAAGGAAGGGAACAGCAGGAGGGGAGTGTGCAAAGTCAGGTGCTCTCTCCATGCAGACAGCCAAGACGAGGGAGGGAAACATACCACCCAATCTCCAAACTCCCTTTCTCCTTCCCGCAGCGACCATGGCTCCCTTGCTCACAGCCTTCTGTTAACCTGGAGCCGGCAGCAGCTCCAGTCCCCTGGCAGCTCATGTCACCACCAGTAGCAGTTGGAGCCCTGCCTGAGGAAGCCGCTGCCAACCCCGGTGCAAGCAGGCTACACTCTCTTTCCTGAGCCACTGCAGCCCAATGTATGTTTAATTCAGAATACCTCCCTGCTAAGTTGAATGGGCACCTTCCTCCTAAGTAAGCCTCCAGTGGATGGTGTCCTCTTAAGTTTGCCCAGACTAAAACAAGGAGTAAAAAGGTAAAGGTGTCCCCAACCAGTCGTGTCCGACTCTAGGGTGCGGTGCTCATCCCCGTTTCTAAGCCGAAGAGCCAGCGCTGTCCAAAGACGCTTCCGTGGTCATGTGGCCGGCATGACTGAACACCGAGGTGCACAGAACGCTGTTACCTTTCCTGCCGAGGCGGTACCTATTTATCTACTTGCAATTTCTTGCTTTCAAACTGCTAGGTTGGCAGGAGCTGGGACTGAAGACGGGAGCTCACTCCGTCACGCGGCACTTGGGTCTCAAACTGCTGTCCTGCCGACCTTCCAGTCTGCAGTTCAGCGTCTTAACCACTAAGCCACCGCGGCCCCCAAAAAAACAAGGAGAGGGGAGCCCATTCTAGAGAGAGAGAGAGAGATCTAAAGTGGGTCATATATATAAACAACAACAACAACAAATCTCATTCTTACAGTGTCTCCAAGGCAGCCTAATTCACTCCTTTGATGTCCAAATTCCCTGGGTTCTTGAGAGCTCCTGCAGGGCCACACGGGGTGAAAGGGAATCCCTTTGTGCTCCTGCCATGCAGGAGCTGAGCTCAGCAGCGCTGCTCATTGGGGATGGCTTGGTAGGAGGGCGACAGGGCGGGGCGCCACGCAGCCCTCCCCAAAGGGTCTGAATGCAGCAAGCAGAGGCAGGGGCAGGGCAGGGTGCCCAGCATACAAGGCAGCAGCAGGAGTGGGGCAGTGCCCTGTGGAGCTTCCTCAGCCTTGCCTAAGTTGCAGCCGGCAGTGCCTAAAGCACCAACCCACATCTACCTGGATGGGTGGGAGGTTCTGCAAGATGAGAGAGCAGCAGCGAGCCTGGTGACCGCTACTGCAGCCTGGCAATAGCAGCAGCAGCAGCAGCGCTAGGACTCATGTGACAGCCTGTCAAGGGCTTCCAAAGGCCTGTCCCACAGCAACAAGTCAGGACCCGGCTGTGACCCTGTATTGCCCTGGCCATGGGCTTCAACCTCTTAATAGAGTGGTGCCAAGATAGTGATAAATCAGACCCAGGTTTGCTTACAAGGAGTACTTTATTGACTAACTTACAGCACACAGGTGTACTCAATGGTTGGACCAGACAGCTTCTCTGAATCCAGAGCCATGGGGTACAATGGGTCTTATACTCTACATGTTATCAATGAGGCAGCATAACAACAGCAAGTGCCATCTAGCGTTCATTCCCAGCATAGACTCACAGTGCTTGGTTCTCAGCACAGCCACCTGTAGCTTTAAGGTAAACAAACCTCACTTCCCAGGCACATCTTGATTAGATACTCTGCTCATTCGTATGGAATGTGCTGAGGCCTCTATCAGCCTTTTGACTCATCTTCATTTGCTCAGAGGGTTACTAGCAAGGGAATTGCACCAATAATGAACTTAAGCAAGCCATTATGGATCTCTAGGCCCCTCTAACACTACAAATGACTTGACTACACTCTTGGGGCCAATACAGACCCAGCTCAAGAAAAAGTGTTGAGACGAATACTCTGTGAGCCCTGGCAGGACCAGGGATGGTGGAGAAATCCGCCACGGACTCCAATGAGGCCGGATTCTTTAGGACTCCCGGGGTCCATGGCAGAACAGACTGCTCCCCATTGCCACCCCGTGAGCTAAGGTTGGGACGGACCCTACCTGGTGCTGGCCGGTCCGGGTCCATCCTCTTCATTCCGCAGCCAGCTGCTGCCGGGCTGCAGATGCAAATGGCATCCGGCGTAGCGGACACCATTTGCGTCCCTGCCCTTTGCCATGATTGGCTATGTAAATATTTATGTAGCCTATCATGGCAAACAGCAGGGATGCAAATGGTATCCCCTACGCTGGACGCCATTTGCGGCCGCAACCGGCAGCGGATGGAAGTCTAGCTGCGGACGGCCCCAGCTGGCAGCGCTGCGGACTCGCCACAGAGTGGAACTGGCTGGAGAGGATTCCGGGGAGAGGGACGGATCACCTCCTCCCTCAGTAGACCCCAGAGCGGACTGGTAAGTGGGGTTCATACACTCCTAGGCAGGATTACATTGCTGTTTGTATATGTATATGTGTGTGTGCATGTGTGTATGAATGAAAGATAGAAAGACTAAGAAAGTATTCAAAAAATGTATTTCAGTTAAATGTTTTGGCCTCTGCCCTCATCAGTAGCTGTGCTGTTAAGTGGACGTCAAGAGTGGCAGTTTGGAAGGCCTGGAGATGAAAGTGCCTTGGAAGAAGAAAACAGAGGTGTGAGTGGTATAATGCCCATGAATTGTCCTCCAGGTTAAGGCCTTTGGAACTAAGACTTCTCAGTCTATAGACCCATCCCTGTACCTTTAACTATTATGGTGGATCTAATTTAAGCCTTCTGCCCTACACCTAGAGAGCTTGACCTGACCCAAATGAATGCTGATGTTAAGGCATTTGAAAGAAGATGGAGGTTAAAAGAATATTTCCTTTATGATTACAAAAGTCAGATTTTGAGCCCATGCCATTATCCTCTCTTGCAAGTTCTTCCCCCAAAAACATGGACTCCAAACCCAAATAGAAATTCTGTATTGGAAACCTTCCTTAAATCACTTTAAAACAGAACCTAGACATATGTTTTACAAACAAGAGAAGAAAGAGAGGCCCTTAACCAATTCTGAAATAGAAAAGACATAGTCATAAAACCAGCTGATAAAGGAGGAATGGTTGATGTGATGAAGACTGAGGATTATATTTCTGAAGGTCTGAGGCTACTCAAGGACAGCAGTACACACAAACGTCTTGATCATGACATCACAGCTGACCTAATTCTTTTTAAAAATGGCAGCTTTATTCATAAATTCCTTCATGAAAGCTTACTGGGCAGAGAAATGGCTGATCTTTTCATTAACCCCACCCCTACAGCAGGAAGTTTTTACATGGTACCAAAGATCCATAAAAACAACAACCCAGGAAGGCCTGTTATTTCATGCAACAATACTGTCACTGGAAGAATTTCACTCTATGTTTACTCCATAATTCAACCACTAGTCCAGTGACATCCTTCAAGGACACTAATGTCAAGGACATTAAGGACACCACAGATTTTCTTATGAAGATGGAAAAACAAATGAAGAATGTTGATTTAACAATATACCATCATCACAACTTTTGATGTTACTTCTTCATACACCAACATACCCCAGAAAGATGGCCTCTCTGCCTTAACATGTTTCTTAAGCAGCAGAACCTCTGATGAACCCAGTTCTGGACTCTTAATATCCATGGCTACCTTGATACTCAGTTGTAACAAATTCATGTTCAATGGCAATCACTATTTACTACTCTAAGGTACAGCAATGGGAACATGTATGACCCCATCCTATGCCTAATCTACTCATGAGACAACTGACAGAAATGATCTGCAGAACTGTGTCCTACAAGCCTAGTGTATGGTGGCATTACATAGATCACATTTTTTGTCATCTGGGTTTATGGAAGGGATAGCTTGGGGATTTTTTTTTCAACAAGTTTATCAACACTATCCACCCAATGATAAAAAATTCCCAGTAAGACCAGAACAGAAAACCCAAAATTACCTTTCCTGGATGTCCTCTTAACCATTGAAAACCATCAAATTGTCACAAGACTTATATCAAAAATCTACAGATTCCCACCTGTACCTTAATTTCCAATCATGTCATCCAGGCCATCTATAGTTTGGCTCTTAGGATAAACACATTTGTAATAACAAAGAAAACTTCCCAGGGAGATACAACAAACTTCAAGAACATCTCCAGCACTGCAGATCCACTAGTCACATCATTGTCTACAACATCAGTGGAGCATCAGTAATATCCAGGGACGCCCTTCTTTGGGATGCAAAGGCTAACTCTTCAAAAGAAAATTGCATTCCCTTTGTTGGGGACTACCACCTTGCTGCCCCTAATTACCACAAGATAATGAAAGATAATTGTGTTAAATGAAAAAAATAGGATATAACACAATTATCTTTCATTATCTTGTGGTAATTAGGGGCAGCAAGGTGGTAGTCCCCAACAAAGGGAATGCAATTTTCTTTTGAAGAGTTAGCCTTTGCATCCCAAAGAAGGGTGTCAGAAGAAACAAAGAACAGAAGTCATGAATTCTCCACCATGCATCTCATTCAGAAGACCACCCAATGTGCGTAAATTGTTCGTTAAGGTTGCACTTCAACAAGATCCTTGCAAATGAAAGAGTTGCATTACGTGCAGTTACCTCCATGAAAGCACTTCTTTCTGGAGCACAGTTACTAACAAAACTTACTGCATTAGACAATTGTTAACATGCAGTTCTATGAATGTGATTTATTTGAAAAAAGAAGAAGACGAAGAGGAAGAGGAAGACAAGGCGAAGGCGAAGAAGAAGAAGAAAGGATGCTATATGCAGGGAAAACTACAATGGACCTAAGGACAAGATTCCATAACTACAAATCTGTGATACTTACCAAAACCCTGGAGCAGCCTGTTGCAAGACATTTCAACTCACCTACACATAACATAGGGCATCTCTACACCAGCCTAAAATCCTGCCTTTAAAACAGGGCTTTCTGCTTCCGTTTTAAAGGCAGGATCACAATGGACTCTCTTGACACCCGCTGCCTTTCCCCCTCTGTTTCCCCCCTCCTTCTCCCCATATCTGAATCCTCCATTATCTTTCATTGATCTCGCTCCTCTTCTTGCCATTTTTCCTCTTGTCACAGAGGAAACTGAAGAGGAACACAACGGTTATTTGATAGCTCATTATCTGCAATCTATTAAAAATGGAACAAAGGGCATTTAGTGCAGGAGATGCCTGGGATGATCACTGCATCATGCAAAGAGCCCGCAAACTTCCGTGAAGGAGCCATCTCATTCGCAGGATAAAAGCTGCATGTGAAGAAGTCCATAGTCTCTCATATTTACAGTGGCTTCCAACAGTACAAACAAAAGACAACGGCATGCTTGACAAAAGGGGAAATTTCTGGATCTATACACTGAGAACTCTTAGTCCCAATTGCCTTAATCTGGAGGCAGTTCGTAGGCATTATATCTCCACTTTCTTCCTCCTTAGGAATTTTCGTCTCCAGGCTTAAATATATTTAGCTTACATATATACACACACACACACACACACACACATATATATGTGTGTATGTGTATATATATATATATATATATATATATATATTTGAATACGCTGTTGTTAATCTTTCTATCTCTCTGATACATTTTGCCATAAGACTGGCAGCATCCACAGTTCATCCAGAGCCTCCTTCTTGCTTTGCTGTTGTGCTGCTTTACACCAACCTATCTCTCTTTCTCTCTCTCTCCCCCTCCCTCTGTCCCCCCACCCTCTCTATATATGTAGGATACAATTCATCCAAGTGTGTTTGTGTGTGTGTGTGTGTGTGATAGGAGGACAAAAAGTTTATCTTTTTCAAAAATAGCATACTTGTAAAGGTTTTTTTTTTAAAAAAAAAATCCTATGTCTCCTTGTAAAAGTACTGCCCTTAAAGATGGCCTCCAAATTCCATCCCAGCAGGCTGTGCTCAGGGAGATGAGAGGGGAAAGCGGGACCATTCTGCCAGCCCTCCTGAAAGACTTAGGTTGTGATCTCAATGTGTTTTCCTTTTCTGCATCCCTCTTTATTTCTTTTTTCTTTCCCATTGGCCCAAGAAGAAAGAAAGAGAGGATGGTTGCGGGTGGCAGCGGTGGCAGGAGGGTGACAGTGAAGCATTATGGGCCATAGCACACCCATCCCACCCTCTGCTGCTGTTGCCTCCACACAAACACGGAAAATCCACCAGCTGGCCAGATGTGGGGCAGGCCAAGTTGGGCCGGCTGGCAGATGGTCAGGTCAGAGTCCGGGGCGGGGGTGGGGGGTGAGCTGGCAAAACCTCATTGAGTTCAACCCCGCAAACTGATTTCTCCGACTTCCCTGGACACCATCCCTAGGGATGTCAGAGAATTCTGCCATGGACTCCAGTGAGGCCGGATTCTTAAGAATCCGGCCCCCTGGAATCTGTGGTTCAATGACCTCCCCTGCCCCGCCACCCTCTGGAATTCCCCGAGGATGGAGTGTACCTGGCAGCGGATGCGGTGGCTCCAGTGGCTCCGGCGGATGTGGTGGCTCCAGCTGGTCTCCCGCCTAATGCCGGGCTGCTGTGGCCGCAAATGGCGGCCGTCGTAGCAGCCGCCATTTGTGTGGCTGCCAAGCTGTGATAGGCTACGTAAATACTTACATAGCCTATCACGGCAAAGAGCAGGGGCGTAAATACTTATGTAGCCTATGACAGCTTGGCAGCCACGCAAATGGCGGTTGGTGTAGCGGCCACTTGTGGCTGCAACAGTCCAGCAGCAGCTGGAATTCTGGCTGCAGCTGGCCCCGGCTGGTGGCTCCGCGGAGCTGGCCAGGGAGGATTCTGGGGGTAGGGATGGAGCGCCTCCCCCCACCACAGAAGCCCTACAATGGAACGAGGTATGTGTTTCATACATCCCTAGACACCATCCCCAGTTCTGTCTTCCCAGACTGTTTTACACAGCAGCATATAAAGATCAACAGGGTATGCATACATTCACCACAGAATACTGTCTTCACCCAGTCCTATACCACATCAAACATAGGAGTTAAAAAACGTTAATTTACATTGCCCCATTTTGGTAAATGCAGAAACAAATGTAGAGGCATTACATGCCTGAAACATCTGCAGAGTCTAACTTACAACCAGTACAGATTGTAAGGCTGAGGTCCTTACCTGGGAGCAAGTGCTTTTGAACTCAATGGAGCTTTGTTCTGAGTAGACATGTATAGGATTACATTGTAAAAAGAGCAGCGGAAGAAAAAGAAAAGAAAAGAAAAGAATGAAAGGAAAAGAGTTATAAATATGTTTTTGGGGATGCTTGAATCTGAGGTGAACTGAGGTGATGTCTGTGTCTGGCCACTGCCCAGCGAGCAGAAACACACACACAGATATGCACACTAGGGATGGCGGAGAATTCCCCCATGGACACCAGTGAGGCCCAGTGAGTCTTTTGAATCCGGCCTCCAGAGTCCATGGAGGAACAGAGTACTTACCTCTGCCTCCATGAGGAATCCTCCCCCGCCGGATCCTCCTCGCCATCAGCTCTATGAAATCGCCGCAGAGCAAGGATTCCGGGGGGAGGGACGGGTTGCCTCCCCACAAGGGTGGATTCCCTGGAGGACCGGCAGGCAGGGAATCCGCCCATCCCTAACTGTCACACACACACACATGCATGCACACACAGTCTCATGCAAACAGCTTTTTATAAAAGATCATGCAGGTGATCTCATTACTAGCTACCTGTTTTCGCCGTAGTCTATGTAAACATTGACGTAGACTACAGCAACTAAATAAGGAACGCGAATGGCGGCTCCCTATGGGGGCCGCCATTCGCGTACGCGCTTTTTTTTTTTTTTTTAAGTCACCCGTGATAGGCTACGTGACGATTCACGTAGCCTATCACGGCTGACTTTGCAAATCTTGCCGTGATAGGCTACGTGAATCGTCACGTAGCCTATCAGGGGACTTTTTTTTTTTTTTCTTTCATTGCAATGGCGGGGGCGGCAGCCGGTCAAAAGACCGGCTGCCGCTCCCGCCCCGCTCGAACACCGGACGAACCACCAGCCGGACCCGCCGCCGGGAGGGACATTCAGGGAAGGTAAGTCCCGTCCCGGGGGGGGGGCGGGGGGCGGGGGGGCGGAGGATTTCTCCCCGAAACTTGTTCGGGGGGCCGAACACGTTGGTGCTCGGCCCCCCGAAGTTTCGGGGAGAAATTCTCCACCATCCCTAACCCAGAGCCAATCGATATGGAGGATTTAATGCAGGGGGAGGGCACATCAAGGTCATTTGTGACAGATGATGCTGTCACCAATTCAAAGCTAACTAGCAGCTTCCGTCTAGGGGCCAGTGGACTGAGGGAGGCAATCGGACAACCGGGCTCCACCACTGGGCCCCAAAGCATGCTTCCATCTCTTGCTGAAGTCATTCAGTCTGGGCGGACCTGGGTGGGAGGCTGTCCGGCTCTCCATCATAACTGAGTTCTACAACCCTTTAACCCAGTTATATTGTCGTAAGAATGGGGGGGTTAGATAGAATCCAGGACAGCAGGACTATTCTTAGAGAATGCCTTATTAGTCTTCAAAAAGATGCCAAGGATCACCTCTTTTCAGGAAATTCAAGTTCCATGGCTCTCAATGCCTCATTCTCATGCTCCCACAGCTTAAGGGAAGGGCAGACCACAGTTTGACTGTGGCAGAGGGTGATTCACAGAAAGCTGGCCTTGGGCACTTCAGGCATCTTAACTGTGCTGGCTGTCTCTCTTGGGGGATCTGATGTGGGAGAGGTGACAAAAAACTCCCATCATCTACATCCAACACTTTTTCAGCCGTGCCTTCACCTGTGCTCAACTTGAAGTTGTATATTGGGAGATGGAGGGTCCAAGGGAATTTCTTGGGACCAACTGTGTGAAAAAGAACACTAATGGATATTGCAGAACATGGTCTAAGTTTGGAAATGCTTGTAGGAATACTTTCAGATGAACCTTTGCCCTCCTCCCCATGGGATGCATTTTCCTCTTCAGTCACCCACCTTCATTGGTGGAGATGGTCCCTTCTGCGCAGGGAGGACAGTCATAGCAGCAAACCGGCTTTCCTTCCTGAACCACCTTGACGAATCCAGGGCGACAGCTTTCCACACACCTGCCACGAGGCATGGTCTAGGCACAGAAACAAGGACTATCAGGGAGAATAAGTTAGGGCCAATTTAACTACAGGATCGAGAGAAAGAGTTGAAAGGACCCACCAGAGTATCTCAGATAGAACATGAAGCCCATAACTAAGCCTAAGCATATGCAACTGAAACCCCTGCATGTTTCTGCTCCGTTTGCTCCCCTGGGGTTTCTCCTCCCATTCCTCTCTTGTTTCTCTTGTGTCCAGTTCTAAGGGACTTGCCCTCTTGTAGTCTATAAAGTGCCATAAAGGCTGGTGATCCTATATAAATGGACCAAAAGTATAATTCCCAAGGAACCTTCAGCCTGTGTTTGAAGGCAATCCACCTGGATTGGCTGACCTGGAACCTGTTACATTGTCCCCACCTGGCTGAGCCATTCGGGCCACACAGTGACATCCTGGTCGATGGTGAACCTGAGGCCTGGGGATCCCCATCTTTCCATACTCCCAAATTTCATTCTAAGAATAGAGCTATTGGGAAACTTCACCCAGTTCACAATGTCAAAATCGGCTGCCAGCTCTCCGTTCTCGTCCAAATATATCCCATCCATAGAAGTATTATAAAAATGGGGGTTTCTCAGGAAAGGGTGAAGCTAGAGTGGTAAAGAGAAAATAACAGCATTGCTGAAACAACAACAACAAAACACTCAATATCAGTTCTGCCCATTTCACACTCAAATCTCATATGCCTCTGGTCTGATTCCAGACGCAATTGCATGAGTGTCTTTAACTTTCATGAGGAAACTGCTTTAATCTCTGAATGTCACTTTTTCTATTTTTCTTTTTCTCTGCACATGCTCTCCCTTAATTCAAACTTTGGATTGCTCAAGACTTGCCGTGAAAAGTACTGTGAGGCTTTTCCTAGACTTCAACCCTCATTTGCTGTGGATCATGTGTCTTTGTTTGTCATCAGTTTAGCGTACTGGCAGGCTGGATTTGATCTACGACTTTAGGACCTTCCTTTGCCTGAACGCAGGCAGTGTGGAGTTACCACTGTGAAAGCGGTGGCCTGGAACTCCTTGCGTGTGTGGGTTTAACCTTCCCTTGTTCTTGATAGGACTCAACCATGTAGCCTGGGGTTATTAAATAATGATTCTAAGTTGGACTCTCTCTGGGTGTTCTTTTTTTTTTTGAGGGGGGGCTTTCAAGAATTTATCCCTTGATCGACTGAGGAGTAATTCCAGGAATCATGCCCATTTCTTGTCTGCAGTTTGGAACCCCATGTAAGGATTGCCTGGGTTAGGTATTCCAGGAATCCAGAGTCCCCTCCCTTGTGATCGGAACTGTGCAGATGGTAACAGGGAAACCATGTTGAGGAGGATCTCAGTCACAGTAGCAGTGTTGAGCTTTGGACTGTTCTGGAATTACATACAGTCTATAGCTACTGACCATCAGCTATATGATTTCTGAGGAGTATAACCATTAACCTTTTTTTACCATGGAATTTCTTACAATAATCTCACTAACTTGGGTGTCTGGTGTCCGATTGCCTGCGCATGTGCGCTAGGGGGATCAGGAATCCTGACATCCTTTTAGCACAAGGTAAAGCAGTTCCCCTACCCTCAGGCATGTGACGGTGTGTGAGATTTTTACTGTTGATGGTTTTTTGTTTTGTTTCGTTTAGTGTTTTCATATAAATGGTTTTTATATTATGTTTTATAGTGTATCTTTTAGGTTTAATCTTCTGTAGATTGCCCAGCTAGCTTGGTTATTGGGTGACACAGAAATGTAATAAATAATAATAAAATAATAAATTATTATTTTATTTATAAAATAATTATTTTATTATTTTATTTTTATTGCCCTGGGAAAATTCTGGAGCAGATCATAAAGCAATCCATCTGTAAGCACCTTGAAAACAATGCAGTGATTACTCGAAGCCAACATGCATTTGTCAAGAACAAATCCTGCCAGACGAATTTGATCTCATTTTTTGATCAAGTAATGTGAATCTCCCTTGGTGCCCCATGAACTCCTGATGAGCAAACTAGCTCAAAGTGGGCTAGATGAAACAACGATCCGGTGGATCCACAGTTGGCTACAGAATTGGACTCAAAGAGTGCTTATCAATGGGACCTTCTCAAACTGGGGAGAGGTAACGAGTGGGGTACCGCAGGACTCAGTCCTGGGCCCAGTGCTCTTCAACATGTTTATTAATGACTTGGAGGAGGAGGTGCAGGGAATGCTGACCAGATTTGCAGATGACACAAAATTGGGCGGGATAGCTAATATTTTTGAAGACAGAAGCAAAATTGAAAGTGATCTGGATAGACTGGAGTGCTGGGCAGAAAACAACAGAATGACATTTAATAGGGATAAATGCCAAGTTCTGCACCTAGGAAAAAGAAACCAAATGCACAGTTACAAGATCGGGGATACATGGCTCAACAACACTACAAGCGAGAAGGATCTTGGAACTGTTGTTGATCACAGTTGAATATGAGCCAACAATGTGATGTGGCTGCAAAAAAGGCAAATGCTATTTTGGGCTGCATTAATAGAAGCATAGCTTCCAAATCCTGGGAAGTACTAGTTCCCCTCTACTCAGCACTAGTTAGGCCTCATCTGGAGTACTGTGTCCAGTTCTGGGCACCACATTTTAAGAAGGATGCAGACAAACTGGAGAGGGTTCAGAGGAGGGCAACAAAGATGATCAGGGGACTGGAAACAAAGCCCTATGAGGAGAGACTGAAAGAACTGGGCATGTTTATCCTTGAGAAGAGAAGACTGAGGGGAGATATGATAGTACACTTCAAGTACTTGAAAGGCTGTCACAGAGAGGAAGGCCAGGATCTCTTCTCGATCACCCCAGAGTGCAGGACACCGAATAATGGGCTCAAGTGACAGGAAGCCAGATTCTGGATGAACATCAAGAAAAACTTCCTGACTGTTAGAGCAATACTACAATGGAACCAATGACCTAGGGAGGCGGTGGGCTCTCCCACATTGGAGGCATTCAAGACAAGGCTGGACAGCCATCTGTCAGGGATGCTCTGACTTGGATTCCTGCACTGAGCGGGGGGTTGGACCCGATGGCCTTGTAGGCCCCTTCCAACCCTTCTATTCTATGATTCTAGGATTCTATGATTAATTGGAGATGAACTTGTTCTGCAATTTGGGCCTGGTCATATCCAGTAAGCCATGTTGTTGTTGTTGTTATCTGTAATCTGGCAGAGCATGTGGAATGGTCCAGTGCAGATACAGAGGAGTTGCAGCCATGATGGGGCTACAACCAGATGGGCTGAGTCTTCTGAGGCTGGTGTAAGGAGGCCAAAGGTGGGAACAGCACAGGGAGTTTCGCAGTTGTTTTTGCTGCATAAATATCCTCCATGCCACCACATTTTCCTCTATTCTCAGGTTCTAAATCTGAGGCAATCATACTGGAATTCTCCAACTGACGGTCATGCTCAATGGAGATATCTGGAATGGGAAAAGGAATACCTGCCATGGCTGCACCCTTTGAACATGCAGGTTGTCTCCACCCTCCTCCACCATCCTCTTGGATCTGGATGAATACGCTGCATCTATGGCACGGCCCACAGCCTGGACAGTGTTGTAAATGATGTAGCTGTCTGCAGACAGGATTCTGTCCTTGTCCTCTTGGGGCAGGGCCTCCAGTTTCCCGTTCTCTCTGCATCTCATCCAGCCTTGCACAGACAATGCATGCTTTGAATATGAACAAGTGAAGGCCTTCTCCACAAACCGCTTGACAGAAGAGTAAAAGTGTGAAAAGTCATTGTCATTTGACCTTTTGTGTGATTTTATAAAAAAAGAAAATATAACATGATTATGTTGGACATAAAGATCAGTAGACTTCAGCTCCAAGGTGATGTCCCACAAAGCTGTTACAATCCAGATTTGCCCCACAATTGGTTTGATGAACAATGCAATAATTCTTTGCACAATGTATATTCCTTTTAAGAAGGAAGTTGTCTCTGCACAATAAACCATGACATTGACTTGTTTCCACTTATCCAACAGAAACTGACCCAGTGCCATTTGGCCCTCATTCAGTCCTGTGATGCGCTGTAAGAAAGCAACACAAACTCCATTCCTGATCAGCTCATGAGACAAGGTCCTGATAAATCTCTCTCCATTATCGTTGTCTGGAGCTATGAGACCAACCCACGTCCATCTGAAATGCAGGAGCAGTTTCACAATCCCCTGGTACTGAGTTCCTTCTTTGGGGACCGTTTGGTAGATAAAAGGGAACTGGGTTTTATCCCTCAGAACGTGAGAAACAAAAGCATAAGTGACCTGGTAAAGAAAGGATGAGAAGGGTGGTTTATCTTGCTTCAGAATCACATTTCAGTCCTTCATTGGATATTTCAGACATCTGACCAAATTACATCTATTGACTGGAAGTTATCAGTGCCACAGTGACAATCACTCAAACAAATACTCTGAACAAATACTCTGAAAGGAAATGTCCAGGCCTCATCATGATGGTATACAAAACACACACACACACACACACACACCAAAAATGAAGATTCCCTATGTTTTGCATCTCCAGTGCCTTCATCAAGGAAGCAAGTTCCCAACATTATATATAGTGGCCAAGAGGTGGAACCCAGAATAGGAGTTTTATAGAGGATTGGCAACTGCCAAGTAGTTTCCCTCCCCCCCTCATTGGTGACTCTAATTTCCCATTGCTTTCTTAGCTGAAAGCATATGAATCCAGAGCAAAACATAAGTAATGTTAATCATACCATTTGCCCTTGATTGCAAGATCACTGTCATGGTTAACGAGCAAGGTTAATAGAGCCATTAGAAAAAGAGAGTTTCCTTCAGAAAATGGAAGACTTCTCCAAGTGAGGAAAACAAAAGGTAGCACAAGCTTCCACAAAGACAATGCAAGCGGACAATAAGAAATGCAAAAGAGCATTTTGAAGAGCATATCACTAAAAACATCAAGGCCAACAATAAATAATTTTTAAATATATCAGAAGCAGAAAACCATATAGGGAGACAGTTGGCCACTGAATGACACTGGAGTTAAGGGAGTACTGAAGAAGGATAAGGAAACTGCAGAGAAGCTGAAATAATTCTTTTCATCTGCCTTCACTAGGGATGTACGAAAGACACTTACCTTTTGGCGGATTGGTGGGGGGGAGGGGCTCCATCCCTCCCCCTGGAATCCTCGACAGGGGGAGAGGAGATCCGGTTCTCCACACCGGAATCCTGCCCAACCGGCTCCACTCCGCAGCGGCTCCATGGAGCAGCCGGCCAGGGCCGTCCGCAGCTGGAGTTCCAGCCATGGACTGGCTGGTATGGACGCAAATGGCGGCCACCACAGCAGCTGCCATTTGCATCCAGGCAGGCTGCCATGATAGACTACATAAGTATTTATGTAGCCTATCACGGCAGGCAAACAAACAAACAAAAAAAACAGCGTACGAAAATTGCGTCCACTATTTTTCGCCATTTTAGCCTACGTAAATATTTACATAGGCTATTATGGTGAAAAAAAAGGGGAACGCAAATAGTGTAGTGGGCGCTATTTGCATTCCCCTTTTTTTCACCGTAATAGCCTACGTAAATATTTTAAATGGTGAAAAATAGGAGATGCAAATGGCAGCCGCCATAGCCGCCGCCATCTGCGTACGCTGTTTTTTGTTTTGTTTTGTTTTTTGCTTGCCGTGATAGGCTACGTAAATACTTACGTAGCCTATCACGGCAAACAGCAGACACAAATGGAGGCTGCGGCAGCTGGTTGAAAGACCAGCCACCGCCGTCCGGAACATCTGCCTCAGGTAAGCTTCGTCCCGGGGGGAATCTGCAGGGTGCCGGGTGGTGGCAGGCCGTTCTGCCACGGATTTCGGGGGGCCGAATGCCAGTGCATTCAGCCTCACTGAAATCCATGGCGGAATTCTCCGCCATCCCTAGTCTTCACTGCAGAAGATATAGGACAGATACCTGTGCCTGAACTGATGTTTTGAGGAAGGGAATCTGAGGAACTGAGGCAAATAATGGTAGGGATGTCAGAGAATTCCGCCACGGATCTCGGTGAGGCTGAATGCCGCTGCATTCGGCCCCCCAAAATCTGTGGTGGAACTAAGCCCCAGCCCCCCACCCCACGAAAGGTGCACGAAATGGAGCACTTACCTGCTGCCGTCTGTGCTGACTTGCAAATGGTGGCAGCTACAGCAGCCGCCATTTGCGTTCCCTTTTTTTTGCCGTAATAGCCTACGTAAACATTTATGTAGGCTAAAACGGTGAAAAAAAGGTAATGCAAATGGCAGTCGCCATAGCCGCCACCATTTGTGTCTGCTGTTGTTGTTTTTTTGCTTGCCTTGATAGGCTACATAAATATTTACTTAGCCTATCATGGCTAAATACAGGGATGCAAATGGCGGCGGCTATGGCCGCCACCATTTGCGTCCCTGCAGGCTGCCCAGCGGCTGGATGTCCAGCTGCGGGCGGTCCTGGCTGGCGGCTCTGTGGAATCTCCACGGAGCGGAGCCAGCCAGCCAGAATTTCGGGAGGAGGGACGGAGCGCCTCCCCCCCCCCACGAATGTCACCCTTCGAAAAGGTAAGTGACTTTCGTACATCCCTAAATAATGGTGAACAAAGATGAAATTCTCAACCTCATGGAAAAATTGAAAGCAGATAATCACCAAGTATCCAGATGGTATCCATCCTAGAGTTCTCAAAGGGCTCAAATATGAAATTGCTGATTTCCTAACCAAAATATGCAACATGTCACTAAGATCAGCTTCTATACAAGAGGATTGGAAGATGGCCGAAGTAACTCCAGTTTTCAAAAAGGGATCCAAGGGAGATCCAGGAAACTAGAGGCCAGTTACGATAATGTCTGTTTCAGGTAAATTGGTTGAAGGCATTATTAAAGATAAAATGAGTAGGCATTTAGAAGGACAAGCCCTGCCTAGAAAGAATCAACATGGCTTCTGCAATGGTAAGCCCATCTCACTAACTTTTTAGAGTTCTTTGAGAGTGTCAGTCAACCTACAGACAGGGGTGATCTGGTAAACATTGCTTAGTTGGACTTCCAAAAGGCTTTTGAGAAAGTCCCTCTCCAAAGACTCCTGAGCAAACCTAGCAGTCATGGAATAAGTGGACAGGTCCTCCTACAGATCAGTGACTGGTTCAAGAACAGAAAGCAGGAATAAATGGGAAATTCTCCCAGTGGAGGGAAGTAAAGAGTGGGCTCCCACAGAGATTTGTATTAGGTCCAATGTTTTCAACCTGTTCATCATTGATCTGGAATTAGGAGTAAGCAGCGAAGTGGCCTAGTTTGCAGATTACATAAATTTAATTGCGGTGGTTAAAACAAAAAGGGACTGTGAAAAGCTACAAAAGGATCTCTCCAAAATGGGAGAATGGGCATTATAAATGACAAATGAAGTTCAACATAAGCAAATGTAAAGCGATGCACACTGGGGCAAAAAATCCCAAATTCAAGTATAACCTGATGGGATCTGAGCTAATGGTGACTGACAAGGAAAGAGATCTTGGGGTTGTGGTGGACAGCTCAATGAAGATGTCAACCCAGTGTGCAGTGGCTGTAAAAAGGGCAAACTCCATGTTAGACATAATTAGAAAAGGAATTGAGAATAAAACTGCCAATATCATATTGCCCTTATACAAATCTATGGTGCAAACACAATTGGAATACTGAGTACAGTTCTTGGCCATGTTTCCACGTCAATGGAGGGAGAAGATGTAAGGCCTCAGGCCTGAACCAAGCTATTAGTAGTTGTAGAGGGGATTAGATGACCCATAATGCTCTCTGACTGTGGTTCAGTTGGCTGCTGTTTTCCCTAACAGGCTTCTTGATTTATCAGGATGAGTCAAAGTTTGATAGTGTGGCCTCAGCACATTCCATACTAACGAGCGGCAGTGTCTTATCAGAACGTGCCTGGGAAGTGAAGCTTGTGTGTAGGGATGTACGAAAGTCACTTACCTTTTCGAAGGGTGACATTCACGGTGGGGGGGAGGCACTCCGTCCGTTCCCCCAAAATTCTCTCCGGCCAGCTCTACTCCGGGGAGATTCCGCAAAGCTGCCGGCCGGGGCCGCCTGCAGCCAGACATCTGGCCACTGGGCAGCCTGCAGGGATGCAAATGGCAGCTGCCATAGCCGCCGCCATTTGCATCCCTGTATTTTGCCATGATAGGCTACGTAAATATTTACGTAGCCTATCACGGCAAGCAAAAAAAAAAAGGAATGCAAATGGCGGCCACTACACCATTTGTGTTCCTTTTTTTTTTTTTTTGCCGTAATAGCCTATGTAAATATTTACGTAGGCTAAAACGGCAAAAAAAAAAAAAAAAAAGGGAACGCAAATGGCGGCCGCTGTAGCCGCAGCCATTTGTGTTCCCTTAGTTTTGCCGTGATAGGCTATGTAAATACTTACAGAGCCTATCACGGCTTCCACAGGGATGCAAATGATGTCCCTGCATTAGCCGTCACAGGCTATGTAAGTATTTATGTAGCCTATCATGCCTACATGGAAGAAGTGAATGGAGGGCGCAGACGCGGCCGCCAGTTGCAAGTCAGCGCAGACGGCAGCAGGCAGGTGCTCCATTCTGGGCCCATTTCATGGGGTGGGGGGTGGGGGCCTTCGTTCTGCCATGGATTTCGGGGGGTCGAATGCACTGGCATTCGGCCTCACCGAGATCCATGGCGGAATTCTCTGACATCCCTACTTGTGTGCCTTAAAGCTGCAGGTGTCTGTGCTGGAAAAGTTCTGATTGTGTCCCTTCTGACCAAGTGCTGTTAGTCTAAGCTGGGAAAGTTGCAGATGAACGCTAATTAACACTTGCTTCCATCATGCTGCCTCACTGCTGACATGTGCAGTATAAAACCCCTTCTACCCTATGCCTCTGGGTTCAGAGAAGCTGTCTGATCCAATCATTGGGTATGCCTGTGTGCTGTAAGTAGGGGTGTACGAAACCCTGTTTACCTGGCTCTGCTGGGTTCCGCTGGGGGGGGAGGTGCTCCGTCCCTCTCCCAGGAATCCTCGCCAGGGGGGAGGCGCTCTGCACCTCCCCCCAGAATCGTGGCCAGCTGGTTCCGCTCCGCAGGGATTCCACAGAGCCACCAGCAAGCTCCGCCAGCAGCTGGACATCCGACCGCTGGCTAGCAGGGACACAAATGGCAGCTGCCGTAGCCGCCGCCGTTTGTGTCCCTGTATTCAGCCGTGATAGGCTACGTAAAGACTTATATAGCCTATCACGTCTGGATTAAAAAAAAAAAAACGCGTACGCAAATGGCGGCGGCTATGGCCACCACCATTTGTGTTCCTTATTTTTGGCCGTTTTAGTCAACGTAAATATTTACGTAGACTAAGATGGCGAAAATAAGGGGGAACACAAGTAGTGTAGTGGGCGCTATTTGCGTTCCCCTTTATTTTCACCATCTTAGTCTACGTAAATATTTATGTAGACTAAGACGGCCAAAAATAAGGAATGCAAATGGCAGCGGCCGTAGCCACCGCCATTTGCATACATTTTTTTTTTAAAAAAACAAAACAGACGTGATAGGCTACCTAAGTCTTTACGTAGCCTATCACGAATGGGGGGGGGGGACAGACTGCAAATGGCGGCGGCGGCAGCAGCCGTTCGGAAGACCAGCCACCGCCGAAGCCGCCACTGGAGCCACCGCCATCCGGAACTTCTGCCCCAGGTGAGTCTCGTCCTGGGGGGGATCTGCAGGGGGGCCGGGGGGTGGCAGGCTGTTCTGCCACAGAGTTCAGGGGATATCTCACCGATATCTGTGGCAGAATTCTCTGACATCCCTAGCTGTAAGTACTCAATAAAGGCTCCTTGTAAGCAAACCTGGATCTGGCTTATCACTGTCTGTGCACCTCTAAATTAAGAGGCCTACTGCAGGGGCAATACAATAGAGAATGGAGGAGTACCAGATTTCTTAAAAGGAATCAGCTTCATTGTGCTTTGGTCCATGAAGGGCTACATGAGCAGGTTCACTGCACCAGTAAAAAAAAAAAGGCTTCACAGAACATACTTCCGGATTGGGAGTGGAGTGAACTTCAAGTTACTGGCAGGGGCTGCTCAACCAGTGAGAGAGCCTTCCCCTGCTCTCCCCACCCCCCTTTCTCCTTTCCCCTGAACGTCCAGATGCATCTGCAAGCCTCACTGAGCACAATGGGAGTTACTTCCGAATAGATTCACATATGTTGTGCTGGTAAAGGGGACAGGGGAGAACACACAGATAGGAAACCAGCCCCTATTTTAACCCACAGGATCTGTATAATGAAGGGTCAAAGGAGTTACCTTGTAAGGTAAACATCCGCCCCAGGTAAGTCTCATCCCGGGGGGGATCCGCGGGAGGCGGGGGGGTGGCAGGCCATTCCGCGATGGATTTCGGGGGGCCAAATGCACTGGCATTCGGCCTCACCGAGATCCATCATGGAATTCTCTGACATCCCTACTTTAGCCGGACATCCTAGAGAGTGAAGTCAAGTGGGCCTTAGGAAGCATTACTAACAACAAAGCTAGCGGAGATGACAGTATTCTAGCTGAGCTATTTAAGATCCTAAAAGATGATGCTGTTAAAGTGCTGCACTCAATATGTCAACAAATTTGGAACACTCAACAAGTGGCCACAAGACTGGAAAAGGTCAGTTTACATTCCAATCCCAAAGAAGGGCAATGCCAAAGAGTGTTCAAACTACCGTACAATTGCGCTCATTTCATATGCCAGCAAGGTTATGCTCAAAATCCTACTGTAGTAGCAATGTAGAGGGTCAGACTAAGTAGACTCATGCCTCATGTTTTTGCTGAGCTCTTTCTCTTTTGAATACATTTTACAAGCTGAAAAGAAAAGATGCAGGATTTTTTTATCTTGTCAACAAGGCTAAGGTCAGAGTTGTTTATCATGTTCTCTGTTTATCATGTCCTATAACCCATTTCCTGGGCTATAAACAATTGTGCTAGGAGAGGAAATGCTGAATACTGCAAAACCACATGAAAAAGGGCGGGGGAGATTTTGCCTATGTGTCACAATATCTATAAAAACAATTTGCTGATGTACTTCGGGGCTTTTTGGCACTTTCAAAGTGATTCCAGCCATAAAGCCCACGCATTAATAAAGAAAAACTCTTTTTCCTTCACTCCGTGGTCTCTCTGACTCTGATTTCTGCAACACTACAAGCTAGGCTTCAGAAGTATGTGAACCGAGAACTAGTGGAAGTACAAGCTGGGTTTCGAAGAGGCAGAGGAACTACAGATCAAATCGCCAACATTTGCTGGATCATGGAGAAAGCAAGAGAACTCCAGAAAACGTGTATTTCCACTTCATTGACTATGCTAAAGCCTTTGATTGTGTGGCTCACAACAAACTCTGGCAAATTCTTAAAGAGATGGGGGTACCAGACTACCTTACCTGTCTCCAGAGAAACCTGTACGAGGGACAAGAAGCAACAGTAAGAACTGGACATGGAACAACCGATTGGTTCAAAATTGGGAAAGGAGTATGACAAGGCTGCATATTGTCACCCTGCTTATTTAACTTATATGCAGAGTACATCATGAGAAACGCTGGGTTGGATGAATCACAGGTCGGAATTAAAATTGCCAGGAGAATTATCAACAACCTCAGATACGCAGACGATACCACGCTAATGGCAGAAAGCAAAGAGGATCTCAAGAGCCTCTTGTTGAGGGTGAAAGTGGAGAGTGCAAAAGCTGGTTTGAAACTCAACATTAAAAAAATGAAGATCATGGCATCTGGCCCCATCACTTCCTGGCATATAGAAGGGGAAGAAATGGAAGCAGTGACAGATTTTATTTTCTTGGGTTCCAAGATCACCGCAGACGGTGACTGTAGCCATGAAATTAAAAGACGCTTGCTCCTTGGGAGGAAAGCTATGGCAAACCTAGACAGCATAGTAAGAAGCAGAGACATCACCTTGCTGACAAAGATTCATATAATCAAAGCTATGGTTTTCCCAGTAGCAACATATGGCTGTGAGAGTTGGACTATAAGGAAGGCTGAGCGACAAAGAATTGATACCTTCGAACTGTGGTGCCGGAGAAGACTCTTACGAGTCCCCTGGACTGCAAGGAGGTCAAATCAGTCCGTCCTAAAGGAAATCAACCCTGACTGCTCATAGGAAGGACAGATACTGATGCTGAAGCTCAAATATTTTGGCCACCTAATGCAAAGAGAAAAGTCACTGGAAAAGACCCTGATGCTGGGAAAGACTGAAGGCAAAAGGAGAAGGGGATGGCAGAGGTTGAGATGGCTAGATAGCATCACCGATGCAATGAATATGAACTTGAGCACACTCCGGGAGAGAGCGCAGGACAGGAAGGCCTGGCGTGCGATGGTCCATGGGGTCACGAAGAGTCGGACACGACTTAACGACTGAACAACAACAACAACAAATTAGAAGGAAAACACATACATTTCTACTGAGGAAAAGTGGAATGGAATGGGGGACAATACTCTAAATGTTACATATCAAGGTAAATTATATACATTGTTACGAAACCTCTTACGCAATTATTTGTGTATTTGTCCGTGTGATGGGAAAAAATGTGCATCCGTCTGTGAGCAGACAATGGAACACAAGGTGCCTGACAATCTACAAAGCACAGAGGGAGAGGATTTGGACAGTCCATACATCCCTAGTCCCAATGCCCCAGCTTCCCCCCATCTCCACTGCTTTCTCTGACCTGATATAAGAGTGGGGGTTATGCAGCTGGGGTGCGAATGAAGGGGAACCCCCACTGTCATCGCCAGAGATAACAACAGGGTCATGGTTATCTCCGACCACCGATCAAAGGTAGCAGCGGGGGTTCCACTGCTTCTGGGTGAATGATGGGGAATTCCCACCATTATCTCCGATCCGAGGTGCAAATCGATGGTGCGAACACACTTGGAATACTGTGTACAGTTCTGGTCACAATATCTAATATATAGAGAGAGAAAGAGAAAAAAAATGTAAAAAACTGTAAAAAGTGCAGAAAAGGGCAACTAAAATGATCAAGGGGCTGGAGCAACTCCCTTGTGAGGAAAGGTTACAAGAACTGGGATTGTTTAGATTGGAAAAAATGAGGGTAAGGGGAGACGTGATAGAGGTGTACAAAATGATGCATGGTGTGGAGAATGTGGATAGGGAGACATTTTCCTCCCTCTCGCAAAATACTAGAACCTGGGATCATCCTATGAAGGTGATTAGTGGGAGAGCGAGTACAGATGAAAAGAAGTACTTCTTCACACAGCACATAGTTAAAGTATGGAATTGGCTACCACAAGATGTGGTGGCCACAAATCTGGATGGCTTTAAAAGGGGGTTGGACAAATTCCTGGAGGAGAAGGCTATCAATGGCTACTAGTCCTGATGGCTACATGCTACCTCCAGTACCAGAGGCAGTGAGACTATGTACACCAGTTGCTGGGGAACATGGGAGGGAGGCTGCTGTTGTGCTCATGCCCTGCTTGTGAGTTCCTGGTTGACAGCTGGTTGGGCACTGTGTGAACAGAATGCTGGACTAGATGGACCCTTGGTCTGATCCAGCAGGGATCTTTTAATGTTCTTATGTTTCTACCAGAAATACCCAGTATTCCTCCCTCCATACAGGGGTAAGGGAGCTTTAACATTTGCACCCCACTGTGGATCCAGGTCACCTATATTCATGGCTGGAGTGTAGCTCCCATTTAGCTTCCCTGGAGAAGTTTTTCCTTTGCTTGGAAAGGACTCCAAGTCCAAGTACAGTGATGCAAACACCTTCCCCACCCCACCCCACACACACCTGTAGGATTTTGTAGATGCCCAACATGGCTGAAATCTGGATGGAGATGTCAGCGTTGGTCCCTTCCACAACAGCCAACAGGTGATTCCGTCTCCCGCATTTGTAGTTGGGAACATTTGCCTGCCCAGGAGACAGCAGGTCTAGCAAGGCATTCGCAGTCAGTCGGGCGTTGATATAGTTGTCATGGGTACTGTAGCCCAGGGTGATGTTGGGTAGGAGTTTGGGATTCTGGTTGATCTCCTGAATGGCAAAGAAGAAGGACAAGATCTTCCAGTATTCTGTGTCTCCTTTCCTGGGGGAAAAAAAGTCACATTGTCATCTTGTCTGCAATGAAACTGAGGTATGATGTTGTTGCTTGTTTGACCGCATGAGCCTTTCAGACAATATAGACATCTTCAATACTTTTCTTGAACTTTCCTCGTGGCAGCAGTGGTCCTGATCCAAAGGCAATACCCACTTAATGCTTTGCTTGTGCTGAGGCCTCCATGGAATATTTCCAAGGGATAATAGCCATGATCAATTAAAAACAATTCCCGTTCATACTGATGTTCCAGTGCGCACATTTGGCACGTGCAGCCCCTCACACTGAGGGGAAAGCAATGGGTTAGGATAACATGTTGCCCACAAGCAGGAAACCAGTGCATCAGCACCCTCCTGCCCATGTTCCCCAGCAACTGGCATACATGGGCTCACTGCCTCTGGTACTGGAGGTAGCATGTAGCCATCAGGACTAGTAGCCATTGATAGCCTTTTCACCCGGGAATTTGTGGATGAAAGGCTATATTTGTGGACCCCTTTTAAAGCGACCCAAATTGGTGGACATCACTACATCTTGAGGTAGCAAATTCCATAGTTTAACTGAGATCTGCGTGAAGAAGTCATTTCAAGGGGGTTAGACACATTCCCGGAGGAAAAGGCCAATACTGACCAAGTAGCTTCCAGTAAATGCAGCATGTACAGCCAAATAAGAACTAGCTTTGGCCAATTTCCTTTAGGAGATAACCCAGCCTTCAACTGGTCTTTGGATATGACCCATAGAGTATGAAGCCAAGCAAACAAGAAAGGTTAGTAGCTTGATTCAGGGACCATTCAACAAAGAATGCAATCATTTGTACACCTGGCCTTCTCTCTTGGCACATTTTGTTCTGTTTCTCTCCAAAGAAAAGATCATTCATATCAGGGGTTGGTGTGGCCTGCTGGCTACATGCAGACCCCGCCACCAGCATGCCGGTGCAGCCCCAGCTGCCCCTCACTGCTGCTGCACCACCAAAGTTCACAGTGCTGGCAGCAAAACATCTGCGTTTTTGTTATTGAATTTCGCCAGCAAACTGCTATGGAGTGGTAAAAAGGTCAAATCTAGTGGCAGGAATGCAGCTTGTTTGAAGAAGCCCTTCCTTTTATCTGTCCTGAATCTCCCACCAATCAGCTTCATGGGAGGATCCTGGGTTCTAGGATTATGAGAGATGAAGAAAAGTCTGATGCCTTCCTCTTTTTCTGGACTACAACTCGGCTCAACATTCCTGACCATTGGCTGGGGCTGATGGCAGTTGTAGTCTAAAATATCTAGCATCTATGACCAAAGCTACCACTTCCCTTCAGAGAAGTGGAGCAGCAATAGCTCCATCACACAGAGAATAACTTACTCAAAAAGTCTGGGGGAGGGAGGCTTGTTGAAAGTGTATGGATAAAAGGTAGCAAACGTAGCAGAGATGACCCCGCTAACGAGGAGGTCTCCTGGCCTGTAATGATTCGATGGGGCTTCTGTATCCCTTTCCAACATCAAGGGGCATTTGGCCTGCAGCATCCCACAGGTTGCCTGGGGGAACAGCAGCAGCAACAGCAGAATCATTCTGGATATGGTTGGCACAGCCTCCACCTTTCTCCTCTCAACCAACCAGAAGAACGATAAGAAGAAGCCTGAGGCCCCTTGCAAGAGAAAGCCTTCAGTGGCTTTGC
This sequence comes from Heloderma suspectum, assembly GCF_057233095.1. Taxonomy (NCBI): domain Eukaryota; kingdom Metazoa; phylum Chordata; class Lepidosauria; order Squamata; family Helodermatidae; genus Heloderma; species Heloderma suspectum. Next base: position 385,313,743 of record NC_139459.1, on the reverse strand, counting down.
CGGTACAGATGGAGCCCAACCCGCCAAGGCTTCACAGCTGAAGAGGAAGATAGCAGGTGAATCTCACACCCACACAGTCCTCCTCACCTGCCCTAAACCTCCTCCCAAGCTCCCCGTGGTACAGGAGGCATTTATGCATCTTTACTTCTGCACCTGGGTGCAAGATGTCACCCTATGTTGCTCTTGAATCTGCTGCTTATGTCAATGGACTCGAAGGTGAGCTTTGGAAATGTCCCTGTAGTAGGATAAATCACTATGATTTTGATAATTATATGTGGAAGAAGTTGCATCACCTCTGCAACTTCCTGAACTCTCCATTCAGCCGCAGGAAAAACAAACAAACCCCTTTTGGCGAGAACTCACCAATGAGGCTCCACACTCTTTCCACGAGCCAGCTGGGGGCAGGGGTGGTTAGACAGGTCAGCTCGTCCTGGACTTCCACCACGAAACACCTTCATATGAACCATATGATCAAGACAGTCCTTTCGGACGCAGGCTTTGCCCATGTGCCCCCTACTTTTCTCAGAGGGACACTCCCAGGAAGGTGCCCTTCTGCCATGCCCAAACTCAGCACCCTGCAGGAGCAGCAGCCCCAGGCACAAGTGGGGGTAGCCCTGGCAAGCCCCTTCACCTGTCCAGTTACCATTCCAGCTCCTTTGAAGGGGCAGGGGAAGTGGCTCTGGAGACCAAGGCAGTTCTGCCAATTGGAAAAGGGCCCTGTGCTGACCAAGCTGTTGTTGGGGGAAAGGGACCAGACAACTGCCCAAGCAGGGGACAGAGGGCGTTTCAGCTCCAGCTCAGACACAGCTTTGGGCCAAGGGGAGCAGGGAAGCCCACTTTTGCCTCATCCTGCTGCAGACATTTCTGCTCCCTCAAAGAAAGACGTGGGACCTGCACAGTGGAGATATCCAGGAGGAGCCTCTGGACTGGAGGCAGGAGCAGAAGTGGGCCCAGTTCTGCCCCCAACAGTGTGCAACACCTCCCCCAATGCCACATGTGAGACAGGAAAGGTGGCGCACTCTGCTTAATGGGTCCCACCCTAGACTTTTAGGCCTCAGAGTTTGCTGGACAGTGGCACCATCCCCCAAGGGATTCTGGGTTGAATTTGCACGGCTTCCATGTGTGTGCATGTGCATCTGTGATGTTTAGGGCACATCCTTTTTAGTGCATCCTTAGAAGATCCACAGGCTGCTTTAAGCAGAGGAGACCAAAAGCCTTGCATAACCTTGCGAGGATGATGGAGTCTGGATCTGATCCAAAGAGTCCCGGGCAGCATCGAAACCTGCAGCTGGAGGTGGACGTAGAGGTGGATACCAGCAGGTGGACATAGACAAAGGCTGTAACCTGCAAGACTGGAAGGACAGAGGAGAGGACTCTGGGTGGCCCGTGAGGCTGCAAGCCCCCAGTGGCCAAGGAAGGCTGAGACTTGACCATGAGGGGAGGCCCTGTCTGTCCTCCCCCCAACCCCTCCCCCCTCTACTCCCAACCCCAGGTCACCAGACCTTCTGGGCACCTGTTATTCCACGAGGGATAATGAACTAGCAGTGTCTAACCACCACCACCTCAAGATGGAACTAGGGATGGGGGGGACAGAGTTAATTAATTTCTCTCCCTTTTCCCATAAAGACATCATCCTGGAAAGGAGATGCAATGGCCAGAGCCCTTTGTCAACCCTGACCAGCTCAGGGTTCAGAGGATACCTACACTACTCAAGGAAACCCATCCACCATTCCCAAGGATGTTCTTATGTGATCCATGTTCCAGAGTGTTCCATTGTTTACTGGGGATGGAAACAGCAAATGGGGGGAGGGCGTGGCTGAGACGCACCAAGTCTTGTCCCTAAAGAGGTTGTGGGGGGCAGGCAATATGGGGCAGGCTCACCCAATGGAACCCCTACCCCTACCCCCATCTGTGACTGGTTGTTCCCAGGTGAAAGAGCTCCAGCTTGGGGTACAAAAATCCAAACTTCAAGCTTAACCTGATGGGATCTGAGCTAGCAGGGACCAACCAACGAAGAGACCTTGGGGTTGTAGTGGATGAAAATAAAATTCAGTGTGCTGCTACTGTAAAAAAGGCAAATGCCATGTTAGACATAATTAGAAAAGGGAATGAGAATAAAACTGCCAATATCATTCTGCCCTTATTATCGGAGGCACTGTTGTGCCTCCAGTAGATAAGGCCATCATCGGTCAAAAAAGGATTCCACAATGTTAAATGAAAACCAGCAGGTTGGTTATTCTAACCTTAATAACATCAAGTGGGTTTCACCAATCTTCCTGAAAATCACATTGGCCAGACAGGGATGTGTATTTTAAATAACCTGAAATTTTCAGGAAGATTGGTTAATGCATGAGGGAGAAAGGGCATTTAACACAAAAAATAAAATAAATACTTGGTCACTCAGTGTTGGCACAGAAAACTGTGATGGCATCCACTTGTGCCCTCATTTGCCCCAAAGCTGGAGGCTGTATATGGAAACTAGGGGTGTGCAGATTCCCCACTGTCTGTTCTGGTGGGGAACCCATGGGGAGGGGAGGCGATCGGTTCCTCCCCCTCCCCCTCCCCCGGAATCCTCCATACCAGTTCCGCTCCTCTCAGATTCCAGGCGGGGAGGGATTGGCTTGGGGGTGCTTACCTTCCTTCCTGCCAGCCAGAGCCATTCACCTCCTCCCTGTCCCTGCCGATTGCCATGTATTTTTAAAAAAAGAAAAGAAAAAAAAAGCCTATTGGGAGGATGTGCCCATAGTTGTTGTTTATTCATTCAGTCGCTTCCGACTCTTCATGACTTCATGAACCAGCCCACACCAGAGCTTCCTGTTGGCCGTCGCCACCCCCAGCTCTCCCAAGGTCGAGTCCGTCACTTCCGCAAATAGAGTTATGAATCTTGCATATAAGTCTATGTGTCCATAGGTTAATATGCAAGATTCATGGCTCTATTTTGCGTATAAGTCTATGGACACATCCTGCTGATTGCAGCCTCATCGAGCTCCGCGGTAGCCATTTAAAAATAAAATAAAATGGTGACCGCAAAAATTTGCATGTTTCTGTATGTGTGAAAATGTGCATTTTTACAAATGTGCATATTCTCATGTGTAAAATGTGCATTGTTGCGAAGGCACACATTAGTGCTTGTGCAAAAATGTGCATTTTTTGGAAATGTTCATTTTCATGCATACACAACTATGTGCATTCACAAAAATGTGCATTTTCACATATCTGAATATGCGCATTCGCAAAAATGGGCATTTTAATGTGTGCACAGAAATTTGTGCATTTTTGCGATTGCCATTTTGTTTCTCCAAAAATGGTGTCCACGAAGGTTGACGAGGCTGCTGGGATGAGTGCAGGCCATTCACCGGGTGTGGCCAGAGGGATAGCAGGGGCAGGGGCTTGGCTAGCGGGGTTCGGGGGGTGCGGGCAGGAGCGGGTCCAGCAGTTTCCTGGACTGAATCAGGCACCTGTTGCATCCCTAGTTTCGCACTGCTGTGACACAGAGGAGGGTTCTTCGAAATGATCTCACTCAGTCCTTGGGCAGGCATATATAGGTGGAGTCGCTCCCTCAAATATCAAGATCCCAAGCTGCTTACAGCTTCAAATGTCATCACTAGCACCATGGATGGATACCGACAGCAAGTGTATTGGCAGTTAATGCATTTCCTTTAAGACTGTTGTTATGTGATCTGTACAAGATGTGCCATTCAACAGTCTAGCTGCTGTATTTTGCACCAGCTGCAGCTTTCGAGTCATCTTCAAGGGCAGCCCCATGTAAAGTGCATTCAAGAAGTTTAATCAGGAAGTTCCCAGCATGTACACTTCTGCAGCTAGGTTATCCCTGTCCAGGAAAGGCCATACCAGGCAGATCAGCTGAAGCTGACCCCAAGTACTCCATGCTACCAAGTCTACCTGGGGCTCCACTGACAGGGATGGATTTAGCCATCATAGTCTTAATGGCTATTTGATACCTCCAGGACCAGAGGCAATGAGGCTATGTACACAAGTTGCTGGGAAACATTGGGGGGGTATTGTGCTTGTGTCCTGCTTGAGGGATCCTTGTCAACAGCTGGTTGGCCACTGTGTGTACAAAATGCTGGAACAGATGGACCCTTGGCCTCATCATGCATGGCTCTTCATATGTTCTTAAGTGGCATCCCAAGGAAGAGATAGCCAGACTTCCAACTCCAAACTCAGGTTCCCAAAGCATAGTAGCAGAGAAAAAAAAGGACAAAAGGATTTTCTTCTGTGGTTTTCTGAAATTGGAATGAAGCGTCTTTTGCCAAACACAGACTATGCTGTAAAAAAGAGCAGAATACTGGGTTGTTTGGTAAGAACAAGAATCAAATTTATTCATTTGTTTTCATCATGAGATGTTCCTTTGTATTCAGATGAGGCCTCAGTACAATAATGTAGCACTTGGGAAGAAAGATGCAGCCCAGTAACCCAGCACTGGAGGCCAAGATAGAGAAGACCTGCACAGCTACCATGTATTTCCCCTTAGTGCTCAGGTAGGTAGGCACAAAGGACACCCACACACTGCAGAAGACCAGCATGCTGAAAGTGATCAGCTTGGCTTCATTGAAAGCCGCAGGCAGTCTTCTGGCTAGGAATGCCACCGTGAAGCAGATGGCAGCCAGGAAGCCCATGTAGCCCAGAGCACTATAGAACATGGCAACAGACCCTTCATTGCATTGTTGTAGGATCTGTCCAGTTTGGGACTGCATGTCAGAGTCCGGGAAGGGTGGAGAGATTCCCAGCCAGATGGTGCAGATGACAACTTGGACACCAGAACAGGAAATGACAATGGAATTGGCCAAACTCTTCCCCAGCCATCCCTTCACCCTGTTCCCTGGCTTTGTGGCCAGGAAGGCCAGGACTACAGTGATTGTTTTGGCCAAGACAGAAGAGATGGCCACCGAGAAGATGATGCTAAAGGCTGTTTGTCGGAGGAGGCAGGTTGCTTTCCTTGGCTGACCAATGAAAAGGAAGCAGGACAAGAAGGAAAGCAAGAGGGAGATGAGGAGTATGTAGGAGAGGTCCCGGTTGTTGGCTTTGACTATTGGAGTTTCTAGGAATTTAATGAAGATTCCCAACACAAAGGCTGTGGTTAAGGACAGGAATAGGGCAAAAGAAGCCAGGATGATCCCCAAAGGTTCTTGATAGGTCAGGAAGGTTTTCAGCTTGGGGATACATTGATTTCGGTCTGTGTTTGGATGGTGATCATCTGGACACTGTGTGCAATGATCTGAATCTGGAAAGAATAAGAGAAACATCCCTCTTGCATCCTTGTCAAGCCCTGGTCTTTTACATGTTATCAGATATATGTGTTATGGTGTGATATGTAGCACACATTCATTTCATGCAGGGGTTGGTCGGCCTGCTGTTCGTCTTCATGCTCCCATGTATACAACATAGGCTCCTGTGTTTAAATGTGACTTTATACAGGAGATGGGGAACCTCCTGTCCACAGGCCTAATGTGGCCATGGATGTTCTGCATCCGGCCCATGAAACCTTCATGAATTCCCCCCGGAGGCAGCAGAAACCCACCTGTTATCTCTGATCTGTGATAGGTAATAACAGCAGGGGAAGCGGGAGACAGAAGACTTGGCCGTCTCCTCCCAGTCTTGGCTGAGTGTGTCTTGCTTGCCTGAAGTAGTCCGCATGGGGGTGGTGCGCACTGCGCAAAGCCCCAAGAGCCTTCCCACGAGGCACTAACTTTCCCCGTTGGGGAAGCATCTCCTGATGAGCTGGCGGCTAGAGCAGTTCTTCAACTTCAGCTTAGCTGGGGCAGGTTTTCTGTTGAGCAGAAGTGTTCCCCAAATGGGAGGAAACACCACACCATATGCGGTGAATCTGGATCTCTGCTGAGGGGCTGTTTGCATGATCTACCCAGTACATAAGCCGGGAATGACATTATGTCAGAGAAGCATGGCCCTCCTGCCAGTGGCAGCTTGAGCACGATCTTACTGGTAGGGCAGACACTGCTCAGCAGAGGCAGAGCCAAGGGTGTCATGGGGTAGGGTCATGGGGCGGGGTCTTGTGGGGCGGAGCCAAAGGGGTTTTTTGGATGGGTAGAGCCAAACGTACCTCGATTGCAACACAGCCTTCTCCCTTGCACACCCTAGGATTGCACACTTAACTTTTTCCTCATGCCTTCCTAGTCCTTTTTCCTTGTGTGTCATGTCTTTTTAGATTGTAAGCCATGGGTAGGGACTGTCTTCTTTCACTTATTATTTGTGAGCTGCTCTAGGAGCCTTTTAGGGAGAGAACTGGGATAAGAATACTCTTAAGTAAATTTATAAACAAATCTTTTTAAATATAAGAAGATGAGTTTCTGTAACCAGCTGCTTCCAGACTATATCCATATCCATATCCATATCCATATTTATCTGTGTGTGTGTGTGCGTGTGTGTGTGTATGTATGTATGTATACACACACACACACACACACGTGCACACACACACACATACACACACACATATAATTTAGTACATTTATATACTGTCCCATAGCCAAAGCTGTCTGGGTGGTTTATAGAAGTTAAAACATTAAAATACAATATGCAACGTTTAACAACCATTTACATAAAAGCATACAGACAATATATACCAACAACATATACCTAAATACACTTTTGAAGTACAAACATTTAAAAAAAAAAATCAAACAACTCAGCTTAAAACAACACAGCTTAAAACAATATACAAAAGTCAGCAAAAGGAACAAGAGTTCTAAAAAGGGAAGGCCTGCCAGAAAAATAGAGTCTTTAATGCCTGCTTAAAAACCTTCAAAGAGGTCAGCGGGTGCATTTCAACCGGCAGGTCATTCCACAACTGAAAGGCGGCAAAGGTAAAAGTCCCCTTGCATGTGGCTGCCAATCTCATGTTAGGCAGCTGCAGCAGAGAGCCCTCAGAGGACCTTAAGTGGCGGACTGGGATGTAGGGGAGAAGGCGCTCCGAAAAGTAAGTTGCACCTAGACCATGTAAGTCTTTAAAGGTAAGAACCAGCGCTGCATTTTTCATTCGGAAACAAGGATTTTAAAACTGCTGTAATATGATCTCCACGGGATATCCCAGAGACCAGCCTGGCCACCATATTTTGTACCAGCTCCAGCTGAAGTTTCTGAAGTAAATATGCAGGCAACCTTAAGTACTGTGCAACCCCAAGTACAATGCATTACAGAAATCAAGCCTAGAGGTTACCAGCACGTGCACCACCATTATTACCACATGTTCCAGGAATGGGCGTAGCTGGTGTATCAGCCAAAGCTGATAACAGGCACTTCTCACCGTTGCCTCCACCTGGGGTGCCAGGAGCAGGGTTGGGCCAAGAAGCACCCCCAAGCTACGAAAGTGCTCCTTCAGGGGGAGTGCAACCCCATCCAGAACTGGTTGACATACCTCAATCCCCGAATTAGGACCCTTCACAACGAGCACCTCTGTATCGCCTGGATTCAGTTTCAGCTTGTTCTCCCTCATCCAGCCCATCACCAACTTCAGGCAGTCACTTTAGAGGAGTCATACCTTCCTTGGATAAGGATGTTAATGAGAAATAGATTTGGGTGTCATCAGCATGTTGATGACAGTCCACCCCAAACCTCCTGATGATCTCTCCCAGTGGCTTCCGGTAACAGCACTGGGGGATAGATTGGAGCCCTGAGGGATTCCGCATAATAGTTCCTTTTTCGAGGAACAACTATGCCCGAGTGACACCATCTGGAACTGTCCTGAGAGAAAGAAGCGGAACCACTGCAGAGCAGTGCCCCGACCCCCAGCTCCCTCAGGTGATCCAAAAGGATATCATGGTCAATGGTATTGAATGCTGCTGAGAGATCCAAAACAATCAGTAGGGTTGCACTCTCCCCATCGATTGCCAGGTGAAGATCTTCCACCAAGGTGACCATGGCAGTCTCAACTCCGTATCTCACTCTGAAGCCGGTTTGAAATGGGTCCAGGTAATCAGTTGTATCCAATACTGCTTGGAGTTGAATGGACACCACCTTCTCAATTACCTTGCTCCAAAATGGCAAATTACTTACTGGCCTATGATAATTAAAGTCTAGGGGGTCAAGGGAAGGCTTCTTCAGAAGTGATCGAACAATTGCTTCTTTCAGACACAATGGAACATTACCTTCCCTTAGGGAGAAATTAATAATATTTAGCAGAAATTGCTTTACCATTTCTCCCCACCCCCCACCCCCAGTCTACAAGCCAGGATGAGCAAGGATTGAGAGGGCAAGTTGTGTTTTGGACCAAACCAAGCAGGTTGACCACATCATCAGAAGTCACTGGCTGAAAATGATCCAGTTTAATCATGCAAGCAGAGCTGCTGGACACCCCACTCTTGATTTCTGTCCCCACGACAGCATCCAAGTCTGCTCATATCCAAGAGATTTTATCAGCAAAAAACTCATTCAAGATACCGAAGGCTCTAAGTTTGAATTCCGGGGGTGTCAGAGGGCTGACTCAGCTCCCTAACCATCCTGAACAGCTCAGCTGGGCATGAGTTTGTGAATGCAAAATGTGTAGAGTAGAAACTCTCTTCACTACATGTATCACCACCTCATAGGTCTTCAAATGATTCCTATGATGTGTCTTATCAGATTCAAGTTGAGTTTTCCACCATCTGCACTCTAGTCATCGACATCGTCCTTACCGCTTCAGCTCCCTCAGTTCTTCTCTAAACTATGGAGCTTGTTTGGAAGCTGGTATGAGGGGATGTCTAGGAGTGACCATGTCAATCACCCTGGTCAGATCTTCTTTCCACACAAGAGACCAGGGACTCAACAGGGTCAGTGGCAGCACCAGCCAAGAAGCCCCCCAAGGCATTTTGGAATCAGAATGGATCCAATTAGCCTTCAGGGGCAGACCATCTTAATTGGTCCTCCACCCCTGCAGAGGTGGGTCGTAGTTGTGATACCAGCCCTGACCAGACAGTAATCCATCCATGACAATATGGAGGCAGATTAAACCTCCACCCACAGATCATTCTCCTGACTGGAGATGAGACCAAGCATGTGACCAGCTTCATGCTTCAGCCCCTTGAACATCTGGGACAGGCCCATGGTTGTCACTGTCGCCATGAACTCCTGAGCAAGCTGGACCTGTTGAGGGAAGTTAAAGTCACCCAAGAACAAAAGCCTGGGTGACTTTGACTCCAGCTTCAAGACCAGCTCCATGAGCTCAGTTAGGGACTGTGCTAGGTAGCGGGGTTGATGGTACACTAACAGAATCCCCAACCTGTCCCTAGCCCCAAGGCTGAGGTATACACATTCGATGTGAGCCAGTTCCTTCACAGTGAGTCTGGTTAGGGGAATGTTATCTTTGTGGACCACTGCTATGCCACCTCCCCATCCACTTCTCCTTACCTGTTCTACCCCAGAGTACCCGACTGGGTGAAGCTGAGTCCATACAGGCCCGCTTATTTCCCCCAGCCAAGTCTCTGTGATGCATACCAGATCAACATTTTCATCCAAGATTAACTCATGGATGGTTTCGATCTTATTCCGTACTGAATATACGAAAGATAGAAAGACTATTCAAAAAATGTATTTCAGCTAAACATTTTGGCTTCTGCCCTCATCAGTATTGGTGCTGCTAAATGGATGTCAAGAGTGGCAGTTTGGAATGCCTGGAGATGGAAGTTCCTTAGGAGAAGAAAACCGAGGTATGAACAGTATAATTATACCTCCGTCTGTCTGTCTGTCTGTCTGTCTCTGTCTCTCTCTCTGTATAGGATACAGTTCACCCAGTTTAATATATATAAAATTATAATATCTATCTCTATCTCTATATAATAAAGAGGAGGAAATGTTTTCATTTTTCATAACTTGCCTATTTGTAAAGTTTGTTTGTTTGTTTGTTTTTAAATCTTGTATGCCTCCTTGTAAAAGTTCTACCCTTAAAGATGGCCTCCAAATTCCACTCCAGCAGGCTGTGCTGAGGGATATGAGAGGGGGAAGCGGGACCATTCTGTCAGCTCTCCTGAAAGACTGAGGTTGCGATCGTAATCTTTTTTTTCCACATCCATCCATCCATCCATCCATCCATCCATCCCTCCTTATTCCTTTTTTCTTTCTGGTTGGCCCCAGCAGAGACCGAGGGACGATGGTTGCGGGTGGCAGTGGTGGCAAGAGGGTGAGAGGGAAGCACTATGGGCCATAGCAAACCCACCCATCCCACCCTCTGCTGCTGGTGCCACCACACAAAGGCGGAAAATCCCCCAGCTGGCCAGACCTGGTGTGGGCCAATTTGGGCCAGATAATGGAGGGTCGGGTCAGAGTCCGGGGCAGGGAGCAACATGGCAAAAGCTCAATGTGTTCCATCCCCCAAATGGATTCCTCTGACATCCCTAGACAATACCCCCAATTCTGTCTTCACAGACTGTTTTAGACAGCAGCAGAAAAAGATAAATAGAGCAACATAGACTCACCACAGAATACTGTTCACCCAATGACGTACCACATCAAACTAACAGTTAAACACAATAATTCAAGTTGCCCAGTTTTTGTATACGCAGAAACAAATGTAGAAGCATTGCCGAAACGACCACAGAATTTAACTTCCCACCAGTACAGATGGTAAGGCGGTGGTCCGTACCTGGGATCAAGTCCATTTGAATACAAATGGAGCTTACTTCTGAGGATAGATAGATGATAGATAGATAGATAGATAGATGGATGATAGATGATAGATGATAGATGATAGAGGATAGAGGATAGAGGATAGATGATAGATGATAGATAGCATTGTAAAAATAGCACAAAGAAAAAGAAAAAGAATGAAAGCAAATGAGTAATAAATACTGTTTGGGGGGCTGCTGGAATCTGAAGTTGAAGTGGTGTCCATGTCCAGCAAGCAAACACACACACACACACAGAGAGAGAGAGACAGAGAGACAGAGACAGAGAGACAGAGACAGAGACAGAGACATTGAGAGAGAGAGAGAGAGAGAGGTGCCTCATGGGAAGAGCATTTTATAAAATATTATGATGGTGATCTCATTGCTAGTTATTTGCTTTCCTCTCTCTGTCTCTGCTAAGGTTGAGAAGACAATGAGGATTTCTTAACTCGCTTGCCAGTGAACCACACATGCGTGGGTTTAAAGAATGATTTCTGATGTTGATTAGATCTGGAGCTGTCTGATCACCTGCCCAGATTCCTCTTCTCTTACCTGCTATTACTCTTTGTGTGTGTATATAAATTTCAGTCTAAATATGGCACCCAGAGAGTTCAAACATTCAGCCCCACTGGATGCCATCTTTTAAAAGGACCCAGAGGCAATCTACATGGGTGATTTAATGCCGAGGGAGAGCACATCAGGGTCATTTGTGGCAGATGGCAGTGTCACCACTTTACAGCCAACCAGCAGCTTCCCTCTTGAAAAGCCACATTTTTGGAAAGTCCTTTTAGTCGGTAATATTTTCTTAAAGCGACTCCAGTCCAGGTGGTTCTGCTGCAGTGTGCCCCATTCTCCCCGCCTTAAATCCTGGCCATGCCTTTTTGATGTGGCTGTGACCTGGCAATGATGTGGTCAAGGGGTGGGGCTGCTCCTCCGCCCTTCACTCTTTTCCACAATGGACAGTAGAGCACACAGTCAGCAGAATGTGTTTCCCTTTCAGAATAAAGCAGCTGCATATTTTTGAGAAGCTGGGTTGCAAGGTGGTTGCTTTCGCCACTCAGAGTAGGTAGCCTGCCTTTCTCATTTTTTAAAAAAAGGATTACAGCACCGTTCCTAGCTTTCACCATTCACAGTAAGTAGCCTGTATCTGGCATTCATGAATGTGTACTTTCTGTTCTCCCTCAGTCAGCTTCCATAAGTTCTAATATGATGCTGGTATGTGATTAAGAAACATCACACATGTCTGGCAATCCCGGGGTATACTGAAAATGGTGGTGGTGGTGGGAGGTTCATGGTATATAAAGTTCCAGCCATGGAAAGGAAATGCAGACAGAGCAAGGCTGTGATTCCCTGGGCTCCCACCAGGGAGAAAGTCCTGCTGAATACAATGGGATTTACTCCTGAGTAAAAGGCACAGGATGACACTTCATGGTTGCAAAACCTGGGCATACTGCCTCCCCTGAGCAGTGTGAGCTTTACTTCTGAGTAGACACACACATTCCCTTCATGGATCACTGCCTTGTTGTGGTGAAGGGGCTTGCGTAACTCAGTGAAGCCATAAGTTATGCCATGCAGGGCCACCCAAGACGGACAGGTCATGGCGGAGAGTTCTGACAAAATGTGGTCCACTGGAGAAGGAAATGGCAACCCACTCCAGTATTCTTGCCAAGAAAACCCCATGGAACTTATCACAAGGCTAAAAGATATGACACCGGAAGATGAGCCCCTCAGGTCGGAAGTAGGGATGCATGAAAGTCACTTACCTTTTCGCGGAATCTTTCACGGTGAGGCGGGGAGGCGCTCCATCCCTCCCCGTGGAATCCTCGACGGGGGGAAGACGATCCGGTCCTCCCCCCCGAAATCCTCGACGGCCGGCTCCGCTCCGCAGCCAGGCCGCGGAGCAACCAGCCAGGGCCGTCCGCAGCCAGATTTCTGTAAGAATTTACGTAGACTATCACGGCTAACCTAAAAACAAAACAAAACAACAATGCAGCGTACGCAAATGGCGGCGGCTACGGTGGCCGCCAATTCCATTCTCTATTTTTCGCCAATTTATCTTACGTAAATATTTACGTAAGATAAAACGGCGAAAAAAAGGGGAATGCAAATAGCGTAGTGGACGCTATTTGCATTCCTTTATTTTTCGCCGTTCTAGCCTATGTAAATATTTATGTAGGCTAGAACGGCAAAAAATAAAGGAACGCAAATAGCGTCCACTACGCTATTTGCGTTCCTCTTTTTTTTGCTGTTTTATCTTACGTAAATATGTACATAAGATAAATTTGTGAAAAATAGAGAACAGAAATGGCGGCCGCCGTAGCCACCACCATTTGCATACGCTGCATTGTTTTTTGTTTAGGTTAGCCGTGATAGGCTACGTAAATTCTTACGTAGCCTATCATGGTACAAGGACGGCAATAGCGGTGGCAGCAGCCCTGCCACAGCCAGCCAGGAGACTAGCTACCAGAGCCGCCGCCGCCGGAGCCACCGCCGGAACCGCCGCCGCCAAATCCCCTGCATCCGCCCCAGGTAAGTGCCATCCCGGGGGGATTCTGTGGGGTGGGGCCGGGGGGCAGGAGGCCATTCCACCACGGATTTTTTAGAATCTGGCCTCACTGGAATCTGTGGCAGAATTCTCCACCAACCCTAGTCAGAAGGTGTCCAATGTACTATGGGGGAAGAGCAGAGGGAATTTCCAAGCAGCGCCAGAAAGAGTGAAGTGGCTGGGACAAAGCCGAAAGGACACTCAGCTGTGGATGTGTCTGGTGGTGAAAAGTAATTCCGATGCTGTAAAGAACAATATTGTTTAGGAACCTGGAATGTAAGGTCAATGAATCAAGGTAAGCTGGAGGTGGTCAAACATGAGATGGCAAGACTGAACATCGACATCTTGGGAATCAGTGAACTGAAATGGACAAGCATGGGCGAATTTAATTCAGGTGACCATCATATCTACTACTGTGGGCAAGAATCCCTTAGAAGAAATGGAGTAGCACTCATAGCCAACAAAAGGGTGGGAAAAGCAGTACTGGGGTACAATTTCAAAAACGACAGCATGATCTCAGTACGAATCCAAGGCAAGCCATTCAGCATCACAGTCATTCAAGTCTATGCCCCAACCACTGAGGCCGAAGAAGCTGAGGTTGATCGGTTCTGTGAAGACCTACAACACCTTCTAGAACTAACACCAAAAAAAGATGTCCTCTTCATCATAGGGGATTGGAATGCTAAAGTAGGAAGTCAAGAAATCACCGGGAAAACAGGCAGGTGTGGCCTGGGTGTACAAAATGAAGCAGGACAAAAGCTAATAGAGTTTTGCCAAGAGAACATGCTGATCATAGCAAACACTCTTTTCCAACAGCACAAGAGGTGACTCTACACATGGACATCACCAGATGGTCAATATCGAAATCAGATTGATTATGTCCTTTGCAGCCAAAGATGGAGAAGCTCTGTACAGTCAGTAAAAACAAGACCTGGAGCTGACTGTGGCTGAAATCATGAGCTTCTTGTCGCAAAATTTCAGCTTAAATTGAAGAACGTAGGGAAAACCACCATTCAGGTATGACGTAAATATTATCCCTTATATACAGTGGAGGTGAGGAATAGATTTAAGGGATTAGACCTGATAGACAGAGTGCCTGAGGAACTATGGACAGAGGTCTGTAACATTGTTCAGGACAGAGGCAGCAACTAAATCCATCCAAAAGAAAAAGAAATGCAAGAAAGCAAAGTGGCTGTCTGATGAGGCTTTACAAGTAGCTGAGGAAAGAAGGGACGTGAAAAGCAAGGGAGAAAGGTGAAGATATATGCAGCTGAATGCAGAGTTCCAGAGAATAGCAAGTAGAGACAAGAAGGCCTTCTTAAATGAACAATTATTTATTTATTTATTTATTTTATTTATTTCATTTCTATACCGCCCAATAACCGAAGCTCTCTGGGCGGTTCACAAAAACTAAAACCAAACAACACACAATGAAACAATTTAAAATATATAGAACATTAAAACCACAATATAACAATACAACCACAATAAAACCTAGCAGCAGTACAGGAGTTTAAAATACAGATTTAAAACAGCAAAGATAAAAATTTTACAATGCAAAGAAATCAAGGAAAACGATAGAATAGGAAAGACTAGAGATCTTTTCAAGAAAATCGGAGATCTCAAGGGAATGTTTTGTGCAAAGACTGGCATGATAAAGGACAAAGAAGGCAGGGACTTGACAGAAGCAGATGAGATTAAGAAGAGGTGGAAAGAATACACAGAAGAACTATACAGGATCTGAATGTCCCTGATAGCCATGATAGTGCAATCACTGAACTTGAGCCGGACATCCTAGAGAGTGAAGTCAAGTGGGCCTTAGGAAGCATTACTAACAACAAAGCCAGTGGAGATGACAGTATTCCAGCTGAGCTATTTGAAATCCTACAAGATGATGCTGTTAAAGTGCTGCACTCAATAAGCCAACACATTTGGAACACTCAACAGTGGCTACAAGACTGGAAGAGGTCAGTTTACATTCCAATTCCAAAGAAGGGCAACGCCAAAGAGTGTTCAAACTACCGCACAATTGCACTCATTTCACATGCCAGCAAGGTTATGCTCAAAATCCTACAAGCTAGGCTTCAGCAGCATGTGAACCGAGAACTACCGGAAGTACAAGCTGGGTTTGGATGTGGCAGAGGAACTAGAGATCAAATCGCCAACATTTGCTGGATCATGGAGAAAGCAAGGGAATTCCAGAAAAACATCTATTTCTGCTTCATTTACTAGGCTAAAGCTTTTGATTGTGTGGATCACAACAAACTGTGGCAAATGCTTAAAAGATGGGAGTACCAGACCACCTTACCTGTCTCCTGAGAAACCTGCACGAGGAACAAAAAGCAGCAGTAAGTACCGGACATGGAACAAACGATTGGTTCAAAATTGGGAAAGGAGTATGTCAAGGCTGTATATTGTTGCCCTGCTTATTTAATTTATATGCAGAGTACATCATGTGAAACGCCGGGTTGGATGAATCACAGGTCAGAATTAAGATTGCCAGGACAATTATCAACAACCTCAGATACGCAGACGATACCATGCTAATGGCAGAAAGTGAAGAGGATCTCAAGAGCCTCTTGTTGAGGGTGAAAGTGGAGAGTACAAAAGCTGGTTTGCAACTCAACGTTAATAAAACTAAGATCATGGCATCTGGCCCCATCACTTCCTGGCACATAGAAGGGGAAGAAATGGAAGCAGTGACAGATTTTGTGTTCTTGGGCTCCAAGATCACCGCAGATGGTGACTGTAACCATGAAATTAAAAGACACTTGCTCCTTGGGAGGAAAGCTATGGCCAACCTAGACAGCATAGTAAGAAGCAGAAACATCACCTTGCCGACAAAGATTTGTATAATCAAAGCTATGGTTTTCCCAGCAGCAACGTATGGCTGTGAGAGCTGGACTATAAGGAAGGCTGAGCGCCGAAGAATTGATGCCATCGAACTGTGGTGCTGGAGAAGACTCTTACGAGTCCCCTGGACTGCAAGGAGGTCAAATCAGTCCATCCTAAAGGAAATCAACCCTGAGTGCTCATTGGAAGGACAGATACTGAAGCTGAAGCTCCAATATTTTGGCCACCTAATGCGAAGAGAAAACTCCCTGGAAAAGACCCTGATGCTGGGAAAGACTGAAGGCAAAAGGAGAAGGGGACGGCAGAGGATAAGATGGCTAGATAGCATCACCGATGCAATGAATATTAATTTGAGCACACTCCGGGAAAGAGTGGAGGACAGGAAGGCCTGGTGTGCTGTGGTCCATGGGGTCATGAAGAGTCGAACAAGACTGAATGACTGAACAACAACAGACACACACGTAGGACTGAGCCACATAGAATTAAAGTGTGGGGGGACTCCCAGTGCTGGCCACCCCTTCTCCTTCTGCTCTCTATATTGTTTACTCTTCAGCAGATCACAGTAACACAACTGCAAAATGTTGACGCTAAAGGCTCCTCCTGCTGCCTGCACTTGACATACTGGCAATCGCTAGCCCTTCTCCAGCCCTGATCTCTTTTTTCTGCAGAAAAGCTTCCTCCTCTTTCCCACACACAAATACAGCTGTATTCCACCCACCTGGATTGAGCAGCGCTTGACATGTGACCTGTGAAAGTGAATTTATGGGTGCTGTATCCTATGCTTTTCTTACTTCGTGTGCCCCTGATCCCAGATGGACCAAAGCAATTTCAAGAAAATCCAGATATAACCAGGAAGCACCTCTCATCCTGTTTCCATAAAGATTCCGCCCCCACCATTGAGGGTTGGACTCGATGGTCTCATAGGCCCCTTCCAACCCTACTATTCTATGATTCACCCCACAGGTCTGTTTAAGGACAAAGGAAAACAGAGCATGTGCAGACGCTTGAAACTGCAGTCTGATCAGAGACAGCAGATCAGATAGCAGAGAAGCAGCAGGGAAGCAGCAGAGAGCAGAAGCAGCAGTTTCAGCCCCACTGTGCTCAATTTCGGGGAAAATAAAAGACTATATTTGACAGGAAGGGGGCCAGTGGAGTGAGGGAGGCAATCAGACAACCGGGCTCCAAGCCAGGCCCACAGGGTGCCTTTGCCTCCACCTCTTGCTGAGGTCATTCAGTCTGGGCAGGGCTCGATGGGAGGTTGTCCAGTTCTCCAACAAAACTGAGTTCCACACCCATCTTTAACCCAGATATATTGTTGTATGATTGGAGGGTTGGTAAGGTGAAAGGATCCAGGAATGTTTGTAGTGAATGCCTTTTAAGTCTACAGAACCATGCCAAGGATTGCCTCTTTTATTAGGGAAAGTACAGTTCCATGACCTGCAGTGCCTCATTCTCATGCTCCCACAGCTTAAGGGAAGTGTAGACCACAATTTGGCTATGACAAAAGAAGATAAATTGACATCTGGGCTTGGGCACTGCAAGCATTTCAACTGTGCTGGCTGTCTCTCTCAGGGGACTGATGTGGGAGAGGTGAACAAAAATCCCCATCTTCCAAATGTAGCACATTTTAAGCTGTGCCTCCACCTGTGCTCAACCGGGGTTGATCCCATGGAGCTGCATCTTGGGAGATGCAAGGACCAAGGTCGTTTCTTGGGACCAACTGTGTGAATAAACTTATGGATATTGCAGAAAATGATCTAAGTTTGGAAATGCCTTTAAGAATACATTGAGATGAACCTTTGCCCTCCTCCCCATGGGATGCATTTTCCTCTTCAGTCACCCACCTTCATTGGTGGAGATGGTCCCTTCTGCGCAGGGAGGACAGTCATAGCAGCAAACCTGCTTTCCCTCCTGAACCACCTTGACGAATCCAGGGCGACAGCTTTCCACACACCTACCGTGAGGCAGGGTCTATGCACAGAAACAAGGACCATCAAGGAGAATGAGTTAGGGCCAATTTAACTACATGAGTGAGAGACAGAGTTGAAAGGACCCAACAGGGCATCTCAGATTGAACGTGAAACCTAAGCACATCCACCTGAAACACCTGCTTGTTTCTGCTCAGGTTGGTCCCCCTGGGGTTTCTCCTCCCCCTCCTCTCTTGTTTCTGTTGTTTCCAGTTTTAAGGAATCTGTCCTCCTGTAATCCATAAGGTGCCACATAGGCTAGTGGTCCTATATAAATGGACCAAACATTTAAGTCCCAAGGAACCTGCAGGTTGAAGGCAAGCCACCGGGATTAGGGAAGGCTGACCTGGAACATGTTACATTGTCCCCACCTGGTTGAGCCATTTGGGCCACACAATGGCATCCTGGTCAGTGGTGAACCTGAGGCCTGGGGATCCCCGTCTTTCCATGCTCCCAAATTTCACTCTAAGAACAGAGTGATTGGGAAACTTCACCCAGTTCATGATGTCAAATTCAGCTGCCAGCTCTCCCTTCTCATCCAAATATATTCCATCCATAGAAGTATTATAAAAATAGGGGTTTCTCAGGAAATGGTGAAGCTAGAATAATAGAGAGAAAACAACAGCATCAGTGAAATAAGAAACCACACTCAAGATCTCAGTTCTCCCCACTTCACACTCGAATGTCGTATGGCTCAGGGCTGGTTCCAGACTCAACTGGACGAGTTAACCCTCAACATTCTCAAGAAACCTGTTTTCATCTCTGAATGTCATTTGTCTGCTTTAGCAGTTTTAGGGAGCTGAGTCCTACCTAGACACTGCAATCGTCATCTGAAAACCTCCTCCAGGCGCATCCTCCAAAGGATGTTTGGAGAATGGCAAGAAGGGAGAAGGCCTTTTTGTTTGTGGCCCTCCAGTTTTGGAACACTCTCCCCAGTGAGTATCATGCTTTGTCAGGGCCCATTTTCAGCACAGCAGTGGGCCTTGTCAGTTATAGCCAGGTTTTTGTGAAAAGTAGCCTGGAACGGCTTGGGCCTATTCAGCCTCTGGAGTTTCATAATCTATGTGAGCATATTGCTGTCTGTGTTGTCAGAGCAGAGCCAGGGGGAGTCACCCGACTTCCTGTCAACCTTCTGGTCCAGCCATGGCAGGCAGGGAGGCCGGAAGCTGTCCATGAGAACCTGACAGTGCAGGGGTGGGGTTTCCAGAAGGATCGCCCAGGTTGAAGCGTCACTGCTGAAGGGCTGAGAGCCCTGTTCAGACTGGAGCCTTGCTGGAAGGCTAAAGGCCCTTGTCTGTCAAGGGATCCAGAGGGGGTATCCTACAGTCACTTTTAAGCTGCTGCAAAGGCAAAGAGCCTTTGCTAGGAATGTCTTGTCCTCATTGCCCGAAGCCTTCTCTGTTTGGATCCATCATCGTCTGGGCCTTTGGAGACTCCCTGCACATGGACTCTCCCTTAATTGGAACTTTGGATTGCTAAAGACTTGCCTTGAAAAGTACTGTGGGACTTTTCATAGACTTCAGCTGTTGTTTGCTGTGGATTGTGTGTCATTATCTGTCATCAGCACAGCCTACTGGCAGGCTGGGTTTGATCTACGACTTTTGGACCTTCCTCTACATGAACGAATGCAGTGTGGAGTTACCAATGTGAAAGTGGTGGCATGGATCTCCTTGTGTGTCTGGGTTTAACCTTCCCTTGTTCTTGATAGACCTCAATCATGTAGCCTGGAGTTATTAACAAAAGATTCAAAGTTGGACTCTCTATGGGTGTGGTTTGGTTTAGGCCTTTCAGGGATGTCTTCCTTGATTGACTGAGGGGTCATTCCAGGAATCCTTCCCATTCCTTGTCTGGGGTTTGGAACCCCGTGGGAAGATTGCTTGGGTTAGGTACACCAGGAAACCAGAGTCCCTTCACTTTTGTTCAGAACCATAGAGATGGCAACAGGGAAACCACATTGATGAGGATCTTAGTCATGGTAGTAGCGTTTAGCTTTGGAGTGTCTTGGACTTACATAGAGTCTATAGCTACTGACCATCACCTTTATGATTTCTGAAGAGTGTAATTATTAAGCTTTCGCCATGGAATTTCCTGCAATAAAGAAATCTCATGGATTTGGGTGTCCAGTGTCAGATTGCCTGAGTTTGGGCACTGGGGCGGTGGGAATTCTGAAATCCTTCTGGCACCAGGTTAAGAATTTCCCCTACTCCCAGGCATTTGACAGCATGTGAGATATCGACTGTTGATGTATGTGTTTGTCTCTGTGTGCATGTGTTTTCAAATAAATGGTTTCTATATTATGTTTTATATTGTATTTAAACCTTATAATATAATCTTTTGTAGATTGCCCAGGGAACTTGGTTATCGGGTGATACAGAAATGTAATAAAAAAAATAATACCATATTAAAGAATTAGAGATGAACTTGTTCTGCAATCTGGGCCTGGTCATACTCAGCAAGCCATTTATTTTTAATTTTATTTTCTGTAATCTAGTGGAGCATGTGGGATGGGCCAGTGCAGACACAGCAGATTCACACCCATGGTGGGGCTATGCCCAGATGAGCTGAGTCTTCAGAGGCTGGTATAAAGAGGCCGAAAGAGTGAGCAGCACAGGGAGTTTTGCAGCTGGTTTTGCTGAATAAATACCCACCATCTCACCACATTTTCTTCTATTCTTAGATTTTAAATCCGAGGCAATCATATGGGAATTCTGCAACTGATCGTCATGCTCAACAGAGATATCTCTGACAGGAAAAGGAATACCTGCCATGGCTGTAGCCATTGAACATGCAGCCTGTCTCCACCCTCCACCACCATCCTCTTGGAGCTGAAGGAATAAGCAGCATCTATGGCACGGGCCACAGCCTGGACAGTGTTGTAAATGATGTAGCTGTTTGCAGACAGGATTCTCTCCTTGTCCTCCTGGGGAACGGCCTCCAGTTTGTCGTTCTCTCTGCATCTCATCCAGCCTTGCACAGACAATGCATGCTTTGAATATGAACAAGTGAAGGCCTTCTCCACAAACTGCTTGACAGAAGAGTAAAAGTGTGAAAAGTCATTGTCGTTTGACTTTTTGTGTGTTTTTATAAAAAAGGAAAACATAACATGATTACGTTGGACATAAAGATCAGTAGACTTCAGCTCCAAGGTGATGTCCCACAAAGCTGTTAAAATCCAGACTTGCCCCACAATTGGTTTTATGAACAATGTAATAAGTCTTTGCACAATGTATATGCCTTTTAAGAAAGAAGTTGTCTCTGTACAGTAAACCATGACATTGACTTGTCTCCACTTGTGGAATGTAACCTGACCAAACACCCTTTGGTCCGCATTCAGTCCTGAGATGCGTTGTGAGACAGCGACACAAACACCATTCCTGATGAGCTCATGGGACAAGGTCCCGACGAATCTCTCTCCATTGTCATTGTCTGGAGCAATGAGACCAACCCACGTCCATCTGAAATGCAGGAGCAGTTTGACAATCCCCTGGTACTGGGTTCCTTCTTTGGGGACCGTTGGGTAGAAAAAAGGGAACTGCGTTTTATCACTCAGAACATGAGAAACAAAAGCATAAGTGACCTGGCAAAGAAAGTATGAGAAAGGGGGTTTATTTTGTTGCACAATCAAATTTTAGTTCTTCAACTGGTATTTCAAAAATCTGACCTGATAACGCCTATTAACTGGAAATTATCTGTGCCATACTTGAAATCAATTGAACAAATAGTTTTAATTGTATCACAAATGAAATGTTCAGGCCTCATAAGGATGGTATAGAAGGGGAAGGAGAAGGGGGGAGGAAGAGGAGGAGGAGTTTAGGGGCATCTCCTGAGTCTTCATCAAGGGAGCAAGTTCCCAACACTTCATCCCACTTTCCCAGCAGTATTTAATGTGGCCAAGAAACAGAACCCAGAATAGAAGCACACTTGATTCTTAGGGAGGATTGACAGCTGCCAAGTATTTTCCATCCCACCACTCACTGGTGTCTATCTGGCTGCGTTTACACTAAAGGAAACCCCCACAGTCCTTACATTCTGGATCTTTTCCATGTTTATCATGGGCTCCCAGAAAGCCACCACAAGACTGCTGAGAGAGGAAGCTTTTAACGTTCAGGGTTCCGTAGAAGTCAATGAAACAGCATAATGTAGAGGCTGTTTCAATCGTGTTACATTCTGACTTAAACAAATGGTTCATTATTAGTTCCAGATCTTTTGTTATGAAATAAGCAGGAAATAACTCTGGGTGTGCCCTGTTGGTTAACAATGTCATGAAAAGAAACCATAGACTTCCATGAGTGAGTCATCTCAATAGCAAGATAAAAGCTCCGTGTGAAGCAGCCCTATGTACCTGTTGCCTTCTTAGCTATGAGTGTATGAATGCAAAGCAAAGTATACATGATGTTACTCATGTGATTGGCCCTTGAGTGCAGGCTTTTTCTAGCAGAAATACCCAGTATGCCTTCCTCAATACAGATTGGGATCTCGGGGTGGGGGGAGCTCTAACATTTCCACCCCACTGTGTATCCAGATCACCTATATTCATGAGGGAGTGTAGCTCCCATTTAACTTCTCTGGAGAAGGTTTTCCCTTGTTTGAAAAGGGCTGCGAGTAGAGTGAAATTAAGCCTGAATATACCTCCCACCACCACCCCTACACACACACCTGTAGGATTTTGTAGATGCCCAACATGGCTGAAATCTGGATAGAGATATCAGAGTTGGTCCCTTCCAGAATAGCTAACAGGTGATTCCATCTTCCACATTTGTAGTTGGGGACATTTGCCTGCCCAGGAGAGAGAAGGTCTAGCAAGGTATCCGAAGTCAGTCTGGCATTGATATAGTTGTCATGGATGCTGTACCCCAGGGTGATGTTGGATAAGAGTCTGGGATTCTGGTTGATCTCCTGAATGGCAAAGAAGAAGGACAGAATCTTCCAGTATTCGGTGTCTCCTTTCCTGGAAAAAAAAAGTCACGTTGTCATTCTGTCAGCAATGAAACTGAAGTATTAAGTTGTTGCTTCTTTGACTGCATGAGCCTTTTGAACAATATATATGTCCACAATACTTTTCTTGAACTTTCCTCATGGGAACAGTGGTCCTGATCCAAAGCCAGAAGCACAACAGCCAATCCCCAGTTAGTGCTTTCCTTGCGTTGAGGCATCCATGGAATATTTCCATGTGGTCAATAGCCATGATCCATTGGAATAGATACCCCATTCATATGTGCATTCCAGTGAAGGAATTTGGTATATGCAACCCTTTACATTAAGGGAGAAATAGTGACTGGACAATGGGTTGGGATTAGGGTTCATTAAATAAGAACATAAGAAGAGCCCTGCTGGAACAGATGGAGGGTCCATCCAGTCTAGCATTCCCTTCACACAGTGGTCAGCCAGCTGCTCAAGAAAAGCCCAAAGGCAGGACATGAGGGCAACAGCACCGTCCCGCCCACGTTCCCCAGCTACTCCTGTACAAAGGCTCACTGCCTCTGATAGTGGAGGTAGTATTCAGGACTAGGAGCCCGGGATTGCCTTTTCCTCCAGGAAACTGTACAACCCCCCTTTAAAGCCATCCAAATGGGTGGCCATCATCATATCTTGCACATATCTTGATCCCGGGTTCTAATATTATGAGAGAAGGAGAAAAGTCTGGAGCCTTCCTCTTCTTCTGCACTACAACTCCTCTCAACATTCCAGACCATTGGCTAGGGCTTATAAGTGTTGAAGTCCAGAAGATCTGAAGGGCACCAGGTTAGGGAAGGATGGACCATGGGGAGTGGCTGCTTTGGTCATATTTGCTACTTAAATGAAGGATGCCTTGATGCCATTGTGGTATTAAAGACCAACTAGCTTCTAAATTAGAAAGTAAATACCTGCACAAATCTTTATTCTGTGTGTGTGTGTGTGTGATGGCCTCACTTGAGTCACAGTCTCTTGCAGCTGTTCCTCTATTAGTTTGCTCTGCATCTCTTCTGGAATGTCGGCTGTGAGATTTCTGGTTTGGGCTACATTCCGAGGGGTTGTAAGGCACTTTGTCTCAGTTTTAGCCTCCCACCCCAACACCCCCCCCCCCAGAATACCTGTGTTATAACAACAACAACACAACAGCAGAAGCAGCAGCAACAACAACAACAACTCAGTTACATGAGCACCTTTGTATGCGGGAGGTAATTTCACTACACCTCTGCAATTCTATATTGTGCTAAATTGAGCTGGAAATGTGTCATATCTACAAGGCATTTTTTTTTTTATTCCTAGCCTAATAGTAGCCCCATTTATATAATCATTCTCACAGTTTATTTGAAAGTTCCAAGACACCAAAAGGGCATACAATATATCTTAGTACTGTGGGTAGCTAAAAGCTGAGACAGTATTGCTTACAACAACCCTGGGATGCAGTTAACTGTTATTCTCTTGAACATGAAATCATGTGAAGTCATAGGAGCTCTCTCTCCACCCTCTCCCACAAATACACACAGCAGAAGAAACACGTGATCTGCAGATGCTAAAATCACACGTCTTCCAATTTCTAATAGTTGGAAATTATTTCATATACATATTCTAAGCTACATATGTAACCTCCCCAAGATTAGCCTCTGTACCAGAGGACCACAGAGTGGCCAATGGAATGCCATTTTTTTTTTTTTAAAAAAGGATCCAGGAAGAATCCAGGAAATAACAGGCCACCTTAGCTTATTGTCTCTTCCAGGGAAATTGGTGTTTAGTGTTGTTAAAGCTAAAAATATCAAGCATATGGGATCTGAATTGGGACCTGTGCTTTTCTCCTTGCTTATAAACTGTCTGGAATTTGGAGTGAGCAGCAAGGTGGTCAAGGTTGCTGACACCACTGAAATTATTTAGGGTAACTAAAACGAACAAACCAAAAAATTGTGAAGAACTTCCAAAAAAATCTCTCCAACCCAGGGAAATGGTCAACAAGATGGCAAATGCAACTCCATGTAAGTAAGTAATAAAATTATGCATTGTGGCAAAAAGAAAGGAAGAAAGAAAGAAAGAAAGAAAGAACACTAACTTCATATCTATGCTGATGGGATTTGAAACGGTTATGCATAACTCAATGAAAATATTGATCTAGCATGTTGCTGCTATGAAAAAATCAAATTCCACATTGGGGATTTCTAGGAAAGACTCATAGCATTTTACTCTTGGATGGGAACTTGGAGGCCATTGAATCCAACCCTCTGTTCAATGCAGGATTTGCAGTATAGGACACTGTGGCAGTATAGGACACAAAACAGGCTGTGCCCTCTAAGCCACAGCCTGTGTCTGTTCATATGAAGTTAGAAAGGATGTTACTTCTGCCCATGAAGGGAGAAAGGCCACCTTGTCCTTCAACATATTTTACAATTCAAATGTATCCCAGGTGAATGCAGTAAAGGGGACACTAACTGGTAATTAGGGGTGAAAATAGTAGCAAGTGGAGCAGCAATAGCTCCATCGCACACAGAATAACTCACTCAAAAAGCCTGGTAGAGGGAGGCTTCTTGAAAGCGTATGGATGAAATGTAGCAAACGTAGCAGATAAAACCCCACTAATGAGGAGGTCTCCTGGCCTGTAATGATTCGATGGCCCTTCAGCATCCCTCTCCAATGTCAAGGGGCATTTGGCCTGCAGCATCCCACAGGTTGCCTGGGGCAGCAGCAGCAGCAAGAGGAGAATCATTCTGGATACGCCTGGCACAGCCTCCAACTTGCTCCTCTCAACCAATTGGAAGAATGAGAAAAAGAAGCCAGAGCCCTGTTGCAAGGCAAAGTCTTCAGTGGCTTTGCCAGTACAGATGGAGCCCAACCAGCCAAGGCTTCACATGTGAAGAGGATGACAGCAGGTAAATCTCACACCCACACTGTCCTCCTCACCTGCCTGAAACCTCCCCCAAATTCTCTGTGGGGCAGGAGGCATTTGTGCACCAGTTCCTTTGCAGCTGGATGCAAGACATCACCCATGTTGCTCTTGAATCTGATGCTTATGCCAGTGGACTCAAAAGGGAGCTTTGGAAAACTCCCTTCAGAGTTGGAAGAAGAGGAATAAATCACTATGATTTTGATAATTATATGTGGAAGAAGTTGCATCACCTCTGCAACTTCCTGAACTCTCCATTCAGCTGCAGGAAAAACAAGCAAACCCCTTTTGGCAAGAAGTCACTGATGATGCTCCACACTGGTTCTATAGGTAGTTGGGGGTGGGGTGGGGTGGGGTGGGAGACTTGGACACATGAGATTGGCCTGGCCTTTACCCATGAAACACCTTCATATGACCCATATGGTCACAACAGACCCTTTGGGTAGAGGCTTCGCCCATGTGCCCCCCTCCTCTTCTCAGCGGGACCCTCCCAGGCAGGTGCCCATCTGCCATGCCTAAGCTCAGCACCTAGCAGGAGCAGCAGCCCCAGACACAGGTGGGGGTAGCATAGGGAAGCACCTTCCACTGTCCAGTTACCATCCCAGATCCTTCAAAGGTGTTGGTGGGTGGTTGCTCTGGAGCCTAGGGAAGCTCAGCCAATGGGAAATGGGCCCTGTGCTGACCAGGGTGTTGCTGGGGGAAAGAGACCCAGAAAACTGCCCAAGAAGGTGATAGAGTTTCAACTCCAAGTAAAGCATGGGGGGGTATCAGGGAAGCTCATTAGGCCTCCTGCTGCTGTGGACATCTCAGCTCCCTCAAAGACAGACGTGGGACCCACACAGTGGAGATGTCCAGGAGACTCTGAAGGCAATGGCACTAGAGGACCCAGCTTATTATTTCATAGAGTCATAGAATCATAGAATAGTAGGGTTGGAAGGGGCCTACAAGGCCATCGAGTCCAACCCCCCGCTCATTGCAGGAATCCAAGTCAGAGCATCCCTGACAGATGGCTGTCCAGCCTCGTCTTGAATGCCTAAAGTGAGGGAGAGCCCACCACCTCCCTAGGTCACTGGTTCCATTGTCGTATTGCTCTAACAGTCAGGAAGTTTTTCCTGTTGTTCAGCCAGAATCTGGCTTTGAGTCACTTGAGCCCATTATTCTGTGTCCTGCACTCTGGGATGATCAAGAAGAGATCCTGGCCTTCCCCTCTGTGACAGCCTTTCAAGTACTTGAAGAGCGCTATCATATCTCCCCTCAGTCTTCTCTTCTCAAGGCTAAACATGCCCAGTTCTTTCAGTCTCTCTCCATAGGGCTTTGTTTCCAGTCCCCTGATCAACTTTGCTGCCCTCCTCTGAACCCTCTCCAGTTTGTCTGGATTCTTCTTAAAATGCAGTGCCCAGAATTGGACACAGTACACCAGATGAGGCCTAACCAGTGCTGAGTAGAGGGGAACTAGTATTCCAAGATCCCTCTGGCTTGTAGTGTTGTTGAGACACGTATCCCCCATCTTGTAACTGTGCATTTGGTTTCTTTGCCCTAGGTGCATACTTGGCATTTCTACCTATTAAATGTCATTCTGTTGTTTTCTGCCCAGTGTTCCAGTCTATCAAGACCACTTTGAATTTTGTTTCTGTCTTCCAAAGTATTAGGTATCCTGCCCAATTTTGTTTTGTGTCATCTGCAAATTTGATCAGCATTCCCTGCACCTCCTCCTCCAAGACATTCATAAAAATGTTGAAGAGTACTGGGCCCAGGACTGGGCCCTGCAGCACCCCACTCATTACCTCTCCCCAGTTTGAGAAGGTCCCATTGATAAGCACTCTTTGAGTCCCATTCTGTAGTCAACTGTGGATCCACCGGATTGTTGTTTCATCTAGCCCACTTTGAGCTGGTTTGCTCATCAGGACATCATGGGGCACTTTGTCGCAAGTTTTGCTAAAGTCGAGGTATATTATGTCTAGGGATGTACGAAAGTGACTTACCTTTAAGGAAATTTGATTCGAGGTGGGGGGGAGGTGCTCCGTCCCTCCCCCCCCCCGAAATTCTGGCCGGGGGGGAGGCACTCCATCCCTCCCCCCCGAATCCTGGCCGGCCGGGTGCGCAAATGGCGGCGGCCATAGCCGCCGCTGTTTGCGTCCCTGCAGTCAGCCGTGATAGGCTACGTAAATGTTTACATAGCCTATCACGGCTGATTTAAAAGAAAAAAAATGCGCGTACGCAAATGGCGGCGCCCATGGGTGCCGCCATTTGCATTCCTTATTTTGACACGTCTTAGTCTACGTAAACATTTACATAGACTACAGCGAAAATAAGGGGAACGCAAATAGCGTAGCGTCTATGCTATTTGCTTTCCCCTTATTTTCGCCGTCTTAGTCTACGTAAATGTTTACGTAGACTAAGACGTGTCAAAATAAGGAACGCAAATGGCAGCGCCCATGGGCGCTGCCATTTGCGTACGCGTGTGTTTTTTTTCCCCCTTTAAATCAGCTGTGATAGGCTACGTAAACTTTTACGTAGCCTATCACGGTGTTTTTTTTTAAAAATCTAGCCATGATAGGCTACGTAAATCTTTACGTAACCTATCACTTTTTTTGTTGGTTTGTGTTTTTTTACTGGAAATGGCGGCGGTGGCAGCCAGTCAGAAGACCGGCCGCCGCGGCCGCCGTCGAACCACCACCGAACTGCCGCCGGAGCCGCCGCCACCAGGAGGATTCGCCCAAGGTAAGTCCCATCCCAGGGGGGGGGAGGGGGGGCAGACCATTTTGCCACCAATTTCGGGGGGCCTAATGCGCTGGCATTTGCCCTCCCCGAGATTCATGGTGAAATTCTCTGACATCCCTAATTATGTCCACAGCATTCCCACAGTCCACAAGGGAGGTTACCTGATCAAAAAATGAGATCAGATTCAAAGAACCATGATGTAGTAGTAATAGGGGATTTCAATTTCCCCAATATTTGTTGGGAGACAAATTCTGCAAAACATGGCCCCTTCAAGAAATTCCTGACAGGGAGAGGTAATGAGCAGGGTACTGCAGGGCTCAGTCCTGGGCCCAGTGCAACATTTTTATTAATGACTTGGAGGAGGGGGGGCAGGGAATGCTGATCACATTTTCAGATGACACAAAACTGGGCGGGTTTAGGGATGTATGAATCCCTTACCTGGTTCCAGTCGGGGCATCCACTGAGGGGGGCGATCCCTCCCTCCCCCCTTGAATCCTCCCCAGCCAGCTCCGCTCCGCAGCACAGCTGTGGAGCTGCCAGCCAGGGCTGGCCGCAGCCGGACTTCCAGCCACTGCTGCTGCGCTGCGGACTCAAATGGCAGCCACTACACAGGCCACCATTTGAGTCCCTGCCTTAGGCCGTGATAGGCTTGTTGTTGTTGTTCAGTCGTTCAGTCGTGTCCGACTCTTCGTGACCCCATGGACCATAGCATGCCAGGCCTTCCTGTCCTGCGCTCTCTCCCGGAGCGTGCTCAAGTTCATATTCATTGCATCGGTGATGCTATCTAGCCATCTCATCCTCTGCCGTCCCCTTCTCCTTTTGCCTTCAGTCTTTCCCAGCATCAGGGTCTTTTCCAGGGAGTTTTCTCTTCGCATTAGGTGGCCAAAATATTGGAGCTTCAGCTTCATTATCTGTCCTTCCAATGAGCACTCAGGGTTGATTTCCTTTAGGATGGACTGATTTGACCTCCTTGCAGTCCAGGGGACTCGTAGGAGTCTTCTCCAGCACCACAGTTCGAAAGCATCAATGCTTCGACGCTCAGCCTTCCTTATAGTCCAGCTCTCACAGCCATACATTACTACTGGGAAAACCATAGCTTTGATTAGACGGACCTTTGTCGGCAAGGTGATGTCTCTGCTTCTTACTATGATGTCTAGGTTGGCCATAGCTTTCCTCCCAAGGAGCAAGCGTCTTTTAATTTCATGGCTACAGTCACCGTCTGCGGTGATCTTGGAGCCCAAGAAAGTAAAATCTGTCACTGCTTCCATTTCTTCCCCTTCTATATGCCAGGAAGTGATGGGGCCAGATGCCATGATCTTAGTTTTTTTAATGTTGAGTTTCAAACCAGCTTTTGCACTCTCCTCTTTCACCCTCAACAAGAGGCTCTTGAGATCCTCTTCGCTTTCTGCCATTAGGGTGGTATCGTCTGTATATCGGAGGTTGTTGATAATTCTCCCGGCAATCTTAATTCCGACCTCTGATTCATCCAACCCGGCATTTCTCATGATGTACTCTGCATATAAGTTAAATAAGCAGGGTGACAATATGCAGCCTTGTCGTACCCCTTTCCCAATTTTGAACCACTCGGTTGTTCCATGTCTGGTTCTTACTGTTGCTTCTTGACCCTCGTACAGGTTTCTCAGGAGACAGGTAAGGTGGTCTGGTACTCCCATCACTTTAAGAATTTGCCACAGTTTGTTGTGATCCACACAATCAAAGGCTTTAGCATAGTCAATGAAGCAGAAATAGACGCTTTTCTGGAATTCTCTTGCTTTCTCCATGATGCAGCGAATGTTGGCGATTTGATCTCTAGTTCCTCTGCCTCTTCGAAACCCAGCTTGTACTTCCGGTAGTTCTCGGTTCGCATACTGCTGAAGCCTAGCTTGTAGGATTTTGAGCATCACCTTGCTGGCATGTGAAATGAGCGCAATGGTGCGGTAGTTTGAACACTCTTTGGCGTTGCCCTTCTTTGGAATTGGAATGTGCTAGGTACGTATTTATGTAGCCTATCATGAAAAGAGCAGGGATGCAAATGGCGTAACAGGCACCATTTGCATCCCTGCTCTTTGCCGTGATAGGCTATGTAAATACTTACGTAGCCAATCACGGCCACAGGCAGGGATGCAAATGGCGGCCGCTACGATGGCTGCCATTTCATTCCTCAGGCCAGCTGAGGAAGGAGGATGACCTGACCCAGAGCATCCACTACCAGGTAGGGTCTGTCCTGGGGGGATTTCGCGTGGTGGCAGTGGGGGGAGGGTAGTCCATTCCGCCACGAACTCCAGGGGGCCAGATTCCAAAGAATCCAGCCTCACTGGAGTCCATGGCAGATTTCTCCAACATCCCTAGGCAGGATAGCTAATACCCTCGAGGACAGAAGCAGAATTCAAAGTGATCTGGATAGACTGGAGCACTGGGCAGAAAACAACAGAATGACATTTAATAGGGATAAATGCCAAGTTCTGCACCTAGGAAAATGAAAGAAAATGCACAGTTACAAGATGGCGGATACTTGGCTCAACAACACTACAAGCCAGGAGAATCTTTGAATTGTTGTAGATCACAAGCTGAATATGAGCCAACCATGTGATGTGGCTGCAAAAAAGGCAAATGCTCTTTTGGGCTGCATTAATAGAAACATAGCTTCTAAATCCCAGGAAGTACTAGTTCCCCTCCTCAGCACTGGTTAGGCCTCATCTGGAGTACTGTATCCAGTTCTGGGCACCGCACTTTAAGAAGGATGCAGACAAGCTGGAGAGGGTTCAGAGGAGGGCAGCAAAGTTGATCAGGGGACTGGAAACAAAGCCCTAATAGGAGAGACTGAAAGAACTGGGCATGTTTAGCCTTGTGAAGAGAAGACTGAGGGGAGATACAACAGTGCTCTTCAAGTACTTGAAAGGTTGTCACCGAGAGGAAGGCCAGGATCTCTTCTTGATCATCCCAGAATGCAGGACACAGAATAATGGGCTCATGTGACAGGAAGCCAGATTATGGCTGAACATCAGGAAAAACTTCCTGGCTATTAGAGCAGTACAACAATGGACCCAATTACCCAGGGAGGTGGTGGGCTCTCCCACACTGGAGGCATTCAAGATGATGCTGGACAGCCATCTGTCAGGGATGGACTTGGATTCCTGCATTGAGCAGGGGGTTGGACTCGATGGTCTTATAGGCCCCTTCCAACTCTACTAATCTATTTTGTTCTGTTCTATTCAGGACAAGAACAGGGCAAAGGATGCCCGGGCAATCCCCAGATACCCTTCGTTAGGGATGGCGGAGAATTTCTCCCCGAAACTTCGGGGGGCCGAGCGCCAACGTGTTCGGCCCCCCGAACAAGTTTCGGGGAGAAATCCTCCGAACCCCCTCCGCACCCCGCACCCCCCCAGGGACGGGACTTACCTTCGCCGAATGTCCCTCCCGGCGGCGGGTCCGGCCGGCGGTTCGGCGGGTGTTCGAGCGGGGTGGGAGCGGCAGCCAGTCTTTTGACCGGCTGCCGCCGCCACCATTCCAATAAAAGAAAAAAAAAGACGCCCCCGTGATAGGATACGTGACGATTAACGTAGCCTATCATGGCTGACTTTGCAGATCTAGCCGTGATAGGCTACCTTAATTGTCACGTAGCCTATCACAGGGGCGGTTTTTTTTTGGTTTTTTTTTTAAACAATGGAGTTCGCGGCCGGGCGAGGTGGGAAGCCTCCCCTCCGGCCTGAATTTCGGCCGGGCGAGGCGGGAAGCCTCCCCCCCCGGCCTGAACTTTGCGGGGGGAGCAACGAAGCGCCTCCCCCCCACCGCGAACAAGCTTCGACGACAGGTAAGTGCCTTTCATCCACCCCTACCCTTCGTAGGACAGGAAGGTTATATCCTTGGGGATGCATTGATCCCTGCCCTTCTTTGGATGCTGACCATCTGAACACTTGGTGCAATGGTCTGCATCTGGAAAGAACAAGAGAAACATCTCTGTTGCATCCATGCCCATCTGTGTCCATTTACATTCCATCCCTGTTATATTTTTCTGGTGTGATGCTCCCATGTCAATAACCTTCATTTGGTGTGTCAAGAATGAAGGCCTGCTCTCTTCCCTGAGAATAGGGGTGGACGAAAGTCACTTACCTGTCCTCGAAGGACGTTCGCGGTGGGGGGGAGGCGCTTCGCTGCTCCCCCCGCGAAGTTCAGGCCGGGGGGGAGGCTTCCCGCATCGCCCGGCCGCGAATGCGAAAGTTAAAAAAAAAAAAAATGCCCCCTGATAGGCTACGTGACGATTCACGTAGCCTATCACGGCTAGATCTGCAAAGTCAGCCGTGATAGGCTACGTCAAAGTCAGCCGTGATAGGCTACGGGGGAGAGATAGAGAGGGAGAAGCAGTGCTCTTCCTTCATTTATTTATTTATTTATTTATTTATTTATTACATTTCTATCCCGCCTTATTTTCTTGTTAAGGAACCCAAGGCAGCGTACACGATACTCCTCCTCTCCATTTTATCCTCACAACAACCCTGTGAGGTAAGTTGGGCTGAGAGGCTGTGACTGGCCCGAAGTCACCCAGTGAGCTTCCATGGCCGAGTGAGGACTAGGGAGTCTAGAACCCAGATCTTCTGACTCCCAGTCCAACACTCTAGCCACTGCACCACACTGGCTCTCATAGCCACAGTTTGTGTCTTTTCACATCTTTAAAAGTTTAAAAGGATGTTTCTTCTTCCCATTAACAAGAAGGGAGAAAGATCACCTTGTCCTGCAACATACTTGACAGTTCAGAAAGAGCCCAGCCATGTGCAGTTTCAGCCTCTGGTACGTTGGCTGTGCTTTGGTCAAACGGTCCTAATTCACCTAGACAGAATTGTCCTGTAAGATGTTACTGCATGTTAAAAATGAACCAGCAGGCTGAGCTCTGACTTCTCCCTGAATGTTGATGGATCCCCAGAAGCAAAACTGGACAGGGATTTACCAGGTTGCAGATAAGGGAGACTAAGTGGGACGTAGGGATGATTGGAGCTCATGAAATTAGAAACAGGTGGAGTAACAATGGCTCCATCACAGATATAAGGACTTACCGGTAAATTCTGGTATATGAAGGATTGTTGAAAGAGTATGGATGAAATGTAGCGAAGGTTGCCGAGATGACCCCGCTAATGAGGAGGTCTCCTGTCCTGTAATGGTTCAACGGCCCTTCTGTATCCCTTTCCAACATCAAGGGGCATTTGGCCTTGAGCATCCTGCAGGTCGCCTGTGGCAGCAGCAGCAGGAAAAAGAACAGAATCATTCTGGATATGCCTGGCACAGCCTCCGTCTTGCCCCTCTCAGCCAACTGGGAGAATGATAAGAGGCAGCCAGAGCCCCCTTGCTAGAGAAAGTCTTCAGTGGCTTTCCCAATACAGATGGAGCCCAACCAGCCAAGGCTTCGCATCTGAAGAGAATGATAGCTGGTAGATCTCACACACCCATGCAGTCCTCCTCACCTGCCCTAAACCTCTTCCCAAGCTCTCCACGGTGCAGGAGGCATTTATGCATCAGTTCATTTGCACCTGGATGCAAGACGTCACCCATGTTGCTCTTGAATCTGCTGCTTATGTCAGTGGACTCCAAGGGGAGCTTTGGGAAACACCCCTCAGGTTTGGAAGAAGAAGAATAAATCACTATGATTTTGATAATTATATGTGGAAGAAGTTGCATCACATCTGCAACTTCATGAACTCTCCATTCACCGGGAGAAAAACAAGTCTGAGAGAACTTACCGATGCAGCTCCACACTCTTGCCATGAGCCAGTTTGAGTGGTAGTGGTGGTGTACAAGTGAGCTTAGCTTGACCTTTAACCATGAAATACCTTCATATGTTGTTGATGACAAGCTGAATATGAGTCAACAATGTGATGGCTGCAAAAAAGGCCAATGCTATTTTGGGCTGCATTAATAGAAGCATAGCTTCCAAATCCTGGGAAGTACTAGTTCCCCTATGCTCAGCACTGGTTAGGCCTCATCTGGAGTACTGTGTCCAGTTCTGGGCACCACACTTTAAGAAGGATGCAGACAAACTGGAGAGGGTTCAGAGGAGGGCAGCAAAGATGATCAGGGGACTGGAAAAAAAGCCCTATGAAGAGAGACTGAAAGAACTGGGCATGTTTAGCCTTGAGAAGAGAAGACTGAGGGGACATAGCATTAGGGATGTCATAGAATTCCACCACGGTTCTTGGTGAGGTCGAATGCCAGTGCATTCGGCCCCCCAAAACCCATGGCGGAACGAAGGTCCCCCAACCCCAACCCCACAAAATGGGCCCAGAATGGAGCACCTACCTGCTGCCGTCCACACTGACTTGCGAATGGCGGCCACATCTGCGGCCACCATTCGCTTGCTTCTTCCATGTAGCCGTGATAGGCTACATAAATACTTACGTAGCCTATCACGGCTAACACAGGGACGCCATGTGTTAAGTATTTACTTAAGTATTTACGTAGCCTATCATGGCTTAACTAAGGGAATGCAAACTGCGGCGGCTATGGCAGCTGCCATTTGCGTTCCCTTTTTTTTTTGCCGTTTTAGCCTACATAAATATTTACGTGGGCTGTTACGGCACACACCAAAAATGGGAACACAAATGGTGGCCACTACGGCATTTGCGTTCCCTTTATTTTTTTTTCCCGTAATAGCCTACTTAAATATTTATGTAGGCTAAAATGGCAAAAAAAAAAAAGGGAACGTGACTGGCGGCCACCGTAGCCACCGCCATTTGCGTCCGTTTTTGTTTTTTGCTTTGCCCTGATAGGCTATGTAAATATTTACATAGCCTATCACGGCAAAATACAGGGACACAAATGGCGGCAGCTATGGCAGCTGCCATTTGCGTCCCTGCAGGCTGCCCAGCAGCCGGATGTCCGGCTGTGGGCGGCCTCAGCTGGCGGCTCCGCAGAATCTCCATGGAGTGGAGCTGGCCAGAGAGAATTTCGGGGGGAGGGAAAGAGTGCCTCTCCCCCACCGCG
Organism: Heloderma suspectum; assembly: GCF_057233095.1. Taxonomy (NCBI): domain Eukaryota; kingdom Metazoa; phylum Chordata; class Lepidosauria; order Squamata; family Helodermatidae; genus Heloderma; species Heloderma suspectum. The sequence continues at coordinate 385,278,220 of NC_139459.1, read as the reverse complement.
AATATCACCCTTCGAAAAGGTAAGTGACTTTCGTACATCCCTAGATATGATAGCACTCTTCAAGTACTTGAAAGGTTGTCACAGAGAGGAAGGCCAGGATCTCTTCTTGATCATCCCAGAGTGCAGGACACGGAATAATGGGCTCAAGTTACAGGAAGCCAGATTCTGGCTGAACATCAGGAAAAACTTCCTGACAGTTAGAGCAATACGACAATGGAACCAATTACCTGGGGAGGTGGTGGGCTCTCCCACGCTGGAGGCATTCAAGATGAGGCTGGAAAGCCATCTGTCAGGGATGCTGTGACTTGGATTCCTGCATTGAGCAGGGGGTTGGACTCGATAGCCTTGTAGGCCCCTTCCAACCTACTATTCTATGATTCTATGATGCATATGATGAAGACAGTCCTTTCAGATACAGGCTTCGCCCATGTGCCCCCCCCTTCTCAGAGGGACCCTCCCAGGCAGGTGTCCATCTACCATGCCCAAAGTCAGCCCCCATCAGGAGCAGCATCCCCAGACACAGGTGGGGGTAGCCGAGGGAAGCCCCTTTGACTGTCCAGTTACCATTTCTGCTCCTTCAAAGGAGTTGGTGGGTAGTCGCTCTGGAGCAACCCAAAGAATCTCTGCCAATCAGAAAAGGGCCCTGTGCTGGCCAGACTGTTGTTGGAGGAAAGAGACCCAGAGAACTGCTCAAGCAGGGACTAGAGGGAGTTTCAACTCTAACTCAGAAACAGATGGGTGCCAAGGGGATGAGGGAAGATTGTTTGGCCTCCTGCTGTCTGCACAGTGGGAAGGTCCAGGAGGAGACTCTGCAGGCAACAGCACAGTGGGCCAAATTAACCCCAGATCTGCCCTGCAAAGGGTGTACCACCTCCCCGGCGCTGCATGTAAGACTGGACAAGTGGCATGCTCTGTGCAATGGGCCCCACTGGAGACTTCTAGGCCTCAAAGTTTGCTGGACATCAGGGTCAGTGGCACCATCCCCCAGAGGATTTGGGGTAGAATTTGCACTGCTTCCATGTGTGCCTCTGTGATGCTTAGAGCACATCCTTCTTAGCACAACCTTAGAAGCGCCGCAGACTCCTCTCAGCAGAGAAGCCCCAAAGCTTTGCATATGCTTGCAAGGATGATGGAGCCTGGATCTGACCCTAAGGGGCCCCAGGCAGGATGGATACCCAAATCTGGAGGTGGATGCCACCAGGTGGACGTGGCCAAAGGCTTCAACCTGCAATATGTGAAGGACAGAGGAGGGGACTCTGCGAGGCATGTGAGGCTGCATATCCCAGTGGCCAAGAAAGTCTGAGACTTGACCATAAAGGGAGTCCCTTTCTGTCCTCCCCCTGCAACACCTGCTACCCTCAATGCCAGGCAGACCTGCTGAGCACCTGATAGCTTCTTTTCCATGAGGGATAACAGACTGACAGTGTCTAACCACCAAAACCCCAACATAAATCAGTGAATTAAAGGCTTCCTCTCTGGAACGGGTGAGGATTAGCCCCATCTGAGCTTCAGCCCACCTAAGCTGTCAGAAGGAGAAAATGGGTAGGCGGGAAGAGAGATAATTCATTTCTCTCCCATTTCCCATAGAGAAATTGTAAGAAAGGGTTAAAGTGTTGCTTCTGCATTAAATAAGTCGCAAATGGTTTGGATCAGTGACTGAGCTGAGACAGGGTGTGGAAACAAGCGTCTAAGGTACTTTGTGGTAAGAAACTTAAAATGAAGTTAGAAGTGTGGTTAGCTAAGCAAAGTAGAAACCACATTAGAAAATTAGATAAAAAAACCCAGAGTTAGGACACGTGGTTATTATAGAACTGCACGTGCTTAAAGAGCTCATGAATATTATGTTACACACCCTGCATAGCTAATAAGGTCATTATAATGTACATGCGATGTATGTAAAGGGAGGGGGGACATGTCAAGGAGATAATGTGAATAGGCGGATCGGAAAGTTACCTAGCCAATGGGGAAACGAGGGAGGGACTCAGCGGCTGGGGAAAGAGAATAAAAACTGTGTGCTTTGATTGTCAGGTGTGCCTACTCAGCTAGGACACCCACCTTTGCAAACGTGCTTAATAAACATAGAGTGCTGCTTGAACGTGTGTCATGAAGTTATTTTACAGGTCATGGTTGGACAAACGAGTTTCTATCAAAATCAACCTGGAAAGGAAATGCAATGTCCATAGCCCTGTATCAAACCTCACCAGCTCGGGTCCAGGAGATACCTATATCTCTGAAGGAATCCCATCCTCCATTCCCAAGGATGTTCTTGTGTGAGCCACATTCTCGAGGCATCCCTTGTTCCCTGGGGACAGACAGAACAATATGGGAAGCATGGGTGAGATGCACCCAATTTAACCTAGTCTTGCCCCCTAAAGGGGGGCAAGCAGTCTGGGGCAGGCTCAGCTGTTCCCCCCCCCCCGGTGCTGACTAGGTTATTCCGGGTGAAAGAGCTCCTGTTGCATACAAAGGAGGAGACAGAAATAGCTCCAATTCCCTTCTCAGGTTCCCCAGTGGAACTGCCAGCCCTCCCTCTGACCTCACCAAAGTGAAGCAGGGGAGACCCATTTTGTTCACCCCTAATGTCTACTGGATCCATCCCTTCCCCTCTCTTGTGCACTCTGGTCATGGACTGCCTCACTGCTGTCTTCTGCACATCCTGTTTTTTGCACACTGGGAGCCATTTTGCAATATTTCCCCACACACCAACCAAGAGTCACAACCAAGTGTGGGCCAGCGGCTACAAGCGGCTCTTTCCATTGCTAACACTTGTAGAGTCATAGCCAGAATCTGTTGCCCTTTTGCTGTAATAGCATCTGGATCAGTCCAAAGTGGTCATGTCCCCGGGGAGGCAGCCAGAAGTGCAGACTCAAAGTGGAAGGATGGAAGAGCCAACTCTGGGGGCATCATGGTCTGTTGGGTTAACGTAAACTTTCCGGGTTCAGAGGTCATGAAATAACCCAGGATAATACTCCCTGGGAGTTCCTGGTTGCTGATTTTAAAAGAAAGAAAGAAAAAAAAGTGAGCATTCTGCTCATCACTGCAAATCCTGGGCTGAATAACCCTGGAATTGCCACTGTCATATGTAAACCAGGTCACAGGCTGCTTACAGTAAAAAAAAAAGTCCAAATTATTAGGCTGCCGGAGCGCTGCAAATGTGCCACAAACAGTGCCCCAAAGTCCTTTTATCTGTGGGCTCATTGAAACGAAGATGGGCTGCTCAATAGTTTCAGAGGTGTTGCTTTGGGAGTAAACTGGACTGAGAATTCTTCTCCAAATTTAAACAAAAAGGTAAATGTTAATAGGCTAATGAAAGCATTCACCGTTTGACTCTTCTAGGGCTGGTGTCAGAGCGGGATGATGGCCCCATGTCAAGTTGACAGTTCTGCCCTGAGGGCCAGGCCTGATTTCTCAGATTTATTAATTCATATGTAGAAACACTGGTTTCTCAGATTTATTAATTCATATGTAGAAACATGTCGATACCATCTTTTGGCACTGAAAAGAGACCCCAAGGCATTTAACAATGGCACAGTCTCAAAGAGCTTAAACACAGAGAGCATTAAAAGCCAGAATAAAACCATCACAACAAAAAGCACAGCTAGCAGGGTTGAAATGGCAAAAAGGCAGCTACAGGGCATTTCCAAGCTGGAATGAAGCCTTTTTCCCACATGCAGAACACCAGATAAAAAATAGCAGAATATTGGGCTGATTGATATGAATCAGATTTATACTTTGGTTTTTCTCAGGAGAAGCTCCTTTATATTCAGATCAGGCCTCAGTGTAATAATGTAGTACTGCACTTGGCAAGAAAAATACTGCCCAGTAACCCAGCACCATGGGCAAAGAAGACAGAGGAGACCTGCATGGCTACCATTTGTTTCCCCTTCACCCCACCCCACCCCACGCCACCCTTCTGTAATAGGTTTACTCATCATTCTTGTTGTTTGTTCATTTAAAAACCCAGAAAATTTCACTGTATTTGCTATCTCCCCCCGCCCCACATGCACACACCCTTTTCAATTCTCGCTCAACCATTAGTTTGCCCTTTATTTGATTCTGGAGAGGGGGAGAGAAAGAGAGAGAGAGACTGAGAGTGAGAGAGTAGTTTTCTTTCCTTGTTCTTGGCTCCCCTCCACATCCCCTTCTCAGCTCTTGTATTACTTCCCTTCCCATTTTTGATCTCTTTCTCTAATGAATGAAAGAATGAATGAATGAATAAACACCCCTTTCTCTTCTGTTAGGATTAAAGTTACCCCCCCAACACACATGCACATGCACACACACACACACTTTTGCTCGTAGTTTACTGCTTGCTTTTCTTTTGCTCTTTCGTGTCTGTGCATGTGTGCGGGTGTGCTAGCGCTCTGTGGAGAAGCAAACAGTGTGTGTGAGCTCAGCTTGGAGCCCCCCTCAGCTCAGCTTGGAACCCCCTCAGCTCGGCAACCTGGCAGCCTCCCACCTAGCCCATCATTTAGGCCAGTCCGGTATGCAGGATGGCTACTAGAGCCAAGTCCAACAGACCATATTGAAGCACTGGCATCTGGTATCTATACCCCAAAATATAAAGAAAAACCTCAGTTTGCATACAAACAGGCATCAAATGTGAGAGATGTGGAAGGCCACAGTTGTCTAAATAGACAAAGTCACTTTATTCCATTGGGAGGTACTATAGACAACATCAGTGGTAACTTTCCAAGCAACCACTGTGGTGCGTGCAGCAAGATCAATGGGTTTTCAGATAACAGAAAATATGTCTTGAGGAATTTGTTTAACTGTAACTCGAAAGGTGTTATCTATGTCCATGCAATCACTTTTATGTCAGTATGATCACAAGAATGGTCCAAACAAGAATATATGAACAAAAGAGCTGCATTAGAAATAACACTCTGCAAGCCCCACTGGTTCAACATTTTGTGGACTCTGGACATAGTGACAAAGGCCTGAAATTCTGGACCCTTGAAAAAATGAACAGATCCGGCATACAACTAGAAGCCAAATCAAAAAGGAGAGTGATATTCCAACAGAATGTTGCTATATGACATTTTGAAAGCGGGGCCTTCTCGGCAGTGTCACCCACCCTCTGGAATCCTTGCAGTTCATGGGGCAGAACATGTGGTACGTTTGAAGCACTTCCTGAACACATACCTGTTTATGCAAGCTTTCCGTGACAGAATATGTTCCCCTGGAGATTGAGATCATGTGGCTGAAGAACAGATGGGAGGAGAAGAGCTCCAGAATGGAGATTGGGCAAAGCAGATGCAGCTACTGCTGTAGGTGACACCTCTGCATGGAGATGTCTACACCTGCCAAGTAGAGCATGAGCATCTCTACACCAGCCCAAAATCCCACATTGCCAGTGGTCCAGGAGATACATACACCTCTCAAGGAATCCCATCCACCTTTCCCATGGGTTTCCTTGTGCAAGCCACGTTCTGGAGCCATCCCTTGTTCCCAGTGTCACACCCCTCTGCAAAACACCTCCAGAAAACTTTTCAGATACTTCAAGCTCTCCTGCTGCTCCTGGACCCACTCTGGCTCCTCTGCCAAGGCCACTCATGGGATGCACACACTGAGGATGGGCAGGAAACAATGGGGGAGCAGTTTAACCTAGTCTTGGCCCATAAAGGGGGGGCAGGCAAACTGGGGCAGGCTCAGCCAGAGGAAAAACTCCCTGCTGCTGACTGGGTTGCTGCCTGGTGAAAGAGCTCTAGGTTGTATCCCAAGGAGGAGAGGAGATAGAAAGACTTCCAATTTCCAGCTCAGGTTCCGGGGTGGAGTGGGGTGGGGGAGCTGAAGGATCTTACTCTGACACCAGCCAAAGCGGAGCAGTGGGGAAATCCTTTTCGTTCACTGCCGATGTGTATCTGACCCCTTCTTTTCCCTCTCTTGAACACTGTGGGTAGGGACTGCCTCCCTCTCTCTTCTGCATAATCTGTTTTTTGCACACTGTGGGACATAAAGAAATAAGTGGACATGGGAGAGCAATTTAAATAGGAAATTAAATGGGAAGGTAAAAATTAAGAGGCTGCTGGAAGCATTTACCTTCTGACACTTCTGGACCCAGAGAGAGGTAATGACCCCATGTCACATAAAAATTTCTGCCTTGAGGGCCAGGCCTGGTTTCTAAGATTGATTGATTGATTCATATAAATATTTTGATACCACTTTTTGGCCCTGAAAATGGACCCCAAGGTGCTTTAAAATGCTAAAACAGTTAAAAACAGAGAGCATTCAAAGCTGGAATAAAACAGTTAAAACAAAAAGCATAGCTAGCAGAATTAAAATGGCAACAAAGTTTCTCCTTTTCTGAAATTGGAATGCATTCTCTTTTGCCAAGCACAGACTACCGCATAAAAAAAATAGGAGAATACTGGGTCGTTTGATGACAAGATGAATCAGAGTTGTTCTTTTGTTTTCATCATGAGATGCTCCTTCGTATTCAGATCTGGCTTCAATACAATGATGTAGCACTTGGGAAGAAAGATGCAGCCCAGTAGCCCAGCACTGGAGGCCAATATGGAGAAGACCTGCACAGCTACCATGTACTTCCCCTTGGTGCTCAGGTACGTGGGCACAAAAGAGACCCAAACACTGCAAAAGACCAGCATGCTGAAGGTGATCAGCTTGGCTTCATTGAAGGCTCCAGGCAGCTTCCTGGCTAGGAAAGCCACCGTGAAGCAAATGGCAGCCAGGAAGCCCATGTAGCCAAGGGCAGTATAGAACATGGCCACGGACCCTTCGTTGCATTGGAGTAGGACCTGTCCAGGTTGGGAGTGCATGTCAGAGTCAGGGAAGGGTGGAGAGATTCCCAGCCAGATGGTGCAGATGACAACTTGGACACCGGAACATGAAATGACAATGGAATTGGCCAAACTCTTCCCCAGCCATCCCTTCACCCTGTTCCCTGGCTTTGTGGCCAGGAAGGCCAGCACCACAGTGATCGTTTTGGCCAAGATGGAAGAATGGCCACTGAGAAGATGATGCTAAAGGCTGTTTGTCGGAGAAGGCAGGTCATTTTCTTTGGCCGACCAATGAAGAGGAAGGAGGACAAGAAGGAAAGCAGGAGGGAGACGAGGAGAATGTGGGAGAGGTCCCGGTTGTTGGCTTTGACTATTATAGTTTCTAGGAATTTAGTGAAGATTCCTAACACAAAGCTTGTGGTTAAGGACAAGAATAGGGCAAAGGAAGCCAGGATCTTCCCCAAAGTTTCTTCATAGGACAGGAAGGTTGTAACCTTGGGGATACATTGATTTCGGTCCTTGTTTGGATGCTGATCATCTGGACACTTGGTGCAATGTTCTGCATCTGGAAAGAGAAACATCCCCCTTGCATCCTTACCGATCACTGTTCATTTACATTCCATGGGATATATTTTTGTATTGTGATTGGCAGCACACTTTTATTTCATGAATGACATGGTCAGGCCTGCTGGTTCTGATTATTCTCCCATGTCAACAACCCACTGTCCTGTGTTTAAACATGAATTTAAACAAGGGATGGAAATCCTCTGGCCCACTGGCCTAATCTGATGCATGAAGGTTCTCAATCTGGCCTGCAAAACCTTCATGGACTCCTCCAGAGGGCAGCAGAATCCCTTCTGTTAACTCTGACCTGTAATAGAAGATAACAGCGGGGGATATGGGCAAGAGGGGAAGTCAGCCAGCTCTTTCCAGTGCTGGCCGAGTCTTCTTCTCCTCCTCCTCCTCCTCCTCCTCCTCCTCCTCCTCCTCCTCCTCCTCCTCCTCCTTTTTACCCATATGTTGTCCACGGTAATGGTGTACAGTGCTCAAAGACTTGCCCTTGAGGCACTATCCCTGTAGGGATTGGACCCAGCCCCTCTGCAGATGTTCCCCAAGAAGACATGGGAACTGATTCTGAGAGAGATGAGGAGGGGGAGTGAGAAGGTGTTGCCAAGGTTTCAGGAGTAACAAAAGAGAGGATGAAGCCCAGCTGACAACCAGGCCAAGCCCTCTGAACCCACAGAAATGCAGGCTCATAAGAAAAGGAGGAGGGGGTAGGGATAAGGGCCCCCAGAGTTAGACATCAGATTAAAAGGAAGGTGCAGTGCAGGGTTATGCAACACTCCAAGAGAGTTGCAGTAAGGGAGGCGACACTATGGAAAGACCCACCTTGAGGGCGGACTTGGTAACCCACTTAGGTTGCGAAGGGTAGCCTGTAGTAGCCAGTGTCAATTTTGCAGGACCTCTTTTTTATTTTGCTTTATCCTGGGTAGCTACCTGAGTTCTATGTGATACTGCATTATGCAAAGCCTGCTAGGAAAGCCTGTTTCTCATTGCTGGAAGAGGATACTGTCTGTAGTCTGTGGCAATGACTGTTTGTTTGTAGTTTGCATAATAACAATAATTGACTGGGAATACAACTTGACAGCCTGTCTACGAAGAAAGCCAGGGGCTGGGCATCTGGCAATCCCCATTGGGGAAACATCCCCAGATGTGTTATGGCTAGAGGCTAGAGCATTTCTTCAGCCTCCAGCTCAGTCAAGGTGGTTTTGCTGAGCACAAGCTTTCCCCAAATGGGGAAAGCACCAAACACAGTGAAGGTGGGTCTTTCAGCTGATGCTCTGGGTGGATGATCCACCCAGCACATAGGCCACAAATGAGATGTCAGGGGTGTGGCCCTCTCAGTGCATCCATACTGTATGTGGAGGGCTGGTGGGAGGTTGTCCAGCCCCCCACAAGATATATTTCCCCAGTGCTGCTTTAGCCCCATCATATAGATTGGGGGTTGGACATGTGAATAGATCCAGGAGTATTAATATGACTGAGAAAGTTGCCAAATATCTCCACTTTTGTTAGGGAAATTAACAAAATTTCATTGTTGTTATTAAATTTTAATAACTTAAAATTTATGTTCAATGATCCACAATGACTTGGCTGAACAATTAGTTATTCTTCCCACCCTCCCACAGCTGAGACCACAATTTGATTGAGATGGAGGAAAATACACAGAAAGCTTGTCATGGGTTCTGCAAGCATTTCTTGGGGGTTCTGATGTGTGAGAGTTAAAATAAAACTCCCATCATCAACATCCAAGACTTTTAAAGCTCTGCCTCCAGCTGTGCTCTAGCTATGCTCAATCAGGTTCATGCCATGAAGCTGAAAGTTGGGCTATTCAGGAGAGATAATAGGAACTCCTTCATCACACAGCACATAGCTGAACTATGAAATTTGCTACCACAAGGTGTAGTGATGGCCTCCATCTTGGACACTTTAAAAGGGCCACCTCCAGTATCAGATGCAGTGTGCCTATGTACACCAGTTTCTGGGGAAGATGTCCTGGGGGGGGGGGGAGCTGTTGCATGGAGAGTGCAGAAGAGACTTGGAGGCTGGTGGTATTCAGTACTGAGTACCAGTACTCAGGTCAACTTGCTTTGTGAAATAAACTGTGGAAATTGCAAAAAAGTGTCCAAGTGTAGAAATGCCTTTTCCTTTCAGATGAACCTATGTCCTCCTCCTCCCCAGGGGCTGCCTTCTCCCTCGATTCACCCACCTTCCCAGGCGGAGATGGTCCCTTCTGCGCAGGGAGCACAGGCATAGCAGCAAACCGGCTTTCCTTCCTGAACCACCTTGACAAATCCAGGGCGACAGCTTTCCACACACCTGGAAGGAGGCAGGGGCTGAGCAGAAAAACAAAGACCATCAAGGAAAAGGTGTTAGCTACAGAAACGGGAGTTGGGAGGACCCAACAGGTCCTCTAGAATTGAATGTGAAGCCCATAACTAAGCTTGATCACATGACACCAAAAACATTCCCTGTGGCTTCCCAGTTTACTGTGTCCAATTTTAAGGGGTCTGTCCTCTTGTAGTCCATCAAGTGCCATACAAACCGAAAGTGCTACATAAATGGACAAATGGTTTAAGTACCAAGTAACCTGAAGGCAGCCAGTGTTTCAAGGAATTCCATCTGGAGCACACTTGGGAAGCAGAGTTGGGAAAAGGCTGTCCCCTCTCTGATAACTTGAAGAGCATCTGCTAGTTTGAAATGACATCCCCACCTGAAGTGGTCTTCCCCAGGCTGGTGCCCATGACATGTGGAGGAGTGCAACTCCCATCATTCCCAGACAATGCCCATGCTGGCTGGGAATAATGGAAGTTCTGGTCAGGGCTGGCATCACAGATGGGCAAGGTGGGGCCCCTGCTGAGGTTCTAAAGCCCAGGAGAGGCCCATTGAGAAAAGTGCCTTGGATCTGCTCCTCCTTTGCACCACACACACTGCTTGTTCACCTCTTGCCTGAGAGAATGTTCCTTAAGAAACAGAATTGTGTATCACCCATATCAATAGTGAAGTATTTGTAGCCATGAAATTAAAAAACGCTTGCTCCTTGGGAGGAAAGCTATGGCAAACCTAGACAGCATAGTAAGAAGCAGAGACATCACCTTGCCAACAAAGGTCTGTCTAATCAAAGCTATGGTTTTCCCAGAAGTAATGTATGGCTGTGAGAGCTGGACTATAAGGAAGGCTGAGCGCTGAAGAATTGATGCTTTCGAACTGTGGTGCTGGAGAAGACTCTTACGAGTCCCCTGGATTGCAAGGAGGTCAAATCAGTCCATCCTAAAGGAAATCAACTCTGACTGCTCATTGGAAGGACAGATACTAAAGCTGAAGCTCAAATATTTTGGCCACCTAATGTGAAGAGAAAACTCCTTAGAAAAGACCCTGATGCTGGGAAAGATTGAAGGCAAAAGGAGAAGGGGATGGCAGAGGATGAGATGGCTAGATAGCATCACCAATGCAATGAATATGAACTTGAGCACACTCCGGGAGAGAGCACAGGACAGGAAGGCCTGGCGTGCTATGGTCCATGGTGTTACAAAGAGTCGGACATGACTTAACGACTGAACAACAACAAGATGGTAGCAGGTATTATGAGAAATCTGACCACATACACAGTAGACAGGTAGTCCGTGGTTCCCAATATACTGACAATATAGTATGAGAGAACCTCTGAAACAGGGCATATGCCACCGAAGGTGCCCTGGCCAAGGGTCCTCAAAACCCTGAAGCCAGCACTGGTTGCAGTCCAACCAATCTGGAGGGAACCAGTTAGGGAAGACTGACCTGGAACCTGTTGAATTGTCCCCACCTGGTTCATCCATTTGGGCCACACAATGGCATCTTGGTCAATAGTGAACTTTAGGCCTGGGGTTCCTTGTCTTTCCATACTCCCAAAGTTCAGTCTAAGAACAGAGCTATTGGGAAACTTCACCCAGTTCACGATGTCAAAGTCGGCCACCAGGTCTCCATCCTCATCCAAATATACTCCGTCCGTAGAAGTATTGTAAGAATGGGATTTTCTCAGGAAAGGGTGAAGCTAGAAGGGTAGAGAAAACACCAGTGTTGAGGAAAATACTCAGTTTCTCAGTTCTGCCCATTTCACATTCGTATCTCCTATGGTTCAGGGCTCGTTCCAGACTAGGGATGGACAAAAGTCCCTTACCTCGTCCCGCAGCTTTTTTGGGGGTGGGGGGGAGGCGCTTCGTTTCTCCCCCCGAAAACTCTTGATGGGTGGGGAGGCATCCCATCCCTCCCTGCCGAAGTTCTGGCTGGGGGGGAGCGCCCCGTCTCCCCTGCCGCAAAATAAAAAAGTTATGGGAAAAAACAACAAAAAACACGTGATAGGCTACGTAACGATTTACGTAGCCTATCACGGCTAGATTTTCAAAGTCAGCTGTGACAGGCTACGTAAATCGTTATGTACCCTATCACAGGTGACTTTGAAAGAAAAAAAAAGCGCATACGCAAATGGCGGCACACAATGGTGCCGCCATTTGCATTCCTTATAAGGGCACGGGTAGTCTATGTAAAGATTTACGTAGACTACCTGTGCCCTAATAAGGAATGCAAATTTGCGTACACGCTTTTTTTTTTTTTTTAAGTCACCTGTGATAGGCTACGTAACGATTTACGTAGCCTATCACGGCTGACTTTGAAAATCTAGCCATGATAGGCGACGTAAATCGTTACGTAGCCTATCACGTGTTTTGTTTTTTAACTTTACGGGGAAATGGCGGCGGTGGCAGCCAGTCAGAAGACTGGCCGCCACCCTCGCCAAAACGCCGCCGAAACGCTGCTGGGGCCCAACGTCGAGAGGGACATTCGACAGAGGTAAGTCCCATCCCTGGGGGGGGGGGCGGTGGGCGGTGGGCGGTGAATTTCACCACCAATTTTGGGGGGCCGAATGCATTGGCATTCGGCCTCCCAGAGATTCGTGAAGAAATTCTCTGCCATCCTTAGACTCAAGTGGGAATGCCCTTTGTCTGCTTTAGCAGGTTGGGGAACTGAAGCCTCTCTGGTCACTATGCTCATCATCTGAGGCTATCCTTCCAGGTGTCTCTTCCGAGAGAGGTTTGGCAGATGGCAACAAGGCAAGGGACTTTTCAGTGGTGGGCCCCCAATTATAGAAAACTCTAACCAGTGAGAGTCCCCAGTGAGTGTCATCCTTTTGGCACAAAATTAAGTCTTTCCTCCTACTCCCAGGCATTTGACAGCATATGAGATTTCTATTGTTCATCATTTTAATTGTTTTCATGTATATTGCTTTTATATTATGTTTTCCATTGTATTTTTATGGTTTTAATCTTTTGTAAACTGCACAGACAGCTTTGGCTATTGGGCGGTGCAGAAATGTAATACATAATAATATAATAAATAGACATATAAACCTGTTCTGCAATCTGGTCCTGGTCTTACCCTCAAGCAAAGAGAGGCCAGCGCCTTCATGGTGTACCTTTTGGGCAACGTTAAAAGGCAGAAAATTGTCAGTTATGTAATTAAGGGTGTAATCTTGAGCATGTTTAGACAGAAAAAGTCATACAAATTCTGGAATGCCCTAGCCAGCCATGAGGGGAGCTGCAGGATTGTTTTCTGTTGAAACACACATTGTTTCAACAATAAGTCTGTGATCCTTTGCATACCAACCTGGGATTAAGTTTGACTTACTCAGTAGGGCTTGCTTCTGCAGAGGCACATAGAGGATTGAGCTGTATATAATATATGTTTAGTATGTGTTTGGGAGGGAATCTGAATTCCTTGCCTCACACATTGAATGAGTTGATTTAAATATATATATATATATATATATATATATATCACCAGAAAATGATATATAAGAGGATGGAAGAAATGTTTCTGCAAAGCTAGAAAAAAAAGATAACTAACTTTAATACAAAATGATGGTGGAAGGTACTGTTTGGCACAATAGGAAAGGTACCAGTAACATTTAAAACATACACACCAATCCAAATGTATCAGCACATCAGTCACCCATATATATCCAGACACCAGTAGAGATGCCAGCACTGCACACACTGACACTCCCATGGACAAAACAGGGAGGGAGGGAGGTGCCCAGTGGAGCCAGAAAAGTGCCAAAATAGCATCCCAGTCAGGAGGAAGGAAAGATCAGAAAAAAGACAGCAAGATGTCTGACTCCAGTGGTGGGAAAAACCACAAACTAGGGCACCAGGTGAATGCAATCTAAATGAAACAAGGCTAAAAAGAATAGAACTGTATGAAAATGGAAGTAGTAATGATGAAATTAGTAACAACCAGGAAGGGGTAAATAAACCAAAACTGTAGCAAAACTGATGCAGTGTGAATGCCACTAATTAAATTACAAGATAAACTGACCAGGAAATTAGCATACTGGTTGCAAAGGAAACACGTGAAACAACATAGGAAAACATTGAAATACACATGCAGTCATGACAGGAGGAATCCAGTTTCAATCCCGTTTCACCATAAACAGCTTCTTCAGAAGATCAGTACTTAATGTGTACAGTTTCATTCACTGAAAAATATAACATCCTATACTATAAATGACCACATGACTCCAGTGGTGGAGCAGGAGAAAGGGACAGGGCAGACACAGATGAGTTGTACCATGACATGGCTCTGACTGGATGGGCTGAGTCCTCAGAGGCCAATGTCGGGAGGGGGGCAGGGCAGAAGAGGGAGCAGCACAGGGAGTTTTACAGCTGGGTTTGCTCCAAAAATATCCAATAGTTCACCTCATTTTCTTATATTCCCAGATTATAAATCCAAGGCAATCGTGCTGGAATTGTACAATTGATCATCATGTTCAGCATGGATAACTAGGATGGGAAAAGGAATACCTGCCATGGCTGTACTCTTTGCATGCCCAGCCTGCCTCCACCATCCATCACCCTCCTCTTGGATCGAGATGAATTCACAGCATGCAAGGCACGGGCCACAGCCTGGATGGTGTTGTAAATGATGTAGTTGTCTAAAGACAGGATTCTCTCAATCTCCTCTTGAGGCAGGGCCTCCAGTTCCTCCATTTCTGTGCATCTCATCCATCCTTTCACAGATAATGCATGCTTTGAATATGAACAAGTAAAGGCCTTCTCCATAAATTGTTTGATAGAACTGTAAAAGTGTGAAAAATCAGTATAGCTTGACCTTTTGTTTGTTTTTATAAAAAAGGAGAAGATACCATGAATTTGTTGGACATACAGATCATTATGCTTTAACTCCAAGGTGATGTCCCACAAAGCTGTTACAATCCAGACTTTTCCCACAATAGGTTTTATGAAGACTTCAATAATTCTTTGCACAATGAGTATTCCTTTTAAGAAGAAAGTTGTCTCTGCACAATGAACAATGACATTGACTTTTCTCAACTTGTGGAATGGAAACTGACCAAACGCCATTTGGTCCGCATTGAGTCCTGAGATGCTTTGTGAAAAAGAGACACAAACACCATTCCTGATGAGTTCAAGTGTCAAGGTACTCATGAAACTCTCTCCGTTGTCTGTCTCTGGAGCAAGGAGACCAACCCACGTCCATCTGAAATGCAGGAGCAGTTTGACAATCCCCTGGTACTGGGTTCCTTCTTTGGGGACTGTTTGGTAGAAAAAAGGGAACTGAGTTTTATCAGTCAGAACCTGAGAAACAGAAGCGTATGTGACCTGGCAAAGAAAGAAAGAGGCTGGCAGTTAGTTTTGTTTTAGAACTAAATTCCAGTTCTTCAGTGGATATTTCAGAAATCAGAGCAGATCTATTGACTGGAAATTATCTGCCCCATACTTCAAATGAATTGAACTGAGTAGCTTTACTTTCATGGCAAATGAGATTTTCAAGCTTAATAATGATGGTAAACAAAACAAACAAAACAAACAAAAAATGAAGATTCCCTACATTTAGGGGCATCTCTTGACTCGAGTCTTCATGAAAGAAGCAAGTTCCCAACAGTTCATTCCACTTTCCCAGCAGTATTTAATGTGCCCAAGTAACAGAACCAAAAAGAGGAGGATACTTGACCCTTAGGGAGAATCAATAGCTGCCAAGTAGCCCCCTCCCCTTCACTAGAATCTCTAAGTCCCCGTTGCTTTCTTAGCTATATGGATATGAATGCAGAGGAAAGTGTACATGATGCAGGAATTCTCTAGCACAAATAGCCAGCATGCCTCCATCCATACAGATTGGGAACCAGCAACCAGGTGGGTGGGTAGGGGAGCTGTCACACTCCAGATCATCTCTATTCATGGTGGCAGTGTAGCTCCCATTCACATTCTCCAAAGAAGATTATCATTTGTTTGGAAAGGACTCCAAGCAGTGTGAGTCTCAGACTGCAAATCCCGCCCCCCCCATAATAACACACATACCTGCGGGATTTTGTAGATGCCCACTGTGGTTGACATCTGGATGGAGATGTCAGAGTTGGTCCCTTCCAGAACAGCCAACAGGTGATTCCGTCTTCCACACTTGTAGTTGGGAACATTTGCCATTCCAGGAGAAAGCAGGTCTAGCAAGGCATCGGAAGTCAGTCTGGCATTGATATAGTTGTCATGGATACTGTAGCCCAGGGTGATGTTGGATAAGAGTCTGGCATTCTGGTTGATCTCCTGAATGGCAAACAAGAAGCACAGGATTTTCCAGTAACCTGTGTCTTCTTTCCTGGAAAAAGAGAGAAAAAAAAGAAGTCACATTGTCATCTTTTCCCCAGCCTGGTGTCCTCTAATTGTTTTGGACTACAACTCCTCCCAATATTCCTGACCATTGGCTGGGGCTAATGGGAGTTGAAGTCCAAAACAAATGAAGGGCACCAGGTTCTTGAAGGCTCTGCTATGGGGAGTTGCAGCTTTGGTCATATTTGTACCTTAACTGAATGTGGGGCACCTGGATGCACTTGTGGTATAATCAAACAGCCTGCTTCTAAATTAGAGAATAAGTAACGGAACAAATATTGATTGTTTGAGTATGTATATGACAGCGAGATGGGGAGGGAGGAGTTTGCATGACCTCCCTAAATTTGCTATCTCTGAACTCCTCCTTGAGTAATTTGCTCTGCATGTCTTCTGAGATTGCTGCCCTGATATTTCTATACTGGGCTACATTTCAGGGGATTGTGGGCTTCTCCACACAGAGCTTTTATCCTGCTATTGAGATTGGTTACTCAGGGACTTTTGTGGGTCCTTTCACATGACGTCATCCACCTCCAGGGCATCTCCCGTGCTAAATGACCTTTATCCCATTTTTAAAAGATCAGAGATAAAGATCTATCAAATTACAGCACGTTGAGTTTCCTTGGGAAAAGATGACATCATGCAATAAGAGGGACTAGACCACAGCACCATCTAGTGGCTGTATAATGAAGCATATAGAACACACAGATAAGGGGGGAAAGGGGGAAGGGAAGCATGTGTAAAGGGAGCCTGTCATGATCCTGCATAGAAAACAGAAGCAGAAAGCCCCAGGATTTTAGCTTGGTGTAGAAAGTCACTTTCTCTCAGGTTTATTCTGTGCTTTGCACCCTGTATCCTTCAATATTTGTGTTACAATAACAAAACAACAACAACAACAACAAGTAAATTCCAGGAGCCCTCTTGGATGGAGGAGGCTAATTTCTTTGCAGCCATATAACTCTTAGCATTTATATTGTGCCTTATGGTATTGAAAACACATAGTCTCTGCAAAGACTCTACAAAGCTATTAGCCTCATGTCATCTGTATTTATATTTTCACATTCATTGTTTGCTCAATAGTGTAGCATTCTGGGTAGCTAAAACCTGAGACAGTGCCACTCCCAGCAACCCTGGAATGTAGTCCACTGTTCTTATCTGAAATTGCAAATTCCTGCACTGAGCAGGGGGTTGGACTAGATAGTCTTATAGGCCCCTTCCAACCCTACTATTCTATGATTCTAAGTGAAGTCATAAGAGCTCTCCTTCCACTGCCCTCTAATAAATACACACAGCAGCTGAAGCATATCACTTCCAGAAACTAAAATCACATCTACTCCCAATTTTTAATTGTTGGAAATTATTACATATTCATATTCTAAGATACATATGTAACATTTCCTTAAGATCGGCCTCTGTACCAGAGGCAATTTAATGCCTCTGTACCAATGTAATGGCAATTTTTGAAAAGTGATCCAAGGGGAATCCAGGAAATGACAGGCCTGTTAGTTTAATATCTGTTCCAGATAAATTGATGGAAAGTGTTGTTAAAGTTAAAAAAAATCATGCATTTAGGGTGTGTATTGGAAATTGTGTTTTGCAACTTGTTCCTAAATGCTCCACAATTCAGAGTGAGCAGTGAGCTCGCCAAGTTTGCTGTCACCACCTAATTATTTAGGGTGGTTAAAATAAAATTTAAAAAAGTATTGCTACAGCCAGCTGTTTTACTGAATTCCTAAACAACTATTAAAAATTCAGTTAAAGGGATTTCCAGTTCAGTATTGATCGGGGCAACATTATCTGTACGTTCACAGACCTCTTGAACTCCCACCCTTAGCCTTTTTTATCCTTGGGTTGTTCTGTAATGGAATAATAAAAAAGGCTCTTGTGGAGGTTTGAGGCCTACAGAGACAAGGAAAAGAAAAAAAGGCCAGGCCCAGAGGCCTGGGGTTTTTGTTGGGAGGGAGTATCCCTGAGAGGAGTAGTTTCATTTCCCCGGTTAAGTTTCAGCCTCATTTCCCCAGTTACATTTCATTTCTTCAGGTTTGAAGCAGTACTTTTGGTTTTGAGGGAGGATATTTGGTTTTGGGTATAAAAAGAGTCAGAAAGCCCAGAGCAGAGTTGGGGAGACCAGAGCCTGAAGAAGGAGCAGGAAGAAGCAGCCTGGAGAAGTCTAACTACAGCTAGGGTAAGAGAACTTGCATTTGCAACTTTTATTTTCTCTTAATGCCTTTTATTTAATCACTCAGCTCTATTGTGTAAATACCTTTAGGTGTAATTTGCTTGCTTTAATTTACCAGTAAACTGTTGTGATTAAACCTTGTGTCTAGAGTGCCAATCTCCCCATGTCTACAGTCTAAACTCCATGTTATTGGAAACAGGAAGGTAAAAGAAGGAAAGTAGGACTCTTAAGGAGGCAAGAGATCCCTAAGGAGTTGCTCAGGGGGTCCAGGTCAAAAGGGGAATCCTGAAAGCTTGAAATATCAATTAAAAAAATATGGGGATAAATAGCTGGCTATAGGATTAATATTATTACATCAGTGTGTTAACTTTTTATGTTACAGAACAGGAAATAATAATACTGGAAAGTAAGAGAAAATTTTAACTTAACAATGTCAGCAAAATATTTGGGAATGAGTTTTCCACCAGAAATGAACACTTAGAAGTACTAAATTATGATGTATTGGAAACTAAAATAAAGGATGAACTGGATAGATGGGAACATCTTAAGCTATCTTTTTCATGAAGAATAGCTGCAAAAAAACAAAAAAAACAACCCACAACATTTTCCAAAAGCCCTTCTACTCCATATTTTTTAGATGAAGTGGCTCCCAGGCAGTTCCCCTGAAGTATGCCCCGTCCCTCCACATCAGATCCTGGGTTTGGCTCTGTGATGTGGCTCTGACTTGCTAGTGGGGTGGCCAAGGGGTGCCCCCCTCCCAATTCCCTCTTTTTCCTCATCTGCAGTAGGGCTGCTTTCACAATGAGTAGCCTCTTTTTCCCATTCATAATAGCAGTAGCCCTGTTTCATTCACAGCAGCGGAGTAGCCAGTTTATATGTAGTGCACAATAAAGACGTCACAGAGCGGAAGGAGAAAGGGCAGGTGGCTACAATTTTGCAGTGGTGATACACCTGCAATGTCACAGTAGTGCAATACACCTACAACTAAGGAATACACAGAGGGGAAGGAGAAAGGGCAACCAGTAATCCAGCAATTTGCTTTTTCTCTTCACAGATAGCAGCTGCTGATTCATTCATGTCTCCCTTTCAGAACAGTCCCCTGTGTGTGTGATTTTCCTGTGTGTTTGTGGGGGGAGGAGGAAGAGGCTAAGTTTGGGTCAGGGAAACAGAGCCAGCAGCAGCAGCAATTTCCCTCCATGCAGGACCTAGGTGCCTCCTGTCTCCCCACCTGTCAGTCCATCCCCAGGCTTCAGTATTGCTGGTTTTCAGTCAGTGGAAGCAAGGAGGAGAGGCGTAGGATAAACTATCTGACATTACTCATCTCTTCCATTAAACTTCCCTGAGCAGTGCAGCATGGAGAGGGGCGTGAGCACACCTCTCTCACTGGCTGAGCAGCATCCATGGGGTTCTACTAGTGGGACTCCACCAATTCAACTGCAAAGTAAGGTTGGTTAAAGTGCAGTTTGACCTGTGAAAAGCAGGTTTTGAGGTAGCGTTTATTCTGCATTCAACATGAAAGTGCCTCACATTCGTTGCCATGTAGATCTGGCCCAGATTGTATTCCAAGATGGGAGAAGATACTTGGAAAAAGAACATTAGATCAAATGTGAACATCTATTTGGAATAACTTCAATAGCTGTACACCTCTATGTCTTTCATAGAAAATTCAATCAAGCTTCTGACCCAGTGGTGCAGGACTCCTCTATGGTTATCTAAGATCTATGGACATTGCAAGGATATTTGTTGGAGGTGTTGAAAGGGAAGAACAGACTTTATACATCGTTGGTGGACTTATTCTGAGGCAAGCAATTCTGGAATGAAATTATTTTTTATGTTAGTAATATTCTGCTATATATTATACCTTTTGATCCTAGTATTTGTTTATTAACTCATCTGAAAGATGGAGTACCAAAGAACAAAGAAAACTGACTATTTTACATGATCTTCGCAGCAGGTCTTCTTTATGCCAAATATTGGAAAAGAAAGGAAATACCTAGACTAAAAGAGTGTACATTAAAATGTGGGATTTGGCTACCCTAAGCAAAATTACACAGGTTCTTTGGGCTAAGCGAGGAAAATATGGGATAAATCCATTTGAACAGGGATGGGAGCCATTTAGGAAGTTTTGGAATGATAAGCAAAGTGTGACACATTTCCAGCACCTAAAACAGCGTAATATCTTGGTGTTCGAGTGCTTGTAAACTGATCTCCTTTATTGTAAGTTTAAAGGCTATTTAGAGCAATGACAAATCTTGATAAAATAGTTAAGAGCAAAGACATCACACTGACAACAAAGGTCTGCATAGTTAAAGCAATGATATTCCCTGTAGTAACCTCTGGCTGCGAGAGCTGGACCATAAGGAAGGCTGAGCGAAGGAAGATATATGCTTTTCAACTGTGGTGCTGGAGGAAAATTCTGAGAGTGCCTTGGACTGCAAGAAGATCAAACCAGTCCATACTCCAGGAAATAAAGCCAGACTTCTCACTTGAGGGACTGATATGAAAGGCATAACTGAAGTACTTTGGCCACATCATGAGAAGACAGGACACCCTGGAGAAGATGCTGATGCTAGGGAAAGCGGAAGGCAAAAGGAAGAGGGGCCAACCAAGGGCAAGATGGATGGATGATATTCTAGAGGTGATGGACTTGACCTTGGGGGAGCTGGGGGTGGCAACGGCTGACCGGAAGCTCTGGTGTGGGCTGGTCCATGAAGTCACAAAGAGTTGGAAGCGACTGATCAAACAACATGTCTAGATGTTTTATTGATGTAAGTTAGTTTATGGTCTTAATGCTTTTTAATGTTTGTAATAGAATCATAGAATCATCATAGAATCATAGAATAGTAGGGTTGGAAGGGGCCTACAAGACCATTGAGTCCAGCCCCCTGCTCAATGCAGGAATCCAAATCAGAGCATCCCTGACAGATGGCTGTCCAGCCTTGTCTTGAATGCCTCCAGTGTGGGAGAGCCCACCATGTCCCTAGGTAAATAGCTTTTAGGGTGTCCAGTGACTAAAATATATTAATGCCTTAGTATTTGCAGTGTTTTGTAACATAATCTGTTACACACACACACACACACACACACACACACACACAATGTGTTTCTGAACCTGATTTAAAGTGCTGGTTTTGACCTTTAAAGCCTTAAATGGTTTGGGACCAAGTTACTTGAAGGACCGCCTTCACCTATATCAGCCTGTCGACACCTTAAGATCAGAAAGAGAGGCCTTTCTCCTTTGTCCACCCATGAGAGAAGTTAGGTGGGTGATCTAACTCTACAGTTAGGCCCCACACCTTTGGAAAAAGTTGACATTGGAGGTCCACCATGCTCTGTCATCACAGGCTTTTAAGAAGGCCTTGAGAACATATTATTTTACCATGTCCTTCTCTTGATACAACTGTTGTTGCTGCTGTTATTGCTGTTGTTGTTGTAGGTGGTTTTATTGCTGGCTTTTATTGTTGATTTTATTGCCACTTTATTGTGCTTATGGTTTTTTATTGCTTTTAATATTGTAACTGTTATGTATTATGTTATGGTAGCTGCCTTGGGAGAGCTTCTGCCCTGAAAGGAGGCCAAGAAATGTTATAGATAAATACATGAATAAATATGCATATACATTTTTACAAAATTGATTGCCGATACTTCCAAAATGATCCCTTCAGCCTGGGGGAATGGGCATCAAAATGGAAATTCAATTCAAGGAAAGAAAGTATAAAGTTCTGCACATTGTGGCAAAACTCCTTATCTTCAAATATGTACTGATGAGATCCAAACTTACAGTTGATATCTCAAAGCAAATGTTGATCTAGTTTGTCACTGCTGTGAAAAAGGAAAATTCCATGTTGGAGATCACTAGGAAAGGAATCACAGCAGTTTATGCTTGTAAGGGAACTTGGAGGTCATCTAGCTCACCCTCTTGCTCAGTGCAAGATCTGCAGTGTAGGACATATGAACAGCATCCCCGACAGGTGGCCATCCAGCCTCTGCTTAAATAAATTCAGGGAGAGAGAACCCACCACTTCCTGAGGCGGCCAGTTCCACTTCTGAATAGCTTGTTCCATGAAGAAGTTTCTCCTAATGTAGACTTCCCAACCTGGTGTTCTCCAGATGTTCTGGACTTCCACCATCCCCAGCCAGCATAGATAATGATCAGGAATGTAGGGAGTTATAGTCCAAAATATCTGGAGGGCACCAAGTTGGGGAAGTTTCTCCTCTTGTTCTTAAATCTGCTTCCCTGATATTTCTATCCATTGGTTCTAACTGTGCCCAAATGGAGGAGTACCAGATTTTTTAAAAAATGAATCAGCTTTGCTGTGCTTTGGTCCATGCAGGGCTCCACGAGCAAGTGCTCTGCACCAATAAAAATCACTTCACAGAACATACTTCCTGGTGGGGGTGGGGGTTGGAGTGAACATCATCTGAACAGCAGGGGCTACTCAACCAATACAAGAGGGGCTTTCCTCGTCTCTCCCTTCCCTTTTTCCTTTCCCCAGAAAATCCAGATGCACCTGCATTTCAGGAGCAAGCCTCATTGAGCACAATGGGAGTCACTTCCAAGTGCACAGATATGCTTGTGCTGGGAAAATGGGGGACGGGGACACAGGGATGGGAAACCAGTCCCCTTTCTATGCACAGCATCTCCATGAGGAAAGTGTGGAGTAGTTACTTCCTAAGGCAATAAACCAAGGCACGGAGAATCACAGGTTTGGTAAAGCACTTTATAGGCAGGCCTCAGGGAATCAGTGCTTTAAAATCTGTATTTCAATTCAGGGGCTCTCCATAAACTCTGATGTGTGCAAGCCTCATTGAGCACAATGGGAGTTACTTCTGAGTAAACACTAATTGGCTTGTGTGGGGAATCACAGGGACTGGAAACACCCCTTGACCAGGGTCACAGTGAAAGGCACACCTCTGGGCAGGGCTAGCATGCCTGACTTGGAGCACACCCAGGAAGAACCTGGCTTAAGGAAAACAGACTTTAAGCACACTTTCCTGGGATAAGCTCCTGGGTGGCTGCTGGATGGCCACAATGTCATGTACCCCTAACAGTTCAGAGGAGGGCAACGAAAATGATAAGGGGACTGGAAACAAAGCCCTGTGAGGAGAGACTGAAAGAACTGGGCATGTTTAGCCTTGAGAAGGGAAGACTGAGGGGAGATAGAATAGCCTTCTCGATCCTCCCAGAGTGCAGCACATGAAACAAAGTACTCAAGTTACAGGAAGCCAGATTCTGGCTGAACATCAGGAAAAATGTCCAGACTGTTAGAGCAATACGACAATGGAACCAGTTACCTAGGAAGGTAGTGGGCTCTCTACACTGGAGGCGTTCATGACGAGGCTGGACAGCCATCTGTCAGGGATGCTCTGACTTGGATTCCTGCATTGAGCAGGGGGTTGGACTCAATGGTCTTATAGGCCCCTTCCAACCCTACTATTCTATGATTCTATGACCCTCAACACAAAGCCAGCTCAGAGTAAATCATTGGTGGAGATAGACCCCAGGTCTGTTCCATTGCATGAGAGCCCTACAGAGATGTGAAGATTCTTTCATGTCTCCCCTTCATCTTCTCTTCTTCAGGCTGAATATCCCAGCTCTTTCAACTGTTCCTCAGAGGACTGAGTTCCCAGACTAGCATTTGCAACCTTAATAGGACGTTATGGGGCTGGTGAATAGAGGGGGGGGGGGATACATGCTCTGACCCCTTAGCCACAGCCTGTGTCTATTCACATGTTTTAGAATGACAATGGATGTTTCTTCTACATATTAACAATATGTTACATATTATATTAACAAGCAGGCAGAAAGACACCTTGTCCTGCAACATACCCTAGATCGACTTGTCCTATAATACATTTCTATATTTTGAAAAATGAACCAGAAGATTGTCCACTCCCTTCATACTGATGGATCCCCAAAGGCAAAATCAGAGAGCAATTTACCAGGTAGCAGATATTGGAGACAGTAACAGGTAATTAGGGATGATTGGAGCTCATGAAATTAGTAGCGAGTGGAGCAGCAGTAGCTCCAGCCCAGACAGCATGACTTACCGGTAAATCCTGGTAGAGGGGGGCTTGTTGAAAGTGCGTGGTAGAAATCTAGCATACGTGGCAGAGATGACCCCACTAATGAGGAGGTCTCCTGGCCTGTAATGATTCGATGGGCCTTCTGTCTCCCTCTCCAGTGTCAAGGGGCATTTGGCCTTCAGCATCCCACAGGTCACCTGGGGCAGCAGCAGCAGCAGCAAGAGGAGAATCATTCTGGATACACCTGGTATAGCCTCCATTCTTGTGACTGCTCCTCTCGAGTAAACTGAAGAATAATGAGAAAAAGCCTCCTTGCAAGATCAATGCGATGGAGGCTTTCCTAATGTGGATGGAACCCAACCAGCCAACGCTTCACATCTGAAGAGCAAGTGAGTCTCACACCAACACAGGCCTCCTCACCTGCCCTAAACCCCCTCCCCGGCTCTCTGCGGTGCAGGAGGAATTTATGCACCAGTTCCTTTGTGCCTGGATGCAAGACGTCAGCCCATGTTGCTCTTGAATCTGATGTTTATGTCAGTGGACTCCAAGGGGAGATTTGGGAAAATCCCTTGAGGTTTGACAGAAAGAAGAACAAATCACTGTGATGTTGACAATTACATGTGGAAGAAGTCGCATCCCCTCTGCAGCTCTCCATTCAGCTGGGGAAAGACATGTTTGTGAGAACTTATCAGTGTGTCTCCACGCTCTTATCATGGGCTGGTGGGGGTGGGGGCTGGACAGGTGAGCTTGGCCTGACCTTTAACTGTCAAACACCTTCATAGGTGTTCACTTCTCAGAGTGACCCTCCTAGCCTGGCACCCTCTCACCATGCCCAAATTCAGCACCCAGCAGGAGCAGCCCCAGACACAGGTGGGGATGCCCAAGGAAGCCCCTTCCCTCATCGTGTTGCCATTTCAGCTCCTTCAAAGGGTTGCAGTATGGCAGCTCTCAATGTCAGGGTGGAGACTGAGCCCATAGATTCCCAGAGCAGTTCTGATTCTGAGGAAGAGCAACAACCCGTGGGAGAGGAGCTCACTCGTCTCTCACAGGCACAGCGGTAGGGGTGTCAGAGAATTTCTTGCCGAAACTTCGGGGGGCCGAGTGCCAACATATTTGGCCCCCCAAAGTAGTTTCGGGGAGAAATTCTCCACACCCCCCCGCACCCCGCACCCCCCCCGGGATGGGACTTACCTTTCCCGAATGTCGCTCCCAGTGGCAGGTCGCAGTAGCGGTTCAGCAGGGCTTCGACAGGGGCGGGGGCAGCAGCCGGTCTTTCGACCAGCTGCCACCGCCGCCATTCCAAGAAAAGGAAAAAAAAAACGCCCCCGTGACAATTAATGTAGCCTATCATGGCTAGATTTGCAAAGTCAGCTGTGATAGGCTACGTAAATCGTCACGTAGCCTATCACGGGTGACTTAAAAAAAAAAAAGCGCGTATGACTAATGGTGGCCCCCATAGGGAGCCGCCATTCGCGTCCCTTATTTGGTCGCTGTAGTCTACGTAAAGATTACGTAGACTACGGCGAAAATAAGGGCAACGCTGGCATTCGGCCTCCCCGAGATCCGTGGCGTAACTTTTGTTCATCCCTACATAAACACCATTTTTGAGAAGAAGAAAACCACCCCCAAAATTGTGAGCTGGCCTGACTCAATACAGATCGAGTCCGGCCAGCTTTCAGGTAAGTGAGCCAGCATCCTGGGGGCTGAGCTGCTGAAAGCTCAGCGAACTTGACCCCCTGGATGGATTCCTCCAACATCCCTCCTCAAAGTCAGCATAAGGGAAGCTCAGTTAGAATCTATACAACAGTTTAGGGAGGGTAGCACCAACTCCAAGAGGTCACCAGCAAGGTTAAAGGGTGGAGTCAAGGAAGCTATTGGAGAAAAGAGGGCTTCCTTCAGAAAATGGAAGTCTTGCCCAAATGACGAGAACAAAAAGGAAATGCACAGACCTGCAGAAAGGAAATGCAAACAGACAATAAGAGATGCAAAAATGAATTTGAGGAGCAAATTGCTAATAACATCAAAGCCAGCAATAAAGAATCCTTGAAATATATCAGAAGTAGGAAACCAGCTAGGGTGGCAGTTGGACCATTGGGTGACAATGGAGTTAAAGGAGTACTGGAGGAGGATAAGGAGATTGCAGAGAAGCTAACTAACTCATCTGTCTTCACTGAAGATTTAGGACAGATACCTGTTCCTGAACTGATGTTTTCAGGAGGGGAGTCTGAGGAAATGAGTCAAATAGTGGAGAAAAATGATCACGTTCTTGACCTTACTGAGAAATTGAAAACAAAGAAATCATTGGACCAGATGGTATCCATCCTAGAGTTCTTAAAGAACTGGGATGTGCATTTGCTGATCTTCTAACAAAAATATGCATCATGTTCCTACGATCAGCCTCTGTACCAGGGGACTGTAGAATGGCCAATGTAACAACAATGTTTAAATTGCATTAAGGCTAATCTACCAGCCTTACAGCTGCAAATGGTGCCCACCACACCATCTGCGTCTGGAGACTCACTTACTGTACCCCAGTGATACGGCATAGCAATGGCAGCGGGCTGTATTGCCAGCAACATGGAGCCGGTGGCCAGCTCCGCAGGATTGCCACAGAACAGAGCTGGCCAGGATGGATTCCGGGGGGAGGGATGGATCGACTCCCCCCTGTGGACCCCCCCACTGGAACAGCAGGTAAGGGATCCATACCTCCCTATCTATGATTCTATGCCCCATCTTCTGCCTGGCAGCTCTACTGAGACATTTGAAGACTCTTTCATGTCTCCCCTTCCTCTCTTCTGTAGGCTAAGGATCCCCAGCTCTTTCAAATGTTCCTCAGGGGACCTGGTTTCCAGACTAGCATTTGCCACCTTAATAGGCAGTAATGTGGGGGAGGGGATAGAGAGGGGGAATTGTGCCCTGTTAGCCACAGCTTGTATCTGACCACATGTTTAAAAGTTAAAAAAAATGTTTCTTCTGCACATTATCAAGAAGGGACAAAGACCACCTTGTCCTACAACATACTTCACAGTTCAAAAGGCTGGTTGCTAGGGATGTATGAAAGTCACTTACCTTTTCGAAGTGTGACATTTGTGGTGGGGGGGAGGCACTCCGTCTCTCCCCCCGAAATTCTCTCCGGCTGGCTCCGCTCTGCAGAGATTCCGCAGAGCCGCCGGCCGGGGCCGCCTGCAGCCAGACATCTGGCCGCTGGGCAGCCTGCAGGGACGCAAATGGCGGCTGCTGTAGCTGCCGCCATTTACTTCCCTGTATTTTGCCATGATAGGCTATGTAAATATTTACATAGACTATCACGGCAAAAAAACCAACAATAACAGCGGACGCGAATGGCGGCGGTTACGGTGGCCACCATTTGCATTCCTTTTTTCTTTTTTTCCGTGATAGGTTACATAAATATTTACATAGCCTGTTACGCAAAAAAAAAAAAAGGAACGCAAATGGCAGCCACTACACCATTTGCGTTCTTTTTTGTTGTTGCCATAATAGCCTACGTAAATATTTACGTAGGCTATCACGGCAAAAACAAAGGGAACGCAAATGGTGGCCACCGTAGCTGCCGCCATTTGCGTTCCCTTTTTTTTGCCATGATAGGCTACGTAAATACTTACGCAGCCTATCATGGCTTCCACAGGGACGCAAATGGCATCCCTGCATTAGCCATGATAGGCTACATAAGTATTTATGTAGCCTATCATGGCTATATGGAAGAAGCGAATGGCGGTCGCAGATGCAGCCGCCATTCTCAATGCAGCGCGGATGGCAGCAGGTAGGTGCTCCGTTCTGGGCCCATTTTGCAGGGTGGGTGGGGTGGGGGGCTTTGTTCCACCACGGATTTCGGGGGGCCTAATGCACTGGCATTTGGCCTCACTGAGATCCATGGCAGAATTCTCTGACATCCCTATTGGTTACAGTTTCAGCTTCTGGGATGGTGGCCGTGCTCTGGTCAAATGGTCCTAATTGACCTTGATTGAATTGTCCTGTAAGATGTTCCTACACTTTTAAGAATGAACGAGCAGGCTGAGCACTGAATTCTCCCTTCATGTTGATGGATCCCCAAAGGCAAAAAAATGACAGCAATTGATAATGTGGACAGTAACTCATAATTGGGATGACTTACCGGATAATTCTGGTAGGCTCTCCATGGTACAGGAGGCATTTATGTACCAGTTCCTTTGCACCTGGATGCAAGATGTCACCCAATGTTGCTCTTGAATCTGCTGCTTATGTCAGTGGACTCAAAGGTGAACTTTGGGGAACTACCCTCAGGTTTGGAAGAAGAAGAGGAAATCACTATGATTTTGATAATTATATGTGGAAGAAGTGGCATCAGCTCTGCAACTTCCTGAACTCTCCATTCACTGGGAGTAAAAACTCCACACTTGCCATGGGCCAGGTGAGACAGGTGAGCACCTGTATTGGGGGACAGGTGAGCCTGGCCTGACCATTACCCATGAAAAACCTTCATATGAACTTCATAATCAACATAGTCCTTTCGGAAACAGGTTTCCCCCATGTGCCCCTCTCCTCCTCTCAGAGGGACCCTCCCAGGCAGGTGTCCAAGCTCGGCACCAAGCAGGAGCAGCAGCCCCAGACAAAGGTGGGGGGTACCCAGGGAAGCCCAACTGTCAAGTTATCACATCCCTCTCTCCCTTCTGGCTCTTCCTTCCTGCAATCAAGAGAAACTTCTATCCTGGGGGTGGGGGGCAGACATGCTCAGAGTCTAAGCCAAAGCTGGCATTTCCAGAGCATGTAAAAGACTCATTGTTCTCCATGCCCCTTCTTTCCTGGGGAGATGACTGGTCAGTTGCAGTGGGGGTCTGGGGGAGATGATGATTTCCCATTGTAGAGATTGGTGGGGAACATCTCCATGCAGGAAAATGGGCCTAAGTCAAATGTCAGGGAGGTGGCGATGGCTCAGTGCCTTGTTTGCATCAGGCTCTGGTACCCTCTACCCAATTTATTGAGACAAAGGAGCTCAGGTAGCAGCAGATGATGGGAATGTCCCTGCTGTGCCTCAGACCCATCCTCGAGAGCCACAGTTGCCCCCCCTTCCTCCACTGTTGTTGAGTTTCTGCTTACCTTAGCAGCGATGGGCTGGAGCCTAATGGCAGAGCACCTGTTTTGCACGCAAAAGGCTGCAGGTTCTATCCATGACATCTCCAGGGCTTGCAAGGAACCCTGGGTTTGGCAGGGCTTGGAAAAGACCTTTGTCTGAATCCCTGGAGAGGTCCTGCCATTCAGAGCAGACAAGCCTAGTCTACAAGCACCTAACAGTCTGACTCCTTCCAACAGAGTTGTTGATATCTGCATCTAGGGATGTAAGAACCCTCTAATATTGCGCTTATTTAGCTTTCCCAGCTACAAACTGCACATATTTAAATATGTGCACTTTTTCAACTTCCTGTTTTACGTAGCAATTAAAGACAGGAAAATGGTGGGTGCTCACCAAACGGGATCGCGGTGAGTCCTGGAGAGCGTGAGCAGGCACAAACGGGAGGCGAGCAAGGACAGCATCTCGGCGGGCTCAGTCTGGGGGTTGCGGGCAGGGGGAGCCTGATGAATTCCTGGACCCAGTAGGGCACCCGCGACATCCCTATCTGCAACCCCCCTGAAAGTTGAAAGGATCTTGGCTGACAGGGCTGGGACAGGCCCCACTCTGCTTTGGCCCTTGGAGAGGAAATGGATGGGCAGATAGCTAGGGATGGCGGAGAATTTCTCCCCGAAACTTCGGGGGGCCGAGCGCCAACATGTTCGGCCCCCCGAACAAGTTTCAGGGAGAAATCCTCCGAACCCCCCCCCCGCACCCCCCCCCGGGACAGGACTTACCTTCACCGAATGTCCCTCCCGGTGGCGGGTCTGGCCGGCGGTTCGGCGGGTGTTCGAGCGGGGCGGGAGCGGCAGCCGGTCTTTTGACCGGCTGCCGCCGCCGCCATTCCAATCAAAGAAAAAAAAAACGCCCCCTGATAGGCTATGTGACGATTAACGTAGCCTATCACGGCTAGATTTGCAAAGTCAGCCGTGATAGGCTACGTCAATCGTCACGTAGCCTATCACGGGTGACTTAAAAAAAAAAAAAGCACGTACGGATAATGGCGGCCCCCATAGGGAGCCGCCATTCCCGTTCCTTATTTGGTCGCTGTAGTCTACGTAAATGTTTACATAGACTACGGTGACTAAATAAGGAACGTGAATGGCGGCTCCCTATGGGGGCCGCCATTAGCGTACGCGCTTTTTTTTTTTTTAAGTCACCCGTGATAGGCTACGTGACGATTGACGTAGCCTATCACGGCTGACTTTGCAGATCTAGCCGTGATAGGCTACGTGAATCGTCACGTAGCCTATCAGGGGGCGTTTCTTTTCTTTTTTTAAACTTTCGCGTTCGCGGCCGGGCGAGGCGGGAAGCCTCCCCTCCGGCCTGAATTTCGGCCGGGGCAAGGCGGGAAGCCTCCCCCCCCGGCCTGAACTTCGCGGGGGGAGCAGCGAAGCGCCTCCCCCCCACCGCGAACGTCCTTCGACGACAGGTAAGGGACTTTCGTCCACCCCTACAGATAGCCTGGTTGGCCAACCATAAGGCTTTCTAAATCCATAGCCAGAAAAAGAGAGAGAGAATTCCATTCCTGCAAGATAATTGAGGAAAGGATTGTGTTAAACTGCTCATTATTAGGATGTTCTGGGGAGAAAGCAGAAAGTTTGAAGCTTTGTCTTTGTATCTTCAGTTTTATTAAACAAATATGGGGGCTCAGTAAAATAACGGCTTCATTGGACTCCACAAGCATTCAAAATACAATATTTTGGCTTTGTAGTTATACTAAACTCTTCCTTCGGATGCATTTTTTAAAATGGGGAAATGGGAAAATGTTTTTTTTGTTAGTGAGGGCATGATGTCAATGTCTTGGTCTGTGTGTTTCTTGACTGCTGGGTCCTGTGCACAATGCAAACAATTATTTGTCTGGATGATCTCAGAGGAGGGAAAACAATCCAAGTGTGCTTTTTCAAGGCTTTTATTCTTAATTATTCATATAATCAGAGATCTACAAAACATTCCTCAATGATCTGCAGCATAACACAATGATGTTATGGTGGTTGAACTTGTTCTTGTTATTTCCTGTTTGAACTATTAAGTAATGCAGCATCTCTGTTTTATCAGGAACAGAATTCAACAACAGATTTTTTTTTCCTGCCTGCCTGCATGCCTGCATGCCTTTCCCCCTTCCTTTGTTTCATTTATATCTCACCTTGGAGGATAAACTACTGCCAGGGCAGCTTACAAGTAAGATAAAAATGCTAGGGCTGTGCAGGGACACCTTGACCCACTCTGAAGGCTCTTCTGAATCATCCCTGACCCACATTGAGCTGATCTGGAGGCAAGCTAACCTACTTTGGCCTCTGGATCTGAAGTGCAATCCAGACAGCTGAAATGCCCTCCCCACACAGCCTCACAAGCCCGACACCCAGCCCCTGCCCAGACACTCAAGCCCTCTGCTCCTCCTTACCTGGACCCATAAAGAATTTCCCATTTATGCCTCTAAAAATGTGTAGATGGCCCCTTTATGGCTGCAGTCTATGCAACATTTACTTTCCAGAAGAAGAAGTATCACCATGGCAACTCCTTCCAATAACGCGGTGGCTGTTGGCGCACCCCATGGGTCTAGATAAGGAGCAGGGTTTGCAAACTGCAGGGCAGGTGGCAGCCCAGATCAGGCCAAAGCAGCCCAAAGTGCTTCCGGAGTGTTCCAACCAACTTTGGGATGCTTCGGGATGCTCCCATCCAACTCAGAACGGCACCGGTTTGTCCCGAATTGCTCCGGTCTGCTTTGGGATTCAGGCCAAAGCGGTGCAGAGCCCTAAAAAATAATTAATACAAACCACTAAAAAAGAATACTGAAAAGAACAACTAATAATGATCCATTCCTGAGGGCAGTAAATGGTAACAGGCCCTGTAAGAGATGGGAGGAACAGTCCAGCTGAAGCAGGGTCCTGAGGGGATCTTTGCCCACCTTCCTCTCTGTCTCCAAATGAAGAAATATGTTTGAGTAATGCATTTGATGGTCACACCAACAGTGATAGAAGTAGATTTGGGCAGGGTATGGTGGCCCCGAGGAAAATGGCTGGTCCCTCAGGTGTTCAAGTAGTTCAGCAACTCATTTTGCACAAATTGCTCAGCCTCTGGAGCCAGGCCAGGGTTAGCAGAGAGACCCTGTTTGCTCCCTTTGTCACCTCATCCCTGCTGGTTTGGAGACTGGAGTAATCCACTCTGGCCCTCTGCAGTGGTGGTGATGCTACTGTAACACAGGGGATAGAAGGCCACCTGTTCCCTCCCCTTGCTAGGCTCTGAGATGGCAAAAAGAGGAAGGTTCTTGGGCCCTGCAATTTGGGTCTCTCTTTCAAGATCAGATCTGGAGCCCTCCAGAACCTCCTAATCCATAGTTTTCTTTAAAAAGCAAACCATGGGCCTCAACTGTGCATCTTCCTCTCCTCAACTAACAAATGTGCAGGCATCTTTCCATTCTTCACTGCTAGAGCGATGTGACCCCAAAAGTAAAAAGTTACATTTTTTTAAGAGCTCCCTCTCCGTGCAAGGAAGGCTGCCCAGTATTTCTGGATCTACCTGGATCCCACTGGAAAGCAACAGGCCATGGATACATTCCAGACTTGTCCCCACCAGAAGCTATGGTTCTTATCCAATCCTGGTCAGACCAAAATGCTAACGCATCTCTAGTACTAAAGATCACATGCCATGCCTGGTTTTCATCATGAGATGCTCCTTTGTATTCAGGTCAGGTCTCAGTAAAATAATGTAGCACTTGGGAATGAAGATGCAGCCCAGTAAGCCAGCACTGGAGGCCAAGATAGAGAAGACCTGCAAGGCAACCATGTATTTGCCCTTTGTGCTCAGATAGGAGGGCACAAATGAAACCCAAACACTGCAAAAGACCAGCATGCTGAAGGTGATCAGTTTGGCTTCATTGAAGGCTGCAGGCAGCTTCCTGGCTAGGAAAGCCACCATGAAACAGATGGCAGCCAGGAAGCCCATGTAGCCAAGCGCAGTATAGAACATCATCACAGATCCTTCGTTGCATTGCAGGATGATCTGTCCAGGCTGAGAGTGCATGTCAGAGTCAGGGAAGGGTGGAGAGATGCCCAGCCAGATGGTGCAGATGACAACTTGGAGACCAGAACAAGAACTGACAATGGAGTTTGCCAGACTCTTCCCCAGCCATCTCTTCACCCTGTTCCCTGGCTTTGTGGCCAGGAAGGCCAGCACCACAGTGATCGTTTTGGCCAACACAGAAGAGACAGCAACAGAAAAGATGATGCTGAAGGCCGTTTGTCGGAGAAGGCAGGTCTCTTTCTTTGGCCAACCAATGAAGAGGAAGGAGGACAAGAAGGAAAGCAGGAGGGAGATAAGGATAATGTAGGAGAGGTCACGGTTATTAGATTTGACTACTGGAGTTTTGAGGAATTTAATGAAGACTACTAAAATGAAACCTGTTGTTAGGAATAAGAATAGGACAAAGGAAGTCAGAATGATCCCCAATGTTTCATTATAGGACAGAAAAGTTATATCCTTGGGGACACATTGATTGTGGTCCTTGTTTGGATGCTGATCTTCTGGACATTTGGTGCAATGGTCTGCATCTGAAAAGAAGAAAATCACTTCAGCATGATGAATATCAGGCATCCATACAGAACTGCTGGTGTTCTGTTACATTCTGAGCAAAGATGGGGAAGTGGGAGAAGTCGGGAAACAAGAATTCTTAGCAGGGGAGGGAGAGACATCTATGTTCCCTGGTAGAGGACCTACTTTGTGTTCAGGTCATACAGTCTGTGGCCTCACAGCAGAATCTCAGGCGGTGTGGCCAGGAAATCCTTGTTAGACATTACGGGGCTTCTGCAAGTCAGATAACACAAAACTGGACTTGATGAATTGATTTGGTATAAAGACAGCTTCCTATTCTGTTCAAACATGGAGTAGCAACTTTGTATAGCTAAACAATGTTTCAGGGTACTATCTATGTGGTTATCCTGTTTTTATCTAAGTCGTAACAAGTGGTCCAAGGCAGTAAGTCCTGTCTCTGAATAAGGATTTGAATTTGGGTCTCTCCTCTCCTCTCCAAGCCCAATACGCCACCTACATCATCAGTCTGGCTACTTCCAAGAGCGGTCCACTAAGTTTTAAACCCTGAGTAGCAATCTTTCATAAAGTCTACTGATCTTAATGTTTCATGGAAAAATTTTCTGAAGGGATTCAAAGGAGTAGAAGAGTGAATCGACTATGGACAGGAGAGTGGTCTGATTAACAGAGAGTTGGGGGTTGCTGTGAGGCAGAGGTTTTCAAATGTTGCATCTTGAACTTCTCTCAGTGAAGAAAGACATTTTCACCTGTCACTAGAATGGCCTCACAGTTGATGAGCCTTCCTGGGGAGGGCATACCATTACTGCAGTCCCTCAATGAAGGACACCCTCTATCTGGTCACCAGTCATCTCATTTCAGATGGCAGGGGGATCCAGAAGAGAGCCTCTGATTATTAATGTGGTGTTGAGGGAAAAAAACAAACTCAAATATTTGCCCTATTTCCCAAGGAAACTCCCCTTCCTCTGAGGTCACCTACCTTCCTGAGTGGAGATTGTCCCTTCTGCACATGGAATGCAAGCATAGCAACAAGGTGGCTTTCCTTCCTGGACCTCCTTGGTATATCCAGGGTGACAGCTCTCGGTGCACCTGGAATGAGGCACAGTCTAGTGATAAAGAGAAAGAGCAGAAAGGAAGAAGTGTTATGAGCACTTGTGTCTATGGAAAGTAAGACTTTGGAATGGACCTGATGAGATCTATACCCCTAGTGGCCCCAAGTGATCCCAGGATGCTCTTTAGGCAGTTTCATTTGTGTGTTTCAAGATTTTATCCCAGTTTTTCTACATAAGTAGACTGAACACAGAGTGCAAAACTGAAAGGTAACAGGTATGGCTGTGCAGGGACCCCTCAATCCCACTCGGAAGCCGCTTTGCGGCTTCTGAGGCAGGCCCAATTCAACTTGGGCAGATTTGGGGGGACCCCGACCCACCTCATCCCCGAACCCAAAGCAGGGTTTGGATGGTGAACCCTGATTTGGGTCCCCCCTGATGCCCCTGTGTAACCCCACAGCTCCATGCCTGGGCTGCCTCTTCCACCGCAGCCACCGCCTTCTCCATCACCACCATGCCACCGCCACCTTCTCCACCACTTTCTCTGTCACTGCCACCACTGCTGCCTTCTCCGCTTCCCACCTCCACCGCCATCTCCTGAGGCCCAAACGTGCGGTGACTCGTCTTCTTTCAGGGAGTAACCATTTTTAAAATGGCAACCTCCTGGAAGTTCCAGGAAGTTGTCATTTTAAAAATGGCGACTCCCTGCAAGAAGAGTCGCCACGCATCCCGGCCACAGGAGATGGTGGTGGAGGGCAGTGGCAGACAAGGCAGCAGCAACAGCGAAGGCAGCAGCAGCGGTGGTGGCATGGCAGCGGTGACAGAGAAGGTGGCGGCGGTGCAGCGAAGGTGAAGGTGGAGTAGGCAGCAAGGTGGAGGAGGTGGCGAGGAGAAGTTGGCTCAGGTAAGGACGTGGAGGTGCCGAAGGGGCTGGGCTGGGGGAGCTGGGCCAGGGCCCCCAAGCTCCAAAGCCCACCGATTGCTTTGGAGAGCCCCCGATCCACTCTGGGTCGTTTTGTGCCCCTTCTGCTTCACCTCGGAAGGGGCACAAAGTGACCTGAAGCAGCCCGCTTCGACTCAGGCCTCAGGCCTTGGGTTGAAGCGGTGCATAGCCCTTGTAACAGGTACAATAGCAATATAAACTAAGGGTGCAATCCTATCATGATAGTTGGCCACCTCTGAAATCAGAGACAGACTATCCAATGCAGGGCCACTGGAGCACAGAGGATCCTCTCCTGCATGCTCTGGATGCCCTGCATTTGTGGCTGGACAGTCACTTTTGGCTGTTTCACTGGGGGATTCTGGGGAGGCTGGATGATGCACAGAAAACATCACAACAATGCTTCCATGGTCTCCTCCCCTCCCTGACTCCGGGAACGCTCCTTATTTGCCTGCTCCACACTGTGGTTACAAGCATGGAGACAGGGAAGAACTGTGCCAGGGATGAGGCGGGGGGGGGGTAGGGGGAGGGAGTGCGGTTCCCAGAAATTAAAAAAAAAAAATCCTATGACTGTCTAGACACCATCCAGCAGCCCAAGCAGGGAACCCCCAATCCATCTCGGAAGCCTCTTGGCTGCTTCTCAGGTGGGCCCAATTCTCTTCAGGCTGATTCAGGGCACCCTGACCCAACTTGGCCCCAAACCTGAAGTGGGACTCAGATGGCTGAATCCAGCTTCGGAACCCCCTGACACCCCGGTGCAAACCCCCATCTCCTTACCTGGGCCTCCTCCTCCTCCTCCTCTGTCACCAGTGCCTCCTCCTCCTGCTCTTGAAGTGGCAATGGTGACGGGGCCGGTGGCAATGGAGGTGGACTTGGGCTTCAGGCCACGGGCGGAAGTGGGGCAAACCCCTCTTAGACAACTCATATGGATTAACCTCATATTATTAGAGCTTAACAGTTGCCACAAGCCCAAAATATGACACTAAGCATTCCCCCTACCTGATTAAAATACCTGGGCCACACAATGGTTTCTGGGTTAATGGTGAGCTTTCTTTCTGTGGATGCTTGTCTCTTCATACTCCCGATTTTCACTCTACCTCGAGTCGAATTGGGAAACAGCACCCAATTCATGAATTCAAAGTCAGCTTCCAGCTCCCCATTCTCATCCAGATGCAGTCCACTCACAGAAGCATTAGAAAACTGGACATCTCTTAAAAATGTGTGAAGCTAGAATGACAGAAAAACCAGGCAGCATTTAAAAAAACATGAAAACATACTCAATATCTTTTCTAGGGATGTACAGATTTTCAAACTCTGTTCCACTGGAATTTTAGGGATGTCAGAGAATTCCGCCACGGATCTCGGTAAGGCCGAATGCCAGTGCATTCGGCCCCCTGAACTCCGTGGAGAAACGGCCTGCCCCCCCGCCCCCCCACGGATCCCCCTCCGGACGAGACTCACCTGGGGCGGATCTTCCGGGTGGCGGCGGCTCCGGCGGCGGCTTCGGTGGCGGCTTCAGTGGTGGTGGCAGCAGCCGGTCTTCTGACCAGCTGCCGCCGCCGCCGCCATTTCCAGGCTTGTGTGTAAAAAAAAAAAAAAAGACGTGATAGGTAACGTAAAGGTTTACGTAGCCTATCATGGCTAGGTTTAAAAAAAAAGAAAAAAATGATGAGATAGGCTATGCAAATCTTTACATAGCCTATCATGGTTGGGTGGGTTTAAAAAACAACAACTGTGTACGCAAAAGGCAGTGGCTACGGCCGCCGCCATTTGTGTTCCTTCTTTTTACCATCTTAATCTACGTAAATATTTATGTAGACTATGATGGCGAAAATAAAGGGGAATGTAAATAGCGTAGCAGGCACTATTTGCATCCCCTTTTGATTTGCCGTTTTAGCCTACATAAAGATTTATGTAGGCTAAAACGGTGAATGAAAAAGGGATGCAAATAGTGCCTGCTACACTATTTGCATTCCCCTTTATTTTTGCCGTCATAGTCTACGTAAATATTTACGTAGATTAAGACGGCCAAAAAGAAGGAACGCAAACTCATTTTGGTTTTTTGGTTGGTTGGTTTTTTTTGTTTTTTGTTTTGTTTTTTACCCAGAGCCCTCCGCAGCTGGAAATCTGGCTGCGGACGGCTCTGGCCTGGCCGGGCCTGGCCGGCTGCTCCGCAGAGCTGCTGCGGAGCACAGCCAGCCATTTGAGGATTCCGGGGGGAGGGACAGAATGACTCCCCCCCACCATCAACATAAGCCGTGAACACGTAAGTCACTTTCGTACATCCCTATGGAATTTCACAGATTCTAAGGCCTCATTCATCTTGAACCTACCTGGATACTGCAATCAATATATGAGGCCTTCCTCAGAATGCCTCCTCTGAGGGAGGCTTAGAAGGTGGCAATAAGGGAGGCTCTTCTCACTGGTAGCACCCTGATTATGGAATACTCTCCCCACAGAAGTCCACCTGGTACCAACACTGTCATCTTTTTGGTGCCAGGGTTAAGACTGCCCTCTACTCCCAGACATTTTTTGACATACTATGGCACATTTATCTTAGTTTCTTTTATCAGCTGTAGTATCTTACTGTATCTGTTTTGGAGGATTAAATTGAAAAAAAAAATGCATACATTGTATGTTAAAGATTTTATATTGCATTTTTATTGTCATCTATTTGTGGTTTGTAATTTTGGGGAACCACCCAGAAGGCTCTATTGGGTAGTATAGAAATACAAACATATGTGCATACATGCATACATTTGTAAAGAAATAGCAAATATATATCCAGTTGCGGTTTTAAAAAAAATGATGGAGAGATGATGCCTCATTCCTTGAGTGGGGAAGTCGAGAGCCTTCAAACATTCCACCCCACCCTTACCCCCCAGCTTGCTTTTATTAGCCATGAAGAGAGGGGTGAGAGAGCACGTGGTCGGGTGCCTCACTGCAACTGCCTTGCCGGCCTCATCAAGCACAATATTGGATCTCACAACAGGAAGACACATCAAACACCCCAATTGAATCTCCTACAAGAACAAGTTTACTGCAAAGACAATGATATTATCCTCAGCTTTCTTCAAAAAAAGAAAAAGAAAAAAGATAACCACTCTTTCCTGATGGGTCCAGGAGACCCTTTTGGGAGACTGCATTAATAATCTCTGGACCACTCAGAATAACTCCCTGGGGAGACGAGAATGCAAAGGAGGGATCAAAATCAGGTCTGTTTGTTGCTGGCATTGCCACACAGTACGCATGATTACACGCTTTAAAAGATGCTCAGTCATTTTCATCCTGAATCTTTTGCCAGTTGCGGTGGTCAGTGAAAGCTGGTGGCTCTTATTTCAATTGAGCAGTAAATCTGCACTGGGTTTCAGTCAGAACTCCACAGCAGCTATCCAAGGTGCTGAAACTATTTCGGGGACTAGGGTTCAGAACTTTGGATAGCTCCTTTAGAGGTTGGACTTGTGACTGAAACCCAGAGTGGATTCTCAGATAAATAAAGATTCTCAGAGCGGATTCTCAGACTGAAATAGGAGCCACCAGCCTCCACTGGTGGTGGTGTTGCAAAAGGAAACGGCAATACCTGCCATGGCTGCAGCCTTTGTTGTTCTGGCCTGCCTCCTCCACCCACCATCAACATCCGTTCCTCTCGGGATGAGTATGCAGCATCTAAGGCAAGTGCCACAGCTTGGATACTGTTGTAGGTACTGAAGCTGTCCTGAGACAGAGCCCTGTCTATCTCCTCATGGGGCAGCATGTCCAGTTGCTCTTTCTCTGTGCATCTTGTCCAACTTTTCTTGGATAACACATGCTGCGAATAGAAACAGTGGAAGGCTGTTCACCAAAAATGTTTAGTAGCTAAAGAAAATGGTTCGTAGTAGTCGTATTTTGTCCTCTTTGGGGTCTTCCTTATGGATGACAAAGAACCATGGAGGGATGGAAAATAATAAGGTTCATCAGACAAGATCATGTTGATGTCCTGAAAAGTTGTTGTGATCCAGAGTTTTGCCCCACTTTGTTTCATCTCAAGTGTACTTTGGATAATGATAATTGGAAAAAAGCCATAGTGAGAGTCCACATAGAAAACTATTACTTTGACTGTTGGCCACAGGACAGGTAGTTCATTCTCAGACATTTGGTACAAGATATTTCGTGGTAGTCTTTTTGAGAAGGCAACACAAATCCCATTATTGATCATGAGGGGTGTCAAGGCCCTCATGAAGCTCTCTCCATTGTCGGTGTCTGGAGCATAGAGTCCAATCCACGTCCATCCGAAAAACAGGAGAAGCTGGACGATCCCCGGGTACTGGATTTCTTCCCTTGGGGCCATCCGGTAGACAAAAGGGAACTCAGTTTTATTGTTAAGAACATCTGGAACAAAGCCATAACTCATCTAGTGAGGGAAGGAAAAACAACAAAAAACACTGGCATTTAGCTTTTGTTCTCTCTCCATCTGTTCAAGATATTGTATAGTTTTGTTTCATTGCTGGTTTTAATTTTGTTTATTCTGCACAGTTTGTATTTTGCTTTATTGTTCACACCTTGTTTTTAATGCACCATAAATAATGAAAAAAAAACATAAAATAAAGATCAAATAATTGTTTACCAGAAATTATTAATATGTAACAAAATGTCTGTCACTACAATTGGTGTGGGGTATATGCTGAGGTGCAGTCTCAAAATTCCCCAAGGATCCTCCTTGGTGCAGCCATTCTGTGTGTGAGTTGCCAAAGAAGTAGACTGGGTTCCTTGCCAGTGGAACCCAATCCACTCCACATTGTCTCCAAACAACAGCATCCCAAAAGCACTCCCTTTCTTTTTTCCCCATTGGAGCGAATGCTAATCTTTCACTCATGCAGAATTCAGCAGAGCTGTACAGTTGAAGACACCACTAGATGTAGGGTGAACCTGCTCCTTGCCTCAAGTGAGCCCTCCGCAAAGGGAAGATTTAGCCCTCCTACAGACAACTCTGTTCCTGAAACTGTTCTGGGTACACACTAGACCTTTATTCAGGAATTACGGCCAACGAGGGGCAACATGAGCAGGAAAAGCTGCGGGGCCATGCCTTTAGCTAAGGCGTGGGCATCTTTGTGGGTCCACAGGGTACTGGTGCCACCAGACATGCCCATGAAGCTGCAATTGTTTCATAGAAGGATCAGGCACCCCACAGCCCGTCAAACACATTGGGATCCCATTTGAGCCTCTTTCAGGGGTTACAGCCATGGATTGACAACATGAGCAGAAAAGGCTCTGGGGTTGTGCCTGTAACTCAGGGGTGGGTAACATCACAAGAAGAGCCATGCTGGGTCAGACCAATGGTCCATCTAGTCCAGCATTCTGTTCCCAGTGCCCATCTGAAACCCAGAGCAGGACAACTGGTGTACATAGGCATACTGCTTCTGATACTGGAGATCATAGAATCATAGAATAGTAGGGTTGGAAGGGGCCTACAAGGCCATCGAGTCCAACCCCCTGCTCAATGCACGAATCCATGTCAGAGCATCCCTGACAAATGGCTGTCCAGCCTCATCTTGAATGCCTCCAGTGTGGGAGAGCCCACTACCTCCCCAGGTAATTGGTTCCATTGTCATATTGCTCTTAGAGTCAGGAAGTTTTGACATGACATGTATCTGCGGGGTTCATTGTCCCAGTGGAAGCCTGCAGGGGCTAAAACCCACCGCTATCATCCAAACAAGTCACATGGCTGAAATCCAAGGTTAGAATCCGACAAACGTCCTACTTAGAGTAGACCAATCTAAATGAATGAAACAAGTAAGCAAACCCCAAGTGATTCTGCTGGGAAAGAAAACTGTGCAGGAAGAGCACATCATGTTTCCCAGCATAATCACTAGGGGTGTACGAAACCCCGCTTACCTGGCTCCGCTGGGTTCTGCAGGTGGGGGGAGGCGATCCGTTCCTCCCCCCCGGAATCCTGCCTGGCTGGCTCCGCTCCGCAACCAGGCCACGGGGCCGCCGGCCGGGCCAACCCGCAGCGGGGCCTCCAGCCGCTGCCGGGCTGCTGCGGATGCATATGGCGTCCTGTGTAAGAGAAGCCATTTGCGTCCCTACGCCGGCCCGTGATAGGCTACATAAATATTTACGTAGCCTATCATGGCGAAAAACAAAAGTAACGCAAATGGCGGCGGCTACAGTGACCACCATTTGCATTCCCTTTTTTAGCTGTGACAGGCTACGTGAATATTTACGTAGCCTATCATGGCGAAAAACAAAAGGAACGCGAATGGCGGCGGCTACAGCGACCACCATTTGCGTTCCCTTTTTTAGCTGTGATAGGCTACGTGAATATTTACGTAGCCTATCATGGCGAAAAACAAAAGGAACGCAAATGGCGGCGGCTACAGCGACCACCATTTGCATTCCCTTTTTTAGCTGTGATAGGCTATGTGAATATTTATGTAGCCTATCACGGTGCAAAAGGGAACGCAAATGGCGGCTGCCGTAGCCGCCACCATGTGCGTTCCCTTTTTTTGCCATGATAGGCTACATAAGTATTTATGTAGCCTATCACGGCCATTCGAAAGATGCAAATGGTGGTTGCAGATGTGGCTGCCCTTCAAGGAGCACTGGAACGGCAGACAAAGGGAGACTCCATTCCAGGCCCATTTTGTGGGGTGGGGGGGCGGGGGGCTTCATTCCACCACAGATTTCGGGGGGCTGAAGGCACTGGCATTCAACCTCACCGAGATCCATGGCGGAATTCTCCGGCATGCTTAATAATCAGACTGGCAGGCTGTGGGGAAATGCAGCAGCAGAATCATGGCGGTGACCAGGAGGGGGCTGTATGCATGTTACCTACCCCAGCTTTAACTTCTCCCCTGTTGTCATGTGTGTCATGCCAACTTCCCTATCTTGTAGTGAAACCTCAGCAGTGAGTAATCTTTTCAACAAACGCTTAAGGACCCTGGAAGGTCAGGATGAACCCTGGAAGATTTCTAAATTGGTAATTGACATGATAGCTGAAAACTGCATTGGAAGGGTTCTGAGCCTGCGATCCCTAGGCAACTGTCTCACCATTCCAACATCTGAGGCTAGAACTAATACTGGTCCTCCTCCAATGTCACTTTTTGATGCACTGGCTCCCATTCAAAAGCTCCACCACTGCCACTACTCACCTCCAGCACACACTTCAGAGGACCAGCTTTCCCAATGGGCAGAGGTGCCTAGAAGCAGAATCCAAGCCAAGCAAGTGGTCAGCTCACTTTTCCATGCACTGGCATCCTCTCCACTCCCAATTCATACCTGTGGGATTTTGTAGATGCCCGAAATGGTTGAAATCAGGATGGAGAGGTCAGATTCAGCTCCTTCAAGGACAGCCAGCAGGTGATGCTTTCTCCCACAGCTGTAGTTTGGAAGATTGCTTTCCCCACCAGCAACCAGCTGGAGCATCGCATACGAAGTGGTTCTTCCATCGAAGTAAGACTTATAGACATCATAGCCCAGGGTGACGTTGGGTAAGAGCCTGGGAGTCTGATTGATCTCCTGAACTGCAAACAAGAAGGCCAGGATGTGCCAGTACCTTGGATCTAGCAAACTGCAAAAGAATAAATGGAATGAAAATAGATCAGTCACACTGTCATCCTCCATCCAATGGAATCAAAATGTTATTTACTTTCTTCCATACATCTAAGGCCCTTTCAAGGCAATTTAAAT
This sequence comes from Heloderma suspectum, assembly GCF_057233095.1. Classification (NCBI taxonomy): domain Eukaryota; kingdom Metazoa; phylum Chordata; class Lepidosauria; order Squamata; family Helodermatidae; genus Heloderma; species Heloderma suspectum. Next base: position 385,234,762 of record NC_139459.1, on the reverse strand, counting down.
CTCAGAAGAGCCATTCCTCACAGAATGGTTTATTAGGGCTGAGCACGCCCCCCCCACTTTGCTTTAGAAGCTGATTCAGATCTTCCGTAGCAGCCCTTCTTCACTTTGGACCACTTTGGACCCAATTGGCTTTGCTTTGGTTTCAGAGCCAAAGCGAAATTCAGATATCCAAATTCTTTTAATTTATAATTTTCCTGCTGACTTGCCTTGGAAAACAGAAATGGCCATAGCTTTTACAGTTTTCACAACAAATTCATGAAATTGGGGGGACCTTGCAGCCCCCATGGAGGTGAGTCCACTTGCCAAATTTCAGACAGTATGGGATAGTAGTTTTTGTGCTAGGTGCAAGTAAATGTTTATTTTTTCAACAAAAACTCTCAAAGCAAAGAGCTGTAACTTGTCACTTGTTCCAGAGAAGTGCATAAAATTTGGGGATCTGTCAGCTCCCAAGGAGGGAATTCCACCTGCCAAACATCATACAGTTTGTTCCAGTAGTTTTTTTGTGCTAGGCACAGATAAAATTTGCTGTTCTCAGAAACTCATGCCAAAGGTTGGAGTTCTGTTTTTCAGTGGTTATTAGGAGGTCACTATCCCTAATCTCTGGTATAGGTGTCTTTGAAGTGCAAATAACCCCTCTCCCCTAGTCCTACTTTATTGACCTTCACAGCAGATGACCTCAGGCCATCTTTGGCTGAATGGAATACACATTACCTGGGAAAACAGGCTGCCAGAGTTCTTTTTGTGCTAGGTGGAGGTAAAATGTGCTTTTTTCAACACAAATTCTCAAAGTAAAGATCTATAATTTTTCACTGGTTGCACAGGAGGGTCCCTGCAGAACCTCACCCAGCAGCTGCCCCATGCCAAGACCCCGGATATCCCTCATCGTGGGCTTGCTTTGCCACATGATGTAGTATTAAATTTAAATAATATATGTTAATGTGTGTAGTGTTTTGCCCACTGTATTTCGAAATGTGGACTTGTGTGTAGTGCGTTGCCACACACTGTTTGCTTGACTATGACACAAGCACACACCTACACACACACAAGCAAAAGAAAAGCAAATACAGAACTACCTACAAGCAAAGAAAAGTTTTTTTATTAGTAGTATTTTTTTAGGGAAAATATATAGAGTTAGGGATATACGAAAGTGACTTACCTTTCCGCGGATTATGTTGATGGTGGGGGGGAGGCGTTCTGTCCCTCCCCCTGGAATCCTGGCTGGCTGGCTGTGCTCCGCAGCGATTTTGCGGAGCCACCGGCCGGCTCCGCCAGCAGCCGGACATCTAGCCGCTGGCTAGCAGGGACGCAAATGGCGGCAGCCGTAGCCACCACCATTTGCGTCCCTGCAGTCAGCCGTGATAGGCTACGTAAATGTTTACATAGCCTATCGTGGCTGATTAAAAAAAAACAAAAAAAGCACATGAACGCAAATGGTGGTGGCCATGGCCGCCGCCATTTGCGTTCTTTATTTTGGCACGTCTTAGTCTACGTAAACATTTATGTAGACTAAGACGGCGAAAATAAGGGGAACACAAATAGCGTAGCATCTCATCCCAGATGAGGAACGCAAATAAGGGGAACGCAAATAGCGTAGTAAGTCTCATCCCAGGGGGGTGGCGGGGGGTGGCGGGGGTTGGCAGGCCATTCCACCACTGATTTCGGGGGGCCAAATGCGCTGGCATTCGGCCTCCCCAAGATCCATGGCAGAACTTTTGTACATCCCTATTAGAGTTCAAAAATGGGAAGGGAAGGAAAACAGGAATTGAGAAGGGTGTGTGGGGGCAAGAACAGGGAAAGGGGTTATATTGAGAGAGTGGTGGGGAGAGGGAGGGGTTCTGAAAAGAAATGGAAAACTACAAAAAAGGAGGCAAAGCAGGAAACTAAAGTACTTTGTATCTAGAAGAAAGAAAGAAAGAAAGGGAAAACTAATAAGAATGGTTGAATTTAGAAGGCCAGGGTGGGGGAGAGTCAATGAACAAGGCAAGGGAAAGAGGAAACTAAAGTATTTTTAAATGGTTTGGGGGTTTTAAAATTCTTTTAAAATTCTTTCTTTTTTAATAAATGATCTAGGAAGGAAGGAAGGAAGGAAGGAAGGAGGAAAGAAAGAAAGAAAGAAAGAAAGAAACTACAAAGATGAAACAAGGCAAGAAACTAAAGTAGTCTTTACTAAACAATTAATAACTAATCTAGAAATCAAGAAAGGGAAAAATTAATAAGAACAGTTGAGTTTAGAAGGTGGGGAGACAAAGAACAAGGCAAGGAAAGGAGGAAACTAAAGCACTTTTTAAATGGTTTGGGGGTTTTAAATAACGAATCTAGAACAGAAAGAAAGGGGATAGTTGAATTGAGAATGGCTGGGTGGGAAATAAGAAGAGTGACAAAGCTGCAATACAGCACACACAGACACCACACATATCTAGCCAACTAACCAACTCTAGCCAGGTCTCTGTCTCTGTCTCTGTCTCTCTCTCTCTGTCTCTCTCTCTCTCTCTCAATGAAACAAACACAGTCTGATCTCCAATATATACCACCATCCTTCGATGGCTGTTACTGATTGGAGACTGCTAGGTCAAGTTCAGCCCCCATTTGGCAACTAGAGATGCCATTCACTTAAGCTCACCATTTGCCCCCTCCCTTCCTCCCTTCTCCTCACCCCTTCCCTGATCTTTTCCAAGTTGATATTTTTAGAAACAGGCTGTCTGGGCTTCAGAAGGCATCAGAGTAGCTCCAAATCTCTAAGGCAGACAGAGGCACTTTGGCGGTGACCTGCTTCACTTTGGACCACCTCAGTGCTGGTCTGATCCACTTGGGATCTCAATGAGGCACCTCTGAAGCACCATGTTTTGCTTCAGGATTCGGCACCAAAGCGATGCACAGCCCTAGTTTGTATGTTTGTAAGGAGCAGCAAATCTAACCTTGTAAATAAGAACATAAGAACATGAGAACAGCCCTGCTGGATCAGACCAAGAGTCCATCTAGTCCAGCATTCTGTTCACACAGTAGAAAACCAGTTGTCATCCAGGAACCCACAAGCAGGATGTTAGTGCAACAGCACCTTCCCATCTACGTTCCCCAGCAACTGGTGTACAACATAGGCTCACTGCCTCTGATACTGGAGGTAGCACATAGCCATCAAGACTAGTTGCCACTGATAGCCTTTTCCTTCAGGAATTTGTCCAACCCCCTTTTAAAGCCATCCAAATGGGTGGCCATCACTACATCCTGTGGTAGCGAATTCCATGGATTAACTATGCGCTGTGTGAAGAAGTGCTTCCTTTTATCTGTCCAGAATCTCCCACCATGATATACATTTGCTGTTTAAAAATAAAGATGGAGAGATTATGCCTTATTCCTTGAGAGAGCAAGTCCACAGCCTTCAAAGGACAAACTTGCTTTTCTATACCACCCCATTACTGAAGCTGTCTGGGCAAGAGAGCTTCGGCTATTGGGCGATAGAGAAATAAATAAATACATAAATAAATAAGTAAATAAATAAATAAATAATTTTTACAAAAATTAAAATACATTATACAAAGTATAGCACCATTTACATAAAAACATATAAACAGACAGCACGTACACAGAAGGCAGCATCTGGAAACTTAAATACCGCTAGCGGAGCTCTGCTGAACCTTTCCATTGCACAACTGGTTGCAAAGCAGGTACAAAATAGTTGTGCAATAGAATGCCCCGAGGGTTACACAATGGGTGGCCCAATGAGTTGCACAAGTATAATGAAAACCACTTGCACAACCACGCTTGCGCAAATGTAACTTTACATGAATTCCTCTCTTGTGTATAGTTCAGAACCTAATTTCCACTAGCACAGCGTCATTTGCACTAACAGAGTGATAAAGTTGGATACTGCCCAGACAACATACACCTAAAGTGATTTTAATCAACCACAGAACAAATCCAGAACCTAATTAAAAACTCGTCAAATGCTGTCACATGCTGGAGAGAAGAGAAATGTCTTAACCTGGCTCCAAAAAGATAACAATGTTGGCACCGGGGGGCCTCAATTAAAATTTCTGGATTTATAGACTCACAACTCTCAGTAAAAATGCATGTAATCTAGAGGACAATTTGTAGGCATTAGACCAATCATTTCTGTGTTTTTTCTCCCAAGGAACTTTCATCTCCAGGCATTCCAAACCACTACTCCTGATACCCATTTAACAGCACAGCTACTGATGAGATTTGCAGCTTAAAATATATATTTTTAATGCTCTGTTGTTAGTCTTTCCAACTTTATTATATAAGAAGCTTTCTTATATAAAAAATAAAAATTAAAAACCCCTGCTGCTTTAAGACCAGAGTTAGGGCTATCTCATGTTGGCAAAAGCTCCACAAAGCCAGAAAATCAGAAGCTAAGGTGGATGCCCAAACTGGTATGCCCCGCCACGATCAGTGATGATATTGTGGAATATCAGATATTGTGCTTGTTTAATACCACCCCTCCTTGCACCCCCATTTTCCCTTCATCTTTGAGGCCCAAATTTGAAGATGATATTATGATTATTAATATCATCATCGTCATCATCATCATTTGCATTTCTCTGGTTTTTGAAAAGGAATTGTGTAATTACAGTCTTGACAACCCTGTCCTCTCCCCAATGTATTTGAATCTGCTGTCTTACAAGTGTTCTTGTATGAGAAATCAGATTATGAATACTTAACTAGTGGTAATCAAGATTTCATTTCAAGAAACTGGATTCTAAAATCTTGGGCTCCGTCTACACAGAGACACTTTCCAAAGTGATTCCATTTCAAAGCGTGCTTTCATCAAACTGGATTTACCCCTCCCAGGTGCATGTGGCAATGAAAGCGGTGTATACCAAACAAAAAAGCACTTCTGCGTGGCAGCCCTCCTTCACCAGCGAGAATAATGTACATCGGTAGTTCTCACCACAAATTGAAAGACATGTATGATATGCTGAGCTGTGGTTGGGAGGAAAAAGTAGAAAGGTGCCAATTTCCAGCACCTTTGAACTTGCTGTATCTGTGGCATGTTTTATCAGATTGGTTTGAAATTCTGCATAATTCTAGACCTCATCAGGTAGATTGTGAGTCCAGGTTATAAGGTATTAGCTCAACAGGTGTCATTTTTATAAGCAGCAGAAAATTATGGCTTATACTGGCCGAACCTTACTTTTGCAGCTCACCTTCACTAACGGGGCACTCCTGTGTCCCTTTAATTATCTTCATATAGAAAATAATAGTATTCACTTAAAAAGAGGTGCTAATATTAGTATTTAGGAAATCTTACAAATGTGCAGAATGCATTTAACAAATGAACAAAACAACAGAAATGGTTTACAATTGGCATAAGGAGGTTATCAAAATGTTATTAATAAAGCAATGGGAAGCAATTTCAGTAGGAAACAGGCCTACATCTCCTTCCAGCCCATAAGATGACTATCATTAAACTATCCCAGTATGAAAACCGAAATCATTCCAGCCATCCAACAGAGTTGGTCAGAGATGCTCTCATCACCTTCAGAGCCAGTCAGGGCAAACAGGCAAAAACTCCACTTGTCTCCATTCAAGCCACACCGGGGGGGAAGGAAATGGGAAAATATTGAAAACTATCCCAGAGAAGAAGGAAGAAGTAGTAGGAGAAGAAGCCATTGTATGTGTTCAGAACATCTCAATATATTGGTCAGAGTCAGGACCAGATCCCATCCCCTGCCCCCATCTTTTGTATCAATTTCCTCAGTTGCATGAACGTACATAGGCATATGTAGGGGGAAGTGTAAATTGGACCCTGCTTTTTGGCAGATTTTCTGAACAGTTCTGTATGACATATTGCACATCAACACATAGGCACATACTCCCAAACATTCCAAAAGTGAGTTATCAGGATCTTACTATCAACCAAAAGCCAAGGTCTAACTTCAGCTGACATTTATGATTCAGCAAAACCCCATGATGCCTGCACTGAGATGGATTATTCCACAGAGGGCATCCATCTGAATCCATCATGGCTGCTCCAGACCCTGCAGAATCCAGTGATCCTTTGGGCCTAGAAGGACCAAACCAACATCAGTAGTCCAGCCCTTGAGTGAAACAAACCATCAGGCCACCACAAGGGCTCATTGCCTGTGTCTCAAGTTCTCTGCAAAGCACTCATGCAAGTGAAATCAGCTGAGGTGCACCATAGTGGGGAAGTCTTATGCATTTGGGGCTATGGAGGTGGCCAGAGAAGCTCCCAGACCCAAACAGAGTCCCCAGGATGCACTGCAGTTGCCTAAGCACAGTATGCATTTCCATTTTTCAGTTGAGTGAACAACGTTCTAATTGGATAGATATAGATATAGGCATAGATATGAGAAAGATAGAATAACTAACAACAAACTATTCAAAAATATATATTTTAAGCTACATGTTTCAGTTTCTGCCCTCATCAGTAGCTGTGCTATTCAATGGGTATCAAGAGTGGCAGTTTGGAATGCCTGGAAATTAAAGTTCCTTAGGAGAAACAACTGAGGAATGGATGGTATAATGCCTACAAATTGTCCTCCAGAGGAAGGCCATTTGGTTTAAGAGTTTGGAGTGTGTAGACCAGCAATGTTTATTGGAAACAACTGTAAATCTGAGAGACTATGTGAAGATGAGTTGAAATATCTTGGAACAGGCTGCACCAACATACATATCTGTCCATCTGTCCATCAGTCCACCTGTCTCTCTGTCTCTCTATATGTACACAGTTCCAGATGTAAACTGTTACCTCAAACTATTGTAACATCCACCTGTAAAGGAGATCTGCACTGCAGAAGGAGAAAAGCTTTGTCATTATCCCACCCATGTACCCTGGCCCCACAAGGAGCATTCTTCCCTCAATCTCATTTTAATAGCATAATCAGATATGGGGCATAAATACTGCTAATCCTTTTCAGGAGGTTACATCAGATTTATTTATTTATTTCGTGTCCAGATCACACTTTAGATTATTTCACAGTGGGCAATTGAATCCATCATGGCTGCTCCAGACCCTAGAGAATCCAGTAATCCTTTGGGCCTTACATCAGATAGGGACTGGGACAGATAAAAATATCATGCCTGCAAAATATGGGGGGGGGGAGATAGTTGTAAGTGTCACCACCTATTTTCTTACCAAGAAACACTACATGTGAGTTCACCCTCTCTCCAAATATTCAACTTGAGGATGGTGCATTTGGTTTTGCTTACTGCAGGATAGCTGCAACTAGGATACCCTCATTTGCTACCTTGTAATAAGCATTCCCCTTCATGGATCACTGCCTTGATGTGGCAAAAGGGCTTGCATAACTCAGTGAAGCCATAAGCTACGCCATGCAGGGCCACCCAAGATGGACAGGTCATGGCAGAGAGTTCTGACAAAATGTGGTCCACTGGAGAAGGAAATGGCAACCCACTCCAGTATTCTTGCCAAGAAAACCCCATGGAACGTATCACAAGGCTAAAAGATATGATGCCGGAAGATGAGACCCTCAGGTTCGAAGGTGTCCAATATACTACTGGGGAAGAGCAGAGGGTATTTCCAAGTAGTGCCAGAAAGAGTGAAGCGGCTGGGCCAAAGCCGAAGGGACACTCAGCTGTGGATGTGTCTGGTGGTGAAAAGAAAGTCCGATGCTGTAACGAATGATATTGGTTAGGAACCTGGAATGTAAGATCAATGAATCAAGGTAAGCTGGAGGTGGTCAAACATGAGATGGCAAGTTTGAACATTGACATCTTGGGAATCAGCGAACTAAAATGGACAGGCATGGGTGAATGTAATTCAGGTGACCATCATATCTACTACTGTGGGCAAGAAAACCTTAGAAGAAATGGAGTAGCACTCATAGTCAACAAAAGGGTGGGAAAAGCAGTACTGGGGTGCAATCTCAAAAACGATAGAATGATCTCAGTACGAATCCAAGGCAAACCATTCAACATCACAGTAATTCAAGTCTATGCCCCAACCACTGATGCCGAAGAAGCTGAGGCTGATCGGTTCTATGAAGACCTACAACAACTTCTAGAACTAACACCAAAAAAAGATGTACTTTCCATCATAGGGGATTGGAATGCTAAAGTAGGAAGTCAAGAAATAACCGGGACAACAGGCAAGCATGGCCTTGGTGTACAAAATGAAGCAGGACAAAGGCTAATAGAGTTCTGCCAAGAGAACATGCTGATCATAGCAAACACTCTTTTCCAACATTACAAGAAGTGACTCTACACATAGACATCACCAGATGGTCAATATCAAAATCAGATTGTTAATGTACTTTGGAGCCAAAGATGGAGAAGCTCTATACAGTCAGTAAAAACAAGACCTGGAGCTGACTGTGGCTCAGATCATGAGCTGCTTCTTCCAAATTTTGGCTTAAATTGAAGAACATAGGGAAAACCACTAAACCATTCAGGTATGACCTAAATCATATCCCTGATGAATATACAGTGGAGGTGAGGAATAGATTTAAGGGATTAGACCGGATAGACAGAGTGCCTCAGGAACTATGGATGGAGGTCCATAACATTGTTCAGGAGGCAGCAACTCAATCCATCCCAAAGAAAAAGAAATGCAAGAAAGCAAAGTGGTGTCTGAGGAGGCTTTACAAGTAGCTGAGGAAAGAAGGGAAGTGAAAAGCAAGGGAGAAAGGGGAAGATATACCCAACTGAATGCAGAGTTCCAGAGAACAGCAAGGAGAGACAAGAAGGCCTTCTTAAATGAACAATGCAAAGAAATCGAGGAAAACAACAGAATGGGAAAGATTAGAGATCTCTTCAAGAAAATCGGAGATCTCAAGGGAATGTTTTGTGCAGAGATGGGCATGATAAAGGACGAAGAAGGCAGGGACCTAACAGAAGCAGATGAGATTAAGAAGAGGTGGAAAGAATACACAGAAGAATTATGCAGGAAAGATCTGAATGTCCCTGATAGCCATGCTAGTGCAGTCACTGAACTTGAGCTGGACATCCTCGAGAGTGAAATCAAGTGGGCCTTAGGAAGCATTACTAAGAACAAAGGTAGCAGAGATGACAGTATTCCAACTGAGCTATTTAAGATCCTAAAAGATGATGCTGTTAAAGTGCTGCACTCAATATGCCAACACATTTGGAACACTCAACAGTGGCCACAAGACTGGAAAAGTTCAGTTTACATTCCAATTCCAAAGAAGGGCAATGCCAAAGAGTGTTCAAACTACCACACAATTGCGCTCATTTCACATGCCAGCAAGGTGATGCTCAAAATCCTACAAGCTGGGCTTCAGCAGTATGTGAACCGAGAACTACCGGAAGTACAAGCTGGGTTTCGAAGACGCAGAGGAACTAGAGATCAAATTGCCAACTTCTGCTGGATCATGGAGAAAGCAAGAGAATTCCAGAAAAACGTCTATTTTTGCTTCATTGACTACACTAAAGCCTTTGATTGTGTGGATCACAACAAACTCTGGCAAATTCTTAAAGTGATGGGAGTACCAGACCACCTTACCTCTCTTGAGAAACCTGTACGAGGGTCAAGAAGCAACAGTAAGAACCGGATATGGAACAACTGATTGGTTCAATATTGAGAAAGGAGTATGACAAGGCTGTATATTGTCACCCTGCTTATTTAATTTACATGCAGAGTACATCATGAGAAATGCCAGGCTGGATGAATCACAGGTCGGAATTAAGATTGCTGGGAGAATTATCAACAACCTCAGATACGCAGATGATACCACCCTAATGGCAGAAAGCGAAGAGGATCTCAAGAGCCTCTTGTTGAGGGTGAAAGAGGAGAGGGCAAAAGCTGGTTTGAAACTCAACATTAATAAAACTAAGATCATGGCATCTGGCCCCATCACTTCCTGGTATACAGAAGGGGAAGAAATGGAAGCAGTAACAGATTTTACTTTCTTGGGCTCCAAGATCACTGCAGATGGTGACTGTAGCCATGAAATTAAAAGATGCTTGCTCCTTGGAAGGAAAGCTTTGGCACACCTAGACAGCATAGTAAGAAGCAGAGACATCACCTTGCCGACAAAGATTCGTATAATCAAAGCTATGGTTTTCCCAGTAGCAACGTATGGCTGTGAGAGCTGGACTATAAGGAAGGCTGAGTTCTGAAGAATCGATGCTTTCAAACTGTGGTGCTGGAGAAGACTCTTACGAGTCCCGTGGACTTCAAGGAGGTCAAATCAGTCCGTCCTAAAGGAAATCAACCCTGACTGCTCATAGGAAGGACAGATACTGATGCTGAAGCTCAAATATTTTGGCCACCTAATGCAAAGAGAAAAGTCACTGGAAAAGACCCTGATGCTGGGAAAGATTGAAGGCAAAAGGAGAAGGGGATGGCAGAGGATGAGATGGCTAGATAGCATCACCGATGCAATGAATATGAACTTGAGCACACTCCGGGAGAGAGTGGAGGACAGGAAGGCCTGGCTTGCTATGGTCCATGGGGTCACAAAGAGTCAGACGCGATTTAACGACTGAACAACAACAACAACAACAATAAGCATTTATGTAGGGGATGGAGGGGGAAGCCATGTGATGGCATTTGTGTTTAGACTACACCCAAGAAAGAGACACCATGGTTCCAGCCTGTGTCTTGTCACGGGGTGTTTGTTCTTTTGGTTAAAACTATGAAAGAAATCTCTATCCAGGCATATGTGATCACCCTGAATAAGATACTGCCTTAATGCTAATAACGCTCCAATTTTTCCTTCGAAAGGCAAAACAGAGGCAAAGTAGGGGGAATTAATTACTAGGGATGACCAGGGGTATGAGGAAATAGGGGCAATTTCCAGTAAACAGGGGCAATGCCTGTCCAGGTTGGGAAGCATTTAATCGCCACTACTTACCAATCAACCCTCGTTAAAGGGGACTTGGAAAAGTTGTACGGCTGGAGATACTTAAGATATTGTGAAGATAAGACTCCACTAATGAGGTAGTCTCCTGGCCGGTAGTAATTGAGTGCTCCATCTTGATTTGTGATTGGATCCAAGGGGCATTTTGCCTTTTTCCTCTCGCAGGCTGCATGAGGCAGCAGCAGCAGCAGTAGCGGCAGTGGCAGTGGCAGTGGCAGTGATACCATGATGGTTCTGCTGCCTGGCTCCTTCTCACTGATCCTCTCAACTCCAAAGTCAGCTGGTCAGAAGAAAGGAGAAAAGTCCTGCAAAGGTGAGGCTGCAATCTTTTTATGAATACATTGAGTTCTGAGCTGAAAGAGAGTACAGCACAGGCAGGACAGGACCTATTTAATACACCAAGCTTTTCATGCAAAGCACAAGAGGTTACATCATCTTGCCTCTGATTCTGCTGCATAGGTCATTGGTCTCAACTCTCAAAGGGAATCTCCAGAAGACAGAAATCTCTTGAGCTTTGGCAAGAATTGGAATCATTCACAATGTTTTTGACATTTACAAGAGGGAACATCACTCTGCCACTTCATGGAATCTCGGAGTGGCTTGAGCCCCAGGTGCAGAGCTGGAGAAAAACATGTTTTCGAGAACTCACTAACGATGCATCATCTTCTAATGTGGGTTGGCATAGAGGGAAAAGTGACCTTGGCTTGACCTTTATTGGAGAATGACGAACAAAAAAGGCAGGATCAAGAAAATCCTTTTAGAATGTGTACCAGGGCTGGGGAATATGTAGCCTTCCACATGTTCATAGAATCATAGAATAGTAGGGTTGGAAGGGGCCTAGGTAATTGGATCAATTGTTGTATTGTTCTAACAGTCAGGAGGTTTTTCCTGATGTTCAGCCAGAATCTGACTTCCTGTAACTTCAGCCCATGATTCCATGTCCTGCATTCTGGGATGATGGAGAAGAGATCCTGGCCTTCCTCTCTGTGACAACCTTTCAAGTACTTGAAGAGCACTATCATATCTCCCTTCAGTCTTCTCTTCTCAAGGCTAAACATGCCCAGTTCTTTCAGTCTCTCTTCATAGGGCTTTGTTTCCAGTCCCCTGATCATCCCCGTTGCCCTCCTCTGAACCCTCTCCAGCTTGTCTGCAATCCTTCTTAAAGTGTGGTGCCCAGAACTGGATACAGTACTCCAGATGAGGCCTAACCAGTGCTGAGTAGAGGGGAACTAGCACTTCACGTGATTTGGAAGCTATGCTTCTATGAATGCAGCCCAAAAGAGCATTTGCCTTTTTTGCAGCCACATCACATTGTTGGCTCATATTCAGCTTGTGATCGACAACAATTCCAAGATCCTTCTCGCTTGTAGTGTTGTTGAGCCAAGTATCCCCCATCTTGTAGCTGTGTATTTGGTTTCTTTCTCCCCAGGTGCAGAACTTGGCACTTATCCCTATTAAATGTCATTGTGTTGTTTTCTGCCCAGCTCTCCAGTCTATCCAGATCACTTTGAATTTTGTTTCTGTCTTCCAGGGTATTAGCTGTCCCGCACAGTTTTGTGTCATCTGCAAAGTTGATCAGCATTCCCTGCACCTCCTCCTCGAATTCATCAATAAAAAAGTTAAAGAGCACTGGGCCCAGGACTGAGCCCTGCGGTACCCCACTCGTTACCTCTCCCCAGCTTGAGAAGGTCCCATTGATAAGCACTCTTTGAGTCCGATTCTGTAGCCAACTGTGGATCCATCTGATCGTTTTTTCATCTAGCCCACTTTGAGCTAGTTTGCTCATCAGGAGATCATGGGGCACTTTGTCGAAAGCTTTGCTGAAGTCGAGGTATATGATGTCTACAGCATTCCCACGGTCTACAAGGGAGGTTACTTGATCAAAAAGTGAGATCAGATTTGTCTGGCAGGACTTGTTTTTGACAAATCCACGTTGGCTTCGAGTAATCACGGCATTGTTGTCAAGGTGCTTCCAGATGGATTGCTTTATGATCTGCTCCAGAATTTTCCCAGGGATTGATGTCAGACTGACTGGTCTGTAGTTCCCAGGTTCCTCCTTTTTACCCTTTTTGAAGATAGGGACAATGTTAGCCCTCCTCCAGTCATCTGGCACTTCCCCGTCCTCCATGATTTCTCAAAGAGAAAGACAGCGGTTCTGAGATTTCTTCTGCCAGTTCCTTGATTACTCTAGGATGCAGTTCATCTGGACCTGGAGATCTGAACTCACTCAAAGTAATTAAGTGTTCCTTGAACATATGCCTATCGATCTCAAGCTGCAATCCTGCCCCTTCAGCCTGTACTTCACCTTTGCCAGGGGGCTCATAGAACCTCTTTTGGGAGAAGTCTGCGCCATAGTAGGAATTGAGCACTTCTGCCTTTTCTTTGTCATCTGTTATCATTTTGCCATCCTTATTTAATAGTTGAATCACCATTTCTGGGAGAATGGGCATCTAAATTGCAAATGCGGTTCAATGTAAGCAAGTGTGAAGTGATGCACGTTGGGACAAAAAATCCCAACTTCACATATAGCCTGATGGGATCTGAGCTAGCAGTGACTGACCAAGAAAGAGATCTTGGGGTTGTGGTGGACAGCTCAATTAAGCTGTCAACCCATGTGCCGCTGTCTATTGCCCCTGCAGTAGGCTCTGAACTCTTAATTTAGAGGTGCCAAGATAGTGATAAATCAGATCATGGCTTATTTACAAAGACTAGTTTAGTGAGTGACTCACACAACACACAGGCATACCCAATGGTTGGATCAGACAGCTTCTCTGAACCACGAGCCATGGCGTACAATGGGTCTTATATACATGTTAGAAATGAGGCAGCATAACAGCCGCAAGTGCCCCTTAGTGGTCATTCCCAGCATAGACTAGAAGTGTTTGGTTCTAAGGATAGCCACCTGCAGCTTTAAGACAAACATCCTCTGCTTCTCAGGCACAGCAGTGATAAGACACTCTCCTCATTAGCAAGGAATGAGCTTGGAGCTGCTTCTCACCCTCTTGACTTATCTGGCTACATCAAGAGGCCTGTTAAGGGGAACAGCAGGCCGCTGACCAAAGCCAGAGAGCATTATGGATCTAAGCCACTGTAAAACTCTCAATAGCTTAGTTCAGGCCTGGAGCCTTACAGACTGCTGTAAAAAAAAGAAAGAAAAGGTAAACTCCATGTCAGTAGGGAACTCACCAAGTCCAGCCCATGATCCGCTCGCCAGATCCCTGCCCACTGCTGGACCCAGCTCATGCTGGGATGCGAGCCAGCTGGTGGTTCACAGGAGCCTGGTGAGCACTATCATGGCTGTCGCCACGAGCAACTGTGACCCTTTCTGCTGAGCACCGAAGAGAGAGCCACAGTTGCTCTTGGCGGCAGGATGGGAAGGCTTCCTATCCTGCTATCACCACTCGGGAAAGGAGCGGGGGCTGCTGCAGTTGCCCGACACGGCATGCACCAAGTTGGGCAAGAGCAGGAGCTTTCTGACTGGCATCCAGGGGCCAAACTGGTGGGAACATTTTCCAGTTCTTAAGGGTGTCAATAAACATGTGGACAGGTGATTCATTGTTTACTTGGATTTCCAAAAGGCTTTTGACAGAGTCCCTCACCAAAGTCTCCTGAGCAATATTAGCAGTCATGGAATAAAAGGAGAGGTCCTCTTATGGAGCAGTAACTGGTTAAAGAACAGAAAGCAGAGAGCAGGAATAAATGGTAAATTATCCCAACGGAGGGAAGGAAATAGCGGGGTCTCCACAGAGAGCTGTATTAGGACCAAGGCTTTTCAACCTGTTCGTAAATTATCTGGAATTAGGAGTGAAAAGTGAAGTGGCCAAGTTTGCCAATAACACCAAATTATTTAGGATGGTTAAAACGAAAAAGGGTTCATGAGGATCTCCCAAAAGGATCACTCCAGACTAGAAGAATGGGCATCCAAATGGCAAACGCAGTTCAGGGTAAGCAAGTGCAAAGTGATGCACGTTGGGGCAAAAAATCCCAGCTTCATGTCTGAGCTGATAGGATCCAAGCTAGCAGTGGCTGGCCCAGAAAAAGTTCTTGAGGTTGTCATGGACAGCTTGATGAAAATGTCAACCCAATGTGTGTAGCTGCTATGAGGAAGGCAAATTCCATGTCAGACATGATTAGAAAAGGAATGGAGAATAAAAGTGCCAATATCATACTGCCCCTATTCAAATCTATGGTGTGAACCCACCACCGTGCCTCCCCCATTTGACCCTCCCAGACCCACACTCAAGCCCCCAGGAGCTTGACAAGCCACCCACAGTCACCCCAGGCCCCATCCGGCTAATGCCTGCCATTTTGCTGACTGGTTTTTTTCCAAAAAAAGGGGAGCAAAAAAACCTGCGCATATTTAAATATGCACACATTTGAGCTGGGAAAGCGTAACCTATTTATTTATTTATTTATTTATTTATTTATTTACAATATTTATATACCTCTCCACATCAGAAGATTTTGGAGCAGTAAACAACTAGGTAAAAGAATGAAACACCAGGTTAAAAGAGTTAAAACATTTTTTTTTTAAAAAAAAATATGCCTCTAATATTGGATAGATTAAGTTAAGCCCCCGGATGGTGCCCAGTTGAGTCTGGGGAGCATCTGGGAGTGTGCCCACGATATCCCTAGTGCCAGTCGAGGCCCTGTCCTGCCTGGTCAGCTGTCAAGGAAGCTTTCTTGACAGCTAGGGCTGGCAGAGAATTCCACAGGAATTCCACAGGTTGGCGGGAAAAACCACAGATGCAAATGGCGTAGTGGACACCACTTGTGGCCGTAAAGCCCTTAGTTTAACCTAAATGCAGCCGTAAATGGCTGCAGTTAGGTTAAACTAAGGGCTTTATGGCCTCAAGTGGTGTCTGCTGTGCCATTTGCAGCTGTATACATTCCAGCGATATGGTAATGCCATTACCATACCTCCAGTGATGGTAATGCCATTACCATATCTCCAGTGATATGGAGCCGGTGTGCAGCTCTGCAGAATTGCCGCAGAGAGGAGCTGGGTCCTGAGGATTCTGGGGGGAGAACGGATCACCTCCCCCCATGAGCAGATTCCCGAAGGACCAGAAGGTAGGGAATCCACCCATCCCTATTGACAGCTGACCGGAGAGGAGGAGGAGGAGGAACCATGCATGCCCCAGCCACTCTTGCCATTGGGGTGCACATGGTGACAAGTTCAAGCTGTTCAAGCTGAGCTGCAGCGCACTTGTCGGCCAGGTCCAACAATGCCCTGGGGTTCGGCAAGTGTGGTCTGGCTGGTCGGGCATAGGGGATTTTGCCAGCCTCCCAGACTAAGGCAGGTGCTCATGACATCTGTAGCAACCACAGTTGGAATACTGTGTACAGTACTGGTCACTGCACCTAAAGAAAGATATTGTAGAGCTCAAAAAAGTGCAGAAAAGGCAGCTAAAATTATCAAGGGGCTGGAGCATCTCCCCTACAAGAGAAGGTTACAACAGTGGGGATTGTTTAGCTTGGAAAAGAGGAGAGTGAGGGAACACATGATGGAGGTCTACAAAATTATGCATGGTGTGGAGAATGTGGATAGGGAGACAGTTTTCTTCCTCTCTCAAAATATTAGAACCCACGGTCATCCTATGAAGCTGACTGGTGGGAGATTCAGGACAGAGAAAAGGAAGGACTTCTTCACACATCACATAGTTAAACTATGGAACTCACTACCACATGATGTTGTGATGGCCAACCATCTGGATGGATTTAAAGGGTGTTGGCTAAATTCCTGGAGGAAAAGGCTATCAATGGCTACTAGTCTTGATGGCTATGTGCTACCTCCAGTACCAGTGGCCATGAGCCCATGTACAGCAGTTGCTGAGGAACATGGGTGGGAGGATGCTGTTGCCCTCACACCCTGCTTGTGGGTTTCTAGTCAATGGCTGGTTGGCCACTGTGTGTATAGAATGCTGGACTAAATGGACCCTTGGTCTGATCCAGCAGGGCTCTTCTTATGTTCTTATGTTCTTTACACACACACACACACGGATCTTTTCAGATCTATGCCAATCTTTTGTACTATTTTTGTGCCATTTTGTGCCACGAATTCCGAATTTTATGCCACCACTCGCAGTGTGAAAATGGCATACACACTTGGAGAGGCATGGTGAATGCTAAAAAATCCACATTCTCATATGTCCCCGAAACCTATGCTAAAGGTCTGTGCTGTTTTGTGCCACAAATTCAGAGTTGTAAATTACATTGTAATGCATGAAAGCTCATTTGTTGTTCAGTCATTAAGTCGTGTCCAACTCTTCGTGACCCCATGGACCATAATAGGGATGTACAAAAGTCACTTACTGGAACCGAAATTTGATTCGCGGTGGGGGGGAGGTGCTCCGTCCCTCCCCCCAAAATTCTGGCTGGGGGGTCACCCCGTCCCTCCCCCCTGAAATTCTGGCTGGGGGTGAGGGACCCCGTCCCTCCCCCCTGAAATTTTGGCCGGGGGGGAGGCGCCCTGTCCCTCCTGCTGCGAATCCTGCCGGCCGGGAACGCAAATGGCGGCGGCCGTAGCCGCCGCCGTTTGCATCCCCGCAGTCAGCCGTGATAGGCTACGTAAATGTTTATGTAGCCTATCACGGCTGAGTGAAGAAAAAAAAAACCGCGTGTACGCAAATGGCAGCGCCCATTTGCGTTCCTTATTTTGGCACATCTAGTCTACGTAAACAGTTATGTAGACTACGGCGAAAATAAGGGGAACACTTATTTTCCTCCCACCTCCCCCCCACCGCTATTTGTGTTCCCCTTATCTTTGCCGTAGTCTACGTAAATGTTTACGTAGACTAGACGTGCCAAAATAAGGAACGGAAATGGCGGCGCCCATGGGCGCCACCATTTGCGTACATGCAGTTTGTTTGTTTGTTTTTAACTCAGCCATGATAGGCTACATAAACATTTACGTAGCTTATCATGGTATTTTTTGAAAATCTAGCCGTGATAGGCTACGTAAATCTTTACGTAGCCTATCACTTTTTTTGTTTTAACTTGGAAATGGCAGCGGCGGTGGCAGCCAGTTGGAAGACCGGCTGCCACAGCTGCTGCTGCCGAACCACCACCGAACCGCCGCCGAACCACCACTGGAGCCGCCGCCGCCAGGGACATTCACACAAGGTAAGTCCCATCCCAGGGGGGGCGGGGGGGCAGACCGTTTTGCCACCGATTTCGGGGGGCCGAATGCGCTGGCATTCGGCCTTCCCGAGATTCATGGCGAAATTCTCTGACATCCCTAGCATAGCACGCCAGGCCTTCCTGTCCTCCGCTCTCTTCTGGAGTGTGCGCAAGTTCATATGAAAGCTCATAATGTATTAAAACATCTGAACAATCAAAACAGTTATTTTCAATGGTAAAGCTTTCCCTTTTTGCATGAAAGAGAAAGGCCCATAGAACTCAGCAAGACTTAAATCAATAGTAGAAGCATAGAACCTGGGATTCGTGGCACAAAAGAGCAGAAAACTTTGAAAAAATTCTGAAGTAAGATGATATGAGAAAGTAGTTTTTCTCTCTGTGTGTTAACTCCCAGAACTGGTATGTCAGTACACAGTTGTGGGGGTCAGCGTGTAGTAAAAATGTAACCTAAAAGCCATTGTATGTGTCTTAAGCAGCACATAGTACTGTAAGAGCTGCGCATGCCTGGAATGAGCAGACAGTAACCCTAAGATGAGGTTGCTAAGCAAACCGCTGGCAACCAATCAAAAGTAACACGCTGGCTAAGGAATGCAAGCTAAGTGATAAAACTGTAGCGCGAAGGTTGCCCAGGGTCGACTCTGCTTTGAGCGTGAGCTCCTTTGTCGAACTGTTTGCAAACAATAAAATCGAGTTGGACCCAGCCTGAAGTTGACTCTCCTCTTTGGGGCAAATTGGACTAGCCTCCAGGGGGCGAAACTAGCATTTTGTGCAACAAACTGGCGAGCTGGCAGGAGTCCCTTGGACCACCCTGGGGTCAAACGACAGAACCGGCAAAGGTGCCTGTGGGGCGCGCCGGACCGCCTTTGAGGTCTGCCACGGCACCAGAGAACGGGGGTCGGGACACCCAGGAGGTTAAAGGCATGGACTCCATTGATTGAGTCAACCAGGCTGAACGGGTCTGAAGAGACGGCACTAGGGTGTTGGGCAGAGTAAGTACTTGATTTCCCTTCTGTCTTTCTGTTTGAGTTGCCTTCGGAGCGTCTGAGGTTTGTCAGACTCCGTGTCAGTGTCGGAGGTTTGTCAGGCTCCGTGTATGGTTTCAAACAGAGGTAGGCACAATGGGGGCGGGTAGCTCCCGTTCAGAAAGCTCTGCCACTCCCTTGGGATGCATGCTAAAGAACTTTAGCAAAGTCAAGCGTCTGAGGTTTGTCAGACTCCGTGTACTAAGATGTCGAAAGGCAAGCTGGTTACACTGTCAATTGGAATGGCCAGCATTTGGAATTAGTTGGCCAGACATAGGATCCTTTGGTGTAAATCTTGTAAATGCTGTATATAAAAATGTGGTGAATAATGGGCAATGGGATCAATTCGCCTATATTGATGGGTGGTTGAATTGGTGCGGAAAGAATCCCCCTTAGTTACAGAAGTGTAAATGTGTAAATGTGTTACTGGCAAAGGACCACAGGGGCAAGAGCTCCCGGGTGGTGTCTGAATCAAGTAGTAAGAGATAAATTTGCCTCAGGGAAGGTGAGGTTATCAGCATTTGGATGAGTGCCAACCAAAATCCACTGAAGGTGAGAAAAGGTTGAATATAAAGTTCGATATTGTAAAGTCATGATGGTATGCTCCGAGATGAAGCCCAAAGCCCCTGTTCCCCCCGATTCAAGCCCCACGGAAGGAGCTTGAAGACTGGGAGACCCTGCCCAAGGTGCCCTGAGCTCCCCCCGGTCTGATTCGGTCTGTTAGGTTGGGAGGAGAGATTGTTGGGGGAGGGAGGGGGCCCTCCAGAGACAGTTTGTCTGCCACCGTATCCAAGTTTGTTAGAAGAAGCAAAAGCAGTTGAAAAAGTTGCAACTTCTGAAGAAAGAGATTTGTTTGATGACTTAAAGACTGTGGCAAAATCAAGAAACAAAGACAGAGCAAGTTCTTAAAATATCAGGGTCTGTGTGAGCTTCTCTCTGTCAGCCTACTCAGAGCAGAGCCAAGGGGGACTTGCCTAACCCCCCTTCGCCGTGGCTGGTTTAGCCTTAGCAAGCAGAGAGGCTGGAAGGTGTCTGTGAGGACCTGACAAAAGAGTGAGATTTGCAAAAAAAACAAAAACAAAACAAGAAAAGCATCACAGCTGGAAAGCTGAGCAGCACTGCTCTGTTCTTATCTGTGGAGGAATCTAGAAGAGGTGTAAGGTTACACCTTCCCCATTCGAACTGATGAAGAGACACAGAGCTTTTGTTAAAACGCATCCCTTCTTTATGGCCCAAAGCCTTCTTTGTTAGAGGCACTCTGCACATGGACTGGAACTTTGGCCAGTTAAAGACTTGCCGTAAAAAGTACTGTGAGGCTTGTCATAGCCTTAAACTCCCGTTGTTGTAAATTGTGTGTTTGTTTGTGATCAGATCAGTGTACAGTTTGATTTGTGATTTCAACACTCAGATAAAAAGCTGCATTTGACTGAAAGAACTGGGTATATTTAGCCTTGAGAAGAGAAGACTGAGAGGAGATCTGATAGCACTCTTCAAGTACTTAAAAGGTTGTCCCAGAGAGGAAGGCCAGGATCTCTTCTCAATCATCCCAGAGTGCAGGACACGGAATAATGGGCTCAAGTGACAAGAAGCTGGATTCCAGCTGAACATCAGGAGAAACGTCCTAACTGTTAGAGCAATACGACAATGGAACCAATTACCTGGGGAGGTGGTGGGCTCTCCCACCCTGGAGGCATTCAAGATGAGGCTGGACAGCCATCTGTCAGGGATGCTCTGATTTAGATTCCTGCACTGGGCAAGGGGTTGGACTCGATGGCCTTGTAAGCCCCTTCCAACCCTACTATTCTATGATTCTATGATTTCCAAGGCTTTGATTTCATTTACCCTAATGAAGCATACAGATACAAATTTCTAGAGATTCATAGACTACAAAGGAAACAGCCTTCAAAAAGTTCAAAGAGAAACTACGAAAGTTAGTTTCCCTTTAAAAAGGGGGCAGCAAATTCTCTTAACTTAAGAGGTGAGAGAGAGAGAGTCCCCCACTCTCCCGTGATACTTCTAAGCCCAGCTGTGTTTCTGAAGCCTAAGAAAGTTCCTGCCCCATGTGTTCCAGCTCTTTCTCAAAATCTGAACTGTTCTGACGTTCCATTTGCTCAGAGGCAAACCTGACACTCTGCCAAAACTCATGCAGTGTGGAGTTGCCGATGCAAAAATGGTGGCTTGGAACTCTTTCCACATATGAGAACGCCCTTCCCTTGATTTTGATGGGCCCTGACCATGCAGTCAGAGGAGCAGTATAATGGTTAGATCTGCTCCACCATGCCCTACTATACAAAACAAATGTTTTCCAGTCATGGTGTTAGATTTTAATGATATAAAAAAGGTATAAAAGAAGGCAGAAGAAAGTAGCAGACAAAAAGGCTTAAAAAAGAAAGAAAGCTTATCCCAAATGTGTGTCGTTGAAGATCTAAGCAAGCGAGTCTCTGTCGAAGCAATGGCAAACAGCCTAACTTGCAGAGAAAACAAAGAGTTAAAACTGGTGCATGGCACAGAGAATTTGAAACATGATTTGCAGAACAGGCAAGCCAAAAGATAAGTGTGCCTGTTACAAGAGGGAGGCTATAGTAGCCATAAAAAGGGGTGAAGCCCCCGTATGAAGCTTTAACAAAAATATTACCCACTAGAAGTGGACAATTAAAATAAAAAAGGCTTTTCTTAAATTGAAGCAAGCCTTAATATCACCGCCTGCTTTAGCCTTATCAGACCCCAGATCATGAAGTTTTTAGAGCTATGGTGCACATGAGAGCACATAAAAAAGTGCCATTCCTGGAAAAAGGAAAAGGCAATGCTGGCAGCCACCATGGGCGGAGATATAAACAGCAGCTTGAGAGCACAGAAGTGACCAGAGGGGGGGGGGCAGAAAAGGAAAGGGCCAACCGGGGCTCAATAAATGTGCGTATTGCTGAGAGAAGAGACATTGAAAGAAAGATTGTCCAGAGCTGAAAGAAAAGAGAAAAGAGACTCACCCTGAAGGCTGCCAAATGCTGGCAGGGTCCTCCAGTGGGGGGGAGTCTAGCTGAAGGGCCACCACCCTACGAACAAACGCTCGGGAGAATCCCAAGGTAAAAGTAAGGGTTGGTGGCGAGGACTGTAAAGCCCTAGTAGATACTGGAGCCACATTTTCTATGATCCCTGTGAAGCCCCCCGGTAAGAGAAAGTGGAAAGCATGTAACTATAGAAGAAATTAAAGGGAAAAAAACCCAAACTAAATTGCCCATGTGTAAGCCCCTCCTCACGAAGACTGGAAATAACATACTGGAACATGCCTTTGTAGTTTCATCTGCATACCTGGTTGCCCTCTTGGGGCGGGACTTGTTAACAAAACTGCAAGCTAAATCTTCTTCAGTGATAATCAGATTGTAGTACAGCTGCCAGCAATGCAGGGCTCAAATTATCGAATGGCCCTTCAAGCAATCAAGATTGTGTCAGAGGCCAAAGGGACTGAGATTTTAGAGAATGTTAATCCATGTGTGTGGGCAGACAGAACCCCTGCCCGACCAAATGCATAACACAAATTAAAATCTTCTTTAAAAAGGGAGAGCCCTGTGTGCGTAAGGCAGTATCCTCTGAAAAAAGCCACCTGTGCAGGCTTGAAGCCGCTCATTGAAAAGTTCAAAAATTATGGTTAGTTAATAAAGGGATCATCCCCCTTTAACACCCCGATTTTGAGTGCGCCCGAGGCAGATAGCACCTCCTTCAGGTTAGACCAAGACCTGAGAACAGTGGCTGACTGCCCTTTGTGCCTCAAAAATGATTCAAAGATGCTTGAGCCCCCAGCTCAAATGAGAAGTCGCCCATGCGCTTACTATCCTTTTCAGAGATTTCAAATTGACTTTTCAGAGTTGCCCCAGACTCATGGCTATCGGTACCTGCTAGTAATGATAAAAGCAATTGACTGCACCGCTCAGACAGTAGCCAAGATCCTGTTAAAAAGTAATCCCTAAGCTCTTGTTACCTAAAGAGAGTGAATCAAATCAGGGGCCCCATTTTGTTGGACAAGTGACGCAAGTAGTGGCCCAGGCATAACAAACTAACTAGAAGCTACACCCCCCTTAGAAACCTCAATCTACAAGTCAAGTTGAGAAGATGAACCGCACCTTAAAGACAATGCTCATTAAAATTTGTTTAAAGATTAAGTTGAAAGGCCACAGGCCTTGCCAATCACCTTGACTCGAGTATGGTGCGCCCCCAAGGGAAGTATTAAATTGACACCTTTTAAACATTCCATAAGTGCCCACCTCGGATATTACCTATGGCTGATAGCTTAAATGTGAATTTAAAAGTAAAAGTTTTAAGATTCAAGGTTATGTTACTGCTTTGCAGTCTGTTTTGTTTTCACAGGTTTGCGACACCGCACCAATCCTGGCCTTTAGATGCTCCAGTGCATAATCTCAATCCCAGCGATTGGGTGCTAATCCAGTCCTAGAAAGATGAACCACCTACCAAGAAGCAGAAGGGTCTGTTTCAGATCCTACTTACCACTCCCATTGCTATGAAAGTCGCCAAAGAAAAGAAGTGGATTCATCACACTGAATAAAGGCATCACCTGCACCAGAGAGGGTCACACCGGAAGCTGACCCACCTGAAGGTCACCGTTGGAATAATGAACCCCTGAAAGGACTCAAGTAGCTCTACAGAAAGAGGGCGCTCTCGTCTCAAGGGTTCCTGATGAACGGAACAAAACTGAGTTCCAAAAGTTCAAAAAAACTGTGTTTTTGTTGTCAACATTCTAGTAGCTAGAACAAGGGTGTCCCAGGCCTCACTTGCTGTTTAGAGAAAACCGTCAATGCCACAGCGATAATAGTTTGCGCCTTTAAGTGCGTAGTCCACCGCGGGACCAAAGAGAGTATAAATTTGAGAAAAGCCTTTTGAGGGGGGAATTGTAGTAAAAATGTAACCTAAAAGCCATTGTATGTGTCTTAAGCAGCACATAGTACTGTAAGAGCTGCGCATGCTTGGAATGAGCAGACAGTAACCCTAAGATGAGGTTGCTAAGCAAACCGCTGGCAACCAATCAAAAGTAACACGCTGGCTAAGGAATGCAAGCTAAGTGATAAAACTGTAGCGCGGAGGTTGCCCAGGGTCGACTCTGCTTTGAGCGTGAGCTCCTTTGTCGAACTGTTTGCAAACAATAAAATCGAGTTGGACCCAGCCTGAAGTTGACTCTCCTCTTTGGGGCAAATTGGACTAGCCTCCAGGGGGCGAAACTAGCATTTTGTGCAACAAGCGCAAAACTCAGGATGGCACAAAAGAGCACAAAACTAGAGCAAAATCATGAGATAGTTTTGGAGGTGATATGAGAATGCAGATATTCTATAATTTGCCATGCCATTCCAAGGGTATGTCCTTTTCACACATTGCGGGGAAGTACTAAACTTGGGATTTGTGGAAAGAACAGCATGAAACTAGCACACAATGTTGGCATAGGTTCAGAAGTGAAATGATAAAGTGGATTTTTTGCCTTCACCAGGCCCCTCCTAGGGGTGTGACATTTTCACACTTTTGTTGCTGGCTCACTGGTACAGAAGTCAAATGAGATTGTGGGAATGTCAGCCTTTGCCTGGTCCTACTTGTGTATGTCATTTCCATGCGTTGTGTGGTGGCACAAACTATGGGATCTGTGGCTCAAAACAGCACAAAATTACAACAAAACTTTGGCTTAGATTACAAGGTGATATGACAATGTGGATTTTTCAGCCTTCGCCAGGCTACGCCTAAAGGTATTTATTTATCTATCACATTTCTATACAGCCCAACAGCTGAAGCTCTCTTTTGTATGTAGAACTGTAGAATCATGGAATAGTAGGGTTGGAAGGGGCCTATAAGACCACTGAGTCCAACCCCCTGCTTAATGCAGGAATCGAAGTCAGAGCATCCCTGACAGTCTTGAATGCCTCCAGTGTGGGAGAGCCCACCACCTCCCTAGGTCATGGGTTCCACTGTCATATTGCTATAATAGTCAGGAAGTTTCTTCTGATGTTTCAGGTACTCACACAAAACCTGGACTTTCTGGCACAAAATGGCACAAAAGTAGCATAAGACTTTCTCAGGGGTTTGGAGGTGATATGAGAATGTGGAATGTCCACCTTCCACAGGTCACACCGAAGGGTATAGCTTTCAAGCTTTAGGTGGACCTGGAAGCACAAAACTTGGGATTAGTGGCAGACAGTGGCACAAAACTAGCAGAAAAAAATGGCAGCTGTTCGGAGGAGATTCTAGTTCAGGGGATTCATAGTTAACAGAGCTGATCCCATGGCATAACAACAGTCTCAGGATGAGAAAATATCTTGTGGTTTTATTCCAGGAAGTAGGCCTATGCATTACAGTCCAGAATTCAACTTTTTCAGAGATTTCTACAGGCATTTATATATATTATAAATAAAGAAGACCCATATTCAGGGGCAAAAGGCATAGCTCTACTTCTTGGAATAAAACTACATATATTTTCTCAGCATCCTGAAAGTTCATCTCTGTGAGATCCATCCTATAGTCCCTGGGTGAGTATCCCAGGAACCATAGGATGGCTTGGGAAAGCTTTCTGAGGTCAGAGACAGCACTCTGACCTCAAAATGTGGACCCTGACACACACACACACCACATATACTATCAATGTGCCCCCCAGATGTTTTTGGACTGCAACTCCTAGCATTCCTCACCACTGAGTAGGGTTGGCAGGACTTAGTCCAACAACATGTGGAGGGCCACATATTCCCAACTCCTGGTATACATCCTAAAATATTTTCTTGAACATGGCTTTTTTGTTGGTCATTCTCCAAGAAAGCTGAGGCCGTGGTCACTTTCCCCCCTTTCCAACCCACATCAGAGCATAAAGGCTCATTACTGAGTTCTCGAAAACATGTTTTTCTTCAGCCCTGCACCTGTGCCTCAAGCCGTTCTGAGAGTCCATGAACTTGCACAGATGATGCTTCCTCTTGTAATGATCAAAAACAGCGTGATTGATTCTGATACTTGCCAAAGCTCAAGTGATTTTTTGTGTTCTGGAGATTCCCATTGAGACCAAAGACCTAAGAAGCAGAACTGAAGGCAACATGAGGCAACTGCTTGCACTACACCTGAAAAACCGGTTGTATTAAATAGCTCCTGTGCTACCCATGCTGAGACCCAGGTCATCCTGCATTGTCCACGACTGTGCTGCAGTTTGGTGGAACTGTCTTTCAGTTCAGAATTCATTGTATTCCTAATGATACTACAGCCTTGCACTTGCAAGACTGTTCTGGCTTCTTCTGACCAGCTGACTTTGGAGCTGAGAGGATCAGTGAGAAGGAGCAAGACACCAGAACCATCATGGTATCACTGCCGCTCCTGCTGCTGTTGCTGCCTCATGCAGCCTGTGAGACCCAAAAGCCAAAATGCCCCTTGCTTCCATTCAGAAACCAGAGCGGAGCACTCAGTTACTACTGGCCAGGAGACTACCTCATTAGTGGAGTCTTATCTTCACAATATCTTAAGTATCTCCAGCCATACAACTTTTCCAAGTCCCCTTTAACGAGGGTTGATTGGTAAGTAGTGGCGATCAAATGCTTCCCAACCTGGTCACCCATTGTCCCCATTTACTGGAAATCGCCCATACTTCCTCATTCCCCTTGTCATCCCTAGTAATTCATTCTCCTTACTTTGCCCCTGTTGTGCCTTTTGAAGGAAAATCTGGAGTGTCATCAGCATTCAGGTAGTAATGTATTCAGCATGATCACAAATGCCTGGATAATAAGAGTTTTCTTGCATAGTTTCAACCAAAAGAACGAACACCCTCTTTGCTTTTAAACCCTGTGACAAGCCACAGGCTGAAGCCATGGTGTCTCTTCCTTTGGTGTAGTCTAAACAAAAATTCCATCACACACCTCCCCCTGCCAGCCCCAGCATAAATGCTTATTACAAGGTAGCAAATTGATGGATTTCAGCTATTCTGCAGTAAGCAAAGGCAAATGCATCATCATTCAATTGAATATTTGGAGAGAGGGTGAATGCACAGGCAGTGTTCCTTGGTGTGACAATGGGGGGGGGGACACTTACAAGTATCTCACCCCTCCATATTTTGGAGGTCATGTGATTTTTATATTTCCCAGTCCCTATCTGAAGTAAGCTCTGAGAGATATCAGGGGAATGTGTGTCCCATATCTGACAATGCCATTGTCAGATATGGGACATACCTTCTTAGTCTATAATTCCAGAAATTTCCCCTTTTGTCAAGCATGTCATTGTATTCTGTTTGTTCTGTTAGAACCAACTGAAAATCTGAGACACTATGTGAAGCTGAGTTGAAATGTCTTGCAACAGAGTTGCATATATATGGGACAAGAATCACAGATAGGGATGTTAGAGAATTCCACCACAGATATCAGGGAGGTTGAATTCCAATGAATTCAGCCCCCCAGAATCTGTGGCGGAATGGAACAACCTGCCCCACCACCCTGCAAAAGCCCCATCAAACGGAGCCTACCTGGCTGTGGCTCCAGTGGCGGCTCTGGCTCTGGAGGCAGCTCCAGCAGCAGCGGCGGCTCCGGCGGTTCCAGCCCCTGCCGGGCTACAGCTGCAAATGGTGTCCCTGGCAAGCTGTGATAGGCTACGTAGGTATCTATCACAGCTCAAAGCAGGGACGCAAATGGCATAGCCACCGCCATTTCTGCCCCTGTCTTTTTCCGTGATATATACCGTCTTTTTTCCGTGACAATAGGAAGGAACGCAAATGGCGGCCGCCGTAGCCACGGCCATTTGCGTCCGTATCTTTAGCTGTGATAGGCTATGTATATATTTACATAGCCTATCATGGCTAAAGACATGGATGCAAATGGCTGCGGCTACGGCGGCCGCCATTTGCGTCGCTGTGCAGCCCAGCAGCTGGATGTCCGTTTGCAGGCGGCCCTGGCCGGCGGCTCCGCGGAGTCGCCATGGAGCAGAGACGGCCAGGGAGGATTCCGGGGAAAGCGATGGAGCGCCTGCCCCCCACCACGGATTGCCCAGTGCAGAGCCAGGTAAGAGTTTCGTACATCCCTAATCACAGATCTATCTATCTATCTATCTATCTATCTATCTATCTATCTATCTATCTATCTATCTAATCTACCTACCTATCATCTATCCATCATCTATCATCTATCTACCTTTCTCTATGAGAAAAATAGAAAGACTAACAAGGAGTATTCCAAAAATATAGTTAAGCTAAACATTTCAGCTTCAACCCTCATCAGGAACCGTGCTGTTAAATGTCTGGAGAGAGAGAGAGAGAGAGGGAGGTATGGGTGGTGTATTGCCTACAAATTGTCCTCCAGTTTAAGGCTATTGGGACACAGAATTCTCAATCTGTAAATCCAGAAATTCCCGTTGAATATTCTATTCTCTCAGGCATTTGAGAGCATATGATGAGGTTTTAATCAGGTCCTGGAATCATCCCTAGTTGATTAAAATTCTTTTAGAAGTATGTTGTCTGGACACTATCCAACTGAGTCACTCTGTTAGCGCAAATGACATTGCACTAGTGGAGATTTGGTTCTGAGATGTGCAAGGGAAGAATCCAACTAAATTTACATTTGCGTAAGCGTGGTTGTGCAAGCGGTTTTGTAGAATGTTTGTGCAATGCATTGTGCCACCTGTTGTGCCACCTATTGGGCATTCTCCTTCAGGTACACAATTATTTGCACCTACTTTTCAATTGGTTGTGCAACCAGTTGTGCAACAGAAAGATTCAGCAGAGCTCCGCTAGCTGTATGTTAGTTTGCAGAACATCTCCGTTGATTTTATGCAAATATCGTTACACTTTGTATTTTAATTTCTGTAAAATGCCCAGAGAGCTTCAGTTATGGGGTAGTATAGAAATGGAAAATACGTACATAGATTCCATGCTTTGAAGGCTGTAGACTTCCCTTTCAACGAATGAGGCATAATCTCTCCATCTTTGTTTTTAAAAGGCAAAAGGATATTTGTTTACCTTGCAACAAGGTTAGGTTTGCTACTCCTTACAAACATGCAACCTGTTATGTGAAGATTGGAACTTCTGAGATTTAGATTTATAAATCAAAAGGGCTTTAGGTTTATAAAAGAAAGTGAATGACATGTTTTCTTTGAATGGAGGATGACAGTGTGACTGATCTATTTTCATTTCATTCATTGCTTTGCAGTCTGCTAGGTCCAAGGTACTGGCACATCCTGGCCTTCTTGTTTGCTGTTCAGGAGATCAAACAGACCCCCAGGCTCTTACCCAACATCACCCTGGGCTACAATGTCTACAAGTCCTACTTCGATGGAAGAACCACTTCTTATGTGATGCTCCAGCTGGTTACTGGTGGGGAAAGCAATCTTCCAAACTACAGCTGTGGGAGAAAGCATCACCCGCTGGCTGTCCTTGAAGGGGCTGAATCTGACCTCTCCATCCTGATTTCAACCATGTCGGGCATCTACAAAATCCCACAGGTATGAATTGAGAGTGGAGGGGATGCCAGGTGCACAGACATGTGAGATGAGCATTTGCTTGAATCAGATTCCACTTCAAGGTGCCTCTCCCCATTGGGGAAGCTGGTCCTCTGGAGTGTGTGCTGGAGGTGAGTAGTGGCAACAGTGGACATTTGGAATAGGAGCCAGGGCATCATAAAGCAAGGTTGGAGGAGGACCATAATCAGTTCTGGACTCAGGGGTCGGAATGGTGGGGCAGTTGCCTGGGGACCACAGGCTCAAAACCCTCTTAATGGCTACTTCTCAACATTTGGTGGCATGTGGATGGAAGTAGAGACAAACCAGCATTTGGCTCCCATATGCTGTTTTTAACTTCCATGTTAATTACCCATTTAAGAATCTTCCAGCGTTCTTAAGCTCTTGTCAATCTCCTCACTGCTGAAGGAGGAGATTAGGGAAGTCAGCACAATGCACATGACAACAGGGGTGAATCCTACACAGTGGTGTGCAACATACATTTGGGCCCTCTGGCAGTTTTTGCAGCCCCCACCTGGTCACTGCCATGATTCTGCTGCTGCATTTCCCCACAGCCTGCTAGCCTGATTATGCTGGGACACATGATGTGATCTCCCCACACACTTCCCCCCCCCCAAGCAGAATCACTTTGGGGAGAATCCAACGAAAGTCTAGTTAGAGTTGCCCCATTGAAATGAATGGACTTAAGTTAGTCATGAGTATTTTATCCCATTCATTCCAATGGGTCTACTCTAAG
This sequence comes from Heloderma suspectum, assembly GCF_057233095.1. Taxonomy (NCBI): domain Eukaryota; kingdom Metazoa; phylum Chordata; class Lepidosauria; order Squamata; family Helodermatidae; genus Heloderma; species Heloderma suspectum. The sequence goes on along the minus strand of NC_139459.1, from coordinate 385,204,583 downwards.
TAGGCTTTTAGTTGGAGTCTACCCTCAGATTTCAGCTGTGTGGCTGGTTCTGATGATGGTGGGTTTCAACCCCAGCAGTGTTCCACTGGAGACAATTATCCATGGTCTGGAGAAAGTGGATGAGAAGACATTTTTCTCCCTCTCTCATGACACTAGAACCCAGAGGGGTCATCCCATTAAGCTGATTGGTGGGAGATCCATGACAGATTAAAAAGTCATTGTTTACATATGGAATTCACTTCCAGTTCCACAAGATGAAGTGATGGCCACCAATTTGGATAGCTTTAAAGAGAGGTTGGACCAAGTCATGGAGGCTAAAGGTATCTAGACCTGATGTGATGTCTATATGCTACCTCCAGTATCAGGGGCAGAATACTTATGTAGACCATTCACTGGGGAACATGGGCAGGTGGGTGCTGTTGCACTCATGTCGTGCTCCAGGTTTCACATAGGCACTGGTTGGCCACACTTGGAACAGGGTGCTGGACTAGATGGACCCTTGTCTTATCTAGCATGGCTCTTCTTATGTTCTCATGACCTTCCTATGATGTTACCAACCACTGAGCTAAAGGCACACCCCCAGATCCTTTTCTGCTCATGTTGTCAATTCATGTCTGTAATACCTGAATGAGGTTCAAATGTGATGCCAGTGTTTTTTTGATGGGCTGTGGGGTGCCTGATCCTGCTATGAAACAAGTTTATCTTCATGGCAATGTCTTGCAGCAATGGTGCCCTGTGGGCCCACAAAGTTGCCCACCCCTTAGCTATAGACATGGCCCTGCAGCTTTGTCTGCTCATGTTGCCCCTCGTTGGCTGTAATTCCTGGATAATGCACTAGTGTGTCCCCAAAACAGCATCAGGAATGGAGTTGTGTATGAGAGGGCTAAATCCTCCCTTTATGGAGGGCTCACTTGAGGCAATGAGCAGGCAATGAGCAGGTCAAGTAGACTTCAAGCCTACTTGAAGTCTACTCTAAGTAGTCTAGTGGCATCTTCAACTGTATTTTGGATGAGTGAAAGGATAGCATTCGCTCGTATGGGGAAAAGAAAGGGAGAGACTTTGGGATGCTGTGGCTTTGAGATGGGGTGGAGTGGCTTTGGTTCCACTGTCAAGGAACCCCGTGGACTTCTTTGGCCAGTCACACAAACAGTGTCTGCACCAAAGAGGATCTTTGGAGAATGTTGGCAACCCACCTCAACATATACCCCACACCTCTCATAGTGACACACATTTTCTTAGATATCAATAATTTCTGGTCAACAATTATTTGATCTATTTACCTTTTTTATTTTTTTTTATTTAAACTACATTAAAAAACAATGTATGAAAAAGAAAGCAAAATAAGAACTGTGCAGAATAAAACCAAATTAAAGACACCACGGGAATTAAACAAAACTGTGCTATGTCCTAAACAAAACAACTATGCTAAGCTCTAGTCTTTTCCTTTCCTCACTAGATGAGTTATGGCTTTGTTGCAGATGTTCTTAATGATAAAACTCAGTTTCCTTTTGTTTACCGGATGGCCCCAAGGGAAGAAACCCAGTACCCAGGGATCGTCCAACTCCTCCTCTTTTTTGGATGGATGTGGATTGGACTTTATGCTCCAGATACTGACAATGGAGAAAGGTTCATGCGGGCATTGACACCCCTCATTATCAATAATGGGATTTGTGTTGCCTTCTCAAAAAGGAATATCTTGTACCAAATATCTGAGAATGAACTACTTTTCATGTGGCAAACAGTCAAAGTAATGGTTTTCTATGTGGACTGTCACTATAGCTTTCTTCCAATGATCCGTATACAAAGAAGTCTTGAAATGGAACAAGCTGGGGCAAAACTCTGGATCACAACAACTTTCCAGGACATCAACATGATCTTGTCTGATAAACCTTCTTATTTCCCATTCCTCCATGGTTCTTTGTCCTCCATAATGAAGACCCCCCAAAGGGCAAAATATAACTACTACGAACCATTTTCTGTTGCTACTAAACAGTTTTGGCAAACAGCCTTTCACTGTTCCTATTCGAAGCATGCGCTATCCAAGAAAAGTTGGACAAGATGCACAGAGAAAGAGCACCTGGACAAGCTGCCCCAGGAGGAGATAGATAGAGCCCTCTCTCAAGACAGCTACAGTACATACAACAGTGTCCAAGCTGTAGCACATGCCTTAGATGCTGCAGATTCCTCCAGATCCAAACGGATGTTGATGGTGGGGGGAGGAGTCAGGCTGGAACATCAAAGGCTGCAGCCATGGCAGGTATTCCCTTCTCCTTTTGCAAGAATAACACCAGTGGAGGCTGGTGGCGTCTATTTTAGTGGGGCTGTGGATCCACTCTGGGTTTCAGTCACAACCAGTCCAACCTCTAAAGGAGCTATCCAAAGTGCTCAGCCCTGTCCCAAAATGGGTTCCAAACCTTGGATAGCTCCTGTAGAGTTCTGTCTGAAACCCAGTGCAGATTCACAGCCCCATTGAAATAGGACCCACCAGCCTCCACTGACTGCTGCAAAAAGCAACAGATTCAAGATGGAAATGACTGAAATAACACATTTTAACATGTGTTAAAGCATGTACTCATGTCTACAGTTTGGCAGTCCTCACAACAGAGCTTATTTTGATGCCTCCTTTCCATCTTCAAGTAGTCTCCCTGGGGACACATTCTGAGTGGTCAAGGGATTATGAATGCACTCTCCTAGAAATGCTTCCTGGGACCCCTCAGGACAGAGCGGTTATCTGTTTTTGAAGAACGCTGAGGATAAAACCATTTTAAATTTAAGTAAATTTGATTCTGTGCTTGAGGCGGATTCAGTTGGAGAGTCTGATGCCTGTTCCTTCCTGATCTTGTTTCACTTCTTGTGCTTGACAAAGTGCTTGCAGTGAGGCCCCCAACCATGTCCCCTCTCGACCCATCATGCCTAATAAATGATAAATGCCCATCATGGCTAATAAAAGCAAGCTGGGGGCAGGAGTGGGGGCAGCATGTTTCAAGGCTCTCGACTTCCCCTCTCAAAGAATGAGGCACCATCTCACCATCTTTCCTTTTTAAATAGCAAGTTGATGTTTATTTACTATTTATTTACAAATGTATTTATTTATTTCCATACCACCCAGTAGCCAAAGCCTTTTGAGTGGTTCAAAAAAACTATGAACCACAAATACGGGGTAAAACAATGGGATTAACCTATAATTAAAAAACAACAACAACAGCAACATTTTAAGCCCCTAAAGCAGTTACAGGAAGATGATAGATCAGATTAAAAAAAAACCTGAAATAAATGCATCGTAATTTCCATGACATGCCTGGGAGTAAAGGGCAGTCTTAACCTGGTGCCAAAAATATGGCAGTGTTTGTGCCAGGTGGATTTCAGTGGGGAGAGCATTCCACAGTCAGGGGGCTACCACTGAGAAGTCGCTCTGCCTTATTGCCACCTTCTGCGCCTCCCTCAGAGGAGGCATTCAGAGGACAGCCTCAGATATTTATTGCAGTATCCAGGTAGGTTCAAGCTGAGTGAGGCCTTAGAATCTGTGAAATTCCAGTGGAACAGAGTTTGAAAATCTGTACATCCCTAGAAAAGATATTGAGTATGTTTTCATGTTTTTTTTAAATGCTGCCTGTTTTTTCTGTCATTCTAGCTTCACACATTTTTAAGAGACGTCCAATTTTCTAATGCTTCTGTGAGTGAACTGTATCTCAACGAGCAGGGGGAGCTGGAAGCTGACTTTGAATTCGTGAACTGGGTGCTGTTTCCCAATTCGACTCGAGGTAGAGTGAAAATCGGGAGTATGAAGAGACAAGCATCCACAGACAGAAAGCTCACCATTAACCAAGAATCCATTGTGTGGCCTGGGCATTTTAATCAGGTAGGAGGAATGCTTAGTGTCATATTTTGGGCTTGTGGCATCTGTTAAACTCTAATAAAATGTGGTTAATACTGGAGCTGTACATCGCTTCAGTGCCAAATCCGAATACCGAAGTGAATCAGGATGCTTTGGGAGTTCCTCAATAAGATCCAAATTGGATCAGACCAGCACTGAGGCAGTCGGAAGTGAAGCAGGTCACCTCCAAAGCACTTTGGTCCACCTCGGAGATTCAGAGCTATTCTGGTGCCTTCTGAAGCCCAAACAGCCTGTCTCTAAATGTATCAACTTCTGGAAGGTGAGAAAGGGGGAGAGGAGGAGGGGGGGTTTGGTGAATGGCAACTCTAGTTGTCAAATTAGTAGGGGTGTACGAAACCCCGCTTACCTGGCTCCGCCAGGTTCCGCAGGTGGGGGGAGGTGATCCATTCCTCCCCCTGGAATCCTTGATGGGGGGGGAGGTGATCCGTTCCTCCCCCACAGAATCCTGCCCAGCTGGCTCTGCTCCGCGGCCAGGCTGCGGAGCCGCCAGCTGCTGCCGGGCTGGTGCGGACACAAATGGCATCCTGAGTAGGAGACGCCATTTGCATCCCTATGGTAGCCCATGATAGGCTACGTAAATATTTATGTAGCCTATCACGGCTAAAGCAGGGATGCAAATAGCATCCCCTACACCATTTGTGTTCCCGTTTTATCCTTGGTAGGCTATGTAAATATTTACGTAGCCTATCACGGGCTACCATAGGGACGCAAATGGCGATCCGTTCCTCCCCTCTGGAATCCTGCCTGGCCGGCTCTGCTCCATGGCGAGTCCGCAGAGCCACCCGCCAGGCCAGGCCGATCCACAGGAGGGCCTCCGTCCGCTGCCAGGCTGCTGCGGACGCAAATGCCATCCTGCATAGGGGACACCATTCACAGCCATATAGTGGAGCAGCAGGGGGCAGCGGCCGGATCCGGACACACTGGAGGCAGGTAGGACCCAGTCTGCGGGGAATTTGCAGGGTGGCAAGGGGGAGCAGTCTGTTCCGCCATGGACTTCGGTGGGGCGGATTCTTTAGAATCTGGCCTCACTGGAGTCCATGGCGGAATTCTCCGCCATCCCTATTTCTCTCTCTCTCTCTCTCTGTCTTTCTCTCTCCCCCCTCCCCCCGTGACTGTCGTTAATTCAACAGTTTTTTGTAGTTTCATGGCTTTTGTTGTTCAGTCGTTCAGTCGTGTCCGACTCTTCGTGACCCCATGGACCATAGTACGCCAGGCCTTCCTGTCCTGCGCTCTCTCCCGGAGCATGCTCAAGTTCATATTCATTGCATCCGTGATGCTATCTAGCCATCTCATCCTCTGCCGTCCCCTTCTCCTTTTGCCTTCAGTCTTTCCCAGCATCAGGGTCTTTTCCAGAGAGTTTTCTCTTCGCATTAGGTGGCCAAAATATTTCAGCTTCAGCTTCAGTATCTGTCCTTCCAAGGAGCACTCAGGGTTGATTTCCTTTAGGATGGACTGATTGGACCTCCTTGCAGTCCAGGGGACTCGTAAGAGTCTTCTCCAGCACCACAGTTCGAAAGCATCAATTCTTTGGCGCTCAGCCTTCCTTATAGTCCAGCTCTCACAGCCATACATTACTACTGGGAAAACCATAGCTTTGATTAGACGGACCTTTGTCGGCAAGGTGATGTCTCTGCTTCTTACTATGCTGTCTAGGTTGGCCATAGCTTTCCTCCCAAGAAGCAAGCGTCTTTTAATTTCATGGCTACAGTCACCATCTGCGGTGATCTTGGAGCCCAAGAAAGTAAAATCTGTCACTGCTTCCATTTCTTCCCCTTCTATATGCCAGGAAGTGATGGGGCCAGATGCCATGATCTTAGTTTTTTTAATGTTGAGTTTCAAACCAGCTTTTGCACTCTCCTCTTTCACCCTCAACAAGAGGCTCTTGAGATCCTCTTCGCTTTCTGCCATTAGGGTGGTATCGTCTGCATATCGGAGGTTGTTGATAATTCTCCCAGCAATCTTAATTCCGACCTCTGATTCATCCAACCCGGCATTTCTCATGATGTACTCTGCATATAAGTTAAATAAGCAGGGTGACAATATGCAGCCTTGTCGTACTCCTTTCCCAATTTTGAACCAATCGGTTGTTCCATGTCTGGTTCTTACTGTTGCTTCTTGACCCTCGTACAGGTTTCTCAGGAGACAGGTAAGGTGGTCTGGTACTCCCATCACTTTCAGAATTTGCCACAGTTTGTTGTGATCCACACAATCAAAGGCTTTAGCGTAGTCAATGAAGCAGAAATAGACATTTTTCTGGAATTCTCTTGCTTTCTCCATGATGCAGCGAATGTTGGCGATTTGATCTCTAGTTCCTCTGCCTCTTCGAAACCCAGCTTGTACTTCTGGTAGTTCTCGGTTCGCATACTGCTGAAGCCTAGCTTGTAGGATTTTGAGCATCACCTTGCTGGCATGTGAAATGAGCGCAATTGTGTGGTAGTTTGAACACTCTTTGGCATTGCCCTTCTTTGGAATTGGAATGTAAACTGACCTTTTCCAGTCTTGTGGCCACTGTTGAGTGTTCAAGATTTGTTGGCATATTGAATGCAGCACTTTAACAGCATCATCTTTTAGGATTTTAAATAGCTCGGCTGGAATACTGTCATCTCCGCTAGCTTTGTTGTTACTAATGCTTCCTAAGGCCCACTTGACTTCACTCTCTAGGATGTCCGGCTCAAGTTCAGTGACCGCACTATCATGGCTATCAGGGACATTCAGATCTTTCCTGTATAGTTCTTCTGTGTATTCTTGCCACCTCTTCTTAATCTCATCTGCTTCTGTTAGGTCCCTGCCTTCTTTGTCCTTTATCATGCCTGTCTTTGCACAAAACGTTCCCTTGAGATCTCCAATTTTCTTGAAGAGATCTCTAGTCTTTCCCATTCTGTTGTTTTCCTCGATTTCTTTGCATTGTTCATTTAAGAAGGCCTTCTTGTCTCTCCTTGCTATTCTCTGGAACTCTGCATTCAGTTGGGTATATCTTCCCCTTTCTCCCTTGCTTTTCGCTTCCCTTCTTTCGTGAGCTACTTGTAAAGCCTCATCAGACAGCCACTTGGCTTTCTTGCATTTCTTTTTCTTTGGGATGGATTTCGTTGCTGCCTCCTGAACAATGTTATGGACCTCCGTCCATAGTTCCTCAGGCACTCTGTCTATCAGGTCTAATCCCTGAAATCTATTCCTCACCTCCACTGTATATTCATCAGGGATATGATTTAGGTCATACCTGAACGGTTTAGTGGTTTTCCCGACGTTCTTCAATTTAAGCCGAAATTTTGCAAGAAGCAGCTCATGATCTGAGCCACAGTCAGCTCCAGGTCTTGTTTTTACTGACTGTATGGAGCTTCTCCATCTTTGGCTGCAAAGGACATAATCAATCTGATTTCGATATTGACCATCTGGTGACGTCCATGTGTAGAGTCGCCTCTTGTGCTGTTGGAAAAGAGTGTTTGCTATGATCAGCATGTTCTCTTGGCAAAACTCTATTAGCTTTTGTCCTGCTTCATTTTGTACACCAAGGCCATGCCTGCCTGTTATCCCGGTGATTTCTTGACTTCCTACTTTAGCATTCCAATCCCCTATGATGAAGAGGACATCTTTTTTTGGTGTTAGTTCTAGAAGGTGTTGTAGGTCTTCATAGAACTGATCAACCTCAGCTTCTTCGGCCTCAGTGGTTGGCGCATAGTCTTGAATTACTGTGATGTTGAATGGTTTGCCTTGGATTCATACTGAGATCATTCTATCGTTTTTAAGATTGTACCCCAGTACTGCTTTTCCCACCCTTTTGTTGACTATGAGTGCTACTCCATTTCTTCTAAGGGATTCTTGCCCACAATAGTAGATATGATGGTCACCTGAATTAAATTCGCCCATGCCTGTCCATTTTAGTTCGCTGATTCCCAAGATGTCGATGTTCAATCTTGCCATCTCATGTTTGACCACCTCCAGCTTACCTTGATTCATTGATCTGACATTCCAGGTTCCTAAACAATATTGTTCTTTACAGCATCGGATTTTCTTTTCACCACCAGACACATCCACAGCTGAGTGTTCTTTCGGGTTTGGCCCAGCCGCTTCACTCTTTCTGGCGCTACTTGGAAATACCCTCTGCTCTTCCCCAGTAGCATATTGGACACCTTCCGACCTGAGGGGCTCATCTTCCGGCGTCATATCTTTTAGCCTTGTGATACGTTCCATGTTTCATGGCTAGATCCTTACAAAAAATCAAACGAGAGAGAGATAGAAAGAGAAAGAGAAAGAGAGAGAGAGAGAGAGAGAGAGAGTCCCTTTCCTTGTTCTTGGCTCCCCCTCTCCCGGCCACCCGTCTTCCTCAATTCCTGTATTCCTTCACTTCCCATTTATAAACACTATACCAATGTAGGCAAAGCACTACAGACATAATTATTTATATTTAATCCTACACCAAGTAGCAAAGCAAGCCCAATATGAAGCTTTATGAAGCAATATGAATCTTTGGAGACTTGGCATTGTGGCTTCCCATTGCTCAAATTTCATGTACTGCTATGCATGCAGTGAAAAATTATAGCTCTTTGCTTTGAGAGTTTGTTTTGAAAACATAGAACAGCCAGCCTGCCAGCTTGTTTTCCCAGGTAATGCACATTCCATTCAGCCAAAGAGACCCTGAGGTCATCCACTGTGAAGCTGAATAGGAAAGTAGTACTAGGGGAGAGGGTTTATTTGCACTTCAAATAAACCTACAGCAGAGATTAGGGAAAGTGACCTCCTCCTGATCACCGCTTCAACATCTAACTTCTCTGATGATCCTTTTATGATCTTTAGTTTGAGTTTCTGAGAACAGCACAGTTTCTGCACATGGAGCGCAAGCGTAGCAGCAAGGTGGCTCTCCTTCCTGGACCTCCTTGGCCAGGAACAAAAACTACTTGGCCAAACTGTCTGACATTTGGCAAGTGAAATTCTCTCTATGGGGACTGACAGGTTGCCAAATGTCATGCACTTCTGTGTAAAGAGTGAAAAGTTATAGCTCTTTGCTTTGAGAGTTTTTGTTGAAAAAATGAAAATTTACTGCACCTAGCACACAAACTACTGGGCCAAAGTGTCTGGAAAGTGGAAGGTAGAAACTTCTCCATGGGGACTGCCAGGTCACCAGACTTTGTGTATTTATCATGGAAACTGCAAAAGTTATGGCCATTTCTGTTTTGCAATGCAAGGCATTGGGAAAAAGTCAAATCTGAATACTTTGGATATCCGAAACTCGCTTTGGATCTGAATCCGAAGTGAAGCGGGTTGGTCCAATTTGCACCAAAGCAAGTGGAGGGTCTGTACGCAGCCCTAGTTAATACTGATGAGGTGTCTAGTAATGTCTCTTCACTGGTGTGTTTTATGGTTGCTGTTTTGTTGCTGTTGTTGGTTCTATTTTGCATTGTAGTTGATTTTCTTATTGTACCTGTTACATTTCAGTTTTGCACTCTGCTTTCAGTCTACTTAGAAAAAAGTGAGATATAAATGTTGAAACAAACAAATGAACAGCCCAAAGAGAATTCTGGGGTCACTTGAGGACACAGGGACTAGTGCTGTAGTTGGGTCCTTTCTAAACTCTTAAATTCATGTCCATAGACACAAATACGCTTAAGACGTTTTCCTTGATACATACTCCTTCTCTTTATTGCTAGACTGTCCCTCGCTCCAGGTGCACTGAGAGCTGTCGCCCTGGATATGCCAAGGAGGTCCAGGAAGGAGAGCCACCTTGCTGCTATGCTTGTGCTTCATGTGCAGAAGGGACCATCTCCACTCAGGAAGGTGGGTGACTTCAGCGGAAAGGGTGTTCCCTTTGGAAACAGTGCAAATGTGTGAGTTTGTTTTTCCCCCTCAACACCACGTTTGTAATGAGAAGATCTCCTCGGGATCCCCCTGCAATCTGAAATGAGGTGGCTGGTGACCTGATAGGGCTTTGGTTGTGGCACCCCACTATTTGTATGACCTCCCCAGGAAGGCTCACAAACTATCATTCCATTCTAGTTCCAGGTGAAGATGTCTTTATTTGCTCAGTCATTTCAGCACATAGAGTGAATCTGGTTTTAATGATGGGTTACTCCATTCTACCATATTTTGATGCTGTTTTTCTTTGCTTTATTTTAATTGTGATTAATTGATCTTCTGATACTATCTTTTATTTTTCTGGTTTGAATTCATCCAAAGAGCTTTTTCTAAAGGGCAGGCTCAAAAGTCATATAAACCAATGAATAAAATATTCAGACGTTTTCAGTGAAGATTTTAAAGATGTTTTTGAACTTGGATCCTTTTTTGGCTTCAGTATTTTGATCCCCACTAATAATTCCACAAATCACCCCTGCCCCTGAAGCTCTTTATACATGACTAAGGCAGGCTCATCTGTAAAGACACAGGGCGGTCTACATTATACATAGAAAGTATTCTGCAAAATATGGGCTCCTGGCTCCGATTTCAGTGGGGCCCGGAATCTATTCTGGGTTTGAGTCAGAACCAGCCAGAACTCTGAATGAACTATCCAAGGTGCTGAACCCTAGTCACCAAAACAGGTTCAGCACCCTGGAAAGCTCCTTCAGAACTTGGGCTGTTTCTGACTGAATCCAGGAATGGATTCACGCTCCACCAAAATGGGAGCCACCAGCCACCATTAATACAATCCATAGAGCCTACTGCCCCAATTCCTGGTTATAATGGTGGATTGTGATTCAACTGACTCACCCTTAACATAGGGCCATGACTGTGCCCTAGAATTCCCATTTTGCAGTTGTATCTTGTATGAACTACTTTGTACCTGGAGAGGAACAATACATGCACAGTTCCAGTTGGAAACTCTTATCTAGGGATGGATCAAAGGGACTTACCTTGTCCCGCAGCTTGCTTCGCGGTGGGAGGGAGGTGCTTCGCTTCTCCTCCCGAAGTTCAGGCTGGGGGGGAGGCGCCCCACCTCGCCCGGCCGAAATTCAGGCCGGGGGGGGAGGCACCCCGCCTCGCCCGGCCGAAATTCAGGCCGGGGAGAAGCGCCCCATCTCCCGGGCCGTGAAAGAAAAAGTGAAGGGAAAAAAAAAAAGTCATAGGCTACGTAACGATTTACGTAGCCTATCACAGCTAGATTTCCAAAGTCAGCTGTGATAGGCTATGTAAATCGTCACGTAGCCTATCACGGGTGACTTTGAAAAAAAAAAAAGTGTGTACGCAAATGGCGGCACCCATGGGGCGCCGCCATTTGCCTTCCTTAGTTTGACACGTCTAGTCTATGTAAATCTTTACGTAGATTGCGGAGAAAATAAGGGAACGCTATTTGCGTTGCCCTTATTTTCGCCATAGTCTACGTAAATCTTTACGTAGACTAGACGTGCCAAAATAAGGAACGCAAATGGTGGCGCCCATGGGGCGCCGCCATTTGTGTATGCGCTTTCCCCCCCCCCCAAAGTCACTGGTGATAGGCTACGTGACGATTTACGTAGCCTATCACGGCTGACTTCTTTATCTAGCCATGATAGGCTACGTAAATCGTCACGTAGCCTATCACGGGTGTGTGTTTTTGTTTTTGTTTTACTTTTGTATTTTGTAATGGTGGCAGCGGCAGCCGGTTGGGAGACCGGCCGCCGCTCCCACCCTCACCGAACCGCCGCCGAACCGCCTCCGGGACCCGCTGACAGGAGGGACATTCGCCGAAGGTAAGTCCCATCCCGGGGGGGGGGCTGGGGGGCCAGCGGAGAATTTCCCCAACACTTTCGGGGGGCTGAATGTGTCTGCACTCGGCCTCCCGAAGATTCGGGGAGAAATTCTCCGCCATCCCTACTCTTATCTCAAACTTTCATTGCACCCAGCTGTAAAGGAGAGACCTGCCTTTCACCACAGAAGGAGATAAGATGCCTTATCATGCATTTTTCTCCCTGGGTAAATAATTCAATCTCATTGCAATAGCAGTGTCCAATAAGGGACATTAATTCTGCTAATACTTTGCAGGGCTTTACTTCAAGCACAGACTGGAGACACTAAAAATCACATGCCCTCCAAAATATTGGGGAGGGGGATTTGAAATTAATTTTCAATTCTGATATCAAGTTACTCTGGCTGATAATTTACACTTTGTCCCCTATTCCTAAATTATCAATTGCTTGGTGGATTTGGTTCTGTTTATTATAGTACAGCTGCAACTCAAATATTCCCAACACTGTTATCTTGTTTTTCGGCGCCAGGCTACAACTGCCAGACAAGGGGACAAGTCAGTGTAGTTGTACTCCATGCAGATGTTATTTATAGATTTCTTCCAGTTATCTATATGCAAAGACCACTTGAAGGGAAACAGACTGGGGCAAAAGTCTGGATCACAACAACTTTTCCAGACATTGACATCACCTTGAATTTTCCACAAAATGACTTCCTGCTCATTCATGGTTCTTGGACCTTCAAAGTGAAGACATGCAAAAAGACAAAATGTGACTACTACTATCCATATTCCTCTGCTCTGGGTCAGTTATGGGATGGAGCCTTTCATTGTTTCTGTTCAAAGCACATGTTGTCCAAGATAAATTGGAAAAGATGCACTGTCAAGGGCTCCTTGGAGTCCTCTCTCAGTCTAATCCAGTAGCCAAGTCCAGACACAGACAAAGGGATTCCTTTCAAAGCTTTATTCTTCTTTTACAACTTAACAACTATACCGGTTGCGACTAGATCTGAGCAGCAGAGTACCTATGCCCTAAGTTGGAACAGTTGGTCCACGTTTGAAAGGGAATTACTGGCAGACCCCTGAACTTAAGGACTAGGGAGAGTCCCTCCCTTTTTCCCTTGGATCCTCTGGGCACAGCCGTTGTTTGCGCGCCAACCGGGCACTACGCCTCCTTTCCGCGCCCTCCATTTGGCGCCGCTGTCTGCGTCTGCGTCTGCGTCGCACATCCACCAAGTCTGCTATCTGCGCTCCGTTACTCCCTGGACTGCTATCTAAGCTAGGAATGTTGGTGGGAGGAATCTCTGTCAGCTGTTGGCCCTGGGAAAGAGGAGCGCGCTCCCCTCCCAGGAGCAACTGCTCTTCCTCAGAATCAGAACTACTCTGGGATTCTATGGGCTCAGTGTCCACCCTGACATGCACAGAGAAAGAGAAACTGGAAATGCTGCCCCAAGAGGAACTTGAGAGAGCCCTGTCTCAAGAAAGCTACAGTACTTACAACAATGTCCAAGCCATGGCCCATGTCTTCAGTGCTGCATATTCATCCAGATCCAGGCAGATGTCAATGGTGGGTAGAGGAGCAAGGTTGAAAAGTCCACAACTCTCTGTTGATCATACCGTTGTCTTTTCCAGAGTCGATTCACTCTTCTACTCCTTTAAACCCCTTCAGCAAAATCTCCCATGAAAGGTGTATTGCCCTGGCCATGGGCTTTAAACTCTTAGGTTAGAGGTGCCAAGATAGTGATAAATCAGATCCAGGTTTACTTACAAGGAGTACTTTATTGAGTACAATCAGCACACCGGCGTACTCAATGGTTGGATCAGACAGCTTGTCTAAACCCCGAACCATGGGGTACAATAGGTTTTATAGCATACACGTTAGCAATGAGGCAGCATGACCACAGCAAGCTCCCCCTAGCATTCATTCCTAGCATAGACTAGCCATGCTTGGTTCTCAGTAGGGATGTTAGAGAATTCTGCCACAGATCCCGGGGGGGGGTAAATTCCAGTGAATTCAGCCCCCCGGAATCCGTGGCGGAACAAAGCCCTGCGCCCCACCACCCTGAGAAAGCCCCACTAAACGGAGCCTACCTGGCTGCGGCTCCGGCGGCGGCGGTGGCTCCGGCCGCTGCCGGGCTGCTGCGGCCGCAAATGGTAGCTGTCGTAGCGGCTGCCATTTGTGTCCCTATGCCAGCCCGTGATGGGCTACATATATATTTACGTAGCCTATCACGGCTAAAGCAGGGACGCAAATGGTCCTGTATTGGGGATGCCATTTGCATCCCTGCTTTAGCCGTGATAGGCTACATAAATATTTACGTAGCCTATAACGGGCTTGCATAGGGATGCAAATGGCATCCCCTATGCAGGACACCATTTGCATCTGCAGCAGCCTGGCAGCGGCTGTAGGCCCCGCTGCAGGTTGGCCTGGCTGGCGGCTCCGCGGCCTGGCCGCAGAGCGGAGCCAGCCAGGCAGGATTCCTGGGGGGAGGAACGGATCGCCTCCCCCCCATCGAGGATTCCGGGGGAGGAACAGATCACCTCCCCCCACCTGCAGAACACGGCAGAGCCAGGTAAGCAGGGTTTTGTACACCCCTAGTTCTCAGCACAGCCACCTGCAGCTTTAAGACAAACAACTTCACTTCCCAGGCAGATCTTGATACGACTTTCCCAGGCTCATTAATATGAAATGTGCCTGGGACTGCTACTATCGGCCCTTTGACTCATCCTGGTAAATCAAGAGGCCTGGCAGGAAAATACCTTGCCAACTGACCAAAGTCAGAGAGCATCTAAGTGCCTCTAAAACTACTAATAGCTTGGTTCAGGCCTGGGGCCTTACAAAAGGGTAAGATAAGCAGACTTCATGAAGAATCGCTGCTCCAGGCTTGAAACTTAACGGACCACCCTTGGAAGTAGCCAGACTGAAGGAGGGGAAGTAGCCTCCACCTCCTTCCCCTCGATCTCCTTTTCCCCCTTTTTATCTAGTCTCTGCCCAGTTTTCCCATATCATCCTCTTTACCCCCTCCATCTTAAAGGTGAATCCTATCACAGTGATTAGCACAGATCTCAAGCATGTGCCGGCTGGCACTTCTATTCATTTGCACTGCCACCGCTTGCCACTGCCCTGGCACAGCCAATCTCCATGAACCCAGCATTTGGAATGGTGTGTGGCGCCCTGGCAAAGCCATGATGGGTCTGAAGTCGGGCTGTTCCCCGCTTCGGTACAAAGCCTGAATAACGAGGAAAAGCAGGCTGTTTCAGAGGTTCCTCAGTGCGATACGAAGCAGATCAGCCCAGCACCAAGGCACCACAAAGTGAAACACCCCCTCCCCAAGGCGCCTCCATCCATCTCTGAGATTAGTAGCTCTTCTTATATCTTCTGAGGAGCCAAGACAGGCTGTCTCCAAAATCTATCATATTCTCAAAGATCACTCAGATGGGCAGGAGGAGGATTCAGTTAGGGGAAGTGGGGAAGTGGGGAGGAGAGCGGAGGAGGAGGAGGGAGTGTGCTTTGGTGAATTGGAACTCTAGGGCTGAGCCTAAGCCAGAAGTCTCCAATCAGAGACAGTGGTGGAGGAGGTGGATATATATACTTTGGCAAAAGGCTGTGTTTGTTTATTGTGCTAGGTGGTTGGTTGGGAGAGCACAGTGTTTGTCTGGTTAGATCTGGGGTGTGTGTGCATGCACTCATTGCAGCTTATTCTTCTCTCTTCTCCATTGAGCTCTGTCTTTCCTTCATTGTTAGAAACAGTTAGTAGTAATTATTATTAATTAGCTTGCTTGTTCTTCGCTCCCCCCCCCTGCCATTCCATTGCTTGCATTGGTCAGTTTGGACTCGGGAGAGGGCTGTGCGAGTTGTGTTCTAAGTTTAGCAGTTGCTGC
Source organism: Heloderma suspectum (assembly GCF_057233095.1). Classification (NCBI taxonomy): domain Eukaryota; kingdom Metazoa; phylum Chordata; class Lepidosauria; order Squamata; family Helodermatidae; genus Heloderma; species Heloderma suspectum. The sequence goes on along the minus strand of NC_139459.1, from coordinate 385,189,158 downwards.
AGCTGCCTTATTCTATGCCAACTTGTTCGTTCTGTATCTATCTCGATCTAATGCTGTCTGTCCTTGGTGGTTAAAAACAAACAGTTAGTAATTATTATTAGCTCGCTTGTTTTTTTTCTCATTCCTTTGCTCCACCCCCCCCCACCCCCCACTGTTCCATTGGCATCAGCTGGGGACTCTGGAGAGGGCTGTGTTTGTTTTTAAAAGTCTAGATAGGACTGTGTTTTAAACAAAATCTAAGAAAGAAAGAATAGAGGAGGAAGGAATAATAGAACAAGCTGTAGTCAAGGGGAAAACTTACAAAACAACCATTTACTTCTGGGCTTGTTCCTCTGCCCCTCCCCTCTTTAATTATTATTCAACCATTTAGTTTTTTCTTTCTTTCTAAATTCTAACATAAGGAAATGTAGCAGCTTGCCTGTGCCTTTCCTTATTTTTTGCCCCCCCCCCCCGTTCAGAATTGAACTGTCTGTGTCTTTTTTGGCTTGATCCTCCAAAAACATAAAGAACATGACGCTCTTTTTCTATACTTTGCATGCTCTTGGCTCATAGCGTATCTCCTCCTCTGCTATCCTGTATTTCTTGAACTTTACATGTTTTCCTCAAAAGAAAATTAAATAAACAATAAAAAATCCCTTTGCTTAGGTAGTTCTGTATTTGCTTTTCTTTTGCTCTTGTGTGTCTCTGTGTGTGTGTGTGTGTGTGTGTGTGCGCGCTTGTGCTGTGGTCAAGCAAGCAATACATCCACAGTTCAATACAGTGGGAAAAGCACCACACACATACTGTTTTATATCAGTTATTAACTAATTATTCCAGTAATACTCCACTGTGTGGCAAAACAAGCCAGCCCAACGAGGCATCTTTGTTGGGTCTTGGCAGGGGCAGAGGTGGGCCAGGCTCTGCTGTCACTAGCAGGCTGTTAGGCAAGCTGGCTCTCCCCCAGTCCAGAGAGTGTGTCCCAGTGCAGTCGGGCAGCAGAGTGTGGAGGCCAGTTGCAGTGCCCGGAGGTCCCTGTTCAAGGAGGCTGGCAGAGGCAGTAGTAGCACTCTTGGTAAAGCAGGAACAGCAGCATCTCCTTCTGTACTGGAAGAGGGCAGGCCACTGCTGGATGTTCAGTCAGAGGTGTCTGATGTCCTCAGTGTGGTGGAGGGTGAAGAGGAGGAGATGTTTCAGGGTGTGGTGGAGGAGGAGGAGCGGGCAGAGGCTCCAGCATCTGATCCAGCTTTCATCGTCCCCCCTGCTCGTGCATTCCCCACCCTACCCCAGGCTCATGGGAGACAGTTTGTGTCTCCTCCATGGAAATGTCAGGGCAGCTTCATGTGGGATCACTTTGAGGTTGGAGTGGATCCCACCACTGCCATCTGCCACCACTGCAAGGTGTCTCTGAGCAGGGGGAAACAGCCAGGGCACTACAGCACCAGCAGCCTGCTCCTGCACTGCTGAAGGCAGCACCAATTGGTCTTACTCTGGGAAGAGGCCCCCATGTCTCAGCAGGCAGGCAGCAGGGGCAAGCAGAAGCCCAATAGTGCTGCCAGAACTCCTGCGAGCTCTCCATCTCTCAACCCCAAGAGGCTTAGGCAGGCCACTATGGAGGAGATGGGGTGGGGAAAGTATGGGACCACAAGGTGGAGGTTTCCAGTGCCCAACCAGATCACCACCTGCATCGGTGAGATGGTGGTGTTGGATGACCAGCCATTCGGTCTAATCAAAAATGTGGGATTCAAGAGGTTTATGGACCTTATGGTGCCATACTACAAGCTGCTGTGTCACACCGATGTTAGCAGGTTGGTGGTGCCCTCCCTGTACCAGGCATGCCAAGAGAAAGTTGTGGACCATCTGCACCAGGCAGAGATGCAGACGGTGCACTTCAACTCAGACATTTTGGTCCAGCGAGGATGGAGCACATGCTTACTCATCCTGGATGACTCACTAGTGGGCAGCCACAGGGACATTAGTAGCCAGCACTTCCAGGTCTGGTGGGAAGGACTGGTATTGCTGGGCCCTCCTTCATGTGCAAGTCATGGAGCAGTCCCACATGGCAGCAGAGATTACAGAGGCCATGAACCACATGGTGGAGGGGTGGCTGGCCAGGCACCAGCTCACCTGCAGTTACATGGTCATGGACAGGAGAGCCAATATGGTAAAGGCTGTGCATGATGGCGTATTTGAGGGCATCCACTTCATCACGCATATCTTCAACCTGACTGTGACAGATGTCTTTGGTGTGGGCAGCACCAAGGTGGATCCCTCCCCCATGCCCAGAATCCGTAATCTCTTGGAGAGCTGCAAGAAGGGGGCTGGGCACTTCCACCACAGCATCAAGGACAGTAGGCTGCTGCAGGAGAAGCAGGTGGACTTCGGGGTCCCACAGCACAAGCTGGTGCAGGATGTGGCAACACGCTGGAATTCCGTGTACCTCATGTTGGAGCAACAGCGTGCTGTCCACGAGGTATCAAGGGTTGGGGAATGGCATCCAGGCACCCCTGGGCAGGCAGCAGTGGGGTGCCATGTCCCAGTTTGTGGTGGTCCTCAAGCCATTCCTCAAGGCCACTGAGACTCTGAACACCAGCACTGCCCACCTCAGCCAGGTGATCCCTGTGGTCAGGCATCTACAGAAGCAGATGGGTGAGTTCCTGGAGGCTGGGGATCCCATCACAGGCTTCCTGCCTGATGTGCAGGAAGTGGTGTCAAGGCAGAGGGATGGCCTAGTACAGCAGGTAGAGCCCTTGTACTGGGAGAAGTCATACAAGTTGGCCACAATGTGTGATCCATGCCTGAAAGATGGCCTTTGTGGGGCAAACTCCCAGGTGGTATGGCTGGAAAAACTGGTGGGGCAAGTGAGGAGGGAACAGGCAAAAAGGCTGGGGCAGGTGCTGGAGGAGGCAGCTGGGAGCCCATTCCCCATCCCTTCCAGCAGCATCACTCCCAGCAGGAGGACAGGTGAGGGGTTATGGGCCAAGGCAGTGCAGTCAGCAGTTGGGGGGAGAGGCACCCAACCCACCCAACAGGATGATGCCACCACATCTGTGCAGTGTTACCTGGCAGAGCCTATGGAGGACTGGTCCACAGGCCCCATGGCCTACTGGTCATCCTGCAGCCAGCTTTGGCCAAACCTGGCTCATGTGGCCAGGGAAAGACTCGCCTGACCACCCACCAGCATCCCAAGCAAGAGGTTGTTCTCCATGGTGGGCAATGTGGTGACACCCCACTGCTACAGCTTGGATGCTGAGTTAGTGAAACAGCTGTCTTTCTCAAAGTTAACCTGCCTCTGCTGAGCTACCCCACCCTCGATCTCTCAGGTGACTGAGTAGAACGTTCAGTCGCCCTACTGTTGCTCTTTCTTTTGGCAGCCTTCTTCTCTCTTTATTTGGGTCAGGCATGGTATTTCATCTACTGTTGGTATGATGATAATAATAATTAATTAGTATTTACTCGTATCGTTTCCTTATTATTATTTCACTGTGCTTCAACTCTGGTTGAACCCAAGGGGATGCTCCTAGCATGTCTGTAAATGGATCTTCCAGTCAGCGCATACAGTATATCCTCCCCCTACTCCTCACTAAATTCTGTCTAGGGATGTACGAAAGTCACTTACCTTTTCGAAAGGTGACATCTGCGGTGGGGAGGAGACACTCCGTCCCTCCCCCCGAAATTCTGTCTGGCCGGCTCCGCTCCATGAAGATTCTGCGGAGCCGCCGGCCAGGGCCGCCTGCAGCCGGACATCCAGCCACTGGGCAGCCTGCAGGGATGCTGCCATAGCTGCTGCCATTTGCATCCCTGTATTTTGCTGTGATAGGCGTTGTAAATATTTACGTGGCCTATCACAGCAAAACCCCCCAAACAAACAGCAGACGCAAATGGCAGCGGCTATGGCAGCCGCCATTTCTGTTCCCTTTTTTTTTGCAGTTTTAGCCTACATAAATATGTATGTAGGCTATTACGGCGGGGGAAAACAAGTAGGGATGGCCATGAATTTCTCCCTGAATCTCGGGGAGGCCGAATGCCAATGCATTCAGCCCCCCGAAATTGGCGGTGAAATTCTCCGCCCCCCCCCCCGGATGGGACTTTCCTCCTGCGAATGTCCCTCCCGGCGGTGGGTCCCGGCAGCGTTTCATTGGCGTTTCGTCGGGGGCGGGGGCGGCGGCTGGTCTTCCGACTGGCTGCCGCTGCCGCCATTACAAAATAAAGTAAAAAGAAAAAAACAACCCGTGATAGGCTACGTAACGATTAACGTAGCCTATCATGGCTAGATTTCCAAAGTCAGCCATGATAGGCTACTTTAATCATTATGTAGCCTATCATGGGTGACTTTGAAAAAAAAAAAAAGCGCGTACGCAAATGGCGGCGCCCATGGGCGCTGCCATCTGCGTACGCGCTTTTTTTTTTCAAAGTCACCTGTGATACGCTACGTAACGATTTACGTAGCCTATCACGGCTGACTTTGGAAATCTAACCATGATAGGCTGCGTAAATTGTTACGTAGCCTATCACGGGTGGGTTTTTTTTGTTTTTTTTCACTTTTTATTTCATGGCCGGGGAGATGGGGTGCTTCTCCCTGGCCTGAATTTTGGCCGGGCGAGGTGGGGTGCCTCCCCCCCCGGCCTGAATTTTTGCCGGGCGAGGTGGGGCACCTCCCCCCCCGGCCTGAACTTCAGGGGGAGAAGCGAAGTGCCTCCCCCCCACCGCGAAGCAAGCTGCGGGACCAGGTAAGTGACTTTTGTAAACCAATAAAAAAAAGGAACGCAAATAGTGCCCACTATGCCATTTGTGTTCCCCTATTTTTCCACTGTAATAGCCTACGTAAATATTTACATAGGATAAAACGGCGAAAAAAAAGGGAACACAAATGGCGGCTGCGTTAGCCGTGATAGGCTACATAATTATTTACGTAGCCTATCACGGCTATGATGGGGAAGCGAATGGTGGCCACAGACGTGGCCGCCATTTGCAAGTCAGCGAGGATGGCAGCAGGCAGGTGCTCCATTTCACACACCTTTCGTGGGGTGGGGGTGGGCAGGGGCTTCGTTCTGCCACGGATTTCGGGGTCCTGAATGCACTGGCTTTCAGCCTCACCAAGATCTGTGGCGGAATTCTCTGACATCCCTAATTCTGTCAGGCTGTGCGCTCAGTGCAGGACTGTAGCTCTGATTGGAAGGGGATACTGTAGCATCTCTATGTCTTCCTCCAACACCACAGACATGGTATGAGTGAGTCTGCTATTTGGATGTGCCCTCCTTGTGGGCTGGCTCTGTAGGCTTCCTGCCTCTGTTACAGAGTGCCAGGACAACCGACCATCTGTGGCATTTTCAATTTCAAGGTGCCTGCCTTGCAGGGATGGTTTGTTTGTTTTCAAAGCAGTAGATTGCAATATTCCTTCAGCTGCATGAAAGCAGCTCATTCTCCAGTTTCAAGTCCCTATGAGCAATGAACTGTTGCTCCCTTCCCTCTTCCCTTTGGCATGCAGGGAGTTTTCTTTCTGTATCTGTCTTTCATTTTCTCTGGCTGTTTGCCCTGGGGCAGTAGATGCCCAGTCACCCCTCAGGATGTTCCTCTATGTAAGTGCCCTTTTGACTTTCTTGGCTTTGGTTTGTTTCTGTGTCTGCTTGCCCAGCTGAAGGCCAGCATTCCATGTAGAATATTCCCTGTTGGGCTAGGCATTTTCCACTTTCCAGAATCAAGTTGCCCTTCTGGGCTAGGCACTGCCCACTTTCCAGAATCAAGTTGCCCTTCAAGTGTCACATGCCCGGGTGGGCCAGGCACTGTCCTGCTTGCTGTTTGAAGAGTCAGATGCCCCCATGGGCAAGGCACTGTCAGCTTTCAAGGTTTTGTTGTCCTTTTCCTGTCCCTGGCTGCTCGCCTGTATACCCTTCTTGAGAGAGCCTTCTTCTCTCTAGACTAAGGGTGGGAGGTCTCACACTCAATCTTCTCTTTGGGCCAAAGAGCTTCCCAGTTACCCACCCCATCTCTAAATTACATTCAGAATTTAGAGTACAAACCAGTAATATAAAATTAGGGAGCAGAAAAAGAATAATAATAAGAAAACAATACATAACTACTGCAAACCCCCACTGCCTCCCTGGCACCAGAATTGCCCTCCCATGAACGTTTGTTGAAGGATTTTCCATGTACTCATCCCAACATGGCCCTCTCAATTCTGTATTTCAATCTCCTCCATTCCTTTCCCTCCCTTGTAGTTTTGGCCACTCATACAGTCCACAATTGTTTTGTCTTCCCCCGTGGCCTTCTTGGCACCAGAATTGTCCTCCCAGGGATGTTGCTTTAAGGGAAGTGGACTCATTCTTTCCAATTACTGGGCCTTGAAAGAGTCCTGTATTGTTATTCATCGTCACCGTCACCATCCGGGTCACCAGCAGGGCTACCCCACCCTCCAGCCCTCAGGCAACTGAGCGGCGCACTCACTCACCCTGCTGTTTCTCTGTATTTTGGTTAGTTTCTGTCGTTCTTTGAGTCAGGACAGGCATCACATTTTCATTACCACAATCTGATATAAACCTTGGCCCATCCACCTGCCTGCCCCGCCCTGCCCCACCCAAACGGATTTAATGAGCCTTTCCTAGTTTCACTGTAATGCCCATGTCTTTATCTTTCAGACAAGCCTTGCAGAATCGCCCACCCACCCCGTGCCCTGTGCCTGGGTGGAATAGCTGGGCTTGGTGGCTTTGATGCTATGGGGCTTATTTGCACCATCCAGGGCCCACGGGCATCTGTCTTCCAGCCTCCACCTGCCCGCCCCTGCTGTCCTCTGCCATCCTCCACCTGCCTCCACCTGAGGCTGCCTCAGCCTGCCTCTGCCTGCCTTCAATGGACACCAGCTCAGTGGAGCCAGGTTGTCCAAACATTTCTTCTTCTCCATTTCTTCTTGCTTTTACTCATGTTCATCCCATCATTCCTTCAGGTTTTAACTCACCTTGGAGGTGGTGGAGCCACCTTATACGCAGAAATGTCCAAGAAGAAGATGGTGCCCCTTCCCCACAGTCTTTCCTGCCCCTAGTTTTTGTGGACAAAATCAAACTTCAGCTGCACCCGGAGCAGTAACCACTGCCTAAACTGACTGAAGTTGGGCAGGAGCGATGCCCTCCAGGGGGGTGGGGATTTTCCCAAATGTCATGTAACTCTCCTAAAAATTGAAAATGTTATGGCCATTTGTCTTTTCCCAAGCAAGTCAATGGGGAAATGTTAAAGATGAGTGATCCAGATGTCTGACTCAAACTTCTGAAGCAACATCTGAGGCTGCATGGGGGGTGCGTGCAAAGCCCTAGTCTGAAGGATGCTGAGTAAGGGCCAGTGAGGTCTGCCAATCCCTTGGAGTAAGAAAAGGAGAGCTTGTTCGCTTGCTTGCTTGCTTGCTTGCTTGTTTATTTAATTATTTCATTTATATTCCACCTTTTTTTTCCTCTGTAAGGAACCCAGGGCAGCATACATCTTCTCCCTTTTAGCCTCACAACAACAAATCTGTGAGGTAGGTTGGGCTGAGACTCTGTGACTGGCCCAAAGTCACCCAGTGAGCTTCCATGGCTGAGTGAGGACTAGAACCCAGATCTCCTGGCTCCCAGTCCAAATCTCTAGCCAATACACCACATTGGATCATATGAAGGATTTCTACACCTGGTTTGAAACTTAACAGACCACCCTTGGGAGTAGCAAGACTGATGATGCAGGTGGAGTGCTTCCTTGGACTGGGGAAACGAAAGTTCAAATCCATCCTCAGAGACAGGGCTTACTGCCTTGGCCCACTTGTTATGACTTAGCCAAGCATACCTTACAGGGCTGTTCTGAAGACTAAAATAGGACAACCACATACATATTACCCTGAACATTGTTTCACAAAACACAGTTGCTATTCCATATTTGAACAAAATAGGAAGCTGTCTTTATGCCAAATCAAGTCATCAAGTCCAATTTTCTGTAATCTGACTTGTAGGAGCTCTGTAATCTCTCACAAGGATCTCCTGTACACACTGCCTGAGGTCCTGCTTTTGTGATGAGGCCACAGATTCAATCTTCTGAACACAAAAGAGGTCCTCTACCAGGGAACATTGGTCTCGCTCCCTCCCCTGCTAACACTTCTTATTTCCTGACCTCTCCCACTTCCCCATTGTTGCTCAAAATATAACAGAACACCAACAGTTCTGGATGTAAACCTGATGTTAGTCATGCTGAAGAGACTCTTCTTCTTTTCAGATGCAGACCATTGCACCAAGTGTCCAGAAGATCAGCATCCAAAATAGGACCAAGATCAATGTGTCCCCAAGGATATAACTTTTCTGTCCTATAACGAAACGTTGGGGATCATTCTGGCTTCCTTTGTCCTATTCATATCCCTAACAACAGGTTTTGTTTTAGTAGTCTTCACTAAATTCCTCGAAACTCCTGTGGTCAAATCTAATAACCGGGACCTGTCCTACATTCTCCTGATCTCCCTCCTGCTTTCCTTCTTGTCCTGCTTCCTGTTCATCGGCTGGCCAAAGAAAGAGACCTGCCTTCTCCGACAAACGGCCTTCAGCATCATCTTCTCTGTTGCTGTCTCTTCAGTGTTGGCCAAAACCATCACTGTGGTGCTGGCCTTCCTGGCCACCAAGCCAGGGAACAAGGTGAGGAGATGGCTGGGGAGGAGTCTTGCAAACTCCATTGTAATTTCTTGTTCCTGTGTCCAAGTTGTCATCTGCACCATCTGGCTGGGCATCTCTCCACCCTTCCCTGACTCTGACATGCACTTTCAGCCTGGACAGATCATCCTGCAATGCAATGAAGGATCTGTGACTATGTTCTATACTGCACTTGGCTACATGGGCTTCTTGGCTGCCATCTGCTTCACGGTGGCTTTCCTAGCCAGGAAGCTGCCTGCAGCCTTCAATGAAGCCAAACTGATCACCTTCAGCATGCTGTTTTTTTGCAGTGTTTGGGTTTCATTTGTGCCCTCCTACCTGAGCATGAAGGGCAAATACATGGTCGCTGTGCAGGTCTTCTCTATCTTGGCCTCCAGTGCTGGGATACTGGGCTGCATCTTTCTTCCCAAGTGCTACATTATTTTACTGAGACCTGCGATGAATACAAAGGAGCATCTCATGATGAAAGCCAAACATGGCATCTGATCCTCAATACCTGAGATGTGTTAGAATTCTCCTGTGACCAGGATCGGATAAGGACCATAGCTTCTGGTGGGAGGGAAGTCTTGAATGTATTGATAGCCTGTTGCTTTCCAGTGGTTTCCAGGTATATCCAGAAATACTGGGCAGTTTACCTTGCAAGGATTAGGGAGATTTTTTTTAAAAAATGTAACCTTTCCCTTTTGGGGTCACATTGCTTTAATAGTGACAAACAGAAACATGCTTGAATATTTGTTAGTTGAGGAGAGAAAGATGCACCATTGAGGCCTATGGTTTGATTTTAAAGAAAGCTTTGGATTAGGATGTTCTGGAAGCCTCCAGGACTGGTCTTGAAAGAGGGACCTGAGGGGCAGGGTCCAAGCACCTTCCTCTTTTTGCCAACTCAGAGCCTGGCAAGGGGAGATAACTGTTGGCCTGCTCTTACCTGTGTTACAGTAGCATTACCACCACTGCAGAGGGCCAGAGAGGATCACTCCAGTCCCCAACCCAGCAGGGAAGAGGTGACAAAAGGAGGCAACAGGGTTTCTCTGCTGATTCTGCCTGGCTCCAAAGGTGAGCATTTCATTCAAACTGGGTTGATGATCCTTCAGCTTGACCACTTGAGGGACCAGCCTTTTTCCTCAGGTCCACCAGACCAAATTGATTTCCCTCACTATTGGCATGACCATGTAATGCATTACTCAAACACATTTCTTCATTTGGAGAAAGACAGGAAGGTGGGCGAACATCCCCTCCGGACCCTCCTTCAGCTAGACTATCCCTGCTTTCTCTTATAGGGACTACTACCATCTACTTCCCTGTGGAATGGATCATTACAGCTTGTTATTTTTAATATTTTACATGATGGTTCTTATTAATACATTTCTAGGGCTGTGCATCACTTTGGCCTGAATCCTGAATTGGATGGGGCGACTCAGGCAAAATTGATCCAGTTCTGAAGTACATTGGCAACATCCAGAAGCACCCCAAAGTGGGTTGGATCTCTCCCGAATCAGTGTGGGATGGTTTCGGCTGCTTTGGCCCAATCTGCACTGCTATGCACCCAGCCGCGCAGACCCCCTGCTCTTTTTCTAGACCCATGGGGAGCACCTACAGCCACTGCCATATTGGAGGGAGTTGCCATGGTGACTCTTTTTCTTCTGTTAAGTAAATGGTGCATAGACTGTGGCCATAAAGGGGTCATCTACACATTATTAGCAGCATAACTAGGCCAGTTATGCTGTAAAATGGCATAAATGGCCTCTTTACTGCTGCACTCCATCCACCATTTACTTACTGGAAGAAGAGTCACTTAAAATGATGAATCCCTCCAAGAAAGCAGTGACTTTGAGCACTCCACATGGGTCCACCATGGGAAGGGTGTTCCGGGTGTCTGGATCACATTTCAGATCCAGCTGCCAAATCAGGTTGGCTCAGCTCCGGATTGGCCCAAGGCAGGTCCAGACTATTTTTCAAGATCCACGTCAGCCTCTGGAGTGGGTCAAGAGATCCCTGCACTGCCCTAGCATGTTTATTGGACTTGTAAGCTGCCTTGGAAGGAGTTCATCCTCAAAGGAGAGATGAAAGTGGAAGGAAGGAAGGAAGGAAGGAAGGAAGGAAGGAAGGAAGGAAGGAAGGAAGGAAGAATCCATTTGTTTAATTCTGTTCCTGATAAAATAGGGATGCCACATTACTTGATCTTTCAAACAGGAAATAACAAGCAACAACCTCAGTCATGATACCTTCATTCCATTATGTTGAAGGTCCTTGAGGAATGTTCTGTAGATCTCTGAAGATTATTTGAAATCTGTTCAACTATAAATAATTAAGAATAAAAGCATTGATAAGGCACACTTGGATTGTTTTCCCTCCTCTGAGATCATCTAAACAAATGCTTTTTTGTGTTATGCACAACCCCCCAAAATGAAGAACTACAACAGACCAACACATTGACATAGGGATGGCGGAGAATTCCGCCATGGATTTCAGTGAGGCCGAATTGACTGACATTTGGCCCCCCAAAATCCATGGCAGAACAGCCTGCCCCCCCCGCCCCCCCTGCAGATTCCCCCCTGGGGACGAAGCTTACCTGGTGTGGATGTTGCGGCGGCGGCTCAGGCGGTGGCTCTGGCGGCGATGGCTGGACTTTCGACCGGCTGCTGCGGCCGCCATTTCCATCTGCCTTTTGCCATGATAGGCTATGTAAGTATTTACGTAGCCTATCACGGCAAGTCCAAAAAACACACACACCTGCGTATGCAAACGGTGGCAGCTATGGCGGCCACCATTTGCATTCCCTTTTTTTCGCAGTTTTAGCCTACGTAAATATTTATGTAAGCTATTATGGCAAAAAAAAGGGCAACGCAAATAGCGTAGTGGACGCTATTTGCATTCCTTTCCCCCCCGCCATAATAGCTTACATAAATATTTACGTAGGCTAAAACATCAGGAGGGAAAAGGAATGCAAATGGCAGCCACCGCAGCCGCCACCATTTGCATATGCAGGTTTTTGTTTTGTTTTTCCCGGAAGGAAAGCTGCCCAGCGGCTGGATGTCCAGCTGCAGGCAGCCCCGGGCGGTGGCTCTGCGGAATATCCACAGAGCGGAGCCAGCTGGAGAAGGATTTCGGGGGAGGTGTGGAGTGCCTCCCCCCCCCCAAGAATTGCCTTGTCAAAAATGTAAGTGTCTTTTGTACATCCCTACCATGCCCTCCCTAACAAAAAAGACAACACACACACACACACACACACACACACACACATACATACTTTCCCATTTCACCTTTTAAAAAAATGCAACCAGAGGAAGAATTTGTGTAACTGAGAAGCCATAAGCCTGCATTGTGAATGGTTGTGGAGCCCAATGAAGCCATTATTTTACTGAGCCCCATATTGGTTTAATAAAACTGAATATGCAAAGACAATCTTCACACTTTCTGTGTTCTCCCCCAGAACATCAGAATCAAGAGTCTTTTAACTCAATCCTTCCCTCAATTAGCCTGCGAGAATGGAGTTCTCTTTCTCTTTCTCTGCCTATGGATTTGGAAAAAACCCTGGAAGTTGTCTTATGGTTGGCCAACCAGGCTATCTTAGGGATGTCAGAGAATTTCGCCACGAATCTCGGGGAGGCTGAATGCCAGCGCATTCGGCCCCCCGAAATTGGTGGCAAAACGGTCTGCCCCCCCTCGCCCCCCCGGGACAGGACTTACCTTGGGCGAATCCTCCTGGCGGCAGTGGCTCCAGCAGCGGTTCGGTGGCGGTTCAGCGATGGTGGCTGCAGCGGCCGGTCTTCCGACCGGCTGCCACCGCCACCATTTCCAGTAAAAAACAAAAACAACAAACGTGATACGTAAAGATTTACATAGCCTATCATGGCTGATTTAAATGGAAAAAAAAACCTGTGCGTACGCAAATGGCGGCGCCCATGGGCGCCGCCATTTGCGTTCCTTATTTTGACACGTCTTCGTCTACGTAAACATTTACGTAGACTACAGCGAAAATAAGGGGAACGCAAATAGCGTAGCATCTATGCTATTTGCGTTCCCCTTATTTTTGCTGTCTTAGTCTACGTAAATGTTTACGTAGACTAAGACGTGTCAAAATAAGGAACGCAAATGGTGGCACCCATGGGTGCCGCCATTTGCGTACGCGCCTTTTTTTTTCTTTTAAATCAGCTGTGATAGGCTACGTAAACATTTATGTAGCCTATCATTGCTGACTGCAGGGACGCAAACGGCGGTGGCTACAGCCGCCACCATTTGCGCACCCGGCTGGCCAGGATTCGGGGCGGGAGGGACGGAGCGCCTCCCCCCCCGGCCAGAATTTTGGGGGTAGGGATGGAGCGCCTCCCCCCCACCACGAATCAATTTCGTCATAAGGTAAGTGACTTTCATCCGTCCCTCTATCTGTCCATCTATTTCCTCTCCAAGGGCCAAGGCAGAGATGGGCCTTTCCCAGCCCTGCTCACCAAGATCCTTTCAACTGAAGATGCCACAGACAGAACCTGGGCCCTTCCTCATGCAGAGTTTATGCTCTGTCACTGATCAACGGAAAAGGTTAAATGGGGGTTGCAGATGTCAACATAAGCCAGAATTGTGCATTGTAAATGGTTCTGGAGCCCAATGAAGCCATTATTTTACTGAGCCCCCATATTTGCTTAATGAAACTGAAGATAGAAAGACAATGTTTCACACTTTCTGTGTCCCCCCCCCCCCAGAACATCAGACTCAAGAGCCTTTTAACACAGTCCATTCCTCAATTAGCTTGCAGGAATGGAGTTCTCTCTCTTTTTCTCTGGCTATGGATGTGGAAAAGCCTTCGGAAGTTGCCTTATGTTTTGCCAACCAGGCTATCTGCTCATCACTTTCTTCTCCAAGGGCCAAGGCAGAGATGGGCCTTTCCCAGCCCTGTCCACCAAGATCCATTCAACTGGAGATGCACAGATGGAACCTGGGCCCTTCCACATGAGAAGTATATGCTCTGCCACTGCTCAATGAAAATGGTTCAATAGAGGTTGCACATAACAACAACTCTATTAGAAGGAGTCAGACTGTTAGGTGTATGTAGCTTAGGATTGTCTGCTCTGAGTGGCAGCAGCTCTCCAGGGTTTCAGAGACCGGTCTTTCCAAGCCCTGCCAAACCTAGGAGTCTTTTCAAGCCCTGGAGATGTCATGGATTGAGCCTGGAGCCTTTTGCATGCAAAGCAGGTGCTCTGCCATTAAGCTCCAGCCCACCTCTGCTAAAATAAGCAGAAACAACAGTGGAGGAAGGAGGGGAGGGACCAGCTGTGGCTGTTCAGGCTGGGTCTGAGGCATGTTCCCATCATGTGCTGCGACCTGAGCTCCTTTGTCTCAAGAAATTGGGCAGAGGGTGCTGGGACCTGATGCAAATGAGGCACTGAGCGACAGCCACCTCCCTCCCATTTGACTCAGGCCCTCCCACCCCTTCCCCATTTCCCTGGCTGGAGATGTTCCCCACCGACCCCTCCAGTGGGAAATCATCTCCCGCACAACCCCTCTGCAACTGACCAGCCTCCTCACAAGGAAACAAGGGGAGTGCCGGAAAATGAGTCTTTGCATGCTCTGGAAATGCCAGTTCGACCCTGAGCATGTCTGCCCCCCACCCCAGAACAGAGGTTTCTCTTGATGGCACGAGGGAACAGCTAGAAGGGAGGAAGGGATGGGGGAACTTTACACACACACACACACACACACACACACACCCTCCTCTTCCTCATTGGGTAAAGGATTGCAGCCTTAGTGTTCCATGATATGCTGAACTACACAATAAATGGATTGGAACTAACCTTCCATAGTTAGGCTATCTACAAGTTCATTTCTTTCTATTTGTAGCTAGAAATGTACAAACACCTCATGTTCTGGTCTGGGGAGGGGGTCCGTAGAGGGGCCATCCGCCCTGCTCAGGGCCCCTCAAAATCCTCAAGAGCTGCTCCACATCTGGAGGAGTTCACAGAGCAGTTTGTCAGCTCCCTATAAGGTGATATGCTAATGGTGGCTGCCATTAGCCTATCGGTGAGAATAATACAGCTGCAAATGGTGTATTGTATATGCCATTTGCGGCTATAAAGCACTGATTTTGACCTAAATACAGCCATAAATGTCTGCAATTTAAGTCAAAGTCAGGGCTTTATGGCTGCAAGTGGAGTCCAATATGTTTTTATGTCTGTATTTTTTCCTGTGATAGGCTAATGGCAGCTGCCATTAGCATATTGCCTTGTATAGGGAGCCGGAGAGCTGCTCCATGCAAAGCCATCTGGAGCTGGAGGTAAGTGGTGCCATTCCACCATGGAATCTGGAGGTTGGATTCTTTGGAATCCAGCTTCACTGGAGTCCACAGCAGAATTCTCTGGTATGCCTATCTGTAGGTCTGATGAATCAGCATGAGATAAGAAAAATAATGGAACTGGAACAAGCAATAATTACTAATAGCACACATCTATTATTCAAAATATATGGGTTGGATCTAGGAATGTATGAACCCCCTGAGGTTCTGTTGGGGTGGGGGGTCTGACATGGGGAAATCCGGGCTTAATGGGGCCACACATCCATCAGATTTTGCAGGGCGGCCTGCAAAATCCTCCATTCTAAACAGTGCCATTAGCCTGTTGTTGTGAAATTGCAGCCATAAATTGCATAGTTTAGGGCATTTGCAACTGTAAAGTACTTCCTTCAATGTAAATTGTGGCCAAAAAATTGTGACCATTTGTGCCAAAATTTACAAAGAACAATATGCTTTACAGCTGGAAATCCCTAAACTATGCAATTTAAGGCTGTAATTTCCCCATGATAGGCTAATGGCAGTTGCCATTAGCCTATCGCACTGCTTAGAATGGAGGAAACCCAACCTGTGGGAAATCCAGCAAACCCAGAGGTGAGGGAAACTGGTCCGCTGTGAAATCCACAGGCCAGTTTCTTGAGAATCAGGCCTTCCTTGGGTACCCAGTGGATTTTGCCACCATCCCTAGTGTGATCCCGGATCTGCCTTCTGTAAAAGGACCTTCTGTGAGAGGAAGAGCTGCACTCACAGAATGTCCCCCCACCATAGTTTTGGGAGATTCCCCCTCCCCCAAATTTTGGAGAAGCATCTGTGGCAGCTGGGGGCACCATAAATAACAATGCACGTTCTCACCCTCCATCACTTTGCAATTCATCCCTTTGACCCTTCTTGCAGGTCCGCAATTCATGGTCCTGTGTGGGCACACAGATTCCAGAGGCACTGCAAGAGCTGACCACAGGGTAGATATCCAGAGCTTTTTTACATGAGGCTTCTGTTGTGAGCTCATGATTGCTCACTCACAGTAGTTTGTGGGTCCTTTGCATGACTTAGTCATCCTTCAGGGCCTCTCCCTCTCACCCCAGGTAAGCTTCTCAGCGCAAAACTGGTCTCTGTCAGCAAACTTTGGTTTCTCTCTCTCCCCTACCACACACAGTTGTCTCCTGAACCCTCTCACATCCCCATTGTTGTTCCCAAAGGAATAGAATAGACCTGTGCACAAAAGGTGTCTTGAAATTCTCCACCTTACTTGTGGTCAGAGGAATTTGGGAGACAATTCCACCACATTTCTCCAGGGGGAGGAGAGATTCCCACAAGTTTCTCCCTGGAAGGGCTCCCCATTGGCAGGGCTTGTAGCACAGGTTCTTTCTCTCTATTTTTAGTAAGGGTTTGGGGTTTTGTTGTGCTGCATCAGCTGTGTTGGCAGGCCGGCCCCCAGGTTGCATCCAGCACAATGCACATCAGGACAGTGTTGTGTCTGGCTCCAGGGATGAGGTGGAGTTAGTGCTCTTCCAAAATCTGTCCTCCAATTTCCTCAAAGTTTTCTCCCCCACATGAAAGAGGTGCCCATTCTTCTGCCTCATTCAGGTTGTTCTCTAATGCATTTTTGTGGTGCTTTTGAGCTTTATCTAATCACAGCTAGCCTCCCAGTTTGCCTGCATGTCCTGGTCTGAAAAAGCCCTGTGGGAGGAATTATGCCCTGGTGCCTGAAACTGGGCTTTAATTGTAGTGTTGGAAACTGAGGCTCCAGAGAGATGATTATGCAATGAAAAACCAGACACTCCTGTGCTCACTCCTCGGCCACCTCCTAAGTAAGGTAAGCCCAAGAACCCCAAACCCGACCCATGAGAACTTCTATGAAATTTCACCTTTGAATTCCATTTTGAAAGCAATTTCTCTTCTATCAAACTGAATGAGAATGGTCGAAAAAAAGTGTCGGAGAAATTTTTGGCACAGCACTAGATTGAAACACAGACTGTTCTGAATGTACGATTGATTTAGTCACATTGAAGTTACCGGCCTTCTTTTCAGATGCAGGCTATTGCAGTAAGTGTCCACCCTGAACACAACAAGTAGCTCAACATAGTTGCTACTCTGTATTTGAACAACAAAGGGAGATGTCTTTTTACCAAGTCAGTCCAAAAGTCTATCAAGCCTGACTTCTCCCACATCTCCTTGTTCTAAATGTAATAGACTATTAAGAATGTCAGATTGAAGTTGGTGAAACTGAAATACTCGTCTCTTTTCAGATGCAGACCATTGCAGCAAGTGTCCAGAAGTAGGGATGTACGAAAGTCACTTACCTTTTTGACGGGGTGATTCGCGGTGGGAGGGAAGCACTCCGCACCTCCCCCTGAAATCCTAATCTGACCAGCTCCGCTCCATGGAGATTCTGCAGAACTGCCGGCCGGGGCCACCCGCAGCTGGACATCCGGCCACTGGGCAGCCTTCGGGAAAAAAAAAAAGTGTACGCAAATGGCAGCGGCTACGGCAGCCGCCATTTGTGTTCCTTTTTTTCGCTGTTTAAGCCTACATAAATATTTATGTAAGCTATTACAGAGAAAAAAAGGGGAACACAAATAGCGTAGTGGGCGCTATTTGCATTCCTTTCCCGCCCCCACCGTTTTAGCCTACGTAAATATTTACATAAGCTATTACGGCGAAAAAAAGCAGAACGCAAATAGCACCCACTACGCCATTTGTGTTCCCCTTTTTTCACCATAATAGCTTATGTAAATATTTACGTAGGCTAAAACAGCGAAAAAAAGGGAATGCAAATGGCGGCTGCTGTAGCTGCCGCCATTTGTGTACTTTTTTTTTTCTTTTAGCTTCCCGTGATAGGCTACGTAAGTACTTACATAGCTTATCACGGCAAAGGCAGCTACGCAAATGGCGTGGTGGCCGCCATTTGCGTGGCTGCCTTTGCCATGACAGGCTACATAAATACTTACGTAGCCTATCATGGCAGCCTGGCTGGACACAAATGGTGGCTGCTATGGTGGCTGCCATTTGAGTCTGCGGCAGCTGGCTGAGAGACCAGCTGCTGCCGCCCGAGCCACCCCCGGAGCTGCCGCCACCGGAACATCCACCCCAAGTAAGCTTCATCCCAGGGGGGATTACACAGGGGGGTGGGGGGTGGGAGGCCATTCCACCACGGGTTTCAGGGGGCCGAATGCCAGTGCATTTGGCCTCACTGAAATCTGTGGTGGAATTCTCCACCATCCCTATCCAGAAGATCAGCAGCCAACCAATGTGTTCCAGATGATATAATTGTTCTTTCCTATGAAGAACCTTTGGATATCATCCTGGCTGCTTTGCACTATTCTTCTCCCTAATCACCTGCTTAGTGTTAGGAATCTTCATTAGATACTGAGAAACACCAATAATCAAGGACAACAACAGGCACCTCTCCTACATTCTCCTTATCTCCCTCCTGCTGTCCTTATTGTCCTCCTTCCTGTTCATTGGCTGGTCAAGGAAATTGACTGGCCTTCTTGAAGAAACAGTCTTCAGCATCACCTTTTCAGTTGCTGTCTCTTCTGTGTTGGCCAAAATGTTCACTGTGATGATGGCCGCTGCCTTCCTCGCCACAAAGCCAGCGAACAAGGCGAAGAGATGGCTGGGGAAGAGTCTTGCCAACTCCAATGAAATTTCCTGTTCCATTGTCCAAACTGTTATCTGCACCAAATGGCTGGGGATCTCTCCATTATTCTCTGAATCTGACATGTACTCCCAGCCAGGAGAGATCCTACTGCAGTGCGATGAAAGGTCTGTTGCCATGTTTTATACTTCACTTGGCTACATGGGCTTCCTGGTACAAAATGGCACAATACTAGCATAAAACATTGTCATGGGTTTGGAGGTGATATGAGAATGTGGAAATTTGGCCACACCTAAGGGTATATCATCTTTACACTTTGGGTAGCACACAAACCTCGGGATTTGTAGCAGACAATGGCCATAACTATGACAAAAAAATAGCAGATGGTTAGAGGACATTCCAGTTCAAGGGGTTCATATTTAACAGGGCCAGTCCAATGGAATAATGAGACAGTCTTAGGATGATAAAATATCTTGTGGTTTTCTTCTACAAAGTAGCCCTATGAGTTACAGTGAAGGATTCATCTTTTCCAGAGATCTCTGCAGGCATTTAAATATATTAAAACTTATCCCTGAAGATGGCCCACATTCAAGGCTGAAACACATAGGTCTACTTCTTGGAATAAAACTCCATATATTTTCTCACCATCCTGAAACTTCATCTCTTTGAAAGCCATCTTATAGTCACTGTGTGAGTGTCCCTGGGATCATAGGATAGCTTGGGAAATCCTTCTCAGGCCAGAGAGAGCACTTTGACCTCAGAAGGGGAAGTTGAAGATGGGACCCCAGACCTAAAAGTGTGCCCCCTCAGGTGTTTTTGGACTGGAACCCCCGGCATTCCTCACCATTGGGTAGGGCTAACAGGACTTAATGCAACAACATGTGGAAGGCCACATATTCCCCACCCCTGGTATACTTCCTAAAATATTGTCTCGATCTTGGCTTTTTTGTTTTTCATTCTCGAACAAAGCTTAGGCCATGGTCACACACACAGCCCTTTGCCAATCCTCTTCAGAAGATGAAGCATCATTAGTGAGTTCTCGAAAACATGTTTTTCCCCAGCTCTGCACCTGGGGCTCAAGCCACTCTGAGAGTCCATGAAGTTGAGGAGGTGATGCTTCCTCTGGTGAATCTCAAAAACAGTGTGATTGATTCTGATTCTTGCCAAAGGTGAGGTGATTTCTCTCTTCTCAAGATTCCCTTTGAGACCAAAATGACCTAAACAGAAGAACTGAAGGCAACATGAGGTAATTTCTTGCGCTATGCCTGAACAGCTTGATGTATTAAATACTCCCTGTATTACCTGTGCTGCGATCCAGGGCAGCCTGGGATGACTGCTACTGGGATGCAGTTTGGTGGAACTCTCTTTCAGCTCAGAACTGATTGTATTTAGAACAACACTGCAGCCTCGTGCTTGCAAGACATTTCTGGCTTCTTCTGGCCGGCGGACTTTGGAGCTGAGAGGACCAGTCAGAAGGAGCAAGGCAGCAGAACCATCATGGTATCACTGCCTCTCCTGCTGGTGCTGCTGCTGCCTCATGCAGCCTGCGAAATGAAAAAGGCAAAATGCCCCTTGGCTCCAATCAGAAATCAAAGTGGAGCACTCAGTTACTACCAGCCAGGAGACTACCTCATTAGTGGAGTCTTATCTTCACAATATCTCAAGTATCTCCAGCCATACGTCTTTTCCAAGTCCCCCTTAACCAGGGTTGATTGGTAAGTGGTGATGATGAAATGTTTCCCAACCTGGACACCCCATTTACTGGAAATGGCCCATATTCCCTCATACCCCTGGTCATCCCTAGTCATTCACTCTCCCTACTTTGTCCCAGTTGTGCCTTGTGAAGGAAAATTTGGAGCCTCCTTATCATTAGGGCAGTATCTCATTCAGCATGATCGCATATGGCTGGATAATAAGAGATTTCTTGCATAGTTTCAACCAAAGGAACAAACCCCCTGTTAGAGGACACAGGCTGGAGCTATGGTGTCTCTTTCTTGGTCATAGTCTAAACAAAAATGCCATCACACGGCTTTCACCTCCATCCCCAACATAAATGCTTATTACGAGGTAGCAAATGTACTTGGATGCATTTGGGTTTCAGCTGTTCTGCGTTAAGCAGAGACAAAGACATCATCATCCAATTAAATATTTGGAGAGAGGGTGAATTCATAGGTGGTGAAGGGATCCTCCATGTTTAGTAAGCAGCCCGTAAATTACCTGGGCCTGTTCATCTCTATCCCGATAGCCATGTTTTTTAAAAACATGGTGATCGGCAGTGCTTGCCCATAGATGTATATAAAAATAATTCTGTGAACCTAGGGTATATGGGTGATCCACAGCGCTTTTTGCATATAAGTCTATGGGGAAGTGCTGCTGATTGCCATGTTCTTTAAAAACATAGTGATCAGGACAGAGACCAACAGCCCAGGTAAGTTGCGGGCCGTTTACCAAGCACAGAGTGGGGGGCTTGATTGCAGCCCAGAGGGCCAGTGAGTGGGGGAGAGCTCAGAGTGTGCAGCTCGGGGGTGAGGGTGGCAGCCGTCTGAAAGATCTGTGGACCGAAACAGACGCCCATGCCATCCCTAAGGCAGTGCTCCTTGGTGTGAAAACTAGGGGGTGACACTTACAAGTATCACCCCATATTTTGGAGGGCATGTGATTTTTATATTTCCCAGTCCCTATCTGAAGAAACCTCCTGAAAACTGTCAGCAGAATGTATGTCCCATATCTGACAATGCCATTGTCAGATATGGGACATACATTCTGAATCTATAGATCCAGAAATGCCGCCTTTTGTCAAGCATGTCATTGTCTTTTGTTTCTTCTTTTGGAACCAACTGTAAATCTGAAAGACTATGCAATGCTGTGTTGAAATGTCTTGCAACAGGCTGCTCCAGTTTTGGGGTAAGAATCATGTGTGTGTGTGTGTGTGTGTGTGTGTGTGTGTGTGTGTGTGAAAGAGAGAGAGACAGACAGAGAGAGAAAGTCTAACACAGAGTATTCCAAAAATATATTCACGCTCTCACCCTCATCAGTAGCTGTGCTGAGTGGCAGTATAGAATGCCTACAGAAAACAAACAAACAGAGGTATGACTGGTGTAAAGCCTACAAATTGTCCTCCAGATTAAAGCCATTGGGACTAAGAGTTCTCAGACTGTACATCAAGAGATTTTCATTGAACATACATATGTGTGTGAGTGTGCACATAATTTCTCCATATTTGTTTTTAAATGGGAAATGGATATTTATTTACCTTGCAACAAGGTTAGATTTCCTTCTCCCTGCACACATGTAAGCCATCATGTGTGGATTGGTTTTCTGAGATTTATATTGTCTTAAAAAGGCTTTAGATTTATAAAAGAAAGTAAATGACATTTTGTTTTCATTGAATAGAGGATGACAGTGTGACTGATGTTCTATTTTCATTTCATTTGCTCTTTTGCAGTTTGCTAGGTCCAAGGTACTGGCACATCCTGGCCTTCTTGTTCGCCGTTCAAGAGATCAATCAGACTCCCAGGCTCTTACCCAACATTACCCTGGGCTATGATGTCTACAAGTCCTACTTCGACGGAAGAACCACTTCCTATGCGATGCTACAGCTGGTTGCTGGTGGGGAAAGCAATCTTCCAAACTACAGCTGTGGGAGAAAGCATCACCTGCTGGCTGTCCTTGAAGGGGCTGAATCTGACCTCTCCATCCTGATTTCAACCATGTCGGGCATCTACAAAATCCCACAGGTATGAATTGGGAGTGGAGAGGATGCCAGGTGCATAAAAATGTAAGCTGAGTACTTGCTTGGCTGGGATTCCACCAAGGCACCTCTGCTTCTATCCAAATGCCACCAAATGATTAGCTCAGAACCCTTCCAATCCCAGCTTCTAATCATTTGGTGGCATTTGGATGGAAGCAGAGCCAAGCCAGCATTTGGCTCCCAGATGCAGCTTTCAGCTACCATGTTAATTACCCATTTAAGAATCTTCCAGGGTTCATCCTGACAAGTTCGAGTTTGTTGAAAGGTTTCCTGTCTCCTTACTGCTGAAGTTACACTAGAACACAGGGGAGTCAGCACGACACACATGACAACAGCGGAGAAGCTAAAGTGGGCAGCATGCAGGAGGGCCCCCTCGCAGGTTTTGCAACCCCCACCTGGTCACCACCATGATTCTGCTGCTGCATTTCCCCACAGCCCCTCCAGTCTCATTATGCTGGGAAACATGATGTGTTATCCCTGCACACATTTTTTCCTCAGCTTAATCACTTCAGGTAGAATCCAGTGAAAGTCTACTTAGAGTAGAACCATTGAAATAAATGGACTTATGTTAGTCATGACTAATTTGTCCCATTCATTTCAATGGGTCTACTCTAAATAGCAAAAAAGGAGAAGGGGACGGCAGAGGATGAGATGGCTGGATAGCATCACCGATGCAATGAATAAGGACTTGAGCACACTCCAGGAGAGAGCACAGGACAGGAAGGCCTGGCATGCTATGGTCCATGGGGTCACGGAGAGTCAGACATGACTGAACGACTGAACAACAACAACTCTAAATAGGATTTTAGTTGGATTCTACCCTTGGATTTTAGTTGTGTTCTACCCTTGGATTTCAGCTGTGTGACTGGTTCTGATGACAGTG
This sequence comes from Heloderma suspectum, assembly GCF_057233095.1. Classification (NCBI taxonomy): domain Eukaryota; kingdom Metazoa; phylum Chordata; class Lepidosauria; order Squamata; family Helodermatidae; genus Heloderma; species Heloderma suspectum. The sequence goes on along the minus strand of NC_139459.1, from coordinate 385,166,025 downwards.
GCGGGTTTCAGCCCCCACAGCTTTCCATTGTAGACAATTATCCATGGTGTTGAGAAAGTGGATGGGGAGACATTTTTCTCCCTCTCTCAAAATACTAGAACCTGGGGTCATCCCATGAAGCTGGTTGGTGGAAGATCCTGGACGGATGAAAGGAAGTCCTTGTTCACATATAGAATTCCTTTCCACAAGATGTAGCGAGGGCCATCAATTTGGATGGTCTTCAACAGGGGTTGGACCTATTCATGGCGGTTAAAGGTATCTAGACCTGATGTCTATATGCTACCTCCAGTTTCAGAGACAGTATCCTTATCTGGAACACTTGCTGGGGAACATGGGCAGGAGGGTGATTTTGCACTCATGTCCTGCGCTGTGTTTCACATAGGCAATGGTGGTCCACTGTGGGAACAGAATGCTCAACTAGATGGACTCTTGGTCTGATCCAGCAGGGCTCTTCTTAGGTTTGATGGGCGGTGAGGTGCCTGGTCCTGACATGAAACCATTTCAACTTTATGGCCATGTCTGGTGGTGATGGTGCCCTGTGGACCCACAAAGTTGCCCACCCTTTAGCTAAGGGCATGCAGCCATTTCTGCTCATATTGCCCCTTGCTGACTGTAATTCCTGAATAATTCTCTAGCGTGTCCCCACAACAGTGCAAGGAACAAAGTTCTTTGCAGGAGGGCTAAATCTTCCCTTTACAGTGGGGTCACTTGAGGCGAGGAGCAGGTTCAACCTACATCTAGTGGTATGTTCAACTGTACAGCTCTACTGAATTTGTGTAAGTGAAAAATTAGTGTCTGCTTCCATGGGGAAAAGAATGGGAGTGCCTTTGGGATGCTGTTGTTTTGAGACGGTTTGGAGCTATGGATGTGAGAACTCAGCCAAGCTTGGCTTCTCCAGGTGCCTGCTTCTCAGTGATTTTCCAACGGCTCACTGCAATCCCATCGGTTGAGGACTCGCCATTTTCCCATCTTTGATTTCTACGTGAAAGAAGAAGTTTAAAAATGTGCATATTTAAATATGCTCTGTTTGGGGCTGGGCAAGCTTATTAAGCTCAATATTAGAGTAATTATACCTCTAATACTGCCATATTCAGCATTCCTGGCCCCACACTTGGCATATTTGAATATGCACAATTTTTCAACTTCTTTTTTTACATAGAAATCCAAGGCAGGAAAATGGCAGGTGCTCAACAGACGGGATCACGGTTAGTCCAGGAGGGTGCAAGACAGCATGAGTGGGCATGAGCAGGAGGCAAGCAAGGACACTGTCTTGGTTGGCGCAGACTGGGGTCCTTAGGAGGAGGGGGCCCAATGGATTCCCAGACCCAGTCAGGCACCTGCAACATCCCTAGGTGGAGTGGTTTGGGTTCAATGGACAATAAGCCCAGTGTACTTCTTTGGCAAGTCACACACAGAATGGCTGGACCAGAAAGGATCCTTGGGGAATTTTGACACTCCACCTCAACATATAAACGGTACCTACTGTATCATGGCAACATGCATTTTGTTAGATATTACTATTTTCTGGTAAACGATCCTTTGATCTTTATTTTGTTTTTATTTATTTATTCATTCATTCATTCGTTAACAACATATTAAAAAAACATATGATATCCTAAAAAACAAACGAACAAAAAACACAACTATGCTAGACAATAGTCTGTTTTCCTTTCCTCTCTAGATGAGTTATGGCTTTGTTGCAGATGTTCTTAGTGATAAAACTGAATTCCCTTTTGTCTACCGGATGGCCCCAAGGGAAGAAACCCAGTACCCAGGGATCATCCAGCTCCTCCTGTTTTTCAGATGGACATGGATTGGACTCTATGCTCCAGACACCGACAAAGGAGAGAGGTTCATGAAGGCCTTGACACCCCTCATGATCAATAATGGGATTTGTGTTGCCTTCTCAAAAAGACTTCCACGAAATATCTTGTACCAAATATCTGAGAATGATCTACCTGTCATGTGGCAAACAGTCAAAGTAATTGTTTTCTATGTGGACTCTCACTATGGCTTTGTTCCAATAATCCTGATACAAAATATACTTGAAAAGAGACGAATTGGGGCTAAACTCTGGATCACAACAACCTTTCAGGACATAAACATGATCTTGTCTGATGAACCTTCTCTGTTTCCATTCCTCCATGGTTCTTTGTCCTCCATAATGAAGACCCCCCAAAGGACAAAATATGAATACTACGAAACATTTTCTGTTGCTACTAAACATTTTTGGCAAACAGCCTTCCACTGTTTCTATTCGCAGCATGTGTTATCCAAGAAAAGTTGGACAAGATGTACAGAGAAAGAGCAACTGGTCACACTGCCCCAGGAGGAGATAGAGAGAGCCCTGTCTCAAGACAGCTACAGTACATACAGCAGTGTCCAAGCTGTGGCACATGCCTTAGATGCTGCATATTCATCCCGAGAGGAACGGATGTTGATGGTGGGTGGAGGAAGCAGGTTGGAACACCAAAGGCTGCAGCCATGGCAGGTACTCCCTTTCTTTTTGCAACACCACCACCAGTGGAGGTTGGTGGCTCCTATTTCAGTGGAGCTGAGGATCTGCTCTGGGTTTCAGCCACAACCAGTCCGACCTCTAAAGGAGCTATCCAAAGTGCTGGACCCTATCCCCAAAATGGGTTCAGCACCTTGGATAGCTCCTGCAGAGTTCTGACTGTAACCCAGTGCAGATTCACAGCCCCATTGAAATAGGAGCCACCAACCTCTACTGACTGCCGCAAATGGCACAAGATGCAGGATCAAAATGACTGAGCATGTTTTAAAGCATGTACTCATGCCTAGGGATGTCAGAGAATTCCGCCATGGATCTCAGTGAGGCTGAATGCCAGTGCATTCAGCCCCCCGAAATCCATGGTGGAACGAAGCCACCCGCACCACCACCCCACGAAAGGCGCGCGAAATGGAGCACATACCTGGTGCTGTTTGTGCTGCTTTGCGAATGGTGGCCGCGTCTGCGGCCGCCATTCACTTCCCCATTTAGGCCATGATAGGCTACGTAAATACTTATGTAGCCTATCACGGCTAACACAGGGATGCCATTTGCATCCCTGCAGAGGCCATGATAGGCTACGTAAATATTTACATAGCCTATCAGGGCAAAAAAAGGGAACGCAAATGGCGGCCACCGTAGCCACTGCCATTTGCGTTCCTGTTTTTTTGCCCTGATAGGCTACGTAAATATTTACTTAGCCTATCACGGCCAAAAACATCAATGCAAATGGCGGCTGCCGTAGCTGCCGCCATTTGTGTCTGCAGGCTCCACACGTCTGCAAATGCACGCGGCTGGCGGCTTTGCGGAGTTACCGCAGGGCGGAGCAGGCCGGGTTAGGATTTCGGGGGGAGCTGCGGGGGGAGGTTCGTACATCCCTACTCATGCCTATTGTGTGGCAGTGCCAGCAACAAACAGAGCTTATTTTGTTTCCTCCTTTGCATCCTCAAATAGTCTTCCCGGCGGAATTATTCTGAGTGGTCCAGAGATGATTAATGCATTCTCCTAAAAATGGCTGCCTGGACCCCTCAGGAAGGAGTGGTGATCTTTCTTTGAAGAACACTGAGGATAAAATCCTTTGTCTTTGCAGTAAACGTCTTCCTGTTCTAGTAGGATTCTGGTGCCTCCTCCTTCCTGGTCCTGTGAGATCTGTTTCAGTTAATGTGCTTGATGAAGTGGGCAAGGCCCTTGCAGTGAGGCCCCCAACCATGTGCTTTCTCAGGCCTTCCCCTTCATGGCTGCGAAAAGCAAGCTGGCGTGCAGGGGTGGGGGTGGCATGTTTGAAGGCTCTCGACTTCCCCTCTCAAGGAATGAGGCATCATCTCTCCATCTCACTTTTTAAACAGCAAGTGGATGATTATTTATTATGATGTATTTATTTATTTATTTATTTATTTATTTATTTATTTATTTATGTATTTCTATACCACCCAATAGCTGAAGCCTTCTGGGTAGATCCCAAAAATTACAAACCACACATACCAGATAATGAAAACAGTATATAACCTCTTTAACATACAATTAAAACAACAACAATTTAAACCACTACAACAGCTACAGTAAAATAATAGAGGTGATAAAAGGAGCTGAGATAAATGCACCAGAGTATGCCATCACATGCCTGGGAGTAGAGGGCAGTCTTAACCTGGTGTCAAAAAGACGACAGTGCTGGTGCAAGGTGGATATCTGTGTGGAGAGCATTCCAGAATCAGGGGGCTACCACTGAAAAGGCCCTCTCCCTGCTGCCACCTCCTGAGCCTCCCTTAGAGAAGGCAATCAGAAGAAGGCCTCAGATATTGCTCATAGTATCCCAGCAGGTTCAAGGTGAGAGAGGCCAGGGAACCTGTGAAACACAGATGGAGTGGATATAACAAAAGCTCAATATCCCTAAAAAAGATATTGAGGATGTTTTCATGTTTTGTAAATGCTGGCTGTGTTTTCTGTCATTCCAGCTTCACACTTTTTTAAGAGGCGTCCAGTTCTCTAATACTTCTGTGAGTGAAATGTATATAAAGATATGTATGTACATAAAGATATTATGTTTTCCTGTTTTCAAATGGCTTTTCTCTCATTCTAGCTCCACACTTTTTTAAGAGACTTCCAGTTCTTTAATGCTTCAGTGAGTGGACTGTATCTGGGCGACCATGGGGAACTGGAAGCTGACTTTGAATTCGTGAATTGGGTGCTGTTTCCCAATTTGACTCGTGGTCGAGTGAAAATCGGGAGTATACAGAGACAAGCATCCACAGACAGGCAGCTCACCCTGCACCCAGAAACCATTGTGTGGCCCAGGCATTTCAATCAGGTAGGGGGAATTATTAGTGCCATAATTTGGGCTTGTGGCATCTGCTCAACTCTAAATCTAGTTTTCAACTCTTTTTTTTTTTTTTGTAGTTTTCTGGCTAGACACTTTAAAAAAATGACAAAAACATTTTAAAAGGAAAATTTCTTTCCTTCTTCTTGGCTTTCCCCACCCCACACCACCCCGCCATTCTCAATTCCTGTATTGTTTCCATTCTCATTTTTGAACTTTGTATCTTTTCCATAAAAAAAGGAAACACATTTTCTTTGCTTGTACGGAGTCCTGTCTCTGTATGTACTTGTATTGTGGCAAGCCATTACTGTATGGAAGGCACAACACACAAATCCACATTTCAAAATACGGTGGGCGAAGCACTCTACAGATTAACAACATACATTATTTATATTTACTGGTACGTTGTGTGGCAAAGCAAGCCCAATATGAGTCATCTTCGGGGCTTTGGCATTGGGGTTGCCCATTGCTCAGATTTTCATGCACTGTGCAACCAGTGAAAACCAGTAGCTCTTTGCTTTGGGAGTTTGGGTGGAAAACACAGCACTGCCTGCCTGCCAGCCTGTTTTCCCAGGTAATGTGAGTTCCATTCAGCAGAAGAGAGCCAGAGGTCATCCACTGTGAAGCTGAATAGGAAAGGGGAGAGGGGTAATTTTCACTTCAAAGAAATCTACAGCAGACATTATAGTGATCCAGATAGTAATCTCCTCTCAATCACTGCTTAAACACCTCAGTTCTCTGATTATCCCTTTATGACCTTTGGTTTGAGTTTCTGAGAATAGCACATTTTATCTGTGCCTACCACAAAAACTACTTGGCCAAACTGCCTGATAGTTTGCAGGTAGAATCCCCTCCATGAGGGCTGACAGATCTCCAAATTTCATGTGTTTATCATACAAATGGAAAAAGTAATGGCCGTTTCTGTTTTCCAATGCAAGTCAAGGAGAAAACATCAAATCTGAACAATTCGGATATCCGAATCTCGCTTCAGATCTGAATCTGAACTGAAGCGGGTTGGGTCCAAATCAATCCGAAGTGAAGTGGCAGGGGGGTCCATGCACAGCCCTAGTTATTACCTATGTGGTGTCTTGTAATGTCTCTTCATTGGTGTGCTTTATGGTTGCTGTTGTTGGTTCCATTTTGCATTTCAGTTTATTTTGTTATTGTGCCTCCTACCTTTCAGTTTTGTACTCTGTGTTCAGTCTACTTATGTAGAAAGAAGTGGGATATGAATTTTGGAATGAACAAATGAACAGCCCTAAGACCATCCTAGGGTTACTTGATGTCAGTGGGACTAGAGATCTCATTTCCATAGACACAAATACTCCTAAGACATTCTCCATTCTGCTCCTTCTCTTTATCACTAGACTGTGCCTCATTCCAGGTGCGTCGAGAGCTGTCCCCCTGGATATGCCAAGGAGATCCAGAAAGGAGAGCCACCTTGTTGCTACGCTTGTGCTCCATGTGCCGAAGGGACAATCTCCTCTCAGGAAGGTGGATGACCTCAGAGGAAAGGCTGTTCCCTTGGGAAATAGAACAAACATTTGGGCTTGGGTTTTTGTTTTTGTTTTTTACCTCAATACCACTCTTGTAATCAGAAGCCCTCTTCTGTATCGCCCTGCCATCGGAAATGAGTTGACTGGTGACCTGATGGAGGGCCTTTTTGGTTGTGGTACCCCACTAATAGAAGCCCCCCCCCAGACGAATCATCAGCTGTGATGCCATTCTAGTAGGTATGTCAGAGAATTCCACCACAGACTGCAGTGAGGCCAGATTCTTTAGAATCCTCCCCCCCAGAATCTGTGGTAGAATGGCCTCCCTGCACGCCACCCCCTGGAATCCCCCAGGAACGGAGCTTACCTGGCGAGGATGTGGAGGCGGCAGATGTGGTGGATGTGGTGGTGGCAGCTCCAGCTGGTCTCCTGGCTGCTGCCGGGTTTCTGCGGCCGCAAATGGTGGCTGTCATAGCAGCCACCATTTTCGTGGCTGCCTTTTGTAGGGATGTACGAAAGTCACTTAACTTTCCGCGGATTATGTTGATGCTGGCGGCGAGGCATTCCGTCCCTCCCCCCGGAATCCTGGCCGGGGGGGGAGGCACTCCGTTCCTCCCCCCCGAAATCCTGGCTGGCTGGCTGTGCTCCGCAGCAATTCTGCGGAGCCGCCGGCCGGCTCCACCAGCAGCCGAACATCCAGCCACTGGCTAGCAGGGACGCAAATGGCGGCGGCCGTAGCCACCGCCGTTTGCATCCCTGCAGTCAGCCGTGATAGGCTACGTAAATGTTTACATAGCCTATCATGGCTGATTTTAAAAAACACACACACACGTGTACGCAAATGGCGGTGGCCATGGCGCCGCCATTTGCGTTCTTTATTTTGGCACGTCTTAGTCTATGTAAACATTTACGTAGACTAAGACGGCGAAAATAAGGGGAATGCAAATAGCGTACGTGTGTGTGTGTGTGTTTTTAAGTCAGTTGTGATAGGCTACATAAACATTTACGTAGCCTATCACGGTGTTTTTTTAAAATCTAGCCGTGATAGGCTACGTAAATCTCTACGTAGCCTATCACATTTTTTTGTTTTTTTTAACTGGAAATGGTGGCGGTGGCGGCAGTCAGTCGGAAGACCGGCCACCGCCGCTGCCACCGCCGCATAGCCGCCTCAGCCGCAGCCGCTGCCGCCGCCATGAAGATCCACCCAAGGTAAGTCCCATCCTGGGGGGGGGGGCGGAGGGGTGGCAGGCCGTTATGCCACTGACTTCAGGGGGCCAAATACGCTGGCATTCGGCCTCCTCAAGATTCGTGGCGGAACTTTCGTACATCCCTGTGTTAGGCTATGTAAATACTTACGAAGCCTATCATGGCTTGGCAAGCACGCAAATGGCGGCCGGCGTAGCAGCCAACATTTGTGGCCACAGGAGCCTGGCCGCAGCTGGAATTCAGCTGTGGCCGGCCCTGGCCGGCAGCTCTGCGGAGTTGCCGCAGAGCACATCCCCCCCTCCGCCGATGCCCCGGAATGGACAGGTGAGTGGGATTCATACATCCCTACATTCTAGTGCCCGATGAAGATGTCTATATCTGCCCAGCCATTTTAGCACATAGAGTGAATCTGCTTTCAATGATGGGTTTCTCCTTTCTACCGCATTTTCATCTCGTTTTTGGGTTTTTTATTTTAATTGTCATTAATTGACATTATTGTGTTGTTGTTGTTTTCTGATTTGTAAATCATCCTAACAGTTTTTCTGAAGGGAGGCGCAAAATAAATTAAATGAATTAATTAAACATTCAGACATTTTCAGTCAGGATTTTGAAGACATTTTTTTGAGTTTGGATCCCTTCTGGGCTTCAGTATTTTTAATCCCCACCACTAATTCCATAAATCAATCCTCCCCTGGCTCTGCTTTATACATGATTAAGGCAGACCCACCTGTAAAGACACAGGGCTGTCCACATTCTACATAGAAAGTATTTTGCAAAATGTGGAGGCTGGTGGCTCCAAGTTTGGTGGGGCCATGAATCCATTCCGGGTTTCAGTCAGACCCAGCCAGAACTCTAAATAGCTAGGGTTCAATCATTTTAATAGCTCCTTTATTGTTCTGGCTGGTTCTGACTGAAACTCAGAATGCATTCACGGCCCCACCAAAATCTCCATTATAGATAGAAAATCTGGTCTCTGATGTGCAGCACTTGCTGGTGTTGGTGGAAGCATTGGAGCTATGGAACCATTTCCAGGTACTTGAGGATTAGACTGGAGTGCAGCCTGCAGAGGAAGAGTTACAGGGGAACCTGCAAGAGAGTGAGCAAGAGGCTGAAGGTCAGTCAAGCAGACACAATGAAACCAAGGCCTACAACAACAAGAAGAGAACAGTCTTACTAGTGGTTGACTCCTTGCTGCATGGGATCAAAACCCAAGGATGTCACCAAGACCCATGAACTCACCAGGTATGTTGTCTCCCAGGAGGACAGATTAGAGACGTTACTGAAGTGTTGCCTATACTCATCAAGCCCTCTGACAGGTATTCCTTTCTTCTCATCCATTGAGGAACGAATGTGGAGCTACAAAGAAATCACGACAGCCTTTGAAGCTTTGGGAAGGAAACTCCAGAACTTTGGGGTCCTTCAAGTAGTGAGAAGAGGGATAGAAAGTGAAAGAAAAATACTCTGGGTGAATGACTGGCTACGACGCTGATGCCAGTGTGAGAGATTTGGATTCTAGGATGGGATATACTTCCTGGAAGATTGAATGATGGCAAGGAATGGGTTGCACCTCACAAAGGCTGGGAAGAATGTGTTTGGCTACAGCACTGAGAACTTCATGAGGAGGGCTTTAAACTGAATCCTGCAGGGGAGGGAGACGTAAAGTTGGGGGTAACAATGGATGAAGGGTCATGCACCACAACGGAGAGGACAGCTGTAAGAGCGCCCAATAATAGTCTTCAGAAACATGTAGGAAGAAAGCCAGAGTACAAAGCACATGGACGTCAATGTCTATACACTAATGCCCAGAGTATGGGAAACAAACAAAACAAACTTGAACACTTAATACAGGAGGGAAATTATGACTTGATAGGTGTAACTGGACCTTTGTGGGATGACTCCCATGACTGGAAAGCAGCAAGTGAAGGATATAACTTGGTCAAAAAGAACAGAAGGAACAGAAAGGGAGGTGGGGTTGCAGTATATGTTAAATACATACGTATCTCTGCACAGAAATACAGGAGGATGAGCTTGGTAGCCTCATTGAGAGCATCTGGGTTAAAATCAATGGTGCAAAGAGTAAAAGGAACATGGTGGTTGCAGTCTACTACCAGCCACCCAATCAAGGAGAAGATGAGGATGAAACTTTTGAAATGCCAATTGCCAATATTTCAACGAAGCATGATGTAGTAGTAATGGGGGACTTCAATTTCCCTGATATTTGTTGGGAGACAAATTCTGCAAAACATGTCCCTTCCAGGAAATTCTTGACTTGTGTTGTGGATAACTTCCTCCTACAGAAAGTAGAGGAAGGAAGTAGAGGATCGGCTATCCTTGACTTGATCTTAACCAACAGAGATGATTTAGTGGATAAAGTAGCAGTTACAGGAACTCTGGGGGAAAGTGACCATGGTATACTTGAGTTCTTGGTTCTAAAGGAAGCAAAAGCCAAGTGTAGCCAAACACATAGCCTGGATTTTAGGAAGGCCAATTTTAATAAATTCAGAACAATGATCAGTAAGGTCCCATGGCAAATGACTCTAATGAGAAAAGGAGTCCAAGACGGGTGGGAGTTTTTAGAAAAGGAAATTCTCAAGGCACAATTACAAACAATTCCAACAAGAAAAAAAAAAAAAAAAAGCAGAAGACAATGGAAGAAGCCAATTTGGCTTCACCAAAAGCTTAGAGATAACCTGAAAACAAAACAAATAAATTGACACATATAGGAAGTGGAAGGAAGGCTAAGTGACAAAGGAAGAGTACGGGCAGGTAACACAGAATTGCAGGGATGGTGTCAGGAAGGCTAAAGCTGAGAATGAGCTGAGGTTAGTGAGGGAGGCTAAAAGCAACAAAGAGGCATTCTTCAGATACATGCATTAGGGATGTCATAGAAATCCGCTGCTGATTCAAATGAGGCCAGATTCTTGGAATCTGGCCTCCGGTATCCACAGCGGGACGGCTCCACTTACCTCCACCCCAGGAGGATTCTGTCCAGAGCAGCACTCGGCTTGTGGCCTTCACCAGACCTGTTCGCCTATGCACCAGTCACCATTTTCTTTTTTAAAAAGAGCTATGCATCTTGCCTATAAGTCTGTGGGCACATCCTGCCATATCGCCCTGAAATGGCAATCGGTGCGGAGGCAAACAGGCCAGGTAAGCCTCCCTTGAGCCTGGCGGCTCCTCGGAATCCTTGTGGAGTTGAGCCACTCCTGAGTATTTTGGGGGAGGGGGAGGAATGGATCACACACACCCCTGTGTGGATTCCCCTCCAGAACAGAAGGTGGGGAATCCGTACATCCCTAACATGCATAGTATGGGATGAAAGGGCAGTATTGGAGCTTGAGCTCGATAGGCATACCATAGAATCAGAGGGTTGGAAGGGGCCTAGAAAACCATCAAGTCCAACCCCCTGTTCAATGCAGGAAGCCTGATTCCCAGGTGGTCTCCCATCCTAGTACTAATCAGGGCTGACCCTGCTTAGCATATGGTCAAGGAACAGCTAATTACTTTGAATAAGTTCAAATCTCCAGGGCCAGATGAACTGCAGCCTAGACTAATAAAGGAAGTGGCAGAAGAGCTCTCAGAACAACTGTCTTCCATCTTTGAGGAATCAGGGAGGACAGGTGAAGTGCCAGATGACTGGAGGAGGGATAATGTTGTCCCTATCTTCAAAAGGGGTAAAAAGGAGGAACCTGGGAACTACAGACCAGCCAGTCAGTCTGACATCAATCCCTGGGAAAATTCTGGAGCAGATTATAAAGTAATCATTCTGTAGCACCTTGAGAACAATGCAGTGATGAGTCGAAGTGAACGTGGATTTCTCAAGAACAATCCTACCAGGCTAATCTGATCTCATTTTTTTTTTGATCAGGTAACCTCCCTTGTGGACTGTGGGAATGCTGTGGACATAATTTACTTCAGTTTCAGCAAAGCTCTTGACAACATGCCCCATGATATCCTGATTAGCAAACTAGCTAAAGGTGGGCTAGGTGAAAAAACGATCAGGTGGATCCACAGTTGGCTACAGAATCGGACCCAAAGAGTGCTTATCAATGGGATCTTCTCAAACTGGGGAGAGGTAGTGAGTGGGGTACCGCAGGGCTCAGTCCTGGACCCAGTGCTCTTCAACATTTTTATGAATGTCTTTGATGAGGAGGTGCAGGGAATGCTGATCAAATTTTCAGATGATACAAAATAGGGCGGGATACATAATACCCTGGAACACAGAAAAAAAATCCAAAGTGATCTTGATAGGATGGAGTGCTGGGCAGAAAACAACAGAATTACATTTCATAGGGATAAATGCCAAGTTCTGCACCTAGGAAAAAGGAACCAAATGCACAGTTACAAGATGGGGGATACTTGGCTCAACAATTCTACAAGCAAGAAGGATCTTGGAATTGTTGTCAATCACAAGCTGAAGATGAGCCAACAATGTGATATGGCTGCAAAAAAGGCCAATGCTATTTTGGGCTGCATTAATAGAAGCATTGCTTCCCAATCCCGGGAAGTACTAGTTCCCTTGTATTCCGCACTGGTTAGGCCTCGTCTGGAGTACTGTGTCCAGTTCTGGGCACTGCACTTTAAGAAGGATGCAGACAAGCTGGAGAGGGTTCAGAGGAGGGCAACAAAGATGATCAGGGGACTGGAAACAAAGCCCTATGAAGAGAGACTGAAAGAACTGGGCATGTTTAGCCTTGAGAAGAGAAGACTGGGGGGAGATATGATAGCACTCTTCAAGTACTTGAAAGGTTGCCACAGTGAGGAAGGCCAGGACCTCTTCTTGATCCAGATTGCCGGACTCGGAATAATGGGCTGAAGTGACAGGAAGCCAGATTCTGGCTGAACATCAGGAAAAACCTCCTGACTGTTAGAGCAATATGACAATGGACCCAATGACCCAGGGAGGTGGTGGGCTTTCCCACAGTGGAGGCATTCAAGATGAGGCTCGACAGCCATCTGTCGGGGATGCTCTGACTTGGATTCCTGCACTTAGCAGGGGGTTGGACTCGATGGCCTTGTAGGCCCCTTCCAACCCTACTATTCTATGAGTCTATGATTCTACCCCCCCCCAGTACATGTGGCCAATGAAAGTGGAGTATACCAAAATGAACCACTTCTGCATGGCAGATTGCAAATGGCATTAAGTGAGATCACCTGAGGAGAACCAATGACCCAGGGAGGTGGTGGGCTCTCCCACACTGGAGGCATCCAAGATGAAGTTGGACAGCTACTTGTCAGGGACGCATTGACTTGGATTCCTGGATTGAGCAGGGGGTTGGACTTGATGGGCTTATTGGCCTATTCCAGCCCGACTATCCTATGATTCAATGACTTCAATGTACATTTGGAGGCCATCCTCATTGGGGCACCTCCCGACTTCATGGAGACCATGGCCTCCTGGGAGCTGTACCCTATTCCAACTGGGCCCACCGATGTAGCTGGTCACGCGTTAGACCTTGTGTTTATTTCTTGAGATGTGGGGAGTGATCTGGAAATCAGGGTATATTCCTCCCCGCTTGTCATGGTCAGATCACGATTTGGTGGGGTTGGACTTCTTGGTTCCACAACCCATCCCCAGGGGTGGAGAACCCATTAAGATGGTCCACCCTAGGCATCTTATGGATCCAAACAGATTCCTGTCTGCACTCGGGGATTCTTCGGAGCACGTAAACTAGGGATGGACGAAAGTCCCTTACCTGATCCCGCAGCTTGGTTCGTGGTGGGGGGGAGGCGCTCCGTCCCTCCCCCCAAAATTCTGGGCAGGGGGGAGGCGCCCCATCCCTCCCCGCCAAAATTCTGCCCGGGGGGGAAGCGCCCTGTCCCTCCAGCCGAAATTCTGGCCGGGGGGGAGGCGCCCCGTCCCTCCGGCAGCGAATCTCGTCTCCTGCCAGGACGCAAATGGCGGCGGCCATAGCCGCCGCTGTTTGCTTCCCTGCAGTCAGCAGTGATAGGCTACATAAATCCTTACGTAGCCTATCACGGCTTACTTTGGGGGGGGGAAGTGCCACGCAAATGGCGGCGCCCATGGGACCCACCATTTGCATACGCACTTTCCCCCCCCCCAAAGTCAGCCATGATAGGCTATGTAAGGATTTAGGTAGCCTATCATGGTGTTTTTTGAAAATCTAGCCGTGATAGGCTACGTAAATGTTTACGTAGCCTATCATGTTTGTTGTTGTTTGTTTTTTTTAACTTGGAAATAGCGGCGGCGGCAGCCGGTCAGAAGACCGGCCACCACCGCCACTGCCGACCGCCGCTGGGAGCCGCCAGCGCCAGGGACATTCGACAAAGGTAAGTTTCATTCGGGGGGCGGGGGGGTGGACCGTTTCTCCACCAATTTCGGGGGGCCGAATGCGTTGGCATTCGGCCTCCCAGAGATTCATGGAGAAATTCTCCGACATCCCTAACGTAAACAACTGCTTGGTTGAGACCCTTGTGGATGGCTGGAATGCTGCAATCACCGGGTAGGGATGTATGAATCCCCTTACCTGGAGTCTGCGGGGGGGTCCATGGGGATTGCCTCCCCCCCCCAGAATCCTCTCTGGCCAGCTCCACTCCGTGGTGAGTCCGAGGAGCGGCCAGCCGGCTCCGTTCCACAGTGATATAGCCACCATTGCCATGCCATATCGCTGCTGAGCAGAAACAGGAAGTGACCCGGATGCAAATGGCGTCCACTATGCTGTTTGCATCCCTGTTTCTTCTTGCAATAGGCTACGCATCTGTATTTACATAGATATTTACGTAGCCCATTGCATGAAAAAACAGGGACACAAGTGGCGTCGCAGACGCCATTTGTGTCCGGATCACTTTCGAACGGAGCTGCCGGGAGAGAGGATTTGGTCCACATGGGTCTAGGAGGTGGAAGACAATCGAAGATGTGTGAGAGCTGTAGCTTCAGCCTACCACGTGGCGATAAGAGCAGCAAAAAAGGACGTTTATGCTGCCTCTATTGCATCTGCAGAGTGCTGTCCCAGGAGGCTGTTCCAAGTGGTCCAGAACCTGGTCGTCCCAGTTATTCCAGAACCAATGGAGCATTCTAAGGCCTCCTGTGGTGAGCATTCAAAGCACTTTGCAGTTAAAATCGATCAGATCAGGAGCAGTATTCCGTGTGCTGTGGATACAGTTAGTGAGCGACGTGCAGCCAGTGGCAGACCAGTTTGTGGGATAGGTTCCAGCTTCTTCCTTCTGATGAAGTGGACACAGTGCTTTCATATTTAAGGCTGACCACTAGGGATGTTAGAGAATTCTGCCATGGACTCCAATGAGGCCGGAATCTAAAGAATCTGGCCCCTCGAAGTCTGTGGCGGAACGGACCACCCACTTCTGCCACCCCGCAAAGTTGCCCAAGAATGGATCCTACCTGCCACCAGCCAGGTCCAGTCCATCCGCTGCCATCCGCTGCCGGTCTATGGAAGAAAATGGTGTCCACAGTAGCGGACGCCATTTACATCCCTTCTCTTTGCTGTGATAGGCTACGTAAAGATTTACATAGCCTATCACGGCAAAGAGCAGGGATGCAAATGGTGTCCGCTATGCTGGAAGCCATTTGTGTCTGCAGACCAGCAGCGGACGGAAGTCCACCAGTGGCTGGAGCCTGCCAGCAGCTCCACGGACTCGCCATGGAGCGGAGCTGGCTGGCAAGGATTCCTGGGGGGGGGAGGGAGGGATCACTTCCCCCCCCCCTGCAGCTCCCCCACGGACTCCGGGTAAGGGGGTTTCGTATATCCCTACTGACCACCTGCTTACTCGAATTTTGCCCATCTTGTTTCATTATGAGCTGCAGGGAGGGGGTCAAGGTGGTGGTGAATGCCTCATGCGAGGAGGGAGTGATGCCATCAGCCCTCAAAGAGGCAGTGATAAGACCACTGTTAAAGAAGCCCTCCTTGGATCTCCAAGACTTGAACATCTTTCACCTGGTCTTGAATCTGCCATTTTGGGGCAAGGTGATTGAGCATGTGGTGGTGTTCCAGTTAGGGGTGGACGAAAGTCACTTACCTGTCCTCGAATCTTGTTCGCGGTGGGGGGGAGGCGCTTCGCTGCTCCCCCCGCGAAGTTCAGGCTGGGGGGGGAGGCTTCCTGCCTCGCCCGGCCGAAATTCAGGCTGGGGGGGAGGCTTCCCGCCTCGCCCAGCCGAAATTCAGGCCGGGGAGGAGGCGCCTCGCCTCGCCCGGCCGCGAACCCAAAAGTTTTTTTTAAAAAAAAAAAAACGCCTCCGTGATAGGCTACGTGACGATTAACGTAGCCTATCACGGCTAGATCTGCAAAGTCAGCCGTGATAGGCTACGTTAATCGTCACGTAGCCTATCATGGGTGACTTTAAAAAAAAAAGAAGCGCGTACGCAAATGGCGGCCCCCATAGGGAGCCGCCATTCGCGTTCCTTATTTGGTCGCTGTAGTCTACGTAAAGATTTATGTAGACTACAGCAACCAAATAAGGAACGGGAATGGCGGCTTCCTATGGGGGCTGCCATTATCCATACGCGCTTTTTTTTTTTTTTTAAGTCACCCGTGATAGGCTACGTGACGATTGACGTAGCCTATCACGGCTGACTTTGCAAATCTAGCCGTGATAGGCTACGTTAATCGTCACGTAGCCTATCACGGGGGCTTTTTTTTTTCTTTGATTGGAATGGCGGCGGCGGCAGCCGGTCGAAAGATCGGCTGCCGCCCCTGCCCCTGACGAACACCCGCCGAACCGCCGGCCGGACCCGCCACCGGGAGGGACATTCGGCAAGGTTAAGTCCCGTCCCGGGGGGGGGTGCGGGGTGCGGGGGTGTGTGGAGAATTTCTCCCCGAAACCTGTTCGGTGGGCCGAACACGTTGGCGCTCGGCCCCCCGAAGTTTCGGGGAGAAATTCTCCGCCATCCCTAGTTCCAGTTAGAGGAACACTTGGAAGAAGCCAATTATCTGGATCCATTTCAGTCAGACTTCAGGCCTGGGCATGGGACAGAAATGGCCTTGGCCCCCTTGGTGGATGATATGACGAGGGCTATGGATGGGTCAAATGCTCCTTCCTTGTTCTCCTCGATGTCTCAACAGCTTTTGAAACTGTCGACCACTGAACGGAACCCCCGCAAAACCAAAGTACCTTTGGTGGGAGACAAGGAGATGTTGGGGAGGTTGACCTGGTGTTCAGTGGGGTGCGGATGACCCTGAAGGACCAGGTCCGCAGCGTGGGGGTCATTTTAGACTCCCAGCTGTCCATGGAGGCTCAGGTATCAGCTGTGAGCCGGACGGCGCTGTACCAACTCCATCTGATATGGTGGCTGCCCCCCTACCTCCCCAACCATCTGCTCCCATCAGTAATACATGCCCTGGTCTCCTCTCGCCTAGACTATTGTAACGCACCCTAAGTGGTGTTACCCTTGAAGTTGGTTGGGAAGTTGCAGCTAGTGCAGAACCCTGTGGCCCGCCTGATTAAAGGCAGCTGTAGGCGAGATCACATCACTCCAGTGCTGAAGGAGCTGCACTGGCTACAAATTGTTTTCCTGGCCCAGTTCAAGCTATTGTCATTGACCTTTGAAATCCTATAAGGTTCTGGCACAGTCTATCTTCAGGAGTGCCTCCAGCAACACCAGGGATGCTGCTCAATGAGATTGGCCTCGGAAGGCCTTCTCTCTGTCCCATCAGCCAGAACAGCTAGGCTAGTGAGGACTAGGGAGAGGGCCTTTTCTGGGGTGGCCCCCACTCTGTGGAATTCCCTCCATCATGCCCCCTCTTTGAGCTTCTGCTGGGCTTTGAAAACCTGGCTGTTCAGATGAGCATTTGGGGTGGGTTAGTTTTTTTGTTTGTTTGTTTTAAGAGTGATGTTCTTTTGCTGCTTATGTTGTGTTTTGTGTTATTTGTATTGTACGCCACCTAGAGTGGCCGGGTAGTCATCCAGATGGGCGGCTAATAAATCAAATCAAATCAATCAATCAATCAATCAATCAATGTCTTCTGCAAAATGTGGAGGCTGGTGGCTCTGATTTCAATGGGGCCATGAATCCATTCTGGGTTTCAGAAAGAACCAGCAAGAACTCTAAAGAGCTATCCAAGGGGCTGAACCCATTTTAGGGATAGGGTTCAACACTTCGGATTGTTCCTTTTTACAGCTCTGGCTGGTTCTGACTGAAACTCAGAATTTAATCACAGCCCCATCAAACTCGGAGCCACCAGGCTCCACTGCACACTGCATGCCCCCTTTTCCCTGGTTTAAAGCACCCCCTACAAAAAAGCTCTGCACATAACATGACTGGGGCAGGGATGTCATTAAAGACATAGACCAGTCGCCATTATAGAGAGAGAATCCTCTGCAACGTGCTGTATTTCTGTGGCAGACATGCTGGCGTTCATTGGCAGAAAAGGCGATGTGAAAATGGTGTGAAGTTCAAGTTGCAAAGTCTGGAAACCTCACCTTTTCCTGCTTTTAATCCAGTGCCAGGCTGCTTTTCCCCCTATAACCCTCTTCACCTCCCTTTTCCAGGTGAATACTTTTACATCAATTGTCATACGCCTTGACCATGTGCTGTCTGGCACTTCTATTCATTTGCACTGCCACTGCTTGACGCTGCCCTGGCATTGCCAGTCGACTTGAGCCCAGCATTTGGAATGGTGTGTGGTGCCCTGGCACTGCCATGATGGGTCTGAAAGATGCTGGGTAAGAGACGGTGGGCTCTGCCGATCCCTCACAGTAAGATAACTAGCATTTATGAAGGATTGCTACTCCAAGATTGAAACTTACCAATCCGCCCTTGAAAGTAGCGAGACGGATGATGCAGAAGATGCAGTGTTGGGCTTGGGCAGGGAAGACCCAGTTTCAACTCCCTGCTCAGAGACAGGGCTTACTGCCTTGCCCCACTTGTTATGACTTGGCATAACATACCTCATAGGGCTGTGATGTAAATTAAAATAGGACAGCCACATAGATAGTATCCTGAACATTGTTTAGCTAAACACAGATGGTATTTCAAATTTGAATAAAATAGGAAGCAGTCTTTTTACCAAATCAACTCACCAAGGCTAGTTTTGTGTAATCTGCCTTGCAGGAGCCCCATCATCTCACTGCCTGAGATCCTGCTTTTGTGATGGGGCCACAGACTGCATCCTCTGAACACAACGCAGGCCCTCTACCAGGAACATTGGTCTCTCTCCATCCCCTGCTACAAATTCTTGTTTCTTGACCTCTCCCACTTGCCCATCTTTGCTCAGAATGTAACAGAACACTGACAGGTCTGGATGGACACCTGATGTTAGTCATGCTGAAGTGACTCTTCTTCTTTTCAGATGCAGACCATTGCACCAAGTGTCCAGAAGATCAGCATCCAAACAAGGACCAAGATCAATGTGTCCCCAAAGATATAACTTTTCTGTCCTATAATGAAACATTGGGGATCATTTTGAATTCTTTTGTCCTATTCTTATCCTTAACAACTGGTTTCATTTTAGTAGTCTTCATTAAATTCCTAGAAACTCCAGTAGTCAAATCTAATAACCGGGACCTCTCCTACATTCTCCTTATCTCCCTCCTGCTTTCCTTCTTGTCCTGCTTCCTGTTCATTGGCTGGCCAAAGAAAGAGACCTGCCTTCTCCGACAAACTGCCTTCAGCATCATCTTCTCTGTTGCTGTCTCTTCAGTGTTGGCCAAAACCATCACTGTGGTGCTGGCCTTCCTGGCCACCAAGCCAGGGAACAAAATGAGGAGATGGCTCAGGAAGGGTCTTGCAAACTCGATTGTAATTTCTTGTTCTGGTCTCCAAGTTGTCATCTGCACCATCTGGCTGGGCATTTCTCCACCCTTCCCTGACTCTGACATGCACTCTCAGCCTGGTCAGATCATCCTTCAATGCAATGAAGGATCTGTGACTATGTTCTATACTGTGCTTGGCTACATGGGCTTCTTGGCTGCCATCTGCTTCACGGTGGCTTTCTTAGCCAGGAAGCTGCCTGCAGCCTTCAATGAAGCCAAACTGATCACCTTCAGCATGCTGGTCTTTTGCAGTGTTTGGATTTTGTTTGTGCCCTCCTACCTGAGCACAAAGGGCAAATACATGGTCGCTGTGCAGGTCTTCTCTATCTTGGCCTCCAGTGCTGGCTTACTGGGCTGCATCTTTCTTCCCAAGTGCTACATTATTTTACTGAGACCTGACCTGAATACAAAGGAGCATATCATGATGAAAACAGAGCATGGCATCTGATCTTTAGTACGAGAGATGGGCAAGAATTATGGTCCAACAAGGATCAGATAAGAACCATAGCTTATGGTGGGGCAACTATGGAAAGTATCCAAGGGCAGCCTTCCTTGCAAGGAGAGGGAGCTCTTAAAAACTAATGAAACCTTTTCCTTTTATGGTCACATCTGTCTGGAAGTGACAAACAGTAAAGTGCCTGTGTGTTTGTTAGTTGAGGAGAGAAAGATGAATGATTAAGGCCCGTCTACGCTATTTGCGTTCCCCTTATTTTCACCGACTTAGTCTACATAAATGTTTATGTAGACTAAGACGTGCCAAAATAAGGAACGCAAATGGCGGTGGCCATGGCCGCCACCATTTGCGTACGCGCGAGTTTTTTTTTTTTTAATTAGCCGTGATAGGCTACGTAAAGATTTACATTGCCTATCACGGTGTTTTTTTAAAATCTAGCCGTGACAGGCTACATAAATCTTTACGTAGTCTATCATGTTTTTTCGTTTGTTTGTTTTTTTAAACCTAGAAATGGCGGTGGCAGCAGCCGGTCAGAAGACCGGCCACCGCAGCCGCCACCACTGAACCGCTGCCAGAGCCACTGCCGGAGCCGCCGCCGCCAGGAAGATCCACCCCAGGTAAGTCCTATCCCTGGGGGGGGTGGCGGGACGGTGGTGGTCCATTCTGCCACAGATTTCGGGGGGCCGAATGTGCTGGCATTTGGCCTCCCCGAGATCCGTGGCAGAACTTTCGTACATCCCTAACTCAAATGCATTTCTTCCTTTGGGGACAGAAAGGAAGTTGGGCAAAGATCCCCTCAGGACCCTGCTTCAGCTGGACTGTCCCTCCCTTTTCTTCCAGGTAGGGATGTACAAAAGTCACTTACCTTATGACGAAATTGATTCACGGTGGGGGGGAAGCGCTCCGTCCCTCCCCCTGAAATTCTGGCCGGGGGGAAGCGCCCCGTCCCTCCCCCCTGAAATTCTGGCCGGGGGGGAGGCGCCCCGTCCCTCCCGCCGCGAAACCTGGCCAGCCGGGAACGCAAATGGCAGCGGCCGTAACCACCGCCGTTTGCTTCCCTGCAGTCAGCCGTGATAGGCTACATAAATGTTTACGTAGCCTATCACGGCTGAGAAAAGAAGAAGAAGAAAAAAATGAGTGTACACAAATGGTTGGAGCTGCCGCCGCCAGGAAGATCCACCGCACGTAAGTGCCATCCTGGGGGGGTGGCGGGGGGGTGGTGGTCCATTCCATCACCGATTTCGGGGGGCCGAATGCGCTGGCATTTGGCCTCCCCGAGATCCGTGGCGGAACTTTCATACATCCCTAACTTAAATGCATTTCTTCCTTTGGGGACAGAAAGGAAGTTGGGCAAAGATCCCCTCAGGACCCTGCTTCAGCTGGACTGTCCCTCCGTTTTATTCCAGGTAGGGATGTACGAAAGTCACTTACCTTATGACGAAATTGTTTCACGGTGGGGGGGAGGTGCTCCGTCCCTTCCCCCCAAATTCTGGCCGGGGGGAGGCGCCCTGTCCCTCCTGCCGTGAATCCTGGCCGGCCAGGAACACAAATGGCGGCGGCCATAGCTGCTGCCGTTTGCGTCCCTGCAGTCAGCCGTGATAGGCTACGTGAATGTTTATGTAGCCTATCACGGCTGAGTGAAAAAAAAGAAGAAAAAAAGCCCATACGCAAATGGCGGCGCCCATGGGCGCCGCCATTTGTGTTCCTTATTTTGGTACGTCTAGTCTACGTAAACATTTACGTAGACTATGGCGAAAATAAGGGGAACGCAAATAGCGTAGCGTCTACGCGCGGGTTTTATTTTACTCAGCCGTGAGTTTATTTACGTAGCCTATCGCGGTATTTTTTAAAAATCTAGCTGTGATAGGCTATGTAAATCTTTACGTAGCCTATCACGTTTTTTTTTTAACTGGAAATGGCGGCGGCGGCAGCCAGTCAGAAGACTGGCCACCGCCGTCGAACCATCGGCGAACCATCGCTGAACCGCCGCCGAACCACCACCGCAGCTGCCGCCGCCAGGGAGATTCACCTAAGGTAAGTCCTGTCCTGGGGGGGCGGGGGGGCAGACCGCTTCGCCACCGATTTCAGGGGGCCAAATCCTCTGGCATTCATCCTCCCCGAGATTTGTGGTGAAATTCTCTGACATCCCTACTTCCAGGACCTACTAACATCTACTGCCCTCCGGAATGTTTCATTATGAGTTGTGATGTTTAAAATTCTTTCATAGGCATTTGTATTAGTACATTTTTAGGGCTCTGCACCTGAATCCCAGAGAGGACTGAGGGAACTGAGGTCAAAGTGGCCGATGACCCTCAAGGGGCCACCAAAATATTATTAGAAGCATAAATGGGCCATTTATGCCTTTAATATTGTGTAGATGGCCCTCTATGCCTATTGTCTACACCCCATTTACTTACCGGAAGAAGAAGAGTCGATTAAAATGGGGACTCCCTCTGAGACTGCATCAGCTCAGGGAGCTCCTGATGGGTCCAGGGGGAGCTGGGTGGGGGGTTGGTGAGGGGCTCTCAGGACTGGGGGCAGAGGGAGTTTGGTCTGTCCAGATTGCACTTCAGATCCAGAGGTCGAAGCAGCTTGGCCTGAGCTGGGTCAGCACCAATTCAAAGCTCCGAATCATCCCCCAGAGTGGGTCGAGGGGTCAATGCACAGCCCTAGCATTTTTCTATTATTTGTAAGCTGCCTTGGCAGGAGTTTGTCCTCCAAGGTGAGATAGAAATGAAAGGAAGGATGGGAGAAAGAGAGGAAGGAAGGAAAAATCCCTTGGTTTAATTCTGTTCCTGATCATCAAACAGAGATGCTACATTACTTGGTGGTTCAAACAGGAAAGAGCAAGCAACAACCTCATCCACCATACCTTCTTTGCATTACGTTGTAGGTCATTTAGGGGAGTTTTCTAGATCTCTGTTTATATGGATAATTAAGAATAAAAGCATTGATACGGTACACTTGGATTGTTTTCCCTCCTCTGAGGTCATTCAACAAATATATTTTGTGTCATGCTCAGCCCAAAACAATCAAGAAACACCACAGGCTGACAGATTGACACCATGGCCTCCCTAACAAGAAGCATTTTCCCATGTCCCTGTTAAAAAAAAACCCCAAAGCATCCAAAGGAAGAGTTCAGTATAACCGAGAAGCTGAAATCCTGCATTGTGAATGCTTGTGGAGTGCAATGAAGCCACTATTTTCCTGAGCCCCCATATTTGTTTAATAAAACTGAAGATACAAAGACAAAGCTTCACATTTTCTGCTTTCTCCCCCAGAGCACTATAATGAAGAACCTTTTAACTCAGTCCCCTCCTCAGTGTGCGGGAATGGAGTTCCCTCTCTCTTTCTCTGGCTATGGATGTGGAAAAGCCATTGGAAGTTGCCTTATGGTTGGCCAACCAGGCTAACTTCCCATCTGTTTCCCCTCAAAGGGCCAAGGCAGAGAAGTGCCTTTCCCAGCCCTGTCAACCAGATCCTTCCAACTGGAGATGCCAGAGATGGCACCTGGGCCCTTCCGCAAGCGGAGTTTATGCTTTGCTACTGATCAATGGAAAAGGTTAAATAGCTGTTGCAGATGCCACCATTTTTCAGTTTCTGTCAACATATGTCTGTTAGGAGGAGCCAGACTGTTAGGTGAATGTAGCCTAGGATAGTGGCAGCTGCTCTACAGGGTTTCAGACAAAGGGCTTTCCAAGCCATGCCAAATCCAGGGATCTTTGCAAGCCTGGAGATGTCACAACACAAGTGCAGGAAGGAGGAGAGGGACCAGCTGTGGCTGTCAAGGGTGGGTCTGAGGCACAGGAGGGATATCCCCATCATCTGCTTCTACCTGAGCTCCTTTGTTCAAAAAAATGGGCAGAGGGTCTTGGGCCATGATTCAAACAAGACACTGAGCCATAGCCACCTCCCTGCCATATGACTTAGGCCCACCCACCCCTTCTCCATTTCCCTGCCCAGGAGTTTTTCCTAGGGATGACAGAGAAATCCTCTGCGGATTCAAATGAGGCTGGATTCTTTGGAATCTGGCCTCAGGAATCCACAGCGGATTGGGACCCCTTACCTCCACTCCAGGAGGACTGGAGACAGAATGGCACTCGGCTGCTTCTTGCCAGCCAGAGCTGTTCTCCTCCTCCCTGTCCCTACCGATTGCCATGTCTTTTCTTAAAAAAAAAAAAAAAAAGCTGGATGTGCCCATAGACTTATACACAAAATAGAGTCGGGAATCTTGTGTATAAGCCTATGGACACATAGACCTAGATGCAAGATTGATGACTAGGGATGGCGGAGAATTTCTCCCCGAAACTTCGGGGGGCCGAGCGCCAACGTGTTCGGCCCCCCGAACAAGTTTTGGGGAGAAATCCTCCAACCCCCCCCGCCCCCCGCACCCCCCCTGGGACGGGACTTACCTTCACCGAATGTCCCTCCCAGTGGCGGGTCCGGCCGGCGGTTCGGCGGGTGTTTGAGCGGGGTGGGAGCGGCAGCCGGTCTTTCGACCGGCCGCCGCCGCCATTGCAATCAAAGAAAAAAAAAACGCCCCCTGATAGGCTACGTGACGATTCAAAGATTTGCAAAGTCAGCCGTGATAGGCTACGTCAATCGTCACGTAGCCTATCACGGCTGACTTTAAAAAAAAAAGCGCGTATGGATAATGGCGGCCCCCATAGGGAGCCGCCATTCCCGTTCCTTATTTGGTCGCTGTAGTCTACGTAAATGTTTACGTAGACTACGGTGAAAATAAGGGCAACGCTATTTGCCTTGCCCTTATTTTCGCCATAGACTACGTAAACATTTACGTAGAGTACAGCGACTAAATAAGGAACGCGAATGGCGGCTCCCTATGGGGGCCGCCATTAGCGTACGCACGTTTTTGTTTTTTTTTCTTAAAGTCACCCGTGATAGGCTACATGATGACTGATGTAGCCTATCACGGATGACTTTGCAGTTCTAGCTGTGATAGGCTACGTGAATCGTCACGTAGCCTATCAGGGGGCGTTTTTTTTTTTAAAAAAAAAACTTTTGCGTTCGCGGCCGGGCGAGGCGGGAAGCCTCCTCCCTGGCCTGAATTTCGGCCGGGGCAAGGCGGGAAGCCTCCTCACCCCGGCCTGAACTTCGCGGGGGGAGCAGCGAAGCGCCTCCCCCCCATCGCGAACGTCCTTCGACGACAGGTAAGGGACTTTCGTCCACCCCTATTGATGACTGTATTTGCATCTAAGTCTATGGGCACATCCTTCCTGCCAATCACCATTTTTATTTTTTATTTTATAGAAAAGACATGACAATCGGCAGGGACGGGGAGGAGGGGAACGGCTCTGGCTGGCAGGAGGGAAGGTAAGTGGCCCCCAAGCTGGTTCCCCCCCCCTGGAATCCTCACAGAGTGGAGCCACTCCGGATTATTTGAGGGGGGAGGAATGGATCACCTCCCCCCCCTGGATTCCCCACTGGAACAGATGGTGGGGAGTCCGTACACCCCTAGTTTTTCCCCACCAAATCCTTCCAGTGGGAAATCATCATCTCCCCCAGACCCTGACTACAGCTGACCGGTCTCCTCCCAAGGAAGGAAGGGGAGGGCAGAAAAAACATGTATTTGGCATGCTCTGGAAATGCCAGCTGTGGCTTCAACCCCGAGCACATCTGTCTCCCACACCAAAAATAGAGGTCTCTCTTGGTTGCAGGAGGGAACAGCCAGAAGGGAGGGAGGGATAGGATAACGGGAACCACACAAACAAGCACACAAGCTATGTTGTATGATATGCTAGGGGTGTATGGAATACTCACCCCATTCTGGTCCGGGCGTCCACGGGGGGGAGGCGATCCTTCCCTCCCCCTGGAATCCAGTCCGGCCGGCTCCCCTCCATGGCAAGTCCGCGGAGCCACCAGCCGGGGCCGCCCGCAGCCAGACTTGTGGCGAAGGGGCTTGTGTAACTCAGTGAAGCCATAAGCTATGCCATGCAGAGCCACCCAAGACAGACAGGTCATGGTGGAGAATTCTGACAAAATGTTGTCCACTGGAGAAGGAAATGGCAACCCACTCCAGTATTCTTGCCAAGTAAACCCCATGGAACGTATCACATTCCCATCATTTGAATGGGGTACGGCTACCCTTGAAAGACCAGGTCTGCAGCCTGGGGGTCATTTTGGACTCCCAGCTGTTCATGGAGGCTCAGGTGTCAGCTGTGAGCCGGACAGCGCTGTATCAACTCCATCTGATACAGCGGCTGCGCCCCTTCCTTCCCGACCATCTGCTCCCATCGGTAGTACATGCCCTGGTCTCCTCTCGTTTAGACTACTGTAATGCGCTCTACGTGGGGTTAACCTTGAAGATGGTTCGGAAACTGCAGCTGGTACAGAACGCGGTGGCTCGCCTGATTAAAGGCAGCCGCCGGCGAGATCACATCACTCCAGTGCTGAAGGAGTTGCACTGGTTACCAGTTGTTTTCCGGGCCAAATTCAAGGTGTTGGTTTTGACCTTTAAAATCTTATATGGTTCCGGCCCAGCCTATCTTAAGGAGCGCCTCCAGCAGCACCAGACAGGCCGCTTAACAAGATCAGCCTCGGATGGCCTTCTCTCTGTCCCATCAGCCAGG
The DNA here is from genome assembly GCF_057233095.1 of Heloderma suspectum. Classification (NCBI taxonomy): domain Eukaryota; kingdom Metazoa; phylum Chordata; class Lepidosauria; order Squamata; family Helodermatidae; genus Heloderma; species Heloderma suspectum. The sequence continues at coordinate 385,139,731 of NC_139459.1, read as the reverse complement.
ACAGCTAGACTGGTGGGGACGAGGGAGAGGGCCTTTTCTGTGGTGGCCCCCACTCTGTGGAACTCCCTCCCTAGGGAACTCCGTCATGCCCCCTCTTTAATAAGCTTCCGTCATGCATTAAAAACGTGGCTGTTCAGGCAGGCATTTGGGGTTGGTTAGGGTATTTTAGAATTATTTTTTTTTGTAGAATTTTATTGTTTTAAACTGTTTTTATTGTATGTTGTACATGGCCCAGAGTGGCTGGGTGACCAGCCAGATGGGCGATTAATAAATTTAATAATAATAAATAAATAAAATCACAAGGCTAAAAGAGATGACGCCGGAAGATGAGCCCCTCAGGTCGGAAGGTGTCCAATATACTACTGGGGAAGAGCAGAGGGAATTTCCAAGTAGCGCCAGAAAGAGTGAAGCGGCTGGGCCAAAGCCGAAAGGACACTCAGCTGTGGATGTGTCTGGTGGTGAAAAGAAAGTCCGATGCTGTAAAGAACAATATTGTTTAAGACCCTGTTGCTGGAAAAGATTGAAGGCAAAAGGAGAAGGGGACGGCAGAGGATGAGACGGCTAGATAGCATCACTGATGCAATGAATATGAACTTGAGCACACTCCGGGAGAGAGCGCAGGACAGGAAGGCCTGGCGTGCTATGGTCCATGGGGTCACAAAGAGTCGGACATGGCTTAATGACTGAACAACAACAACAGGCACTAAATGGATTAAGGCACATGCATTTAAATGTCCCTTTACAGTAAACTGAACTTATGGTTATACTATATCATACATCTTCATGATGAAGAGACTGTTGCCTGCTAGATAAGCAGCAATTCCCTCCAGTCAAAATCATAATGTTAGTGAAAACCAGATTGATATGTAATGATGACAATGACCCCACTGATATGACACACCCACAGATCCAGGAGAGTGTCCTCTATGCAATAGCACTGAATTGTATCTGGCCCATGGTTTTCTCTCTATGCAGGACACTATGAAGTGTGGCACACCAGGCCAATTATACCTGAAATATGTATAAAAGAAGAAGGAACTGGGTCTCTCCACCCCTGCTGTAGTTTCCTCTGTTGATATATGCAATCTCCATTTAACCATTTTCAAAATTTTTCATTGGCACAGAATGTGCATGCTGAAAAGTCCAACTTCAATAAGGGCACCTCCAGTTGGAAGGATCTTGGCTAACAGGACTGGGAAAGGCCCCTCTCTGCCCTGGCCCTTGGAGAGCTAGTGTCTGGGAGAGTAAATAGGTGTATGGATGGCTTGGCTAAGCAGAAGGCCTCCTACATCTTTTCTGTGTCCAGTGAGTCACCTTGATTAATTGAAAAATTTGTGAACGTTTGATGACATCACCCCATCTAACAGGAATGGGGAGGGTATGATGGCAAACAGCAACCAGATTTTGCCTCTCATTTGACTCTGTAGCCTGTTAATTAGAAGATATGAACAGAAAAAAAAAACACATAAGAAGAGCCCTGCTGGATCAGACCAAAGGTCCATCAAGTCCGGCACTCTGTTCACACAGGGTCCAACCAACAGTGCCGACAGGAAACCAAAAAGCAGAACGTGAGTGCAAAGCACCCTCCCACCCATGTTCCCCATCAACTGGCATACATAGGCATACTGCATCTGATACTGGAGGTAGCATATAGCCATTAGGGGAATGTGTGAAAAGGCTATTGGTTGTGATTTGGTGAGGGAGGAAAAAGAAATCATGATTCTTTGCCTTTGCATTGCAAGTTTAATGAATCAAATAAGTGGGCTCAGTAAAATAAGGATTTCACTGGACTCTGTAAACATTCATCATGCAGGACATGGGCTTCTAAGTTGTTTCAAACTCTTTCTCTGCAAAGATATTTTTACAGGGAAAGATGGGAAATGCGTCTCGTAAGTGGGGGCATGTTGTCAATGTGTTGTTGTTGTTCAGTGGTTAAGTAGTGTCTGACTCTTTGTGACCCCATGGACCATAGCACGCCAGGCCTTCCTGTCCTCCGCTCTCTCCCGGAGTGTGCTCAAGTTCATATTCATTGTATCGGTGATGCTATCCAGCGATCTTATCCTCTGCCATCCCCTTCTCCTTTTGCCTTCAATCTTTCCCAGTCTCAGGGTCTTTTCCAGGGAGTATTCTCTTCACATTAGGTGGCCAAAATATTGGAGCTTCAGCTTCAGTATCTGTCCTTCCAATGAGCAGTCAGGGTTGATTTCCTTTAGGATGGACTTATTGGACGTCCTTGCAGTCCAGGGGACTCATAAGAGTCTTCTCCAGTACCACAGTTCGAAAGCATCCATTCTTCGGCGCTCAGCCTTCCTTAGAGACCAGCTCTCACAGCCATATGTTGCTACTGGGAAAACAATAGCTTTGATTAGAGGGACATTTGTCGGCAAGGTGATGTCTCTGCTTCTTACTATGCTGTCTAGGTTTGCCATAGCTTTCCTCCCAAGGAGCAAGCGTCCTTTAATTTCCTGGCTATGGTCACCGTTTGTGGTGATCTTGGAGCCCAAGAAAATAAAATCTGCCACTGTTTCCATTTCTTCCCCTTCTATATGCCAGGAAGTGATGGGGCCAGATGCCATGATCTTCGTTTTTGTAATGTTGAGTTTCAAATAAGCTTTTGCACTCTGCACTTTCACCCTCAACAAGAGGCTCTTTAGATCCTCTTCGCTTTCTGCCATTAGGGTGGTATCGTCTGCATATCGGAGGTTGTTGATAATTCTCTTGGCAATCTTAATTCCGACCTGTGATTCATCCAACCCGGCGTTTCTCATGATGTACTCTGCATATAAGTTAAATAAGCAGGGCAACAATATACATCCTTGCCATACTCCTTTCTCAATTTTGAACCAGTCAGTTGTTCCATGTCCGGTTCTTACTGTTGCTTCTTGACCCTCTTGCAGGTTTCTCAGGAGACAGGTATGGTGGCCTGGTACTTCCATCTCTTTAAGGATTTGTCACAGTTTGTTGTGATCCACACAATCAAAGGCTTTAGAGTAGTCAATGAAGCAGAAATAAACGTTTTTCTGGAATTCTCTTGCTTTCTCCATGATCCAGTGAACGTTGGCGATTTGATCTCTAGTTCCTCTGCCTCTTTCAAACCCAGCTTGTACTTCCGGTAGTTCTCGGTTCACATACTGCTGAAGCTAGGGATGTACGAAAGTTCTGCCACGGATCTTGGGGAGGCCGAATGCCAGTGCATTCGGCCCCCTGAAATTGGTGGCGGAATGGCCCCCCACCCCCTCGGCCCCCTGGGATGGGACTTACCTGGGGCGGATCTTCTGGCGGCGGCAGCTCCGCCGGCGGCTGCGGCAGTGGTTCTGCGGCGGCAGCTGCAGCGGCCGGTCTTCCAACTGGCTGCCACCGCCGCCATTTCCAAGTTTAAAAAAAAAAAAAAAGTGATAGGCTACATAAAGATTTACGTAGCCTATCACGGCTAAATTTTAAAAAACACCGTGTTAGCCTATGTAAATGTTTACGTAGCCCATCACGGCTGAGTAAAAACAAAAACAAAAAAACACGCGTACACAAATGGCAGTGCCTATGGAAGCCGCCATTTGCGTTCCTTATTTTGGCACATCTTAGTCTACGTAAACATTTATGTAGACTACGGCAAAAATAAGGGGAACGCAAATAGCGTAGCGTCTACGCTATTTGCTTTCCCCTTATTTTTGCCGTAGTCTACGTAAATGTTTACGTAGACTAAGACGTGCCAAAATAAGGAACGCAAATGGCGGCGCCCATGGGCACCACCATTTGTGTATGCGCGTTGTTGTTGGGTTTTTTTTACTCAGCCATGATAGGCTACATAAACATTTACGTAGCCTATCAGGGCTGACTGCAGGGATGCAAACGGCGGCAGCTACGGAGAATCCCTGCGAAGTGGAGCCGGCCGGCCAGGATTCCCGGGGGGGGAGGGAAGGAGCGCCTCCCCCCCCAGCCAGAATTTTGGGGGGAGGGAGGGAGCACCTCCCCCCCAGCATCAGCATAAACACGAACAGGTAAGTGACTTCCGTACATCCCTAGCTGAAGCCTAGCTTGCAGGATTTTGAGCATAACCTTGCTGGCATGAGAAATGAGCGCAATTGTACGGTAGTTTGAACACTCTTTGGCATTGCCCTTCTTTGGAACTGGAATGTAAACTGTCCTTTTCCAGTCTTGTGGCCACTGTTGAGTGTTCCAAATTTGTTGGCATATTGAGTGCAGCACTTTAACAGCATCATCTTTTAGGATTTTAAATAGCTCAGCTGGAATACTGCCATCCCCGCTAGCTTTGTTGTTAGTAATGCTTCTTAAGGCCCACTTGACTTCACTCTCTCTTTGATTTCTGGCTCAAGTTCAGCGACTGCACTATCATGACTTTCAGGGACATTCAGATCTTTCCTGTATAGTTCTTCTGTGTATTCTTTCCACCTCTCCTTAATCTCATCTGCTTCTGTTAGGTTCCTGCCTTCTTTGTCCTTTCTCATGCCTGTCTTTGCACAAAACGTTCCATTGATATCTCTGATTTTCTTGAAGAGATCTCTAATCTTTCCCATTCTGTTGTTTTATAGAATCATAGAATAGTAGGGTTGGAAGGGGCCTACAAGGCCATCGAGTCCAACCCCCTGCTCAATGCAGGAATCCAAGTCAGAGCATCCCTGACAAATGGCTGTCCAGCCTCATCTTGAAGGCCTCCAGTGTGGGAGAGCCCACCACCTCCCCAGGTAATTGGTTCCATTGTCGTATTGCTCTTACAGTCAGGACGTTTTTCCTGATGTTCAGCCGGAATCTGGCTTCCTGTAACTTGAGCCCATTATTCCTTGTCCTGCACTCTGGGATGATCAAGAAGAGATCCTGGCCTTCTTCTCTGTGACAACCTTTCAAGTACTTGAAGAGTGCTATCATATCTCCCTTCAGTCTTCTCTTCTCAAGGCTAAACATGCCCAGTTCTTTCAGTCTCTCTTCATAGAGCTTTGTTTCCAGTCCCCTGATCATCTTTGTTGCCCTCCTCTGAACGCTCTCCAGTTTGTCTGCATCCTTCTTCAAGTGTGGTGCCCAGAACTGGACACAGTACTCCAGATGAGGCCTAACCAGTGCTGAGTAGAGGGGAACTAGTACTTCCCGGGATTGGGAAGCGATGCTTCTATGAATGCAGCCCAAAATAGCATTGGCCTTTTTTGCAGCCACATCACATTGTTGGCTCATATTCAGCTTGTGATCGACAACAATTCCAAGATCCTTCTCGCTTGTAGTGTGGTTGAGCCACATATCCCCCATCTTGTAACTGTGCATTTGGTTTCTTTTTCCTAGGTGCAGAACTTGGCATTTATCCCTATGAAATGTCATTCTGTTGTTTTCTGCCCAGCGCTCCAGTCTATCCAGATCACTTTGAATTTTGTTTCTTTCTTCCAAAGTATTAGCTATCCCACCCAATTTTGTGTCATCTGCACATTTGATCAGCATTCCCTGCACCTCCTCCTCCAAGTCATTAATAAAAATGTTGAAGAGCAGTGGGCCCAGGACTGAGCCCTCCGGTACCCCACTCGTTACCTCTCCCCAGTTTGAGAAGGTCCTGTTGATAAGCACTCTTTGAGTCCGATTCTGTAGCTAACTGTGGATCCACCGGATCGTTGTTTCATCTAGCCCACTTTTAGCTAGTTTGCTCATCAGGATATCATGGGGCACTTTCTCGAAAGCTTTGCTGAAGTCGAGGTATATGATGTCTACAGCATTCCCACAGTCTACAAGGGAGGTTACTTGATCAAAAAATGAGATCAGATTTGTCTGGCAGGACTTGTTTTTGACAAATCCTTGTTGGCTTCGAGTAATCACGGCATTGTTGTCAAGGTGCTTCCAGATGGATTTCTTTATGATCTGCTTTACACGTAGCTCACGAAAGAAGGGAAGCGAAAAGCAAGGGAGAAAGGGGAAGATATACCCAACTGAATGCAGAGTTCCAGAGAATAGCAAGGAGAGACAAGAAGGCCTTCTTCAATGAACAATGCAAAGAAATCGAGGAAAACAACAGAATGGGAAAGACTAGAGATCTCTTCAAGAAAATTGGAGATCTCAAGGGAACGTTTTGTGCAAAGACGGGCATGATAAAGGACAAAGAAGGCAGGGACCTAACAGAAGCAGATGAGATTAAGAAGAGGTGGCAAGAATACACAGAAGAACTATACAGGAAAGATCTGAATGTCCCTGATAGCCATGATAGTGTGGTCACTGAACTTGAGCCGGACATCCTAGAGAGTGAAGTCAAGTGGGCCTTAGGAAGCATTAGTAACAACAAAGCTAGCGGAGATGACAGTCTTCCAGCCGAGCTATTTAAAATCCTAAAAGATGATGCTGTTAAAGTGCTGCATTCAATATGCCAACAAATCTGGAACACTCAACAGTGGCCACAAGACTGGAAAAGGTCAGTTTACATTCCAATTCCAAAGAAGGGCAACGCCAAAGAGTGTTCAAACTACCGCACAATTGCGCTCATTTCACATGCCAGCAAGGTGATGCTCAAAATCCTACAAGCTAGGCTTCAGCAGTATGCGAACCGAGAACTACCGGAAGTACAAGCTGGGTTTAGAAGAGGCAGAGGAACTAGAGATCAAATCGCCAACATTCGCTGCATCATGGAGAAAGCAAGAGAATTCCAGAGAAACGTTTATTTCTGCTTCATTGACTATGCTAAAGCCTTTGATTGTGTGGATCACAACAAACTGTGGCAAATTCTGAAAGAGATGGGAGTACCAGACCACCTTACCTGTCTCCTCAGAAACCTGTACGAGGGTCAAGAAGCAACAGTAAGAACCAGACATGGAACAACCGATTGGTTCAAAATTGGGAAAGGAGTACGACAAGGCTGCATATTGTCACCCTGCTTATTTGACTTATATGCAGAGTACATCATGAGAAATGCCGGGTTGGATGAATCAGAGGTCGGAATTAAGATTGCTGGGAGAATTATCAACAACCTCCGATATGCAGATGATACCACCCTAATGGCAGAAAGTGAAGAGGATCTAAAGAGCCTCTTGTTGAGGGTGAAAGAGGAGAGTGCAAAAGCTGGTTTGAAACTCAACATTAAAAAAACTAAGATCATGGCATCTGGCCCCATCACTTCCTGGCATATAGAAGGGGAAGAAATGGAAGCAGTGACAGATTTTACTTTCTTGGGCTCCAAGATCACCGCAGACGGTGACTGTAGCCATGAAATTAAAAGACGCTTGCTCCTTGGGAGAAAAGCTATGGCCAACCTAGACAGCATAGTAAGAAGCAGAGACATCACCTTGCCGACAAAGGTCCGTCTAATCAAAGCTATGGTTTTCCCAGTAGTAATGTATGGCTGTGAGAGCTGGACTATAAGGAAGGCTGAGCGCCGAAGAATGGATGCTTTCGAACTGTGGTGCTGGAGAAGACTCTTACGAGTCCCCTGGACTGCAAGGAGGTCAAATCAGTCCATCCTAAAGGAAATCAACCCTGACTGCTCATTGGAAGGACAGATAATGAAGCTGAAGCTCCAATATTTTGGCCACCTAATGCGAAGAGAAAACTCCCTGGAAAAGACCCTGATGCTGGGAAAGACTGAAGGCAAAAGGAGAAGGGGACGGCAGAGGATGAGATGGGTAGATAGCATCACCGATGCAATGAATATGAACTTGAGCACGCTCCGGGAGAGAGCGCAGGACAGGAAGGCCTGGCGTGCTATGGTCCATGGGGTCACGAAGAGTCGGACACGACTGAACGACTGAACAACAACAACAACCAGAATTTTCCCAGGGATTGATGTCAGACTGACTGGTCTGTAGTTCCCAGGTTCCTCCTTTTTACCCTTTTTGAAGATAGGGACGTTAGCCCTCCTCCAGTCTTCTGGCACTTCCCCTGTCCTCCATGATTTCTCAAAGAGAATAGACAGCGGTTCTGAGAGTTCTTTTGCCAGTTCCTTTATGACTCTAGGATGCAGTTCATCTGGCCCTGGAGATTTGAACTCATTCAAAGTAATGAGGTGTTCCTTGACCATATGCCTGTCGATCTCAAGCTGCAATCCTGCCCCTTCAGCCTGGACTTCGCCTTTGCCAGGGGGGTCATAGACCCTCTTTGGGGAGAAGACTGAGCCAATGTAGGAATTGAGCACCTCTGCCTTTTCTTTGTCATCTGTTATCGTTTTGCCATCCTTATTTAATAGCTGAACCACCATTTCTTTCCTCTGCCTTTTACTATGCACGTAGCTGAAGAAAGCCTTTTTGTTGTTTTTAGCATCCCTCGCTAACCTCAGCTCATTCTCAGCTTTAGCCTTTCTGACGCCATCCCTGCAATTTTGTGCTATCTGCCTGTACTCTTCCTTTGTTACTTGGCCTTCTTTCCACTTCCTATATGTGTCCTTTTTTGTTTTCAGGTCATCCCTACGCTTTTTGTGAAGCCACATTGGCTTCTTCTGTTGTCTTCCACCTTTTCTTCTTGTTGGAATTGCTTGTGATTGTGCCTTGAGAATTTCCTTTTTTAAAAGCTCCCACCCATCTTGGACTCTTTTCCTCGCTAGCATCGCTTGCCATGGGACCTTACTGATCATTGTTCTGAGTTTATGAAAATCAGCTTTCCTAAAATCCAGGGCATGCGTTTGACTACACTCGGCTTTTGCTTCCCTTAGAACCAAGAACTCAAGTACAACATGGTCGCTTTCCCCCAGAGTTCCTGTAGCTGCTACTTTCTCCACTAAGTCATCTCTGTTGGTTAGGATCAAGTCAAGGATAGCCAATCCTCTAGTTCCTTCCTCTACTTTCTGTAGGAGGAAGTTATCCGCCACACAAGTCAGGAATTTCCTGGAGGGGCCATGTTTTGCAGAATTTGTCTCCCAACAAATATCGGGGAAATTGAAGTCCCCATTACTACTACATCATGCTTCCTTAAAACATTGGCTATTTGCTTTTCAAAAGTTTCATCCTCGTCTTCTCCTTGGTTGGGTGGCTTGTAGTAGTCTCTGACCACCAGGTTCCTTTATTCTTTGCTCCATTTATTTCAACCCAGATGCTCTCGATGGGGCTACCAAGCTCCTCCTCCTGTATTTCTGTGCAGAGATATGTATTTTTCACATACAGTGCAACCCCACCTCCCTTTCTGTTCCTCCTATTCTTTTTGAACATGTTATATCCTTCGATTGCTGTATTCCAGTCATGAGAGTCATCCCACCAAGTCTCAGTTATACCTATCAGGTCATAATTTCCCTCTTGTATTAAGTGTTCAAGTTCGTTCTGTTTGTTTCCCATACTATGGGCATTAGTATATAGACATTGAAGACCATGTGCTTCATAGTCTGGCTTTCTTCCTACATGTGTCTGAAGACTATTATTGGGTGCTATCAGAGCTGTTCTCTCCATTACAGTGCATGCGCCTATGTCCATTGTTACCCCCAACATTACATCTCCCTTCCCCGTAGGATTCAGTTTAAAGCCCTCCTGATGAAGTTCTTCATGCTGTGGCCAAACACATTCTTCCCAGCCTTTGTGAGGTGCAACCCATCCCTAGCCAACAGCCCATCTTCCAGGAAGTATAGCCCGTGGTCCCAGAATCCAAATCTCTCTCGTCGGCACCACCTTCGTAGCCAGTCATTCACCCGGAGTATTTTTCGTTCCCTTTCTATCCCTCTTCTAACTACTGGAAGGATGGATGAGAAAACTATCTGGGCCCCAAAGTTCTTGAGTTTCCTTCCCAAAGCTTCAAAGTCTGACGTGATCTCTTCGTAGCTCCGCTTGGCGGTATCATTTGTTCCCACATGGATGAGAAGAAAGGGATACCTGTCAGTGGGCTTTATGAGTGCAGGCAACCTTTCAGTCACGTCTCTAATCTGTCCTCCCAGGAGACAACATACCTGGTGAGTCCATGGGTCTTCGCGACCTACTTGGGTCTCGATCCCACGCAGCAAGGAGTCTCCCACTACTACCACCCTTCTCTTCTTCTTCTTGTAGGCCTGGGTTTCATCGCCTCTGTTTGACTGACCTTTAGCCTCTTGCTCACTCTCATGCAGGTTCCCCTGTGATTCTTCCTCTGCAGGCTGTCCTCCAGTCTCATCCGCAAGTACCTGGAATCTGTTCCACAGCTCCACTGCTTCCACTGATGCAGAGTGGTGTCTAGTTCTTCTTCTCCTAACTGTCACCCTTTTCCAAGGAGTATCCTCTATTCCATTTTTCTTCACCTCAGCATTTCCCACTGCCTCATCTTGCTGTTGCTCTTCAAGCTTCTGGTCTGCCCTTTGCTGCTGTAGTTCCCCCATTCTGTCCAAGAGCTCTTCGTGTTCTCTTATTCCCCAGAGGGTCGACAGTCGCCGCTCCAGTCCACTTACTTTTTCCTCCAGCAGCGTGATCAACTTGCACTTTTTGCAGGTGTAGGCCATGTTGTTCTCAGGCAAGAAAACAAACATTGCACACACCTTGCAGGTCACCACCACTGGAGAGTCTTGTCCTTCCATAGCCTCTTTTCCCTTTTTGTGTCTAGCTTTGTGATTGTTCTAGACTAGCCTGTGCCTGCTCCTCTACTTAAAAGCAGAGTCCCACTGGTGTGAAAGTGTGTGTTACAAGACAAATAAATGGAAAAAAGTTAGTTAAAATAAAAAATAAAAATAATTAAAAAAATGTTAGGGGCCTCCCCCTTGACCTCCCCTGCCGAGCTCCCCTGGCCAACTCCTGTTTGCTCCCCCTGTCCGCTCGCTCTGTTCGCTCGCTCTCTGGGAGCTTGCCTACTTCTGTAGTCCCTGTAGAGATGGCGGAGAATTTCTCCCCGAAACGTGAGGGGCCGAGCGGCAACGTGTTCGGCCCCCTGAAGAAGTTTCGGGGAGAAATTCTCCGCACCCCCCCCCCACTCCCTGCACACACCCCCGGGACGGGACTTACCTTTCCTGAATGTCCCTCCCGGCGACGGGTCCGGCCGGCGGTTCGTCGGGTCTTCGTCAGGGGCGGTAGCGGTAGCCAGTCTTTCGACCAACTGCCGCCGCCGCCATTCCAATAAAAGAAAAAAAAAACGCCCCCGTGATAGGCTACGTGACGATTAACGTAGCCTATCACGGCTAGATTTGCAAAGTCAGCCGTGATAGGCTACGTAAATCGTCACATAGCCTATCACGGGTGACTTTAAAAAAAAAAAAAGAGCGTAGATTTAAAAAGATTTACGTAGACTACAGCGACCAAATAAGGAACGCGAATGGCGGCTCCCTATGGGGCCACCATTTGCGTACGCGCTTTTTTTTTTTTTTAAAGTCACCCGTGATAGGCTACGTGACGATTTACGTAGCCTATCACGGCTGACTTTGCAGATCTAGCCGTAATAGGCTACGTTAATCATCACGTAGCCTATCACGGGGTCGTTTTTTTTTTTTTTTTAACTTTTAATTTCGCGGCCGGGCAAGGCGAGGCGCCTCCTCCCCGGCCTGTATTTCGGCCAGGCAAGGCGGGAAGCCTCCCCCCCGGCCTGAACTTCGCGGGGAGAGCAGCGAAGAGCCTCCCCCACACCACGAAATGCTGCGAGACCAGGTAAGTGACTTTCGTGCACCCCTAAGTCCCTGGACCAGCTGGAGCAGCTTGCTCTGCTCTGCTCTGCTCTGCTCAGCTGGGAGGTGGGAAACAGACTGAAGCTTCCTGCCCAGTCAGCTGCTGGGAGTACTCAGACCACACCCCTCCAATTCAGTTGGAGCTCTCAGAAGTACCTGGTGAGCTCACAGCCAATCAGAAGGATAAAGGGCAGCCCCCTGGGCTTTCTGCAACCCACTTACCTCTTAGCCTCTGTCTCCTTTGTCTCCTTTGTCTCTTCAACCACTGCAACTCCCCTGGCCAACTCCTGTTTGCTCCCCCTGTTCGCTTGCTCTGTTCGCTCACTCTCTGGGAGCTTGCCTGCTTCTGTAGTCCCTGGACCAGCTGGAGCAGCTTGCTCTGCTCTGCTCTGCTCTGTTCAGCTGGGAGGCGGGAAGCAAATCATTTTCCTCAATTTCTTTGCATTGTTCATTTAAGAAGGCCTTCTTGTCTCTCCTTGCTATTCTCTGGAAATCTGCATTCAGTTGTGTATATCTTCCCCCTTCTCCCTTGCTTTTCGCTTCCCTTCTTTCCTCAGCTACTTGTAAACCTCATCAGACAGCCACTTTGCTTTCTTGCATTTCTTTTTCTTTGGGATTCTTTTAGTTGCTGCCTCCTGAACAATGTTACGGACCTCCGTCCATAGTTCCTCAGGCACTCTGTCTATCCGGTCTAATCCCTGAAATCTATTCCTCACCTCCACTGTATATTCACAAGGGATATGATTTAGGGTATACCTGAATGGCTTAGTGGTTTTCCCGACGTTCTTCAATTTAAGCTGAAATTTTGCAAGAAGCAGCTCATGATCTGAGCCACAGTCAGCTCCAGGTCATGTTTTGACTGACTGTATAGAGCTTCTCCCTGTTTGGCTGCAAAGTATATAATCAATCTGATTTCGATATTGACCATCTGGTGATGTCCATGTGTGGAGTCCCCTCCTGTGCTGTTGGAAAAGAGTGTTTGCTATGATCAGCGTGTTCTCTTGGCAAAACTCTATTAGCCTTTGTCCTGCTTCATTTTGTACAGCAAGGCCATGCTTGCCTGTTATCCCGGTGATTTCTTGACTTCCTACTTTAGCATTCCAATCCCTTATGATGAAAAGGACATCTTTTTTTGGTGTTAGTTCTAGAAGGTGTTGTAGGCCTTCATAGAACCGATCAACCTCAGCTTCTTCAGACTCAGTGGTTGGGGCATAGACTTGAATTACTGGGATGTTGAATGGTTTGCCTTGGATTCAAGATCATTCTATCATTTTTGAGGTTTCCCACCCTTTTATTGACTTTTATTGGAGTGCTACTCCATTTCTTCTAAGGGATTCTTGCCCACAGTAGTAGATATAATGCTCACCCGAATTAAATTCGCCCATGCTTGTCCATTTGAGTTCGCTGATTCCCAAGATGTCTATGTTCAATCTTGCCATCTCATGTTTGACCACCTCCAGCTTAACTTGATTCATTGACCTTACATTCCAGGTTCCTAAACAATATTGTTCTTTACAGCATCGGACTTTCTTTTCACCACCAGACACATCCACATCTGAGTGTCCTTTTGGCTTTGGCCCAGCTGCTTCACTCTTTCTGGCGCTACTTGGAAATTCCCTCTGCTCTTCCCCAGTAGTATATTGGACACCTTCTCATCTTCCTGCCTCATCTCTTTTAGCCTTGTGATAAGTTCCATGGGGTTCTCTTGGGAAGAATACTGGAGTGGGTTGCCATTCACTTCTCCAGTGGACCACATTTTGTCAGAACTCTCTGCCATGACCTGTCTGTCTTTGGTGGCCCTGCACGGCATAGCTTATGGCTTCACTGAGTTACGCAAGCCCCTTCGCCACAACAAGGCAGTGATCCATGAAGGGGTGTCAGTGTGTAAATCTGTTGTATTCTTTGAATCTTGTGGGTTGTGCATTACACAAAGACTGGGTTCAGATGAAAGAATAACACACAATGGGTTAAGTAAGCCACAGTGACTTATTTAACCCACCGTGGTCTATTGTGTCATCCGGTGCACACCATGGCCTATTCTGATTGCCTACAGAGTTGGCTGGCAAGGCTTCTTAGGGATGTACAAAACCCCCTTACCTTATGTCCGTGGGGGGTCCGCAGGGGGGGAGGCGATCCATCCCTTCCCCCCCCCGGAATCCTCGCAGGCCGGCTCCGCTCCGCGGCGAGTCCTCGGAGCTGCTGGCCGCCTCTGGCTGCTGGTGGACTTCCAGCCACTGCCAGTCTGCAGACGCAAATGGCATCTGGCATAGCGGACACCATTTGCATCCCTGCACTTTGCCATGGTAGGCTCTGTAAATCTTTACGTTGCCTATTGCAGCAAAGAGAAGGGACGTAAATGTTGTCCACTATGCCGGACGCCATTTTCTTCTGCAGACCGGCAGCAGATGGCAGCGGACAGACCAGACCTGGCCAGGGGCAGATAGGATCCATTTTGGGGCAACTTCACGGGGTGGCAGAGGTGGGTGGTCCATTCCGCCACAGACTCCGAGGGGCCGGATTCTAAAGAATCCGGCCTCATTGGAGTTTGTGGCGGTATTCTCTACCATCCCTAAGGCTGCTATGCTCTAGCCTGCAGAGCCCTATTTCTGAGAACTGACAAGCTGCCCAGTGTCAACTGCCACTAAACAAACACCGTCTTCACTGATACCAGACTACAGTTACGAAATGACAGCTTCCCCTAGTAGCCAGCCTCATGCTATCCCACTACGCCACTACAGCGAAGTTACTCCCTGATCGCTACTTTGAAACTGCGCACATTGGGAAATGGGGGAAATATGGGAATAGGGCAAGAACTGCTCACTTTTCCATGAAGAAGCACACTTCCACAACTGTCCACTACAGCATGTGGAGGTTCCCAAGGAGGGCATCCCAGCTGTGTGATTTTACCCCATTCCAGCTAACTCTTAGGGAGCTATAGCTCCCACCGCCTTTTTCCTTCTCTTGTCACTTTTCCATGAAGAAGCAGAATGGTGGTGTGGGGCGGGGGGATGTGCATTTGCATTTTTGCCCAAATTCGCTTTTGTGCAAATTTGCTTTAGCACTAAAGCGCTATAGAGAACAGAAGTGGCTCTGCCAGCAATGTGGGGGGCGGGACTGAAATCCGTAACTCCACATTATTGTCATAGATTTTGATGACAATACAGGTGTTTATGCTAGCAATGGCTCTTGGGGGGAAATGTGCATTTGAGGGTTTTGTCCCAATCCTGAGAACCCCAAAGGGTTTATTTCTGCCACCCCCTTTATGTTGCACCCTGTATTTCCCTCCTCTGGGGTAATCGCAGAGTTTTGATGGTGCATAGGGTGAAGGCTAGGAGAGGCTAGTGTGAAGTTTGGTCCTGATCCTGGAAAAGTCCAAGGTTTTATAGCCACCACCCCCTTTTTGGTGCACACGGGATTTCCTCTCCTCTGTAAGTAACTGCACAGGGTTTTGATGGTGTGTCTGGTGCCTCCTGACTAGTCTGGTCCTGATCCTGCAAACTTCCAGTGCTTTAGAGCCGCCACCACCTTGTCAGGGTGATGCTGGAAGCACTGAATTAAGCCCCTGTACTTCACCCCCAGCTCTCCCTCCCTCGTTGGGATACTGTGGAAGGTTAAAACAGGCTGCTGCAATGTTGTCAATAGGTGAAAGAGAGCAACTGCTCAGGTGGGAGGACTGCAGCGGGACAGGGGGCGGGGTGTGTGACTCAGATTACACACAATAGCTTAATAAACTACTCACAGTACCTTATTAGCTAAGTTGTGTGGCAGGGCATCATGGACTATTTTAACAATAAGCTACCACTGATGCAATGAATATGAACTTGAGCACGCTCCGGGAGAGAGCGCAGGACAGGAAGGCCTGGCGTGCTATGGTCCATGGGGTCACGAAGAGTCGGACATGACTGAACGACTGAACAACAACAACAACTGAGAGTAGCTTATTAAGTCACCATGGCTCACACTGACATCCAAATGTGGCCAAAGAAATGTTTATCTTGATGATATAATCGGAGGGGAAACAAAATTCAAGTGCGCCATGAAAGTTTGTCTTGCTTTCTTGATCACATTCCAAGTACTCATTTGAGATCTACAAGGCAGTCCTCAGTGCCCCACCTCATGATGCAATTAAGGTATGAGGGTCAGGGTTTTTGCTTGGTTTTTGTTGTTTGCAAGAGCAAGTAATGTGGCATCTCTGTTTGTATCTGGAACAAAATTAAACCAAAGGATTGTTCCTTGTGAGAAATGTATTTCTTCATTGATTTATTACAATTTATTATTATTTATTCATGTGTTTATATTATTATTTATTGGAAACAGAATTAAAACAAAGGATGCTTCTCTTTCTTTCTCTCTCTCTCTCTCTCTCTCTCTCTCACACACACACACACACACACACACACAGTTACTGATATCCCACTGCTTACAAGCAAGGTATGAATGCATTTTAAAGATCCACTCATTTATATATATATATATATATATATATATATATACACACACACACACACACACAGACACACACACACACATAAATAAAAACTCATAAGGATCCAGCCTACAAGGTGCTTGATGGAGAAAGCCCAGTGGAGGAAGGGAGGGACAGTCCAGCTGGACCGGGGGCCTGAGGGGATGTTTTCCTGCCACCCTCCCTCTCCCCAGAGGAAGAAATGCATTCAAGGTCACCCAGAGTCGAAGGAAGAATGCTGGGAAGGAGTCTGTGACCCTGGGGAAAAGGGCTGATCCCTCAGGGGCTCAAGCAGGAGAATCAGCAGCTCACTCTGCATGAATTGCTCAGCCTCAGGAGCCAAGCCAGAGTCAGCAGAGGGACCCTGTTGGCTCCGTGGGCCACTTAATCACTGCTGGGCTGGGGACTGGAGTGATCCTCTCTGGCCCTTTGCACAGGTGCTGCTGCAGCAGCAACACAGCTGAGACCAGGCCAGCAGTTCCCTCCCCTTACATGGCTCGAGGCTGACTAGAGCAGGAAGGTGCTTGTTTCCTGCCACCTGAGTCCCTGTTTCAAGACCACCCATGGTGCCCTGCAGAACTTCCTCATCGTGGGCTGGGGAACTTATGAACCCTCCAGATGTTTTGGCCTACAACGCCCACCAGCATGGGCCAGCATCACCGTTGGTGAGGGATGATGGGAGTTGTAAGCCAAATATCTGGAAGTTCAAACATTTCTGGACTACTTCAGAGCTTTTATTATTTTATTATATTTTATTTTATTTTAACAGGTGCCCACCAGTCACAGTAGTGTCTCTATCTGTCCTCATCTAACAAAGGTAAGAGAATCAATGACATAGTGATTCTATGAGGAGCAGGTTAAAAAAGGTATTTCTTCCAGGGCTCCCCTTCTTTGCACTGAACACCTTCCTCTGTTTCTGGATCTACCAGCAATCCATGAGAATGGGACAGACCATGGATGTGTTCTATAACTCTTTTGCCGCCATCAGAACATGCAATTCTTATCCAGATTGTTGTGGGGGTGGGATTCCCATTTTTATTTTTTTTGTCATGAGATGCTCCTTTGTATTCAGATCAGGCCTCAGTACAATAAAGTAGCACTTGGGAATAAAGATGCAGCCCAACAGCCCAGCACTGGAAGCCAAGATAGAGAAGACCTGCACAGCTACCACATATTTGCCCTTCGTGCTCAGATAGGAGGGCACAAAGGACACCCAGACACTGCAAAAGACCACCATGCTGAAGGTGATCAGTTTGGCTTCATTGAAGGCTGCAGGCAGCTTCCTGGCTTGGAAAGCCACCATCAAGCAGATGGCGGCCAGGAAGCCCATGTAGCCAAGTGCACTATAAAACATGGTGACAGACCCTTCATTGCACTGCAGTAGGATCTGTCCAGGCTGAGAGTGCATGTCAGAGTCTGGGAATGGTGGAGACATACCCAGCCAGATGGTACAGATGACAATTTGGACACTAGAACAAGAAATTACAATGGTGTTTGCAAGACTCTTGCCCAGCCATCTCTTCATCTTGTTCCCTGGCTTTGTGGCCAGGAAGGCCAGCACCACAGTGATCGTTTTGGCAAACACAGAAGAAACAGCAACTGAGAAGATGATGCTGAAAGCTGTTTGTCGGAGAACACAAGTGGCTTTGCTTGGATGGCCAATGAACAGGAATGAGGACAAGAAGGAAAGCAGGAGGGAGATGAGGAGAATGTAGGAGAGGTCCCGGTTGTTGGCTTTGACTACTGGAGTGCCCAGGAATTTGATGAAGATTCCGAACACAAAGCCCGTGGTTAAGGACAAGATTAGTGCAAAGGAAGCCAGGACAATTCCCAAAGGTTCTTCATACAAAAGAACAATAACATCCTTACGGACACATTGATCTTGGTCCTTGTTTGGCTGCTGATCTGCTGGGCACTTGGTGCAATGATCTGTATCTGAGAAGAAGGAGAGTGACTTCAGCATCACTACCATCAATAGTACACGGAGAACAGTCCGTATTCTATTACATTTGGAATGAAGATGTGGATGTGGAAGAGGTCAGGAAATAACAATCTGTAGTTGGGCAGGGAGAGAGAGAGAGTCAAACATTCCTTGGTTGAGGAGATTCAACCCAGGGCCTCATTGCCAAGGAGGGATCTTAGTATCAGGGTAAGAAAAGCTGCAAGGAATAGAAGAGAGAATCAAGAGAAAATAGTGTATCCAGGCCTCTTTGGTGGAGTAAGTTATTAGGCTTATTTCCCAAGGGACCACCCTTTCCTCTTAAGTAACCCACCTTCCTGAGTGGAGATTGTTCCTTCCACACATGGTGCACAAGCGTAGCAGCAAGGGGGCTCTCCTTCTCGAATCTCCATGGCATATCCAGGGCGACAGCTCTCAGTGCACCTGGAACGAGGCACAGTCTAGCAACAAAGAGAAGGAGCATCCAGGAAAAGGTGTTAGATGTATTTCTGTGGATAGACAAGAACCATAGAGTTTGGAAAGGGCCCCGTGAGATCTCTAGTCCTAGTGACACCAAGTAACCCCAGGCACTGGTTTCAGGGAAGAAGTATTGATGCACCAGACCATGGCAGGGAAGCCTTTCTGGGCTGCTTGTTTGATTCAGCAAAGATCATTCAAAACAATGACAGAAAGATCAAGACAGAAGAAAGAACACATCAGCAAGTTGTTATTTTTCATACAAGAACACAACAGCGAGGAATGAGAGAAGTTCCCAATGAGGTTGTCAGAATGGCAGCGGAAAGAGAACTGAGGGAATAGGTGGGAACCTGTTAGGGAAATGTGGAAAACAGTAGGGATGGCAGAGAATTCCGCCATGGATCACGGTGAGGCCAAATGCCAGTGCATTCGGCCCCCTGAAATCTGTGGCGGAACGGCCTGCCCCCCCACCCCCCGTGGATCCCCCCAGGGAAGAGACTTTCCTGGGCCAGATCTTCTGGGCGGTGGCAGGTCCGGCGGTGGGTCCGGCGGCGGCTTTGGCGGTGCCGCCATTTGCAAGATTTTTTCTTTTTTTTACAGAGACGTGATAGGCTACATACGTTTTTACATAGCCTAAAACGTCTGAGTAAAAAAAAAAAAAACGCAAATGGCAGCAGCTATGGCTGCCGCCATTTACGTACGCTTTTTTTTTTTTTTTTACCCAGACATTTTAGGCTACGTAAAAACTTATGTAGCCTAAAACGACTGGGTAAAAAAAAAAAAAAGGCGTACGCAAATGGCGGTGGCTCCGGCTCCGGACACCGCCATTTGCGTTCCTTAGTTTGGGCCGTCTTAGTCTATGTAAATATTTACGTAGACTAAGATGGCCCAAACTAAGAAACGCCAATGGCAGCGGCCATAGCCACTGCCACCATTTGCGTACGCAGATCCCCCCCCCCAGAGCCCTCCGCGGCTGGTCCTGGCCAGCTGCTCCGCGGAGCTACCGTGGAGCACAGCCGGCCATGGAGGATTCCGGGGGGGGGGGAGGAATGGAGCGCCTACCCCCACGTCGAGGATTCCGGGTGGAGGGACAGAATGCCTCCCTCCCCACCATAAACATAATCCGCGAAAGCTAAGTGACTTTTGTACACCCCTAGAGAAGAGTTCATGCCCAAAATTCCTCAGCTATAGAAGTTACATTCAACAATATGTGTGATGCACACAGACCATAAAGAACTGAAAGATGCAAAGTAAAATAATGAAACAAACAAAAATACAATCCTCAAGTAACAGAAATTACAAACTACAATGAAACAGCTACCATAACATATTACGCCAGTACTTTTCCAGCCTTACTGGCTACCAGTCCATTTCCAGGCCCGATTCAAAGTGCTGGTATTAACATTTAAAGCCCTTAACGGCTTGGGGCCGGGTTATCTGAAGGATCGACTCCTCCCATATGTGCCTGCCCAGACCTTAAGATCATCGTCAGCGGCCCTTCTCCGTGAGCCCCTGCCAAAGGAAGTGAGGCGGGTGGCTACTAGGAGGAGGGCTTTTTCTGCTGTGGCACCCCGGCTCTGGAATGAGCTCCCTAGTGAGGTTCGCCTGGCACCTACATTGTATTCCTTTCAGCACCAGGTGAAGACCTTTTTATTTTCCCAGGCATTTTAGCATTTTAGCTTTCTAGACTTTTAGCTTTGCTGTTTTAAATCTGTATTTTAAACTCCTGCACTGCTGCTAGGTTTTATTGTGGTTGTATTGTTATATTGTGGTTTTAATGTTCTATATATTTTAAATTGTTTTATTGTGTGCTGTTTGGTTTTAATTTGTGTGAACCGCCCAGAGAGCTTCAGCTATTGGGCGGTATAGAAATGAAAAATAAATAAATAAATAAATACCCTAAAACTGCTAACAGTCAGATTTCAATTCTTACATATACAGCAAATTTCTTTGTTAGGAATTCAAAATATATACATTCAGTCACTCTGAATGCTATTGCTCTTAACTGTGCAGGCGATATCATAGAATCATAGGATTGGAAGGAAGCCCGATTCCCAGGCTGTCTCCCATCCAAGTACTAACCAGGGCTGGCCCTGCTTAGGTTCTGGGATCAGGCAACATCAGGCGCATCCAGCCCTGTTAACTTGATGTTTTATGTTCCATTATTACCTGTTTTTTTAAGCTATATTTTTTAGTCATATTCGATTTTCAAAACATTTACCACTAACAAACCTTTTCCCCTACCCCATTAAAATTCCTAGGCCACACAATGGCTTCTGAGTTAATGGTGAGCTTCATGTCAGGGGATGACTGTCTCTTCACACCCCCAATTTTCTCTCTACCACGAGACCTGTTGGGAAACAGCACCCAATTCACGATATCAAAGTCGGCTACCAGCTCCCCATTCTCATCCAAAGACAGTCCGTCCATGGAAATATTAGAAAGATGTCCTTCTCTTAAGAATGCATGGAGCTAGAATGACAGAAAAAAGAACCAACATTTAGTATAAGATAGATAACACCTTTCATGTTACAATTAAACACATTTTCTCAAGATGTATTTTCTCTTATCTATGCGGTTAGGGATTAGCAAACTCCATTATCTTAACACGGTTGCTGCCCACACTACACTGGCCGCATGGAAAATGATCACTGAGTTTATCTAAAATACCACCCAACAGAATGAAATGACTTTGTATCTTTGGGCAACTATGGACTAACATGTCCCTCAAGCCTCATGCCTGTTTGTATGGAAAGAGAGGTTTCTTTACATTTTGGAATCTCAGATAACAGATGCTAGTGCTTCAGTAGTATCTATTGGACTTGGCTTTTATAGCTATCATATGTAAGAGGAATCACCACATAGTTATTTTGCTGTCTTCCTACTTAGGCTGCAGTGGGTCCTGGGGTTGGACTCTGTGGTCTTATAGGCCCCTTCCAACCCTACTATTCAGTGATTCTGCCTGTCTATGTTCTTATCCCTGTATATGGCTTGTTTCAACAGTCTTTTTGGATGACCTAGGGATGTCAGAGAATTCTGCCATGGATCTCAGTGAGGCCAAATGCCAGTGCATTCAGCCCCCCGAAATCTGTGGCAGAACGAAGCCCCCTGCCCCCCCAACCCATGAAAGGTGCACGAAACAGAGCACTTACCTGCTGCCGTCTGTGCTGACTTGCGAATGGCGGCTGCCCTGCGGCCACCATTCGCTTCTTCATCATAGCTATGATAGGCTACGTAAGTATTTACGTGGCCTATCACGGCAAGCCCCCCCCAAAAAAAAACAGCATACACAAATGGCGGCAGCTACGGTGGCCGCCATTTGCATTCCCTATTTTTAGCCATTTTAGCCTACATAAACATTTACGTAGGCTATTATGGTGAAAAAAAGGGGAACGCAAATAGCGTAGTGGGCGCCATTTGTGTTCCTTTTGTTCCCTCCCGTTTTAGCCTACGTAATATTTATGTAGCCTAGAATGGTGAAAAATAAAGGAATGCAAATAGTGTCCACTACGCTATTTGTGTTCCCTTTTTTTCGCTGTTTTATCTTACATAAATATTTACGTAAGATCAATCAGTGAAAACTAGGGAACGCAAATGGCGGCCACCGCAGCTGCCACCATTTGTGTACGCTGGTTTTTTTTTGGGGGGGGGGTTAGCTGTGATAGGCTACGTAAATTCTTACATAGCCTATCACAGCTGCAAGGATGGCAATGGTGGTGGCAGCAGCCCGGCCGCAGCCAGCCAGGAGACCAGCTGCCGGAGCTGCCGGAGCCACTGCCGCTGGAGCTCCTGCCAATGCCGCCGGAACCACCGCTGCTGAATCCACCGGCCATTGAGGATTCTGGGGGGGAGGACCGGATCGCCCCCCCATCGAGGATTCCGGAGGGAGGGACGGAGCACCTCCCCCCCCAGCACGAAAGATTTCGCGAAAAGGTGAGTTTCATACACCCCTATAATTTTGTACACCTCTATCGTGTCTCCCCTTTCTCATCTTTTCTCTACATTAAATAGTCCCAGGTGCTGTAACCTTCCCTCACAGCAGAGTTGCTCCAGCCCCTTGATCATTTTAGTTGCTTTTTCTACACTTTCATGAACACTGCAGTATCCTTTTTTAGGTGCACTGACCAGAACTGTACACAGTACTCCAAGTGTGGTCACAGAATTTACTTGTACAAGGGCAGTGCGATCTCACCAGATTTGTTTTTATTGTTTCTAATTTTCCAGAACTATGGAGTCCAGAGCAGGTTTCTGAAACAGCAGCTGTACTACTGCTTCTGTAAGAGCAGCAGGCACCAGCTCTTCATCAAAGGATGTGTCTACTACACTCTGGAAACAATCAAGAATTCCTCCACCCCCCACCGAGCTAGGAAGAGTTCAGAGGGTGTGTGGCTGGGCACACTGCAGCAAGCACTGTCACCAATATGCAGGAGATTGCATTAAATAGTCCTTGGGCCACTCAGAGGAACTTCCTCAGGCAACTCCTTGAGGGAGATATGGAGGCAACAAAATAGCCAGTGTTTCCTGCCCTCACTGTCATGCAGTAGGGATGATTATTTATTTATTTATTTATTTATTTATTTATTTATTGCATTTATATCCCACCTTTTTTCCTCTTGCAAGGAACCCAAGGTGGCTTACATTCTCCTCCTCCTCCTCTCCATTTTATCCTCACAACAACAACCCTGTGAGGTAGGTTGGACTGAGAGTCTGTGACTGGCCCAAAGTTACCAGTGAGCTTTATGTGCTCTAACACATATTTGGTCATCTTCACCCCAAGTCTTCCACTCACTGCAGTGGTTTTGTAGAAGAAAAAATGGAATACCTGCCATGGCTGCAGCCTCTGATGTTCCAGCCTGTCTCTTCCACCCACCATCAATATCTCCTTGGTTCGGGATGAATATGCAGCATTCAAAGTATGAGCCATGATTAGGATACAGTTGTAAGTAGAGTAGCTATCTTGAGACAGGGCTCTCTCTATCTCCTCCTGGGGCAACATTTCCAGTTTCTCTTTCTCTGTGTATCTTGTCCACATTCTCATGGACAAACGATGCATTGAATGGAAACAGTGGAAGGCATTCTGCCAAAACCATGAAATAGCAACAGAATATGGATTGTAGTAGTCATGTTTGGTCCTTGTTTGGGTCTTCATTGTAAATGACAAAGAACCATGAAGAAACTGAAAGTGACTAGGTTCCAAAGACAAGAGTGAGTAGAGGTCCTGAAATGTTGTTGTGATCCAGACTTTTGCCCCAGTTTGTTCCTTCTCAAGTATTGCTTGTATCCATAAAATTGGAAGACAGATGTAGTGAGAGTCTGTATAGTAAACAATTACATTCACTTGTCTCCACACGACAGAAAGTTCACTTATGTGTATGATTTTTCGTGGTAGCCTTTTTGAGAAGGCCACACAAATTCCACTGCTGATCATCGGGGGTGTCAAGGTACCCATGAACCTTTCCCCACTGTCAGTGTCTGGAGCAAAGAGACCAACCCATGTCCATCCGAAAAATAGGAGCAGTTGGATGACCCCAGGGTACTGGGTTTCTTCCTTCGGGGCCATCCGGTAGACAAAAGGGAAAGGAGCTTTATCATTAAGAATAGGAGCGGCAAAGCCATAACTGATCTAGAGAGAAAATGAAGAGAATGGTCTTTTGTATTGTTTTGTTTCCAGGATGAAAGTAAGGTATGTATTAACCTGAATTATGAGTATCACACCAAATGCCTGTCACTATGATAGGTGTGGCGTACAGTATATGAGGGGGATTGCCTTTGTGGGGCAGCCCTTCTTCCTCTGGTTTATTGAAAGAAGTACAGGGGGGTCCTCTGTCAGTGGAGCTTCCAGGCTTGTCAGTGGAGCTTCCAGGGCAAGTCAGCCAGCCCACCAAGTGTCAAAACAGCCCCCTAAAGGCAATGCATTTATTTCCCTCATAGCAGTGAATGATATCTTTTCATGTATTCAAAATACAGTAGAGCAGGGTCCTTGAGGACATCAGTAGATGGAGGATAAACCTGTTAACATAAGAACATAAGAAGGACCATGCTGGATCAGACCAAGGGTCCATCTAGTCCAGCATTCTGTTCACCCTGTGTCCAACCAGCTGTTGGCCAGGAACCTACAAGCAGGGCAGGAGCACAACAGCACCCTCCTGGGCTTGCGCACATGCTCTGGTTTCAAGAAATCCTACACCTGTTTCCAAATTCATGGCTGCATATCCAGAGCAGAATTTGTTGACTTGATCCATCCAGGGATACCGTATAATACCTGGTTCAGTGACTTAGCTCTGAATACTCTGAGGGCAAGGGGAACTCTCTGACCACCATGGGTGTAATAAAAACAAACAGCAGCAGATGGACTTCAATGTGCAGGACTGAGTACATTTTTTGCATTCTAAGCTCTTCTTAAGATTATATTGGGAATAAAAACCTAGGTACTTAAATTCATTAACCTGTTCCAATGTATTCCCATTTAATATCCACTGAAAATTTCCCATGACATAAGAACATAAGAAGAGCCATGCTGGATCAGGCCAAGGGTCCATCTAGTCCAGCATTCTGTTCACACTGTGGCCAACCAGCTGTCGACCGGGAACCCACAAGCAGGACGTGAATGCAACAGCACCCTCCCACCCATCTTCCCCAGCAACAGATGTACATAGGCTCACTGCCTCTGGTACTGGTGGTGGTAGCACATATCCATCAAGACTAGTAGCCATTGATAGCCTTTTATTCCAGGAATTTGTCTAACTCCCTTTTAAAGCCATCCAAATTGGTGGCCATCACCACATCCTAGTATTATGAGAGGGAGAAAAATGTCTCCCTATCCACATTCTCCACACCATGCATCATTTTGTACACCTCTATCATATCTCTACTTACCCCCTTTTTTTTTCTAAACTAAACAATCCCAGCTGTTGTAACCTTTCCTCATGGGGGAGATGCTCCAGCCCCTTGATCATTTGAGTTGCCCTTTTATGCATTTTTTTCCAGCAATACAATATCTTTTGAAGTGTGGTGGCCAGAACTGCGCACAGTATTCCAAGTGTGGTCGCATCACTGATTTGTATAAGGGCAGCATGATATTGGCAGTTTTATTCTCAATTTCTTTTCTAATTATGCCTTAAATGGAGTTTGCCTTTTTTACAGCAGCCACACACTGGGTTGTCATTTTCATCGAGATGTCCACCACAACCCAAGATCTCTTTCTTGGTTGGTCATCACTAGCTCAGATCTCATCAGGTTCTGCTTAACATTGGGATTTTTTTTGCCCTAACGTGCATCACGTTACACTTGCTTATGTTGAACCGCATTTGCCATTTAGATACCCATTCTTCCAGTATGGAGAGATCCTTTTGGAGCTCTTCCCAATCCCTTTTTGTTTGAACCACCCTAAATAATTTGGTGTCATCCACAAACTTGCCCACTTCACTTGTTCAGTTGTTGTTGTTCAGTCGTTCAGTCGTGTCCGACTCTTCGTGACCCCATGGACCATAGCACACCAGGCCTTCCTGTCCTGCGCTCTCTCCCGGAGTGTGCTCATGACCTCTTCACTGCTTACTCCTAATTCCAGATCATTTATGAACAGGTTGAAAAGCATTCCTAATACAGATCCCTGTGGGACCCCACTATTTACTTCCCTCCATTGGGAGAATTTACCAATTATTCCTACTCTCTGCTTTCTGTTCTTTAAATGGTGACTGATCCATAAGAGGACATTTCCCCTTATTTCAAGACTGCTGAGATTTCTCAGGTGAAGGACTTTGTCAAAAGCCTTTTGGAAGTCCAAGTAAATAATGTCTACTGGATTACCCATGTCTACATGTCTATTGACACTTTCAACAAACTCTAGAAGGTTAATGAGACAGGACCAACTTTTTGCAGAAGTCATGTTGATTCTTTTTGAGCAGGGCTTGTACTTGTAGATGCTTCCTAGAATTATCTTTGATAATGTCTTCAACCAATTTACCCAGAACTCACTTTAAGCTAACTAATTAGCCTCTAATTTCCTGGATTCCCCCCCCCCCGATCCCTTTCAAAAAACTGGTGTTAACATTGGTAGTCTTCCAGTCTTCTTGCATACTTTGGTTAGAAGATCAGTAATTTCATATATGAGATTTTTGAGAACTCTTGGATGGATACCATCTGGGTCTGGTGATTTCAATTTATCAATAAGTTTGAGAACTTCATCTTTTGTCAAAACTATTTGCCTCAGTTCCTAAGATTCCCTTCCTAAAAACATTTGGTCAGGCCGCATAGGGCCCTGCCCTATATCTTTTGCCATGAAGACTGATGCAAAGAATTTGTTCAGCTTCTCTGAAACCTCCTCCTCCTCCTCCTCCTTTAGTATTCTGTTCACTCCATTGTCATCCAGTGGTCCAACTGCCTCCCTAGCAGGCTTTCTGCTTCTGATATATTTAAAGAATTATTTATTGTTGGCTTTGATATTGTTAGTGATAATACCTCTTCAAAATGCTTTTGAGCATTTCTTTTTGTGCTTGCATCACCTTTGGGCAAGCTTGTGCTGCCTTTTCTTTTCCTCACTTTGGAAAGGCTTTCATGTTGGGAAGGAAGCATTCTTTTCTCCAATAGCTTCCTTGATGCTGCTTGTTCACCATGCCAATGATCTCTTGGACTTGGTGCTACCTTTCCTAACCTGAGGAATACAATTTAGCTGAGCTTCAATTATTGTCATTTTGAGTAACCTCCAAGCATTTTGAAGGGATTTAACCCTCTTGACGCGAAGAGAAAACTCTCTGGAAAAGACCCTGATGCTGGGAAAGATTGAAGGCAAAAGGAGAAGGGGACGGCAGAGGATGAGATGGCTAGATAGCATCACGGATGCAATGAATATGAACTTGAGCACACTCCGGGAGAGAGCGCAGGACAGGAAGGCCTGGCGTGCTATGGGTAGGGATGGCAGAGAATTCTGCCACAGATTTCAGTGAGGCCGAATGCACTGGTATTCGGCCCCCCGAAACCCATGGCGGAACGGCCTCCCACCCCCTGACCCCCTGCGGAATCCACCCCAGGACAAAGTTTACTTGGGGCGGATGTTCCGGCGGCAGCAGCAGCTCCAGCGGCAGCTCTGCTGGTGGCGGCGGCTGGTCTGTTGGCCGGCCGGCTGCTGCGGACTCAAATGGTGTCCGCCCAGGCTGCCGTGATAGGCAATGTAAGTATTTATGTAGCCTATCACAGCAAAGGCAGCCACGCAAATGGTGGCCACCACACCATTTGCGTAGCTGCCTTTGCCGTGATAGGCTACGTAAATACTTACGTAGCCCATCACAGCAAACTAAAAAAGAAAAACCCCGTACACAAATGGCGGTGGCTACAGCAGCCGCCATTTGTGTTTCATTTTTTTCACTGTTTTAGCCAACATAAATATTTACATAAGCTATTACGGCGAAAAAAAGGATAACGCAAATAGTGTAGTGGGTACTATTTGCATTCCCTTTTTTTCGCCGTTAATAGCTTACATAAACATTTACGTAGGCTAAAACAGCGAAAAAGACAGAATACAAATGGCGGCCTCTGTAGCCACCGCCATTTGTGTACGCGGTGTTTTTTTTCCCGGAAGGCTGCCCAGCGGCCGGACGTCTGGCCACGGGCGGACCTGGCTGGCGGCTCCGGGGAATCTCCGCAGAGCAGAGCTGTCCAGATCAGGATTTCGGGGGTAGGTGCGAAGCGCCTTCCCCCCACTGCAAATCACCCTGTCAGAAAGGTAAGTGACTTTCGTACATCCCTACCATTGGGTCATGAAGAGTCAGACACAACTTAATGACTGAACAACAACATCAAACCCTCTTGATTCCCCCTTTCAACTTCCCTTTCAGTGACTTAGGGCATAGAGAAATTTAACCTCTTTGTCATGACTGGAACATGCATCTATCCAGTCAATGTGGGGGTAATTGAAGGCACCCATTATTACAACTCTTCCTTGTTTGGAGGCCTCCCTTTTGTTTTCCATCTTAAGGTTATTCTGAGCATTCCGTTCTGGGTGACGATAGCATGTTCCTAGCACTAAATTCATTTTGGAGCCTGGCATTGTCACCCACAGAGCTTCTGTGGAAGATCCTATACATTTTAGTTGTTCTAATCTGCTCAACACTATGCCCTCTTTGACATAAAGGACACACTGTTCCCTGTCTCGAGTGAGCACACCATAAAAGGCAGATTTAGCCCACTTCCCAGCACTGCTCCAGATGTGGTTTTGGCTGGGTGGGTGGGCTAGAACCTTATTCTGGAATTACAGAATAATAATGGTGGGGCTGTGCCGCTGCTAGGATAGACTCCCCACTGCTCACCAAACAGCTGTTTTGTGAGCTGTGGAGACCATGATTGTGTTGGCAGTGACACAACTGCAGTGGCAATGACCAGGTGCATGGAGACTGGGGCGGATCCCATTTCTCTGCAGCCGGCCATATCTCCCCTCACAATTCATACCTGTGGGATTTTGTAGATGCTCGACAGAGTTGAGATAAGGATGGAGAGGTCAGATTCAGCCCCTTCAAGAATGGCCAGTGGCTGATTCCTTCTACCACAGCTGTAATTTGGGAGGTTGCTTTCCCCACCAGCCAGCAGCTCTAGCATGGCATGGGAAGTGGTTCTTCCATAATAATGGCTCTCATAGATGTTGTAGCCCAGGCTGATGTTGGATAATAGTCGAGGGTTCTGATTGATCTCCTGAATGGCAAACAAGAAGGATAGGATGTGCCAGTACCTTGCATCTAGCAAACTGCAAAAGAATAAATGAAATGAAAATAGATCAGTCACACTGTCATCCTCCACTCAGTGAAAACAAAATGTCACTTCCTTAAAAACAACCAATGAACAACAATAACAGCAATAACCCCAGAGCATTCTGAGGCAGTACTAAGGCCTGTGAATTGATGGGAAATGGTTGCAAAGATTGAAGTAGCTTTGGTGGCCATGGGGACTTTAAAAAGCTGTGGATGTATCATGAAATCATCATCATCAAACCCCCTTTTCCCCAATACTGAGACTCATTTAAGTAAGAATGTAAAGTGTATTGATAAGAATTCACTGTACTACTTAGGAGTGCTATTCATAGTCAGTGTATGCTAAATGTAAGTACAGAGTGATTAGCTATGTACGCTATGAGCTAGCTTAGAGAGCAATCCTATGGCCATTAGGCAGCGGCTAGATGGCCATAGGATTTTTTGTTTTCTCGGAACTGAGCTCAGAGCCAGCACAGTTCATCCCCGGCTCTGTGCTCATAAAAGCAACAGGGAGTGGGGAGAAAAGGAGTGTTCCTGGGGGTGGGGAAGGGAGGGGATGGCAGAAGCACCATTTTGATGCTTCCTCTGCGCCATCTGGCCTCCCCTCCCCCCCCCCGCTCTGAGGCACCCTGGGTAGACAGCCAGAATCGGCTGTCTAGCCTCAATGCAGGGAGGCCAAAGTGCAGAGAAGATCCCCCCCCCATGCTCTGATCACCCTGCATTGGATAGTCAGTCACCTTTGAGTACAGGGGTGGCCTACGATACCCACAGGATTGCGCCCTCCTTTACAAAAATGTGTCCTTGGAAGAAGCTTGCCTCGAGTGGGCGGGTTGATTCTGGGAAGCTAAAAGCTCATTGCCACCTGAGAAGATGGACTTTTGCAAAGGTGCTTCTGAAGTTAGCTGTAAGCCTGGCTGCATGAGGGAGAGGACCTCCAGAAGTGACGAGTAGGAGCTATGACTGAGTCCAGAAAGTCAAGGTGCAAAGATTTGTGTTTAAGATACAGGAACTAGAGCTCTTCCTAGGTAGAATGTTAGAAGTAATATGATTTTTACTTGGTTGTCCAGAGTTGCTGGGAGAACAAGAAGCCTACCAACTATGATTCACTAAGGTCTGCCAATCATGCCTGCCAGACAGGAAACTATAACATCTAAACGATGACTGTTTGCTGGTTGAGAGGATCAGAAGTTTAATTTCACCAAGAAATATTCTAGCAACTACTCCTATTATGCTTCTAATCATCCTAATTGGATTGTACGTAGCAATGTTTTTGCTTGTTTCATCATTGCAAAGTTTTATTATTGCAAGAGATATTGTAATTCTGTTTAAGATATATATATGTGTATATATATATACAAAGTGGTGCATGCATATATATATATACACACACACACACACGCACACACACATCACTTTGTGTTCTCTGGCTTGAAAGGTGTTTAAGGGACTGCAATCCAGGAATTACTTTTTGAAGCCCAGAATTCACTGAGATTTATACACCTGTTGCTGAGTGGGGTCTCTCCCCATAGCCACTATGTTATTTCTAGCTCAGGTGAGTCACACAACTATTCAAGTAAGAGAGACAAGCCAGTCAGAGGGAGAGGCAATGAGTCTCCCATCTCACATGGATGAATCGATGCTCCTGTGCTGAAACCAAGTGCTCAGCCTTTGTATAGGAGGGAGAAAAAGAGAATAGACATTGCTTTCAGCAGCCCAGTCCTTGACTGCAACAAACCATCAGGTTGCCGCAAGGCACTTTGCCAGCATGTCCCTCATTCAAGTGAAAGCATCTGAAAGCACAGAAGTGGGGAAGTTGTAGAAGGCTTAAAATAAAGAGGTCACCAGCATGGTTAACAAGTAGTGCCAAGGAATCTATTAGATAAAAGAGGCTTCTTTCAGAAAATGGAAATCTTGCCCAAATAAGAAGAACATAAAGTAACACGAACTTGCACAAAGGAAATGCAAGCAGACAATAAGGGATGCAAAAAAGAAAGAAAAGAATTGAGGAGCATATTGCTAGTAACATCAATGCCAACAATAAAAAAAATCCTTCTATACATCAGAAGCAGGAAATCAGCTCACAAGGCAATTAGATCATTGGGTGATGATTGAGTTAAAGGAATACTAAAGGAGGATAAGGAGATTGCAGAGAAGCTTAATGAGTTCTTTGCAACTGTCTTCACTGCAGAAGATGTAGGGAAGATAGATGTTCCTGAATTCATATTTTCAGGAAGGGAGTCTGAGGAAGGGGGCAAAGAGTGGTGACAAGAGATGAAGTTCTAGAACTAACTGACAAATTGAAAACAAACAAATCACTGACAATAAACGATAGACCTGCATACAATGGACCCTTGGACCCTTGGTCTTATCCAGCATGGCTCTTCTTATGTTCTTATGTTGTTAAGGCAGATGGGCAGTTGCTTTATCATTCATTTTTCTCCCCTGGTAAAGTATTTCCTTCATAGAATCATAGAATAGTAGGGTTGGAAGGGGCCTACAAGGCCATCGAGTCCAACCCCCTGCTCAGTGCAGGAACCCAAGTCAGAGCATCCCTGACAGATGGCTGTCCAGCCTCATCTTGAAGGCCTCCAGTGTGGGAAAGCCCACCACCTCCCTAGGTCATTGGCTCCATTGTCGTACTGCTCTGTCAGGAAGTTTTTCCTGATGTTCAGCTGGAATCTGGCTTCCTGTAACTTGAGCCCATTATTCCGTGTCCTGCACTCTGGCATGATCAAGAAGAGATCCTGGCCTTCTTCTCTGTGACAACCTTTCAAGTACTTGAAGAGTGCTATCATATCTCCCCTCAGTCTTCTCTTCTCAAGGCTAAACATGCCCAGTTCTTTCAGTCTCTCTTCATAGGGCTTTGTTTCCAGTCCCCTGATCATCTTTGTTGCCCTCCTCTGAACCCTCTCCAGTTTGTCTGCATCCTTCTTCAAGTGTGGTGCCCAGAACTGGATACAGTACTCCAGACGAGGCCTAACCAGTGCGGAGTACAAGGAAACTAGTACTTCCTGGGATTTGGAAGCGATGCTTCTATGAATGCAGCCCAAAATAGCATTTGCCTTTCTTGCAGCCATATAACATTGTTGGCTCATATTCAACTTGTGATCGACAACAATTCCAAGATCTTTCTCGCTTGTAGTGTTGTTGAGCCACGTATCCCCCATCTTGTAACTGTGCATTTGGTTTCTTTTTCCTAGGTGCAGAACTTGGCATTTATCCCTATGAAATGTCATTCTGTTGTTTTCTGCCCAGTGCTCCAGTCTATCCAGATCACTTTGAATTTTGTTTCTGTCTTCCAAAGTATTAGCTATCCCACCCAATTTTGTGTCATCTGCACATTTGATCAGCATTCCCTGCACCTCCTCCTCCAAGTCATTAATAAACATGTTGAAGAGCACTGGGCCCAGGACTGAGCCCTGCGGTACCCCACTCGTTACCTCTCCCCAGCTTGAGAAGGTCCCATTGATAAGCACTCTTTGAGTCCGATTCTGTAGCCAACTGTGGACCCACCGGATCGTTGTTTCATCTAGCCCACTTTGAGCTAGTTTGCTCATCAGGATATCATGGGGCACTTTGTCGAAAGCTTTGCTGAAGTCGAGGTATATGATGTCTACAGCATTCCCACGGTCTACAAGGGAGGTGACATGATCAAAAAATGAGATCAGATTTGCCTGGCAGGACTTGTTTTTGACAAATCCATGTTGGCTTCAAGTAATCATGGCATTGTTTTCAAGGTGCTTCCAGATGGATTGCTTTATCATCTGCTCCAGAATTTTCGCAGGGATTGATGTCAGACTGACTGGTCTGTAGTTCCCAGGTTCCTCCTTTTTACCCGTTTTGAAGATAGGGGCAACGTTAGCCCTCCTCCAGTCATCTGGCACTTCCCCGTCCTCCATGATTTCTCAAAGAGAATAAACAGCGGTTCTGAGAGTTCTTCTGCCTGTTCCTTTATGACTCTAGGATGCAGTTCATCTGGCCCTGGAGATTTGAACTCATTCAAAGTAATGAGGTGTTCCTTGACCGTATGCATATCATATAATCTTCATCTCATTGCAATAGTTCTGTCAGACATAGGACATTAATTTTTCTGGTATTGTGCAGGAGATTGTGTCACAGAAGGACACAATCTCAAAATCACTTGTCCCCCAAAATATCACAGGAAAATACTTTTAACTAACACACCCATTCTCACACCGAGGAACACCGCCTGAGCATTCATCCTCTCCTGAAACGTTAAATTGCATGATGATGCATTTGATTCTTCTTGCTACAGAATAGCTGCAACTCAAATCCATCCAATTACAGTACATTTGCTACCTTATAATAGGCATTTATGCTAAGGATGGAAGGGGACCTATGCAATCACATTTGTGTTTAGACCGTCTCCAAGAAAGAAACAGCCTAGCTACAGTCACAGGGCATAATACCAAAGAGACCTTTTTCTTCTTGTAGCGGAAACAATGCAAGGAAGCCAGAATTATCCCGTCACATGTGTTTGTACCAAACTAAATGTAGCCTTAATGTTGATGATGCTCCAAATTCTCCCTCAAATGGCACAACCAGGGAAAAACAGGGAGAATGATTTTCCTGGTATCACATGGGGTTGCAGGAAATATGGATGATCTCCAGTGAATGGAGACAATAAGAGTTACATGCATTGGGAAGCATTCAATCATCATTACTTACGGATCAAGCCTGGTTAAAGGGGACTCAGAAAATATGTAAGGTTGTTCGGACTTAAAATATTGTGAAGATATAATTCCGCTAAGAATGCAGTCTCCTGGCCGGTAATAATTGGGTGCTCCCTTTCCAATCATATTCCAAGGACATTTTCTCTTCTGCGTCTTGCAGGCCGCATGAGGTAGAAGCAGAAGCAGGAAAAGAAGTGATACCATTCTGGGTCTTCCTGCTTGCTACACCTCTCTGTTCCCTTCACCTCCACAGACAGCTAATCAGAAGAAGCCAGAAAGACTTGCAAGATGGAGGTTGCTGTATCTTTATACATACAAGGAGTTCTGAGCCTGCCCTAGATCTCAGTCAGCTCTCGGTTGCCCAGGAGCTATTTGATGCACCAGACTTTTCAGGTTCAGTGCAAGAACTGACCTGACATTGCCCATGATGTTGATGTTCAGTTCATTGGTCTCAAAGGGAATCTCCAGGAAGCTCTCTTGAGTTTTGTCAAGAATAAAAATATATCACTATATTTCTGATTATCGTCCTCTCTGCAACTGGACTCTGTGTGGCTCAAGGTGCAGGTACAGAGTTAGAGAAAAACATGTTTGTGACAACTCACCAATGAGGCTCCATCTTCTGACATGGGTGGGCAAGGAGTGAAAGGGAGCATGGCTGGACCTATATGAAAGAAACATGAGCAAAAGATCCAACCTCAAGAAAATCTTTTAGAACATATACCCACAGTAAAGAAGATTTAGGCTTCCTGATAGCATTGATCTGCAAGTCCCATCAGTCTGGGCCAGCATAGCCAATGCTGAAGACTTATGGGACTTGCAGTCCAACAACATCTGGAAAGCCATATGTTCCCCATCTGTGATGTACAGAAAAGTGGACATAGTTGTGGCAGTTCCTCAGCTCTGCTCCCTATGGCGGCCCTCCCAATTGCCCCTCTGTGGCTGGATAACCCTGGATTGACAGCCATCAAAGAAAAATGGTAGCTGCCAATTTTGCTCCCTTCATGCGTAAAACAGTCTCATTAATCAAAACTGAGAATAAGCATGTTTGGGAAAGAGGTATATCATGTTTGCCTTCCAGACGTTTCACAGTCAGCAGAGGGTGCAAATTAGGGTCATGACCACCACTGCCATCCATGGGTAATGGCCAGGGCCCCACTGTCATGACAGAGCTCATGGCTGATGCCTACCCTGAGCCTCCTTCATGTCCTTTTCTAAGCCAGAACTCTGGGCAATGCAAGGCAGCTGGATCTAGCCAGCTTCTAATTCCCCATAATGTCCCCATCAGAGCATCATTCTGGGTCACTGTAAGGAATTAACAGGGTGTCCAGCCCAGGCAGCCCTTCCTGGAGTGCTGCCACCACAGCCAGGGGAGGCTACCAGGGCCCACCGACAGAGGAGGGGCCTCAGCAGAGGACACTTGGTCCCCCTCAAGCTTGCAGTTGGTCCTGTCCTGCTCCTGTCCTCATGGATCTGCATGGGACACTAGTGAAGCCACCACCATATCATAGAACACATCTGTGGACACATAGGTGAGGCATGAGTTGATGGTGGCTTGTGAGTGGGATACCTTGTAAAAGTCACGAGGACTGGATCCATGCCTCGGATCCATGTTTTGTGCCATGGCAGTGCTGGAAATACTGGACCCATGATTTGTATGCTTCAGTCCATGAGACACATGTCATTTGTGAATGATTTGATGGTGGTTTGTGTGCAGGGATTTCATGTAAAAGAGGATCCGTTTTATTGCATACAATCATTTGTATATAGACCATCTCTCTCTCTCTCTCTCTCTCTCTCTCTGTGTGTGTGTGTGTGTGTGTGTGTGTGTGTGTTACCCCCTGCCATTTTCCCTCTCACACCCAATTCCCACCCAGGATCACTCCCAGGCACCCCGTTTTCTCTCCATTTTTACCCCAGCCCCAGCCCCACTCTCTCCTGGGCACCGCTTTCTCTCTCCCTGTTTTTCTCTCTGTCTCTGTCTGTCTGTCTGTCTGTCTGTCTATGTGTGACACCCTCTCTCCTTCTATACACTTTCTCTCTCTAGAACCCCACACACCACCCCTCCCCTACTGATCTGTTCTTCTCATCCAAATTTCTGTCTGATCTTTTAGCCTTGTGATATGTTCCATGGGGTTTTCTTGGCAAGAATACTGGAGTGGGTTGCCATTTCCTTCTCCAGTGGACCACATTTTGT
This sequence comes from Heloderma suspectum, assembly GCF_057233095.1. Classification (NCBI taxonomy): domain Eukaryota; kingdom Metazoa; phylum Chordata; class Lepidosauria; order Squamata; family Helodermatidae; genus Heloderma; species Heloderma suspectum. Next base: position 385,103,717 of record NC_139459.1, on the reverse strand, counting down.
CAGAACTCTCTGCCATGACCTGTCTGTCTTGGGTGACCCTGCACGGCATAGCTTATGGCTTCACTGAGTTTTGCAAGCCCCTTCATCACAACAAGGCAGTGAATCCATGAAGGGCCTGACGCACCCACAGCCCCCCAAATCACTCTGCTGCCCCAGCCAACCCCTTGATTCTCTCTACCGCACGGAACCAGCCAGAGGCATTCTCAGGAAATGAAGATGGCAGGCAGCTGGAACTTTGGCCAGTGTTTTGCTTCCCAGCAGCCATGAAAAAACAGTTAAATCAACAACTGGGAATGGTCTGGGAGGGGACAGGGGAGAGCCTTGTACATGCAGTAAGCTCTCTTATTACCTGTTCAGATTCCATTATTTTGTGTAACTCCTGCTTATTTCTCAGACCCGCACATAGGAAAACAGCAACAACAGCAGCAACAACATATGTATAGATATCCTAAACATGGGAGATTAGATCCTTCCCATGACACTCGTTTAGTGCTGCATATCATGGAACACCAAGGCTTTTAAGAAGGCCTTGAAAACATATTATTTTACCTTGGCCTAATATTAGTATGACTGCTACTGCTGCTGCTAAAAATCACTGTTGGTTTTATTGTTGGTTTTAATTGTTGTTTTAATTGTTGGCTTTAATTGTTTTTATGTTTTTATCACTTTTAATAATTTAACTGCTATTTATGTATTTTATTGTTGGAAACTGCCTCTGTAGGGCTTCTGCCTTGAAAGGTGGCCAAGAAATATTATTATAATTAAATAAATAAATAAATAAATAAATAAGGCTGCAATCCTTCACCCACTAAGGAAGAGGAGTGTTTTTTGTGTGTGTCGTTCCCCCTATCCCCTCCCTCGCTCCATCCTGGCTGTTCTTCGTCCAATCAGGAGAAATCTCTTTTGGGGGTAAAGGGGGGGGGAGAGATGTGCCCAGGGTCAAAGCCACAGTCTGTATTAGCACAGGAGGGCAGGGGAACTCACTGCGCTGCACTCCCCTTCTGTCGGACATCTGAATTGGCTAAAGAGAGACTTAACTGGCTAATGGGAAATCCTTTCTCACCTAAAGAAAACACCAGGGGCTCCTTCACACGGAGCTTTTATCCTGCGATGGAGATTGCTCCTTCACGGAAGTTTGCGGGCCCTTTAGAGGACGCCATGAACCTCCAGGGTATCTCCTGCATAAATGACCTGTATTCTATTTTTATGAAGATTTAGAGTAGAAAGGTTATCTTTGGAATACTTGGGTAAGAAATATAAGCTGCAGTAAAAATAGTTTAGACATATTTTATAGCATCCAAAAAAAATACATAAAGGAGGGAGACTCAGAACACGCAACAGTGGAAGCCCTCCTTTCAGGATCAACTTTCCCCAATGTGTTGCCTGTAGAATCAGCCTGGTAAGCTTGTTATTGATTACTGTTGGGAACTAGCAAATGTATTTAACTCTGCTTGGAAGCCTTGTTTAAGGATGATGTTAGATATTTCCATGTGTTTGAATGTATGCATGTGTAAGCTCCAGTATTTAGAACTGTTATGCTAATACTTTGGAGTAAAAGCCCCAAAAGACAAAATCTTATCTGAGAGAGTGTTTCTTAAGAACTAAAATGTTGTATTACCTATATCTGAGTGAAGTATTGAACTGGCTCTAGATGGTGTCTAGAGAGATCTGATTGTATACACAATAGACAGGTAATCAGTGGTTGTCAATGTACTGACAATATAATTTGAGAGAATCTCTGAACCAGGGCATATGCCACATGGGAAACTAGTAACCAACGTCAACTTTAGCCTTGGCACTGCCCTCAACTGCAGGGCCCTTACTCATACAGACAGGGTCCAGCTGTGACTTCAGATCCAAAGGGAATTATAGTAAAACTCTTTACAGAAGAGTTTTGCTGTAAAGTCCCCGCCCCCACCCGCCAGCCTCCCTAAATCTCAGTCCAGGCTTTCAGCAGCACAGGTATCATTTATGCACCAACTTTGCATCAGCTTCTTCAGGCTCCATTCAAGTAATGATTACTACCTCATGCTGCTCTTGATTCTGATGTTTATGTTGTTGGATTCAAAGGCTATATTTTGGGAAATCCCCTTGAGCTTTAGCAGGAATAAATCAGTATGATTTTGATAGTTCTAAGGGAAAACGCATCAACTCTGCAACCTCTTGAACTCCGTGTGGCTCCAAGCACGGATGGAGGAAAACATGTTTGTGCAAACTCACTGAAGCCGCTCCATATTCTGGTTAGGGGTCAGCAAATGGACGATTGTGCTTGGCCAGGCCTTTACTATAGAAAGACGATGGTAAGAGATGGGTCAAGATACTCCCTTAGGATGTGGTTTTGTACTGTACATTATGAACACATGAAAAGTCTGTCTACTGAGCTAGAATATGGAGCCACCTTGCTTCAATATTGTCTGTTCTGTCAGGCAGCAGCTACCCCAGATCTCAGGCTGAGAAATAATGCTGAAATTGGTTTCTAGTTTCCAGTTCCTTATTTATGCAAAACTTAGAAAAGGAGCTCAATCAGTAAACTGAACAAGGACCTCAAATGTACATGGTCCTGCAGCTCAAACCTAGCCTAGGACTATCCCATATCATATCTCTCCATGATCAGGAGACTGTCCTCTTCAATATAAACAGCAAGTGCCTCTAATCAAAACCATCATGTTTGTGCAACACAGATTAACATGTGCTGATGACAGTGACAAATAATGAAATTGAGGTATAAACCCCACAATAAGCTTTGAGGCCCTTTATATGATACACTCAGAGATCCAGGGGTCTTTTCCTCTATGAGATGGCATTGAGTTGTGTCCAGCCCAGAGTTTTCTTTCTGTTCAGGACACTTTGAAAAGTGGAGTACCATGCCAATTATATCTAAAATAGGTAGAAAACAATAAGGAACTGGGGGTCTCCACCTCAAAATAAGCCTTGTGCCACCCCAAATCATACGCCAACACATCCAGGAGGAGATAAGGGATATGCAGGTAGTCCTAAGCTGAGTCTGAGGTGCAGGACCATGCAAACTATAGGACTGCATTCAGTTTACTGAGCTTTGTTTCAAAATTTTGTGCAAATTTTGGGATGCTATTTTGCTTTCCGGTATTGTTTGCTTAGCTCCTGGGGAGGCCTTACTGTGCCTCTCTGCCAAGCCCCACCTGCCCAGAATGCATCCCATACAGGCATGGACATATATTTTACATTGAGAAAGGTTTCCAGGACCATTTTGATCTTAGTTGGGACCTCAAGCAAAGGCTTTCTTCACAACGAGCTTTTATCCTGTGATTGAGATTGCTCCTTCATGGAAGTTTGCGGGTTCTTTACATGATGTTGTGAACCTCCAAGGTGTCTCCTGCACGAGGTTAGCCTGCAGACTGTTATGTGTCCAACACTTATCATCCTGTGAGAAGCTAAGGAATTTAAATCATTCTGGTGTCCACTCTGCCCTGTACAAGCTGTGACTTGAAATCTATGTTAGATGCTGTAAGGGAAAAACGGACAGATTTCAAGACTACTTCCCCATGAGAGGGCTTCAGCTTCTCATTCTGCATTCCATTTAATCCTCAGGGGGTCCAAGTTCGGAAGGACTTTAAAGATTTTTAAAAGAATAGAAGAGTGAATCAATGTTGGACATTGGTTGTTGGACAGTGGTTCATTCAATGGGAAGTAGGAGGTTGTTGTGGGACAGAACTTGCATCTTGCCCTTCATGTCATTTTCACATCCCCTTTTCTGCCAAGGAACCCTTGGTTGGCTGCCGTAGAATCACAGCACATGGCAGAAGATTGTCTGTATCTAATGGAAACTGGCCTGTGTCTTAAAGATGGCCCTGCCCAAGTCATGTAAAACACAGACCTTGTGGGGTGCAATGGTGGCTGGTCCTCATGGGGCTGGAGGGGCAGAGGATAGGGCAGATACTAGGGATGTACGAATCCCTTACCTAGTTCCATTGTGGGGCTTCCGTCGTGGGGGGAGGCGCTCCATCCCTCCCCCCAGAATCCTCCCTGGCTGGCTCCGCTCCACAGTGGCTCCGCAGAGCGGCTGGCCAGGGACGTCTGCAGCTGGACATCCAGCCACTGGGCAGCCTTCCGGAAAAAAACCCAAAACCCGCGTATGCAAATGGTGGCAGCTATGGCAGCCACCATTTGCATTCCCTTTTTTTTTGCTGTTTTAGCCTATGTAAATATTTACATAAGCTATTACGGTGAAAAAAAGGGGAACGCAAATAGCGTAGTGGGCGCCATTTGCGTTCCTTTCCCCCCCCCCCGCCGTTTTAGCCTACATAAACATTTACGAAAGCTATTACAAGGGGCGGGGAAGGAACGCAAATAGCATCCACTACACTATTTGTGTTCCCCTTTTTTTCGCCGTAATAGCTTACGTAAATATTTACGTAGGCTAAAACAGCGAAAAATACGGAATGCAAATGGTGGCCACCGTAGCCACCGCCATTTGCGTACACAGTTTTTTTGTGGGTTTTTTGCTTGCCATGATAGGCTACGTAAGAATTTAAATAGCCTATCACGGCATCTTCAGCAAAGGAGATAGTTACCTTGTCATGGCGCTGGAGCTTGAGCACCTCAATGACGTCATGAGCTAAACCATGAAGGGACACCCAAGACGGGAAGGTCATGGCAGAGAGGTCAGACTAAATAAGATCCCTGGGGAATGAAACAGCAACCCACCCCAGTATTCTTGCCATGAAAACTAAATGGATCAGTACAACCAGAGATATGTCGGTATTAGGGATGGACGAAAGTCCCTTAACTGATCCTGAAGCATGCTTCGCGTTGGGGGGGAGGCGCCCCGTCCCTCTGGCCGCGAAACCTCCTCTCCTGCCGGGACGCAAATGGCGGCGGCTGTAGCCACCACCGTTTGCGTCCCTGCAGTCAGCCGTGATAGGCTATGTAAATGTTTACGTAGCCTATCACGACTGACTTAAAAAAAAAGCACGTATGCAAATGGCGGCACCCATGGGCGCCGCCATTTGCATTCCTTATATTGGCACATGTAGTCTATGTAAACATTTACATAGACTACGGCGAAAATAAGGGGAACACTATTTGTGTTCCCCTTATTTTCACCGTAGTCTACGTAAATGTTTACGTAGACTACACATGCCAAAATAAGGTACGCAAATAGCAGTGCCCATGGGCGCCACATTTGTGTACGCACTTTTTTTTTTTTTTCAAAGTCAGCCCTGATAGGCTACATAAAAATTTACGTAGCCTACCACGGTGATTTTTGAAAATCTAGCCATGATAGGCTATTTAAATCTTTACGTAGCCTATCATGTTTGTTTGTTTGTTTCTTTGTTTTACTTGGAAATGGTGGCGGCAGCAGCCAGTCGGAAGACCGGCCGCTGCAGCCGCAGCTGCTGCCGCCCAACCACCACTGAACCGCCGCCGGAGCCGCCGCCACCGCCAGGGACATTCAATCAAGGTAAGTCCCATCCCGGAGGGGGGGCAGGGGGGCAGACCGTTTCTCCACCAATTTCGGGGGGCTGAATGCGCTGGCATTCGGCCTCCCCGAGATTCATGGAGAAATTCTCTGACATCCCTAGTCAGTATACCATCGGAAGATGGGACTCCCAGGTCGGAAGATGGTCATAATGCTTCTGGGGAGGAACAGAGGATAAGTTCAACTAGCCCCAGATGTGATGACACAGCTAGCTTCAAGCCGAAAGGACGACTAGCAGCCAATGGTGCTGGTGGAGAACGACGAATCCGATGTTCTAAAGATCAACACACCAGTGGAACCTGGAATGTAAGATCTATGAGCCAGGGCAAATTGAATGTGGTTATTGGGGAGATGTCAAGATTAAATATAGACATTTTGAGTGTCAGTGAACTAAAATGGACTGGAATGGGCCACTTCACATCAAATTACCACCAGGACTACTACTGTGGACAAGAGGACCACAGAAGAAATGGAGTAGCCTTCATAATTAATAATAAAGTGGCTAAAGCAGTGCTTGGATGCAATCCAAAAAATGACAGAATGATCTCAATTCAAATTCAGGGTAAGCCATTTAACATCACAGTGATCCAAATATACGCCCCAACCACAGATGCTGAAAAAGCAGAAGTAGATCAGTTCTATGAGGATCTGCAGCACCTACTGGATAGTATGCCAAAAAAAGATGTTAGTTTCATTACGGGAGACTGGAATGCTAAGGTGGGTAGTCAAACGACACCTGGAATTACAGGCAAGCATGGTCTGGGAGAACAAAATGAAGCAGGACATAGGCTGATAGAATTTTGCCAAGAAAACTCACTGTGCATAACAAACACTCTCTTCCAACAACCTAAGAGATGACTTTATACATGGACGTCACCAGATGGTCGACACCAAAATCAGATTGACTACATCCTTTGTAGCCAAAGGTGGCGGACAACTATGGAGTTGGTAAAAACAAGACCTGGAGCTGATTGTAGTTCAGATCATGAACTTCTGATTGCACAACTTAGAATGAGACTAAAGAGAATAGGGAAGACCCACAGAGGAGTTAGATATAAGTAGGGATGGCGGAGAATTTCTTCACAAATCTCGGGGAGGCTGAATGCCAACGCATTTGGCCCCCCGAAATTGGTGGTGAAATTCTCCACCCCCCCGCGCCCCGCCCGGGATGGGACTTACCTCCCTCGAATGTCCCTATCGGCGGCGGGTCCTGGCGGCAGTTCGGCGGCAGTTTGGCTGGGGCGGGGGCAGCAGCCGGTCTTCTGACCAGCTGCCGCCGCCGCCATTACAAAGTGAATGTAAAAACAACCAAAAACACACACGTGATAGGCTACGTAACAATTTACGTAGGCTATCACGGCTGGATTTCCAAAGTCAGCCGTGATAGGCTACGTAAATCGTTACGTAGCCTATCACGGGTGACTTTGGGGGGGGGGGAAAGAGCGTATGCAAATGGCGGCACCCATGGGCGCCGCCATTTGCTTTCCTTATTTAGGCCCGGGTAGTCTACATAAAGATTTACGTAGACCACGGGAAAAATAAGGGCAATGCAAATAGCTATGTAACGATTTACGTACATCACGTTACATAGCCGTGATAGGCTATGTAACGATTTATGTAGCCTATCACGGCTGACTTTGGAAATCTAGCCGTGATAGGTGACGTAAATTGTTACGTAGCCTACCACGTGTGTGTGTGTGTTTTTACATTCACTTTTGTATTTTGCAGCCGGGGAGATGGGGTGCCCTATTTGCGTTGCCCTTATTTTCTCCATAGTCTACATAAATCTTTACATAGACTACCGGGACCAAATAAGGAACGCAAATGGCGGCGCCCATGGGCGCTGCCATTTGCGTACGTGCTTTTTTTTTTCAAGGTCACCCGTGATAGGCTACATAACGATTTACGTAGCCTATCACGGCTGACTTTGCAAATCTAGCCGTGATAGGCTGCGTAAATCGTTATGTAGCCTATCACGGGTTTTTTGTTTTACTTTTGTAGTTTGCGGCCGGGGAGACGGGGCGCTTCTCCCCGGCCTGAATTCCGGCTGGGCGAGGTGGGGTGGGGCGCCCCCACAGCCTGAACTTTGGGGGGAGAACCGAAGGGCCTCCCCCCCACCGCGAAGCAAGCTGCAAGAAGAGGTAAGTGACTTTCGTACATCCCTACTACCAGCCTGTCATAAACAGTAAAAAAAAAAACTGGGAAGGGACAAGGATGGGAGATCATGATCATGAATCCAGGTTTGAGCAGTGGCCAGGGGTCAGGCTAGAGTCCCAAATGCATCCATTCCAGAGATGTCAGGTCTGATCAAGGTGACACATGCCTAAGTTACACCCTGTTTGGGCTGCAGTAACATCTGGTATGTGGGGCTGCCTTTGGTAGGGACGGGTGAATGAGTGAGACTCGAGACTGCGAGGATCTTCCAAATATTGTATCATTGCTTGTCACATTTCCTGTTCACAATGTCTGCTCACTCTGCAGGAAAAGGAAAATCGCCAAATCAAGCAGCAACTGAATGTGAAATGTCTGCACATTTCCCAAACTTTGTACCCATCTCCTGATTTGTGAAACTTTCCTGCATAGACTAAAGTGGGGTTGATTCAGTCTCCAGGGAAATTTGCATATATTGAACTGGGGAAGTTGCACAAATTGAACAAGAGCACACATCTGGCCATTTGCAAACATTTTTGTCAGGTGTGTGCTCATGATCACATTCAGAACTTCATTCTGGGGGTGCTTGCATGGTCTGCGAGCAAAAGCAATATTCTCATATATCCCTGGTCTTTGGAAAGTGTTTTTTAACTTCAGATGGTGCAGAATGCTTCAGCCAGACAACTGACAGAGGCTATTTACAGGTAACATGGAAGTGGAACTCTCAAATTACAACAGCTTCACTGTTGGCTACTGGTCTATTTCCAGACACGATTTATGGTGCTGGTTATTACTTAGAACATCATGCATGACTTGGAATCAGGCTATTTGAACTATGAATGAATAGCATTTCCTGCGTTAATCCTTAGACCATAGCAGCACAAAGCCAATTCACGGAACTTACTAGAAGTGACATAAGACTATCTGCTATCCTGTGCAGATCCCCTCCTCTGTGCCCAATCTGTCCAGCATTCAGCTAGACATGCAATTTCAGGCATCTAGCCAGGGAGTGGAACAGGACAGTGATGCTGTGCAGTACATAGGAAGCCTCATAAACAGGGTTCCATGGTCTCCTCCGCTCCTCATCCCTACGACCTCCCCCTTTCACCCTGTTTGTACTCCATTTGTGACCATGGAGAAGCAGAAGGCATCAAGAGAACCACACCGACTACGAGGTGGTGAGGGAGGGAGCGGAGACCACGGTATCTGGGCTGTGGCTCTGAACTCCGTCCCCAGAAACAGAGAAATCCAATGGTCCTCTGGACACTGTCTAGTAGTCTTAGGATTGCTCTCACTTTATTAATGCTTTTATACACATCATCAGAGAAGGCTATAACAATGTTTAACTACAAGGACCCTCTAAAGCTGGGTGTGAGTGGAAGGAAGTGAAAGCATATGATATGGTTCCTTGCTTTCTTGTTGCAGAGGCAGAAGAGGGAGAAGGAATAGGAAGGGCTAGGGCTGGAAAAAGGAACTGATCAAGCTACAGGACAGCAAGGGGGTGAACAAAACAAGCATAAGTTGATGAAACACACTCTCTATCACCCAGTAGTGTCTAGAAGCATGTGGGGTTGTTCTTACTATCCAGCACAAAGCAGGTGGTATGGAAGTGCGGTCTGGCATGGGGGAGGGGAGATCTTTGGGTTGCCTTTGCTTAAATACATCTCAGGACCACGTGTCCCACTTTCAAACAACTCTTACACATTAGGACATCTCTCCTCCTGATGACAAGGAGACACAAAAATGAAACACTCCTAGAGCTGTGGTGTTAATTTGGGGTCGACCCAAATTTAGTTTGGGCTGCACACTACAGTTCCTGATTCATCTCTCTCTCTCTGTCTCTCTCTGTCTCTCTCTGTCTCTCTCTCTCTCTCTCTATCTCTCAGCAGTTATTGGCAGGGGGGCACATGATTCACAGCATCTTATTTCAAAGTGAAGCATTGGACAAGACACTCATTGCCAGTTATTCAGAAGGGCCCAAGGCAGTGTCTTGAGTCAAAAAGAAATGTTGGGCCAAGATTGGATGTCTTGGATGTATTGTTGAGAACACTGTCCTGGTTGCATCAGTGGATGTCATGTGGCTGATTTCACATGGCCCAAACGTTAGGTTGGTGTGCATACTCCTCCCTCTTGATCTTTCAGTGTATGCCGGGAAGTTATATGACTTAATATGTCACAGAGTGTTACACAAAGCCAGTGGTTTGGACTGGAGAAAATTGTTGCAGATCTTGAAGAGAGCAGTCTCCCAGTCATGGCGGTCATGGAATCAGAGAATAGTAGGGTTGAAGGGGGCCTCTAAGACCATCGAGTCTAACCCCCTGCTCAATGCGGGTATCCAAGTCAAAACATCCCTGACAGGTGGTTGTCCAGCCTCATATATATTACATGGAACATATATTGCATATGGCATGGGACAGAATAAATCCTATTTTGGGGCACAGGGGAACTGGACAGCTAGTACCCAACTTCAGCCCTGTTCTTGATGCTGCTCTGAACTGCAGAGCCTTTGCTCCACTGGAACCTGCCCATCAGCATTAAGCATGAGCATAAGACCATCCATATCAAATATCTCTCAGTTTGGGAAACTGTCCCCTTCCTGAAAAACAATTCCCTCCTATCAGAAACATCATTTCTGTGCAGTAAATGTGTGATGAACATAGATGACAATGACAAGCAAGGAAATGGAAGTACCGAATTAAAATCCTGCATTCTTTGAGAATAATCCCTAATGACAACAAGTGCATGAAACCGTCATAGCAAGCAGAGTAATTACAATTACAATACACTCATGCCATTAACAAAGAAAGAAAAAAATCCATTTAACATCTTGCATTCAGGGCTTTCCATGTGCACTCAAGTCAAACTGCAAAATGCTGGTACACTCCAGCTGTTAAGGGCCACACCTTCACCAGATGCATGATTTAGACGATGTGGGTATGGTGTAGTTCCAGCCTCACCACTACCTCAGATGCGGATGGCGGTCACTGGCAGAGTGACAGCCCCAAGGCTCAGCTTCCACTGTCTCCTGTAACAGAAACACAGGAACTGTGCAATGGAAGCTATAAGCACATCAAAAGGCTCTGTTAACTATGATCTCAACAAACTAGTATCTCCTCCAAACGTACACCAAATATTCTTCCACAACTTTGCTTCTATGGATCAGATACTCTAGTTTGTTTTGAACATGATATGTTCCTTTGTATTCAGATCAGGTCTCCGTACAATGATGTAGCACTTGGGAATAAAGATGCAGCCCAACAACCCAGCACTGGAGGCCAAGATCGAGAAGACCTGCACGGCCACCATGTATTTCCCCTTGGTGCTCAGGTAGGAGGGCACAAAGGACAGCCAAACACTGCAGAAGACCAGCATGCTGAAGGTGATCAGCTTGGCTTCATTGAAGGCCCCAGGCAGCTTCCTGGCTAGGAAAGCCACCGTGAAGCAGATGGCAGCCAGGAAGCCCATGTAGCCAAGGGCAGTATAAAAGAAGATGACAGATCCCTCATTGCATTGCAGGATGATCTGTCCAGGCTGAGAGCGCATGTCAGAGTCAGGGAAGGGTGGAGAGATCCCCAGCCAGATGGTGCAGATGACAACTTGGACACTGGAACAAGAAGTTACTATGGAGTTTGCAAGACTCTTCCCCAGCCATCTCTTCACTTGGTTCCCTGGTTTTGTGGCCAGGAAAGCCAAGACCACTGTGATGGTTTTGGCCAACACCGAAGAAACGGCAACTGAGAAGATGATGCTGAAGGCCGTTTGTCGGAGAAGGCAAGTCACTTTCCTTGGCTGCCCCATGAACAGGAAGGAGGACAAGAAGGAAAGCATGATGAAGATGAGGAGAATGTAGGAGAGGTCCCGGTTGTTGGCCTTGATTATTGGAGTTTCTTGGTATGTAATGAAGATTCCTAATACGAAGCCCGTGGATAAGGACAAGAATAGAGCAAAGGAAATCAGGACAATCCCCAAAGGTTCTTCGTAGGTGAGGAAGGTTATCTCCTTGGGGACACATTGATCTCGGTCCTTGTTTGGATGCTGATCTTCTGGACACTTGATGCAATGGTCGGCATCTAGGGATGTCAGAGAATTCCACCACGGATCCCAGTGAGGCCGAATGTCAGTGCATTCGGCCCCCCAAAATCCATGGTGGAACAAAGCCCTCCACCCCCCTACCCCACGAAAGGCATGTGAAATGGAGCACTTACCTGGTGCCGTTCGTGCTGATTTGTGAATGGCGGCTACGTCTGCCGTTTGCATCCCCACAGAGGCCGTGATAGGCTACGTAAGTATTTACGTAGCCTATCACAGCAAAAAAACAGGAACGCGAATGGCGGCTGCCGTAACCACCACCATTTGCATCTGCAGGCTCTGCACGCCTGCGCATTCACCCAGCCAGTGGCTCCGTGGAGTTGCTGCAGAGCGGAGCTGGCTGGGTTAGGATTTCGGAAGGAGTTGTGGAGCACCTCCCCCCCACTGTGAATCACCGCTTCGAAAAGGTGAGTGACTTCCGTACATCCCTATCGGCTTCTGAGAAGACGGAGAGTGAGTTCAGCAGGATTCACATAAACTGTATTGCCAGAAAAAAATGTGCAGTTGGGCAGGGAGAGAGAGAAATGTTCCCTCACAGAGGACCTGTTTTGTGACCAGATGTTTCAGTCTATGGCCTCATCCCCAAGTGAGGACCTTAGTACAGCAGGGCCAGGAAAGCTGTCTCTGTGGGGCATTACAGAGTGGTTGTCAGTCAGAGAAGAACAGAGAAGAGTGAGCTAGATGGATTGATGGGCTGACTTGGAATAAACACAGCCTCCTACCTGGTTTAAATATGGAAAAGTGAGGGTATTTATCCCAAAATTGTTCAAGGTAAGGGAGTCTCTGTGAGGTTATCCTGGTTTTATCTTCATAAAGATAAAAGGAAACTTCCGTAAAGCTTTCTTATTTTTTAATCAAGTTTTACTAAAGAGGTTTAAAAAAACAGAAGACTGAATCAACTTTGGGCAGGGGAGTGCTCTGATCACCAGAAAGTGGGGGCTGAACCATTTTCATGTCCCCTTTTGTGCCAGGGACCCCCTGCTTGCCTGCCACAGGATTGCAGCATGGTGCAGACAATTCTCTGCATACAATGAAGAAAGACCCACCATGTCTGTACATACTGCCCTGTCCCAATCATGGAAAAAGCAGTGCGGTTCTTTGTAGTGGACATGATTTGTACCAGGAACAGTGTGCACTAAGCATTCCCCCTGCTTTGCATCCCAGAGATTCACTCCCATGGTCTTTTCTTTCCACTCACTTTATGGGATTAATGGTGGATATAAAAACAACAATAACCTAAAGTCAAGTAGGGGTCAGAGTTCAAAAATGTCTTTAGCATCTGTTCTTAAGATGAATGAATATTTAATGGGTTAATTAAAATGCTTTTGAGCCTGCACATCAGAACAATGATAACAAAGATGTACAGACCAGAAGAATAAAACATTTTAGAAGAAGTGCAGAAATAAGCCTGAACCTGCCTCGATAAGGCCTAACTCTAACAAAATATAAAACAAGAAGCCCTAACCCTAATAAAAAATAAACCTAGCATTCAGTCGAATGGAACAAGCCTTCATTAAAATCACGCTATGTACTGGAATGGCATCATGTGGTATTTTAGGCTGAGCAGTAGTGAATGGCCCATGAACATAAGGAATTCCCATGATGCTTTACACTAGGAGCCACAGTCGGTCATGAAGCCGTCTTCTCTTATATACTCATGGAATGTTTTGCTCAAGGGGTTTAAAGAAAAGAAGAGAGAACAAAAATAGGGCTGTGGAAACTATTTGGCATATTCAAATAGTTGTGCTATTATGCAAATGAACGCCCATCTGATCTTGCCTACCTTCCTGAATGGAGATGGTTCCTTCCGCACATGGAGCGCAAGCATAGCAGCATGGTGGCTCTCCTTCTTGGACCTCCTTGTAGTATCCACGGCAACAGCTCTCAGTGCATCTGGAATGAGGCATGGTCTAGCAACAAAGAGAAGGAGCATCCAGGAAAACAGTGTTATGAATATTTGAGTCTATGGAAATGAGTCCTACAATTTAGACAGGGCTCAACAGGGTTTCTAGTGCTTGTGACCCTAAGTGATTTAGAAGTGATCCCAGGTCCTTGTTTCAGGGAACCACTATTTATGCATCACAACATGGCACGGACATTTTTGGTCTGTTTGTTTCAAAATGTTTATGCCACCTATACTATACATGTACTCAAGCCAATATAAAAACTGACGGGGAAACGTATGACAATGAAATAAACTAAAAGACAATCCTAGAATATCAGAAATTTCAAGTAACAGCAATAAAAGAACAAGCTTCAAAACATGTGCATGCAAACCAGTGAAGGATAGAGGGAGGAAGATGAGCTATTTGTGGGAGGACAGGCACCACCATTGAAAAGGTCTTTCCTCTTCTCTTTTTTGATCTTCAGTGGCAAGGCAGAAGGCAAAGGATCGGAGGCCTCATGGCACAGCTGGAGATGGAAAGGCATGTTAAAAAGCGGGGGGGTACCTGGTAGATTTAGAGACAGTGAGCGGGGTACATGATTGTTTTATATCCCCTAACCAAGTTCAGCACCTTTGATAACTCTTTTATAGTCCTGGATGGTTCTGACTCAAACCCAGAATGGATCCACAACCCCACTGAAATCAGAGCCACCAGCCTCCACTCTACCAAACCACAGAATACATCGAATTACATGAATAAAAGAATTGTGTAAAAAACAACAATTCAACACAAAAGGATGGCAACATGATAATCCCATTCAAATAATAAAAGGCCTCTTGAAACAGAAAGAACCTCCTGCTTGTGACTCATGGCAGACCAACATCTCCAGAGACATTGCCACACAACAAAATGCCTTCCTGCCAATTGGCACCAGCCAAATCACAGCTGGTCATGCCACTTGGAGGAGGCCTCCTCAGATGCTCTAAGACAACATATCCCAGGGTCATGCGCAAGATGCCATTTTTATGAGGGCTGTTAACCACTGCAGTCTGAACCCTGAATCCCCAGCATGTCTGGGTGCTTTGGTCCAAAGTGGTGCAGTTCTGAAGCAGGCAGGTCAGGATCAGGCCGAAGCACTCCAATATGGGTTGGATCACTCTGAAGAGCTTTGGGGTGCTTCAGCCCTATGTGGACAGCAACCCCACCCTGCTGTGTGAGCCCCTCACTCCTGACCTGGTCTCCAGGGGATCACATGCAGCCATCACTCTCTTGGAGGGAGTTGGATTTCCTTCCAAAATGGTTATTCTTCTTCTTCCAGTAAGAAGAAATACCATTTTAAAAAATAAATAAAAGATGACTCCCTTGCAGAGGCCGATGGGTGCGAGCACTTCCGACAGAGCCAGGTCAGGAGTGGGGGTTCTGTGGGGCAGGCAACAACAGTGTGTGTGTGGGGTCACTCTCAGTGGGGGTTTCCCCATTCTCGTTCGGGTCTTTTTATGTTGCTTCTGATCTGGAGAAGTGGGTCAACCCGGTTTCAGGGGAGATTAGGGGTGAACGAAAGTCACTTACCTTTTCTCGCAGCTTTTTCGCGGTGGGGGGGAGCGCTTCGCTGCTCCCCCCGCGAAGTTCAGGCCGGGGGGGGGAGGCTTCCCGCCTCGCCCGGCCGCGAACACGAAAGCGTTGCCCTTATTTTCGCCGTAGTGTATGTAAACATTGACGTAGACTACAGCGACCAAATAAGGAACGGGACTGGCGGCTCCCTATGGGGGCCGCCATTATCCGTACACACTTTTTATTTTTTTTTTTTAAAGTCACCCGTGATAGGCTACGTGACGATTCACGTAGCCTATCACGGCTGACTTTGCAAATATTGCCATGATAGGCTACGTGAATCGTCACGTAGCCTATCAGGGGACTTTTTTTTTTTTCTTTCATTGCAGTGGCGGGGGCGGCAGCCGGTCGAAAAACCGGCTGCCGCTCCCGCCCCGCTCGAACACCGGACGAACCGCCAGCCAGACCCGCCGCCGGGAGGGACATTCAGGGAAGGTAAGTCCCGTCCCGGGGGGGGTGCGGGGTGCGGGGGGGTGCGGAGGATTTCTCCCCGAAACTTGTTCGGGGGGCCGAACACGTTGGCGCTCGGCCCACCGAAGTTTCGGGGAGAAATTCTCCGCCATCCCTAGGGGAGATTGAGGCGGATTCAGGCCAATTCGAGTCCTCTAAATTGATGTCTGTATTAAGTTGGGTGGAGTGTGCACAGACCTAATTTTTGTTACCCTGACCCTGGGGGGCTTCAAATGTATCAGCACCTTAATTTGCATTCTGAAGCTGAGTGTGAGCCAAAGAAGCTCTTTTAAAGCAAGTGTGGTGCTGTCTCTCTGCCCTGCCCCAGTTATCAACTGAGGGGTCACCAGACCTCTCTCCATGGCCTTCAGAGGAAGCCCCACCTGGCACCTCCAAGCCTCCATTCTGACCTCTGTACTACTCAGATTTAGAGGAACTGCAGTCTTCCTGTGCTATTGCATCAAATTTTGCTCTATCCAAATAGGATGATGGCGTTTTGCAAATGGGTGGGGGCAGGAGGCCAGGGAAACATCAACCAAGGCAAGGAGTTTCCTGATGGTTGGTGGAGCTGAGAGTCCTGGGACATCAGTGCATTGAGCTGGAATGGAAGTAGATTAAAAGCTTTGTCCTCTGTGATGGTTTAGTCCTTCTTTGGCTAGCTTCCGATCTGGGAGATATTTTGCTGTTTCAGATTGCAGGGATGCTAAATTGTCCCCGAGGGGTCCTATCAGCAAGAGGGGTTATCACCCATAGGGATGTACGAACGTTCCGCCATGGATCTCGGGGAGGCTGAATGCCAGTGCATTCGGCCCCCCGAAATTGGTGGGGGAACGGCCCACCACCCCCCCGCCACGCCCCTGGGACGGGACTTACCTGGGGTGGATCTTCCTGGCGGCAGCAGCTCCAGCTGCGGTTCAGCGGTGGTGGCGGTGGCCGGTCTTCCGACTGGCTGCCGCCCCCGCCATTTCCAGGTTTAAAAAAAAACAAAACCAAAAAAAGTGATAGGCTACGTAAAGATTTACATAGCCTATCACGGCTAAATTTTTTAAAAAACACCGTGATAAGCTATGTAAATGTTTACGTAGCCTATCACGGCTGATTAAAAACAACAACAACGCACGTACGCAAATGGCGGCGCCGATGGGCGCCGCCATTTGCGTACGCACATTTTCTTTTTTTTTTTTTTAATCGGTCGTGATAGGCTACGTAAACATTTACGTAGCCTATCATGGCTGACTGCAGGGATGCAAATGGCAGCGGCTACGGCCGCCGCCATTTGCGTCCCTGCTAGCCAGTGGCCGGATGTCCGGCTGCTGGTGGAGCTGGCCGGTGGCTCCACAGAATCGCTGCGGAGCACAGTCGGCCGGCCAGGATTCGGGGGGGGGGGAGGTATGGAGTGCCTCCCCCCCCGGCGAGGATTCCAGGGGGAGGGACGGAACGCCTCCCCCTGCACCATCAGCATAATACCCGAGAAGTAAGTGATTTTCGTACATCCCTAATCACCCACCCTTCCTACAACTGCATGAGATGTGTGTGAAGGGGTGGGCATTATTGTGCTCCAACCCTTTGTTTTTCCTGGAAAACTCAGGGTTGTCAATGTGGCAACCTGCAGAGGAGAACCCTGAACCACAATGCTTTCACGTTATAAAGTATTGCTCCACAGAACATATGGGGAGGATGGGCATCTCCACCCAAATCTCACCTTGGCTCTGGTTCTAAAGTGTACTGCCCCAACTGGGCATTGTGTTAGTTCTTATAATCTCCCCTTTGTCACTGTACTTAGAATCCGTACCACCTCTTTTAACTCAATCCAATTCTACCCATAGTGGGGCCATAATTCAGCAGTAGAGGACCTGATTTACATGCGCAAGGTCCCAGGTTCAATCCCTGGCATCTCCTGGTAGGGCTTGAATACCTCCTGCTTGAAACCCTGGAGAGCTGATACCAGTCAGTGTCAACAATACTCAGTTAGATGAGCCCATATTTTTGGAAGCAGCTACCTACGTTGACCTTGAACTCAATATGAATTAGGGTACCTAATAACTGACTGGATAGACATGTGGCCTAACACATGTTAAGAAGATGGGGGCGGGGGGGACACAACAAAGGGAGATATTAGTAGAGCTTAACAGATGTCACAAGCCAATAATTGGACACAAATCCTTTCCCCTACCTGATTAAAATATCTGGGCCAAACAATGGCTTCCTGGTTAATGGTGAGTTTCATCTCTCGAGATGCCTGTCTCTTCACACTCCCAACATTCACTCCAGCACGAGACTCATTAGGAAACATCACCCAATTCATGATATCAAAGTCAGCTGCCAGTTCCCCAGTCTTATCCAGATACAATCTGCTCATGGAGGTATTAGAAAACTGGATTTCTCTCAAGAAAGTGTGAAGCTAGAATGACAGAGAAAATGGCCTGGATTTAAAAATCATGAAAATGTAGTCCATAACTTAGGCCTCATCACTTTGAGCTGTGATCTTCCATGATCAGTGCACATCCCATCTGGGCTCACAATGCCATTCTTTGGCTGTTCACAATCACAACCAGAGTTGTCAGAATAATCCGCAATAAATTCAAAAGGGTTCATATTTAAGAGATGGCTTTTCACACAGATTAGGAAACTTACAGAACATTTGTTTTTTTTACATTGGGCGGAGAGGAGGTGCAAGTGCACATTAGGGATGTACGAAAGGTACTTACCTTTCCAGGGATTATGCTGATGCTGGGGGGGAGGCGTTCCGTCCCTCTCTCCAGAATCCTGGCTGGGGAGGGAGGCGCTCCGTTCTTCCCCCCCAGAATCCTGGCCGGCCGGCTCCACTCTGCAGGGATTCTGCAGAGCCGCCGGCCGTCTCCGCCAGCAGCCGGATATCCGGCCGCTGGCTAGCGGGGACGCAAATGGCAGCGTACACGCTACGCTATTTGTGTTCCCCTTTTTTTCGCCGTCTTAGTCTACGTAAATGTTTTTTACGCGTGTTTGTTTTTTTTAAAAAATCAGCCGTGATAGGCTACGCAAACATTTACCTAGCCTATCACTGTTTTTGTTTTTGTTTTACCTGGAAATGGTGGCGGCAGCAGCTGGTTTGAAGACCGGCGACCGCCGCTGCTGCCACCGAAACGCCGCTGGAGCTGCCGCCGCCAGGAAGATCCGCCTAAGGTAAGTCCCATCCCGGGTGGGGGGCCGTTCCGCCACCGATTTCAGGGGGCCGAATGTGCTGGCATGCGGCCTCCCTGAATCCGTGGTGGAATTCTCTGAAATCCCTAGCTGTGAACAGAGTTCCAATAACAGTTTGGGTGCGATTTTGGACCTTCTGAAGCAGCTCTGCTTTGCTTCAGGCTGATTCATCCACTTCTCTTCAGATCCCAATCCAAAGTGAGATTTGGATATCCGAATCATTCTGATATGACATTTTCCCATTGACTGGCATTGAAAAATAGAAATGGCTGTCAGGTTTCATCTGGGAGGTGGGGTACAGATGAAAACCTCCTGCCCACACAGCTGCTGGCTTCCACCTGACAAATTCCAGACAGTCTGGCAAAATAGTTGTTGTGCTAGGCACTGCTAAAATGTGCTTTTCTCAGAAATACAAACCAAACTCAGAAGGGATAATAATCCAAGAAGTTAGTTGTTGGAGTGGAGGAGGTCACTGTCCCTAATTCTGCTGTAGGTTTCTTTGAAGTTCCTCCTCAATCAGTGACTTCTGATCAGTGCAACGTACTCCGCATTCAGCTGCCTCACTACACCAGCACACACTATCTGGACCGGGGGAGATCCTGACTGCCTACCAGTGCTGTGAATCCCAGCCCCAGCTCGTCCACCTCTGCCCTGCCAACAAGGCCCCAAAGATGCCTCATATTGGGCTTGCTTTGCAACACAGTGCAGTTTTGAATTATTCCAGTAATAGATGTTAATGGTTGTAGCGCTTTACACTTTTTTTAGAAATGTGGACTGTATAGTGCTTTGGCACAGGCTGTTTACTTGTGAACAACACAAACAAAAAAACAGAGAGGGGGAGATCAAAGAAAAGCAAATGCTGGACTGCCTACAATCAAGGAGGGAGGATAACAGAAGACAACAGGATTTTTAACTGTTGTTGTTTTTGTTATTGTTTAAGGGAAATGTGATCAAAAATGGGAAAAGAAGAAAGGAATAAAGGAATGGAGGAGTGTGGGGGTGGATGGAGGAGAGCCAAGAAAAAGGACAGGAGAGTAGTGTGTGTGTGTGTGTGTGTAAAAAATGTAGACAGAATGAAAGTAAGGGCAAACAAATGGTTGAGAATTGAGAAGGGTGGGGTGGAAGTTAAAGAAAGAGGTAGGGGAAGAAAAAGGACAGTTATTTTTATTGTGTTTTTTCCTTTTTAAAATAAACAATCAAGAAAAGAATGAAGTGTAAAACCTATTAGAGAAGGGGGAGAGGAAAGACAAAGAACCAGGCCCAGAAAGAGGGAAACTGAAACCCCATATTTTTCAAGTGTTTGTTGTTTTTTTAAAAAATCAAGGATCTACAATTGAAAGAAAGAAAAATTGAAAAAGAATAGTTGGATTGGGAAGGAAGAAGAAAGTACAAGCACCGACACACCATATGGATTTAGCCAAATGTCCCTAACAACATGTCGTAAACCCAAACCACCACCTAATCAGTGCTCTCTCTCTCTCTCTCTCTCTCTCTCTCTCTCACACACACACACACACACAGACACACTGAAATAAAATGAAATGAAATGAAATGAAAGCAGGCTGATCGCTCCAATGTATCCACTCCAATTCTGCCCCCCTCTTCCACCACTGTCATTGATTGGAGACTGCTCGGTTACACTCTGCCCTCATTTGGCAATTAGAGTTGCCATTCACCAAGGCTCAACATTTCCCCCTCCTGCCTCCCCCTCTTTTCCCTCTCCCATATCTTTTGCAAGTTACTAGATTTTGGAGACAGGCTGTCTCCACTTGAGAATGCATAAGAATGCCTCCGGAGATCCAAGTGGGACAGAGGAGCCTTGGCGATGAGCTGCTTTGCTTCGGGCTGCCTTGGCGCTATTCCGACCCACTTTGGATCATGGCGAGGCACCTCCAAAGCAGCCCACTTTGCTTGATTATTCGGGACTCAGTCCGAAGATGTGCACAGCCTTCTCCAAAACCATAGAGTCCAGACAATGTTTCAAAACAAATGGTCACACTACGGTTCCCTTAGGAGCAGCAGGCATTACCCCTCACATCAGGATGCATTAACCATTCTGGATTGATTGACTCCCTGTCCCTAATCTCTGCTGTAGGTTTCTTTAAGTGCCACCTCATCCACCTCTGCTCTGCCCCTGCCAACACGACCCTGAAGATGCCTCATATTGGGCTTGCTTGCTTTGCAACACAGTGCAGTTTTGAGTTATTCAAGTAATAGATGTTAATGTTTGTAATGCTTTGCACCCCTTCTTTTTGAAATGTGGACTGCATAGTGCCTTACACACACTGTTTGCTTGTGAACAACACAAATCCAAAAATGAACACACAGAGAGACAGACAGACAAACAGACAGACAGAGACAGAAGGCAGAAGGGAGCCAAGAACAAGAACAGGAGGTGTGTGTGTGTGTGTGTGTGTGTGTGTGTAAAATCTAGACAGAATGAAAGTAAGGGCAACCAAATGGTTGAAAATTCAGAAGGGTGGTGTGGAAGCGAAGGAAAGAGGGAAGGGAAGGCAAAGGAAAGTAGTTGTTATTGTATTTTTCCTTTTTAAATAAAGAGTCAAGAAAAGAATGAAGTGTAAAACCTATTAGAGAAGGGGGAGGGGAGAGACAAAGAACCAGGCACAGAAAGAGGGAAACTGAAACTCCGTACTTTTCAAGGGTTTGGTTTTTAAATCAAGGATCTACAACTGAAAGAAAGAAAAAATGAAAAAGAATAGTTGGATTGGGAAGGCAGAAGAAAGTACAAGCACACACACACCATATAGATATAGACAGATCTCCCTAACAACATGTCATAAACCCAAACCACCACCTAATCATCTCTCTCTCTCCCCCCCACCTCTGACACACACACACACACACACACACACTCACACACACTGAAATGAAATGAAATGAAAGCAGGCTGATCTCTCCAATTTATCCACTCCAATATCCCCCCCCCCACTCCATGACTGTCACTGATTGGAGACTGCTGGGTTACACTCAGCCCACATTTGGCAACTAGAGCTGCCATTCGCCAAGGCTCACTATCCCCTCCTGCCTCCCCCTCCTCTCCCCCTCCCATATCTCTTGCAAGTTGCTACATTTTGGAGACAGACGGTCTGTGCTTCAGAAGGCATCAGAATTCCTGTGAAGATCCGAGTGGGACCGAGGAGCCTTGGCTCCAACAGCCCCGCCGCGCCATGGCTCCCAGCTTGCCTCGTAAAGTCAGCAAGTGAGCTGCCCTCCCCTCCATGTCAGCACACATAGGCCCAGCATGCAAGCCATCGTCTCTTCGCAAAGAGGAGATGGCTAGAGAGGCTGGGGGACTGAGGAGCCTTGGTGACGAGCTGCTTCGCTTCCGGGCACCTTGGTGCTATTCCGATCGACTTCGGATCACAGCGAGGCACCTCCGAAGAAGCCCACTTGTCTTCGTTATTCGGGATTCTGTCCAAAGATTTGTACAGCCTTATCCAAAATCATCGAGTCCGGACAATGTTTTGAAACAAATGGTCACATGACTGCTCCCTTAGGAACACCAGGCACTACCCCCTCACATCAGGATGCATTAACCACTCGGGATGGATGGACTGACCTTTGTCCAAGGCATAGTGGAGCTCCAAGAGCCCCCCCCCCCAGCCTCCCAACGTGCCTTGCAAGGTCAGCCAACCGAGCTGCCCCCCCCAAAAAAGCTCTTGACTGCTGGAGTCCTCAGCACACGTGGCCCAAGCACACAAGCCATCACCTCCTCTCAAGGAGGAGATGATTAGACAGGCTGGTGTGCTCAGGCCTCATCCAGACCATGCCAGCTGTTAAGGGCTTCCTCGACAGCCAACAGGGCAAGACGAGGCCTCAGTGCTGTATATGCCCCAGCCACACTTGCCATCTCCTCCTTGCAAGGAGGAGATAGTGAGAGCGGTTGGGGTGCGTGTGGTGAGAACTAGGGGCTGTTCACAGCTGCTCAGTGGCCAGCTCTGTCAGCGCAACATGGGTCACCGAGCAGGGTCAAGGGGCTGGGGGGGGATCTGCTGGCCTCCCGGATGAAGGTAGTGCTTGTGACATCCCCATTTACCATAGGCTGCACCTACCCGGTCATACCCCATCCTCCACAGCTAGCTTTTATTAGGAGGATGTGATCGGGCACATTACTGCAAACTCCCTGTGTTATCGAGGTCATATGACCTCAATAACACAAATGGATCCCAATGGGTCTTCTACAACAAAAACATTAAGTTCACTGCAAAGTCAAGAGATTGTATCCTTACGGTGCTTCACAAAACAACAAGAACTGTTTCTTGATGGGTCTGGGGCTTCATTTGTAAGGGATCTTTGGAGGAGGGAAGCTACTTGAGCATGTGACAGTGGCAGAAAACAGGGTCTACTGGCTGCCTGCACTGCTATGCAGGTGGAACAGTTATCTGCTCTAACCCATGTTTGGTTATCTTCATCATGAGTCTTTATGGTGGTGTTGCCAAAGGAAAAGGGAATACCTGCCAGGGCTGCAGCCTTTGACGTTCCCACCTTTCTCCTTCACCCACCATCAACATGTGCTTTGGCCGGGATGAATATGCAGCATGTAAGGCATGGGCCACAGCTTGGATGCTGCTATAAGTAACGTAGCTGTCCTGAGACAGGGCTCTCTCGATCTTCTCCTGGGGCAGTGTCACCTGTTGCTCTTTCTCTCTGCAACCTGTCCAAATTTTCATGGACAAATCATGCATTGAACTGAAACACTTAAAGGTTTCATCCCAAAACTGTTCCAGAGAAGAGGAGACTGGCTCATAGTGGTCATATTTTGTCATTATTTTAGTCTTCATTATGAAGGACAAAGAACCATGGAGGAAATGGAAGTAATAAGGTTTCTGAGACATGTTGAAGTCCATGTCCTGAAAAGCTGGCATGATCCAGAGCTTTGCCCCAGTCAGTTTCTTTTCGAGTCTGCTTTGTATCAACATCAACGGAAAACACCCATAGTGGGAGTCTGCATAGTAAACAATGACCTTCACCTCTTTCCCCAAGAAAGAAAGGTCAATCTGGAATATTTGATGTAAGATATTTCGTGGTAGCCTTTTTGAGAAAGCGACACAAATCCCACTGCTGATCATCAGGGGTGTCAAGGCACCCAGGAACCTGTCCCCATTCTCAGTGTCTGGAGCAAAGAGACCGACCCACGTCCATCGGAAAAACAGGAGCAGCTGGACGATCCCCGGGTACTGGGCTTTTTCCTTTGGGGCCATGCGGTAGACAAAAGGGAACTGAGTTTTGTCATTATCAACCGGCGTAACAATGCCATAACTGATCTAGGGAGCAAAGAAAAGTAAGAGGTGGTAGCTTAGTATCAGTTTGTTTTGTGGATGAAGGTCAAATATTTTTGGTTAAAATGGAAGGAGGATTATGTACCCCGCCTTGAGTTCCTTAAAGAGGAAAAAAGGCAGGATATAAATGTAATAAATAAATACATACATACATACATAAATACATACATACATACATACATACATACATACATAAATACATAAATAAATAGTATCTAGCTCAATGCCTTTCACTATGACATGGTATATGTGGAGGTGGAGGGCAAAAACATCTCGAGCTTCATTTGTGGTGCAGCCCAGGAGGATCCCAGGGGTCCTTTTCACGCATTCAAAATGCTGTAGAGTGATACACATCAGGAACCAGTCAAGGGAGGTTGGACCTGCTCGCTGCCTCGTGTGAGCCAACTGAAAAGGATAGATTTGGCTCCGCCCCCAACTATGTTCTAGATTCTGCACCATTTGCATTCCTTTTTTTTTCACCATCTTAGCCTATGTAAATATTAACGTAGGCTAAAACGGCGAATCAAAAAGGAACGCAAATAGTGCCTGCTATGCTATTTTCGTTCCCCTTCGTTTTCGCCGTAATAGTCTATGTAAATATTTATGTAGACTAAGACGGCGAAAAATAAGGAACGCAAATCGCGGCGGCCATAGCCGCCACCACTTGCATATGTATTTTTTGTTTTTTTACCCAGCCATGATAGGCTATGTAAATCTTTATGTAGCCTATCATGTCCCTGTAAAAAAAAAAAAAAACACCTCCAGGCTGTAAATGGCAGCAGCGGCAGCCGGTCGGAAGACCAGCCGCAGCCGCCGCCGAAGCCGCCTCCGGAGCCACCGCTGCCCAGAACATCCTCCCCAGTAAAGTCTTGTCCCGGGGGGATCCGCAGGGGGGCAGGGGCAGCCCATTCCACCACAGAGTTCAGGGGACCGAATGCACTGGCATTCGGCCTCACCGAGTTCCATGGTGGAATTCTCTGAAATCCCTAACCTGGACCATGGTTTCCTGCTGGATTGACTCTGTGGGAAAGGCATTGGAAGAACTGTGTTACATCAGTTTCAGTCTGACCTACAGGGCTGAAATGAGAGAGTAATGTTGGGTGTCCATTCCTTGTCCCCTTGGCAAGTGAGCTAAAGGGTTCCACAGAGAACCAACTTGTCCCCAGTATTGCTCAATATCTGTATGAAGTCACTGGCAGTGGTCATGAGGGGATTTGGAACAGTTCAGAATTCAGGAGCTCAGCTATTGTAGGGAGCTGACCCTCTTCAGCATGCTTCCCCTTTGCTGAGGGAACTGCACTACCTGCCTATTTATGCCAGGTCAGATTTAAGCATTTTTTTCACTAGTGTCCAAAGAACTAAACAACTTGGACCAGAATACCTGCAAGAGCACCTTCTCCCTTTCCAACCTGCCTGATGACTCAGCTCATTGGGGAGCATGTCCTGGTGGTTCCCATGGACATATGGCCTGATTGGAGTCCACCCAGAGAAGAGCTTCAGCGTGTTAGCCCCCTTTCTCTGGAACTCCCTGCCTCTGGAGGTCAGGCAAGCATGACATGGTGCGGTTCCCTGAAATCACCTTTATTTCAGGAAGCCATCCTTGGCTGACCAGGCACAGTCGTATTGTAATTATGTTTCTTTCCCCCTCTCTCTTTTTTTACAAAATAATTTTTAACATGGAGTTTTACTCTTTTATCTTATCTTGCAACTTTTATTGTTCACCACTCTAGAATCTGTCTAGATGTGGAGTGAAATATAAATGTAAATAAATAACTACAGAAATAACTACAGAAATAACTACAGAAATAAATACAGAAATAAAAACATGACGGCTGTGCCTTCAACAGAGAGATGGGGGACAGCATACCTTCTGGGGCAGAATCATGGCAGTGGTCATGTGGGGGCTGCAAGAACTGCTGGGGAGGGTTCTCGTTCCTGTCAGCCACTACTGTTTTCTGCGACATCATAGGAGAGCCTTTCGAGACATGATTCAAGGTGCAATCCTAAACAGATGGACAGGCCCTCAGACCTCCGCTGAAGTCAGAGGCAACCTCCGATCCCATGCAGGGCAGAACCAATGCAAAGAAGGGGATTCCCTCTGTGCTGCACTTTGCGTTAGATGGACGTTTTCACACATCTATGTAAGGCATCGGGAAGGGGCAAGAACTGGGCTGGGGATCACATAGAAAGCTGTCCAGTACAGCTTCCATGGTCTCCTGCCATCCCTGCCCCCAGGGATGCCCGGTCTCCCATCCCAGAGCTCCACCACTGCCACGACCCACCTCCAACACACACTCGAGAGAACCATTATGACCAGGAGGCACAGGCACTGAAGAGTGAGGGCTGAACCTGTCCCCTGCCAATTCACACCTGTGGGATTTTGTAGATGCTCGACATGGAGGAAATGTGGAGGGAGAGGTCGGATTCAGCCCCTTCAAGGACGGCCAGCAGGTGCTTCTTCCTCCCGCAGCTGTAATGTGGAATGTTGCTTTCGCTCCCAGCAAGGAGCTGCAGCATGGCATAGGAGGTGGCTCTTCCATCGAAGAAGGACTTGTAGGTGTTGTAGCCCAGGGTGATGTTGGGTAAGAGCCTGGGGTTCTGGTTGATCTCCTGAATGGCAAACATGAAGGACAGGATGTGCCAGTGCTTTGTAGTTTGGAAACTGGAAAACAATAAATAAACGAAAACTAAATGCAATACCTCTTGCTGTCATTCTCCACTGAATGAAAAAAAACTTTCCTTCCTTCATATCCCTATATTCTTTTTCTTACAATTTTAATGTCAGAAGAGCCGATCATCACATAATGCTTTGGATGTTCATAGGGGCAGCAAACATACCTGTGTTGCAAAGTAACTGAGAATCCATTTACCTGCTAAAAGGAAAGGTGGATATATTTGTACCCCACTCCTTGAGAAGGGATGTTGGCAGATTTCAAGGATGAAGGATCTAGCTGTCTGTCAGTCTGTCTGTCTGTCTGTCTATATTTAGATAGATGATCTCTCTCTCTCTCACACACACACACACACACACACACACCTTTTGTTAAGGCTTATCAGTAAAAACAATCATTCTATCATGTAACATCATAATAGAGGTGTGTGGTATCATTCAGAACGGCTTCACCAATGTTTTTGAAACTTACAGGTTCCAGAAGAAGTGTTGCATTTTCATGCCATGAAATTTCCAAGTCTATTGGTGAACTATTGTAAGAGAAACAGCAGTATGAAGAGAAAAAGCAAGCAAACAAACCAACAAACCCCTCTGTCTGTCCAAAGTGACTTGGAGAGTATGTTTCAGCTACCTTTTTTGGATCAGAGTTTGTGGAAAAAGAAAGCTGTTTGTCTGTCTGTCTGTCTATATATCCTCCTGGGCTGCACCACAAATGAAGCTCGAGATATTTTTGCCCTCCCCCTCCACGTATACCATGTCATAGTGAAAGTCATTGAGATAGATACTATTTATTTATGTATTTATTTATGTATTTATTTATGTATTTATTTATGTATTTATTTATGTATTTATGTATTTATGTATGTATGTATGTATTTATTTATTACATTTATATCCTGCCTTTTTTCCTCTTTAAGGAACTCAAGGCAGGGTACATAATCCTCCTTCACCCACAGAGACTTAAAAGTGAGTAATATTGGGAGGGGGGAGTCACAGATTAACAGTGCCCTCTTATCCGTGCCGTTTCAGTATACATAAATAAAAATAACAATTATTTTATTATTAAAAAAGGGGCTGAATCAGATTTTACTTCTGGTTTGCATTCAGCTTCACTGTCTCCTTTTCCCCCAAATTATCTTTAAAGCAATTCTCTTTTAGCTTTGCAAGCTTTTGTTACTGAATATCACCCACAGAGGCTTAAAAGTGAGTAATATGGGGAGGGGGTGTCATAGATTAACAGTGCCCTCTTATCCATGCTCTTTCAGTATGCATAAATAAAAATAACAATTATTTCATTATTACCTACATAGTGCTTATAATGTTTATGGTATTTGTATTAAGTGCTCGGGAACGTTGCATCAAAGAAAAGCTGTGTCTCACTCATTTTACTCACTGGAAATCACATCAAAGTGGAAACTGAAAACGAAGCACATGTTAACGCTTCTAGAAGGAAGAGCATTTTTCCAGCTGGTACTCACACAACCTGTAGAACCTTGAAAGGAGGTTTACAGGCACTTGCTTTTGCCATCTTAGCTAACTGCAGACAGTATATTTAAAAGCACAGCCCCTCAGCTCAGCTTGGTGCCCCCGAATGCTCAGTCTGCCCCCCCCGGCACCCCCCCCTTGCTACCTGAAGGATCATCTCCTCCCATATACACTTGCCCAGACCCTGAGGTCAGCTCCAGCAGTTTGACAGATTTTGTCTGTTTTTTAACCTAAAATAACCTAAAAGAACAGATCACCAAAAAGATAACCAAGGGCTTTGGTTCATTACCATCCCATAAGCCCTTTCTGCATTATAGGGAATCTACACACAAAACACAAAACTTCTGAAGTTTTGATTTAGAGACTTGATGATACTGAAT
The DNA here is from genome assembly GCF_057233095.1 of Heloderma suspectum. Taxonomy (NCBI): domain Eukaryota; kingdom Metazoa; phylum Chordata; class Lepidosauria; order Squamata; family Helodermatidae; genus Heloderma; species Heloderma suspectum. The sequence continues at coordinate 385,075,056 of NC_139459.1, read as the reverse complement.
GACAGGAACTACACTCCTGCCCAGCAGAACCTGTTCTGCAGTGACCCTGTGGGATCTCCCTATTAATAATACAAGAGGCATAGCTCAGTGCCTATGATCTGCCACCGTTTATTTGATATACACGGATCTCGATGGACAAAATCTGGAGACACATTATACAGATTCTTAATTCTCCTATTTCTAATAACCTAAATGAACAGATCACCAAAAAGATAACCAAGGGCTTTGGTTCATTGCCATCCCAGAAGCCTTTTCTCCATTATAGGGAATCTATGCACAGAACACAAAACGAACTCAACTGGGGTTTGGCTTGAATCTCTTCTAATGCAGGAGCAACCACAGGCTTCTGCAGTCTTGATTCAAAGACTTGATGATACTGAGTGACAAGAACTACACTCCTGGCCAGCAGAACCTGTTTCCTGGTGACCCTATGTGATGCTGCCTAGTTCTGGCACCTCACCCTCTTCTTTGATGTCTCTTCAGAATAAACAGGGCCATCAAGCATTCATTCATGCAGGACTTAATCTTCGACCAGAAGCAGCATTTCAGGGGAGGTTTTGGGAACTTTCATTCCAAAGCAGATCCTGTCTGTATAAGACAGGAGTCCCTGCAACTCTGACCCAAGGACTCTTTCATTGTAATTTTTTTTTCTGATTTGAGAGGCCATATGCTGTATGCTCTGCTGACTAATTCCCAGGGCATTCTGAGGAAAGATTGGTCATTCACTGTCCTGAGAAAAGTCAGATATCTCAACAAAGAGGTGGCTAATTATTTTCTAATCATCATGCGTATGAGCACTCAGCTGATTGTATGAGCTAAACTGAAGAAACTGTATCTCTGCATCCTGATATTATCTCTTGTGTTTTATCTTGAATGGGTCCAACACCCATTACACACACACACACACACACACACACACACACACCCCTGGCTTCTTCAGAAGTAAATCCCACAGAGTGCAGTAGGATTTACAGTCAAGGACTGTAGTGTATGGGGAAGAAAGGTGCTCAGCCTTAAGAACTATGGCCCTGTAATTATTCTGGAGAGGGAATCTCTGTGTGGACATTTGCATTTGGACCACTCCCAAGAAAATAGCTCCCCAGCTCCAGCCTGTGTCTTATCACAGGGTTATAAAGCAAAGAGGCTGCTGGTTCTTTTGGCTGAAACAATGCAAGGGAACCCCAAGGATCCAGTGAGATGTGAGCGTACTGAACTAAATGGTCCCTTCACTTTAATGAAGCTCCGAATTCTTCTTCAAAAAATACAGAGTGGCAAATGTCGGGAGAGCGATTTATCTGGGATGTAGGGATGGGGGAGAATTTCTCCTCGAAACTTCGGGGGGCCGAGTGCCAAGCATTCGGTCCTTCGAAGTTTCGGGGAGAAATTCTCCACACACACCCCGCCCCGATGGGACATACCTTTCACGAATGTCGCTACCGGCGGCGCGGCGGGTACCAGTGGCAGTTCGGCAGGTCTTCGTTAGGGGCGGGGGCGGCAGCCGGTCTTTCGACTGGCTGCCGCCGCTGCCATTACAAGAAAAGTAAAAAAAAAAAAAAACAACCGCCCCAGTGATAGGCTACGTAACGATTTATGTAGCCTATCATGGCTAGATCTGCAAAGTCAGCTGTGATAGGCTACGTTAATCATCACGTAGCGTATCACAGGTGACTTTGGAAAAAAAAAAAAGCACGTACGCAAATTGTGGCCCCCATATGGAGCCACCATTCGCGTTCCTTATTTGGTCCCTGTGGTCTACGTAAATCTTTACGTAGACTACGGCGAAAATAAGGACAATGCAAATAGCGTTTTCTTTTGAAGTTTGCGGCTGGGGAGACGGGGCGCTTCTCCCCGGCCTGAATTTCGGCTGGGCGAGGCAGGAAACCTCCCCCCCGGCCTGAATTTCGGGCCGGCGAGGCGGTTAGCCTCCTCCCCTTCACCTGAACTTCGGGGGGAAAAGCGAAGCGCCTCCCCCCACCGCGAAAAAAGCTGCGAGACCAGGTAAGTGACTTTCGTACATCCCTAGACCAGAGATACCAGAAAAGATGGACAGTTTCTTGTAAATGGGGACAACCGGAGTGTGGGTTTGGAAGCATTAAGTCATTATCATCACTTACGTGACAACCCTGGTTAAAGGGGACTCAGAGAAAACGTATGGTTCATTGCACCTAACATACTGTGAAGACAGGACTCCACTAATGAGGTAGTCTCCTGGCCGGTAATAATAGGACCCTAAGTCCTGCTCTTTGTTCAGAGTCGTCAGGCAGTCTGTCTTCCGCAGTTGACCAGCCGCATAAGGAAGCAGGAGCAACAACAGCAGCAGCAACGGTATCATTCTGGGTCTCCCTCCCTCCTGCTGCTCCTCCTTTGTGACTGTTCTTTTCACCTCCACAGCCAGCTAATCAGAAGACGTGAGAAAAGTCTTGCAAGATCAAGGCTGCAGTGTGTTTACAATAACATCAAATTCTGAGCCAACGGCAGCGGAGGGAGGCGGAGTACTAAACTGTACCACAGGCATGGCCATCTCAGCCTGTCCGAAATCTGAGCCCAGGCTCTCGGGAGCACAGGAGAGATTTTATGCACTAAGCTTTTCAGGCACAGTGCAAGAGGTTTCCTGGAGCTGCCTTTCATCCTGATGTTTACATCATTGGTCTCCAAGGAAAACAGAAAAGAAAACATCTCTTGAGCTTTGGCAAGACTCAGAATTCTCACTATGTTTTGAGAATGATCAGCGGAAGCTTCACATCTGCAACTTCAGGGATTCTCTGTGCGGCTTGAGGCGCAGTTGCAGAACTGGAGAAAAACATGTTTGTGAGAAGTCACACAGGCAGCTCCATCTTCTGGTTGGCAAGGGGGAATGGTGAGCCTGGCCTGGCCTGTATTAAAAAAAACTCACACAAAAAAGCCAAGATCAAGAAAATCTCTTAGGATGCATACCAGTGTTTGGAAACATTTGGCCCTCCAGATAGCCCTGGACTGCACGTTCAGCAGCCCTAATGGCCTAGCCCATGGGGAGGAATGATGGGAGTTGCAGTCTGAGAACATCAGGAGGGCCACGTCTTCCCCATTCCTTATGCACATGAATGTTCACACCCCTTGGAGGAGTTTTCCACCCTGCTCCCCTTGCCAATCCTCCCAGTTGCACCTCTGTTCCTGGATAAACCAGGATTACCAGTGTTCAAAGAACGAAGGGTGGCCACCATGCATCTCAATTATCTCCCTCTATTAGTACTACCAGTGAGCTCCTCTGAATGGTGCATCATCTTGTTTGGGACTTAGTAATTCAGATTCCACAAGATAGTTACTTCTAAATGCATTCCGAGGAGAAAAAAATGAAATTGATTGAAAGGTTCAAGTTAACTACCTGTGTCTAGTGAAACATTCCAAGTGTTCCATCTTTTATCTTTACCAAACTTCCTGCAATACAATGTTCTTGGTGTCAGCTCAAGGGTGGCCACTGTAACATCCTTCTGATGGTCCACTGACCACCTCAATTGTGGTGTTTGCCAATGAGCACAACTGTGTTTTGGCAGCACAGGGCAGTCCATGGCAGAAGAGAGGTGTAGGCAGAGAGATGCCAACTTGGTTTGCCTGGCTGCAACATGCGCCATGCTAGGACCCCATCCAGCCTCACTGTGAAAGTGAAGCAAAGGGTAAACCAAAGGGTCACCACAACTCTCCTTATAGGAGATCTTGCAGCACTCTCAACTCTTAGGGTACACTATAAATCAAAGATGAGCCAGAGGAAAGCCATCTGAGCTAATCCACACAGAAGCAATTCAAGAGACCCCTGGAACATTATTGCATCAAGAGTGAGCCATAGTGTTCATCATTCTGTGGTCACGATGGAAGCACAGCGATGCATCCATAGGTGCATGCCCAGCAGCAAATGCAGCCGCGCTCTCGTGCTCAGGAACTTCACTGACATGCTGGTACTCAGTAGCGTATGGGTAGACATTGAGTAGCAGGCTAGTGAGTGACTCCAGCGAGGTGCAGCCCAGTGTGCTGTCCTCTGCTTGGTCGAGGAGAGCCATCGTGGCCTCCTCAGTGTCAAGAATGTACAGCTGGCCATAGCTTGGTGTCTCATCTGACCACAAAGTTCTCATCAGATGGTAAACAGAGCCTTGCACCCTGAACACAAGTGCACTGGGGCCTTGCGGCTGTGCACTCCTGAGTGGTGCACACCAGGAAGCCAAGCCTATAGTCCTGTTGTCCTTGCGAACCCCCTTCAGGAATTGCTTGCCGAGAATGGAGCCTTCGGTGACAATGTTCCGGATGAAATTGAGAACCATGAGTGGAGGTAGTGAAACCTTCCCGCCATGGCACCTAGGAGCTGATGATTCACCCTTGAAAAGAAGGCCGTCGCAGTGCTCACAAACCTTAACAGAGTTGCCAATATCAAACCTGTCAATATTAGTTGCAGGACGCAGGCTGAAAGGCCCAGTGTGCGTCCCATGCCTGGGCTGGTTTCAGATGCTGAAGGATGCAAGGCTGGACAGAGCTTCACTGCTTGCAAAAGGCCGAGGGGTTGCCTGCATGTGTAGACTTACTGAGGTGGGGGTGGAAGCATCCAGGCTGGAGTGTAAAGCTCCTTCTCCAAGGGCTGGAGGGGTAGAATTCGCATGGCAGCCCAAGGCATCCGTTGATTCCCTTTTCTCCTCCTGGTTCCTGTTACCAGTGACAGTGTTACCAGTGAGTGTTTCATGTCTAGACCAGTTAGTGATTTGTGGAAGATATAAATGTCATTTTGTTAAATGTAACAGCTTGAGACTTCCTTTCTGAGCAATGAATAAACTTTGACTGGCTTCCTTTTAGGGATGTCAGAGAATTTCACCATGAATCTCGGGGAGGCTGAATGCCAGCGCATTCGGCCTCCCGACATTGCTGGTGAAACAGTCTGCCCCCCCCCCCCCGGATGGGACTTACCTTGTGCGAATGTCCCTGGCGGCGGAGGCTCCCGCGGCGGTTCGGCGGCGGTTCGGCAGCGGTGGCTGTGGCAGCTGGTCTTCCGACCGGCTGCCACCACCGCCATTCCCAGTAAAAAAAAAAAAAGCCAAAAAAAGTGATAGGCTACGTAAACATTTACGTAGCCTATCACGGCTAGATTTTTAAAAAATACCATGATAGGCTACAGAAATGTTTACGTAGCCTATCACGGCTGATTAAAAAACACACACACACACACACGCGTACGCAAATGGTGGCGCCCATGGGCGCCGCCATTTGCGTTCCTTATTCCTTATTTTGGCACGTCTTAGTCTACATAATAGATGCTATGCTATTTGCGTTCCCCTTATTTTCGCCGTAGTCTACGTAAATGTTTACGTAGACAAAGACATGCCAAAATAAGGAATAAGGAACGCAGATTCGTGGCAGAACTTTCGTACATCCCTAACACAGTTACAAGATGCGGGATACGTGGCTCAACAACACTACAAGCAAGAAGGATCTTGGGATTGTTGTCGATCACAAGCTGAATATGAGCCAAACATGTGATATGTAGGGATGTACGAAAGTTCCGCCACGGATCTCGGGGAGGCCCAATGCCAGCGCATTCGCTGGGACGGGACTTACCTGGGGCGGATCTTCCTGGCGGCGGCGGCTCTGGCGGTGGCTCCGGTGGCGGTTCGGCGGCGGCCACGGTGGCCAGTCTTCCGGCCAGCTGCCGCCGCCGCCACTTCCAAGTTAAAAAAAAAAAAAAAGTGATAGGCTACGTAAAGATTTACGTAGCCTATCATGGTTAATTTTTTTTAAAAAAACACCATGATAGGCTTCATAAATGTTTACGTAGCCTATCATGGCTGATTAAAACAAAAAACAAAAAACCGCGCATACGCAAATGGCCCCATATGAAATGGGGCCATTTGTGTACGCGCGTTGTTGTTGTTGTTGTTTTAATCAGCCATGATATGCTACATAAACATTTACGTAGCCTATCACGGCTGACTTCAGGGACGCAAACAGCCATTTGCGACCCTGCTAGCCAGCGGACGGATGTCCGGCTGCTGGCGGAGCCAGCCGGTGTCTCCGCAGAATCGCTGTGGAGCACAGCCGGCCAGCCAGAATTCCGGTGGGGAGGAACAGAGTGCCTCCCTCCCCAGCCAGGATTCCGTCAGGGGGGACGGAATGCTTTTCCCCCAGCATCAGCATAATCCGCGGAAAGGTAAGTACCTTTCGTACATCCCTAGTCATATGGCTGCAAAAAAGGCTAATGCTCTTCTGGGCTGCATTCATAGAAGCATAGCTTCCAAATCCCGGGAAGTATTAGTTCCCCTCATTTTAAGATGGATACAGACAAACTGGAGAGAGTTCAGAGGAGGGCAGCAAAGATCATCAGGGGACTGGACACAAAGCCCTATGAAGAGAGACTGAAAGAACTGGGCATGTTCAGCCTTGAGAGGAGAAGACAGAGGGGAGATATGATAGTGCTATTCAAGGACTTGAAAGGTTGTCACAGAGAGGAAGGCCAGGATCTCTTCTCCATCATCCCAGAGTGCAAGACACGGAATAATGGGCTCAAGTGACTGGAAGCCAGATTCTGGCTGAACATCAGGAAAAACTTTCTGACTGTTAGAGTAATACAACAATGGAACCAATTACCTGGGGAGGTGGTAGGCTCACCCGCACTGGAAGCATTGAAGATGAGGCTGGACAGCCATCTGTCAGGGATGCTCTGACTCGGATTCCTGTATTGAGCAGGGGGTTGGACTCGATGCCCTTGTAGGCCCCTTCCAACCCTACTATTCTATGATTCTAGGTTTGCCAATGATCACACATGACTTATGGAGATGTGGAGTTGACCATGGCAGAAGAAGGGTATAGGCAGATAGATGCCAACTTTTTTGGGGGGCAGGGTGTCTGAGGAAAGCCAGGTTTTCTTCTCAATCACCCCAGAGTGCAGGACATGGAACGATGGGCTCAAGTTACAGGAATTCAGATTCCAGCTGAACATCAGAAAAATACTTACTTCCTGTTATAGCAATATGAAATGGGACCAATTACCTAGGGAGGGTGTGGGCTCCCCCACACTGGAGGTATTCAAGATGAAGCTGGACAACCATCTAAGAGGGATGCTTTGACTTAGATTCTTGCACTGAGTGGAGGGTTGGACTCGATGGTCCTATACGCCCCTTCTAACCCTACTGTTCTATGAGTCTATGACTATGGGAAGACTAAATATAATCTGTTATGGTCAAGAGAGCTTTGGCTATGAAGAAGCAAAGAAATTTAATAAACAAATAAATGAAAGCTAAAGAAAACTTCCAAGCAGCCTATCAATTCCATCTATATCTTGGTTGGCAAGGTAAACGGGGAAACTATACATATATGTAAAATGTACTACCACCTGTCAATAAATAGAATTAAATCCAATGTGTTTCTTTCTTTCCATATATACCCAGTTAACAGGACAGCTACTGATAAGGGCAGAAGCTGAATGTTTAGCTTTAAATATGTTTTAATAATTTGTTGTTAGTCTCTCTCTCTCTCTCTCTATATATATATATGTGTGTGTGGGTGTGTGTAGATAGATAGATAGATAGATAGATAGATAATCTTTTAGTTTGTATAATTTTGTTTTGGAAACAAATAAAATCTTCTAAAAACATAAAAAATAAAATAAAATTGCAAGGTTTTCTGTCCTAAAATATTGTTCTTAAAAGTCTCCAACACATTCCATTGTTTTTCGCATTCTATTCTTAAAATACAGGGATCGTTCCACTCAGCCCCATCCCGGTCTTTACACTATCCTGTGCAAGTGTTAAGGCAAGCAATGGAGGCTGGTAGCTCTGATTTTTGATGGGGTTGTGAGTCCATTCTGGGTTTCCATCAGAACCAGCCAGAACTCTTAAAGAATTATCCAAGATGATGAACTCAATCCCCATAAGGAGAAGGTTAAAATAAAAATAAAAACCTGGTGCTGCCCTTCCTTGCAGTAAAGGCCTCCCTGCGTGCATGGATCTACCTGGAACCCATAGGAAATCAATCAATCAATCAATCTGGATCTGTACCATAACTCTTTTGCCCCCAACCAGAAGATATGGTTCTCATAAAGATCGTTGTGGGTGTGGAATTCTTCCACATCTCTACTTCTATAAATCAGATGCCCTAGTTTGTTTTGACCATGATATGCTTACAGGCAAGCATGGTCTGGGAGAACAAAGTGAAGCAGGACATAGGCTGATAGAATTTTGCCAAGATACCTCACTGTGCATAACAAACACTCTCTTCCAACAACCTAAGAGGTGACTTTATACATGGACGTCACCAGACGGTCGACACCAAAATCAGATTGACTACATCCTTTGTAGCCAAAGGTGGCGGACAACTATGGAGTTGGTAAAAACAAGACCTGGAGCTGATTGTAGTTCAGATCATGAACTTCTGATTGCACAACTTAGAATGAGACTAAAGACAATAGGGAAGACCCACAGAGGAGTTAGATATAAGTAGGGATGGCGGAGAATTTCTTCACAAATCTCGGGGAGGCCGAATGCCAACGCATTCGGCCCCCCGAAATTGGTGGTGAAATTCTCCGTCCCCCCGCGCCCCGCCCGGGATGGGACTTACCTCCCTCGAATGTCCCTATCGGCGGCGGGTCCCGGCGGCAGTTCGGCGGCGGTTCGGCGGGGGTGGGGGCGGCAGCCGGTCTTCTGACCGGCTGCCGCCGCCGCCATTACAAAGTGAATGTAAGAACAACCAAAAACACACGCGTGATAGGCTACGTAACAATTTACGTAGGCTATCACGGCTGGATTTCCAAAGTCAGCCATGATAGGCTACGTAAATCGTTACGTAGCCTATCACGGGTGACTTTGGGGGGAAAAAAAGTGCGTACGCAAATGGCGGCGCCCATGGGCGCCACCATTTGCTTTCCTTATTTAGGCCCGGGTAGTCTACATAAAGATTTACGTAGACCACGGGAAAAATAAGGGCAACGCAAATAGCTATGTAACGATTTACGTATATCACGTTACATAGCCGTGATAGGCTATGTAACGATTTATGTAGCCTATCACGGCTGACTTTGGAAATCTAGCCGTGATAGGCTACGTAAATTGTTACGTCGCCTACCATGTGTGTGTGTGTGTGTTTTTTTACATTCACTTTTGTATTTTGTGGCCGGGGAGATGGGGTGCCCTATTTGCGTTGCCCTTATTTTTGCCGTAGTCTACATAAATCTTTACGTAGACTACTGGGACCAAATAAGGAACGCAAATGGCGGCGCCCATGGGCACTGCCATTTGCGTACGTGCTTTTTTTTTTCAAGGTCACCCGTGATAGGCTACATAACGATTTACGTAGCCTATCACGGCTGACTTTGCAAATATAGCCGTGATAGGCTGCGTAAATCGTTATGTAGCCTATCACGGGTTTTTTGTTTTACTTTTGTAGTTTGCAAAACTACAGGCGCCCCCCCCAGCCTGAACTTCGGAGGGAGAACCGAAGGGCCTCCCCCCCACCGCGAAGGAAGCTGCAAGACCAGGTAAGTGACTTTCGTACATCCCTACTGCCAGCCTGTCATAAAAAGTAAAAAAAAAACAAACTGGGAAGGGACAAGGATGGGAGATCCATTCCAGGATGGTATGGAAGTGCGGTCTGGCATGGGGGAGGGGAGATCTTTGGGTTGCCTTTGCTTAAATACATCTCAGAACCACGTGTCCCACTTTCAAACAACTCTTACACATGGCGGAGCGCTAGGGGCAGGCCATGCCAGGTAAGGGGAACAAGGGAGAGATGTGTAGTATCTGTCCCCTGCTCCGGGCCTGTCCAGAGCCAAAGGATGGCTGGGGGAGGCGTGACCCCATCTTCTGGCCTTCGTTTGCTGCTCTGCAATGCCAGGTCTGTTACCCAGAAAACCTCCCTCATCCATGACATGATCCTGGATGAGGGTGCAGACCTGGCATGTATTACGGAGACCTGGCTGGCCGAGGCTGCTGCTCCAACCCTTGCAGCCATGTGTCCAGCTGGATTTTCGTATGCACAGCAGCCGAGGGCTGGGGATCGGGGAGGGGGAGTGGCTGTTATCTACCGAGAGTCCTTGGTCTTCACCAGACCCCCTCTCCGGGAGACCAAGGTTGTTGAGTGCATGTACTGGAGGTTGGGCCCGAAGGGCAGTCTGGGGATTCTGCTCGTGTACCGTCCACCCCACTGCACGACTGACTCCCTGGCCGAGGTGCTTGAGGTGGTCTCTGATGTGCGTGTACAGTCCCCTAACTTACTGGTGTTGGGGGACTTCAACGTACATTCGGAGGCCATCCTCACAGGAGCACCTCGGGACTTCATGGAGACCATGGCCTCCTGGGAGCTGCACCATATTCTAACTGGGCCCACCCATGTAGCCGGTCATGCACTAGACCTTGTGTTTGTTTCTGGAGAAGCGGGGAGTGATCTGGAAGTCGGGGGTATATCCACCACCCCCTTGTCATGGTCAGATCACTATCTGGTGATGTTGGACTTCTCGGTTCCACAACCCCTCCGCAGGGGTGGAGGACCCATTAAAATGGTCCGCCCCAGGCGTCTTATGGATCCAAATGGATTCCTGAATGCGCTTGGGGATTCTCTGGGGCATGCCAACGGCCACTCGATCGAGACCCTGGTGGGTGGCTGGAATGCCGCAATCACTGGGGCATTAGATCGGGTGGCTCCGAAACGCCCTCTCCCCCTGAACAGGGCTCGAACTGCACCATGGTTCAATCCGCGGTTACGAGCTCTGAAACAGGAGGTGAGACGGCTAGAGCGCCGGTGGCGGAAGTCTCGCTCCAAAGACGATCAGACACGGGCTAGAGCTATATCTTCAGCCTATCACGTGGCGGTGAAGGCAGCAAAAAAGGAATATTATGCTGCCTCCATCGCGTCTGCAGAGTGCTGCCCCAGGAGGCTGTTCCAAGTGGTCCGCAGCCTGGTCGGTCCTGTGGCTCCGGAACCACTGGAGCATTCTAAGGCCTCCTGTGAGGCTTTGGCAAGGCACTTTGCAGATAAAATTGATCAGATTAGGTGTGTTACTCTGCACACTGTGGATACAGTTAGTGAGCAAGAGGCGGCCTGTGGCAAACCGGTTTTGTGGGATCGGTTCCAGCTTCTTCCTCCTGATGAAGTGGACAAGGTGCTTTCATCTGTAAGGCCAACCACCTGCTTACTTGATCCTTGCCCATCTTGGCTCATTATGAGCTGCAGAGAGAGACTGGGTGAGGGGATCAAGGCAGTGGTGAATGCCTCCCTTGAGGAGGGAGTGATGCCATCAGCCCTCAAGGAGGCAGTGATAAGACCGCTCTTAAAGCAGCCCTCCTTGGATCCTCAAGTTCTGAACAACTTTCGCCCAGTCTCAAATCTGCCATTTTTGGGCAAGGTGATTGAGCGGGTGGTGGTGGTGCAGTTGAAGGCACACTTGGCAGAAACTGATTATCTAGACCCATTTCAGTCGGGCTTCAGGCCTGGGCATGGGACAGAAACGGCCTTGGTCGCCTTGGTGGATGATATGAGGAGGGCTCTGGATAGGGGTGAATGCTCTTTCCTTGTTCTCCTCGACCTCTCAGCGGCTTTTGATACCGTTGACCATGGTATCCTCCTGGACCGCCTGGAGGGGTTGGGCATTGGAAACACTGTATTGTGGTGGTTCCAGTCCTTCCTCTCTGGCAGGTACCAGAGGGTAGCACTGGGAGAGGAGGTTTCGGACCCGTGGCCACTTACTTGTGGGGTGCCACAGGGTTCCATCCTCTCCCCGATGCTATTTAACATCTATGTGAAGCCACTGGGGGCTATCATCAGGAGGTTTGGGGTGCAGTGTCATCAATATGCGGATGACACTCAGCTCTACCTCTCATTCACATCTTCACCAAGGTTGGCCGTAGAATCCCTGTCCAAATGTCTGGAGACGGTGAGTGGCTGGATGGGGAGGAATAAGCTGAAGCTCAACCCTGACAAGACCGAGGTACTTTTGGTGGGAGACAAGAGGAGGCTGGGGGATGTTGACCTGGTGTTGAATGGGGTACAGCTACCCTTGAAAGACCAGGTCTGCAGCCTGGGGGTCATTTTGGACTCCCAGCTGTCCATGGAGGCTCAGGTGTCAGCTGTGAGCCGGACAGCGCTGTATCAACTCCATCTGATACGGCGGCTGCGCCCCTACCTTCCCGACCATCTGCTCCCATCGGTAGTACATGCCCTGGTCTCCTCTCGTTTAGACTACTGTAATGCGCTCTACGTGGGGTTACCCTTGAAGACGGTTCGGGAACTGCAGCTGGTACAACGCGGCAGCTCGCCTGATTAAAGGCAGCTGCCGGCGAGATCACATCACTCCAGTGCTGAAGGAGTTGCACTGGTTACCAGTTGTTTTCCGGGCCAAATTCAAGGTGTTGGTTTTGACCTTTAAAACCCTATATGGTTCCGGCCCAGCCTATCTTAAGGAGCGCCTCCAGCAACACCAGACAGGCCGCTTAACAAGATCAGCCTCGGATGGCCTTCTCTCTGTCCCATCAGCCAGGAGAGCAAGACTGGTGGGGACGAGGGAGAGGGCCTTCTCTGTGGTGGCCCCCACTCTGTGGAACTCCCTCCCTAGGGAACTCCGTCATGCCCCCTCTTTAATGAGCTTCTGTCGTGCATTAAAAACGTGGTTGTTCAGGCAGGCATTTGGGGTGGGTTAGGGTATTTTTTTAAAGTGAAGCATTGGACAAGACACTCATTGTCAGTTATTCAGTAGGGCGCAAGGCAGTGTCTTGAGTCAAAAAGAAATGTTGGGCCACATTGGATGTCTTGGATGCCTTGTTGAGAACACTGTCCTGGTTGCATCAGTGGATGTCATGTGGTTGATTTCATATGGCCCAAACCTTAGGTTGGTGTGCATATTCCTCCCTCTTGATCTTTCAGTGTATGTTGGGAAGTTATATGACTTAATATGTCACAGAGTGTTACACAAAGCCAGTGGTTTGGACTGGAGAAAATTGTTGGGGATCTTGAAGAGAGCAGTATCCCAGTCATGGAGGTCATGGAATCAGAGAATAGTAGGGTTGAAGGGGGTCTCAAAGACAATCGAGTCTAACCCCCTGCTCAATGAGGGTATCCAAGTCAAAACATCCCTGACAGGTGGTTGTCCAGCCTCATATATATTACAAGGAACATATATTGCATATGGCATGGGACAGAATAAATCCTATTTTTGGGCACAGGGGAACTGGAAAGCTAGTACCCAGCTTCAGCCCTGTTCTTGATGCTGCTCTGAACTGCAGAGCCTTTGCTCCACTGGAACCTGCCCATCAGCATTAAGCATGAGCATAAGACCATCCATATCAAATATCTCTCAGTTTGGGAAACTGTCCCCTTCCTGAAAAACAATTCCCTCCTATCAGAAACATCATTTCTGTGCAGTAAATGTGTGATGAACATAGATGACAATGACAAGCAAGGAAATGGAAGTACCGAATTAAAATCCTGCATTCTTTGAGAATAATCCCTAATGACAACAAGTGCATGAAACCGTCATAGCAAGCAGAGTAATTACAATTACAATACACTCATGCCATTAACAAAGAAAGAAAAAAATCCATTTAACATCTTGCATTCAGGGCTTTCCATGTGCACTCAAGTCAAACTGCAAAATGCTGGTACACTCCAGCTGTTAAGGGCCACACCTTCACCAGATGCATGATTTAGACGATGTGGGTATGGTGTAGTTCCAGCCTCACCACTACCTCAGATGCGGATGGCGGTCACTGGCAGAGTGACAGCCCCAAGGCTCAGCTTCCACTGTCTCCTGTAACAGAAACACAGGAACTGTGCAATGGAAGCTATAAGCACATCAAAAGGCTCTGTTAACTATGATCTCAACAAACTAGTATCTCCTCCAAACGTACACCAAATATTCTTCCACAACTTTGCTTCTATGGATCAGATACTCTAGTTTGTTTTGAACATGATATGTTCCTTTGTATTCAGATCAGGTCTCCGTACAATGATGTAGCACTTGGGAATAAAGATGCAGCCCAACAACCCAGCACTGGAGGCCAAGATCGAGAAGACCTGCACGGCCACCATGTATTTCCCCTTGGTGCTCAGGTAGGAGGGCACAAAGGACAGCCAAACACTGCAGAAGACCAGCATGCTGAAGGTGATCAGCTTGGCTTCATTGAAGGCCCCAGGCAGCTTCCTGGCTAGGAAAGCCACCGTGAAGCAGATGGCAGCCAGGAAGCCCATGTAGCCAAGGGCAGTATAAAAGAAGATGACAGATCCCTCATTGCATTGCAGGATGATCTGTCCAGGCTGAGAGCGCATGTCAGAGTCAGGGAAGGGTGGAGAGATCCCCAGCCAGATGGTGCAGATGACAACTTGGACACTGGAACAAGAAGTTACTATGGAGTTTGCAAGACTCTTCCCCAGCCATCTCTTCACTTGGTTCCCTGGTTTTGTGGCCAGGAAAGCCAAGACCACTGTGATGGTTTTGGCCAACACCGAAGAAACGGCAACTGAGAAGATGATGCTGAAGGCCGTTTGTCGGAGAAGGCAAGTCACTTTCCTTGGCTGCCCCATGAACAGGAAGGAGGACAAGAAGGAAAGCATGATGAAGATGAGGAGAATGTAGGAGAGGTCCCGGTTGTTGGCCTTGATTATTGGAGTTTCTTGGTATGTAATGAAGATTCCTAATACGAAGCCCGTGGATAAGGACAAGAATAGAGCAAAGGAAATCAGGACAATCCCCAAAGGTTCTTCGTAGGTGAGGAAGGTTATCTCCTTGGGGACACATTGATCTCGGTCCTTGTTTGGATGCTGATCTTCTGGACACTTGATGCAATGGTCGGCATCTAGGGATGTCAGAGAATTCCACCACGGATCCCAGTGAGGCCGAATGTCAGTGCATTCGGCCCCCCAAAATCCATGGTGGAACAAAGCCCTCCACCCCCCTACCCCACGAAAGGCATGTGAAATGGAGCACTTACCTGGTGCCGTTCGTGCTGATTTGTGAATGGCGGCTACGTCTGCCGTTTGCATCCCCACAGAGGCCGTGATAGGCTACGTAAGTATTTACGTAGCCTATCACAGCAAAAAAACAGGAACGCGAATGGCGGCTGCCGTAACCACCACCATTTGCATCTGCAGGCTCTGCACGCCTGCGCATTCACCCAGCCAGTGGCTCCGTGGAGTTGCTGCAGAGCGGAGCTGGCTGGGTTAGGATTTCGGAAGGAGTTGTGGAGCACCTCCCCCCCACTGTGAATCACCGCTTCGAAAAGGTGAGTGACTTCCGTACATCCCTATCGGCTTCTGAGAAGACGGAGAGTGAGTTCAGCAGGATTCACATAAACTGTATTGCCAGAAAAAAATGTGCAGTTGGGCAGGGAGAGAGAGAAATGTTCCCTCACAGAGGACCTGTTTTGTGACCAGATGTTTCAGTCTATGGCCTCATCCCCAAGTGAGGACCTTAGTACAGCAGGGCCAGGAAAGCTGTCTCTGTGGGGCATTACAGAGTGGTTGTCAGTCAGAGAAGAACAGAGAAGAGTGAGCTAGATGGATTGATGGGCTGACTTGGAATAAACACAGCCTCCTACCTGGTTTAAATATGGAAAAGTGAGGGTATTTATCCCAAAATTGTTCAAGGTAAGGGAGTCTCTGTGAGGTTATCCTGGTTTTATCTTCATAAAGATAAAAGGAAACTTCCGTAAAGCTTTCTTATTTTTTAATCAAGTTTTACTAAAGAGGTTTAAAAAAACAGAAGACTGAATCAACTTTGGGCAGGGGAGTGCTCTGATCACCAGAAAGTGGGGGCTGAACCATTTTCATGTCCCCTTTTGTGCCAGGGACCCCCTGCTTGCCTGCCACAGGATTGCAGCATGGTGCAGACAATTCTCTGCATACAATGAAGAAAGACCCACCATGTCTGTACATACTGCCCTGTCCCAATCATGGAAAAAGCAGTGCGGTTCTTTGTAGTGGACATGATTTGTACCAGGAACAGTGTGCACTAAGCATTCCCCCTGCTTTGCATCCCAGAGATTCACTCCCATGGTCTTTTCTTTCCACTCACTTTATGGGATTAATGGTGGATATAAAAACAACAATAACCTAAAGTCAAGTAGGGGTCAGAGTTCAAAAATGTCTTTAGCATCTGTTCCAAAGATGAATGAATATTTAATGGGTTAATTAAAATGCTTTTGAGCCTGCACATCAGAACAATGATAACAAAGATGTACAGACCAGAAGAATAAAACATTTTAGAAGAAGTGCAGAAATAAGCCTGAACCTGCCTCGATAAGGCCTAACTCTAACAAAATATAAAACAAGAAGCCCTAACCCTAATAAAAAATAAACCTAGCATTCAGTCGAATGGAACAAGCCTTCATTAAAATCACGCTATGTACTGGAATGGCATCATGTGGTATTTTAGGCTGAGCAGTAGTGAATGGCCCATGAACATAAGGAATTCCCATGATGCTTTACACTAGGAGCCACAGTCGGTCATGAAGCCGTCTTCTCTTATATACTCATGGAATGTTTTGCTCAAGGGGTTTAAAGAAAAGAAGAGAGAACAAAAATAGGGCTGTGGAAACTATTTGGCATATTCAAATAGTTGTGCTATTATGCAAATGAACGCCCATCTGATCTTGCCTACCTTCCTGAATGGAGATGGTTCCTTCCGCACATGGAGCGCAAGCATAGCAGCATGGTGGCTCTCCTTCTTGGACCTCCTTGTAGTATCCACGGCAACAGCTCTCAGTGCATCTGGAATGAGGCATGGTCTAGCAACAAAGAGAAGGAGCATCCAGGAAAACAGTGTTATGAATATTTGAGTCTATGGAAATGAGTCCTACAATTTAGACAGGGCTCAACAGGGTTTCTAGTGCTTGTGACCCTAAGTGATTTAGAAGTGATCCCAGGTCCTTGTTTCAGGGAACCACTATTTATGCATCACAACATGGCACGGACATTTTTGGTCTGTTTGTTTCAAAATGTTTATGCCACCTATACTATACATGTACTCAAGCCAATATAAAAACTGACGGGGAAACGTATGACAATGAAATAAACTAAAAGACAATCCTAGAATATCAGAAATTTCAAGCAACAGCAGTAAAAGAACAAGCTTCAAAACATGTGCATGCAAACCAGTGAAGGATAGAGGGAGGAAGATGAGCTATTTGTGGGAGGACAGGCACCACCATTGAAAAGGTCTTTCCTCTTCTCTTTTTTGATCTTCAGTGGCAAGGCAGAAGGCAAAGGATCGGAGGCCTCATGGCACAGCTGGAGATGGAAAGGCATGTTAAAAAGCGGGGGGGTACCTGGTAGATTTAGAGACAGTGAGCGGGGTACATGATTGTTTTATATCCCCTAACCAAGTTCAGCACCTTTGATAACTCTTTTATAGTCCTGGATGGTTCTGACTCAAACCCAGAATGGATCCACAACCCCACTGAAATCAGAGCCACCAGCCTCCACTCTACCAAACCACAGAATACATCGAATTACATGAATAAAAGAATTGTGTAAAAAACAACAATTCAACACAAAAGGATGGCCACATGAAAATCCCTTTCAAATAATAAAAGGCCTCTTGAAACAGAAAGAACCTCCTGCTTGTGACTCATGGCAGACCAACATCTCCAGAGACATTGCCACACAACAAAATGCCTTCCTGCCAATTGGCACCAGCCAAATCACAGCTGGTCATGCCACTTGGAGGAGGCCTCCTCAGATGCTCTAAGACAACATATCCCAGGGTCATGCGCAAGATGCCATTTTTATGAGGGCTGTTAACCACTGCAGTCTGAACCCTGAATCCCCAGCATGTCTGGGTGCTTTGGTCCAAAGTGGTGCAGTTCTGAAGCAGGCAGGTCAGGATCAGGCCGAAGCACTCCAATATGGGTTGGATCACTCTGAAGAGCTTTGGGGTGCTTCAGCCCTATGTGGACAGCAACCCCACCCTGCTGTGTGAGCCCCTCACTCCTGACCTGGTCTCCAGGGGATCACATGCAGCCATCACTCTCTTGGAGGGAGTTGCATTTCTTTCAAAATGGTGATTCTTCTTCTTCCAGTAAGAAGAAATACCATTTTAAAAAATAAATAAAAGATGACTCCCTTGCAGAGGCCGATGGGTGCGAGCACTCCCGACAGAGCCAGGTCAGGAGTGGGGGTTCTGTGGGGTGGCAACAACAGAGTGTGTGGGGGGTCACTCTCAGTGGGGGTTTCACCATTCTGCTTTGGTCTCTATATGTTGCTTCAGATCTGGAGAAGTGGGTCAACCCGGTTTCAGGGAAGATTGAGGTGGGTTCAGGCCAATTTGAGTCCTCTAAATTGATGTCTGTATTAAGTTGGGTGGAGTGTGCACAGACCTAATTTTTGCTACCCTGACCCTGGGGGGCTTCAAATGTATCAGCACCTTAATCTGCATTCTGAAGCTGAGTGTGAGCCAAAGAAGCTCTTTTAAAGCAAGTGTGGGGCTGTCTCTCTGCCCTGCCCCAGTTATCAACTGAGGGGTCACCAGACCTCTCTCTACAGCCTTCAGAGGAAGCCCCACCTGGCACCTCCAAGCCTCCATTCTGACCTCTGTACTACTCAGATTTAGAGGAACTGCAGTCTTCCTGTGCTATTGCATCAAATTTTGCTCTATCCAAATAGGATGATGGCGTTTTGCAAATGGGTGGGGGCAGGAGGCCAGGGAAACATCAACCAAGGCAAGGAGTTTCCTGATGGTTGGTGGAGGTGAGAGTCCTGGGACATCAGTGCATTGAGCTGGAATGGAAGTAGAGTAAAAGCTTTGTCCTCTGTGATGGATTAGTCCTTCTTTGGCTAGCTTCCGATCTGGGAGATATTTTGCTCTTTCAGATTGCAGGGATGCTAAATTGTCCCCGAGGGGTCTTATCAGCAAGATGGGTTATTACCACCCATAGGGATGTACGAACATTCCGCCACGGATCTCGGGGAGGCTGAATGCCAGCGCATTCGGCCCCCCGAAATTGGTGGGGGAACGGCCCACCCCCCCCCGCCATGCCCCTGGGACGGGACTTACCTGGGGTGGATCTTCCTGGCGGCGGCAGCTCCAGCAGCGGTTCAGCATTGGTGGCGGCGGCCGCCGGTCTTCCGACTGCCTGCCGCCGCCGCCATTTCCAGGTTTTAAAAAAAACAAAAGCAAAAAAAAGTGATAGGCTATGTAAAGATTTACTTAGCCTATCACAGCTAAATTTTTAAAAAACACCATGATAGGCTATGTAAATGTTTACGTAGCCTATCACGGCTGATTAAAAACAACAACAACAACGCACGTATGCAAATGGCGGCGCCAATGGGCGCCGCCATTTGCGTTCCTTATATTGGCACATCTTAGTCTACGTAAACATTTACGTAGACTAAGACGTGACAAAATATGGAATGCAAATAGCGGCGCCGATGGGTGCCGCCATTTGCGTACGCGCATTTTCTTTGTTTTTTTTTAATTGGTCGTGATAGGCTACGTAAACATTTACGTAGCCTATCATGGCTGACTGCAGGGATGCAAACGGCAGCGGCTACGGCCGCCGCCATTTGCGTCCCTGCTAGCCAGTGGCCGGATGTCCGGCTGCTGGTGGAGCTGGCCGGTGGCTCCACAGAATCGCTGCGGAGCACAGCCGGCCGGCCAGGATTCGGGGGGGGGGGGAGGAATGGAGTGCCTCCCCCCCTGGCGAGGATTCCAGGGGGAGGGACAGAACACCTCCCCCCACACCATCAGAATAATCCCCGAAAGGTAAGTGATTTTCGTACATCCCTAATCACCCAGCCTTCCTACAACTGCATGAGATGTGTGTGAAGGGGTGGGCATTATTGTGCTCCAACCCTTTGTTTTTCCTGGAAAACTCAGGGTTGTCAATGTGGCAACCTGCAGAGGAGAACCCTGAACCACAATGCTTTCACGTTATAAAGTATTGCTCCACAGAACATATGGGGAGGATGGGCATCTCCACCCAAATCTCACCTTGGCTCTGGCTCTAAAGTGTACTGCCCCAACTGGGCATTGTGTTAGTTCTTATAATCTCCCCCTTGTCACTGCACTTAGAATCTGTACCACCTCTTTTAACTCAATCCAATTCTACCCATAGTGGGGCCATAATTCAGCAGTAGAGGCTGATGTACATGCACAAGGTCCCAGGTTCAATCCCTGGCATCTCCTGGTAGGGCTTGAATACCTCCTGCTTGAAACCCTGGAGAGCTGATACCAGTCAGTGTCAACAATACTCAGTTAGATGAGCCCATATTTTTGGAAGCAGCTACCTACGTTGACCTTGAACTCAATATGAATTAGGGTACCTAATAACTGACTGGATAGACATGTGGCCTAACACATGTTAAGAAGATGGGGGCGGGGGGGACACAACAAAGGGAGATATTAGTACTGCTTAACAGATGTCACAAGCCAATAATTGGACACAAATCCTTTCCCCTACCTGATTAAAATATCTGGGCCAAACAATGGCTTCCTGGTTAATGGTGAGTTTCATCTCTCGAGATGCCTGTCTCTTCACACTCCCAACATTCACTCCAGCACGAGACTCATTAGGAAACATCACCCAATTCATGATATCAAAGTCAGCTGCCAGTTCCCCAGTCTTATCCAGATACAATCTGCTCATGGAGGTATTAGAAAACTGGATTTCTCTCAAGAAAGTGTGAAGCTAGAATGACAGAGAAAATGGCCTGGATTTAGAAATCATGAAAATGTAGTCCATAACTTAGGCCTCATCACTTTGAGCTGTGATCTTCCATGATCAGTGCACATCCCATCTGGGCTCAGAGTGCCATTCTTTGGCTGTTCACAATTACAACCAGAGTTGTCAGAATAATCCGCAATAAATTCAAAAGGGTTCATATTTAAGAGATGGCTTTTCACACAGATCAGGAAACTTACAGAACATTTGTTTTTTACATTGGGCGGAGAGGAGGTGCAAGTGCACATTAGGGATGTATGAAAGGTACTTACCTTTCCAGGGATTATGCTGATGCTGGGGGGGAGGTGTTCCGTCCCTCTCTCCAGAATCCTGACTGGGGAGGGAGGCACTCCGTTCTTCCCCCCCAGAATCCTGGCCGGCCGGCTCCACTCTGCAGGGATTCTGCAGAGCCGCCGGCCGGCTCCGCTGGCAGCCGGATATCCGGCCGCTGGCTAGCAGGGACGCAAATGGCAGCGTAGATGCTACGCTATTTGCGTTCCCCTTATTTTCGCCGTCTTAGTCTACGTAAATGTCTCTTACGCGTGTTTGTTATTTTAAAAAAATCAGCCGTGATAGGCTACGTAAACATTTACCTAGCCTATCACTGTTTTTGTTTTTGTTTTTGTTTTACCTGGAAATGGTGGCGGCAGCAGCTGGTTGGAAGACCGGCCGCCGCCGCTGCCGCCACCGAAACGCCGCTGGAGCAGCCACCGCCGCCAGGAAGATCCGCCTAAGGTAAGTCCCATCCCGGGTGGGGGGCCGTTCTGCCACCGATTTCGGGGGACCGAATGTGCTGGCATTCGGCCTCCCTGAATCCGTTGTGGAATTCTCTGAAATCCCTAGCTGTGAACAGAGTTCCAATCACAGTTTGGATGCGATTTTGGACCTTCTGAAGCAGCTCTGCTTTGCTTCAGGCTGATTCATCCACTTCTCTTCAGATCCCAATCCAAAGTGAGATTTGGATATCCGAATCATTCTGATATGACATTTTCTCATTGACTGGCATTGAAAAATAGAAATGGCTGTCAGGTTTCATCTGAGAGGTGGGGTACAGATGAAAACCTCCTGCCCACACAGCTGCTGGCTTCCACCTGACAAATTCCAGACAGTCTGGCAAAGGAGTCGTTGCTCTAGGCACTGCTAAAATGTGCTTTTCTCAGAAATACAAACCAAACTCAGAAGGGATAATAATCCAAAAAGTTAGTTGTTGGAGTGGAGGAGGTCACTGTCCCTGATCTCTGCTGTAGGTTGCTGTGAAGTGCCTCCTCGGTCAGTGACCTCTGAGCACTGCAACTTGCCTCTCCATTCAGCTGCCCCACTACACCAGCACACACTATCTGGACCGGGGGAGATCCTGACTGCCTACCAGTGCTGTGAATCCCAGCCCCAGCTCATCCACCTCTGCCCTGCCAACAAGGCCCCAAAGATGCCTCATATTGGGCTTGCTTTGCAACACAGTGCAGTTTTGAATTATTCCAGTAATAGATGTTAATGGTTGTAGCGCTTTACACTTTTTTTAGAAATGTGGCCTGTATAATGCTTTGGCACAGGCTGTTTACTTGTGAACAACACAAACAAAAAAACACAGAGGGGGAGATCAAAGAAAAGCAAATGCTGGACTGCCTACAATCAAGGAGGGAGGATAACAGAAGATAACAGGATTTTTAACTGTTGTTGTTTTTGTTATTGTTTAAGGGAAATGTGATCAAAAATGGGAAAAGAAGAAAGGAATAAAGGAATGGAGGAGTGTGGGGGTGGATGGAGGAGAGCCAAGAAAAAGGACAGGAGAGTAGTGTGTGTGTGTGTGTGTGTAAAAAATGTAGACAGAATGAAAGTAAGGGCAAACAAATGGTTGAGAATTGAGAAGGGTGGGGTGGAAGTTAAAGAAAGAGGTAGGGGAAGAAAAAGGACAGTTATTTTTATTGTGTTTTTTCCTTTTTAAAATAAACAATCAAGAAAAGAATGAAGCTCCCCCCTATTAGAGAAGGGGGAGAGGAAAGACAAAGAACCAGGCCCAAAAAGAGGGAAACTGAAACTCCATATTTTTCAAGTGTTTGTTGTTGTTTTTTTAAATCGAGGATCTACAATTGAAAGAAAGAAAAAACTGAAAAAGAATAGTTGGATTGGGAAGGAAGAAGAAAGTACAAGAACCGACACACCATATGGATTTAGCCAAATGTCCCAAACAACACGTCGTAAACCCAAACCACCACCTAATCAGTGCTCTCTCTCTCTCTCTCTCTCTCTCTCACACACACACACACACACACACTGAAATAAAATGAAATGAAATGAAAGCAAGTTGATCTCTCCAATGTATCCACTCCAATACTGCCCCCCTCCTCCACCACTGTCATTGATTGGAGACTGCTCGGTTACACTCTGCCCTCATTTGGCAATTAGAGTTGCCATTCACCAAGGCTCACCATTTCCCCCTCCTGCCTCCCCCTCTTTTCCCTCTCCCATATCTTTTGCAAGTTACTAGATTTTGGAGACAGGCTGTCTCCACTTGAGAATGCATAAGAATGCCTCCGGAGATCCAAGTGGGACAGAGGAGCCTTGGCGATGAGCTGCTTTGCTTCGGGCTGCCTTGGCGCTCTTCCGACCCACTTCGGATCATGGCGAGGCACCTCCAAAGCAGCCCACTTTGCTTGATTATTCGGGACTCAGTCCGAAGATGTGCACAGCCTTCTCCAAAACCATAGAGTCCAGACAATGTTTCAAAACAAATGGTCACACTACGGTTCCCTTAGGAGCAGCAGGCATTACCCCTCACATCAGGATGCATTAACCATTCTGGATTGATTGACTCACTGTCCCTAATCTCTGCTGTAGGTTTCTTTGAAGTGCCACCTCATCGACCTCTGCTCTGCCCCTGCCAACACGACCCTGAAGATGCCTCATATTGGGCTTGCTTGCTTTGCAACACAGTGCAGTTTTGAGTTATTCAAGTAATAGATGTTAATGTTTGTAGTGCTTTGCACCCCTTCTTTTTGAAATGTGGACTGCATAGTGCCTTACACACACTGTTTGCTTGTGAACAACACAAATCCAAAAATGAACACACAGAGAGACAGACAGACAAACAGACAGACAGAGACAGAAGGCAGAAGGGAGCCAAGAACAAGGACAGGAGGTGTGTGTGTGTGTGTGTGTGTGTGTAAAATCTAGACAGAATGAAAGTAAGGGCAATCAAATGGTTGAAAATTCAGAAGGGTGGGGTGGAAGCG
The DNA here is from genome assembly GCF_057233095.1 of Heloderma suspectum. Taxonomy (NCBI): domain Eukaryota; kingdom Metazoa; phylum Chordata; class Lepidosauria; order Squamata; family Helodermatidae; genus Heloderma; species Heloderma suspectum. Next base: position 385,051,175 of record NC_139459.1, on the reverse strand, counting down.
AAGGAAAGAGGGAAGGGAAGGCAAAGGAAAGTAGTTTTCATTGTATTTTTCCTTTTTAAATAAAGAGTCAAGAAAAGAATGAAGTGTAAAACCTATTAGAGAAGGGGGAGGGGAGAGACAAAGAACCAGGCACAGAAAGAGGGAAACTGAAACTCCGTACTTTTCAAGGGTTTGGTTTTTAAATCAAGGATCTACAACTGAAAGAAAGAAAGAAAAAACGAAAAAGAATAGTTGGATTGGGAAGGCAGAAGAAAGTACAAGCACACACACACCATATAGATATAGACAGATCTCCCTAACAACACGTCATAATCCCAAAACACCACCTAATCATCTCTCTCTCTCTCTCTCTCTCTCCCTCTCTCTCTGACACACACACACACACACACACACACTGAAATGAAATGAAATGAAAGCAGGCTGATCTCTCCAATTTATCCACTCCAATATCCCCCCCCCACTCCATGACTGTCACTGATTGGAGACTACTGGGTTACACTCAGCCCACATTTGGCAACTAGAGCTGCCATTTGCCAAGGCTCACTATCCCCTCCTGCCTCCCCCTCCTCTCCCCCTCCCATATCTCTTGCAAGTTGCTACATTTTGGAGACAGACTGTCTGTGCTTCAGAAGGCATCAGAACTCCTGTGAAGATCCGAGTGGGACCCAGGAGCCTTGGCTCCAACAGCCCCGCCGCGCCATGTCTCCCAGCTTGCCTCGCAAGGTCAGCCAAGTGAGCTGCCCCCCCCAAAAAAAGGGCCTAACTGCTGGAGTCCTCAGCACACATGGGCCCAGCATGCAAGCCATCGTCTCTTCGCAAAGAGGAGATGGCTAGAGAGGCTGGGGGACTGAGGAGCCTTGGTGACGAGCTGCTTCGCTTCCGGGCACCTTGGTGCTGTTCCGATCGACTTCGGATCACAGCGAGGCACCTCTGAAGCAGCCCACTTTTCTTCATTATTCGGGATTCTGTCCAAAGATTTGTACAGCCTTATCCAAAATCATCGAATCCGGACAATGTTTCGAAACAAATGGTCACGTGACTGCTCCCTTAGGAACACCAGGCACTACCCCCTCACATCAGGATGCATTACCCACTCGGGATGGATGGACTTACCTTTGTCCAAGGCATAGTGGAGCTCCAGGAGCCCCCCCCCCCGAGCCTCCCAACGTGCCTTGCAAGGTCAGCCAAGCGAGCTGCCCCCCCAAAAAAAGCTCTTGACTGCTGGAGTCCTCAGCACACGTGGCCCAAGCACGCAAGCCATCGCCTCCTCTCAAGGAGGAGATGATTAGACAGGCTGGGGTGCTCAGGCCTCATCCAGACCATGCCAGCTGTTAAGGGCTTCCTCGACAGCCAACAGGGCAAGACGAGGCCTCAGTGCTGAATATGCCCCAGCCACACTTGCCATCTCCTCCTAGCAAGGAGGAGATAGTGAGAGTGGTTGGGGTGCGTGTGGTGAGAACTAGGGGCTGTTCACAGCTGCTCAGTGGCCAGCTCTGTCAGCACCACATGGGTCATCGAGCAGGGTCAAGGGGGCTGGGGGGGGGGGCTCTGCTGGCCTCCCGGATGAAGGTGGTGCTTGTGACATCCCCATTTACTATAGGCTGCACCCACCCGGTCATACCCCATCCTCCACAGCTAGCTTTTATTAGGAGGATGTGATCGGGCACATTACTGCAAACTCCCTGTGCACTTCATATGACCTCGATAACACAAATGGATCCCAATGGGTCTTCTACAACAAAAACATTAAGTTCACTGCAAAGTCAAGAGATTGTATCCTTACGGTGCTTCACAAAACAACAAGAACTGTTTCTCGATGGGTCTGGGGCTTCATTTGTAAGGGATCTTTGGAGGAGGGAAGCTACTTGAGCATGTGATGGTGGCAGAAAACAGGGTCTACTGGCCTCCTGCACTGCTATGCAGGTGGAACAGTTATCTGCTCTAACCCATGTTTGGTTATCTTCATCATGAGTCTTTATGGTGGTGTTGCCAAAGGAAAAGGGAATACCTGCCAGGGCTGCAGCCTTTGACGTTCCCACCTTTCTCCTTCACCCACCATCAACATGTGCTTTGGCCGGGATGAATATGCAGCATGTAAGGCATGGGCCACAGCTTGGATGCTGCTATAAGTAACGTAGCTGTCCTGAGACAGGGCTCTCTCAATCTTCTCCTGGGGCAGTGTCACCTGTTTCTCTTTCTCTCTGCAACCTGTCCAAATTTTCATGGACAAATCATGCATTGAACTGAAACACTCAAAGGTTTCATCCCAAAACAGGTCCAGAGAAGAGGAGACTGGCTCATAGTGGTCATATTTTGTCATTATTTTAGTCTTCATTATGAAGGACAAAGAACCATGGAGGAAATGGAAGTAATAAGGTTTCTGAGACATGTTGAAGTCCATGTCCTGAAAAGCTGGCATGATCCAGAGCTTTGCCCCAGTCAGTTTCTTTTCGAGTCTGCTTTGTATCAACATCAAGGGAAAACACCCATAGTGGGAGTCCGCATAGTAAACAATGACCTTCACTTCTTTCCCCAAGAAAGAAAGGTCAATCTGTAATATTTGATGTAAGATATTTCGTGGTAGCCTTTTTGAGAAAGCGACACAAATCCCACTGCTGATCATCAGGGGTGTCAAGGCGCCTAGGAACCTGTCCCCATTCTCAGTGTCTGGAGCAAAGAGACCGACCCACGTCCATCGGAAAAACAGGAGCAGCTGGACGATCCCCGGGTACTGGGCTTTTTCCTTTGGGGCCATGCGGTAGACAAAAGGGAACTGAGTTTTGTCATTATCAACCGGCGTAACAATGCCATAACTGATCTAGGGAGCAAAGAAAAGTAAGAGGTGGTAGCTTAGTATCAGTTTGTTTTATGGATGAAGGTCAAATATTTTTGGTTAAAATGGAAGGAGGATTATGTACCCCGCCTTGAGTTCCTTAAAGAGGAAAAAAGGCAGGATATAAATGTAATAAATAAATACATACATACATACATACATACATAAATACATACATACATACATACATACATATATAAATAAATACATAAATAAATAGTATCTAGCTCAATGCCTTTCACTATGACGTGGTATATGTGGAGGTGGAGGGCAAAAACATCTCGAGCTTCATTTGTGGTGCAGCCCAGGAGGATCACTGTGGTCCTTTTCATGCATTCAAAATGCTGTCGAGTGATACCCTTCAGGAACCAGTCAAGGGAGGTTAGACCTGCTCACTGCCTCGTGTGAGCCAACTGAAAAGGATAGATTTGGCTCCACCCCCAACTATGTTCTAGATTCTGCACCATTTGCATTCCTTTTTTTTTCACCATCTTAGCCTATGTAAATATTAATGTAGGCTAAAACGGCAAATCAAAAAGGAACGCAAATAGTGCCTGCTATGCTATTTTCGTTCCCCTTCGTTTTCGCCGTAATAGTCTATGTAAATATTTACGTAGACTAAGACGGCGAAAAATAAGGAACGCAAATCGCGGCGGCCGTAGCCGCCGCCACTTGCATATGTGTTTTTTGTTTTTTTACCCAGCCATGATAGGCTATGTAAATCTTTATGTAGCCTATCATGTCCCTGTAAAAAAAAAAAAAAAAACACCTCCAGGCTGCAAATGGCAGCAGCGGCAGCCGGTCGGAAGACCAGCTGCAGCCGCCGCCGAAGCCGCCTCCAGAGCCACCGCTGCCCAGAACATCCTCCCCAGTAAAGTCTTGTCCCGGGGGGATCCGCAGGGGGGCAGGGGCAGCCCGTTCCACCACGGAGTTCAGAGGACCGAATGCACTGGCATTCGGCCTCACCGAGATCCGTGGTGGAATTCTCAGAAATCCCTAACCTGGACCATGGTTTCCTGCTGGATTGACTCTGGGAAAGGCATTGGAAGAACTGTGTTACATCAGTTTCAGTCTGACCTACAGGGCTGAAATGAGAGAGTAATGTTGGGTGTCCATTCCTTGTCCCCTTGGCAAGTGAGCTAAAGGGTTCCACAGAGAACCAACTTGTCCCCAATATTGCTCAATATCTGTATGAAGTCACTGGCAGTGGTCATGAGGGGATTTGGAACAGTTCAGAATTCAGGAGCTCAGCTATTGTAGGGAGCTGACCTTCTTCAGCATGCTTCCCCTTTGCTGAGGGAACTGCACTACCTGCCTATTTGATGCCAGGTCAGATTTAAGCATTTTTTTCACTAGTGTCCAAAGAACTAAACAACTTGGACCAGAATACCTGCAAGAGCACCTTCTCCCTTTCCAACCTGCCTGATGACTCAGCTCATCGGGGAGCATGTCCTGGTGGTTCCCCATGGACTTATGGCCTGATTGGAGTCCACCCAGAGAAGAGCTTCAGCGTGTTAGCCCACTTTCTCTGAAACTCCCTGCCTCTGGAGGTCAGGCAGGCATGACATGGTGCGGTTCCCTGAAATCACCTTTATTTCAGGAAGCCATCCTTGGCTGACCAGGCACAGTCGTATTGTAATTATGTTTCTTTCCCCCTCTCTCTTTTTTTAAAAATAATTTTTAACATGGAGTTTTACTCTTTTATCTTATCTTGCAACTTTTATTGTTCACCACTCCAGAATCTGTCTAGATGTGGAGTGAAATATAAATGTAAATAAATAACTACAGAAATAACTACAGAAATAACTACAGAAATAAATACAGAAATAAAAACTTGACGGCTGTGCCTTCAACAGAGAGATGGGGGACAGCATACCTTCTGGGGCAGAATCATGGCAGTGGTCATGTGGGGGCTGCAAAAACTGCTGGGGAGGGTTCTCGTTCCTGTCAGCCACTACTGTTTTCTGCGACATCATAGGAGATCCTTTCGAGACATGATTCAAGGTGCAATCCTAAACAGATGGACAGGCCCTCAGACCTCCGCTGAAGTCAGAGGCAACCTCTGATCCAATGCAGGGCAGAACCAATGCAAAGAAGTGGATTCCCTCTGTGCTGCACTTTGCGTTAGATGGACGTTTTCACACATCTATGTAAGGCATCGGGAAGGGGCAAGAACCGGGCTGGGGACCACATAGAAAGCTGTCCAGTACAGCTTCCATGGTCTCCTGCCATCCCTGCCCCCAGGGATGCCTGGTCTCCCATCCCAGAGCTCCACCACTGCCACGACCCACCTCCAACACACACTCGAGAGAACCATTATGACCAGGAGGCACAAGCACTGAAGAGTGAGGGCTGAACCTGTCCCCTGCCAATTCACACCTGTGGGATTTTGTAGATGCTCGACATGGATGAAATGTGGAGGGAGAGGTCTGATTCAGCCCCTTCAAGGATGGCCAGCAGGTGCTTCTTCCTCCTGCAGCTGTAATGTGGAATGTTGCTTTCGCTCCCAGCAAGGAGCTGCAGCATGGCGTAGGAGGTGGCTCTTCCGTCAAAGAAGGACTTGTAGATGTTGTAGCCCAGGGTGATGTTGGGTAAGAGCCTGGGGTTCCGGTTGATCTCCTGAATGGCAAACATGTAGGACAGGATGTGCCAGTGCCTTGTAGTTTGGAAACTGGAAAACAATAAATAAACGAAAACTAAATGCAATACCTCTTGCTGTCATTCTCCACTGAATGAAAAAAAACTTTCCTTCCTTCATATCCCTATATTCTTTTTCTTACAATTTTAATGTCAGAAGAGCCGATCATCACATAATGCTTTGGATGTTCATTGGGGCAGCAAACATACCTGTGTTGCAAAGTAATTGAGAATCCATTTACCTGCTAAAAGGAAAGGTGGATATATTTGTACCCCACTCCTTGAGAAGGGATGTTGGCAGATTTCAAGGATGAAGGATCTAGCTGTCTGTCAGTCTGTCTGTCTGTCTGTCTGTCTATATTTAGATAGATGATCTCTCTCGATCTCTCACACACACACACACACACACACACACACCTTTTGTTAAGGCTTATCAGTAAAAACAATCATTCTATCATGTAACATCATAATAGAGGTGTGTGGTATCATTCAGAACGGCTTCACCAATGTTTTTGAAACTTACAGGTTCCAGAAGAAGTGTTGCATTTTCATGCCATGAAATTTCCAAGTCTATTGGTGAACTATTGTAAGAGAAACAGCAGTATGAAGAGAAAAAGCAAGCAAACAAACCAACAAACCCCTCTGTCTGTCCAAAGTGACTTGGAGAGTATGTTTCAGCTACCTTTTTTGGATCAGAGTTTGTGGAAAAAGAAAGCTGTTTGTCTGTCTGTCTGTCTATATATCCTCCTGGGCTGCACCACAAATGAAGCTCGAGATATTTTTGCCCTCCCCCTCCACGTATACCATGTCATAGTGAAAGTCATTGAGATAGATACTATTTATTTATGTATTTATTTATGTATTTTTTATGTATTTATGTATGTATGTATGTATGCATGTATTTATTTATTACATTTATATCCTGCCTTTTTTCCTCTTTAAGGAACTCAAGGCAGGGTACATAATCCTCCTTCACCCACAGAGACTTAAAAGTGAGTAATATTGGGAGGGGGGAGTCACAGATTAACAGTGCCCTCTTATCCGTGCCGTTTCAGTATACATAAATAAAAATAACAATTATTTTATTATTAAAAAAGGGGCTGAATCAGATTTTACTTCTGGTTTGCATTCAGCTTCACTGTCTCCTTTTCCCCCAAATTATCTTTAAAGCAATTCTCTTTTAGCTTTGCAAGCTTTTGTTACTGAATATCACCCACAGAGGCTTAAAAGTGAGTAATATGGGGAGGGGGTGTCATAGATTAACAGTGCCCTCTTATCCATGCTCTTTCAGTATGCATAAATAAAAATAACAATTATTTCATTATTACCTACATAGTGCTTATAATGTTTATGGTATTTGTATTAAGTGCTCGGGAACGTTGCCTCAAAGAAAAGCTGTGTCCCACTCACTTTTACTCACTGGAAATAACATCAAAGTGGAAACTGAAAATGAAGCACATGTTAACGCTTATAGAAGGAAGAGCATTTTTCCAGCTGGTACTCAGACAACCTGTAGAACCTTAAAAGGAGGTTTATGGACACTTGCTTTTGCCATCCTACCTCACTACAGACAGGACATTCAAAAAACACAGCCACTTGGCTCAGCCTGGTGCCCCCAAATGCTCAATCTGCCCCCCAGTCCCCCCCTTGCTACCTGAAGGATCATCTCCTCCCACATGCACTTGCCCAGACCCTGAGATCAGCTTTAGCAGTCTGACTCCAGAAGCCCCTGCCAAAGGAAGCAAGGAGGGTGGCTACTAAGACAAGCACCTTTTCTCCTGTGCCACTCCAGTTGTGGAGGAGAAAATTGGGCGAATCGTATTCTCTTATAACCAGAGGTTTGGGGGGGGGGAGTAGATTCTATTTCTTATATTAAGAAAATGCCTCAACAGACCAGTCTGAATCTTTGTAGCATAGGATAAGTGTATTTCAGGATGGCCTGTTTTTGAAGTAGAATTGGTAAGAACTTGCTTTTTTCTAGGAGGTTAAATTTTGAAAAGTGAGCTCCTGCAGTTTGACAGATTTTGTCTGGATTTCTTTCCCACTTGAGTTACATGGGCTACTTTGGAGGATCATTTCTCCTGTTTGTACAGCATCTCTTGGAAAACTGTCATCTTGGTAAGGAAGAAGGTGTAGAATACATTATGCCCCAGAAAACTATAAGGCATTTCTAGGTTTTTACCCCATTTTAAGCTGGGATTCAATTAAAAAAGAATTTCCACACCACCCACTCTGCCATTCTGGAATATGAACCAGTCCTTAATAGCATGAAGGATGTTAATAGTCTTAAGCCATTTTATTTTATTGTTTTGGAGGGGGGAGAAAAAGAGATCTCCCTATAATAACACAAGAGGTAGCTTTGATATACACGGATATAGATTGACAAAATTTGGAGACACATTATACAGATTCTTAATTCTCCTATTTCTAATAACCTAAATGAACAGATCACCAAAAAGATAACCAAGGGCTTTGGTTCATTACCATCCCATAAGCCCTTTCTGCATTATAGGGAATCTACGCACAAAACACAAAACTTCTGAAGTTTTGATTTAGAGACTTGATGATACTGAATGACAGGAACTACACTCCTGCCCAGCAGAACCTGTTCTGCAGTGACCCTGTGGGATCTCCCTATTAATAATACAAGAGGCATAGCTCAGTGCCTATGATCTGCCACCGTTTATTTGATATACACGGATCTCGATGGACAAAATCTGGAGACACATTATACAGATTCTTAATTCTCCTATTTCTAATAACCTAAATGAACAGATCACCAAAAAGATAACCAAGGGCTTTGGTTCATTGCCATCCCAGAAGCCTTTTCTCCATTATAGGGAATCTATGCACAGAACACAAAACGAACTCAACTGGGGTTTGGCTTGAATCTCTTCTAATGCAGGAGCAACCACAGGCTTCTGCAGTCTTGATTCAAAGACTTGATGATACTGAGTGACAAGAACTACACTCCTGGCCAGCAGAACCTGTTTCCTGGTGACCCTATGTGATGCTGCCTAGTTCTGGCACCTCACCCTCTTCTTTGATGTCTCTTCAGAATAAACAGGGCCATCAAGCATTCATTCATGCAGGACTTAATCTTCGACCAGAAGCAGCATTTCAGGGGAGGTTTTGGGAACTTTCATTCCAAAGCAGATCCCGTCTGTATAAGACAGGAGTCCCTGCAACTCTGACCCAAGGACTCTTTCATTGTAATTTTTTTTTCTGATTTGAGAGGCCATATGCTGTATGCTCTGCTGACTAATTCCCAGGGCATTCTGAGGAAAGATTGGTCATTCACTGTCCTGAGAAAAGTCAGATATCTCAACAAAGAGGTGGCTAATTATTTTCTAATCATCATGCGTATGAGCACTCAGCTGATTGTATGAGCTAAACTGAAGAAACTGTATCTCTGCATCCTGATATTATCTCTTGTGTTTTATCTTGAATGGGTCCAACACCCATTACACACACACACACACACACACACACACACCCCTGGCTTCTTCAGAAGTAAATCCCACAGAGTGCAGTAGGATTTACAGTCAAGGACTGTAGTGTATGGGGAAGAAAGGTGCTCAGCCTTAAGAACTATGGCCCTGTAATTATTCTGGAGAGGGAATCTCTGTGTGGACATTTGCATTTGGACCACTCCCAAGAAAATAGCTCCCCAGCTCCAGCCTGTGTCTTATCACAGGGTTATAAAGCAAAGAGGCTGCTGGTTCTTTTGGCTGAAACAATGCAAGGGAACCCCAAGGATCCAGTGAGATGTGAGCGTACTGAACTAAATGGTCCCTTCACTTTAATGAAGCTCCGAATTCTTCTTCAAAAAATACAGAGTGGCAAAAGTCGGGAGAGCGATTTATCTGGGATGTAGGGATGGGGTAGAATTTCTCCTCGAAACTTCGGGGGGCCGAGTGCCAACGCATTCAGTCCTTCGAAGTTTCGGGGAGAAATTCTCCACACACCCCCCCCCCGGGATGGGACATACCTTTCACGAATGTCGCTACCGGCGGCGGGTACCAGCGGCAGTTCGGCAGGTCTTCGTTAGGGGCGGGGGCGGCAGCCGGTCTTTCGACTGGCTGCCGCCGCTGCCATTACAAGAAAAGTAAAAAAAACAACAAAAAAACGCCCCCGTGATAGGCTACGTAACGATTTACGTAGCCTATCATGGCTAGATCTGCAAAGTCAGCTGTGATAGGCTATGTTAATCATCACGTAGCGTATCACAGGTGACTTTGGAAAAAAAAAAAAAAAAGCACGTACGCTAATTGTGGCCCCCATATGGAGCCACCATTCGCGTTCCTTATTTGGTCCCTGTGGTCTACGTAAATCTTTACGTAGACTACGGTGAAAATAAGGACAATGCAAATAGTGTTTTCTTTTGAAGTTTGTGGCTGGGGAGCCGGGGCGCTTCTCCCCGGCCTGAATTTCGGCTGGGCGAGGCAGGAAACCTCCCCCCCGGCCTGAATTTCGGGCCGGCGAGGCGGTTAGCCTCCTCCCCTTCACCTGAACTTCGGGGGGAAAAGCGAAGCGCCTCCCCCCACCGCGAAAAAAGCTGCGAGACCAGGTAAGTGACTTTCGTACATCCCTAGACCAGAGATACCAGAAAAGATGGACAGTTTCTTGTAAATGGGGACAACCGGAGTGTGGGTTTGGAAGCATTAAGTCATTATCATCACTTACGTGACAACCCTGGTTAAAGGGGACTCAGAGAAAACGTATGGTTCATTGCACCTAACATACTGTGAAGACAGGACTCCACTAATGAGGTAGTCTCCTGGCCGGTAATAATAGGACCCTAAGTCCTGCTCTTTGTTCAGAGTCGTCAGGCAGTCTGTCTTCCGCAGTTGACCAGCCGCATAAGGAAGCAGGAGCAACAACAGCAGCAGCAACGGTATCATTCTGGGTCTCCCTCCCTCCTGCTGCTCCTCCTTTGTGACTGTTCTTTTCACCTCCACAGCCAGCTAATCAGAAGACGTGAGAAAAGTCTTGCAAGATCAAGGCTGCAGTGTGTTTACAATAACATCAAATTCTGAGCCAACGGCAGCGGAGGGAGGCGGAGTACTAAACTGTACCACAGGCATGGCCATCTCAGCCTGTCCGAAATCTGAGCCCAGGCTCTCGGGAGCACAGGAGAGATTTTATGCACTAAGCTTTTCAGGCACAGTGCAAGAGGTTTCCTGGAGCTGCCTTTCATCCTGATGTTTACATCATTGGTCTCCAAGGAAAACAGAAAAGAAAACATCTCTTGAGCTTTGGCAAGACTCAGAATTCTCACTATGTTTTGAGAATGATCAGCGGAAGCTTCACATCTGCAACTTCAGGGATTCTCTGTGCGGCTTGAGGCGCAGTTGCAGAACTGGAGAAAAACATGTTTGTGAGAAGTCACACAGGCAGCTCCATCTTCTGGTTGTCCAGTGGGAATGGTGAGCCTGGCCTGGCCTGTATTAAAAAATACTCACACAAAAAAGCCAAGATCAAGAAAATCTCTTAGGATGCATACCAGTGTTTGGAAATATTTGGCCCTCCAGATAGCCCTGGACTGCACGTTCAGCAGCACTAATGGCCTAGCCCATGGGGAGGAATGATGGGAGTTGCAGTCTGAGAACATCAGGAGGGCCACATCTCATCCATTCTTTATGCACATGAATGTTCACACCCCTTGGGGGAGTTTTCCATCCCTGCTGCCTTTGCCAACCCTCCCAGTTGCACCTCTGTTCCTGGATAAACCAGGATTACCAGTGTTCAAAGAATGATGGGTGGCCACCATGCATCTCAATTGTCTCCCCCTATTAGTACTACCAGTGAGCTCCTCTGAACTGTGCATCATCATGTTTGGGACTTAGTAAATCAGATTCCACAATATAGTTACTTATAAACACATTCTGAGGAGAAAAAAATGAAATTGATTGAAAGGTTCAAGTTAACTACCTGTGTCTAGTGAAACATTCCAAGTGTTCCATCTTTTATCTTTACCAAACTTCCTGCAATACAATGTTCTTGGTGTCAGCTCAAGGGTGGCCACTGTAACATCCTTCTGATGGTCCACTGACCACCTCAATCGTGGTGTTTGCCAATGAACACAACTGTGTTTTGGCAGCACAGGGCAGTCCATGGCAGAAGAGAGGTGTAGGCAGAGAGATGCCAACTTGGTTTGCCTGGATGCAACATGCGCCATGCCAGGACCCCATCCAGCTCCACCGTGAAAGTGAAGCAAAGGGTAAACCAAAGGGTCACCACGACTCTCCTTACAGGAGATCTTGCAGCACTCTCAACTCTTAGGGTACACTATAAATCAAAGATGAGCCAGAGGAAAGCCATCTGAGCTAATCCACACAGAAGCAATTCAAGAGACCCCTGGAACATTATTGCATCCAGAGTGAGCCATAGTGTTCATCATTCTGTGGTCACGATGGAAGCACAGCGATGCATCCATAGGTGCATGCCCAGCAGCAAATGCAGCCGCGCTCTCGTGCTCAGGGACTTCACTGACATGCTGGTACTCAGTAGCGTATGGGTAGACATTGAGTAGCAGGCTAGCGAGTGACTCCAGCGAGGTGCAGCCCAGTGTGCTGTCCTCTGCTTGGTCGAGGAGAGCCATCGTGGCCTCCTCAGTGTCAAGAATGTACAGCTGGCCATAGCTTGGTGTCTCATCTGACCACAAGTTCTCATCAAATGGTAAACAGAGCCTTGCACCCTGAACACAAGTGCACTGGGGCCTTGCGGCTGTGCACTCTTGAGTGGTGCACACCAGGAAGCCAAGCCTATAGTCCTGTTGTCCTTGCGAACCCCCTTCAGGAATTGCTTGCCGAGAATGGAGCCTTCGGTGACAATGTTCCGGATGAAATTGAGAACCATGAGTGGAGGTAGTGAAACCTTCCCGCCATGGCACCTAGGAGCTGATGATTCACCCTTGAAAAGAAGGCCGTCGCAGTGCTCACAAACCTTAACAGAGTTGCCAATATCAAACCTGTCAATATTAGTTGCAGGACGCAGGCTGAAAGGCCCAGTGTGCGTCCCATGCCTGGGCTGGTTTCAGATGCTGAAGGATGCAAGGCTGGACAGAGCTTCACTGCTTGCAAAAGGCCGAGGGGTTGCCTGCATGTGTAGACTTACTGAGGTGGGGGTGGAAGCATCCAGGCTGGAGTGTAAAGCTCCTTCTCCAAGGGCTGGAGGGGTAGAATTCGCATGGCAGCCCAAGGCATCCGTTGATTCCCTTTTCTCCCCCTGGTTCCTGTTACCAGTGACAGTGTTACCAGTGAGTGTTTCATGTCTAGACCAGTTAGTGATTTGTGGAAGATATAAATGTCATTTTGTTAAATGTAACAGCTTGAGACTTCCTTTCTGAGCAATGAATAAACTTTGACTGGCTTCCTTTTAGGGATGTCAGAGAATTTCACCATGAATCTCGGGGAGGCTGAATGCCAGCGCATTCGGCCTCCCGACATTGCTGGTGAAACAGTCTGCCCCCCCCCCCCCGGATGGGACTTACCTTGTGCAAATGTCCCTGGCGGCGGAGGCTCCCGCGGCGGTTCGGCGGCGGTTCGGCAGCGGTGGCTGTGGCAGCTGGTCTTCCGACCGGCTGCCACCACCGCCATTCCCAGTAAAAAAAAAAAAGCCAAAAAAAGTGATAGGCTACGTAAACATTTACGTAGCCTATCACGGCTAGATTTTTAAAAAATACCATGATAGGCTACAGAAATGTTTACGTAGCCTATCACGGCTGATTAAAAAACACACACACACACACACGCGTACGCAAATGGTGGCGCCCATGGGCGCCGCCATTTGCGTTCCTTATTCCTTATTTTGGCACGTCTTAGTCTACATAATAGATGCTATGCTATTTGCGTTCCCCTTATTTTCGCCGTAGTCTACGTAAATGTTTACGTAGACAAAGACATGCCAAAATAAGGAATAAGGAACGCAGATTCGTGGCAGAACTTTCGTACATCCCTAACACAGTTACAAGATGCGGGATACGTGGCTCAACAACACTACAAGCAAGAAGGATCTTGGGATTGTTGTCGATCACAAGCTGAATATGAGCCAAACATGTGATATGTAGGGATGTACGAAAGTTCCGCCACGGATCTCGGGGAGGCCCAATGCCAGCGCATTCGACCCCCCGAAATCGGTGGTGGAACGGCCCACCCCCCACCCCCTGGGACGGGACTTACCTTGGGCGGATCTTCCTGGCGGCGGCGGCTCTGGCGGTGGCTCCGGTGGCGGTTCGGCGGCGGCCACGGTGGCCAGTCTTCCGGCCAGCTGCCGCCGCCGCCACTTCCAAGTTAAAAAAAAAAAAAAAGTGATAGGCTACGTACAGATTTACATAGCCTATCATGGCTAAATTTTAAAAAAAACACCATGATAGGCTTCATAAATGTTTACGTAGCCTATCATGGCTGATTAAAACAAAAAACAAAAAACCGCGCATACGCAAATGGCCCCATATGAAATGGGGCCATTTGTGTACGCGCGTTGTTGTTGTTGTTGTTTTAATCAGCCATTTACGTAGCCTATCACGGCTGACTTCAGGGACGCAAACGGCCATTTGCGACCCTGCTAGCCAGCGGCCGGATGTCCGGCCGCTGGCGGAGCCAGCCGGTGTCTCCGCAGAATCGCTGTGGAGCACAGCCGGCCAGCCAGAATTCCGGTGGGGCGGAACAGAGTGCCTCCCTCCCAAGCCAGGATTCCGTCGGGAGGGACGGAATGCCTTTCCCCCAGCATCAGCATAATCCGCGGAAAGGTAAGTACCTTTCGTACATCCCTAGTCATATGGCTGCAAAAAAGGCTAATGCTCTTCTGGGCTGCATTCATAGAAGCATAGCTTCCAAATCCCGGGAAGTATTAGTTCCCCTCATTTTAAGATGGATACAGACAAACTGGAGAGAGTTCAGAGGAGGGCAGCAAAGATCATCAGGGGACTGGACACAAAGCCCTATGAAGAGAGACTGAAAGAACTGGGCATGTTCAGCCTTGAGAGGAGAAGACAGAGGGGAGATATGATAGTGCTATTCAAGGACTTGAAAGGTTGTCACAGAGAGGAAGGCCAGGATCTCTTCTCCATCATCCCAGAGTGCAAGACACGGAATAATGGGCTCAAGTGACTGGAAGCCAGATTCTGGCTGAACATCAGGAAAAACTTTCTGACTGTTAGAGTAATACAACAATGGAACCAATTACCTGGGGAGGTGGTAGGCTCACCCGCACTGGAAGCATTGAAGATGAGGCTGGACAGCCATCTGTCAGGGATGCTCTGACTCGGATTCCTGTATTGAGCAGGGGGTTGGACTCGATGCCCTTGTAGGCCCCTTCCAACCCTACTATTCTATGATTCTAGGTTTGCCAATGATCACACATGACTTATGGAGATGTGGAGTTGACCATGGCAGAAGAAGGGTATAGGCAGATAGATGCCAACTTTTTTGGGGGGCAGGGTGTCTGAGGAAAGCCAGGTTTTCTTCTCGATCACCCCAGAGTGCAGGACATGGAACGATGGGCTCAAGTTACAGGAATTCAGATTCCAGCTGAACATCAGAAAAATACTTACTTCCTGTTATAGCAATATGAAATGGGACCAATTACCTAGGGAGGGTGTGGGCTCCCCCACACTGGAGGTATTCAAGATGAAGCTGGACAACCATCTAAGAGGGATGCTTTGACTTAGATTCTTGCACTGAGTGGAGGGTTGGACTCGATGGTCCTATACGCCCCTTCTAACCCTACTGTTCTATGAGTCTATGACTATGGGAAGACTAAATATAATCTGTTATGGTCAAGAGAGCTTTGGCTATGAAGAAGCAAAGAAATTTAATAAACAAATAAATGAAAGCTAAAGAAAACTTCCAAGCAGCCTATCAATTCCATCTATATCTTGGTTGGCAAGGTAAACGGGGAAACTATACATATATGTAAAATGTACTACCACCTGTCAATAAATAGAATTAAATCCAATGTGTTTCTTTCTTTCCATATATACCCAGTTAACAGGACAGCTACTGATAAGGGCAGAAGCTGAATGTTTAGCTTTAAATATGTTTTAATAATTTGTTGTTAGTCTCTCTCTCTCTCTCTCTATATATATATATATATGTGTGTGTGTGTGTGTGTGTGTGTGTGTAGATAGATAGATAGATAGATAGATAGATAATCTTTTAGTTTGTATAATTTTGTTTTGGAAACGAATAAAATCTTCTAAAAACATAAAAAATAAAATAAAATTGCAAGGTTTTCTGTCCTAAAATATTGTTCTTAAAAGTCTCCAACACATTCCATTGTTTTTCGCATTCTTTTCTTAAAATACAGGGATCGTTCCACTCAGCCCCATCCCGGTCTTTACACTATCCTGTGCAAGTGTTAAGGCAAGCAATGGAGGCTGGTAGCTCTGATTTTTGATGGGGTTGTGAGTCCATTCTGGGTTTCCATCAGAACCAGCCAGAACTCTTAAAGAATTATCCAAGATGATGAACTCAATCCCCATAAGGAGAAGGTTAAAATAAAAATAAAAACCTGGTGCTGCCCTTCCTTGCAGTAAAGGCCTCCCTGCGTGCATGGATCTACCTGGAACCCATAGGAAATCAATCAATCAATCAATCTGGATCTGTACCATAACTCTTTTGCCCCCAACCAGAAGATATGGTTCTCATAAAGATCGTTGTGGGTGTGGAATTCTTCCACATCTCTACTTCTATAAATCAGATGCCCTAGTTTGTTTTGACCATGATATGCTTCTTTGTATTCAGATCAGGCCTCAGTAAAATAATGAAGCATTTCAGAATAAAGATACAGCCCCACAATATTGTGCCCTTTCTCTCTGTTGACCCCTGCATCACCTTTCTTTCTCTGCCCTCAACTGTTGTCCCTGATTGTTCTGTATTCTATACTCTTCCTCCAGTTGCTGCCTGACCACCAAAACTCTCAATCCAGGTAGGGAAGTACAGATTGTGAAAAATCTGTTCATTTTGCAGATTGTCAGTCACCTTTTGCTACATTGTCTGCCCACTGACAGAATTTGACTTTTTTTTTTAGCTTCCAAATTTTCATGTGCAAAATGTGCAAATCCCCCCTCAATGCAGAAATGGTCCCCCAAATGTGCATTTTAACACTCAAGCCTCTCAGGGAAATGTGCATTTGGGGTCAGGTCTCCCCCCCATTATTGTTGCATATTTTTCTACAATGCAATTTGCGCAAAATTGTTGAAGGTTAGAATAACTGTTCCCAAAGTCTATGGAACACACCCGACAGGGGAAAAGACAATCCACTGGTTGGAGCCATAAAAAATCAGAACTCATTTGGTTCTGTTGCAGATTTCCCTGACTTCCCCACTCCCAAGTCTCTCTGCCAGCCTGTAGAAAAAGTTTAAAAAGAACAGCTGGAAAGGGGCAGCGATGGGTGAACATAGTAAAAAAAAGCAGGTGTCCAGGTTTTGGCAGTTGCCAGGAGTGAGGCTAGTATACAAGTTACACCCATTCCAGAGATGTCAGATCGGACCATGTGACACATAGAATCATAGAACAGTAGAGTTAGAAGGGGCCTATAAGACCACCAAGTCCAACCCCCTGCGCAATGCAGGAATCCAATTCAGAGCATCCTTGACAGATGGCTGTCCAGCCTCATCTTGAATGGCTCCAGTGTGGGAGAGCCCACTACCTCCCCAGGTAATGGGTTCCATTGTCATAGTCAGGACGTTTTTCCTGATATGCAGCCAGAATCTGGCTTCCTGTACCTTGAGCCCATTATTCCACGTCCTGCACTCAAGGATGATGGAGAAGAGATCCTGGCCTTTGTCTCTGTGACAGCCTTTCAAGTACTTGAAGAGCACCTAAGTTACATCCAGTTTGGGCTATGATAACATCCTCTGTGTGGGTCTGTCTTTGGTAGAGATGGGGGGATCAATTATGTTCGAGACTGCTAGGGTTCTCGAACTGTTGTGTCATCTCTCATCACATTTTCTGCTCATGATTCCTGATCACTCCGTGTGAATGGGAAAATCAAGCAAATGATGCAAATTGAGCAGCAATCGAATGGGAAATTTGCACCAATTCCCTCAAATTTGCACCAGTTTCCTGATTTGTGCAACTTTCCTCCATAAACAAAGTGGGGCTGATTCAGTCTCCAGGGAGATTTTCATAAATCAAACTGGAAAAGTTATGCAAATCGAACATGAGCACACGTCTGGCAATTTGTGAAAACTTTCAGCAAACACGTGCTCATGCTTGTCTTTGGAGCTTCATGCTGGGTGTGTTTTCTGAGCAAAAACAACATTCTGATATACGTATCTCCAGTCTTTGGAAAGTGTTTTTAAACTTCATATGGTCCAGAATGTTGCAGCCAGATTATTGACCGGGCTTATTACAAGTTACATGGAGCTCCCAAGTTACAACAGCTTCACTGGCTACCAGCTTATTTCCAGACACAATTTAAGGTGCTGGTTATTAATTAGAAAGCCACGCATGACTTGGAACCAGGCTGTATGGCATATGAATGAACAACATTTTGATTTAGTGCATCAAACCTTAGACCATAGGAGCACAAAACCGAGACACAGACCTTACAAAAACTGACATGCAGCAATCACTAAGTAAAAGTATTAGTGAAAATTGTTAAAATAACAAGTTTTTCATGTAAAATACATGATATTACAGACTTAGAGAAGAATATATTTCTCATATTTTCCCATCTTCCAGGCAATTCACAATGGAATTGATATACTTTTTCCTACATTGCACAGCTTTTACTGTAAAAGAAGGAACCCTCCCAGCCCCACACTAGTGAGTTGCTTTTAGCAGAAAACCCAATTTCCTCTTTACATCCCAAAAGTGTATTTTCCTTAAAAAGCGATCTAAATCACAATCCCTAATATCAGTATAGAGTTGACATTCAAGGATATGAGGTGCCAAATCCCCCCAAACTGGTTTCCCAGAAACACACGATCTCTCTTAGACTGGTACGCCACAAAAATCTACCCACTTTCATAGTGTCCATTTGTTTGAAGTGCCATTGAGTGAAACCCTTCGACATTTTAGTGTCATGGGGAATATAAGGTGCCATTCAGATTGGTGCTGTCCTGTCATCCCTGCCAAGCACCTCGCTGCTCTAAAGCTATGTGGAATAGCACACAAGGTGATGAACAACACTCAAGTATAAGATCAAATATAAAATTATCATAAAAACATAAAAGCAAATATGCTGAAGCCACATCAGTAAAAAAGGAATAGCACCTGCCACTTCAAACTGAAAAAAAAAAGGAATAGCACCTGCCACTTCAAACCGATTTCAGCACAGCTTAATAACCAAAGGGCTGCCTGAATACAGATGCCTTTGCCTGCTGCCGGGAGGTCAACAAAGTTCTAGCTAGCCTGGTAACTTAAATTAAAGGGATGTGTGAACCCACCGCCATCCTTGTTTCTCTGGCAGCCACCAAGCCCCTGCACTCACCCCGGCAGCCTTGTCGAGCTCCATGGACGCCATTTTTTTGGGGGGGGGAATGGTAATCGCAAAATGTGCATATTTGCTGATACGCCAAAATCCACATTTTGTGAATGTGCATATCTGCGTGCGTGCGAAAATGCACCTTTTTGCAAAAATATGCATTTTCACCCGTACGCATATATGAAGCTCGATGAGGCTGCCAGGGTGAGGGCAGGCTTTTTGCCAAGTGGAGGCATGGAGTTAGCAGGGGCAGGGGCTTGTTGAGTGGGGCTTGGGGGTGTGGGTCGGTGGGTTCTGCTGGATTCCCGAGCAGAATCGGGTGCCCACACATACCCTCCTTACCTATGGTAAGGAGTCCGAGAAACTGAGAACATCCCCTAAGAAACCTTTGTCTGTGTTCCGATCTCATCAGAACACTTTGTCTGCGTTCTGATCTCATTTTTTGATCAAGTAACCTCCCTTGTAGACCATGGGAATGCTGTAGACATCATATACCTCGACTTCAGCAAAGCCTTCGACAAAGTGCCGCATGATCTCCTGATGAGCAAACTAGCTCAAAGTGGGCTAGATGAAACAATGATCCGGTGGATCCACAGTTGGCTACAGAATCGGACTCAAAGAGTGCTTATCAATGGGACCTTCTCAAGCTGGGGAGAGGTGATGAGTGGGGCACCGCAGGGCTCAGTCCTGGGCCCAGTGCTCTTCAACGTTTTTATTAATGACTTGGAGGAGGAGGTGTGGGGAATGCTGATCAAATTTGCAGATGACACAAAATTGGGAGGGATAGCTAATACTTTGGAAGACAGAAACAAAATTCAAAGTGATCTGGATAGACTGGAGCGCTGGGCAGAAAACAACAGAATGACATTTAATAGGGACAAATGCCAAGTTCTGCACCTCGGAAAAAGAAACCAAATGCACAGTTACAAGATGGGGGATACATGGCTCAACCACACTACAAGCGGGAAGGATCTTGGAACTGTTGTCAATCACAAGCTGAATATGAGCCAACAATGTGATGTGGCTGCAAAAAAGGCAAGTGCTCTTTTGGGCTGCATTCATAGAAGCATCGCTTCCCAATCCCGGGAAGTACTAGTTCCCCTCTACTCAGCACTGGTTAGGCCTCATCTGGAGTACTGTGTCCAGTTCTGGGCACCACACTTGAAGAAGGATGCAGACAAACTGGAGAGGGTTCAGAGGAGGGCAACAAAGTAGGGGTGGACGAAAGTCACTTACCTTTTCTTGCAGCTTGTTCGCGGTGGGGGGGAGCGCTTCGCTGCTCCCCCCGCGAAGTTCAGGCCGGGGGGGAGGCTTCCCGCCTCGCCCGGCCGAAATTCAGGCCGGGGGGGGAGGCTTCCCGCCTCGCCCAGCCAAAATTCAGGCCGGGGAGGAGGCTTCCCGCCTCGCCCGGCCGCGAACACGAAAGTAAAAAAAAAAAAAAAAACCAACGTCCCCTGATAGGCTACGTGACGATTCACGTAGCCTATCACGGCTAGATCTGGAAAGTCAGCCGTGATAGGCTACGTGAATCATCACGTAGCCTATCACGGGTAACTTAAAAAAAAAAAAAGCGCGTACGCGAATGGCGGCCCCCATAGGGAGCCGCCATTCGCGTTCCTTATTTAGTTGCTGTAGTCTACGTAAATGTTTACGTAGACTACGGCGAAAATAAGGGCAACGCTATTTGCGTTGCCCTTATTTTCGCCGTAGTCTACGTAAACATTGACATAGACTACAGCGACCAAATAAGGAAGGGGAATGGCGGCTCCCTATGGGGGCCGCCATTCGCGTACGCGCTTTTTTTTTTTTTTAAGTCAGCCGTGATAGGCTACGTGACGATTCACGTAGCCTATCACAGCTGACTTTGCAAATCTTGCCGTGATAGGCTACGTGAATCATCACGTAGCCTATCAGGGGACGTGTTTTTTTTTTTTCTTTCATTGCAATGGCGGGGGCGGCAGCCGGTCGAAAGACCGGCTGCCGCTCCCGCCCCGCTCGAACACCGGACGAACCGCCGGCCGGACCCGCCTCCGGGAGGGACATTCAGGGAAAGTAAGTCCCGTCCTGGGGGGGGTGCGGGGGCGGGGGGGTGCGGAGGATTTCTCCCCGAAACTTGTTCGGGGGGCCGAACACGTTGGCGCTCGGCCCCCCGAAGTTTCGGGGAGAAATTCTCCGCCATCCCTACAACAAAGATGATCAGGGGACTGGAAACAAAGCCCTATGAAGAGAGACTGAAAGAACTGGGCATGTTTAGCCTTGAGAAGAGAAGACTGAGGGGAGATAGGATAGCACTCTTCAAGTACTTGAAAGGTTGTCACAGAGAGGAAGGCCAGGATCTCTTCTTGATCATCCCAGAGTGCATTACACGTAATAACGGGCTCAAGTGACAGGAAGCCAGATTCCGGCTGAACATCAGGAAAAACTTCCTGACTGTAAGAGCAATACGACAATGAAACCAATTACCTGGGGAGGTGGTGGGCTCTCCCACACTGGAGGCCTTCAAGACGAGGCTGGACAGCCATTTGTCAGGGATGCTCTGACTTGGATTCCTGCACTGAGCAGGGGGTTGGACTCGATGGCCGTGTAGGCCCCTTCCAACCCTACTATTCTATGATTCTATGATTCCTGTGACATGTGCATCCAAGTGCAGCAGGACAGAGATAAGGACCTCTCTGGAGGATCATAATACCTGGGGAGCTTCACAGTCTTTATTGTGGAAAGGTGGGATATAAAAAATGAATGAGTGAATGAGTTATGCATGCATACATACATACTTCTTGAGCACACTCCAGGAGAGAGCGGAGGACGGGAAGGCCTGGCGTGCTATGGTCCATGGGTTCACGAAGAGTCGGACCTGACTTAACAACTTAATGACTAATGGCATACATACTTAAAATAAAAAGACATGGCACGTGCAGGGCAGAGAGCTTGAGCTGCTGCCTAGCTGCTTCTCCTGAGGAATGCAGAACAGGACGTAGTTTAGGATGCACCTCCCTCACTCCTTCTTCATTTCTTATTATGTTGGAAATGTCTTAATATGTTGGAAGGGTGCAGTGTGCTTCTCTCCTGCTTATGGCTGCCACTTCCTCTCAGTTCAATTCACTCCAGCTTCTGAACAAGAGAACATCCCAGAGTTTCAGTGAAGGATGCACTAATTTCCCAGGCACCATTGAATGCTTTCAGCCTGATAACTCTTTTCTGTCCTGGATCTAAGTGTTTGGAAGTCTGGTGTGACTTACAGCAGAGTTGCCATATATAGGCAAATCATAGTAGCACGGTATTTTAGTATTGGAGGCAATAAACACAGGCTAGAGCCAGATCAGAAGAAGTTCAAATTAACTATGTGTACAATCCTATGGAGATAGTTGCCAGCCTCCAAACATGGTGCCTGATAACTATCCTGTGCAGATGCTCTCCTCCTTGCTCCGGCCGCCCTGCATTTTCAGCTAGAAATGCAATTTCATGCATCTAGCCTGGGACAGTGGATCGGGAGGAGGGAAGTAGTAAAGCGCATAGGAAGCCTTGTAAACAGGCTTCCATGGTCTCCTCCTCTCCCCACAGCCTCAACTGCCCCCTTTTCACCCACTCCGTGCTCCATTTGTGAGAACCAAGAAGCAGAAGGCATGTAGGGAATGACACCAGCTACGAGAGGGGCGAGGGAGGGGGCAGAGAGCATGGTTTCTGGGTCCTGGCTCTGAGTTCTGTCCCCAGAAACAGAGAAATCCTATGGCCCTGAAGACGTTGTCAAGTGATCATAAGATTGCTCTCTTACTTTATTAGTGCTTTTATACACATCACCAGAGAAGGCTATCTAACACTGCTTAAGTACAAGCACCCTCTAAAGCTGGGTGTGAGTGGAAGGAAGTGAAGGCCTAGGATATGGCTCCTTGCTTCCTAGTTGCAGAGGCAGAAGAGGAAGAAGGAAGTGGAAGTGGAAGAGGAGGGAGCAAGAAAAAAGAATTGATCAAGCTACAGGACAATGGAGAATATATGACTGAATCCATAACATATAAAAAAAGGCTCTGTTACTATGATCTCACCAAACTAGTCTCTCCTCCAAACTTACACCAAATATTTTTGCCTATTTTCTGCTGTTCTGTGCCACAAATCCTGAGCTTCATGCCACCGACCACAACTTTGTACTAATACATCAAATGCCGGTTCATGCACAACAGAGCACAAAGCTAGCACAAAATTTTAGCACATGTTCGGAGGCAGTCTGAGAAACTGGATTCTTTCGTATTCACCATGCCACACCAAGAGTATGTCTTTTTTATGCTTTTGGTTGTGGTAGAAAACTCAGAATTTGTGTCACAAAACAGCATTAAACGTTGGCATATTTTGGAGGAGATACAAGTTTGAGGGTGGGTGTTGTTAACAGAGGCACATAAAAATACAAGGAGCTTTGTTCAGCAGTCTTTGGTGAGGGACTTTGTCATACACTAGAACATATCTAGTCAAAGGGTGGCAAGGGAAAATGCACATGCCAGAGGAATTTAGAGTGGTTGGCTTTGAATTTGGTTGGTTTGGGTTGCCGGGCAGTTGCCATTCTGGGCCATTCCTTTCAGTATCATGTGGCTTCTGGACATCAACAGGATGATAATAAAATAATGATGGATCAGGGACATACAAAGCAGTATTTGTCAAAACCCTTCCTCAGATTATAGAAAGAATAAATGTAATATCTTCTAGTGAAGAGGGTTTTGGCTATGAGGCAGCTTAGAAATACAATAAATAAATAAGCAAACACATAAAATTATAAAGAAAACCTCTGAGCAGACTGTGGATTCCACCTATATCATGGTGATGTATATGTTAAATGTACTACCCCTCATTAATAATCAGAGTTAAATGCAATGCACTTCTTTATTTCCATATTGGCTAGCCTATTGCATGAAAAACCAGACACAAATAGCATAGCAGATGCCATTTGCAGCTGTAAAGCCCTTAGTTTAAGTGAAAGCTTAATCTAAGCACTTTACAGCTGCAAATGGCGTAGTGGACACCATTGCGTCCGGAGACAGCCTCAGCCAGCGATACGACATGGCAATGGCGGCTGCATTGCTGGTACTCTGGAGCTGACGGGCAACTCCTCGGAATTGCCATGGGGTGGAGCTGGCCGGCGAGGATTCTGGGGGGAGGGACGGATCGCCTCCCCCCAAGGGCAGATTCCCCAGTGGAGAAGCAGGCAGGGAATCTGCCCATCCCTAGTCGCAACCAGCCTGAACTGTAAAGGAGCTATCCAAGGTGCTGAACTCAACCCCCATAAACGGAAGGTAAAAAAAAAATAAAATCTAGGGCTTCCTCTCCTTGCAGTGAAGGCCTCCTGTATTTATGGAGATACCTGAAACATACTGGAAAGCAAATGGTCCTGGGTCTGTTCCATAATCCTCTACCCCCAAAACAAAAGAAAAGGTTCTGATCCAGACCATGGTGGATGTGGAATTATTCCACAGCTCTTCTTCTATAAATCACATGCCCTACTTGGTTTTGAACATCATATGCTCCTTTGTATTCAGATCAGGCCTCAGTACAATAAGGTAGCACTTGGGAAGAAAGATACAGCCCAACAACCCAGCACTGGAGGACAAGATAGAAAAGACCAGCACAGCTACCATGTATTTGCCCGTCGTGCTCAAGTAAGAGGGCACAAAGGACAGCCAAACACTGCAGAAGACCAGCATGCTGAAGGTGATCAGCTTGGCTTCATTGAAGGCCCCAGGCAGCTTCCTGGCTAGGAAAGCCACCATGAAGCAAATGGCAGCCAGGAAGCCCATGTAGCCAAGGGCAGAATAAAAGAAGACAACAGATCCTTCATTGCATTGCAGGATGATCTGTCCAGGCTGGGAGTGCATGTCAGAGTCAGGGAATGGGGCAGAGCTCCCCAGCCAGATGGTGCAGATGACAACTTGGACACTAGAACAAGAACTTACAATGGAGTTTGCAAGACTCTTCCCCAGCCATCTCTTCACTTTGGTCCCTGGTTTTGTGGCCAGGAAAGCCAAGACAACAGTGATGGTTTTGGCCAACACTGAAGAAACGGCAACTGAGAAGATGATGCTGAAGGCTGTTTGTCGGAGAAAGCAAGTCACTTTCCTTGGCTGGCCAATGAACAGAAAGGAGGACAAGAAGGAAAGCATGATGAAGATGAGGAGAATGTAGGAGAGGTCCCGGTTGTTGGCCTTGATTATTGGAGTTTCTTGGTATTTAATGAAGATTCCTAATATGAAGCCCGTGGATAAAGACAAGAATAGAGTGAAGGAAGTCAGGATAATCCCCAAAGGTTCTTCATAGGAGAGGAAGGTGATATCCTTGGGGACACATTGATCTCGGTCCTTGTTTGGATGCTGATCTTCTGGACACTTGGTGCAATGGTCTGCATCTGAGAAGAAGGAGAGTGACATCAGCAGGATTCACATCATCTGTACATCCAGAAAAATGTGCAGTTGGGCAGGGAGAGAGACAATGACTCCCTTACAGAGGACCTTCTTTGTAACCAGAAGTTTCAACCTATGGCCTCATCACCAAAGGAGGACCTTAGTAGCAGGTCCAGGAAAGCTTTCTCTGTGGGACATTACAGAGCCTTTGTCAGTCGGAGAAGAACAGAGAAGAGTGGGCTAGATGGATGGATGGGTTGACATAGAATAAATACAGCTTCCCACCTTGTTGAAAAATGGAGAAGAAAATGTGTTTATCCCAACCTTGTTCAGAGTAAAGGAGTATCTGCCTGGTTATCCTGTTTTTATCTTCATAATAATCCTCTAAGGCATGTTAAGCTACGTGGTAGCCAGTGGCTTGTTATTTATTCATTTTTTTTCCAATTATGTCCTACCATTCCACAACAAGATGGTGCTCAAGGGATGCCTGTTTCAGTTTGAAATCTGGAGTAGGAAACTTCCATAAAGCCTTCTTATTTTTTACTAAAGTTTGACAAAAGAAGTTTAAAGGAACAGAAGATTGAATTGATGTTGGGCAGGGGAGTGCTCTGATCACCAGAAAGCAGGGGATGTAGCATTTCCACATCCCCTTTTCTGGCAGGGACCCCCTGCTCATCTGCCACAGAAGTTCAGCAGAGTGCAGAGGATTCTCGACATATAATGGAGAAACACCCACCATGTCTGTACCTACGGCCCTGTCCTAATCATGGAGAAAGCAGAGTGGCCCTTTGTGGGGGGCATAACTAATACCAGGAAAAGTGTGCACTAAGCATCCCCCCTGCCTTGCACCCCAAAGTTTGACTCCCATAATAATTTATTTCCATGCACTTTATGAGATTAAAGGTGGAGATTAAAAACACTGAAGCCAAGAAGGGGTCAGAGTTCAAAGAAGCCTTTACCATCTGTTCTGAAGAATTATGAATATTTAATTTCTTCTGTGAAATGCTTTTGAGCCTGCACATCTGAAAAAGTATCACAGTGATGTACGAACAAGGATTAAATAGTAAAAAACCACACTGTAGAAGAAGAGCAACTAATAACCAATAAAATAAGTAGGGATGTACGAAAGTCACTTACATTTGCGGAGCTTGGATTCGTGGGGGGGGAGGCACTCCATCCCTCCCCCCAGAATCCTCCCTGGGCCAGCTCCACTCCACGGCGGCTCCGTTGAGCCGCCAGCCAGGGCCATCTGCAGCCGGAGTTCCTGCCATGGACGGGCTGCTGCGGACGCAAATGGCGGCCGCCATAGCGGCCGCCATTTGCATCCTGCTCCTGCGAAGCTGCCATGATAGGCTATGTAAGAATTTATGTAGCCTATCACAGCAAGCCCCCCAAAAAACAACAACAGCGTATGCAAATGACAGCGGCTATGGAGGCTGCCATTTGCGTTCCCTATTTTTAGCCGTTTTAGCCTACGTAAATATTTATGTAGGCTATTAACGGCGAAAAACCAGGGGAATGCAAATAGCGTAGTGGGCGCCATTTGCATTCCTCCCCCCCCCCCATTTTAGCCTACGTAAATATTTATGTAGGCTATTACGGCAAAAAAAATGGAATGCAAATAGTGCCCACTACACTATTTGCGTTCCCCTTGTTTTCGCCGTAATAGCCTACGTAAATATTTACGTAGGCTAAAATGGCTAAAAATAGGGAACACGAATGGTGGCCGCCGTAGCCGCTGCCATTTGCGTATGCTGTTTTTTGTGTTTCTTTTTGGCTTGCCGTGATAGGCTACGTAAATACTTACGTAGCCTATCACAGCCTCCGCAGGGATGCAAAAGGCGTCCCTGCATTAGCCATGATAGGCTACGTAAGTATTTACATAGCCTGTCATGGCTATGATGAAGAAGCGAATGATGGCCGCAGGTAAGTGCTCCGTTTTGCACGCCATTCGTGGGTTGGGGGGGCAGGGGGCTTCGTTCCGCCATGGATTTTGGGGAGCTGAATGCACTGGCATTTGGCCTCACTGAGATCCATGGCGGAATTCTCTGACATCCCTAAAAGTAAGCATTCGATGGAATGGATCAAACCATCGTTAAAATCATGCTATGTGCTGGAATGGCTGGGTGAATAATTATAGCAAAGTGAGGTGTGCTACTGTGCTGAGTATTAGTGAATGGGCCATGACTGTAAGCCCCATCTCAGAGCAGGGATTTGAACTCAGGTCTCTCCAGTCCAAGCCCTACCTTCCTGATGCTTCATCTGTCTGGCTAATTCGACAGAATTCCTATCATGTTTTAAACTAGGAGCAACAGTCCTTCATGAAGCCTTCTTCCCTTATCTACTCATGGGATGTTTTGCTCAAGGAGCTTAAAAGAAAAGAAAAGAGAATGAAAATAGGGCTGTGGAGACTATTGGGTGTGTTCCCATAGTTGCTCGGATGTCACCTACCTTCCTGAATGGAGATTGTTCCTTCTGTGCATGGAGCGCAAGCATAGCAGCAAGGTGGCTCTCCTTCCTGGACCTCCTTGGCGAATCCAGGGCGACAGCTCTCAGTGCACCTGGAACAAGGCACCGTCTAGCAGCAAAGGGAAGGAGCATCAAGGAAACGGCATTGTGTTGTGTATATTTGTGTCTATGGAAATGAGTCTTACAGTTTAGGCAGGACCCAACCAGCTCTCTAGAGCTAGTGACCCTAAATGAAATAGAGAAGCGAACCCAGGTCCTTGTTTCAGGCAAGGTCTACCTCTGCATCACAGTATGGGACAGAAGTCTTTGCTCTGTTTGTTTGTTTCAAAAATTGTATACCACCTTTACTATACATGTACTCAAGGCAATGTAAAAACTGAAGGAGAGAAGGTACGACAATGAAATAAACTAAAAGGCAATCGTAGAATAATAGAAATTACAAGCAACAGCAATACAACAACAAGCTTTAAAACATATGCATGCAATCACAGTGAACAATAGGGGGAGGGAGATGAGCTTTGGGGGGGACATTAGGTACCACCATTGAAAAGGCCCTCTCCTATTTGCCGTTTTGATCTTCTGTGGCCGGGCAGGAGGAAAAGGAAGGATCGGAGGCCCCATGGCACGGCTGGGAAAGGAGAGGCTTTTTAAGAAGTGGGGTGGACATGGAGGATGTAGAGACACTGAGGGGTAAATGGTGGATTTATATCCCTCTAATAGGTCAGCACCTTGGATAGCTCTTTTAGAGTTCTTGGTGGTTCTGACTAAAAGCCAGAATGGATCCATAGCCCCACCCAAACCAGAGCCACCAGCATCCACCGGGTCAGCCAAAGAATATATCTAATAGAGGGAGCAATCCTATGGCTGCTAGTCATAGGGTATCAGGTTTTCCAGGAACCGACCTCAGAACCTGCACTTTGAGGTCAGTTCCCAAAGAACCGACCTCCCTCCACTTCTGCACTGCCTTGGAGACAGTGTGGAACAGCCCCATCCTCCGTGCTCACAGGAGTGAGGAGCGGCCAGAAAGGGGTGTCTCTGGGGGCACTCCAGGGCGGAGAAGGTGGAAATGCCTGCATGACATATCCAATGGGTCATGCAGCAGCCTCCCCCCTTGCTCGGCCCTCCCAATTGGCTGTCTAGCCAAAAATACAGGGCAGGAGAAGCATGGATTGAATGATCCCCTCTGTGCTTCTCCTGCCCTGCATTGGATAGGTGGTCACTTCTGGAGGCGTCTGCCTATCTGAATAGGATTGCACCCTCAATGAATAAAGGCACTAAGTAAAAACAAAGAATTAAACAGGTAGGGCTGGAATAACTCCTGCCTGAAACCCTGGTGAGCCGCTACCAGTCAGTGTCAACAACATTGGACTTGATGAGCCCATATCACTGAAGGCAGCTTCCTATGTTCCTATATTTCCATTAGAAATAATTCTGAAGCTAAGAATCAATTTGATCATCTGCATTTATTAGTGATTGGCCGTTCAACCTCTGGTATGAAGGAACTTGACACTTGAATTCAGCATGCACTGGGATTTGTACGTATCCGACTGGATAGCCATTCAGCCTGACCCATGTTTACAAGTCAGGGAAAAACATCACAAACAAAACAGGACAGATATTATTAGACATGAAGAGATGTCACAAGCCAATGATAGGACACAAATCATTTCCCCTACCTCATTAAAATGCCCAGGCCAGACAATGGCTTCCAGGTTAATGGTGAGTTTCATGTCCGGAGATGCCTCTCTTTCCACACTCCCAATATTCACTCTAGAACGAGACTTATTGGGAAACAGCACCCAATTCACAATGTCAAAGTCAGCTCCCAGCTCCCCACTCTTATCCAGATGCAGCCCGCCCATGGAAGAGTTAGAAAACGGGATTTCTCGTAAGAAAGTGTGAAGCTAGAATGACAGAGCAACCAGCCTGGATTTAGCAATCATGAAAATGTAGTCAATATTTTAGCCCTCATCACTTCGAGCTCTAATGTTCCATGGTCAGTGCACATCCCATCCGGGCTTAGGGTGACTTAGAGGGATGTCAGAAAAATCCTCAATGGATTTAAATGAGATCGGATTCTACAGAGGCCCAGCCTTTCCAAGTTGTGCAGTTTCCATGGACTTGCAGACCATTTCATGATTTACCCGGGTGTGGCGTGGGGATTTGCACAAGTGCACATTAGTGCAAGGGTGCATTTGCAAATGAACAAAATTCTCCTACAAAAATATCAGATGACAGAACAAATGAATGGGTGACAGAAAAAAAGACGCCTGTCAATCTGCAAACATTTTTAACAAAATCTGTACATCCCTAATCATAACGGAGATGCCTTATCAAGTCTCCGCTTTCTGCTTCAGCATTGTCAGGGATAACCAGAGAGAGCATCATTACATATCTAAGCTCAGCTTCCACCCTAAGGTTAACTGCCACTTCAGAAGACCTCAGTGCTTGGGCAGGATGATAAGGAAGAATGAGTGGGCTCAAGGACCCCGGTCCCAACTTGTTAGGACTTATTTTGTATTAGACTATACCTTAAACCCAGCCCAGTAGCAGATGCGGAGCCAAGGCACAGCCCTCACTGGAGGTGCTACATGCTGATAAGCTGACAACAGCCATGTAACTACGTTCTGTACTCACTGCAGCTTCTGGACAAGCCTCAAGGGCAGCCCCACATAGGGCATAATTCAGTAATCTAGTCTTGAGGTTACCAAACATGGTGGCTAAGCAACCCCCATGTAGCAGTGATCATGTCTTATCAGATCAGACAAAGCTGGAGAAAGGCACTCTGAGACACTGGCCAAACCAATGGGTCAAGAAACGTTCCCCTGGACTATGAACCTGTTCCATCAGGGGGACTGCAGCCACTCCAGACGATGTAAGGAGCTTATCTCTGAGACATAGGAACCACTCACCCTCAGGGACTCCATCATACCAGGATTCAAGCTCAGTTTATTGGTCCCCATCCAGCCTATTACTGAGACCAAGCACTGGTCAAGGCCTTGCATAACCACACCTGATACAGATATTGCAGGGAGACAGAGATGTTGTGTTCCAAATCCCCTAATGACCATTCCCAAAAGCTTCATAAAGAAGGTAAATATCTTTACTGGAAAAGTTCATATACTCGTGCCACAGCAAAAGAGGTCAAAGAATGATTTTGTTGTTGTTCAGTTATTAAGTCATGTCTGACTCTTTGTGATCCCATGGACCATAGCATGCCAGGCCTTCCTGTCCTCCACTCTCTCCAGGAGTGTGCTCAAGTTCATGTTCATTGCATCAGTGATGCCATCAAGCCATCTCATCCTCTGCTGTCCCCTTCTCCTTTTGCCTTCAATCTTTCCCAGCCTCAAGGTCTTTTCCAGTGAGTTTTCTCTACGTATTAGGTGGCCAAAATATTTGAGCTTCAGCTTCACTATCTGTCCTTCCAATGAGCACTCAGGGTTGATTTCCTTTAGAACTGACTGATTTGACCTCCTTGCAGTCCAGGGGACTCGTCAGAGTCTTCTCCAGCACCACAGTTCGAAAGCATCAATTCTTTGGCAGCGCTCAGCCTTCCTTGTAGTCCAGCTTTCACAGCCATATGTCACTACTGGGAAAACCATAGCTTTGATTAGACGGACCTTTGTCGGCAAGGTGATGTCTCTGCTTCTTACTATGCTGTCTAAGTTTGCCATAGCTTTCCTCCCACTGAGCAAGCGTCTTTTAATTTCATGGCTACAGTCACCGTCTGCGGTGATCTTGGAGCCCAAGAAAGTAACATCTGTCACTGCTTCCATTTCTTCCCCTTCAATATGCCACGAAGTGATGGGGCCAGATGCCATGATGATCTTCATTTTTTTTTTAATGTTGAGTTTCAAACTACCTTTTGCACTCTCCACTTTCACCCTCAACAAGAGGCTCTTGAGATCCTCTTCGCTTTCTGCCGTTAGGTTGATACCGTCTGCGTATCTGAGGTTGTTGATCATTCTCCCGGCAATCTTAATTCCGACCTGTGATTCATCCAACCTGGTGTTTCTCATGTTTCTGCATATAAGTTAAATAAGCAGGGTGACAATATACAGCCTTGTCATACTCCTTTCCCAATTTTGAACCAGGTAGAAGAAAAACCAGAGTGCAGTGCCTCCAACACCAATGTGGAAGGTCCAGAAGGATACTAGGGCAATGGTATCAAAAGCAGATGAGAGATCAAGTTGAATCATCAGGGTTGTAATCCCCCCTGTCTCTTTCAAAGAAGGAAATCCATCATGGCGACCAAGACTTATTCAGTAGCATAACCAGAGATGACATACTGTTGAACTGGGTCTAGATAACATCCACATTAAGGCTATCCTGGCAGGGCCTGCTCTTGACTTCATGGCAACCATGACAACCATGCGGCTGTCTCAGGACATCACTGGCCTGACATGTGGCATGACATATCCTGGACTTGTTTTTTATTCTTGGGCGGATGACGAATAATCTGGAGGTGGGGGAGGCTTGCCTTCCACAACCCCATTGTCACTGTGTCAGATCATTTCTTTGTGACGTTTTGGCTGGTGGTAGCAGATCCATCCATCCCTGCAGGGGTGTGGTGCCAATTAAGATGGTGCACCACTGGAGACTTATGGAATCCAATGGATTACTGTAAACTCTGAGGGATTTTCTGGCTGATAGGACTGGTGATTCACTCAAGGCCTTGGTCTCACTATGGAATGGTGGGATGGGAAGGGCCATTGATGCAATTGCTCCCAAGCACCCAGTTTGGTTTACAGAAGATCTACGGGCAATGACACAGGCAGGGGACAGCTAGAGTGCAGGTGGTGCAAGTCTCAGAGTAAGTATGGTCGAAGATTAGCAAAGACTGCTTCAGTTCATTGTGCCTATTATGCAGCAGTGAGGATGCCAACAAATCTTATCACATCCTTGTAATGTCATATCATTTTATCCTTCTATCTTATCCTTCAAGAATTGGGATTGGGACACTTGGTCATTTGCTGTCATAAATTCGCTACACACTTTAAGGAGAAAATTGCTCATGTTCATTCAGAACTTGATGCCACAGTGATCACAGAGTCTGAGAAAGTGTCCAGTGTTCTGTCTGGCTGTGTTTCCTGGGATCAGTTTCAGTTGTTGCTGCCTGATGAGGTGGACAAGATGCTTGAATCAGTCCATCCCACCACATGTAAGCTTGACCCTTGCCCATCTTGGCTTGTATGAACTAGCAGGGGTGGATTGGCTGGGTGGGTCCAGGAGGTGGTAAATGCTTCACTCTGTCAGGGGGTGGTGACTGCCACCTTGAAAGAGGCTGTAGTGTGTCCTCTCCTGAAGAAAACCTCCCTGGACCCAGAGGTATATGAGAACTATCGCCCCATTGCTAATACTCCCTTTCTGGGCAAGATGCTTTCTTGTATGGTGGCTGGGCAGCTTCAGATGTTCTTGGAGGAAACTGATTCTTTGGAAGCATTTCAGTCTGGTTTCAGGCCAAGATACGACACTGAAATGGCCTTGGTTACTATTAATGATGACCTACTCTGAGTGAAAGACATGGGGAATGCTGCTCTGTTGATCTTCCTGGATCTCTTAGAGGCTTTGACACCATTGATCATGGTGTCTTACTGGACTGGCTCTGCGGGATGGGAGTCGCAGGCACTGCGCTACAGTGGTTCTGCTCCTACCAGCAGTACAGATTCCAGAGAGTGGTATTGGGGGATTCCTGTACTACCCCATGGCTATTAAGCTGTGGGTTCCACAGGGTTCTCTTCTATCCCCCATGCTGTTCAACATCAATATGAAGCCATTGGGAGAGGTCAGTAGGAGTTTTGGGGTGGGGTGTAACCCGTACACGGATGAGACTCAACTCTATTTCTCTTTGTCGTCAGAGTCGGCTGAGGCAGTGAAGATGCTGGACCAGTGCCTGGAGGCTGCAATGGGCTGGATGAGGGCCAATAAAAGGAAGGTGAATCCTGGCAAGACAGAAGCTCTGTGGACTGGTGATTCCCAATTCTGGGAAGAGGGTAATCGACCTGTCCTGTACGGGGTTGCACACCCCCTGAAGGAGCAGGTGTGTACCTTGGGAGGACTCCTAGATCCATCCCTGTCACTGGAGGCCCAGGTGGACTCTGTGGCCAGGAGTACTTGGGGCCAGCTTCAGCTCATCCACCGGCTATGGCCTTTCCTGGTGAGGGATAGCCTAGCCACAGTAGCCCCTTCATGGATCACTGCCTTGTTGTGGCGAAGGGGCTTGCGTAACTCAGTGAAGCCATAAGCTATGCCGTACAGGGCCACCCAAGACGGACAGGTCATGGCAGAGAGTTCTGACAAAATGTGGTCCACTGGAGATGGAAATGGCAACCCACTCCAGTATTCTTGCCAAGAAAACCCCATGGAACTAGGGGTGGACGAAAGTCACTTACCTTTTCTCGCAGCTTGTTCGCGGTGGGGGGGAGCGCTTCGGTGCTCCCCCCGCGAAGTTCAAGCCGGGGGGGGGAGGCTTCCCGCCTCGCCCGGCCAAAATTCAGGCCGGGGGGGGAGGCTTCCCGCCTCGCCCGGCCGAAATTCAGGCCGGGGAGGAGGCTTCCCGCCTCGCCCGGCCGCGAACACGAAAGTAAAAAAAAAAAAAAACAACGTCCCCTGATAGGCTACGTGATGATTCACGTAGCCTACCACAGCTAGATCTGGAAAGTCAGCCATGATAGGCTACGTGAATCGTCACGTAGCCTATCACGGGTGACTTAAAAAAAAAAAAAAGCGCGTACGCGAATGGCGGCCCCCATAGGGAGCCGCCATTCGCGTTCCTTATTTAGTTGCTGTAGTCTACGTAAATGTTTACGTAGACTACGGCGAAAATAAGGGCAACGCAAATAGCGTTGCCCTTATTTTCGCCGTAGTCTACGTAAACATTTACGTAGACTACAGCGACCAAATAAGGAAGAGGAATGGCGGCTCCCTATGGGGGCCGCCATTATCCGTACACAATTTTTTTTTTTTTTTTTAAGTCACCCGTGATAGGCTACGTGACAATTCACGTAGCCTATCACGGCTGACTTTGCAAATCTAGCCGTGATAGGCTACGTGAATCGTCACGTAGCCTATCAGGGGACGGTTTTTTTTTTTTCTTTCATTGCAATGGTGGGGGTGGCAGCCGGTCGAAAGACCAGCTGCCGCTCCCGCCCCGCTCGAACACCGGACGAACCGCCAGCCGGACCCGCCGCCGGGAGGGACATTCAGGGAAGGTAAGTCCCATCCCGGGGGGGTGCGGGGGGCGGGGGGGTGCGGAGGATTTCTCCCCGAAACTTGTTCGGGGGGCCGAACACGTTGGCGCTCAGCCCCCCGAAGTTTCGGGGAGAAATTCTCCGCCATCCCTACATGGAACGTATCACAAGGCTAAAAGATATGACGCCGGAAGGTAAGCCCCTCAGGTCGGAAGGTGTCCAATATGCTACTGGGGAAGAGCAGAGGGTATTTCCAAGTAGCGCCAGAAAGAGTGAAGCGGCTGGGCCAAACCCGAAAGCACACTCAGCTGTGGATGTGTCTGGTGGTGAAAAGAAAATCCGATGCTGTAAAGAACAATATTGTTTAGGAACCTGGAATGTCAGATCAATGAATCAAGGTAAGCTGGAGGTGGTCAAACATGAGATGGCAAGATTGAACATTGACATCTTGGGAATCAGCAAACTAAAATGGACAGGCATGGGCGAATTTAATTCAGGTGACCATCGTATCTACTATTGTGGGCAAGAATCCCTTAGAAGAAATGGAGTAGCACTCATAGTCAACAAAAGGGTGGGAAAAGCAGTACTGGGGTACAATCTTAAAAATGATAGAATGATCTCAGTACGAATCCAAGGCAAACCATTCAACATCACAGTAATTCAAGTCTATGCCCCAACCACTGAGGCTGAAGAAGCTGAGGTTGATCGTTTCTATGAAGACCTACAACACCTTCTAGAACTAATACCAAAAAAAGATGTCCTCTTCATCATAGGGGATTGGAATGCTAAAGTAGGAAGTCAAGAAATCACCGGGATAACAGGCAGGCATGGCCTTGGTGTACAAAATGAAGCAGGACAAAAGCTAATAGAGTTCTGCCAAGAGAACATGCTGATCATAGCAAACACTCTTTTCC
Source organism: Heloderma suspectum (assembly GCF_057233095.1). NCBI lineage: Eukaryota > Metazoa > Chordata > Lepidosauria > Squamata > Helodermatidae > Heloderma > Heloderma suspectum. The sequence goes on along the minus strand of NC_139459.1, from coordinate 385,015,318 downwards.
AACAGCACAAGAGGCGACTCTACACATGGACGTCACCACATGGTCAATATCGAAATCAGATTGATTATGTCCTTTGCAGCCAAAGATGGAGAAGCTCCATACAGTCAGTAAAAACAAGACCTGGAGCTGACTGTGGCTCAGATCATGAGCTGCTTCTTGTAAAATTTCGGCTTAAATTGAAGAACGTCGGGAAAACCACTAAACCGTTCAGGTATGACCTAAATCATATCCCTGATGAATATACAGTGGAGGTGAGGAATAGATTTCAGGGATTAGACCTGATAGACAGAGTGCCTGAGGAACTATGGACGGAGGTCCGTAACATTGTTCAGGAGGCAGCAACGAAATCCGTCCCAAAGAAAAAGAAATGCAAGAAAGCCAAGTGGCTGTCTGATGAGGCTTTACAAGTAGCTCACAAAAGAAGGGAAGCGAAAAGCAAGGGAGAAAGGGGAAGATATACCCAACTGAATGCAGAGTTCCAGAGAATAGCAAGGAGAGACAAGAAGGCCTTCTTAAATGAACAATGCAAAGAAATCGAGGAAAACAACAGAATGGGAAAGACTAGAGATCTCTTCAAGAAAATCGGAGATCTCAAGGGAACGTTTTGTGCAAAGACGGGCATGATAAAGGACAAAGAAGGCAGGGACCTAACAGAAGCAGATGAGATTAAGAAGAGGTGGAAAGAATACACAGAAGAAATATACAGGGAAGATCTTAATGTCCTTGGTAGCCATGCTAGTAATGTCCTTGATAGCCATGATAGTGCGGTCACTGAACTTGAGCCGGACATCCTCAAGAGTGAAGTCAAGTGGGCCTTAGGAAGCATTAGTAACAACAAAGCTAGCGGAGATGACAGTCTTCCAGGTGAGATATTTAAAATCCTAACAGATGATGCTGTTAAAGTGCTGCATTCAATATGCCAACAAATCTGGAACACTCAACAGTGGCCACAAGACTGGAAAAGTTCAGTTTACATTCCAATTCCAAAGAAGGGCAATTCCAAAGAGTGTTCAAACTACCACACAATTGCGCTCATTTCACATGCCAGCAAGGTGATGCTCAAAATCCTACAATCTAGGCTTCAGCAGTATGCGAACCGAGAACTACCGGAAGTACAAGCTGGGTTTCGAAGAGGCAGAGGAACTGGAGATCAAATCGCCAACATTCGCTGCATCTTGGAGAAAGCAAGAGAATTCCAGAAAAATGTCTATTTCTGCTTCATTGACTATGCTAAATCCTTGGATTGTGTGGATCACAACAAACTGTGGCAAATTCTTAAAGTGATGGGAGTACCAGAACACCTTACCTGTCTCCTGAGAAACCTGTACGAGGGTCAAGAAGCAACAGTAAGAACCAGACATGGAACAACCGAGTGGTTCAAAATTGGGAAAGGAGTACGACAAGGCTGCATATTGTCACCCTGCTTATTTAACTTATATGCAGAGTACATCATGAGAAATGCCGGGTTGGATGAATCAGAGGTCGGAATTAAGATTGTTGGGAGAATTATCAACAACCTCCGATATGCAGACGATACCACCCTAATGGCAGAAAGCGAAGGGGATCTCAAGAGCCTCTTGTTGAGGGTGAAAGAGGAGAGTGCAAAAGCTGGTTTGAAACTCAACATTAAAAAAACTAAGATCATGGCATCTGGCCCTATCACTTCCTGGCATATAGAAGGGGAAGAAATGGAAGCAGTGACAGATTTTACTTTCTTGGGCTCCAAGATCACCGCAGACGGTGACTGTAGCCATGAAATTAAAAGACGCTGGCTCCTTGGGAGTAAAGCTATGGCAAACCTAGACAGCATAGTAAGAAGCAGAGACATCACCTTGCCGACAAAGGTCCGTCTAATCAAAGCTATGGTTTTCCCAGTAGTAATGTATGGCTGTGAGAGCTGGACTATAAGGAAGGCTGAGCGCCGAAGAATTGACGCTTTCGAACTGTGGTGCTGGAGATGACTCTTACGAGTCCCCTGGACTGCAAGGAGGTCAAATCAGTCCATCCTAAAGGAAATCAACCCTGACTGCTCATTGGAAGGACAGATAATGAAGCTGAAGCTCCAATATTTTGGCCACCTAATGCGAAGAGAAAACTCCCTGGAAAAGACCCTGATGCTGGGAAAGACTGAAGGCAAAAGGAGAAGGGGACGGCAGAGGATGAGATGGCTAGATAGCATCACGGATGCAATGAATATGAACTTGAGCACGCTCCGGGAGAGAGCGCAGGACAGGAAGGCCTGGCGTGCTATGGTCCATGGGGTCACGAAGAGTCGGACACGACTGAACGACTGAACAACAACAAGCCACAGTAGTACATGCGCTTGTGATTTCCTGATTGGACTATTGCAATGCCCTTTACGTAGGGCTGCCCTTGAAGGTGACTTGGAAGTTGTAGGAGCACAAAATGCAGGAGATAGATGGCTTACTGGATATAGGGATGGCAGAGAATTCCGCCACGGATCTCGGTGAGGCCGAATGCCAGTGCATTCGGCCCCCCGAAATCTGTGGCGGAATGGCCTACCCCCCCCACAGATCCCCCCCGGGACAAGACTTACCTGGCGTGGATCTTCTGGGTGGCAGTGGTGGCGGCTGATGCAGCTGGTCTTCCGACTGGTTGCCGCCGCCGCCATTTGCAGTCTTGTAAAAAAACACACAACAACAACATGATAGGCCCCGTAAAGATTTACGTGGCCTATCATGGCTGGGTTTAAAAACAAACAAACAAACCGCGTATGCAAATGGCAGCAGCTATGGCCGCCGCCATTTGCGTTCCTTATTTTTGGCCGTCTTAGTCTACGTAAATCTTTACGTAGACTAAGATGGTGAAAATAAAGGGAATGCAAATAGCTTAGCCCCTTCATGGATCACTGCGTTGTTGTGGCGAAGGGGCTTGCGTAACTCAGTGAAGCCATAAGCTATGCCGTGCAGGGCCACCCAAGATGGACAGGTCATGGCAGAGAGTTCTGACAAAATGTGGTCCACTGGAGAAGGAAATGGCAACCCACTCCAGTATTCTTGCCAAGAAAACCCCATGGAATGTATCACAAGGCTAAAAGATATGACGCCGGAAGATGAGCCCCTCAGGTCGGAAGGTGTCCAATATGCTACTGGGGAAGAGCAGAGGGTATTTCCAAGTAGCGCCAGAAAGAGGGAAGCGGCTGGGCCAAAGCCGAAAGGACACTCAGCCGTGGATGTGTCTGGTGGTGAAAAGAAAATCCGATGCTGTAAAGAACAATATTGTTTAGGAACCTGGAATGTCAGATCAATGAATCAAGGTAAGCTGGAGGTGGTCAAACATGAGATGGCAAGATTGAACATCGACATCTTGGGAATCAGTGAACTAAAATGGACAGGCATGGGCGAATTTAATTCAGGTGACCATCATATCTACTATTGTGGGCAAGAATCCCTTAGAAGAAATGGAGTAGCACTCATAGTCAACAAAAGGGTGGGAAAAGCAGTACTGGGGTACAATCTTAAAAATGATAGAATGATCTCAGTACGAATCCAAGGCAAACCATTCAATATCACAGTAATTCAAGTCTATGCCCCAACCACTGAGGCCGAAGAAGCTGAGGTTGATCGGTTCTATGAAGACCTACAACACCTTCTAGAACTAACACCAAAAAAAGATGTCCTCTTCATCATAGGGGATTGGAATGCTAAAGTAGGAAGTCAAGAAATCACCGGGATAACAGGCAGGCATGGCCTTGGTGTACAAAATGAAGCAGGACAAAAGCTAATAGAGTTTTGCCAAGAGAACATGCTGGTCATAGCAAACACTCTTTTCCAACAGCACAAGAGGCGACTCTACACATGGACGTCACCAGATGGTCAGTATCGAAATCAGATTGATGATGTCCTTTGCAGCCAAAGATGGAGAAGCTCCATACAGTCAGTAAAAACAAGACCTGGAGCTGACTGTGGCTCAGATCATGAGCTGCTTCTTGCAAAATTTCAGCTTAAATTGAAGAACGTCGGGAAAACCACTAAACCGTTCAGGTATGACCTAAATCATATCCCTTCTGAATATACAGTGGAGGTGAGGAATAGATTTCAGGGATTAGACCTGATAGACAGAGTGCCTGAGGAACTATGGACGGAGGTCCGTAACATTGTTCAGGAGGCAGCAACGAAATCCATCCCAAAGAAAAAGAAATGCAAGAAAGCAAAGTGGCTGTCTGATGAGGCTTTACAAGTAGCTCACGAAAGAAGGGAAGCGAAAAGCAAGGGAGAAAGGGGAAGATATACCCAACTGAATGCAGAGTTCCAGAGAATAGCAAGGAGAGACAAGAAGGCCTTCTTAAATGAACAATGCAAAGAAATCGAGGAAAACAACAGAATGGGAAAGACTAGAGGTCTCTTCAAGAAAATCGGAGATCTCAAGGGAAAGTTTTGTGCAAAGACGGGCATGATAAAGGACAAAGAAGGCAGGGACCTAACAGAAGCAGATGAGATTAAGAAGAGGTGGCAAGAATACACAGAAGAACTATACAGGAAAGATCTGAATGTCCCTGATAGCCATGATAGTGCGGTCACTGAACTGGAGCCGGACATCCTTGAGAGTGAAGTCAAGTGGGCCTTAGGAAGCATTAGTAACAACAAAGCTAGCAGAGATGACAGTATTCCAGCCGAGCTATTTAAAATCCTAAAAGATGATGCTGTTAAAGTGCTGCATTCAATATGCCAACAAATCTGGAACACTCAACAGTGGCCACAAGACTGGAAAAGGTCAGTTTACATTCCAATTCCAAAGAAGGGCAACGCCAAAGAGTGTTCAAACTACCGCACAATTGCGCTCATTTCACATGCCAGCAAGGTGATGCTCAAAATCCTACAAGCTAGGCTTCAGCAGTATGCGAACCGAGAACTACCGGAAGTACAAGCTGGGTTTAGAAGAGGCAGAGGAACTAGAGATCAAATCACCAACATTCGCTGCATCATGGAGAAAGCAAGAGAATTCCAGAAAAACGTCTATTTCTGCTTCATTGACTACACTAAAGCCTTTGATTGTGTGGATCACAACAAACTGTGGCAAATTCTTAAAGTGATGGGAGTACCAGAACACCTTACCTGTCTCCTGAGAAACCTGTACGAGGGTCAAGAAGCAACAGTAAGAACCAGACATGGAACAACTGAGTGGTTCAAAATTGGGAAAGGAGTACGACAAGGCTGCATATTGTCACCCTGCTTATTTAACTTATATGCAGAGTACATCATGAGAAATGCCGGGTTGGATGAATCAGAGGTTGGAATTAAGATTGCTGGGAGAATTATCAACAACCTCCGATATGCAGACGATACCACCCTAATGGCAGAAAGTGAAGAGGATCTCAAGAGCCTCTTGTTGAGGGTGAAAGAGGAGAGTGCAAAAGCTGGTTTGAAACTCAACATTAAAAAAACTAAGATCATGGCATCTGGCCCCATCACTTCCTGGCATATAGAAGGGGAAGAAATGGAAGCAGTGACAGATTTTACTTTCTTGGGCTCCAAGATCACCGCAGACGGTGACTGTAGCCCTGAAATTAACAGACGCTTGCTCCTTGGGAGGAAAGCTATGGCCAACCTAGACAGCATAGTAAGAAGCAGAGACATCACCTTGCCGACAAAGGTCCATCTAATCAAAGCTATGGTTTTCCCAGTAGTAATGTATGGCTGTGAGAGCTGGACTATAAGGAAGGCTGAGCGCCGAAGAATTGATGCTTTCGAACTGTGGTGCTGGAGAAGACTCTTACGAGTCCCCTGGACTGCAAGGAGGTCAAATCAGTCCATCCTAAAGGAAATCAACCCTGAGTGCTCATTGGAAGGACAGATAATGAAGCTGAAGCTCCAATATTTTGGCCACCTAATGCGAAGAGAAAACTCCCTGGAAAAGACCCTGATGCTGGGAAAGACTGAAGGCAAAAGGAGAAGGGGACGGCATAGGATGAGATGGCTAGATAGCATCACGGATGCAATGAATATGAACTTGAGCACGCTCCGGGAGAGAGCGCAGGACAGGAAGGCCTGGCGTGCTATGGTCCATGGGGTCACGAAGAGTCAGACACGACTGAACGACTGAACAACAACAACAACAAAATAGTTTAGCAGACGCTATTTGCGTTCCCCCTTATTTTTGCCATCTTAGTCTACATAAATATTTACATAGACTAAGATGGCCAAAAATAAGGAACGCAAATGGCGGTGGCTGTAGCTGCTGCCATTTGCATATGCGCGTTTTTTGTGTTTTTTTAAGCCAGACGTGATAGGCTACATAAGTCCTTACGTAGCCTATCACGGCTGACTACAGGGACACAAATGGCGGTGGCTACGGCCGCCGCCATTTGCGTCCTTGCTAGCCAGTGGCTGGATGTCCGGCTGGCGGCTGCTGGCAGAGCCGGTTGGCAGCTCCGCAGAATCCTGCTGGGATTCCGGAGGGGAGGTGCAGAGCGCCTCCCCCACCTGCGAAGATTCTGGGGGGAGGGACAGAGTGCCCCCCCCCAGTGGAACCTGGCGGAGCCAGGTAAGGGGACTTTCGTACATCCCTAGACTGGAACATCTTATGAAAATCATATAAAGGAATTGTACTGGCTGCCAATATGCTTCCGGTCAGAAGTCAAATGTTTGGTGATGACATTTAAAGCCCTAAGTGGCTTGTTGTTGTTTATTCGTTCAGTCGCTTCCAACTCTTCGTTACTCCATGGACCAGCCCATGCCAGAGCTTTCTGTCGGCTGGCACCATCCCCAGCTCCCCCAAGGTTGAGTTCATCACCTCCAGAATATCCTAAGTGGCTTGGGACCTCAATATTTGAGGGCACACCTCTCCTCATATATTCCTACCTGAGGACTGAGATCTGGTGGATGGGCCCTCCCCTGCGTCCCACCAGTACAAGACATATGCTATGGTGGGAAGTAGGAGAGCATCTTCTTTGCTGTGGCACCCTGGTTGTGGAATGCCCTCCCCTTGGAGGCCCGATTGGCACAGATAATGGTTTCATTTTGGCACCAAGGAAAAAACATGTCTGTTTATTAAAGCCTTTGATGGCTAAATGCATTCCCTACAGCAGCACACTGTTTTAACTGTTTTATTATTTTAGATTTTAATTGGTATTAGCTTGATTGATAGTTTAAGGGGTTTAAATTATTTATTGTTTTATACTGTTTAAATTTATTTTATCTGCATGCCACCCTGAGATCTTGATGGTATAGGGTCAGATACAAATGTTTTAAATAAAATCAAATAAATGCAGATAATCTACCCCGGTGCCAACACCACCCTTTTGAGAACATTGCCCCAAATGGGGGTATTAGCAACTGGGCAGTTATTATTCAAAACCACAGAGTCCAGAGCAGGCTTCAAAAGGAGTGGTCATACCCCTGCCTCCTAATAAAACATCAGCCACTGCCCCTTCCCATCAGGATGCATTTACCACATGCTGCACCCACCCAGTCACACCCCTCCCCTAGCTAGCTTTTATTAGCACCAGTCAGGAGGGTATGTAGTCAGGCACATTGCTGCAAACGGTTGTCCACTTCATAACAACAACTAGTTCTCGATGGGCCTGGGGCTCCTTTTGCAAGGGATTTTTTGGAGGAGGGCGACTACTTGGGGAGGAAATGTAAAACAGGATCTATTTGCTGCCTGCACTGCCATGCAGGAGGAACAACCATGTGCTCTAACACATCTTTGGTTATCTTCAGCATGAGCCTTTTGCCATTTCTGGTGGTGTCGCAAAAGAAAAGGGGAATACCTCCCGAGGCTGCAACCTTTGATGTTTCAGCTTTTCTCCTTCACCCACCATCTGCATCCCCTTGATTTGGGATGCATATGCAGCATGTAAGGCATGGGCCACAGCTTGGACACTGCTGTAAGTGATATAGCTGTCTTGAGACTGGACTCTCTCAATCTCCTCCCATGGCATTGCCTCCAGTTTCTCTTTCTCTGTGCATCTCCTCCAAATTTTCATGGACAAAATATGTGTTGAATTGAAACAGGTAAAGGTTTCATCCCAGAACAGTGTCAGAGCAGAGGAAGCTGGTTCATAGTAGTCATATTTTGTCCTTTTTTTAGTCTTCATTATGAAGGAGAGAGAACCATGTAGGAAATGGAAGAGATAAGGTTCATAAATCAAGCTCAGGTTGATGTCCTGAAAAGTTGTTGTGATCCAGACTTTTGCCCCACTTTGCTTCTTTTCAAGTATGCTTTGTATCAAGGCAATAGGAGCAGTGCCATAGAAAGAGTCTGCATAGTAAATAACTACATTGACTTCTCTCCAGTTCACAGAGAGTTCACCCCGGGACAAAAGGTATATGATATCTCGACCTACCATCTTTGAAAAAGCAACACAAATTCCATTGCTCATCATGAGGGGTGGCAAGGCCCTCATGAACCTCTCTCCATTGTCAGTGTCTGAAGCAAAGAGACCGACCCACGTCCATCTGAAAAAGAGGAGGAGCTGGACGATTCCTGGGTACTGGGCTTCTTCCTTTGGGGCCGTCCGGTAGACAAAAGGGAACTGAGTTTTATCATTAAAAGCATGAGCAACAACACCATAACTGATCTAGAGAGGAAACGGAGAGACTGTAGTTTAGTATTGTTTTGTTTTCTGGATGAAGGTCAAGTATTTATGAACCTGAAATAATTAGTATCTAACAAAATGCCTCTCACTATGCAAGGTGTGGGGTACATGTAGAGGGGGAGTGCAAAAATATCCCAAAGATCATTTGTGATGCAGCCCTTCTTTGTGTTATTTGCTCAAAGAAGTACACTGGGGTCCTTTTCATGTATTCGAAATACAGTAGAATGATACACTTGAGGACACCTACCGATGTAGCTTAAAGCATCTCCTTGCCTCATATGAGGCAAGGGCTCCCCCTGCCCCAGCTATGCTCTCGATTCTGTTTGGGGAGCACACAAGAGCCATATTCAGGAATTGCAGCCATGAAGGGCCAACATGAGTACAAAGTACAACAGGGCTGCATCTTTAGTTGAGAGATGGGTGACCTCATAGCTCCTGGGGCAGAACTGTGTTGGTGATGCTGCAGAAATGTCTGTGGAGGTCCCAACGCTTGAGGCCAAAAATGATTATGGTCCTCCTCCAGCCTCACTTTTTAATGCGAGGCTTCCTGCTCCAAAGCACCACAACGGCCACTATTCAGCTCCAACACACTCCAGAGGACAAGCTCACCCAGTGGGCAGTGAGAGACACAGCAGAGTTAGAGCTCAGCTCAGCTCCCATGTCTATGCAGCTGAACTCCTCTCTTCCAACCCCACTGCCATGTCCTACCTGTGGGATTTTGTAGATGCTTGACATGGATGAAATATGGAGGGAAAGTTCAGAATCCGTCCCTTCAAGAATGGCCAGCAGGTGATTCTTTCCCTCACAGTTGTAATTTGGAATCTTGCTTTCACCTCCAGCAACCAGCTGTAGCATGGCATAGGAAGTTGTTCTTCCATCAAAATAGGACTTGTAGATGTTGTAGCCCAGGGTGATGTTGGGTAAGAGCCTGGGGTTCCGGTTGATCTCCTGAATGGCAAACATGAAGGCCTGGATGTGCCAGAACCTTACACCCAGCAAACTGCAAAACAGTACATAAAAATGAAATTCAGCGTGTCACACTGTCATTCGCTATTTAATGAAAACAAATCTTAGTTGCTTTCTTTGATACACTTAAACTCTTTTTTATACAATGTAAGGCTCAGAAGAGTTGATCATCTCATAATGGTTTGGAAATTCGTAGCGGGCAGCAAACATGCCTGTATTGCAAGGTAATTAAGTATTCATTTCCTGAGAAAAAGAAAGGTGGAGATCCTGCACCCCATCCCTTGAGAGGGGATGTTGACAGACACCAAGGGACAAATATATACACATGATAGCATGGCCTTTCTTAAGGCCTATCAGTTAAAAAAAAAAAAAAATCACCACGCAAAATGGTTATCTGGGTGGGAGATAATTCAGCATGGATCTCTCCCATGAGATCTCTGATACAGATCCTCCACTTTAACATGACTTCAAATTATATTCTATGAAATCTAGACAAAGTTGGACTATCACAATGGTCTCCAGCCAGTAACGTCATTAATCAGTCAAATGAAAAATATGTCACTGAAAACTTACTGCCAAATTTAATGCAAGTGGCCGCAATGATTCAGAATCACCACATTTACTTGGGAGTAAATCCTACTGCACTCAATGGGATTTACTTCTGAATAAGCAAGGTCCATGTTTATATATTTATTATGGTCATTAGACGCATTCAAGATAAAATACAAGACACAGTATCAGGTGACAAGGATGCAGTTCCTTCAGTATAGCCACCACAATGAATCAGCTGACCATTTATACACATCACAATTAGAAAATAATTAGACACCGGTTAGGTGAGATATCCGACCTCATCCCATCAACAGTGAATGACCAACCTTTCATCAGAATGCCCTGGGAAGTTAGTCAGCAGGGGATACAGCATTTGACATCTCAAATCAGAATAAAAATTGCAATATCAGAGTGTGTGTGTCAGAGTTTCCTATCTTACACAGACACAACCTGTTTTGGAATGGAATTTCCCAAACCTTGCCCTGAAAAGCTGCTGTTGATGTAATGTTAAGACTTGCATGAACAAATGCTTGCTGGACTGCTTCATTCCTTGTTGTTGTTCCGAGGCTTCAAATAAGAGGGTAAAGTGCCAGGATTGGGCAGAATCCCTTAGGGTCACAGGGTAGTTCCCGCTATGCGATATCATAAAATCTCTGAATGAAGACTTCAGAAGCTTGTTGTTGCTCCAGCATTTGACAAGATTCAAGCAAAACATCAACTGAGTTCATTCTATGTTTTGTGCATAGATTCCCTATAATGGACAAAAGGCTTATTGGATGGTAATTAACCAAAGCCTTTGGTTGCCTCATTTTGATTATCTGTTCATTTAGGTTATTAGAATAGGATAATTAAGAATCCCCATAATCTGTCTATAACTTGTGTCCATCTGCATCCATTTATATCAAATATAAGGTGCCGATCTCTGGCACCTAGCTACACTTTTGTATTACAGATCGGTACATCTACTTTTCCCCTTCATGGATCACTGCCTTGTTGTGGCGAAGGGGCTTGCGTAACTCAGTGAAGCCATAAGCTATGCCGTGCAGGGCCACCCAAGACGGACAGGTCATGGCAGAGAGTTCTGACAAAATGTGGTCCACTGGAGAAGGAAATGGCAACCCACTCCAGTATTCTTGCCAAGAAAACCCCATGGAACGTATCACAAGGCTAAAAGATATGACGCCGGAAGATGAACCCCTCAGGTCGGAAGGTGTCCAATATGCTACTGGGGAAGAGCAGAGGGTATTTCCAAGTAGCGCCAGAAAGAGTGAAGCGGCTGGGCCAAACCCGAAAGGACACTCAGCTGTGGATGTGTCTGGTGGTGAAAAGAAATTCCGATGCTGTAAAGAACAATATTGTTTAGGAACCTGGAATGTCAGATCAATGAATCAAGGTAAGCTGGAGGTGGTCAAACATGAGATGGCAAGATTGAACATCGACATCTTGGGAATCAGCGAACTCAAATGGACAGGCATGGGCGAATTTAATTCAGGTGACCATCATATCTACTATTGTGGGCAAGAATCCCTTAGAAGAAATGGAGTAGCACTCATAGTCAACAAAAGGGTGGGAAAAGCAGTACTGGGGTACAATCTCAAAAATGATAGAATGATCTCAGTACGAATCCAAGGCAAACCATTCAACATCACAGTAATTCAAGTCTATGCCCCAACCACTGAGGCCGAAGAAGCTGAGGTTGATCGTTTCTATGAAGACCTACAACACCTTCTAGAACTAACACCAAAAAAAGATGTCCTCTTCATCATAGGGGATTGGAATGCTAAAGTAGGAAGTCAAGAAATCACCGGGATAACAGGCAGGCATGGCCTTGGTGTACAAAATGAAGCAGGACAAAAGCTAATAGAGTTTTGCCAAGAGAACATGCTGATCATAGCAAACACTCTTTTCCAACAGCACAAGAGGCGACTCTACACATGGAGGTCACCAGATGGACAATATCGAAATCAGATTGATTATGTCCTTTGCAGCCAAAGATGGAGAAGCTCCATACAGTCAGTAAAAACAAGACCTGGAGCTGACTGTGGCTCAGATCATGAGCTGCTTCTTGCAAAATTTCGGCTTAAATTGAAGAACGTTGGGAAAACCACTAAACCGTTCAGGTATGACCTAAACCATATCCCTGATGAATATACAGTGGAGGTGCGGAATAGATTTCAGGGATTAGACCTGATAGACAGAGTGCCTGAGGAACTATGGACGGAGGTCCGTAACATTGTTCAGGAGGCAGCAACGAAATCCGTCCCAAAGAAAAAGAAATGCAAGAAAGCCAAGAGACTGTCTGATGAGGCTTTACAAGTAGCTCACGAAAGAAGGGAAGCGAAAAGCAAGGGAGAAAGGGGAAGATATACCCAACTGAATGCAGAGCTCCAGAGAATAGCAAGGAGAGACAAGAAGGCCTTCTTAAATGAACAATGCAAAGAAATCGAGGAAAACAACAGAATGGGAAAGACTAGAGATCTCTTCAAGAAAATCGGAGATCTCAAGGGAACGTTTTGTGCAAAGACGGGCATGATCAAGGACAAAGAAGGCAGGGACCTAACAGAAGCCGATGAGATTAAGAAGAGGTGGCAAGAATACACAGAAGAACTATACAGGAAAGATCTGAATGTCCCTGATAGCCATGAGAGTGCGGTCACTGAACTTGAGCCGGACATCCTCGAGAGTGAAGTCAAGTGGGCCTTAGGAATTATTAGTAACAACAAAGCTAGCGGAGATGGCAGTATTCCAGCCGAGCTATTTAAAATCCTAAAAGATGATGCTGTTAAAGTGCTGCATTCATTATGCCAACAAATCTGGAACACTCAACAGTGGCCACAAGACTGGAAAAGGTCAGTTTACATTCCAATTCCAAAGAAGGGCAACACCAAAGAGTGTTCAAACTACCGCACAATTGCGCTCATTTCACATGCCAGCAAGGTGATGCTCAAAATCCTACAAGCTAGGCTTCAGCAGTATGCGAACCGAGAACTACCGGAAGTACAAGCTGGGTTTCGAAGAGGCAGAGGAACTAGAGATCAAATCGCCAACATTCGCTGCATCATGGAGAAAGCAAGAGAATTCCAGAAAAACGTCTATTTCTGCTTCATTGACTACGCTAAAGCCTTGGATTGTGTGGATCACAACAAACTGTGGCAAATTCTGAAAGTGATGGGAGTACCAGACCACCTTACCTGTCTCCTCAGAAACCTGTACGAGGGTCAAGAAGCAACAGTAAGAACCAGACATGGAACAACCGATTGGTTCAAAATTGGGAAAGGAGTACGACAAGGCTGCATATTGTCACCCTGCTTATTTAACTTATATGCAGAGTACATCATGAGAAATGCCGGATTGGATGAATCACAGGTCGGAATTAAGATTGCCGGGAGAATTATCAACAACCTCCGATATGCAGACGATACCACCCTAATGGCAGAAAGCGAAGAGGATCTCAAGAGCCTCTTGTTGAGGGTGAAAGAGGAGAGTGCAAAAGCTGGTTTGAAACTCAACATTAAAAAAACGAAGATCATGGCATCTGGCCCTATCACTTCCTGGCATATAGAAGGGGAAGAAATGGAAGCAGTGACAGATTTTACTTTCTTGGGCTCCAAGATCACCGCAGATGGTGACTGTAGCCCTGAAATTAAAAGACGCTTGCTCCTTGGGAGGAAAGCTATGGCACACCTAGACAGCATAGTAAGATGCAGAGACATCACCTTGCCGACAAAGGTCCGTCTAATCAAAGCTATGGTTTTCCCAGTAGTAATGTATGGCTGTGAGATCTGGACTATAAGGAAGGCTGAGCGCCGAAGAATTGATGCTTTCGAACTGTGGTGCTGGAGAAGACTCTTACGAGTCCCCTGGACTGCAAGGAGGTCAAATCAGTCCATCCTAAAGGAAATCAACCCTGACTGCTCATTGGAAGGACAGATAATGAAGCTGAAGCTCCAATATTTTGGCCACCTAATGCGAAGAGAAAACTCTCTGGAAAAGACCCTGATGCTGGGAAAGACTGAAGGCAAAAGGAGAAGGGGACGGCAGAGGATGAGATGGCTAGATAGCATCACGGATGCAATGAATATGAACTTGAGCACGCTCCGGGAGAGAGCGCAGGACAGGAAGGCCTGGCGTGCTATGGTCCATGGGGTCACGAAGAGTCGGACACGACTGAACGACTGAACAACAACAACAACATCTACTTTTCTTTTCTCCCATCCTTCTTAACAGAACAAGATTCAAGACTATTAAAATACTTAATGTGGTTAAGGACTATTTAATATTCCAGAATGGCTGACTGGCTGGTGGGGAAACTCTCTTAGCATATTAAAGCTACTCTGTTTCTTGGTTCTGAGGGAAGCAAAAGCTGAGTGTAGTCAAAGTTCTTGGTTCTAAGGGAAGCAAAAGCCGAGTGCAGTCAAACGCGTACCCTGGATTTTAGGAAAGCTGATTTTCATAAACTCAGAACAATGATCAGAAAGGTCCCATGGCAAGCGATGCTAGCGAGAAAAGGAGTCCAAGATGGGTGGGAGCTTTTAAAAAAGGAAATTCTCAAGGCACAATCACAAGCAATTCCAACAAGAAGAAAAGGTGGAAGACAACAGAAGAAGCCAATGTGGCTTCACAAAAAGCTTAGGGATGACCTGAAAACAAAAAAGGACACATTTAGGAAGTGGAAAGAAGGCCAAGTAACGAAGAGTACAGGCAGATAGCACAGAATTGCAGGGATGGCGTCAGGAAGGCTAAAGCTGAGAATGAGCTGAGGTTAGCGAGGGATGCTAAAAACAACAAAAAGGCTTTCTTCAGCTACGTGCATAGTAAAAGACAGAGGAAAGAAATGGTTGTTCAGCTATTAAATAAGGATGGCAAAACGATAACAGATGACAAAGAAAAGGCAGAGGTGCTCAATTCCTACTTTGGCTCAGTCTTCTCCCAAAAGAGGGTCTATGACCACCCTGGCAAAGGTGAAGTACAGGCTGAAGGGGCAGGATTGCAGCTTGAGATCGATAGGCATATGGTCAAGGAAGACCTAATTCCTTTGAATGAGTTCAAATCTCCAGGGCCAGATGAACTGCATCCTAGAGTCATAAAGGAACTGGCAGAAGAACTCTCAGAACCGCTGTCTATTCTCTTTGAGAAATCATGGAGGATGGGGGAAGTGCCAGATGACTGGAGGAGGGCTAACGTTGTCCCTATCTTCAAAAAGGGTAAAAAGGAGGAACCTGGGAACTACAGACCAGTCAGTCTGACATCAATCCCTGGGAAAATTCTGGAGCAGGTGATAAAGGAATCCATCTGGAAGCACCTTGACAACAATGCCGTGATTACTCGAAGCCAACAAGGATTTGTCAAAAACAAGTCCTGCCAGACAAATCTGATCTCATTTTTTGATCAAGTAACCTCCCTTGTAGACTGTGGGAATGCTGTAGACATCATATACCTCGACTTCAGCAAAGCTTTCGACAAAGTGCCCCATGATCTCCTGATGAGCAAACTAGCTCGAAGTGGGCTAGATGAAACAACGATCCGGTGGATCCATAGTTGGCTACAGAATCGGACTCAAAGAGTGCTTATCAATGGGACCTTCTCAAACTGGGGAGAGGTAACGAGTGGGGTACCGCAGGGCTCAGTCCTGGGCCCAGTGCTCTTCAACATTTTGATGAATGACTTGGAGGAGGAGGTGCAGGGAATTCTGATCACATTTGCAGATGACACAAATTTGGGTGGGATAGCTAATACTTTGGAAGACAGAAACAAAATTCAAAGTGATCTGGATAGACTGGAGCGCTGGGCAGAAAACAACAGAATGACATTTAATAGGGACAAATGCCAAGTTCTGCACCTAGGAAAAAGAAAGCAAATGCACAGTTACAAGATGGGGGATACGTGGCTCAACCAAACTACAAGCGAGAAGGATCTTGGAATTGTTGTCAATCACAAGCTGAATATGAGCCAACCATGTGATGTGGCTGCAAAAAAGGCCAATGCTCTTTTGGGCTGCATTCATAGAAGCATCGCTTCCCAATCCCGGGAAGTACTAGTTCCCCTCTACTCAGCACTGGTTAGGCCTCATCTGGAGTACTGTGTCCAGTTTTGGGCACCACACTTGAAGAAGGATGCAGACAAACTGGAGAGGGTTCAGAGGAGGGCAACAAAGAGGATCAGGGGACTGGAAACAAAGCCCTATGAAGAGAGACTGAAAGAACTGGGCATGTTTAGCCTTGAGAAGAGAAGACTGAGGGGAGATAGGATAGCACTCTTCAAGTACTTGAAAGGTTGTCACAGAGAGGAAGGCCAGGATCATTCCTTGATCATCCCAGAGTGCAGGACACGGAATAATGGGCTCAAGTGACAGGAAGCCAGATTTCAGCTGAACATCAGGAAAAACTTCCTGAGTGTCAGAGCAATACGACAATGGAACCCATGACTAGGGGTGGACGAAAGTCCCTTACCTGTCCTCGAAGGACGTTCGCGGTGGGTGGGAGGCGCTTCGCTGGTCCCCCCGCAAAGTTCCGGCCTGGAGGGGAGGCTTCCTGCCTCGGCCTGGCCGAAATTCAGGCCGGGGGGGAGGCTTCCCGCCTAGGCCGGCCGCGAACGCGAAAGTTAAAAAAAAACCAAAAACAACGCCCCCTGATAGGCTACGTGATGATTCACGTAGCCTATCACGGCTAGATCTGCAAAGTCAGCCGTGATAGGCTACATCAATCGTCACGTAGCCTATCACGGGTGACATAAAAAAAAAAGCGCGTACGCTAATGGCGGCCCCCATAGAGAGCCGCCATTCGCGTTCCTTATTTACTCGCTGTAGTCTACGTAAATGTTTACGTAGACTACGGCGAAAATAAGGGCAATGCTATTTGCGTTGCCCTTATTTTCGCCGTAGTCTACGTAAACCTTTACGTAGACTACAGCAACCAAATAAGGAACGGGAATGGCGGCTCCCTATGGGGGCCGCCATTATCCGTACGCGCTTTTTTTTTTTTTAAGTCACCCGTGATAGGCTACGTGATGATTTACATAGCCTATCACGGCTGACTTTGCAAATCTAGCTGTGATAGGCTACGTTAATCGTCACGTAGCCTATCACGGGGGCGTTTTTTTTTTCTTTTATTGGAATGGCGGCGGCGGCAGCTGGTAGAAAGATCGGCTGCCGCCCCCTCCCCTGACAAAGACCCGCTGAACCGCCGGCCGGACCCACCGCCGGGAGGGACATTCGCCAAAGGTAAGTCCCGTCCCGGGGGGGTGCGGGGGGCGGGGGGGTGGAGAATTTCTCCCCGAAACTTGTTCGGGGGGCCGAACACGTTGGTGCTCGGCCCTCCGAAGTTTCGGGGAGAAATTCTCCGCCAACCCTAGGAAAAATGGACAAAACCTGCCAGACTGCTGGAGGTCACTCATCAAACCTTAAACTCCTACGAATAAGCCACTTCCTACCAGTTCTACCTCAAAATTGGCACAGGCCATCCTCAAATAAACTTCTCCTCTGCTGCCAAGTTTGGTCTGTTCAGCCATTTTCTCAGTATAAACCCCCTCCTCAATTTCTGATTATGACAGCAGAATGCGATTGACGCAACTGGCCCTTAACACACGGCCACAACTGTGGCTCTAAAATGATGCTGGAGGGGAAACCTGTGTGCGGGCATTTGCCTCCAGAAAGAGCCACCCCAGCACCAGCCTGTGTCTTATCACAGCAATGAAAAGCAAAGAGGGTGTTTGTTCTTTCCATTGAAGGGGTTGAAATTTGAATAATAAGGTGATTCATTTGTTCGGTATGTACAGAGTTTCCTTAATTGTGAGAATAGAGAAGATTGTTAGTGAGATTGTTTTTGATGAAATGTGTCAAATTATTTTAACAGGAACAGAACATATAGTACAACTTAATCGGGAGACAAACAAGAAAATGACATTGGGCTGGTACAGTAACTTCAATGTGTGTTGTTGATGCCCTAGTGTAATAGCATCTTACATCCGATTAGTTTATAGTATATAATGGAGATTTTATATTGTGATATGGTGACAGTGTGTGTTTACTAGAGATGCTGGTAAAGCTCACTGGGCTAAAGCCCAGGCAAGAGTGTGCATGTGTGTGTGTGTGTGTGTGTGTGTGTGTGATAATTCTCACCTCAAAGAAGAGGTGGACATTATAAGACCCCTGAATTCTTCTCCAGCTTCGATTCAAATTCCACCCACCCACCCACTCAGCCTGCCTGCCCTCTCACTTTCCTGTCCTGATACGCAAACCCTCTCACTCCTTCCCTTTAAACCCAACTTCTGGCTGCTCCTCACAATGGTGACATGGAAAGATCTTACAAACTTAAGAGATATTTTAGTGTATGTGTATTGTGTGTTTATGCTATTGTTGCATTTTGTTTTTCTTTAAAAAAATAATAAAAAAGAAAGAGTCACCCTAGCACCAGCTTGTGTCTTATCAGAGTGATTAAAAGCACAGAGGGTGTTTGTTCTTTTGGTTGAAACACTGCAAGGGAACCCCATTTCTCCAGTCAAATGTGATCAGACTGAATGAAATGGTGCTTTATTTTAATGATGCTCCTGTCCTTCAAACAGCACAGTGGGGCCAAAGTAGGGAGAGCAATTTACCAGGGATGATGACCAGATATGCCAGAAAAGATGGACAGTGTCCATTAAATGAGGACAACTGCTGTGAAGGTTTGGAAGCATTAAATCATCATCACTTACGTCTCCACCCTGGCTAATGGGGACTCAGAGAAAATGTATGGTTCTTGACACTTAAAGTACTGTGAGGAGAGGACTCCACTGATGAGGTAGTCTCCTGGTGAGTAATAATATGATCCTCCCAACTGATCTTTGTCCAGAGTCCTCGGGCACTTTGTCTTCTGCACTTGACCGGCCGCATAAGGAAGCAGGAGCAACAGCAGCAGCAGCAACGGTGTCATCCTTGCTCTGCCTGGCTCTTCCCACTCCTCCTTTGTGACTGTTCCTTCCACCTCCACAGCCAGCTAATGAGAAGACGTGAGAAAAGTCCTGCAAGATTGTGGCTGCAGTCTCGAATACAGCCAGCAACTTCTGAACTGAGTGCAGTGGGGGATGTACTAAACTACACCACAAGCATGGTCATCTCAGCCTGTCCTAAACCTAAGCCCGACGGAAGCACAGGAGATATTTTATGCACCAAGCTTCTCAGGCACAGTGCGAGAGGTTTCCTGGCATGGCCTTTGATTCTGATGTTTGCTTGCTTGGTCTCCAAGGCGAACAGAAAACAAAACATCTCTTGAGCTTTGGCAGGAATCAGAAGAGATCACTGTGTTTTTGATAATGATCAGGGGAAGCTTCACATCTGCAACTCCATGGATTCTCTGAGTGGCTCGAGGCCCAGCTGCAGAGCTGGAGAAAAACATGTTTGCGAGAAGTCACACATGTGGCTCCTTCTTCTGGCATGGGGGCACAGGGGAAAGGTGAGCTTGGCTTGACCTGTATTAGAGAAACGCACACGAAAGAGCCAAGATCAAGAGAAACTTTTAGGATGCATACCAGTGGTTGGGAACACGTGGACCCCCAGATAGGTCTGGACTGCGAGTTCAACAGCCCCAGCTGGCATAGCCCATGGGGAGGAATGACAGGAGTTGCAGTCCAAGAAGATCAGGGGGGCCACTTCTTCCCCATCCATGATGCGCATGAATGTGCACACCACTTGGGGGAGTTTCCCAGCCCTGATCCTTTTGCCAACCCTCCCAATCGCACCTCTGGTGCTGGATAAGCCACGATTACCAGTGGTGAAAGAATGAATGTTTGCTGCCATGCAACTCAGTGATCTCCCCTCTCAGTACTACCAATGAGCTTGTCAGAATTGTGCATAATCTTGTTTGGGAAGAAATAAACTATATTCCATTCAGAGCTGGCATTAATACTGGGAATCCATAGGCAGTTGCCAGACCCCTGTACCCTGTCTTGGTCCACTGCTGATGCCTATCCTGAGCCCTCCATGTCTCTTTCTCCTGACCCGGCCATCCATGATGTAGCCACCTTTTAATTTCCGTGTCCCTATTATACCATTTCTCTAGGGTATTGGGGGAGATTAAAATGGCGGCCAGACCCAGCCAGGTAGCATGGCTTGGAGTGCTGCCACCACAGCCAGGTGAAGCCATTGGAGCCCAAAGACAGAGGAGGGGGCCCACCAGAGGAGACTTGGGCCCTCTCAGACCAGGAGCTGGCCCTGGTTTCCCCCCATGGATCTTCCTGCGATACCAACAAAACCACCACTAAATCACAGAACACATCCATGGACACTGAAGGGTGGCATGGTGGTTTTGGAGGGAGTTCCCTTGTAAAAGCCATGGATCCATGGCTATACCATATACTATAGTATTTTCAATGCTATAGCCTATGGGGGAAATGTGCATTTTCGGCCAGTTTTTTTTTACCTGTAGCACATTTTTCTACAACGAAATGAGCACAATATAGTCGAAGGTTAGACAAATGGTTTCCCAAGTCTGTGGAATCCACCCGACAGGGAAAAGACAATCCACTCGTTGGATTCATAAGGAATCCAAACTCATTTGGTTCCATTCCAGGTTTCTCCAACATCCCTAATTCCAGGTCTCTCTGGCAGCCTGTAAAAAAAGTTTTAAATAATAGCTGGGAAAGGACAGGGATATGAGAACATGGTCATGAAATGCAGATGTCCAGATTTTGGAAGTGGCCAGGAGTGAGGCTAATGTAGCAACTACACCCATTCCAGAGATGTAGATCAGACCACAGTGCCAAAGTTACACCCCGTTTGGCCTACAGAAACATCCTGTATGTGGGGCTGTCTTTGGTAGAGATGGGATAATCACTCATCACATTTCCTGCTCATGATTCCTGATCACTCTGGGCAATTGGGAAAATCAACCAAATCAAGTAGCAATCGAACCAATTACCTCAAATTTGCACCAATCCCCTCAAATTTGCACCCTTTCCTTGATTTGCGCAAGTTTCTTCCTTAGACTAAAGCAGGGCTGGTTCAGTCTCCAGGGGAATTTTCACAAATTGAACTGGGAAAGTTGTACAAATTGAACACGAGCACACGTCTCATGATTTGCAAACATTTTTGGCAGACATGTGCTCATGATCGCATTTGGAACTTCATGGTGGGGGTGCTTGCAAGGTTTCTGAGCAAAATCAATATTCTCATGTATCCCTGGTCCTTCAAAAGTGATTTTAAACTTCAGATGGTGCAGAATGCTGCAGAGGACTATTGACCAGGGCTATTTACAGGTAAAATGGAACTCCCAAATTACAACACCTTCACTGTTGGCTACTGGTCTATTTCCAGACTAGGGGTGGATGAAAGTGAATTACCTGTCATCGAAGCTTGTTCGCGGTGGGCGGAAGGCGCTTCGCTGCTCCCCCTGCGAAGTTCAGGCTGGGGGGGGGAGGCTTCCTGCCTCGCCCGGCCGAAATTCAGGCCGGGGGGGAGGCTTCCCGCCTCGCCCGGCTGCGAACTCGAAAGTTAAAAAAAAAAAACTCCCCCGTGATAGGCTACGTGACGATTAACGTAGCCTATCATGGCTAGATCTGCAAAGTCAGCCATGATAGGCTACGTCAATCATCACGTAGCCTATCACGGGGGCATTTTTTTTTCTTTTATTGCAATGGCGGCGGCGGCAGCCGGTCGAAAGATCGGCTGCCGCCCCCGCCCAGGACAAACACCGGCCAAACCGCCGGCCGGACCCGCCGCCGGGAGGGACATTCGGCAAAGGTAAGTCCCATCCCGGGGGGGTGCGGGGGGCCAGGGGGGTGCAGAGAATTTCTCCCCGAAACTTGTTTGGGGGGCCGAACACGTTGGCGCTTGGCCCCCCGAAGTTTTGGGGAGAAATTCTCCGCCATCCCTATTCCAGACACAACTTATGGTGCTGGCTATTAGACAGGCATGCATGACCTGGAACCAGGCTATTTGGAATATGAATGCATAACATTTACTCCATTGATCCTTACACCATAACAGCACAAAACCAAGTCACAGAACTTACAAAAACTGACATAATAAGAATACAGTAATCACTAATTAATTAATTAAGTAATCCAAGATCACCGCAGATGGTGACTGTAGCCATGAAATTAAAAGATGCTTGCTTCTTGGGAGGAAAGCTATGGCCAACCTAGACAGCATAGTAAGAAGCAGAGACATCACCTTGCCGACAAAGGTCCATCTAATCAAAGCTATGGTTTTCCCAGTAGTAATGTATGGCTGTGAGAGCTGGACTATAAGGAAGGCTGAGTGCCGAAGAATTGATGCTTTCGAACTGTGGTGCTGGAGAAGACGCTTATGAGTCCCCTGGACTGCAAGGAGGTCAAATCAGTCCATCCTAAAGGAAATCAACCCTGAGTGCTCATTGGAAGGACAGATCCTGAAGCTGAAGCTGAAATATTTTGGCCACCTAATGCGAAGAGAAAACTCTCTGGAAAAGACCCTGATGCTGGGAAAGACTGAAGGCAAAAGGAGAAGGGGACAGCAGAGGATGAGATGGCTAGATAGCATCACGGATGCAATGAATATGAACTTGAGCACACTCCGGGGGAGAGCGCAGGACAGGAAGGCCTGGCGTGCTATGGTCCATGGGGTCACGAAGAGTCGGACACAACTGAACGACTGAACAACAACAACAACAACAAATCACTAATTAAAATTAATAGCTGAAATAATTTGAAACACATTCTTAAAATAACAAGCTTTACAAGTAAAGCTCAGCTGATGGCGCTGGTTATTCTATATTCTATACTCTTCCCCCAGTTGCTGCCTGACTGCCACATGTCTCACTCCCCGGTAGGGACGTACAGATTGTGAAAAATCTGTTCATTTTGCAGATTGTCAGTCACCTTTTACTCCATTGTCCACCCACTGACAGAACTTTATTTTTTTTTAGCTTCTGAAGTTGCATGAGCAAAATGCACAAATCCCCCCCCCCAATGCACAAACTGCCCCCGCAAATATTCATTTTAACACTCAAGCCTCTCAGGGAAAAGTGAATTTTGGGGCCAGTTTTTTTCTTAATTATATATTATTGTTGCATATTCTTCTACTATAAAATTTGCACAAAATAGTTGAAGGTTAGAAAAATGGTTCCCAAAGTCTATGGAATACACCCGACAGGGGAAAAGACAATCCACTAGTTGGATCCCTACAAAATCTGAACTCATTTGGTTCAGTCGCAGATTTCTCTGACATCCCCACTCCCAGGTATCTCTGCCAGCTTGTAAAAAAAGTTTACAAAAACTTAAAAAAAAAAAGAACGGCTGGGAAGGGGCAGCGATGGGAGAACATGGTAAAAAAAATGCAGGTGTCCAGGTTTTGGCAGTGGCCAGGAGTGAAGCTAGTGTACAAGTTACACCCATTCCAGATATGTCAGATCTGAGCATGGTGACACATGCCTAAGTTACACACTGTTTGGGCGTAACATCCTGTATGTGGGTCTGTCTTTAGTAGAGATGGGTGGATCTATGATGTCTGAGACTGCTAGGGCTCTCTAAATATTGTATCATCGCTCATCACATTTCCTGCTCACGATTCCTGATCACTCTGCACGAACAGGAAAATCTAGCAAATGATGGAAATTGATCAGCAATCAAAAGGGAAATTGCTGCCAATTCCCTCAAATGTGCACCAGTTTCCTCATTTGCACAACTTTCCCCCATAGAGTAAAGTGGGGCTGATCCAGTCTCCAGGGGGATTATCACAAATCAAATTGAGAAAGTTGTACGAATCGAACAACGAATCATATGCCGGAGCCGCAGCCGCAAGGGACATTCGAACAAGATAAGTCCCGTCCCCATGGGGGGGGGGGATGTCAGAGAATTTCTCAACCAATTTTGGGGGGCGAAATGCGCTGGCATTCGGCCTCCCCGAGATTCGTGGAGAAATTCTCTGACATCCCTAGACTGCTTGTGTGTTTTGTGAGCAAAAACAATATTCTCATATATCCCTGGTCTTTGAAAAGTATTTTTAAACTTCAGATGGTCCAGAATGCTGCAGCCAGATTATTGACAGGGGCTATTTACCAGTAACATGGAGCTCCCAAGTTACAAGGGCTTCACTGGCTACCAGTCTATTTCCAGACACAATTTAAAGTGCCGGTTATTACTTGGAAAAACATGCATGACTTTGGAAGCAGGCTATATGAAATATGATTGCATAACATTTAGTGCATTAATCCTTAGACCATAGCAGCACAAAACTAAGGCACAGAACTTACAAAAACTGACATACAGTAATCACTAATTAAAGGTAGTAGTTAACATTGTTAAAATAACAAGCTTTACATATAAAATCTGTCCAGGCTGGGAGTGCATGTCAGAGTCAGGGAACGGGGCAGAAATCCCAGCCAGATAGTGCAGATGACAACTTGGACACTAGAACAAGAACTGACAATGGAGTTTGCAAGACTCTTCCCCAGCCATCTCTTCACTGTGTTCCCTGGTTTTGTGGCCAGGAAAGCCAACACCACCGTGATGGTTTTGGCCAACACCAAAGAAACAGCCTCTGAGAAGATGATGCTGAAGGCCATTTGTTGGAAAAAGCAGCTCACCTTCCTTGGCTGACCAATGAACAGGAAGGAGGACAAGAAGGAAAGCATGATGAAGATGAGGAGAATGTAGGAGAGGTCTCGGTTGTTGGCCTTGATTACTGGAGTTTCTTGGTACTTAATGAAGATTACTAATACAAAGCCTGTGGTTAAGGACAAGAATAGAGCAAAGGAAATCAGGACAATCCCCAAAGGTTCTTCATAGGTGAGGAAGGTTATCTCCTTGGGGACACATTGATCTCGGTCCTTGTTTGGATGCTGATCTTCCAGACACTTGGTACAATGGTCTGCATCTGAGAAGAAGGAGAGTGACATCAGCAGGATTCACATCAATCTTACATCCAGAACAGTCAGTATTCTATGAGATTTGGAACAGAGTTGAGTGTGTGGGAGAGTTCAGGAAACAACAACGTGAAGTTGGGTAGGAAGAGAGACAAACATTCCCTCTCAGACGACCTGCTTTGTGACCAGAAGTTCCAATCTATGGCCTCTAGGGATGGTGGAGAATTCCACCACGGACACCAGTGAGGCCAGATTCTTAAGATCTGGCCCCAAGGGATCCGTGGTGGAATGGAGCAATCCCCACCACCACCCCGCGAAGCCTGTGCAGACCGGATCCTACCTGCCTCCGGCGGGTCCGGATCCGGCCGCTGCTGTCCTCTGTCCGTTGTGCGGCCGTGAATGATGTCCTGTGTAGGGGATGCCATTTACATCCCTGCGGGTAGCCATGATAGGCTACATAAATATTTACGTAGCCTATCACGGCTACCCGCAGGGATGCAGATGGTGTCCACTACGCCATTTACTTCCCCGCTTTTGCTGTGATTAGGCATGGCGGAAAATTGCACCATGGATCTCGGTGAGGCCGAATGCCAGCGCATTCAGCTCCCCAAAATCCATGGCAGAACGAAGCCCCCTGCCCCCCCACGAAATTTCAGCCATTCCTGTGCTCCTCGAATGGCGGCCGCGTCTGCAGCCGCCATTTGTGTCTTTCGAATGGCCATGATAGGCTATGTAAATATTTATGTAGCCCACCACAGCTAAAAAAGGGAACGCAAATGGTGGCCGCTGTAGCCGCCGCCATTTGCGTTCCCTTTTTTTTTTTTTGCCATGATAGGCTACGTAAATATTTATGTAGCCTATCACGGGCTGGTGTAGGGACGCAAATGGCGTCCCCTACACAGGACACCATTTGCATCCGCAGCAGCCCGGCAGCGGCTGGAGGCCCCACTGCAGGTTGGCCCAGCTGGTGGCTCCGCAGCCTGGCTGCGGAGCGGAGTCAGCCGGGCAGGATTCCAGGCAGGAGGAATGGATCACCTCCCCCCATTGTGTATGCATTTGTGTATGCACGTGTTTTTTTTTAAAAAAAAAATCAGTCGTGATAGGCTACGTAAACATTTACATAGCCTACCACGGTGTTTTTTTTTAAAATCTAGCCGTGTTAGGCTACGAAAATCTTTACATAGCCTATCACGTTTTTGTTTTTGTTTTTACCTGAAAATGGTGGTGGCAGCAGCCGGTTGGAAGACCAGCCGCCGCAGCTGCCGCCGAACCGCCGCTGGAGCCGCCACCGGAGCCGCCGCCGCCATGAAGATCAGCATAAGGTAAGTCCCGTCCCAGGGGGGTGGGGGGCGGGGGGCCGTTCCACCACTGATTTCGGGGGGCCGAATGCACTGGCATTCGGCCTCCCCAAGATCCATGGTGGCACTTTCGTACATCCCTAGCAACAGCTATTAGGAATGTCTCTGGAAATGAGTCATACAGTTTAGAGTGGATCCAACAGGCTCTCTAGTGCTAGTGACTCTAAATAACCCCAGGTCCTTCATTAATGGAAGCACTATTTATTACCCCTGTGCATCACGTCAGTGCTGAATCCGAATCCCAAAGTGAATAGGTGTGCAGTTAAGGATGTACGAAATTGCCCTTACCTCGCTCCACCGGGTTCCACTGGGAGGAGGAGGTGCTCCATCCCTCCCCCCAGAATCCTCGCTGGGGGGGAGGTGCTCCACGCCTCCCCCCCAGTATCCTGGCCGGTCGGTACCGCTCTGCGGGGATTCCACGGAGCCGCCGGCCGGCTCCACCAGCAGCCGGACATCCGGCCACTGGCTAGCAGGGATGCAAATGGCGGCGGCCGTAGCCACTGCCGTTTGCGTCCCTGTAGTCAGCCGTGATAGGCTACGTAAATCTTTACGTAGCCTACCACGTCTGACCTTTTTTTAAAAAAAAAAAATGCGCGTATGCAAATGCAAATTTGCGTTCCTTATTTTGGGCCATCTTAATATTTACGTAGCGGACGCTATTTGCGTTCCCCCTTATTTTCGCCGTCTTAGTCTACGTAAATAGTTACGTGGACTAAGATGTCCCAAAATAAGGAACGCAAATGGCGGCGTCCGTAACCGCCACCATTTGCATACGCGCATGTTTTTTTTAAAAAGTCAGACGTGATAGGCTACGTATAGATTTACGTAGCCTATCATGTCATTGTTGTTGTTTTTTTAAACCTAGCCATGATAGGCTACATAAATATTTATGTAGCATATCACATCTTTTTTTTTTTACAAGACTGCAAATGGTGGCGGCAGCAGCCGGTCAGAAGACCAGCCGCCGCAGCTGCTGCCGCCGGACCTGCCGCCACCCGGAAGATCCGCCCCAGGTAAGTCTCATCCCGGGGGGGATTCGCAGGGGAGTGGGGGGGGGTGGCAGGCCATTCCACCACGGAGTTTGGGAGCCCGAATGCACTGGCATTCGGACTCACCGAGATCCATGGCGGAATTCTCTCACATCCCTAGGTGTGCTCCGGTGTTGCCTCTATGAGTTCAGAAACAAATCAGAGCAGCACCGAGGCACTCTGAAGGGAAGCGGATTACCACCTTTGGTCTGCCATGGAGATTCGGAGCTATTCTGATGCCTTCTGAAGCCCAGATAGCTTGTCTCCAAAATGTATCAACTTGCGAAAGATCAGAGAGGGGGAGAGGGGGAAGAGGAGGGCATGAGCGTTGGCGGATGGCAACTCTATTTGCCAAATGAGGGCTGAACTTAACCCAGCTGTCTCCTATCAGTGACAGTGGTGAAAGAGTGGGGCGGGGGTTGGGATACTATATTGGAGGAAAGCCTGTATTTGTTTCATTGTGTGTGTGTGTGAGAGAGAGAGAGCTGTTAGAGGTGATGGTTAGGCTAGAGGGAGCTGTTACTTAGTTGGCTAGATCTGTGGTGTGTGTCTGTGTGTGTTGTACTGCAGCTTGGTTCTTCTTATTCTTTCCAACCCAACCCTTTTCAATTCAACTATTCTCTTTCTTTTCTGGATTATTTATTTAAAAAAACAAAACAAAACAGTCCTTCAGTTTAGTTTCCTCTTTTCCTTTCCTTGTTCTTTGGCTCCCGCCCCCCTTCTGAATTACTCAACTTTCTTTCTTTCTTTCTTTCTTTCTTTCTTTCTTTCTTTCTTTCTTTCTGAAATTAAAAAAGTTGTTAGCTTAGTTGCCTTTCCTTGCCTTGTTCTTCAGCTCCCTCTCCCCCCGCTGTTTTCAATTCAACTTATTCTTCCTAGTTTCCCCTGTCATTGTTGCTAGATCCTTTAAAAATACATTAAAAAACTACTTTCCTTTCCTTGTTCTTGGCTCCCTCTCCACTGTGCCCATCTCAATTCCTGTATGCCTTCCTTCCCATTTTTGAACTCTATAGTTTTTCCCTAAAAAAAAATAAAAATAAAAAATATATAAACTATTTTATTTGCTCGTAGGTAGTTCCATATTTGCTTTTCTTTTGCTCTTGTGTGTCTATGTGTTTGCTTGTGTTTTCGTCAAGCAAACAGTGTGTAGCAAAGCACTACACACTTTGACATCTATTATTTACATTTAATACTACCCTGTGTGGCAAAGCAAACCCAATATGAGGCATCTCTGGGGTCTTGGCATTGGAGCTGCCCATTGCCCAGATTTCACACACTTCTGTGCAACCAGCAAAGACACAGTGCTTTGAGAGTTTCTGTTAAAAAAAGCACATAGCAGCACAGCTAGGGGTGTACAAACCCCACCATAGTTGGCTCCACTGGGGATCCATGGTGGGAGGAGGCAATCTGGTCCTCCCCCCCAGAATCCTCCACGGCTGGCACCGCTCCGTGACGAGTCTGCGGAGCCGCCAGCCGGGGCCAGCTGCTGCCGGACTTCCAGCCACAGCTGGTCTTCGGACTCAAATAGTGTCTGGCCTAGTGGATGCCATTTGCATCCCTTCACCTTTCTTGATAGGCTACGTAAAGCTTTATGTAGCCTATCTCGGTAAGGGGAAGGGACGCAAATGGCGTCCGCTAGGCCAGATGCCATTTGTGTCTGAAGACCGGCCGCGGATGGACCCGGCTGGACCCGGACCCGGCGGTGCCAGGTAGAATCTGGCCAGGTCGGACTTCACGGGGTGGCGGGGTGGGGTGGTCCGTTCTGCCACAGAGTCCGGGGGGGGGGAATTTTTAGAAAGATTTACATAGCCTATCACATTAAAGAGCAGGGACGCAAATGGCGTAGCGGACACCATTTGCGTCTGCAGTCTGTCAGTCCAGACAGCAATACAGCCACCATACAGCCATGGTGGCCGTATTGCTGGGTCTTCAGAGCCAGTGGCAGGCAGGATCCACCAGTAAGGACTACATGATGGAGGAGGAACAGGAAGTAGGAGATCTGATCCTCCATGGACTTCTATTGAATCTGGCCTCATTGGGGTCCGTGGAGGATTTCTCCAACATCCCTACCTGGAGGGTTCTTATCAGCAAGAGGGGTTACCACCCACCCTTCCTACAGCTGCATGGGATGTGTATGATGGGGGCGGGGGGCTTCCTATACGATATCCTGCTATTGCTCCCCAGAACAGGTGGTGAGGCTGGTAGGGATGTAAGAAAGTCACTTACCTTTTCGAAGGGCGTGATTTGCGGTGGGGGGGAGGCGCTCCGTCCCTCCCCCCTGAATCCTGGCCGGCCAGCTCCGCAAGTGGCGGCGGCCATAGCCGCCGCTGTTTGCGTCCCTGCAGTCAGCCATGATAGGCTACATAAATGTTTATGTAGCATCTACGCTATTTGCGTTCCCCTTATTTTCACTGTCTTAGTCTACATAAATGTTTACATAGACTAAGATGTGTCAAAATAAGGAACTCAAATGGCGGCGCCCATGGGTGCCGCCATTAGCGTACGCGCGTTTTTGTTTTTTAAATCAGCCATGATAGGCTACGTAAACATTTACGTAGCCTATCACGGTGTTTTTTAAAAATCACATTTTTTTGTTTGTTTTTACTGGAAATGGCGGCGGTGGCAGCTGGTCAGAAGACCGGCTGCCACAGCTGCCGCCGCCACCGAGCCACCGCTGAACCACTGCCGGAGCCACCGCCACCAGGAAGATTCGCCCAAGTTAAGTCCCGTCCCGGGGAGGGGCGGGGGGCAGACCGTTCCGCCACTACTTTCGGGGGGTCGAATGCACTGGCATTCGGCCTCCCCTAGATTCGTGGCAAAATTCTCTGACATCCCTACTGGCTGGGCATCTCCTCACAAAATCTCACCTTGACTCTGGGTCTATAACTATTGTGTCCCAAATGGGCATGGTGTTACTTCTTATGCCCCCCCCCCTTGTCTCTGCATGTACAAACACTTTGATTTCCCCTCTGTTAGCAACAGATCAGATCTTTCTTTCTGTTTGCTCCTGGTAAAAATTCATTTCCACCTCAGACTGGCTTTTCTTATTGATAAGAATAGGCATCCTCTGCGATTTTTCTCAGCCATTTTGAATTACTGCCTTGAAGGATTGGGCTTGCATTATTATCATATATTATTTATTACAGAAGTTAAAAAATTAAAATACACCATACCAAGTTTAAAAGCCATTAACATAAAAGCACACAAACAATATACATGAACAACATATACCTAAAAATACTTTGAACTTTTCGCGGGTTTGATTTGCAGTGGTGGGGAGAAGGCACTCTGTCCCTCCCCCCGGAATCCTGTCTGGCAGGCAAAAAAAGAAAAAACAGCATACACAAATGGTGGCGGCTATGGTGGCTGCCATTTGCGTTCCCTATTTTTTGCCGTTTTTGCCTACGTAAATATTAATGTAAGCTATTACTAGTGATGTACGAAAGTCACTTACCTGGTCCCACAGCTTGCTTTGCGGTGGGGGGGAGGCGCTTCGGTTCTCCCTGCTAAGTTCAGGCTGTGGGGGGAGGCACCCTGCCTCGCCCGGCCGAAATTCAGGCTCGGGGGGGAGGCGCCCCGCCTCACCCGGCCGAAATTCAGGCTGGGGAGAAGTGCCCCGTCTCCCCGGCCACGAAAGAAAAAGTGAATGGAAAAAAATAACAACACCCGTGATAGGCTACGTAATGATTAACGTAGCCTATCGCAGCTAGATTTTGAAAGTCAGCCATGATAGGCTACGTTAATCATTACGTAACCTATCACGGGTGACTTTCGAAAAAAAAAAAAAGCACGTACGCAAATGGCCATTTCTAGTAAAAAAAAAAAAAAAGCAAAAAAAGTGATAGGCTACGTAAAGATTTTCGTAGCCTATCACAGCTAGATTTTCAAAAAAATACCATGATAGGCTACGTAAATCTTTACGTAGCCTTTCACGGTTGAGTGGAAAAAAAAACCGCGCTTATGCAAATGGTGGCGCCCATGGGTGCCACCATTTGCGTTCCTTATTTTGGCACTTGTAATCTACGTAAATATTTACTACATATTTAATATGTAGTAAATATTTAATATGTAGTAAATATTTACTACATATTTACTATATATTTACTACATATTTATAGTAAATATTTAAATAGGGTCTATGCTATTTGCATTCCCCTTATTTTCGCTGTAGTCTACATAAATGCTTGCGTAGACTACATGTGCCAAAATAAGGAAGGCAAATGGCGGCGCCCATGGGCGCCGCCATTTGCGTACGTGCGGGTTTTTTCTTTCTTTCACTCAGCCGTGATAGGCTACGTAAACATTTACGTAGCCTATCATGGCTGACTGCAGGGACGGATGCAGCCGCTGCCATTTGCGTTCCCGGCCGGCCGGGATTCGTGGTGGGAGGTACGGGGCGCCTCCCCCCGGCCACAATTTCGGAGGGGAGGGACGGGGTGCCTCCCCTGCTGGCCAGAATTTCTGGGGGAGGGACGGAGCACCTCCCCCCCACCATGAAGCAAATTTCATCAAAGTTAAGTGACTTTCGTACATCCCTAGCAGCAGCAGCAGCCGGTCGGAAGACGGGCTACCGCAGCTGCCGCCGCCAAACCGACGCTATAGCCGCTGCCGCCAGGAAGATTCGCCCAAGGTAAGTCCCGTCCCGGGGAATGGGCAGGGGGGTGGCAGACCGTTTCGCCACTGATTTCAGGGGGCCGAATGCGCTGGCATTCGGCCTCCCCGAGATTCGTGGCGAAATTCTCTGACATCCCTACTAGATATACAATTTATCGATTCACTCTGTCATCTACCCATGGCCCTTTCCAAGCTACCAAAAGCCTTGGGTTTTACCGGCACCAAGGGCTACTTCCCACATTATTTTAACAAACCTCAGAATTGGGACTACGTGGGCCCGCTGCCTAATGCAGAGGACTATGGTGCCCAATGCATGATGCCTGGAGAGAGAAAGGCTTTTTTTAGCGTGGTATGATGAGTACAAGTCAAAAACTTTTGAAATGCAGAAGGAGTTGATGTTTTATCCCAGCATCTGTAGTGGGTAATCCTACCCATAGAGAAACCTTGAACTACCTAAAGAACTCCAAAGGTGTGATGCCAATGTTGTTGCACACAGCTACGAGTGCTAAAAAACAAAAGCGTTCTGATGCTCCTACCTGGTTCAGCTTATGAAGTAACCTTTTGTGGTTTTTGTTTTATCAGGACTAAAAATAAATTAGTATTTATAAAAACTTACTTAAAGTAATCTGCGCTGTGCCTGTCTACTTTAAGGGTAAATGGTTAGAAAACATAAAGATAAGAAATTCTTTGTTTTAAAAGCCCCAGTTGTTGTTGTTCAGTCGTTCAGTCATGTCTGACTCTTCGTGACCCCATGGACCATAGCACGCCAGGCCTTCCTGTCCTGCGCTCTCTCCCGGAGCGTGCTCAAGTTCATATTCATTGCATCCGTGATGCTATCTAGCCATCTCATCCTCTGCCGTCCCCTTCTCCTTTTGCCTTCAGTCTTTCCCATCATCAGGGTCTTTTCCAGGGAGTTTTCTCTTCGCAAAAAAAGCCCCAGTAGAGGATGCTTTATTGGGAAATGTGGCTATGAAAATCACGGTATGATCTACAGCATTGGGCAAGTTGGAACATGTCTCAGGCATGCCTGGGCAAGTTGGAACTTGTCTATGGCATGCCTGGGCAGGTTGGAACTTGTCTAAGGCATGCCTGGGCATGTTCTTCTTGTTTTTTACAAAATGATCCACCATTTGATCATTTCTTTCTAAATTGTGAGAATAGGGTAAATAGTTAGAAAACATACAGACAAGAAATTCTTTGTTTGAAAAACCCCAATAGAGGGTGCTTTATTGGGAAATGCAGCTATGAAAATCACAGCATGATCTACAGCGTTGGGCAGGTTGGAATATGTCTAAGGCGTGCCTGGACATGTTCTTCTTGTTTTTCACAAAATGTTCCACCATTTAATCATTTATTTCTAAATTGTGAGAATACAGTTCTTGAATCTGTTTAAATGTTAGGCCTTTACAACGCTGCTGCAGGAAATAAAACACAGTGGTAGCCACAAACCATGGACTCATCGGCTTGGAGTTGCTGGGGTTGAAACACAGTCTTTCTGGCATTTTCCATTAAAAAATTCATGATGGTTTTAGGGAAGAGGCGGTGGTTGGGCGGGTGTCCATAGGAATAAAAAAACTCTTTTACTTTTATCCTCTGTCAAGTAGATGGCCAGCCAGTGTTCTCCAGGTAGGTTGCGGGGGTGGGTATTGACTACTAACCCCACAGGCCTTTGGTGTACCCTCCCACTGGGCAGCACGTCACAAGGAAACACGCTGTAGAAAATCTTTCTGGTGTAGGAGCTTGAAGATAGCACACGAGTTAGCTGCATGCTGTCCAAGTTACATATAGTCAAACAGGACATTTCTCCTGTGATTTATTTCTATCACATTGTCAAAAACACCATAACAATCATGTTGACCATGGCGGCCAGGGCTTTAGCAAAATGGAATTCTGCTCTCAGGTTCCCAGTTTTAATCAGAGAATAGTGATCTCCGCATTCTTGGTCTGGCGTCAGGTCAAATGCAAAAAGTGTGTAACCGTTCGCATACTCCTCACGGTTAATTAAAAGGGCCCTATCTTTCATATGTTTGCCGGCTGTTTGTACCAGACTCATGTATTCTCTTACACAGTTTCCATCTTCAAAATTGGGTTTGAGTGGCTTCGTGGGGATTTGCTCTCCATCCAGGTAAATAGCTGCAAAATTAATATAATGCTGAAAATTAAATGGATTTTTATTGAAAGCTCCGCTGAAGGAATCATTATCCACTAGGCCTATAACGACCTGTTTAGGCAGTTGCCCCCAAAACAGGTTTTCCTGATTGGCAATGCGGCTTCCTCTTGGAATGCTAAACACTTTCATACTCACACGATCCACGAGGTATTTGCCATTGGCTGTCAACAGAACCTCTGCATGGCCTAAGCGAACGCCAGGGGCCACCCTCACTTTTTTCGCAAAAAGGGAGGCTGACAAAATTTGCAGTCTGTAACTTCTTGCTGCACTTTCTGTCATTAAGCAGAAAGCATCTTTGCTGCATGTAAGTTTAATTTTCACATCAACTCCATTTAACAGCAGTTTTTCCTGAAAAAACAGATCAGTGTGAAGATGTCCCAATAGCTCTATTTTTCAGCTTTGAGCTGTTAGGTTTGCTCTTTTAATGAAGCCTTGATTGTTTCGGTCCAGACCCGCAGATTCGTGTTCCCCGGCTGTATCTTTGTAAAATAGGCCTGCTGAGAATTGTGTTGCTAGAGTATCCTCACTGTAGTTCAGCGCAGATTCAATGAAAGCACGATAAGGGTAAGAATTATTAGTCTGACTTATAAGTCGATCCCCCACCGTTACATCCAATTGACTAAAGATGGATGCTATGGGGTAATTCACGAGGCCTACTGCCACATCTGCAGCAATGTTGCTTCCATCTTCATTGACAATTTTGCAGCATACATAGAGCAAGGTTTTATTTAGATCCATATAATCTTCACCATTTCCTGCAATGAAGAAGTCTAGGGGTGCAGATTCTGTCAAGGCTGACAAGGGGGATACTTCGATAAACAAACTTCTCTCAATACTGGTCTGCATAGGACCAATGCTGAATAGATCCAATTCAGATTTAGTGCATTCTTCAGAGCCACAGCGGATAAAAGCCATGACTGAGTCTAAAATATATCTCTTTTTGACACAGCTGGACTTCTCTTCTTTCTTACAACACGTCACTTCTGACATCTCTTTCCTGTCACAACTTTTCTTTTAAGGGGGTGAGGCGGTCCAATCAATCTCACCGTGATGCTTTTCTTTTTCTGCTCCTTTTCCTTTTAATATACATTAGGCCTGACCCCTCTTTAGAAAGTGGATTGTCCACTCTATTCAGAACTGCTTGAGTAACATGACCAGCCACATTTTTAACAATATTACATGCAGCAGTCTTTGTGTGGGGTTTGATGATGTCCAAGCCTCTTCTCAAAAGGGGAACTGCTTTTTGGAAAAGGCTCCTGAAAATCCCACCAATCCCTGCCCTGTACATAACAGGGGCACCATGGAATCCTGGCAATGCATTTCTGGCCTGGGCCCTATAATATCCCCTATACAGGGTAGGTTCCTCATATGTTTTTAGTATGACCATTTTAACTTTAAAAGACCTGGGATTAGGGATGTATGAAAGTTAATTACCGTTTCACGGATCTGGTTCGCGGTGGGGGGGAGGCGTTCTGTCCCTCCCCCCAGAATCCTAGATGGGGGGGAGGTGCTCCGTCACTCTCCCCGGAGTCCTGCCTGGCCAGCTGTGCTCCGCAGGAATTCTGTGGAGCCGCTGGCTGACTCCACCAGCAGCTGGACATCCAGTTGCTGAGTAGCAGGGATGCAAATGGCAGCTGCCGTAGCCACCGTCGTTTGTGTCCCTGCATTCAACCGTGATAGGCTACGTCTGGGTTAAAAAAAAAAAAGGTACTCAAATGGCGGCGGCTATGGCGGCCACCATGTGCATTCTTTATTTTTCACCGTCTTAGTCAATGTAAATATTTATGTAGACTATTACGGCGAAAATAAAGGGGAATGCAAATAGCGTAGTGGGCGCTATTTGCGTTGGCCTTTATTTTCGCCGTAATAGTCTACGTAAATATTTATGTAGACTAAGACGGCAAGAAATAAGGAACGCAAATGGCGGCTGCCGTATTCGCCGCCATTTGCACATGCATTTTTTGTTTTTAACCCAGATGTGATAGGCTATGTAAGTCTTTCTGTAGCTTCTCACATCTATGTAAAAAAACAAAAAAAAAAGAGACCAGCCTGCAAATGGCAGCGGCGGCAACCGGTCGGAAGACCAGCTGCCGTAGCCACTGCCGTTGCAGCTGCCGCTGGAGCCACTGCCATCCGGAACATCCACCCCAGGTAAGTCTCATCCCAGGGGGGATCCGAGGGGTTGTGTGGCAGGCGTTCCGCCACGGATTTTGGGGGGCTAAATGCCAGTGCATTCGGCCTCACTGAAATCCATGGCAGAATTCTCCTCCATCCCTACCTGGGATCTCCGGGGTGAAAGTGCAACTTCACAACCATCTTACCAAAATGAAATGGTACACTTTTGTTCTGATCCGTCTTTATTTCAGCAGTGATGGTGTCAATGTGATACTTACTCACAGGTATGTAGTGAGGCTTGTCATACCCAATATTGACACATCCCTTGTTCTGTCCACGCACCGGCACACAGCACAGTAAAGGTACAGAAAAGTCCCCAACAATATGATGTTCCACAATGTCCATGTCGATATATAAGGTGTTAAAGCCACCGGTAAAGTCAGAATTTCCATTTAACAGCCCCAATATGTGGATCAGCTCTGTACTGGCTTCTACACTATATGGTGTTGTGGCTTTAACAACAATTTTTTCCAGACAGTGCATCGTAGTGCATAATCGCTTCCAAGTCACCTGGTTTATCTAATATAAGCTTGTTCATGTTTTCAACCAGATCAGAAAAGCTCACAAAATAGCCACTTTGCAGAAAAAAAGGTCCACTTGCTTTTCCCTTGATGAATTTCAATCTGTTCATTGCTAGTTAGAGTGCACCAGCTGTGTGGGTATTGTATCTCAACCAGATCCACTTCCCATGACCCTGGAAGGTCCAGAGATCTTGCTAGGCATATAGTAAATGCAGAGATGGGGTTCTGTGGGAAAACCTCTGCACAGGTGTTACTAGGCAGGGTAATGTAAAACCCACGGTCACCCATCCTGTTCTGCCCTTCTATACAAAGATAAGAAGTGAGCACCCAACTGTTGAACTTGCTAGGCCAGCCTAACCATTTCACTAGGTGATACTTTCTCCTACCCCTACCTTTTGTGGCCAGGACTTCTTAGATCCTGTACACCCTATCCTCTGTGGCATTAACCTTCTGTAATTCTTCAGGATACAAGGTCCCCACTACAGTGTCTCCTTCATAATCTTTTAACTGGTAGACAGGTCTCTTTGCTCTTTGGATGACTTGATCCACTATAAATAACTCTGTGGTGAAATTCTGTTCATAGCCCTTTGCAAAGACACCCTTGCTTTTAGAAATCCGCACATGGTCCCCTTTTCTGATCAGGGGTGCCTCATGTTTCCTTTTTACAGAGCTCCCATAGACTACTTTCCAAATGGCCAGGGAGTTAGACTGATTAACATCCACAAGTCTAGCTTTGATGGTTCTGTGAAAGCTATGGTTATAACTTTTTAGGAATTGCAGTAGCACGTCTATATAAGTGAAGGTATTGTTGGCTGTGAAATACCTCCATATTTTTGTTTTTAAAGTCCTGTTGAACCTCTCAACAACCCCAGCTTTGACCTCATTATAGGAAACAAAATGGTGTACCCCACGTTTTTTGAATAGACAACCCACATCCTTGTTTAGGAACTCCGTTCCTTTGTCCCTCTGCATTTTGATAGGCTGCCTTCCATCTTGTGTGAAAACCGCTTTAAAAGCTCCAGACACCTCCCTGCCCATTTTGCCTTTTAGAGAGCAAGCCCAGGCATATTTAGACAGAATGTCTATCACTGTTAAAATATACTTGTAACCGTTGTTGTATTGAGAGAATTGCTTCATGTCGACTAAATCGGCTTGCCATTGTGCATCCACTTCAGACACTATGGTCCTATTTCATTTAAAATGGGTCCTGGCTGGTTTATGCAGTGTGTAAGCCTCCTGATCTGAGAGCCACTTGGTAACTTCTTTCCTGACCAGCATTTTGCTCTGTTTCTTTGCCTCCTGAAATAAGGGGTTCACTCCACCCAAACTCCCAACTTCACTGGAGGTATAATAAATCTTCTTTAGGATTTCTTCATGATCTGACATTTTGTAGGTTAACACAAGAATGGACACATAGGGTTACTACAAAGCATTTTTATTGGTGCAAAAGAAACAACCACCACAGAAAGCATTATCTTTCTATGACCGTGTCTGGGGAAATACATGACAGGCAGGAAATGTTGACTGTCGGTGAACTCTCGATGTTCAGGTTCTTGATATCACCATACATTCCATGTTCCTGTGTAACACAATGAAAAGCTTAGAATCAGCAGCATGTACCCCACCCTGGAATTGCTCTCTAAATACTATTAAGAAAAAATCTCAGAAATAAACACTTACTGGTGTGCCTCCTTTCTCTGGAACAACTTCCATCTCCTCTTCCAGATCCTCAAGGGATGTGCAGAAAGTAGACCAGGTTGTGTCAGGATCCCCCAGCTCCATTTTCTCTAAAGGCGAGGTGGCTATTTTCATAAGCACCCCGCCATCCATGTCTTCAACAGGCTTCACACTGGTGCTATCCATACTCCAAGCGGCATGTAACTTGGTTTCAGGAAAACTTCTTTGCCCCATGGGAAATACAGCTAAGGGTAAGCTCTCTATTACAGTTGCTGTGACAACAGCTCCCTTCCCTGGTTTACCGTTTATGACTCCAGGTGTCATAGGTGCAGTTTCCACCTTTCTGGGCTGAATGCACAAGGGTACAGG
Source organism: Heloderma suspectum (assembly GCF_057233095.1). Classification (NCBI taxonomy): domain Eukaryota; kingdom Metazoa; phylum Chordata; class Lepidosauria; order Squamata; family Helodermatidae; genus Heloderma; species Heloderma suspectum. Next base: position 384,976,512 of record NC_139459.1, on the reverse strand, counting down.
GGGATGAGTAAAACCTGAAGGTCCCTTAAGGGCCACGCCATGTTCTCTGTGCAGAAAACTTCTCTGGGAATGATAAAAGGTTGTTTTTCTGGGGGCAAGGCTGTCCCTATTGGTCACGGGGGTTGCGGGGCATGACCTTACAGGGCTAGGCTCTAAGACCTCTTCCTATTGGGCCATGGTGGCTTGGTGATTTCGTAGAGGGGTCACATGACCCTGCAGGACCAATCCGGGCGTGGATTGGAAAAGGCCCCACGGGTCATCTTTGTGCCCGTACCTGCTAGGGTTCTAATACCAACTCCTATTGGTCCATGGCAGCCTGACGAGTTTGTAGAGGGGTCACATCACCCCACAGGACCAATGCAGGTGCAGCTTGGAAAAGGCCCTGTGGGCCATTTCCATGCCTGTACCTGCTAGGGCTCTAAAACCAATTCCTATGGGTCCACGGAGGCATGGTGAGTTTGTAGAGGGGTCACATGACCCTGCTGAGCCAATCTGGGTGTGACTTGGAAATGGCACCATGGGCAATTTCTGTGCCTGTGCCCCCTAGGGCTCTAAAACCAATTCCTATGGGTCCACGGTGGTATGGCGAGTTCATAGAGGGGTCACATGACCCCCATAAGGTGACCCTGAAGGTCATATGGCCAGGTCAGCTGATTGTATACATAGGGCTTCCGGCTAGGCAGGACTTCCCATCTCAATGGGAGGCAGCACGACTGTCACCTTCACAAATGGGGCATGGTGTAGAGTTTGATGCAAACCCCCCTCCTTTACTACTCCCTGTAATTATTCTGGAGAGGGAACCTCTGTGTGGGCATTTACATTTGGACCACTCCCAAGAAAATACCTCCCCAGCTCCAGCCTGTGTCTTATCACAGGGTTGAAAAGCAAAGAGGCTGCTGGTTCTTTTGGCTGAAACAATGCAAGGGAACCCCATGGATCCAGTCATATGTGAGCGTACTGAACTAAATGGTGCCTTCCCTTTAATGAAGCTCTGAATTCTTCTTCAAAAAGTACAGAGTGGGAAAAGTCAGGAGAGAGGTTTATCAGGGATGACCAGAGATACCAGAAAAGATGGACAGTCTGCCCCAAATGGGGACAACCAGAGCATGGGTTTGGAAGCATTAAATCATCAGCATCACTTACGTGACAACCCTGGTTAAAGGGGACTCAGAGAAAACGTATGGTTCATTGCACATAAAATACTGTGAAGACAGGACTCCACTGATGAGGTAGTCTCCTGGCCGGTAATAATAGGATCTTAACTCCTGCTCTTTCTTCTGAGTCCTGAGGCAGTCTGTCTCCTGCAGTTGACCGGCCACATAAGGAAGCAGGAGCAACAGCAGCTGCAGCAACAATATCATTCTGGGTCTGCCTCCCTCCTGCTGTCCCTCCTTTGTGACTATTCCTTTCACCACCACATCCAGCTAGGGATGGCGGAGAATTTCTCCACGAATCTCCGGGAGGCCGAGTGCCAACACATTCGGCCCCCCGAAATTGTTGGTGAAATTCTCCGCCAGCCCCCGCCCCCCCCCCTGGGATGGGACTTACCTTGTGCGAATGTCCCTCTCGGCGGCGGTTCAGCGGAGGTACGGCGGGGGCGGGGGCAGCGGCCGGTCTTCTGACCGGCTGCCACTGCCGCCATTGCAAAATAAAAAAGGAAAGTAAAAAAACAACAACACACACCCGTGATAGGCTACGTAACCATTAGCGTTCCCTTATTTTCGCTGTAGTCTACGTAAATCTTTACATAGACTAGATGTGCCAAACTAAGGAACGCAAATGGCGGTGCCCCATGGGCGCCACCATTTGCATACGTGCTTTTTTTTTTCAAAGTAACCCGTGATAGGCTACGTGATGATTTACATAGCCTATCATGGCTGACTTTGGAAATCTAGCCATGATAGGCTATGTAAATCGTTACATAGCCTATCACGGGTGTGTGGTGTTTTTTTTTTACTTTACTTTTTTTTTTCGCGGCCGGGTAGACGGGGCGCTCCTCCCCGGCCTGAATTTCGGTGGCGAGGGATGGGGCGCCTCCCCCCCGGCCTGAATTTCAGCCGGGCGAGGTGGGGCGCCTCCCCCCCCTCGCCTGAACTTCAGGGGGAGAAGCGAAGCGCCTCCCCCCCACCGCGAAGCAAGCTGCGGGACCAGGTAAGTCCCTTTCATCCACCCCTACATCCAGCTAATCAGAAGACGTGAGAAATGTCTTGCAAGATCGAGGCTGCAGTGTCTTTGCAATGATATCAAATTCTGAGCTGAAGGCAGCGGTGTGAGGCGGTGCAGTAAACTATACCACAGGCATGGTCCTTTCAGCCTGTCCTAAATCTGAACCCAGGATTTCAGGAGCACAGGATATATTGTATGCACCAAGCTTTTCAGGGGAGATTTCCACTCTGTTCCCTTTGCCAGTCCTCCCAGTTGCACTTCTTGTCCTGGATAAGCCAGGATAACCAGTGATCAAAGAATGAATGGTGGTCGCCATACAACTGAAGAATCTTGGGATGGTGGAGAATTCTGCCACGGATTCCAGTGAGGCCGAATGCACTGGCATTCGGCCCCCCAGAATCCATGGTGGAACGCCCTCCTGCCACCCCGCCTGCCCCACGGAACCCCCCGGGATGGCACTTACCTGGGCCAGATGTGGCGGTTGCGGCAGCGGCTTCGGCGGCGGGTACAGCGGCGCAGCAGCAGAGGCAGCAGCTGCGGCAGTGGGGGTGGCAGGGGCGACAGCGGGGGTGGCAGGTGTGGCGGCGGTGGCGGGAGCAGCGGCGGAAGATGCGGCGGCAGCGGGAGTGGTGGCAGAAGGTGCAGCAGCGGTGGAAGGTGCAACGGTGGTGGCAGTGGTGGAAGGTGCGGCAGCAGGGGTGGCAGGTGCGGTGGCGGCAGGTGCGGTGGTGGGGGTGGCAGGTGTGGCAGCAGTGGGTGCAGGGGTGGCAGGGGCGGAAGCGGCAACTGGTCTCCTGGCTGGCCGCGGCTGGGCGCAGCATATGCAAATGGAGGCGGCTACAGCGGCCACCATTTGCATTTGCTATTTTTAGCCATTCTAGCCTACGTAAATATTTACGTAGGCTAGAAGGCGAAAAATAGTGAACACAAATGGCGGCCATGGTAGCTGCCGCCATTTGCGTACGCATTTTTTTTTACTTTGCCATGATAAGCTATGTAAATATTTATGTAGCCTATCACGGTTAAGTACAGGGACGCAAATGGCAGTGGCTACAGCCGCCGCCATTTGCCTCCCTACTGCCCAGCAGCTGGATGTCCGGCTGCCGGCGGAGCCAGCCGGTGGATCTGCACAATCCCCGTGGAGCAGAGCCGGCCAGGCAGGTTTCTGGGGGGAGAGACGGAGTGCCTCCCCCCCCACTGCGAGGCAGATCCACGAAATGGTAAGCGACTTTCATACATCCCTAGAAGAATCTCCCCCTATTAGTACTTCCAGTGAGCTCATTGGAACCATGCATCATCTTGTTTGGGAAGAAGTAAATTATATTCAACTAAATGGTTAGTTACAAACACAGATTGCAGAGAAAAATGAAATGTAAATATAGGTTTAAGGTTAGCTCTTGGTGTTGACTCCAGGCATGCCACTGTAACGTCCTTGTTCTGGTTCATCAATCACTTGATTCTTTTGCGCATGCGACTCGTGGCAACCTAGAGTTGTCCATGGCAGAAGAGAGGTGTAGGCAGACAACCGTCAGCCAGAGGAAAGCCATCCAAGCGAACAACACAGAAGCAATTTCAGAGACATGGGAAACATTAGAGCTTCCAGACTGAGCTATAAACTTCATCATTCTGCCTTTGCGATGGAAGAACAATGATACGTCCATAAGTATCGCAAGTGCAGCAGAGTTCTTGTGCTCAAGGACTTCATTGTTATGCCGGTACTCAGTAGCTCATGGGTAAACATTGAGTAGCAGGTTAGTAACTCCAGCAAGGTGCAGCCCAGTGGGCTGTTCTCTGCTCACTTGAGGCGAGCCATAGTGGCCTCATTGGTGTCAAGGATGTACAGCTGGCTGGAGCTTGGAGGCTCATCTTAATTAGCGTCTCTTAATTAGGGATGTCAGAGAACTCTGCCATGGACTCCAATGAGGGCAGATTCAAAAGAATCCCACCTCCAGAGTCTGTGGCGGAAAGGATCCCTTACCTCTGCCTCCTCGCGGAATCCTCCCCGGCCGGATCCTCCCTGCTGTCGGCTCCGGAGCACCAGCAATGAGGCCGCCATTGCAGTGCCATATCGCTGGCTGAGGCTGACTCCTGACTCCATTTACAGCTGCATTTCGCTTAATCTAAGAGCTTTATGGCTGCAAATGGAGTAGTGGGCACCATTTGTGTCTGGAGTCAGCATGAACCAGCAATACAGCACAGCAATGGTGGCCATATCACTGGTGCTTCAGAGCCAGCCGGAGACTCCGCGGAGTCGCTGTGGAGCAGAGTTGCTGGCAGCTGGCGAGAATTCCGAGGGAAGGGATGTATAGCCTTCCCCCCCACACACAGAAGCCCCTGGAACAAAAGATAGGGGTTCTGCCCATCCCTACTCCTGATCCCTTCATGATTTGTTTGTCGGCCGTAGGTTGCTGGCATATTGTACTTTTGCCTGCACCTCTGTTTAGAAAAGTGGACAGAGATTCTTTATTGTTCATATTTCATTTCACTCCAATTTGCGATAGGTTATGTTTCTTTGGGGCCACGGTGGCTTAGTGGTTAAGACGCTGAACTGCAGACTGGAAGGTCGGCAGGACAGCAGTGCGAAACCCGAGTGCTGCATGACGGAGTGAGCTCCCATCTTCAGTCCCAGCTTCTGCCAACCTAGCAGTTCGAAAGCAAGAATTTGCAAGTAGATAAATGAATGAATAGCATTTCCTGCGCTAATCTTTAGACCATAGCAGCACAAAGCCAAGTCACGGAACTTACTAAAAGTGACATAAGACTATCTGCTGTCCTGTGCAGATCCTCTCCTCTGTGCCCAATCTGTCCAGCGTTCAGCTAGACATGCAATTTCAGGCATCTAGCCAGGGAGTGCAACAGGACAGTGATGCTGTGCAGTACATAGGAAGCCTCGTAAACAGGATTCCATGGTCTCCTCCACTCCTCATCCCTACGACCTCCCCCTTTCACCCTCTCTGTACTCCATTTGTGACCATGGAGAAGCAGAAGGCATCAAGAGAACCACACTGACTACGAGGTGGTGAGGGAGGGAGCAGAGACCACGGTATCTGGGCCGTGGCTCTGAACTCCATCCCCAGAAACAGAGAAATCCAATGGTCCTCTGGACACTGTCTGGTAGTCTTAGGATTGCTCTCACTTTATTAATGCTTTTATACACATGATCAGAGAAGGCTATAACAATGTTTAACTACAAGGACCCTCTAAAGCTGGGTGTGAGTGGAAGGAAGTGAAAGCATATGATATGGTTCCTTGCTTTCTTGTTGCAGAGGCAGAAGAGGGAGAAGGAATAGGAAGGGCTGGGGCTGGAAAAAGGAACTGATCAAGCTACAGGACAGCAAGGGGGTGAACAAAACAAGCATTCATCAACTTATGCTTGTTTCATCAACACACTCTCTATCACCCAGTGGTGTCTAGAAGCATGTGGGGTTGTTCTTACTATCCAGCACAAAGCAGGTGGTATGGAAGTGCGGTCTGGCATGGGGGAGGGGAGATCTTTGGGTTGCCTTTGCTTAAATACATCTCAGGACCACGTGTCCCACTTTCAAACAACTCTTACACATTAGGACATCTCTCCTCCTGATGACAAGGAGTCAGAAAAACGAAACACTCCTAGAGCTGTAGTGTTAATTTGCGTTGACCCCAATTTAGTTTGGGCTGCACACTACAGTTCCTGATTCATCTCTCTCTGTCTCTGTCTCTGTCTCTGTCTCTGTCTCTGTCTCTGTCTCTGTCTTTGTCTCTCTCAGCAGTTATTGGCAGGGAGGCATATGATTCACAGCATCTTATTTCAAAGTGAAGCATTGGACAAGACACTCATTGCCAGTTATTCAGTAGGGCCCAAGGCAGTGTCTTGAATCAAAAAGACATGTTGGGCCACATTGGATGTCTTGGATGTCTGGGATGTATTGTTGAGGACACTGTCCTGGTTGCATCAGTGGATGTCATGTGGTTGATTTCATATGGCCCAAACCTTAGGTTGGTGTGCATACTCCTCCCTCTTGATCTTTCAGTGTATGTTGGGAAGTTATATGACTTAATATGTCACAGAGTGTTACACAAAGCCAGTGCTTTGGACTGGAGAAAATTGCTGCGGATCTTGAAGAGAGCAGTCTCCCAGTCATGGAGGTCATGGAATCAGAGAACAGTAGGGTTGAAGGGGGCCTCAAAGACCATCGAGTCTAACCCCCTGCTCAATGCGGGTATCCAAGTCAAAACATCCCTGACAGGTGGTTGTCCAGCCTCATATATATTACATGGAACATATATTGCATATGGCATGGGACAGAATAAATCCCATTTTGGGGCACAGCAGAACTGGAAAGCTAGTACCCAACTTCAGCCCTGTTCTTGATGCTGCTCTGAACTGCATAGCCTTTGTGCCACTGGAACCTGACCATGAGCATTAAGCATGAGCATAAGACTATCCATATCAAATATCTCTCAGTTTGGGAATCTGTACCCTTCCTGAAATACAATTCCCTCCTGTCAGAAACATCATTTCTGTGCAGTAAATGTGTGATGACCATAGATGACAATGACAAGCAAGGAAATGAAAGTACCGAATTAAAATCCTGCATTCTTTGAGAATAATCCCTAATGACAACAAGTGCATGAAACCGTCATAGCAAGCAGAGTAATTACAATTACAATACACTCATGCCATTAACAAACAAAGAAAAATACATTTAACATCGTGCATTCAGGGTAGGGATGGCGGAGAATTTTTACCTGAAACTTCAGGGGGCCAAGCGCCAATGTGTTCGGCCCCCCGAACAAGTTTCGGGGAGAAATTCTCCGCACCCCCCTGCCCCCCGTACCCCCCCCCGGGACGGGACTTACCTCTCCCGAATGTCCCTCCCGGCGGCGGGTCCGGCCGGCGGTTCAGCGGGTGTTCGTGCGGGGCGGGAGCGGCAGCCGGTCTTTCGACCGGCTGCCGCCGCCGCCATTCCAATGAAAGAAAAAGAAACAAAAACGCCCCTGTGATAGGCTACGTGACGATTAACGTAGCCTATAACGGCTAGATTTGCAAAGTCAGCCATGATAGGCTACGTAAATCGTCACGTAGCCTATCACGGGTGACATTAAAAAAAAAAAAAAAGCGCGTACGGATAATGGCGGGCCCCATAGGGAGCCGCCATTCCCATTCCTTATTTGGTCACTGTAGTCTATTTCAAGATTTACGTAGACTACGGCGAAAATAATCGTCACGTAGCCTATCATGGGGGCGTTTTTGTTTTTTTTTTAACTTTGGAGTTCGCGGCTAGGCGAGGTGGGAAGCCTCCCCCCCGGCCTGAATTTCGGCCGGGCGAGATGGGAAGCCTCCCCCCCCAGCCTGAACTTCGCGGGGGGAGCAGCAAAGCGCCTCCCCCCCACTGCGAACTAGCTTCGATGACAGGTAAGTGACTTTCGTCCACCCCTAATTCAGGGTTTTCCATGTGCGCTCAAGCTGCAAAATGCTGGTACACTGCAGCTGTTAAGGGCCACACCTTCACCAGATGCATGATTTAGACAATGTGGGTATGGTATAGTTCCAGCCTCACCACTACCGCAGATGCGGATGGCGGTCACTGGCAGAGTGACAGCCCCAAGGCTCAGCTTCCCCTGTCTCCTGTAGCAGAAACACAGGAACTGTGCAATGGAAGCTATAAGCACATCAAAAGGCTCTGTTAACTATGATCTCAACAAACTAGTATCTCCTCCAAACTTACACCAAATATTCTTCCATAACTTTGCTTCTATGGATCAGAAACCCTAGTTTGTTTTGAACATGATATACTCCTTCGTATTCAGATCAGGTCTCAGCACAATAATGTAGCACTTGGGAAGAAAGATGCAGCCCAACAACCCAGCACTGGAGGCCAAGATCGAGAAGACCTGCACGGCCACCATGTATTTCCCCTTGGTGCTCAGGTAGGAGGGCACAAAGGACAGCCAAACACTGCAGAAGACCAGCATGCTGAAGGTGATCAGTTTGGCTTCATTGAAAGCCCCAGGCAGCTTCCTGGCTAGGAAAGCCACTGTGAAGCAGATGGCAGCCAGGAAGCCCATGTAACCAAGGGCAGTATAAAAGAAGACGACAGATCCCTCATTGCATTGCAGGATGATATCTCCAGGCTGAGAGTGCATGTCAGAGTCAGGGAAGGGTGGAGAGATCCCCAGCCAGATGGTGCAGATGACAACTTGGACACTGGAACAAGAAGTTACTATGGAGTTTGCAAGACTCTTCCCCAGCCATCTCTTCACTTGGTTTCCTGGTTTTGTGGCCAGGAAAGCCAAGACCACTGTGATGGTTTTGGCCAACACCGAAGAAACGGCAACTGAGAAGATGATGCTGAAGGCCATTTGTCGGAGAAGGCAAGTCACTTTCCTTGGCCGCCCCATGAACAGGAAAGAGGACAAGAAGGAAAGCATGATGAAGATGAGGAGAATGTAGGACAGGTCTCGGTTGTTGGCCTTGATTATTGGAGTTTCTTGGTATGTAATGAAGATTCCTAATACGAAGCCCGTGGATAAGGACAAGAATAGAGCAAAGGAAATCAGGACAATCCCCAAAGGTTCTTCGTAGGTGAGGAAGGTTATCTCCTTGGGGACACATTGATCTCGGTCATTGTTTGGATGCTGATCTTCTGGACACTTGATGCAATGGTCGGCATCTAGGGATGTCAGAGAATTCCACCAGGGATCCCAGTGAGGCCAAATGTCAGGGCATTCGGCCCCACAAAATCAGTGGCGGAACAAAGCCCTCCACCCCCCTACCACACGAAAGGCATGCGAAATGGAGGACTTACCTGGTGCCATCCATGCTGCTTTGTGAATGGCGGCTACATATGCCGTTTGCATCCCTGCAGAGGCCGTGATAAGCTACATAAGTATTTACGTAGCCTATCACAGCAAAACAACAGGAACGCAAATGGCGGCTGCCGTAACTGCCGCCATTTGCATCCACAGGATCAACACGCCTGCAAATGCACCCAGCCACCAGCTCTGCGGAGTTGCCGCAGAGCGGACCTGGCCGGGTTAGGATTTCGGGAGGAGTTGTGGAGCACCTCCCCCCCACCGTGAATCACCACTTCAAAAAGGTAAGTGACTTTCGTACATCCCTATCGGCATCTGAGAAGACGGAGAGTGAGTTCAGCAGGATTCACATAAACTGTATTGCCAGAAAAAAATGTGCAGTTGGGCAGGGAGAGAGAGAAATGTTCCCTCACAGAGGACCTGTTTTGTGACCAGATGTTTCAGTCTATGGCCTCATCACCAAGTGAGGACCTTAGTAGAGCAGGGAGAGGAAAGCTGTCTCTGTGGGGCATTACAGAGTGGTTGTCAGTCATGGAAGAAGAGAGAAGAGTGGGCTAGATGGACTGATGGGCTGACTTGGAATAAACACAGCCTCCTACCTGGTTTAAATATGGAAAAGTGAGGGTATTTATCCCAAAATTTTTCAAGGTAAGGGAGTCTCTGTGAGGTTATCCTGGTTTTATCTTCATAAAGATAAAAGGAAACTTCCGTAAAGCTTTCATATTTTTTAATCAAGTTTTACTAAAGAGGTTTAAAAAAACAGAAGACTGAATCAACTTTGGGCAGGGGAGTGCTCTGATCACCAGAAAGTGGGGGTTGAACTGTTTTCATGTCCCCTTTTGTGCCAGGGACCCCCTGCTTGCCTGCCACAGGATCGCAGCATGGTGCAGACAATTCTCTGCATACAGTGGAGAAAGACCCACCATGTCTGTACATACTGCCCTGCCCCAATCATGGAAAAAGCAGTGCGGTTCTTTGTAGTGGACATGATTTGTACCAGGAACAGTGTGCACTAAGCATTCCCCCTGCTTTGCATCCCAGAGATTCACTCCCATGGTCTTTTCTTTCCACTCACTTTATGGGATTAATGGTGGTTAAAAAACAACAACAACCTAAAGTCGAGTAGGGGTCAGAGTTCAAAAATGTCTTTAGCATCTGTTCCAAAGATGTATGAATATTTAATGGGTTAATTAAAATGCTTTTGTGCCTGCACATCAGAACAATGATAACAAAGATGTATGGACCAGAAGAATCAAACATTGTAGAAGAAGTGCAGAAATAAGCCTGAACCCGCCTCGATAAGGCCTAACCCTAACAAAATATAAAACAATAAGCCCTAACGCTAATAAAAAATAAACCTAGCATTCAGTCGAATGGAACAAGCCTTCATTAAAATCACGCTATGTACTGGAATGGCATCATGAGGTATTTTAGGCTGAGCAGTAGTGAATGGCCCATGAACATAAGAAATTCCCATGATGTTTTACACTAGGAGCAACAGTCGTTCATGAAGCCTTCTTCTCTTACATACTCATGGAATGTTTTGCTCAAGGGGTTTAAAGAAAAGAAGAGAGAATTAAAATAGGGCTGTGGAGACTATTTGGCGTATTCAAATAGTTGTGCTATTATGCAAGTGAACTCCCATCTGATCTTGCCTACCTTCCTGAATGGAGATGGTTCCTTCCGCACATGGAGCGCAAGCATAGCAGCATGGTGGCTCTCCTTCTTGGACCTCCTTGGCATATCCAGGGTGACAGCTCTCAGTGCATCTGGAATGAGGCACGGTCTAGCAGCAAAGAGAAGGAGCATGAAGGAAAACAGTGTTATGAATATGTGTGCCTATGGAAATGAGTCCTTCAATATAGGCAAGACTCAACAGGGTTTCTACCACTTGTGCCCCTAAGTGAAATAGCGAAGTGATCCCAGGTCCTTGTTTCAGGGAAGCACTGTTTATGCATCACAACATCTCATGGAAGTTTTTGGTTTGTCTGTTTCAAAATGTATATACTACCTATACTATACACGTGCTCAAGCCAATATAAAAACTGACGGGGAAACGTATGACAATGAAATAAACTAAAAGACAATCCTAGAATATCAGAAATTTCAAGCAACAGCAGTAAAAGAACAAGCTTCAAAACATGTGCATGCAATAACAGTGAACAATAGAGGGAGGGAGATGAGCTATTTGTGGGAGGACAGGCACCGCCATTGAAAAGGTCTTTCCTCTTCTCTTTTTTGATCTTCAGTGGCAAGGCAGAAGGCAAAGGATCAGAGGCCTCATGGCACAGCTGGAGATGGAAAGGCATTTTAAAAAGCGGGGGCTACCTGGTAGATTTAGAGACAGTTAGCGGGGTACATGATTGTTTTATATCCCCTAACCAAGTTCAGCACCTTTGATAACTCTTTTATAGTCCTGGATGGTTCTGACTCAAACCCAGAATGGATCCACAACCCCACTGAAATCAGAGCCACCAGCCTCCACTCTACCAAACCACAGAATACATTGAATTACATGAATAAAAGAATTGTGTAAAAAACAACAATTCAACACAAAAGGATGGCCACATGAAAATCCCTTTCAAATAATAAAAAGGCCTCTTGAAACAGAAAGAACCTCCTGCTTGAGACTCATGGCAGACCAACATCTGCAGAGACATTGCCACACAACAAAATGTGTGTTTTGTTCTTTCCTGCCAGTTGGCACCAGCCGAATCACAGCTGGTCATGCCACTTGGAGGAGGCCTCATCAGATGCTCTAAGACAACATATCCCAGAGTCATGCGCAAGATGCCATTTTTGTGAGGGCTGTTAACCACTTCAGTCTGAACCCGGAATCCCCAGCATGTCTGGGTGCTTTGGTCCAAAGTGGTGCAGTTCTGGAGCAGGCAGGTCAGGATCAGGCCGAAGCACTCCAATATGGGTTGGATCACTCTGAAGAGCTTTGGGGTGCTTCAGCCCTATGTGGACAGCAACCCCACCCTGCTGTGTGAGCCCCTCACTCCTGACCTGGTCTCCAGGGGATCACATGCAGCCATCACTCTCTTGGAGGGAGTTGCATTTCCTTTCAAAATGGTGATTCTTCTTCTTCCAGTAAGAAGAAATACCATTTTAAAAAATAAATAAAAGATGACTCCCTTGCAGAGGCCAATGGGTGCGAGCACTCCCGACAGATGCAGGTCAGGAGTGGGTTTCTGTGGGGGTGCCAACAACAATGTGTGTGTGGGGTCACTCTCAGCGGGGGTTTTCCCATTCTGCTTTGGGTCTCTATATGTTGCTTCAGATCTGGAGAAGTGGGACAACCCAGTTTCAGGGGAGATTGAGGCGGGTTCGGGCCAATTCGAGTCCTCTAAATTGATGTCTGTATTAAGTTGGTTGGAGTGTGCACAGCCCTAATTTTTGCTACCCTGACCCTGGGGGGCTTCAAATGTATCAGCACCTTAATCTGCATTCTGAAGCTGAGTGTGAGCCAAAGAAGCTCTTTCAAAGCAAATGTGGTGCTGTCTCTCTGCCCTGCCCCAGTTGTCCGCCAGCACCCGTATATCCGGCTGCTGGCGGAGCCGGCCGGCGGCTCCACAGAATCGCTGCGGAGAACAGCTGGCCGGCCAGGATTCCGGGGGGGGGGGAAGGAGCGCCTCCAACCCCAGTGAGGATTCTTGGGGGAGGGACGGAACGCCTCCCCCCGCACCATCAGCATAATCCCCGAAAGGTAAGTGATTTTCGTACATCCCTAATTCACCCACCCTTCCTAGAACTGCATGAGATGTGTCTGAAGGGGTGGGCATTATTGTGCTCCAACCCTTTGTTTTTCCTGGAAAACTCAGGGTTGTCAGTGTGGCAACCTGCAGAGGAGAACCCTGAACCACAATGCTTTCACGTTATAAAGTATTGCTCCACAGAACATATGGGGAGGATGGGCATCTCCTCCCAAATGTCACCTTGGCTCTGGCTCCAAAGTGTACTGCCCCAACTGGGCGTTGTGTTAGTTCTTATAGTCTCCCCCTTGTCGCTGCACTTAGAATCCATACCACCTCTTTTACCTCAATCCAATTCTACCCATAGTGGGGCCATAACTCAGCAGTAGAGGACCTGATTTACATGCACAAGGTCCCAGGTTCAATCCCTGGCATCTTCTGGTAAGGCTGGAATACCTCTGGCCTGAAACCCTGGAGAGCTGTTACCAGTCAGTGTCAACAATACTCAGTTAGATGACCCCATATTTTTGGAGGCAGCTACCTACGTTGACCCTTGAACTCAGTATGAATTGGGGTACCGAATAACTGACTGGATAGACATGTGGTCTAACACATGTTAAGTAGCTGGGGAGTAGGGGGACACACACAACAAAGGGCAGATATTATTAGAGCTTAACAGAAGTCACAAGACAATAATTGGACACGAATCCTTTCCCCTACCTCATTAAAATATCTGGGCCAAACAATGGCTTCCTGGTTAATGGTGAGTTTCATCTCTCGAGATGCCTGTCTCTTCACACTCCCAACATTCACTCCAGCACGAGACTCATTAGGAAACATCACCCAATTCATAATATCAAAGTCAGCTGCCAGTTCCCCAGTCTTATCCAGATACAATCTGCTCATGGAGGTATTAGAAAACTGGATTTCTCTCAAGAAAGTGTGAAGCTAGAATGACAGAGAAAATGGCCTGGATTTAGAAATCATGAAAATGTAGTCCATAACTTAGGCCTCATCACTTTGAGATGTGATCTTCCATGTTCAGTGCACATCCCCTCTGGGCTCAGAATGCCATTCTTTGGCTGTTCACAATCACAACCAGAGTTGTCAGAATAATCCGCAATAAATTCAAAAGGGTTCATATTTAACAGATGGCTTTTCACACAGATTAGGAAACTTACAGAACATCTGTTTTTTTACATTGGGTGGAGAGGAGGTGCAAGTGCACGTTAGGGATGTACGCAAGGTACTTACCTTTCCAGGGATTATGCTGATGCTGGGGGGGAGGTGTTCCGTCCCTCTCCCCAGAATCCTGGCTGGGGAGGGAGGCACTCCATTCTTCCCCCCCAGAACCCTGGCCGGCTGGCTCCACTCTGCAGGGATTCTGCGGAGCCACCGGCTGGCTCCGCCAGCCGCCGGACATCCGGCCGCTGGCTAGCAGGGACGTAAATGACGGCGTAGATGCTACGCTATTTGCGTTCACCGTATTTTCGTTTTCTTAGTCTAGGTAAATGTTTATGTAGATTAAGACATGCCAAAATAAGGAACGCAAATGGTGGCGCCTATGGGCGCCACCATTTGAGTATGCACATTTTTGTTTTAAATCAGCCGTGATAGGCTACGTAAACATTTACGTAGCCTATTACAGTGTTTTTTTAAAAAATCTATCCATGATAGGCTACGTAAATCTTTATGTAGCCTATCACTTCTTTTGTTTTGTTTTGTTTTTTTTACCTGGAAATGGTGGCGGTAGCAGCCGGTCGGAAGACCGGCTGCCGCATCCACCGCGGCCGAACCGCCACTGGAGCTGCTGCAGGAGCCGCCGCCACCAGGAAGATCTGTCTAAGGTGAGTCCCGTCCCGTGGGGGGTGTGGGGCGGGGGGCTGTTCCGCCACTGATTTTAGGGGGCCGAATGTGCTGGCATTTGGCCTCCCCGAGATCTGTGGTGGAACTTTCGTACATCCCTAGTGCACATTAGTACAAACTGCGCCTTTGAAAATGACCAAAATTCTCAATCAAAAAAGTGCATCCCATCAATGAACTGATGGCAGAACTAAAGATGCCTGATTACATGCAGAGATTTTAAAACAATCCCTGCACATTCCTACTCATAATGAAGGTACCAGACATGTTCAGTGATCATGCTTAGCCATAATGCTTAAGGAATGTCTGCTAACTTTGGTGGCTTAGCATGTCGTGTGTTTGTGTGTGTGTGTGGTGGGGAAACCACATTCCCCATTGTTAATAAGCCAGGAGTCCTTTCATGCCACTGAAGATGGGATGCTCACAAAACACATCAAGAAGATAGCCAGATAACAATGGAGAGGTGATGGTTACCAAAATGAAAATAACATTGGTGGAAAAGGTCATATATCCTCTGGGATGCCACAGCTCAAGAGATCAAAGAATGATCACCAAATCTTAATTTCTGAAACCACCGTTGCATGTATCAGAAGAACTGGAGTGCAGTACCTCCAACACCAGTGTAGAAGGCCCAGAAGGATACAGGGGTTGGTGGTAGAATAATAGAATAAATAGGGATGTCAGAGAATTTCTCCACGAATCTTGGGCAGGCCGAATGCCAGCGCATTCGGCCCCCCGAAATTGGTGGAGAAACAGTCTGCCCCCCCTGACCCCCCCGGGATGGGACTTACCTTGTGCGAATGTGCTCGACGTACGGGCGGTTTTTTTTTTTAAAAAAAAATGTCAGACGTGATAGGCTACGTAAAGATTTACGTAGCCTATCACGGTGTTTTTTTAAACTTAGCCGTGATAGGCTACATAAATCTTTACGTAGCCTATCATGTCTTTTTTTTTTTTTTAAGTGGAAATGGCGGTGGCAGCCGGTCGGAAGACTGGCCGCCGCCACCGGAGCTGACGCCAGAGCCGCTGCCGCCAGGAAGATCTGCCCCAGGTAAGTCTCGTCCCGGGGTGGGGGGAGGCAGACCGTTCCGCCACTGATTTCGGGGGGCCAAATGTGCTGGCATTCATCCTTCCCGAATCCGTGGTGGAATTCTCTGACATCCCTAGCTCTGAACATGCTCCCACCATGGTTTGTATGCGATTTTGGACCTTCTGAAGCAGCTCTGCTTTGCTTCAAGCTGATTCATTCATTTCTCTTCAGATCCCAATCCCAAGCGAGATTTGGATATCCAAATCATTCTGATATGACATTTTCTCATTGACTGGCATTGAAAAATAGAAATGGCTGTCAGGTTTAGAGTTTTCATGCTAAACACATGGAATCTGGGAACCTGGCATCCCCCATTGAGGGGATTCCACCTGCCAAATTTCAGACAGTCTGGCAAAGTAGTTGTTGTGCTAGGCACTGCTACAATGTGCTTTTCTCAGAAATACAAACCAAACTCAGAAGGGATAATAATCCGAGAAGTTAGTTGTTGGAGTGGAGGAGGTCACTGTCCCTGATCTCTGCTGTAGCTTTCTTGGAAGTGCCACATCAAGCAGGGACCTCTGAGCACTGCAACTTGCTTCCGCATTCAGCTGCCCCACTACACCAGCACACGCTATCTGGACTGGGGGAGGGCCTGACTGCCTGCCAGTGCTGAGAATCCCAGCCACACCTCGTCCACCTCTGCCCCTGCCAACAAGACTCCAAAGATGCCTCATATTGGGCTTGCTTGCTTTGCAACACAGTGCAGTTTTGAATTATTCAAGTAATAGATGTTAATGGTTGTAGTGCTTTACACTTTTTTTTTGGAAATGTGGACTGTATAGTGCTTTGGCACAGGCTGTTTACTTGTGAACAACACAAGCACACAAACAGAGAGGGGGAGATGAAAAGGAAAGCAAATGCTGGACTGCCTACAATCAAGGAGGGAGGATAACAGAAGACAGCAGGGTTTTTAACTGTTGTTGTTTTTGTTATTGTTTAAGGGAAATGTGATCAAAAATGGGAAAAGAAGAAAGGAATAAAGGAATGGAGGAGTGTGGGGGTGGGTGGAGGAGAGCCAAGAAAAAGGACAGGAGAGTAGTGTGTATGTGTGTGTGTGTGTAAAAAATGTAGACAGAATGAAAGTAAGGGCAAACAAAAGATTGAGAACTGAGAAGGGTGGGGTGGAAGTTAAAGAAAGAGGAAAGGGAAGGAAAAGGAATGTTATTTTTATTGTTGTTTTTTTTCCTTTTTAAAATAAACAATCAAGAAAAGAATGAAGCTCCCCACTATTAGAGAAGGGGGAGAGGAAAGACAAAGGACCGGGCCTAGAAAGAGGGAAACTGAAACTCCGTATTCCATATTTTTCAAGTTTTTTTTTTTTTTTAAATCAAGGAACTACAATTGAAAGAAAGAAAAAAATGAAAAAGAATAGTTGGATTGGGAAGGAAGAAGAAAGTACAAGCACAGACACACCATATGGATTTAGCCAAATGTCCCAAACAACACGTCGTAAACCCAAACCACCACCTAATCAGTGCTCTCTCTCTCTCTCTCTCTCTCTCTCTCACACACACACACACACTCTCACACACACACGCTGAAATAAAAGCAGGCTGATCTCTCCAATGTATCCACTCCAATACTGCCCCCCCCTCCGCCACCACTGTCATTGACTGGAGACTGCTGGGTTACACTCTGCCCTCATTTGGCAATTAGAGTTGCCATTCGCCAAGGCTCATCATTTCCCCTTCTGCCTCCCCCTCTTCTCCCTCTCCCATATCTTTTGCAAGTTACTAGTTTTTGGAGACAGACTGTCTCCACTTGAGAATGCATAAGAATGCCTCCGGAGATCCAAGTGGGACTGAGGAGCCTTGGCAATAAGCTGCTTCGCTTCGGGCCACCTCGGCACTATTCCGACCCACTTCGGAGGACGGCGAGGCACCTCCAAAGCAGCCCACTTTGCTTCATTATTCAGGACTCAGTCCGAAGATGTGCACAGCCTTCTCCAAAACCATAGAGTCCAGACAATGTTTAAAAACAAATGGTCACACTACGGTTGAGTACAGACACGGAAGTTGGAGGGAGCCAAGAACAAGGACAGGAGAGTAGTGTGTGTGTGTGTGTGTGTGTGTGTGTATAAAATCTAGACAGAATGAAAGTAAGGGCAACGAAATGGTTGAGAATTGAGAATGGTGGGGTGGAAGTGAATGAAAGAGGTAATGGAAGGCAAAGGAAAGTAGTTGTTATTGTATTTTTCCTTTTTAAAATAAAGAGTCAAGAAAAGAATGAAGTGTAAAACCTATTAGAGAAGGGGGAGGGGAGAGACAAAGAACCAGGCACAGAAAGAGGGAAACTGAAACTCCGTACTTTTCAAGGGTTTGGTTTTTAAATCAAGGATCTACAACTGAAAGAAAGAAAAAACGAAAAAGAATAGTTGGATTGGGAAGGCAGAAGAAAGTACAAGCACACACACACCATATAGATATAGACAAATCTCCCTAACAACATGTCATAAACCCAAACCACCACCTAATCATCTCTCTCTCTCCCCCCCACCTCTGACACACACACACACACACACACACACACACACACTGAAATGAAATGAAAGCAGGCTGATCTCTCCAATTTATCCACTCCAATATTGCCCCCCCCCCGCCACTCCATGACTATCACTGATTGGAGACTGCTGGGTTACACTCAGCCCACATTTGGCAACTAGAGCTGCCATTCGCCAAAGCTCACCATTTCCCCCTCCCACCTCCCCCTCCTCTCCCCCTCCCATATCTCTTACAAGTTGCTTAGGGGTGGACGAAAGTCACTTACCTGTCCTCGAAGGACGTTCGCGGTGGGGGGGAGGCGCTTCGCTGGTCCCCCCACGAAGTTCAGGCTGGGGGGGGAGGCTTCCCGCCTCGGCCTGGCCGAAATTCAGGCTGGGGAGGAGGCTTCACGCCTAGCCCGGCGCGAAATCGGAAGTTTTTTTTTTAAAAAAAAAACACCCCCTGATAGGCTACGTGACGATTGACGTAGCCTATCACAGCTGACTTTGCAAATCTAGCCATGATAGGCTACGTGAATCATCACGTAGCCTATCAGGGGGCGTTGTTTTTTTTTTCTTTCATTGCAATGGCGGCGGCGGCAGCCGGTCGAAAGATTGGCTGCCGCTCCTGCCCCGCTCGAACACCCGCCGAACCGCCAGCCGGACCCGCCGCCGGGAGGGACATTCGGCGAAGGTAAGTCCCATCACGGGGGGGGTGCGGGGGGCGGGGGGGTGCGGAGGATTTCTCCCCGAAACTTGTTCGGGGGGCCGAACACGTTGGCGCTCGGCCCCCCGAAGTTTCGGGGAGAAATTCTCCTCCAACCCTAAGTTGCTACATTTTGGAGACAGACTGTCTGTGCTTCAGAAGGCATCAGAATTCCTGTGAAGATCCAAGTGGGACCCAAGAGCCTTGGCTCCAACAGCCCCCCCCCCCATGGCTCCCAGCTTGCCTCGCAAGGTCAGCCAAGTGAGCTGACCCCCCCCCTCCAAAAGGGCCTAAGTGCTGGAGTCCTCAGCACACATGGGCCCAGCATGCAAGCCATTGTCTCTTTGCAAGGAGGAGATGGCTAGAGAGGCTGGGGGACTGAGGAGCCTTGGTGATGAGCTGCTTCGCTTCCGGGCACCTTGGTGCTATTCCGATCGACTTCGGATCACAGCGAGGCACCTCTGAAGCAGCCCACTTTTCTTCATTATTCGGGATTCAGTCCAAAGATGTGTACAGCCTTATCCAAAATCATCGAGTCCGGACAATGTTTCAAAACAAATGGTCACGTGACTGCTCCCTTACGAACACCAGGCACTACCCCCTCACATCAGGATGCATTAACCACTCGGGATGGATGGACTGACCTTTGTCCAAGGCATAGTGGAGCTCCAAGAGCCCCCCCCCCCAGCCTCCCAACATGCCTTGCAAGTGAGCTGCTCCCTCCAAAAAAGCTCTTAACTGCTGGAGTCCTCAGCACACAAGGGCCCAACACGCAAGCCATCACCTCCTCTCAAGGAGGAGATGATTAGAGAGGCTGGGGTGCTGAGGCCTCATCCAGACCATGCCAGCTGTTAAGGGCTTCCTCGACAGCTGACAGGGCAAGATTAGGCCTCAGTGCTGTATATGCCCCAGCCACACTTGCCATCTCCTCCTTGCAAGGAGGAGATAGTGAGAGCGGTTGGGGTGCATGTGGTGAGAACTGGCCTCCCAGATGAAGGTGGTCCTTGTGACATCCCCATTTACCACAGGCTGCACCCACCTTTTATTAGGAGGACATGCAATCAGGCAAGTTGCTGCATGCTGTGGACTTCATACGACCACGATAACAGAAATGGATCCCACTGGATCTTCCACAACAAAAACATTAAGTCAAGAAATTGTATCCTCACGGTGCTTCACAAAACAACAACTGCTTCTCGATGGGTCTGGGGCTTCATTTGTAAGGGATCTTTGGAGGAGGGAAGCTACTTGAGCATGTGACGGTGGCAGAAAACAGGGTCTACTGGCTGCCCGCACTGCCATGCAGGAGGAACAATTATGTGCTCTAACCCATCTTTCGTGATCTTCATCATAAGTCTTTATGGAGGTGTTGCCAAAGGAAAAGGGAATACCTGCCAGGGCTGCAGCCTTTGACGTTCCTGCCTTTCTCCTTCACCCACCATCAACATGCGCTTTGGTCGGGATGAATATGAAGCATGTAAGGCATGGGCCACAGCTTGGATGCTGCTATAAGTAACGTAGCTGTCCTGAGACAGGGCTCTCTCGATCTTCTCCTGGGGCAGTGTCACCTGTTGCTCTTTCTCTCTGCAACCTGTCCAAATTTTCATGGACAAAATATGCATTGAACTGAAACACTCAAAGGTTTCATCCCAAAACAGTTCCAGAGAAGAGGAGACTGGCTCATAGTGGTCATATTTTGTCATTATTCTAGTCTTCATTATGAAGGACAAAGAACCATGGAGGAAATGGAAGTAATAAGGTTTCTGAGACATGTTGAAGTCCATGTCCTGAAAAGCTGGTGTGATCCAGAGTTTTGCCCCAGTCGGTTTCTTTTCAAGTCTGCTTTGTATGAACATCAATGGAAAACACCCATAGTGGGAGTCCGCATAGTAAACAATGACCTTCACTTCTTTTCCCAAGAAAGAAAGGTCAATCTGGAATATTTGAAGTAAGATATTTCGTGGTAGCCTTTTTGAGAAAGCGACACAAATCCCACTGCTGATCATCAGGGGTGTCAAGGCACCCAGGAACCTCTCCCCATTCTCAGTGTCTGGAGCAAAGAGACCGACCCACGTCCATTGGAAAAACAGGAGCAGCTGGACGATCCCAGGGTACTGGGTTTCTTCCTTTGGGGCCATGCGGTAGACAAAAGGGAACTGAGTTTTGTCATTATCAACTGGCGTAACAATGCCATAACTGATCTAGGGAGCAAAGAAAAGTAAGAGGCGGTAGCTTAGTATCAGTTTGTTTTGTGGATGAAGGTCAAATATTTTTGGCTAAAATGGAAGGAGGATTATGTAACCCGGCTTGGGTTCCTTGAAGAGGAAAAAAGGCAGGATATAAATGTAATAAATAAATAAATAAATAAATAAATATATAAATAAATACATAAATAAATAAATAGTATCTAGCTCAATGCCTTTCACTATGACGTGATATATGTGGAGGGGGAGGGCAAAAATATCTCAAGCTTCATTTGTGGCGAAAAATAAGGAAGGCAAATCGTGGCGGCCATAGCCGCCGCCATTTGCATATGCATTTTCTTTTTTTACCCAGCCATGATAGGCTACGTAAATCTTTACGTAGCCTATCACGTCCCTGTAAAAAAACAACCTCCAGACTGCAAATGGCGGTTGTGGCAGCCGGTCGGAAGACCAGCTGCAGCAGCTGCTGCCGCCGAAGCCGCCTACGGAGCCGCCGCTGCTGCCGAAGCCGCCTCCGGAGCCGCCGCTGCCCAGAACATCCGCCCCAGGTAAGTCTTGTCCTCAGGGTATCTGTGGGGGGGCTGGGGGGCAGGGGGGCAGCCCGTTCTGCCACGGTGTTCTGGGGGCCAAATGCACTGGCATTCAGCCTCACCGAGATCCCTGGCGGAATTCTCTGAAATCCCTAACCTGGACCATGGTTTCGTGCTGGATCGACTCTGTGGGAAAGGCATTGGAAGAACTGTGTTACATCAGTTTCAGTCTGACCTACAGGGCTGATTTGAGAGAGTAATGTTGGGTGTCCATTCCTTGACCGCTTGGCAAGTGAGCTACAGGGTTCCACAGAGCACCAACTTGTCCCCAATATTGCTCAACATCTGTATGAAATCACTGGCAGTGGTCATGAGGAGATTTGGAACAGTTCAGAATTCAGGAGCTCAGCTAATGTTGGGACCTGACCCTCTTCAGCATGCTACCCCTTTGTTGAGGGAACTGCTCTACCTGCCTATTTGATGCCAGGTCAGATTTAAGCATTTTTTTCATTAGTGTCCAAAGAACTAAGCAGCTTGGGACCAGAATACCTGCAAGAGCACCTTCTCCCTTTCCAACCTGCCTGATGACTCAGCTCATCGGGGGGGGCATGTCCTGGTGGTTCCCCATGGACTTATGGCCTGATTGGAGTCCACCCAGAGAAGAGCCTTCAGTGTGTTGGCCCCCTTTCTCTGGAACTCCCTGCCTCTGGAGGTCAGGCAGGCACGAACATGGTGCGGTTCCCTGAAATCATCTTTATTTCAGGATACCATCCTTGGCTGACCAGCCACAATTGTATTGTGATTATGTTTCTTTCCCCCCTCTCTTTTTTTATAAAATAATTTTTAACATGGAGTGTTACTCTTTTATCTTATCTTTCAACTTTTATTGTTCACCACTCCAGAATCTCTCTAAATGTGGAGTGAAATATAAATGTAAATAAATAACTACAGAAATAACCACAGAAATAACTACAGAAATAAAAACATGAAGGCTGTGCCTTCAACAGAGAGATGGGGGACAGCATACCTTCTGGGGCAGAATCATGGCAGTGGTCATGTGGGGGCTGCAAAAACTGCTGGGGAGGGTTCTCGTTCTTGTCAGCCACTACTGTTTTCTGCGACATCTGCATAGGAGAGCCATTCGAGACATGATTCAAGGTGCAATCCTATACAGATGGATGGGCCCTCAGACATCTGCTGAAGTCAGAAGCAACCTCTGATCCAATGCAGGGCAGAACCAGCTGAGAGAAGGGGATTCCCTCCGTGCTGCACTTTGCGTTAGATGGAGTTTTTCACACATCAATGTAAGGCATCGGGAGGGGGCAGGAACTGGGCTGGGGATCACATAGAAAGCTGTCCAGTACAGCTTCCGTGGTCTCCTGCCATCCCTACCCCCAGGGATGCCCAGTCTCCCATCCCAGAGCTCCACCACTGCCACGACTCACCTCCAACACACACTCGAGACAAACCTTATGACCAGGAGGCACAAGCCTCATTACTTGACCATTACTGGTCAAGTAATGAGGAACACCTCATTACTTTGAATGAGTTCAAATCTCCAGGGCCAGATGAACTGCATCCTAGAGTCATAAAGGAACTGGCAGAAGAGCTCTCAGAACCGCTGTCTATTCTCTTTGAGAAATCATGGAGGACCGGGGAAGTGCCAGATGACTGGAGGAGGGCTAACGTTGTCCCTATCTTCAAAAAGGGTAAAAAGGAGGAACCTGGGAACTACAGACCAGTCAGTCTGACATCAATCCCTGGGAAAATTCTGGAGCAGATCATAAAGCAATCCATCTGGAAGCACCTTGACAACAATGCAGTGATTACTCGAAGCCAACATGGATTTGTCAAAAACAAGTCCTGCCAGACAAATCTGATCTCATTTTTTGATCAAGTCACCTCCCTTGTAGACCGTGGGAATGCTGTAGACATCATATACCTCGACTTCAGCAAAGCTTTCGACAAAGTGCCCCATGATATCCTGATGAGCAAACTAGCTCGAAGTGGGCTAGATGAAACAACGATCCGGTGGATCCACAGTTGGCTACAGAATCGGACTCAAAGAGTGCTTATCAATGGGACCTTCTCAAGCTGGGGAGAGGTAACGAGTGGGGTACCGCAGGGCTCAGTCCTGGGCCCAGTGCTCTTCAATATTTTTATTAATGACTTGGAGGAGGAGGTGCAGGGAATGCTGATCAAATTTGCAGATGACACAAAATTGGGAGGGATAGCTAATACTTTGGAAGACAGAAACAAAATTCAAAGTGATCTGGATAGACTGGAGTGCTGGGCAGAAAACAACAGAATGACATTTAATAGGGACAAATGCCAAGTTCTGCACCTAGGAAAAAGAAACCAAATGCACAGTTACAAGATGGGGGATACGTGGCTCAACCACACTACGAGCGAGAAGGATCTTGGAATTGTCGTCGATCACAAGCTGAATATGAGCCAACAATGTGATGTGGCTGCAAAAAAGGCAAATGCTATTTTGGGCTGCATTCATAGAAGCATCGCTTCCCAATCCCGGGAAGTACTAGTTCCCCTCTACTCAGCACTGGTTAGGCCTCATCTGGAGTACTGTGTCCAGTTCTGGGCACCACACTTTAAGAAGGATGCAGACAAGCTGGAGAGGGTTCAAAGGAGGGCAACAAAGATGATCAGGGGACTGGAAACAAAGCCCTATGAAGAGAGACTGAAAGAACTGGGCATGTTTAGCCTTGAGAAGAGAAGACTGAGGGGAGATATGATAGCGCTCTTCAAGTACTTGAAAGGTTGTCACAGAGAAGAAGGCCAGGATCTCTTCTTGATCATCCCAGAGTGCAGGACACGGAATAATGGGCTCAAGTTACAGGAAGCCAGATTCCGACTGAACATCAGGAAAAACTTCCTGAGTGTCAGAGCAATACGGCAATGGAACCAATTACCTGGGGAGGTGGTGGGCTCTCCCACACTGGAGGCCTTTAAGACGAGGCTGGACAGCCATTTGTCAGGGATGCTCTGACTTGGATTCCTGCATTGAGCAGGGGGTTGGACTCGATGGCCTTGTAGGCCCCTTCCAACCCTACTATTCTATGATTCTATGATTCTATTGTAAGCACTGAAGAGTGAGGGCTGAACCTGTCCCCTGCCAATTCACACCTGTGGGATTTTGTAGATGCTTGACATGGATGAAATGTGGAGGGAGAGGTCTGATTCAGCCCCTTCAAGGACGGCCAGCAAGTGATTCTTCCTCCCGCAGCTGTAATGTGGAATGTTGCTTTCGCCCCCAGCAAGGAGCTGCAGCATGGCGTAGGAGGTGGCTCTTCCATCGAAGAAGGACTTGTAGATGTTGTAGCCCAGGGTGATGTTGGGTAAGAGCCTGGGGTTCTGGTTGATCTCCTGAATGGCAAACATGAAGGACAGGATGTGCCAGTGCTTTGTCGTTTGGAAACTGGAAAGCAATAAATAAATGAAAACTAAATGCAATACCTCTTGCTGTCATTCTCCACTGAATGAAAAAAACCTTTCCTTCCTTCATATCCCTATATCCTTTTCTTACAATTTTAATCTCAGAAGAGCCATCATCACATAATGCTTTAGCTGTCCATACGGGCAGCAAACATACCTGTGTTGCAAAGTAATTGAGAATCCATTTACCTGCTAAAAGAAAAGGTGGGTATATTTGTACCCCACTCCTTGAGAAGGGATGTTGGCAGATTTCAAGGATGAAGGATCTAGCTGTCTGTCTGTCTGTCTGTCTGTCTGTCTGTGTATATTTAGATAGATGATCTCTCTCTCTCTCTCACACACACACACACACACACACACACACCTTTTGTTAAGGCTTATCAGTAAAAACAATCATTCTATCATGTAACATCATAATAGCGGTGTGGTATCATTCAGAACGGTTTCACCAATGTTTTTGAAATTTACAGGTTCCAGAAGAAGTGTTGCATTTACATGCCATGAAATTTCCAAGTCTATTGGTGAACTATTGTAAGAGAAACAGCAGCATGAAGAGAAACAAAAAGCAAGCAAACAAACCAGCAAACCCCTCTGTCTGTCCAAAGTGACTTGGAGAGTATGTTTCAGCTACCTTTTTTGGATCAGAGTTTGTGGAAAAAGAAAAACCTTCTTTAAAGTCTAAAAGATTGATGCTTTCCTATTCCTTATGTGTTGGGAATGGTGGATTTTTTTTAAAAAAAATAGCCCCTTTTAACTTATATGCAGGTATAAGGAGGGGGAGCCAGAGATTAACAGTGCCCTCTTATCCATGCCATTTCAGTAGACATAAATAAAAATAACAATTCTTTTATTACTAAAAAAGGGGCTGAATCAGATTTTACATCTGGTTTGAGTTCAGCTTCACTGTCTCCTTTCCCCAAGATCATAACATCATAATAGTGGTGTGGTATCATTCAGAACGGTTTCACCAATTTTTTTGAGATTTACAGGTTCCAGAAGAAGTGTTGCAGTTCCATGCCATGAAATTTCCAGGTCTATTGGTGAACTACTGGGAGAGAAACAGCAGTATAAAGAGAAAAAGGAAACAAAGAGACCAATTATTTTATTATTACCTACGAAGTCCTTATAATGACTTATAAGGTCTGCTTCTTCCTGCCTTTATAGTTCTAAGTGTTTCAAGATATTTTACTTCTGGTTTGAGTTCAGCTTCACACTCTGCTTTCCCTCAAATTATCTTTAAAATTAAATCAATTCTCTTTTAGCTTTGCAACTTTTGTTACTGAATATCACCCCTAGAGACTTAGAAGTGAGTAATATGGCGAAGGGGGAGTCATAGCTTAACAGTGCCCTCTTATCCATGCTCTTTCAGTATGCATAAATAAAAATAACAATTATTTCATTATTACCTACATAGTGCTTATAATGTTTACGGCATTTGTGTTAAGTGCTCGGGAACGTTGCCTCAAAGAAAAGCTGGGTCCCACTCATTTTACTCACTGGAAATCACATCAAAGTGGAAACTGAAAACGAAGCATTCTTTAACGCTTCTAGAAGGATCACCATTTTTCCAGTTAGTACTCACACAACCTGTAGAACCTTGAAAGGGGGCTTATGGACACTTGCTTTTGCCACCTTAGCTCACTGCAGACAGTATATTCAAAAACACAGCCCCTCAGCTGAGTCTGGTGCCCCTGAATGCTCAATCTGCCCCCCCTGGCATCCTCCCTTGCTACCTGAAGGATCATCTCCTCCCATATTCACTTGCCCAGACCCTGAGGTCAGCTCCAGCAGTTTGACAGATTTTGTCTGGTTTTTTTCCCCACTTGAGTTACATGGGTACTTTGGAGGATCATTTCTCCTGTTTGTACAGCATCTCTTGGAAAACAGTCTGTCATCTTTCATAAGGAAGAAGGTGCAGAATATACTATGCCACAGAAAACTATAAGGCATTTCGAGGTTTCTTCCCCATTTTAAGCCGGCATTCAAATAAAAACGAATTTCCACACAAGCCACTCCAGATCTGGATGGACAAAATTTGGAGACACATTATGGAGATACTTAATTCTCCTATTTCTAATAACCTAAATGAACAGATCACCAAAAAGATGACCAAGGGCTTTGGTTCATTGCCATCCCATAAGCCTTTTCTCCATTATAGGGAATCTATGCACAAAACACAAAACAAACTCAACTGGGGTTTGGCTTGAATCTCTTCTAACGCAGGAGCAACCACAGGCTTCTGAAGTCTTGATTCAGAGACCTGATGATACTGAATGACAGGAACTACACTCCTGCCCAGCAGAACCTGTTCCGCAGTGACCCTCTGGGATTCTGCCCAGTTCACCCACTTCTTTCATGTCTCTTCAGAATAAACAGGGCCATCAAGCATTCATTCATGCTGGACTTAATCTTTGACCAGCAGAAGCATTTCAGAGGAGGTTTTGGGAAACTCCATTCCAGAGCAGATCCTGTCTGTGTGAGGCAGGAGTCCCTGCAACTCTGACCCAAGGACTCTTTCATTGTAATTTTTATTCTGATTTGAGAGGCCATATGCTGTATCCTCTGCTGACGAACTTCCCAGGGCATTCTGAGGAAAGATTGGTCATTCACTGCTTTGGGAAAAGTCAGATATCTCAACAAAGAGGTGGCTAATTATTTTGTAATAGCAATGCAACTAAGCACTCAGGGGATTGTATTAGCTAAACTGAAGACATTGTATCCCTGTGTCTGGTTTTTATGTCTTGTATTTTATCTTGAATGGGTCTAACGCTCATTACACACACACATACACACACATACCCCTTTCTTATTCAGAAGTAAATTCCACAGAATGCAGTATGATTTACTTTCAAGTTCTGTCGTCGATAAGGGACAAAGGTGCTCAGCCTTAAGAAAGGGCCACAACTATTTCCCTGCAATTATTCTGGAGAGGGAACCTCTGTGTGGACATCTGCATTTGGACCACTCCCAAGAAAGAACCTCCCCAGCTCCAGCCTGTGTCTTAGCACAAAATTTGAAAGCAAAGAGGCTGCTCGTTCTTTTGGCTGAAACAATGCAGGGGAACGCCATCGATCCAGTCATATGTGAGCGTATTGAACTAAATGGTGCCTTCCCTTTAATGAAGCTCCGAATACTTCTTCAAAAAGTACAGAGTGGCAAAGGTCAGGAGAGTGATTTATCAGGGATGACCAGAGATACCAGAAAAAATGGACAATCTCCCATAAATGGGGACAACCGGAGTGCGGGTTTGGAAGCATTAGATCTTGAGCATCACTTACTTCACAACCCTGGTTAAAGGGGACTCAGAGAAAATGTATGGTTTGTTGCACATGAAATAATGTGAAGACAGGACTCCGCTGATGAGGTAGTCTCCTGGCCGGTAATAATAGGACCCTAACTCTTGCTCTTTGTTCAGAGTGGTCAAGCAGTCCATCTCCTGCAGTTGCCCAGCCGCATAAGGAAGCAGGAGCAACAACAGCATCAGCAAGGACATCATTCTGGGTCTCCCTCCCTCCTGCTGCTCCTCCTTTCTGTTCCTTTCACCTCCACTGTTCCTTTCACCTCCACACCCAGCTAATCAGAAGACGTGAGAAAAGTCCTGCAAGATCGAGGCTGCAGTGTCTTTGCAAGGACATCAAATTCTGAGCCGGAGGCAGCAGAGGGAGGCAGTGTACTAAACTGTATCACAGGCATGCATAGTCATCTCAGCCTGTCCTAAATCTGAGCCCAGGCTCTCAGGAGCTCAGGAGATTTTTTATGCACCAATCTTTTCAGGCATGGTGCAAGAGGATTCCTGGAGCTGCCTTTCATTCTGATGTTTACATCATTGGTCTCCAAGGAAAACAGAAAGCAAAACCTCTCTTGAGCTCTGGCAAGGCTCAGAATAGATCACTATGTTTTTGATAATGATCAGGGGGAGGTTCACAGCTGCAATTTCATGGATTCTCTGAGTGCCTCGAGGGGAGCTGTAGAACTGGAGAAAGACATGTTTGTGAGAAGTCACACAGGCAGCTCCATCTTCTGGTTGGCAAGGGGGAATGGTGAGCCTGGCCTGGCCTGTATTCGAAAAACTCACACAAAGAGCAAAGATCAAGAAAATCTCTTAGGATGTATACCAGTGTTTGGGAACGTGTAGCCCACCAGATAGCAGTGGACTTCACGTTCAGCAGCCCTGATGGCCTAGCCCATGGGGAAAAATGATGGGAGTTGCCGTCCGAGAACATCAGGAGGGCCACATCTTCCCCATCCCTGATGCACATGAATGTTCACACCCCTTGCGGGAGTTTTCCAGCCCTGCTCCCTTTGCCAACCCTCCCAGTTGCACCTCTCTTGCTGGATAAACCGGGATTACCAGTGCTCAAAGAATGAAGGGTGGCCACCATGCATCTCAATTGTCTCCCTCTATTAGTACTACCAGTGAGCTCCTCTGAATGGTGCATCATCTTGTTTGGGACTTAGTAAATCAGATTCCACAAGGTAGTTAAACGCGTTAAACTTCTAAACGCATTCCGAGGAGAAAAAAAATGAAATTGATTGAAAGGTTCAAGTTAACTACCTGTGTCTAGTGAAACATTCCAAGTGTTCCATCTTTTATCTTTACAAAATGTCCTGAAATACAATGTTCTTGGTGTCAGCTCAAGGGTGGCCACTGCAACATCCTTCTGATGGTCCACTGGCCACCTCAATTGTGGTGTTTGCCAATGAGCACAACTGTGTTTTGGCAGCACAGGACAGTCCATGGCAGAAGAGAGGTGTAGGCAGAGAGATGCCAACTTGGTTTGCCTGGCTGCAACATGCGCCATGCCAGGACCCCATCCAGCCTCACCGTGAAAGTGAAGCAAAGGGTAAACCAAAGGGTCACCACAACTCTCCTTACAGGAGATCTTGCAGCACTCTCAACACTTAGGGTACACTACCAAACAAAGATGAGCCAGAGGAAAGCCATCTGAGCTAATCCACACAGAAGCAATTCAAGAGACCCCTGGAACATTACTGCATCCAGAGTGAGCCATAGTGTTCATCATTCTGTGGTCATGATGGAAGCACAGCGATGCATCCATAGGTGCATGCCCAGCAGCAAGTGCAGCCGTGTTCTCGTGCTCAGGGACTTCACTGACATGCTGGTACTCAGTAGCGTATGGGTAGACATTGAGTAGAAGGTTAGTGAGTGACTCCAGCAAGGAGCAGCCCGTTGTGCTGTCCTCTGCTTGATTGAGGAGAGCCATCGTGGCCTCCTCAGTGTCAAGAATGTACAGCTGGCCATAGCTTGGAGTCTCATCTGACCACAAAGTGCTCATCAGATGGTAAATGGAGCCTTGCACCCTGAACACAAATGGACTTCCACAAATAACAATGGTTTTCACTGTCAGGAGTTTCACTGTCATACAAATGTTGAAGAGCACTGAGTCCAGGACTGAGCCCTGTGGTACCCTGCCCATTACCTCTCTGCAGTTTGAGAAGATACCATTGATAAGCACTCTTTGAATCTGAGTCTGTAGCCAACAGCATGAGGCATGGCTAGACTGCTAGTTCACCTCTGGTTACTGCTACCAGTAAGCGTTTGATGTCTAGTCATGTTAGTAATTGGTGTAATATAGAAACATTATTTTGTTAAATCGAACAACTAGACACTTCCTTTCTGAGCAATAGCTAAACTTCGACTGGGTTACTTTTAACTGTAGGTATCTCTTAATCCCGTCATGTTTTTTTTACAGACTGTATGTTACTGGTAAGTTATTGTAGTTTGCCCTGCACCTTTGTTTATGAAAGTGGACAGGTTCTTTTTTTGTGTCCATATTTCATTTTTTCCAATTTGCGGTAAAATCATTACGGACATAAACTCCTGACAGTGAAAACCATTGTTATTTGTGGAAGCTGCATGAAGAGCTTTCCAATGAAGTGTGCTTCATGAGTGTTGGTCAAGGGAAAGGCAGTCAAACTAACTCCCAACTTTGAATTATAGGTATACACAGTTTTCCAATTATCAGAGCAGCCTTCTTATGAGCTGGTGTCAGTACGAGGCATCCATGGGCAGTTGCCAGGGCCCCTGTGCTCTGTCATGGTCCATTGCTGATGCTTGCCCTGAGCGGTCCTCATACCCTCCCCCAGTCCTGCATTGGCTTCAACAGACTCTGAGTGAAGGGACAAACCCAGAAGAAAGGTAACAAAACAGGCAACCATGAAAGCACAGATGAGCAGTCAGAAACATGGGGCCAGGATTAAGCAGTAGTGGTAGAGATAGCAGGCAGTGTTTCTGCCAATTCATGGAAGCCGCTGCATATTCTTGCAAGGGGTCTGCAAATGCACAGTTGAGCTTGGCCAGACCTTTACTATAAAAACAATATCATCAGAGACAAGGCCAAGATCCCCTTTTAAGATATAGTTGCATACTGTACGTTATGAACACATGAAACATCCTTCTGCTGAGAAGCAATAAGACAACTGGGATAAGTAAACTGGTGAAGATGAATAAAATCCCAAAAGCCAGGTAACATAACTTTACCAATAAAGGCTGCAAGCATACTGTCATCGAGCAACAGAAGAGAGCAAGTTGTGCACTCATATCAACCATTAGGATGTATGTGAATGTCTGCAGAGTGGTTGTGTACTGTACATTGTGAAACTTTCTTCCACTGAATCTCAATGACGAGTCAACCATCATGTCCATGCAGTAACTGTGTGATGACCATAGATGACACTGACAAAAAGGAGATGGAAGTATCAAAATTAAATTCTGCGGCCTCTTAGAATAAGTCTTAATGAGACTTCTGGTTGGAACCGATGTCGCTCTGAAAGCTTCCCACGGGTTCTCCCATGGGAGCTTTCCCAAACAGCTTTTTAAAAGGTTGAAAAACCTTTTCATCTCCCCCCCTGGAATTAAAGGTGGGCAAGGTGGAATCTGGACAACATCTTGGAGAAAAGTACCCCCCTCGAGATGGTGGGGGAGGGCTGGATTCCAGGAGTACCTCCCCAGAGCTTTACCAACGCAAATAGCTGTGATGAGGCTCCTCTTTCATAGGTAAGGATGGACGAAAGTCCCTTACCTGGTCCCGCAGCTTGCTTCGTGGTGGGGGGGAGGTGCTTCGTTTCTCCCCCCGAAGTTATTGGAGGGGTGGAGGCGCCCCATCCCTCCTGGCCAAAATTCAGGTCGGGGGGAAGTGCCCCATCTCCCCGGCCGTGAAATAAAAAAAGGAAAGTAAAAAAAAACAACAACACGTGATAGGCTACGTAATGATTTATGTAGCCTATCATGGCTAGATTTTCAAAGTCAAAGTAAATCTTTACATAGCCTATCACGGATGACTTTGGGGGAAAAAAAGCGTGTACGCAAATGGCGGTGCCCATGGGCTCTGCCGTTTGTGTTCCTTGTTTGGGCAGGGGTAGTCTACGTAAAGATTTACATAGACTGCGGCGAAAATAAGGGCAACACAAATTAATTACTTTGAGAAAGACTTTATCTTTAATTTACGGAGCAAGCCAGAAGGTTGGATTTAATCCAAAATTCCATCACTGCCTTGCAAGGAGCTGTCGATTTAATTAATGTGTCATGGCAAAAAATGGAGATGAGAATTAACAAGCTAGAAGACCAAGTAGCAGCGAATGAAACTTTGACACAAATTTGTTTTAAAAATACCTCTGACAGAATTTCTCAACTGTAGGCCTTCACGAGAAGATCCAACGTACAAATTATTGGAATTCACAATCTGTCTAATGATGTAAATTTGCCTATTTTTATGGATAAACTTTTGCATGAGATACTCCCTATCCCATCTGATGATTTATTTGATATTGAGCAGGCATTTCATGTGCCAAATACGAAAGAGACTCACTCTGCCATCATAGCCCAATTTGCAGAAGTCTCCACAAAGCATTATATCCTGCGTTTGGCAAGAGAGGGTGGAAGCCTTTCCTGGAAACAAGATAAAGTTATGTTATTTCCCGATTATATCAAAGAGGTGGCGAATAAAAGAAGACAATTTATCAAATCAAAAAACTGCAAAGAGACACACCCTGAATAAAGGCATTATTTAGGCAATAGGGGTATGGTATAGTTCCAGCTTCACCACTACCTAAGAGATGTGGATGGCTGTCAAGGGCAGAGTGATAGACCCAAGGCCCAGATTTGCCTGTTTGATGTTATAGGAACATGGAGGCTATGCAACCTATTTGTTGTTTATTCGTTCAGCCGCTTCCGACTCTTCATGACTTCATGGACCAGCCCACGCCAGAGCTTCCTGTCGGCCGTCGCCACCCCCAGCTCCCCCAAGGTAGAGTCTGTCACCTCTGGAATATCATCCATCCACCTTTCCCTTGGTCGGCCCCTCTTCCTTTTGCCTTCCACTTTCCCTAGCATCAACATCTTCTCCAGGGTGTCCTGTCTTCTCATGATGCGGCCAAAGTACTTCAGTTTTGCCCTTAATATCCTTCCCTCAAGTGAGCAGTCTGGCTTTATTTCCTGGAGGATGGACTGGTTTGATCTTCTTGCAGTCCAAGGCACTCTCAGAATTTTCCTCCAGCACCACAGTTCAAAAGCATCTCTCTTCCTTCGCTCAGCCTTCCTTGTGGTCCAGCTCTCGCAGCCATAGGTTACTAAGGGGAATACCATTGCTTGAACTATGCGTAGGGGTGGACGAAAGTCACTTACCTGTCCTCGAAGGACGTTCGCGGTGGGGGGGAGGTGCTTCGCTGCTCCCCCCGTGAATTTCCAGCTGGGGGGGGAGGCTTACCACCTCAGCCCGGCCGAAATTCAGGCCGGGGGGGAGGCTTCCCGCTTGGCCGGCCACGAACGCGAAAGTTAAAAAAAAAACAACAACGCCCCCTGATAGGCTACGTGACGATTCACGTAGCCTATCACGGCTAGATCTGCAAAGTCAGCCGTGACAGGCTATGTCAATCGTCACGTAGCCTATCATGGGTGACTTTAAAAAAAAAAAAAGCGCGTACGCTAATGGCGGCCCCCATAGGGAGCCGCCATTCGCGTTCCTTATTTAGTCGCTGTACTCTGCGTAAATGTTTACGTAGACTACAGCGACCAAATAAGGAACGGGAATGGCGGCTCCCTATGGGGGCCGCCATTATCCGTACAAACTTTTTTTTTTTTTTAAAGTCACCCGTGATAGGCTACGTGACGATTGACATAGCCTATCATGGCTGACTTTGCAAATCTAGCCGTGATAGGCTACGTGAATCGTCACGTAGCCTATCAGGGGGCATTTTTTTTTTCTTTTATTGCAATGGCGGCGGCAGCAGCCGGTCGAAAGACCGGCTGCCGCTCCCGCCCCACTCGAACACCCGCCAAACCGCCGGCCGGACCCGCCGCCGGGAGGGACATTCGGCGAAGGTAAGTCCCGTCCCGGGGGGGGGGGCGGGGGGGTTCAGAGGATTTCTCTCTGAAACTTGTTCGGGGGGCCGAACACGTTGGCGCTCGGCCCCCCGAAGTTTCGGGGAGAAATTCTCCGCCAACCCTAACTATGCGGACTTTTGTTGTCAGTGTGATGTCTCTGCTCTTCACTATTTTATCAAGATTTGTCATTGCTCTCCTCCCAAGAAGTAAATGTCTTCTGATTTCCTGGCTGCAGTCAGCATCTGCAGTCATCTTTGCGCCTAGAAAAAATCTGTCACTGCCTCCACGTTTTCTCCCTCTATTTGCCAGTTATCAATCAAGCTGGTTGCCATAATCTTGGTTTTTTTGAGGTTTAACTGCCTATAAGCACATCAAAAGTCTCTGTTAACTACAGTCTCACCAAACTAGTATCACCTGCAAGGATATGCCAAAAATTTATGCCAGTTTTGTGCCACAGATCATGAGTTTGTGCCATCACCCACAACTGTCTACTGATAAATCAAATGCAGGTTCATGCACAAAGGAGCACAAAACTAGCACAACATTTTAGCATACGTTTGGAGGAAGCATGAGAATTGGGATTGTATGAGAATTGGGATTTGTGTCACACAACAGCATAAAACGGCGTTTTTTGGAGGAAATATTAGATTGGGGGGTTCCTAGATAACAGAGCCATATAAAAACATTAGGAATTTTGCTCGGGAGACTTTAGTAAGGGATGTTGTCATACACTAGAATATACCTAGGCAAAGGGCTGCAGGGGGAAATGCACATGCCACAGGCATTTGGAGTGGGTGGCTTTGAATTTGGTTGGCTTGGCTCACTTGGCAGTTGCCGTTCTGGGCCATTCTGTTCAGTACCGGATGGGTTCTGGACATCAGGGTGTTACTAATACAATAATTATGAATCAGGGAAGTACACAGCAGTATTAGTCAAAACCTTTCCTCAGACTATGGGAAGACTAATTTAATCTGTAATGGTGAAGACAGCTTTGGCTATGAGGCAGCACAGAAATGGAATAAACAAACTGACTTGGATTCCTGCATTGAGCAGGGCATTGGAGTCGATAGCCTTGTATGCCCCTTCCAACCCTACTATTCTATGATTCTATGAAACAAACACAATTATACAGAATACCTCCGAGTTGCCCATGGTTTCGTTTCCACCTATATCTTCGTTTGTAAGATGAAAGGGGAAAAGATGCATATATGTTAAATGTACTACCTCTGTCAATAATTACAGTTCAATTCAAAGTGTTTCTTTCCATGTGTGTGTGTACGTGTAAATATATAAAATAGATATTTAATACACTCTTGTTAGTCTTTCTATCTTGTGTGTGTGTGTATCTAATTTCTGATGATTTGTATAATTTCATTTTGGAAAACAAATAAAACCTTTTAAAAACATAAAAAAATAGAACATTACAAGGTTGTCTGTCCTAAATTATTGTTCTCAAATGTCTCCATCATATGCCAGTGTTTCTGGCATTCTTTTTTAAAAACAAAGGGATTGTTCCGGACAGTTTCATTCTGGTTTTTACACTATCCAGTGTAAGAGTTAAGGCAAGCAGTGGAGGCTATGAATCCCATCCAGATTTTGGTAAAAACTAGGGATGGGGGACAATTTCTCCCCGAAACTTCTGGGGGCCGAGTGCCAATGCATTCGGCCCACCGAAATAGACGGTGAAATTCTCCGCCCCCCGCCCCCCCCGGGATGGGACTTACCTTTCACGAATGTCCCTCCCGGTGGCGGGTCCCGGCGGCGGTTCGTCGGGTCTTCGTCAGGGGTGGGGGCGCCAGCCGGTCTTTTGACCGGCTGCCACCCCCGCCATTACAAGTGCAGTAAAGAAAACAACAAAAACCTGTGATAGGCTACGTAACTATTACCGTAGCCTATCACAGCTAGATCTCCAAAGTCAGCCGTGATAGGCTACGTTAATCGTCACGTAGCCTATCACGGGTGACTTTGGAAAAAAAAAAGCGCGTACGCAAATGGCGGCCCCCATAGGGAGCCGCCATTTGCATTCCTTATTTGGTCCCTGTAGTCTACGTAAAGATTTACGTAGACTACGGCGAAAATAAGGGCAATGCTATTGTGGAGGGTATGGAAATCTTCCAGAACTCTGCTTCTATAGATCAGATGCTGTAGTTTGTTTTGAACATGATATGCTCCTTTGTATTCACATCAGGCCACAATAAAATAATGTGGCATTTGGGAAGAAAGATGCAGCCCAACAACCCAGCACTGGAGGTCAAAATCGAGAAGACCTGCATGGCTACCATGTATTTTCTCTTGGTGCTCAGATAGGAGGGCACAAAGGACAGCCAAACACTGCAGAAGATCAACATGCTGAAGGTGATCAGTTTGGCTTCATTGAAGGCCCCAGGTGGCTTCCTGGCCAAGAAAGCCACCATGAAGCAGATGGCAGCCAGGAAGACCATATAGCCAAGGGCAGAATAAAACAAGGTGACAGATCCTTCATTGCATTGCAGGATGATCTGTTCAGGCTGGGAGTGCATATCAGAGTCAGGGAATGGGGCAGAGCTCCCCAGCCAGATGGTGCAGATGACAACTTGGACACCGGAACATGAACTTACAATGGAGTTTGCAAGACTCTTCCCCAGCCATCTCTTCACTGTGTTCCCTGGCTTTGTGGACAGGAAAGCCAAGACCACCGTGATGGTTTTGGCCAACACTGAAGAAATGGCAACTGAGAAGATGATGCTGAAGGCCGTTTGTCAGAGAAGGCAAGTCACTTTCCTTGGCTGGCCAATGAACAGGAAGGAGGACAAGAAGGAAAGCATGATGAAGATGAGGAGAATGTAGGACAGATCTCGGTTGTTGGCCTTGATCACTGGAGTTTCTTGGTATTTAATGAAGACTCCTAATATGAGGTCTGTGGATAACGACAAGAACAGAGTAAAGAAAATCAGGACAATCCCTAAAGGTTCGTCATAGGTGAGGAAGGTTATATCCTTGGGGACACATTGACCTTGGTCCTTGTTTGGATGCTGGTCTTCTGGACAGTTGTTGTAATGGTCTGCATCTGAGAAGAAGGAGAGTGACTTCAGCAGGATTAACATCACCTGGACATCTAGAAAAATGTGCCGCTGGGCAGAGAGACAGACAAACATTCCCTGGCATGGACCTGCTTTTTGACCAGGAGTTTCAATCTGTGGCCTCATCACCAGAGGGCTCATTAGTGACGGGTGGGACATTACAGAGTGGTTGTCATTCAGAGTAGAACAGAGAAGAGCAGGTTAGATGGATTGATGTGTTGACTTTGAATCAAGACAGCTTCCTACCTTGTTCTAATATGGAGAAGCAAATGCATTTTTTCCAAACATTGTACATGATAAGGGAGTATCTGTAAGGCTATCCCATTTTTATCTTCATAATAATCCTCTAAGGCATGTCAAGCTACATGGTAGCTGAGTGGTTATTTATTTATTTATTTATTTTATTTATCCAAATTATGTCCCAACTTTCCTCCACAAGATGGTACTCAAAGGACTCCTGGTTAAGTTTCAAATCCCAAATAGGAAAATCTCATAAACCCTTCTTCATTTTATTTAACTGAAGTTTTATAGGTATGGTGGAGAATTCCATCACAAATTTCAGTGAAGCCAAATTCACTTGCATTCAGCCCTCCAAAATCCATGGCGGAATGGCCAGCCCCCCGCCCCCCCCCCCGCGGAGTCCCCCTGGGACGAGACTTACCTAGGGTGGATGCTCCGGATGGCAGCAGCTCCAGCGGCAGTGGCGGTGGCTGGTCTTTTGACCGGCTGCCACGGCCGCCATTTGCATTCTGGTCTTTGCTGTGATAGGCTACATAAGTCTTTACGTAGCGTATCATGGCAAACCAATTAAAAAAAAAACGGCAAACGCAAATGGCGGCGGCTACAGTTGAGGAGGCAAGGCTGGCCAGAGATTTGTTGGCTCCCAACGCTGAGGAATTGCCTACATATGCAAGCTTCTCAAGGTGGGGGTGGAAGCATCCAGGCTGGGCCACAAAGCTTCCTCTCTAGGGGCTGGAGGAGTAGAATTGGTGCGGTGGCATGAGGTATGCTGGGACTCATGTTACTGTCATTTTGTTAAATGTAACAGCTTGAGGCTTCATTTCTGAGCAATGAATAAACTTTGACTGGGTAACTTTTAACTGTTGTTGTTGTTGTTCAGTCGTTCAGTTGTGTCCGACTCTTTGTGACCCCATGGACCATAGCACGCCAGGCCTTCCTGTCCTGCGCTCTCTCCCGGAGTGTGCTCAAGTTCATATTCATTGCATCGGTGATGCTATCTAGCCATCTCATCCTCTGCCGTCTCCTTCTCCTTTTGCCTTCAGTCCTTCAGTCTTTCCCAGCATCAGGGTCTTTTCCAGGGAGTTTTCTCTTCGCATTAGGTGGCCAAAATATTGGCTTTTCTGCTTCAGTATCTGTCCTTCCAATGAGCACTCAGGGTTGATTTCCTTGAGGATGGACTGATTTGACCTCCTTGCAGTCCAGGGGACTCGTAAGAGTCTTCTCCAGCACCACAGTTCCAAAGCATCAATTCTTCGGCGCTCAGCCTTCCTTATAGTCCAGCTCTCACAGCCATACATTACTACTGGGAAAACCATAGCTTTGATTAGACGGACCTTTGTCGGCAATGTGATGTCTCTGCTTCTTACTATGCTGTCTAGGTTTGCCATAGCTTTCCTCCCCAGGAGCAAGCGTCTTTTAATTTCATGGCTACAGTCACTGTCTGCGGTGATCTTGGAGCCCAAGAAAGTAAAATCTGTCACTGCTTCCATTTCTTCCCCTTCTATATGCCAGGAATGAAAGGGCCAGCTGACATGATCTTAGTTTTTTTAATGTTGAGTTTCAAACCAGCTTTTGCCCTCTCCTCTTTCACCCTCAACAAGAGGCTCTTGAGATCCTCTTCGCTTTCTGCCATTAGGGTGGTATCGTCTGCATATCGGAGGTTGTTGATAATTCTCCCAGCAATCTTAATTCCATCCTGTGATTCATCCAGCCTAGCGTTTCTCATGATGTACTCTGCATATAAGTTAAATAAGCAGGGCGACAATATACAGCCTTGTCGTACTCCTTTCCCAATTTTGAACCACTCGGTTGTTCCATGTCTGGTTCTTACTGTTGTTTCTTGACCCTCGTACAGGTTTCTCAGGAGACAGGTAAGGTGGTCTGGTACTCCCATCACTTTAAGAATTTGCCACAGTTTGTTGTGATCCACACAACCAAAGGCTTTAGCATAGTCAATGAAGCAGAAATAGACTTTTTCTGGAATTCTCTTGCTTTCTCCATGATGTAGCGAATGTTGGCGATTTGATCTCTAGTTCCTCTGCCTCTTCGAAACCCTGCTTATACTTCTAGCTTGTAAGATTGGATGTGCTTGATGTGCTTGACAACAAATATCTAGTTTTATCCTTATCATTAAGATTAGCTACAGGAGCAAATCATCTCATTCAATATTTATCTCTTGGTATTTTATGTAACTTGCAATGTAACACTTAGCATAGTAGAATTGGTGCGGTGGCATGAAGTATGTTGGGACTCATGTTACTGTCAATTTGTTAAATGTACCAGCTTGAGACTTCCTTTCTGAGCAATGAATAAACTTTGACTGGGTTACTTTTAACTGTAGGTATCTCTTAATTGGGGATGTCGGAGAATTCTGCCATGGACCCCAATGAGGCCGGATTCAAAAGAATCTGGCCTCCAGGATCTGTGGAGGAAGGATCCCTTACCTCTGCCTCCCCGCTGAATCCTCCCTGGCCAGATCCTCCCTGCCAGCAGCTCCAGAGCAGCAGCAATGCGACTGCCATTGCCGTGCCATGTACCTGGCGGAGCGTGACTCCTGACTCCATTTACAGCTGCATTTAGCTTAATCTAAGAGCTTTACAGCTGCAAATGGGGTAGTGGGCGCCATTTGCATCCAGAGTCAGCCTCAGCCGGTGAGGATTCTGGGGGAAGGGATGGATCGCCTCACCTCCACCCCGCAGAACACCCCCCCTGGAACAAAAGGTGGGGGTTCTGTCCATTCCTACTCTTAATCCCTTCATCATTTGTTTGCCGGCCATATGTTACTGGCATATCATTGACTTTGACCTGCACCTCAGTTTATAAAAGTGGACAGAGACTGTTTTTGTGTTCATATTTCATTTCACTCCAATTTGCGATAGGTTTCTTTAATTGTACTTGACATTTGATATTAAAAGTAAAAGTTTAAAGTCTATTGTTATAGAAACACCCTAATTCTTTGGGAAAAAAAAAAAAAAAGCTTTATACACATACATAATCTCTCGACTTTGAATTGTGGTGAAAAGTATTGTTATCTGTGGAATCTGCTTGTCAAGAGCTTTCCAAAGAAGTGTGTTTCATCATGAGAGGCAATCAACAGGAAGGCGGTCAAAAAGGGATGATCAATGTACACCCAAATTTGACGCAGATAACACAAACAAGCACACACACATTTTTCTAGTTAAGAGAGCAGCCCTCTTCTGAGGTGGTGTCCCTACGTGGCATCCATGGGCAGTTGCCAGGCTCCCTGGGCCCTGTCATGCTACACTGCCGATGCTTGGCCTGAGCCCTCCTCATCCTCTCACCCCATCCTGGATTGGCTTCAAGAGATTCTGAGTGAAGGGAGTAACCAAGAAGAAAGGTGACAAAACAGGCGGAGGTCAAAGCACAGATAAGCAGTCAGAAACATGGGCCAGGCTAAAGCGGGAGCGGTTGAGATAGCAGACAGGTCAAAACACAGTTGGGCAGTCAGATACTTTACAGTCCACAAGCAGAGTCAAGAAAAAAAAATATCCAAGGGTCAGTGACACCAAGCATAGGGTTGGCGGAGAATTTCTCCCCGAAACTTCGGGGGGCCGAGCGCCAACGTGTTCGGCCCCCCGAAAAAGTTTCAGGGAGAAATCCTCTGAACCCCCCCTACCCCCCGCACCCCCTCCAGGACGGGACTTACCTTCACCGAATGTCCCTCCCGGTGGCTGGTCCGGCCGGCGGTTCGGCGGGTGTTCGAGCGAGGCGGGAGCGGCAGCCGGTCTTTCGACCAGCTGCCGCCGCCGCCATTGCAATCAAAGAAAAAAAAAAAACGCCCCCTGATAGGCTATGTGACGATTCACGTAGCCTATCACAGCTAGATTTGCAAAGTCAGCCATGATAGGCTACGTCAATCATCACGTAGCCTATCACGGGTGACTTAAAAAAAAAAAAGCACGTATGGATAATGGCGGCCCCCATAGGGAGCCACCATTCCTGTTCCTTATTTGGTCGCTGTAGTCTACGTAAATGTTTACCTAGACTACAGTGACTAAATAAGGAACGCGAATGGCGGCTCCCTATGGGGGCCGCCATTAGCGTACACGCTTTTTTTTTTTTTTTAATGTCACCCGTGATAGGCTATGTGACGATTGACGTAGCCTATCACGGCTGACTTTGCAGATCATCACGTAGCTATCAGGGGGTGTTTTTTTTTTTTTAACTTTCGCGATCACGGCCGGGCGAGGCGGGAAGCCTCCTCCCCGGCCTGAATTTTGGCCGGGGCGAGGCGGGAAGACTCCCCCTGGCCTGAATTTCAGCCGGGGTGAGGCGGGAAGACTCCACCCCCGGCCTGAACTTCGCGGGGGGACCAGCGAAGCTCCTCCCCCCACCGCGAACGTCCTTCGAGGACAGGTAAGTGACTTTCGTCCACCCCTAACCAAGCATCAATCACAGGACAAGGCCCAGGAGGTGAGGTAGAAACCACAAAACCTGGAAGAATCCCATTGTTTCCAGCATGGCTAGCCAGACACAAAAGGCGTTGAAATCCAAAGCCAGATGAACCCCATCCACAGCTCAGCTGCAGTACATTAGGGCTCTCTGCTCAGAGCCCTACTCATGAGGAGTCACTTTCTCCTGACCTTCCTTGCAGTTGGGCATTTTTTCTTACAGGAGCCCTGTAATAATTAGCCTCCTAAGGCGATGGTGCTGTTTGAGACTGGAGGGTCACTCTGACTCTGTTTCTGAAGGAAAGCTCCCCTATTGCTGTAGGGATGGACCCAAGGTCCTCTTGCCTGGGGCCCAGGCTCCCCCACATCTCCAGATATACATGCTTCAAAGGCATCACTCCAACTCTGGGAGTTCTGGGTCCTTGGAGGAGGAGAAGAAGAAGGAGTCCAGCAGGGGCATGCCATCCCCTGACTTGGCCACCTCTGATCTGGCCACCTTTTAATTGCCAGTAAATCTCAGAACACATCTGTGGTCCCAGAGAGGTGACCTGTTGGTTTTGGAACAAGTTCCCAAGTAAAAGCCATGGATCCAGTTTTTTGTGCCATGGCAGTGATGGAAATGCTGGATCAATGATGTTTGGGGCTCACTTCATGGAGTCACGTATGGTCTGTGAAGGATTTGATAGTGGTTTGCAGGGAAAGGATCCCATGTCATAATCCTGCAAAATCAAGAGGATCCATTCTACTCAATCCATTTCTCACCTCTGTGTGCATTTGGCCTAATGGCAGTGTGTGTCTCTGTGTGTCGTGCTCTCCCCCACTTCTGACACACACATTTTCTCTCTGGCACCCTGTGCTCTCTCAAGAGCATGTTTCTGTATGCCTCTCCCACCCCTTGCCTCTCGGGTTTCCCTTTCTCTCTCCCTCCCGCTGACATTCCATTCTCTATCTTTGTGGCCCCTTTCTCTCCTATTGTGCCCTTTCTCTCCCTTGAGCCCTGCACCACCCTTCTCTCTCTCCCATCAGCCTCTGATGCTGGTTGTTCTGCATTCCGAACTCTTCCCCCAGTTGCTGCCTGACCACCACAACTCCTGCTCCCAGGTGAAAATTAAGGATAGTGAAAAACCTGTTCATTTCACGGATTGTCAGGCACCTTTTATTCCATCGTCTTCTGTTCGACAGAGTCTGATTTTTCTTAGTTTCCGGATTTCTGAAAATGTACATGGGCAATCCCTCCCCAGAAATGCACAAATCCCCCCCAAATATGCATTTTAACACGCTAGCCTATGGCGGAAATTCGCATTTTCAGCCAGGTGTTGTTTTTGTTTAATTGTTACTTTTTTTACAACAAAATTTATGCAAAACAGTTGAAAGTTACTGTTCTCCAAGTCTGCGGAATCCACCTGCCAGGGGAAAAGCCCATCCGCTGGTTGGGTTCATAAAATCTGAACTCAGTTCTCTTGCAGATTCCTCCAACATCCCTACTCACAAGT
Organism: Heloderma suspectum; assembly: GCF_057233095.1. Lineage (NCBI taxonomy): Eukaryota > Metazoa > Chordata > Lepidosauria > Squamata > Helodermatidae > Heloderma > Heloderma suspectum. The sequence continues at coordinate 384,932,984 of NC_139459.1, read as the reverse complement.
CTCTCTGCCAGCCTGTCATAAAAAGTTTTTAAAAAACAGCTGGGAAGGGGCAAGGATGGGAGATCATGATCATGAATCCAGGTTTGAGCAGTGGCCAGGGGTCAGGCTAGAGTCCCAACTGCATCCATTCCAGAGATGTCAGGTCTGATCAAGGTGACACATGCCTAAGTTACACCCTGTTTGGCATGCGGTAACATCCGGTATGCCTTTGGTAGGGACGGGTGAATGAGTGAGACTCGAGACTGCTCAGATCATCCAAATATTGGATCATTGCTTGTCACATTTCCTGTCCACAATGTCTGCTCACTCTGCAGGAACAGGAAAATCACCAAATCAAGCAGCAACTGAATGTGAAATGTGTGCACATTTCCCAAAATTTGTACCCATTTCCTGATTTGTGAAACTTTTCTGCATAGACTAAAGTGAGGTTGATTCAGTCTCCAGGGAAATTTGCATGAATTGAACTGGGGAAGTTGCACAAATTGAACAAGAGCACACATCTGGCCATTTGCAAACATTTTTGTCAGATGTGTGTTCATGATCACATTCAGAACTTCATTCTGGGGGTGCTCGCATGGTCTGCGAGCAAAAGCAATATTCTCATATATCCCTGGTCTTCAGAAAGTGTTTTTAAACTTCAGATGGTGCAGAATGCTTCAGCAGGACAACTGACAGAGGCTATTTACAGGTAACATGGAAGTGGAACTCTCAAATTACAACAGCTTCACTGTTGGCTACTGGTCTATTTCCAGACACGATTTATGGTGCTGGTTATTACTTAGAACATCATGCATGACTTGGAATCAGGCTATTTGAACTATGAATGAATAGCATTTCCTGCACTAATCCTTAGACCATAGCAGCACAAAGCCAAGTCACGGAACTTACTAAAAGTGACATATGACTGTCTGCTATCCTGTGCAGATCCTCTCCTCTGTGCCCAATCTGTCCAGCATTCAGCTAGACATGCAATTTCAGGCAACTAGCCAGGGAGGGGAACAGGACAGTGATGCTGTGCAGTACATAGGAAGCCTCATAAACAGGGTTCCATGGTCTCCTCCACTCCTCATCCCTACGACCTCCCCCTTTCACCCTGTCTGTACTCCATTTGTGACCATGGAGAAGCAGAAGGCATCAAGAGAACCACACCGACTACGAGGTGGTGAGGGAGGGAGCGGAGACCATGGTATCTGGGCCGTGGCTCTGAACTCCGTCCCCAGAAACAGAGAAATGCAATGGTCCTCTGGACACTGTCTAGTAGTCTTAGGATTGCTCACACTTTATTAATGCTTTTATACACATCATCAGGGAGGGCTATAACAATGTTTAACTACAAGGACCCTCTAAAGCTGGGTGTGAGTGGAAGGAAGTGAAAGCATATGATATGGTTCCTTGCTTTCTTGTTGCAGAGGCAGAAGAGGGAGAAGGAATAGGAAGGGCTGGGGCTGGAAAAAGGAACTGATCAAGCTACAGGACAGCAAGGGGGTGAACAAAACAAGCATAAGTTGATGAAACACACTCTCTATCACCCAGTAGTGTCTAGAAGCATGTGGGGTTGTTCTTACTATCCAGCACAAAGCAGGTGGTGTGGAAATATGGTCTGGCATGGGGGAGGGGAGATCCTTGGGTTGCCTTTGCTTAAATACATCTCAGGACCACGTGTCCCACTTTCAAACAACTCTTACACATTAGGACATCTCTCCTCCTGATGACAAGGAGTCACAAAAATGAAACACTCCTAGAGCTGTGGTGTTAATTTGGGGTCGACCCCAATTTAGTTTGGGCTGCACACTACAGTTCCTGATTCATCTCTCTCTGTCTCTGTCTCTGTCTCTGTCTCTGTCTCTCTCTCTCGGCAGTTATTGGCAGGGGGGCATATGATTCACAGCATCTTATTTCAAAGTGAAGCATTGGACAAGACACTCATTGCCAGTTATTCAGTAGGGCCCAAGGCAGTGTCTTGAGTCAAAAAGAAATGTTGGGCCAGATTGGATGTCTCCGATGTCTTGTTGAGGACACTGTCCTGGTTGCATCAGTGGATGTCATTGTGGTTGATTTCATATGGCCCAAACCTTGGGTTGGTGTGCATACTCCTCCCTCTTGATCTTTCAGTGTATGTTGGGAAGTTATATGACTTAATATGTCGCAGAGTGTTACACAAAGCCAGTGGTTTGGACTAAACCATCATAGCAAGCAGAGTAATTACAATAACAATACACTCATGCCATTAACATGAAATGTTAACAAAGAAAAATCCATTTAACATCTTGCATTCAGGGCTTTCCATGTGCACTCAAGCTGCAAAATGCTGGTACACTGCAGCTGTTAAGGGCCACACCTTCACCAGATGCATGATTTAGACAATGAGGGTATGGTATAGTTCCAGCCTCACCACTACCTCAGATGCAGATGGTGGTCACTGGCAGAGTGAGACCCTCAAGGCTCAGCTTTGCCTATCTCCTGTAACATAAACACTGAAACTATGCAATGGAAGCTATAAGCACATCAAAAGGCTCTGTTAACTATGATCTCAACAAACTAGTGTCTCCTCCAAACTTGCACCAAATATTCTTCCACAACTTTGCTTCTATGGATCAGAAACCCTAGTTTGTTTTGAACATGATATACTCCTTTGTATTCAGATCAGGTCTCAGTACAATAATGTAGCACTTGGGAAGAAAGATGCAGCCCAGCAAACCAGCACTGGAGGCCAAGATGGAGAAGAGCTGCACGGCCACCATGTATTTGCCCTTGGTGCTCAGGTAGGAGGGCACAAAGGACAGCCAAACACTGCAGAAGACCAGCATGCTGAAGGTGATCAGTTTGGCTTCATTGAAGGCCCCAGGCAGCTTCCTGGCTAGGAAAGCCACTGTGAAGCAGATGGCAGCCAGGAAGCCCATGTAGCCAAGGGCAGTATAAAAGAAGATGACAGATCCCTCATTGCATTGCAGGATGATATCTCCAGGCTGAGAGTGCATGTCAGAGTCAGGGAATGGGGCAGAGCTCCCCAGCCAGATGGTGCAGATGACAACTTGGACACTGGAACAAGAAGTTACTATGGAGTTTGCAAGACTCTTCCCCAGCCATCTCTTCACTTGGTTCCCTGGTTTTGTGGCCAGGAAAGCCAACACCACTGTGATGGTTTTGGCCAAAACCGAAGAAACGGCAACTGAGAAGATGATGCTGAAGGCCGTTTGTCGGAGAAGGCAAGTCACTTTCCTTGGCTGCCCCATGAACAGGAAGGAGGACAAGAAGGAAAGCATGATGAAGATGAGGAGAATGTAGGAGAGGTCTCGGTTGTTGGCCTTGATTATTGGAGTTTCTTGGTATGTAATGAAGATTCCTAATACGAAGCCCGTGGATAAGGACAAGAATAGAGCAAAGGAAATCAGGACAATTCCCAAAGGTTCTTCGTAGGTGAGGAAGGTTATCTCCTTGGGGACACATTGATCTCGGTCCTTGTTGGGATGCTGATCTTCTGGACACTGGATGCAATGGTCGGCATCTAGGGATGTCAGAGAATTCCACCACAGATTCCAGTGAGGCTGAATGTCAGTGCATTCGGCCCCCCAAAAGCCATGGTGGAATGAAGCCCTCCACCCCCCAACCCCACAAAAGGCATGCGAAATGGAGGACTTACCTGGTGCCGTCCGTGCTGCTTTGTGAATGGTGGCTACATCTGCTATTTGCATTCCTGCAGAGGCCGTGATAAGTTACTTAAGTATTTACGTAGCCTATCACACCACAAAAACAGGAACACGAATGGCAGCTGCCGTAACCGCCGCCATTTGCATCCACAGGATCCGCACGCCTGCGAATCCACCCAGCCAGCAGCTCCGCGGAGTTGCCGCAGAGCAGAGCTGGCCGGGTTAGGATTTCATGGGGAGTTGTGGAGCACCTCCCCCCCACCGTGAATCACCACTTCAAAAAGGTAAGTGACCTTCGTACATCCCTATCGGCATCTGAGAAGACGGAGAGTGAGTTCAGCAGGATTCACATAAACTGTATTGCCAGAAAAAAATGTGCAGTTGGGCAGGGAGAGAGAGAAACGTTCCCTCACAGAGGACCTTTTTTGTGACCAGATGTTTCAGTCTATGGCCTCATCACCAAGTGAGGACCTTAGTAGAGCGGGGCCATTGGAGCTGTTTCTGTGGGGCATTACAGAGTGGTTGTCAGTCATGGAAGAAGAGAGAAGAGTGGGCTAGATGGATTGATGTGCTGACTTGGAATAAGCACAGCCTCCTACCTGGTTTGAATATGGAAAAGTGAGGATATTCATCCCAAAATTGTTCAAGGTAAGAGAGTGTCTGTGAGGTTATCCTGGTTTTATCTTCATAAAGATAAAAGGAAACTTCCGTAATGCTTTCTTATTTTTAATCAAGTTTTACTAAAGAGGTTTAAAAAACAGAAGACTGAATCAACTTTGGGCAGGGGAGTGCTCTGATCACCAGAAAGTGGGGGTTGGACCATTTTCATGTCTCCTTTTGTGCCAGGGACCCCCTGCTTGCCTGCCACAGGATCGCAGCATGGTGCAGACAATTCTCTGCATACCATGGAGAAAGACCCACCATGTCTGTACATACTGCCCTGTCCCAATCATGGAAAAAGCAGTGCGGTTCTTTGTAGTGGACATGATTTGTACCAGGAACAGTGTGCATTAAGCATTCCCCCTGCTCTGCATCCCAGAGATTCACTCCCATGGTCTTTTCTTTCCACTCACTTTATGGGATTAATGGTGGATATAAAAACAACAACAACCTAAAGTCGAGTAGGGGTCAGAGTTCAAAAATGTCTTTAGCATCTGTTCCAAAGATGTATGAATATTTAATGGGTTAATTAAAATGCTTTTGAGCCTTCACATCAGAACAATGATAACAAAGATGTACGGACCAGAAGAATAAAACATTGTAGAAGAAGTGCAGAACTAAGCCCAAACCCACCTCGATAAGGCCTAACCTTAACAAACTATAAAACAATAATCCCTAACCTTAATAAAAAATAAACATAGCATTCAGTTGAATGGAACAAGCCTTCATTAAAATCATGCTATGTACTGGAATGGCATCATGAGGTATTTTAGGCTGAGCAGTAGTGCCCATGAACATAAGGAATTCCCATGATGCTTTATACTAAGAGCCACAGTCGTTCATGAAGCCTTCTTCTCTTACATACTCATGGAATGTTTTGCTCAAGGGGTTTAAAGAAAAGAAGAGAGAATTAAAATAGGGCTGTGGAAACTATTTGGCATATTCAAATAGTTGTGCTATTATGCAAAGGAACTCCCACCTGATCTTGCCTACCTTCCTGAATGGAGATGGTTCCTTCCGCACATGGAGCGCAAGCATAGCAGCATGGTGGCTCTCCTTCCTGGACCTCCTTGGCATATCCAGGGTGACAGCTCTCAGTGCATCTGGAATGAGGCACAGTCTAGCAGCAAAGAGAAGGAGCATGAAGGAAAACAGTGTTATGAATATGTGTGCCTATGGAAATGAGTCCTTCAATGTTTTTGGAAGTTTTTGGCTTGTTTGTTTCAAAATGTATATACTACCTATACTATACACGTGCTCAAGCCAATATAAAAACTGACGGGGAAACGTATGACAATGAAATAAACTAAAAGACAATCCTAGAATATCAGAAATTTAAAGCAACAGCAATAAAAGAACAAGCTTCAAAAGATGTGCATGCAATAACAGTGAACGATAGAGGGAGGGAGATGAGCTATTTGTGGGAGGACAGGCACCACCATTGAAAAGGTCTTTCCTCTTCTCTTTTTTGATCTTCAGTGGCAAGGCAGAAGGCAAAGGATTGGAGGCCTCATGGCACAGCTGGAGATAGAAAGGCATTTTAAAAAGCGGGGGCTACCTGGTAGATTTAGAGACAGTGGGCAGGGTACATGATTGTTTTATTTCCCCTAACCAAGTTCAGCACCTTCGATAACTCTTTTATAGTCCTGGATGGTTCTGACTCAAACCCAGAATGGATCCACAACCCCACTGAAATCAGAGCCACCAGCCTCCACTCTACCAAACCACAGAATACATCGAATTACATGAATAAAAGAATTGTGTAAAAACCAACAATTCAACACAAAAGGATGGCCACATGAAAATCCCATTCAAATAATAAAAAGGCCTCTTGAAACAGAAAGAACCTCCTGCTTGAGACTCATGGCAGACTAACATCTCCAGAGACATTGCCACACAACAAAATGTGTGTTTTGTTCTTTCCTGCCAGTTGGCACCAGCCGAATCACAGCTGGTCATGCCACTTGGAGGAGGCCTCATCAGATGCTCTAAGACAACATATCCCAGAGTCATGCGCAAGATGCCATTTTTGTGAGGGCTGTTAACCACTTCAGTCTGAACCCGGAATCCCCAGCATGTCTGGGTGCTTTGGTCCAAAGTGGTGCAGTTCTGGAGCAGGCAGGTCAGGATCAGGCCGAAGCACTCCAATATGGGTTGGATCACTCTGAAGAGCTTTGGGGTGCTTCAGCCCTATGTGGACAGCAACCCCACCCTGCTGTGTGAGCCCCTCACTCCTGACCTGGTCTCCAGGGGATCACATGCAGCCATCACTCTCTTGGAGGGAGTTGCATTTCTTTCAAAATGGTGATTCTTCTTCTTCCAGTAAGAAGAAATACCATTTTAAAAAATAAATAAAAGATGACTCCCTTGCAGAGGCCAATGGGTGCAAGCACTCCCGACAGATCCAGGTTCTGTGGGGGTGGCAACAACAATGTGTGTGTGGGGTCACTCTCAGTGGGGGTTTCCCCATTCTGCTTTGGGTCTGTATATGTTGCTTCAGATCTGGAGAAGTGGGTCAACCCGGTTTCAGGGGAGATTGAGGTGGGTTCAGGCCAATTTGAGTCCTCTAAATTGATGTCTGTATTAAGTTGGGTGGAGTGTGCACAGACCTAATTTTTGCTACCCTGACACTGGGGGGCTTCAAATGTATCAGCAACTTAATCTGCATTCTGAAGCTGAGTGTGAGCCAAAGAAGCTCTTTTAAAGCAAGTGTGGTGCTGTCTCTCTGCCCTGCCCCAGTTATCAACTGAGGGGTCACCAGACCTCTCTCCATGGCCTTCAGAGGAAGCCCCACCTGGCACCTCCAAGCCTCCTTTCTGACCTCTATACTACTCAAGTTTAAAGGAACTGCATTCGTCCTGTGCTATTGCATCAAATTTTGCTCTATCCAAATAGGATGATGGCATTTTGCAAATGGGTGGGGGTAGGAGGCCAGGGACAAGCAAAAAATCCAAGTGAAATTATCTGCTACATAATTGGGATAGGGGAGATAGATATGATAGAGGCAGGGAAGAACAAGAGCTGGAATTCCAAAGGGTAGAGACAGATGAGGCCATATGAGTACCTCCTAGCCAGAGGCCGGATGTCCGGCTGCTGGCGGAGCTGGCCGGCGGCTCCGCAGAATTGCTGCGGAGCACAGCTGGCTGGCCAGTATTCCGGGGCGGGGGGAGGAACGGAGCACCTCCCCCCCCAGCGAGGATTCTGGGGGGAGGGACGGAACGCCTCCCCCTGCACCATCACCATAATCCCTGAAAGGTAAGTGATTTTCGTACATCCCTAATTCACCAACCCTTCCTAGAACAGCATGAGATGTGTCTGAAGGGGTGGGCATTATTGTGCTCCAACCCTTTGTTTTTCCTGGAAAACTCAGGGTTGTCAATGTGGCAACCTGCAGAGGAGAACCCTGAACCACAATGCTTTCACGTTATAAAGTATTGCTCCACAGAACATATGGGGAGGATGGGCATCTCCACCCAAATCACACCTTGGCTCTGGCTCTAAAGTGTACTGCCCCAACTGGGCATTGTGTTAGTTCTTATAATCTCCCCCTTGTTGCTGTACTTAGAATCCATACCACCTCTTTTAACTCAATCCAATTCTACCGATAGTGGGGCCATAACTCAGCAGTAGAGGACCTGATTTACATGCACAAGGTCCCAGGTTCAATCCCTGGCATCTCCTGGTAGGGCTGGAATACCTGCTGCCTGAAACCCTGGAGAGCTGTTACCAGTCAGTGTCAACAATACTCAGATGAGCTCATATTTTTGGAGGCAGCTACCTACGTTGACCCTTGAACTCAGTATGAATTGGGGTACCGAATAACTGACTGGATAGACATGTGGTCTAACACATGTTAAGTAGCTGGGGAGCGGGGGGACACACACAACAAAGGGCAGATATTATTAGAGCTTAACAGATGTCACAAGCCAATAATTGGACACAAATCCTTTCCCCTACCTCATTGAAATATCTGGGCCAAACAATGGCTTCCTGGTTAATGGTGAGTTTCATCTCTCGAGATGCCTGTCTCTTCACACTCCCAACGTTCACTCCAGCACGAGACTCATTAGGAAACATCACCCAATTCATGATATCAAAGTCAGCTGCCAGTTCCCCAGTCTTATCCAGATACAATCTGCTCATGGAGGTATTAGAAAACTGGATTTCTCTCAAGAAAGTGTGAAGCTAGAATGACAGAGAAAATGGCCTGGATTTAGAAATCATGACAATAGAGTCAATATCTTAGGCCTCATCAGTTTGAGCTGGAATCTTCCACGGTCAGTGCACATCCCATCTGGGCTCACAATGCCATTCTTTGGCTGTTCACAATCACAACCAGAGTTGTCAGAATAATCCGCAATAAATTCAAAAGGGTTCATATTTAAGAGATGGCTTTTCACACAGATTAGGAAACTTACAGAACATTTGTTTTTTTACTTTGGGCGGAGAGGAGGTGCAAGTGCACGTTAGGGATGTACGAAAGGTACTTACTTTTCTGTGGATTATGCTGGTGCTGGGGGGGAGGTGTTCTGTCCCTCCCCCCAGAATCCTGGCCGGGGGGTGGAGGTGCTCTGTTCTTCCCCCCCGGAATCCTGGCTGGCCAGGTCCGCTCTGCAGGGATTCTGTGGAGCCGCCTGCTGGCTAGCAGGGACGCAAATGGTGGCGTAGACGCTACGCTATTTGCGTTCCCCTTATTTTCGCCGTCTTAATCTACGTAAATGTTTACATAGAGTAAGACGTGCCAAAATAAGGAATGCAAATGGCGGCGCCCATGGGCGCCCCCATTTGCATATGCACATTTTTGTTTTTGTTTTAAATCAGCCGTGATAGGCTACATAAACATTTACGTAGCCTATCACGGTGTTTTTTTAAAAATCTAGCCATAATAGGCCACGTAAATCTTTACGTAGCCTATCACTTTCTTGTTTGTTTTGGTTTTTTTACCTGGAAATGGCGGCGGTAGCAGCCGGTCGGAAGACCGGCCGCCGCATCCACTGCCTCCGAACCACCACCAGAGCTGCTGCCGGAGCCGCCGCCACCAGGAAGATCCGTCTAAGGTGAGTCCTGTCCTGGGGGGGGTTGGGGGGGGCTGTTCCACCACTGATTTCGGGGGGCCAAATGTGCTGGCATTTGGCCTCCCCGAGATCTGTGGCGGAACTTTCGTACATCCCTAGTGCACATTAGTACAAACTGCGCCTTTGAAAATGACCAAAATTCTCAAGCAAAAAAGTGCATCCTATCAATGAACAGATGGCAGAACTAAACATGCCTGATTACATGCAGAGATTTTAAAACAATCCCTGCACATTCCTACTCATAATGAAGGTACCAGACATTTTCAGTGATCATGCTAAGCCATAATGCTTAAGGAATGTCTGCTAACCTTGGTGGCTTAGCATGTCATGTGTGTGTGTGTGTGTGTGTTGGGGGGGAAACCACATTCCCCATTGTTAGTAAGCCACCCCAACTAACCATCCCTCTGAAAAAGTGTTATGGGGCCTGAGGAGACATACCGTATCATCTGGCGGGCTCCCCAAGGGTTTCAACAGGCTTCAGAGGACTTCCAGGCTATGACCACAGAGTCAGCTGGGTAGAGTGTCTTCCACTGGGGGAATGCCCTAACTGCCATTCCCTTTCTCTATGGCCAAGTGCCTATTTCAGTTCCTAGAGCAGCCCCCAGGAGAAACTGCCAGGAGCCCTTTCATACCACAGAAGATGGGATGCTCACAAAACACATCAAGAAGATAGCCAGATAACAATGGAGAGGTGATGGTTACCAAAATGAAAATAACATTGGTGGAAAAGGTCATATATCCTCTGGGATGCCACAGCTCAAGAGATCAAAGAATGATCACCAAATCTTAATTTCTGAAACCACCGTTGCATGTATCAGAAGAACTGGAGTGCAATGCCTCCAACACCAGTGTAGAAGGCCCAGAAAGATACAGGGGTTGACAGTAGAATAATAGAATAAATAGGGATGTCAGAGAATTTCTCCATGAATCTTGGGGAGGCCGAATTCCAGCGCATTTGGCCCCCCGAAATTGGTGGAGAAACAGTCTACCCCCCCGACCCTCCCGGGATGGGACGTACCTTGTGCGAATGTGCCTGGCGGCGGCGGCTGCAGCAGCGGTTCGGCAGTGGTTTGGCGGCGGTGGCTGTGGGGGCCGGTGTTCCGACCGGCTGCCGCCACCGCCATTTCCAAGTTAAAAAAAAAAAAGTGATAGGCTACATAAATATTTACGTAGCCTATCATGGTTGAGTGAAAAAACAAAACAAAACCCGCGCATATGCAAATGGAGTATACTCACACTTCTTACTTGTTCTGCTAACAGTGTGGTCAACTTGCACTTGTTGCATGTGTAGCCCATGTTGATTTCAGGCAAGAAAACAAACATGGCACCGACAAAGGTCACCACCACTGGAGAGTCTTTTCCTTCCATAATCTCTATTCCTTTTATGTTTCTAGCTTTCTGATTGTACTGGAATAGCCTGTGCTTCGTCCTCTATTCCCTGAAGGTTAAAAACACAGCCCCACTGGTAGGGGAGTGTGTGTTACAAGAAAAATATTTCTTAAAAAAACTGATAAAAAACCCACCATTGGGTGCCTCCCCTTGACCTCCCGTGCTGAACTCCCCTGGCCAACTCCTGTCTGGTCTCCCACTGGGAGGCAGGAAACAGACTGAACCTTCCTGCCCACACAGCTGCTGGGATCACTCAGGCCACACCCCCTCAATTCAATTGGAGCTCTCAGGAGCACATGGGGAGCACACGGAGACTCAGAAGGGAAAGGACTGCCCCCTGGGCTTACTCCAGCCCACTCACTGCTTTGCCTTCATCCCCTCTTCCCCTGCAACTCCCCTGGCTTACTCCTGTCTGCTCTCCCTGTTTGCTTGCTGTGATCGTGCCCTCTCTGGGAGCTTGCTTGCTTCTGTAGTCCCGAGACCAGCTGGAGCAGCTTCCTCTGCTCTGCTCAGCTAGGAAACAGGAAACAGATGTATCAAAAGCAGATGTGAGATCAAGCAGAATCAACAGCGTGGATTTCCCGTCTCTTTTAATTGTAATCTTTCATGGGACAAAGACTGATTCAGTCACATAACCAGAGAGGAAATCCAAATGGAATGGGTCAAAATAATCAGGAGCTGCAGCTGGGCTGCCACCACCCTCCCTCTTGAGATCACTAGCCAAATGGGGGAATGAGGACTGGCAGCAGTTCTCCAAAACCAGGGCTGTGATAGGGATGTACGGAAGTCACTTACCTTTCGTGGATCATGTTGATGGTGGGGGGGAGGCGCTCCGTCCCTCCCCCCAGAATCCTAGCCGGCTGGCTGTGCTCCACAGGAATTCTACAGAGCTGCCAGCTGGCTCTGCCAGCAGCTGGACATCTGGCCGCTGGCTAGCAGGGACACAAATGGTGGCGGCCGTAGCTGCCACCGTTTGCGTCCCTGCAGTCAGCCATGATAGGCTACGTAAATGTTTACGTAGCCTATCACATATGACTTAAAAAAAAAACAACAACCCGCACATACGCAAATGGCGGCGTTCCTTATTTTGGCACATCTTAGTCTACGTAAACTGGCAGCAGTTCTCCAAAACCATGGCCGTGAACATCACGATTTGGATGCGATTTTGGACCTTCTGAAGCAGCTCTGCTTTGCTTCAGGCTGATTCTGACCCCATCTACTTCTCTTCAGATCCCAATCCAAAGCGAGATTTGGATATCCGAATCATTCTGATATGACATGTTCTCATTGACTGTCATTGAAAAATAGAAATGGCTGTCAGGTTTCCAGTTTTCATGCTAAACACATGAAACTTGGGAACCTGGCATCCCCCATCGAGGGGATTCCACCTGCCAAATTTCAGACAGTCTGGCAAAGTAGTTGTTGTACTAGGCACTGCAAAAATGTGCTTTTCTCAGAGATACAAACCAAACTCAGAAGGGATAATAATCCAAGAAGTTAGTTGTTGAAGTGGAGGAGGTCACTGTCCCTAATTCTGCTGTAGGTGTCTTTGAAGTGCCTCGTCAATCAGTGACTTCTGAGCACAGCAACTTCCTCCTTATTCAGCTGCCCTACTACACCAGCACACACTATCTGGACCGGGGGAGATTCTGACTGCCAACCAGTGCTGCGAATCCCAGCCACACCTTGTCCACCTCTGCCCTGCCAACACAGTGCAGTTTTGAATTATTCAAGTAATAGATGTTAATGGTTGTAGTGCTTTACACATTTTTTTGGGGGGGGAATGTGGACTGTATAGTGCTTTGGCACATGCTGTTTGCTTGTGAACATCACAAACACACAAACAGAGAGTGGGGGATGAAAAGAAAAGCAAATGCTGGACTGCCTACAATCAAGGAGGGAGGATAACAGAAGACAGCAGGGTTTTTAACTGTTGTTGTTGTTGTTATTGTTTAAGGGAAATGTGATCAAAAATGGGAAAAGAAGAAAGGAATAAAGGAATGGAGGTGTGTGGGGGTGGATGGAGGAGAGCCAAGAAAAAGGACAGGAGAGTAGTGTGTATGTGTGTGTGTGTGTAAAAAATGTAGACAGAATGAAAGTAAGTGCAAAAAAAATGGTTGAGAATTGAGAAGGGTGGGGTTGAAGTTAAAGAAAGAGGAAAGGGAAGGAAAAGGAAAGTTATTTTTATTGGGTTTTTTTTCCTTTTTAAAATAAACAATCAAGAAAAGAACGAAGCTCCCCCCTATTAGAGAAGGGGGAGAGGAAAGACAAAGGACCAGGCCCAGAAAGAGGGAAACTGATACTCAATATTTTTCAAGATTTTTTTTTTTTAAATCAAGGATCTACAATTGAAAGAAAGAAAAAAATGAAAAAGAATAGTTGGATTGGGAAGGAAGAAGAAAGTACAAGCACAGACACACCATATGGATTTAGCCAAATGTCCCAAACAACACGTCGTAAACCCAAACCACCACCTAATCAGTGCTCTCTCTCTCTCTCTCTCTCACACACACACACACACACACACACACTGAAATGAAAGCAGACTGATCTCTCCAATGTATCCACTCCAATACTGCCCCCCCTCCTCCACCACTGTCATTGATTGGAGACTGCTGGGTTACACTCTGCCCTCATTTGGCAATTAGAGTTGCCATTCGCCAAGGCTCATCATTTCCCCCTCCTGCCTCCCCCTCTTCTCACTCTCCGATATCAAGTTACTAGATTTTGGAGACAGGCTGTCTCCACTTGAGAATGCATAAGAATGCCTCTGGAGATCCAAGCGGGACAGAGGAGCCTTGGCGATGAGCTGCTTCGCTTCGGGCCTCCTCGGTGCTATTCCAACCCACTTCAGATGACGGCGAGGCACCTCCAAAGCAGCCCACTTTGCTTCATTATTCGGGACTCAGTCCAAAGATGTGCACAGCCTTCTCCAAAACCACAGAGTCCAGACAATGTTTCAAAACAAATGGTCACACTACGGTTCCCTTAGGAGCAGCAGGCATTACCCCTCACATCGGGTAATGCACCACTCCGGATGGATTGACTCCCTGTCCCTAATCTCTGCTGTAGGTTTCTTTAAGTGCCACCTCATCCACCTCTGCTCTGCCCCTGCCAACACGACCCTGAAGATGCCTCATATTGGGCTTGCTTGCTTTGCAACACAGTGCAGTTTTGAGTTATTCAAGTAATAGATGTTAATGTTTGTAGTGCTTTGCACCCCTTCTTTTTGAAATGTGGACTGCATAGTGCCTTGACACACACTGTTTGCTTGTGAACAACACAAATCCAAAAATGAACACACAAACAGAGAGACAGACAGACAGAAAGACAGAGAGACACGGAAGGTGGAAGGGAGCCAAGAACAAGGACAGGAGAGTAGTGTGTGTGTGTGTGTGTGTGTGTATAAAATCTAGATAGAATGAAAGTAACAGCAACCAAATGGTTGAGACTTGAATTATTCAAATGATAGATGTTAATGTTTGTAGTGCTTTGCACCCCTTCTTTTTGAAATGTGGACTGCATAGGGATGGGGGAGAATTTCTCGCCGAAACCTCTGGGGGCCGAGTGCCAATGTATTCGGCCCCCCGAAGTAGTTTCGGGGAGAAAGTCTCCACCCCCCGCCCCCCCCAGGATGGGACTTACCTTTCCCGAATGTCCCTCCCGGCGGCGGGTCCTGGTGGCGGGTTGGCAGGTCTTCGACAGGGGCAGAGGCGGCCCCCTATTTGCGTTGCCCTTATTTTCTCCATAGTCTACATAAATCTTTACGTAGGCTACAGCAACCAAATAAGGAACGCGAATGGCGGCTCCCTATGGGGGCCGCCATTTGCGTACGCTTTTTTTTTTTTTAAGTCACCCATGATAGGCTACGTGACGATTAACGTAGCCTATCACGGCTGACTTTGCAGATCTAGCCGTGATAGGCTATGTTAATCATCACGTAGCCTATCACGGGGGCGTTTTTTTTTTAACTTTTTATTTTGCAGCTGGGCGAGGCGAGGCGCCTCCCCCCCGGCCTGAATTTTGGCTGGGCGAGGCGGGAAGCCTCCCCCCCGGCCTGAATTTCTTCCAGGCGAGGAGGGAAGCCTCCCCTCCCGGCCTGAACTTCGGGAGGAGCAGCGAAGTGCCTCCCCCCCACCGCGGAGCAAGCTGCGAGACCAGGTAAGTGGCTTTCATGCACCCCTAGGACTGCATAGTGCCTTGACACACACTGTTTGCTTGTGAACAACAAAAATCCAAAAATGAACACACAAACAGAAAGACAGACAGACAGACAGACACGGAAGGTGGAAGGGAGCCAAGAACAAGGACAGGAGAGTAGTGTGTGTGTGTGTATAAAATCTAGACAGAATGAAAGTAAGGGCAACCAAATGGTTGAGAATTGAGAATGGTGGGGTGGAAGCGAATGAAAGATGCAAGGGAAGGCAAAGGAAAGTAGTTTTTATTGTATTTTTCCTTTTTAAAATAAAGAGTCAAGAAAAGAATGAAGTATAAAACCTATTAGAGAAGGGGGAGGGGAGAGACAAAGAACCAGGCACAGAAAGAGGGAAACTGAAACTCCGTACTTTTCAAGGGTTTGGTTTTGAAATCAAGGATCTACAACTGAAAGAAAGAAAAAAACAAAAAAGAATAGTTGGATTGGGAAGGCAGAAGAAAGTACAAGCACACACACACCATATAGATATGGACAAATCTCCCTAACAACACGTCATAAACCCAAACCAGGACCTAATCATCTCTCTCTCTCTCTCTTTCTCTCTCTCCCCACCCCGACACACACACACACACACACACACACACACACACACTGAAATGAAATGAAATGAAATGAAAGCAGGCTGATCTCTCCAATTTATCCACTCCAATATTGCCCCCCCCCGCCGCCACTCCATGACTATCACTGATTGGAGACTGCTGGGTTACACTCAGCCCACATTTGGCAACTAGAGCTGCCATTTGCCAAGGCTCACCATTTCCCCCTCCCCCCTCCCCCTCCTCTCCCCCTCCCATATCTCTTGCAAGTTGCTACATTTTGGAGACAGGCTGTCTGTGCTTCAGAAGGCATCAGAATTCCTGTGAAGATCCAAGTGGGACCCAGGAGCCTTGGCTCCAACAGCCCCCCCCCCCGCCATGGCTCCCAGCTTGCCTCGCCATGGCTCCCAGCTTGCCTCACAAGGTCAGCCAAGTGAGCTGCCCCCCCAAAAAAGGGCCTAACTGCTGGAGTCCTCAGCACACATGGGCCCAGCATGCAAGCCATCGTCTCTTTGCAAGGAGGAGATGGCTAGAGAGGCTGGGGGACTGAGGAGCCTTGGTGACGAGCTGCTTCGCTTCCAGGCACCTTGGTGCTGTTCCGATCGACTTCGAATCATAGCGAGGCACCTCCAAAGCAGCCCACTTTTCTTCGTTATTCGGGATTCAATCCAAAGATGTGTACAGCCTTATCCAGAATCATCGAGTCCGGACAATGTTTCGAAATAAATGGTCACATGACTGCTCCTTTAGGAACACCAGGCACTACCCCCTCACATCAGGATGCATTAACCACTTGGGATGGATGGACTGACCTTTGTCCAAGGCATAGTGGAGCTCCAAGAGCCCCCCCCCAGCCTCCCAACGTGCATTGCAAGGTCAGCCAAGTGAGCTGCCGCCCCTCAAAAAAAGCTCTTAACTGCTGGAGTCCTCAGAACACTTGGCCCAAGCACACAAGCCATCACCTCCTCTCAAGGAGGTGATGATAAGAGAGGCTGGGGTGCTGAGGCCTCATCCAGACCATGCCAGCTGTTCAGGGCTTCCACAACAGCCGGCAGGGCAAGATGAGGCCTCAGTTCTGTCTATGCCCCAGCCACACTTGCCATCTCCGCCTTGCAAGGAGGAGATAGTGAGAGCGGTTGGGGTGCATGTGGTGAGAACTCGGGGATGTTCACAGCTGCTAAACAGCCAGCTCTGTCAGCTCCAAATGGCTGATCAAGCAGGGTCAAGGGGGCTGGGGGGGGGCTCTGCTGGCCTCCCAGAAGAAGGTGGTGCTTCTGACATCTCATTTACGACAGGCTGCACCCATCTACCCCTTCATGGATCACTGCCTTGTTGTGGTGAAGGGGCTTGCGTAACTCAGTGAAGACATAAGCTATGCTGTGCAGGGCCACCCAAGATGGACAGGTCATGGCAGAGAGTTCTGACAAAATGTGGTCCACTGGAGAAAGAAATGGCAACTAGGTTTGGAGGAGAATTTCTCCCCGAAACTTCGGGGGGCCGAGCGCCAACGTGTTCGGCCCCCCGAACAAGTTTCGGGGAGAAATCCTCCGCACCCCCCGCCCCCCGCACCCCCCCCCGGGACGGGACTTACCTTCGCCGAATGTCCCTCCCGGCGGCGGGTCCAGCCGGCGGTTCCGCGGGTGTTCGAGTGGGGCGGGAGCGGCAGCCGGTCTTTCAACCGGCTGCCGCCGCCGCCATTGCAATGAAAGAAAAAAAACAAAAAACGCCCCCTGATAGGCTACGTGACGATTCACGTAGCCTATCACGGCTAGATTTGCAAAGTCAGCCGTGATAGGCTACGTCAATCGTCACGTAGCCTATCACGGGTGACTTTAAAAAAAAAAAAGTGTGTACGGATAATGGCGGCCTCCATAGGGAGCCACCATTCCCGTTCCTTATTTGGTCGCTGTAGTCTATGTAAACATTTATGAAGACTATGGCGAAAATAAGGGCAACGCTATTTGCGTTGCCCTTATTTTCGCCGTAGTCTACGTAAACATTTACATAGACTACAGCAACTAAATAAGGAACGCGAATGGCAGCTCCCTATGGGGGCCGCCATTAGCATACGTGCTTTTTTTAAAAAAAGTCACCCATGATAGGCTACGTGACGATTGACGTAGCTCATCACGGCTGACTTTGCAGATCTAGCCGTGATAGGCTACGTGAATCGTCACGTAGCCTATCAGGGGGCGTTTTTGTTTTTTTTTTAACTTTCGCGTTCACGGCCGGGCGAGGTGGGAAGCCTCCCCCCCGGCCTGAATTTCAGCCGGGCCGAGGCGTGAAGCCTCCCCCCCCAGCCTGAACTTCGCGGGGGGACCAGCGAAGTGCCTCCCCCCCACCGCGAACGTCCTTCGAGGACAGGTAAGTGACTTTCGTCCACCCCTAATGGCAACCCACTCCAGTATTCCTGCCAAGAAAACCCCATGGAATGTTTTGCAACGTATGGAACATATCACAAGGCTAAAAGATATGCCTTGGAACGTATCACAAGGCTAAAAAATATGACGCCGGAAGATGAGCCCCTCAGGTCAGAAGGTTTCCAATATACTACTGGGGAAGAGCAGAGGGAATTTCCAAGTAGCACCAGAAAGAGTGAAGCGGCTGGGAGAAGCCAAAAGGACACTCAGCTGTGGATGTGTCTGGTGGTGAAAAGAAAATCCGATGCTGTAAAGAACAATATTGTTTAGGAACCTGGAATGTCAGATCAATGAATCAAGGTAAGCTGGAGGTGGTCAAACATGAGATGGCAAGATTGAACATCGACATCTTGGGAATCAGCGAACTAAAATGGACAGGCATGGGCGAATTTAATTCAGGTGACCATCATATCTACTATTGTGGCCAAGAATCCCTTAGAAGAAATGGAGTAGCACTCATAGTCAACAAAAGGGTGGGAAAAGCAGTACTGGGGTACAATCTTAAAAATGATAGAATGATCTCAGTACGAATCCAAGGCAAACCATTCAACATCACAGTAATTCAAGTCTATGCCCCAACCACTGATGCCGAAGAAGCTGAGGTTGATCGTTTCTATGAAGACCTACAACACCTTCTAGAACTAACACCAAAAAAAGATGTCCTCTTCATCATAGGGGACTGGAATGCTAAAGTAGGAAGTCAAGAAATAACCAGGATAACAGACCAGCATGGCCTTGGTGTACAAAATGAAGCAGGACAAAAGCTAATAGAGTTTTGCCAAGAGAACACACCGATCATAGCAAACACTCTTTTCCAACAGCACAAGAGACGACTCTACACATGGACATCACCAGATGGTCAATATCGAAATCAGATTGATTATGTCCTTTGCAGCCAAAGATGGAGAAGCTCTATACAGTCAGTCAAAACAAGACCTGGAGCTGACCGTGGCTCAGATCATGAGCTGCTTCTTGCAAAATTTCGGCTTAAATTGAAGAACATCGGGAAAACCACTAAACCATTCAGGTATGACCTCAATCATATCCCTTATGAATATACAGTGGAGGTGAGGAATAGATTTAATGGATTAGACCTGATAGACAGAGTGCCTGAGGAACTATGGGTGGAGGTCCGTAACATTGTTCAGGAGGCAGCAACTCAATCCATCCCAAAGAAAAAGAAATGCAAGAAAGCCAAGTGGCTGTCTGATGAGGCTTTACAAGTAGCTGAGGAAAGAAGGGAAGCGAAAAGCAAGGGAGAAAGGGGAAGATATATCCAACTGAATGCAGAGTTCCAGAGAATAGCAAGGAGAGACAAGAAGGCCTTCTTAAATGAACAATGCAAAGAAATCGAGGAAAACAACAGAATGGGAAAGACTAGAGATCTCTTCAAGAAAATTGGAGCTCTCAAGGGATCGTTTTGTGCAAAGACAGGCATGATAAAGGACAAAGAAGGCAGGGACCTCACAGAAGCAGATGAGATTAAGAAGAGGTGGCAAGAATACACAGAAGAAATATACAGGGAAGATCTTAATGTCCTTGGTAGCCATGCTAGTAATGTCCTTGATAGCCATGATAGTGCGGTCACTGAACTTGAGCCGGACATCCTCAAGAGTGAAGTCAAGTGGGCCTTAGGAAGCATTAGTAACAACAAAGCTAGCGGAGATGACAGTATTCCAGCTGAGCTATTTAAAATCCTAAAAGATTATGCTGTTCAAGTGCTGCATTCAATATGCCAACAAACTTGGAACACTCAACAATGGCCGCAAGACTGGAAAAGGTGAGTTTACATTCCAATTCCAAAGAAGGGCAATGCCAAGGAGTGTTCAAACTACCGCACAATTGCACTCATTTCACATGCCAGCAAAGTGATGCTCAAAATCCTACAATCTAGGCTTCAGCAGTATGCAAACCGAGAACTTCCGGAAGTACAAGCTGGGTTTCGAAGAGGCAGAGGAACTAGAGATCAAATTGCCAACATTCGCTGGATCATGGAGAAAGCAAGAGAATTCCAGAAAAACATCTATTTCTGCTTCATTGACTACACTAAAGCCTTTGATTGTGTGGATCACAACAAACTGTGGCAAATTCTTAAAGTGATGGGAGTACCAGACTACCTTACCTGTCACCTGAGAAACCTGTACGAGTGTCAAGAAGCAACAGTAAGAACCAGACATGGAACAACCGAGTGGTTCAAAATTGGGAAAGGAGTACAACAAGGCTGCATATTGTCACCCTGCTTATTTAACTTATATGCAGAGTACATCATGAGAAATGCAGGGATAGATGAATCACAGGTCGGAATTCAGATTGCTGGGAGAATTATCAACAACCTCCGATATGCAGACAATACCACCTTAATGGCAGAAAGTGAAGAGGATCTCAAGAGCCTCTTGTTGAGGGTGAAAGAAGAGAGTGAAAAAGCTGGTTTGAAACTCAACATTAAAAAAACGAAGATCATGACATCTGGCCCCATCACTTCCTGGCATATAGAAGGGGAAGAAATGGAAGCAGTGACAGATTTTACTTTCTTGGGCTCCAAGATCACCGCAGACGGTGACTGTAGCCATGAAATTAAAAGACGCTTGCTCCTTGGGAGGAAAGCTATGGCAAACCTAGACAGCATAGTAAGAAACAGAGACATCACCTTGCCAACAAAGGTCCGTCTAATCAAAGCTATGGTTTTCCCAGTAGTAATGTATGGCTGTGAGAGCTGGACTATCAGGAAGGCTGAGCGCCGAAGAATCGATGCTTTCGAACTGTGGTGCTGGAGAAGACTCTTACGAGTCCCCTGGACTGCAAGGAGGTCAAATCAGTCCATCCTAAAGGAAATCAACCCTGAGTGCTCATTGGAAGGACAGATACTGAAGCTCAAATACTTTGTCCACCTAATGCGAAGAGAAAACTCTCTTGAAAAGACCCTGATGCTGGGAAAGACTGAAGGCAAAAGGAGAAGGGGACGGCAGAGGATGAGATGGCTAGATAGCATCACCGATGCAATGAATATGAACTTGAGCACGCTCCGGGAGAGTGCGCAGGACAGGAAGGCCTGGCGTGCTATGGTCCATGGGGTCACGAAGAGTCGGACACGACTGAACGACTGAACAACAGCACCCACCTGGTCAAACCCCATCCTCCACAGCTAGCTTTTATTAGGAGGACATATAATTGGGCACATTGCTGCAAACTCCCTGTGCACTTCATATGACCTCGATAACACAAATGGATCCCAACGGGTCTTCTACAACAAAAACATTAAGCTCACTGCAAAGTCAAGAGATTGTATCCTTACGGTGCTTCACAAAACAACAACAACTGCTTCTCAATGGGTCTGGGGCTTCATTTGTAAGGGATCTTTGGAGGAGGGAAGCTACTTGAGCATGTGACGGTGGCAGAAAACAGGGTCTACTGGCTGCCCGCACTGCCATGCAGGCGGAACAATTATGCGCTCTAACCCATGTTTGGTGATCTTCATCATGATTCTTTATGGAGGTGTTGCCAAAGGAAGAGGGAATACCTGCCAGGGCTGCAGGCTTTGACGTTCCCGCCTTTCTCCTTCACCCTCCATCAACATGCGCTTTGGTCGGGATGAATATGAAGCATGTAAGGCATGGGCCACAGCATGGATGCTGCTATAAGAAATGTAGCTGTCCTGAGACAGGGCTCTCTCAATCTTCTCCTGGGGCAGTGTCACCTGTTGCTCTTTCTCTCTGCAACCTGTCCAAATTTTCATGGACAAAATATGCATTGAACTGAAACACTCAAAGGTTTCATCCCAAAACAGTCCCAGAGAAGAGGAGACTGGCTCATTGTGGTCATATTTTGTCATTATTCTAGTCTTCATTATGAAGGACAAAGAACCGTGGAGGAAATGGAAGTAATAAGGTTTCTGAGACACGTTGAAGTCCATGTCCTGAAAAGCTGGTGTGATCCAGAGTTTTGCCCCAGTTGGTTTCTTTTCGAGTGTTCTTTGTATAAACATCAACGGAGCACACCCATAGTGGGAGTCCGCATAGTAAACAATGACCTTCACTTCTTTCCCCAAGAAAGAAAGGTCAATCTGGAATATTTGATGTAAGATATTTCGTGGTAGCCTTTTTGAGAAAGCAACACAAATCCCACTGCTGATCATCAGGGGTGTCAAGGCACCCAGGAACCTCTCCCCATTCTCAGTGTCTGGAGCAAAGAGACCGACCCACGTCCATCGGAAAAACAGGAGCAGTTGAACGATCCCCGGGTACTGGGTTTCTTCCTTCGGGGCCATCCGGTAGACAAAAGGGAACTGAGTTTTGTCATTATCAAACAGCGTAACAATGCCATAACTGATCTAGGGAGCAAAGAAAAGTAAGAGGCGGTAGCTTAGTATCAGTTTGTTTTGTGGATGAAGGTCAAATATTTTTGGCTAAAATGGAAGGAGGATTATGTACCCCACCTTGGGTTCCTTAAAGAGGAAAAAAGGCAGGATATAAATGTTATAAATAAATACATACATACATACATACATACATACATAGTATCTAGCTCAATGCCTTTCACTATGACGTGGTATATGTGGAGGGGGAGGGCAAAAATATCTCGAGCTTCATTTGTGGTGCAGCCCAGGAGGATCACTGGGGTCCTTTTCACGCATTCAAAATGCTGTCGAGTGATACACTTCAGGAACTAGTCAAGGGAGGTTAGACCTGCTCACTGCCTTGTGTGAGCCAACTGAAAAGGATAGATTTGGCTCTGCCCCCAGCTATGTTCTAGATTCTGTTTGGGGAGCACACAGGAGCCTCATTCAAGAATTAAAGCCATGAAGGGGCAACATGAGTACAAAAGCAACCCACTTTGGTTTTTGACCTGGTTACAGGACCGAATCAGCCTTGGTTGCCCGACTGCATGAACTATATCAAGAGAAGGACAGGGAGAGCAAAACCCTGCTAATTCTGCTCCAGCTCTCATCGGCTTTGGATAACATGGACCTGGACTAGGGATGTACGAAAGTCACTTCTCTTTCTGCGAATTATGTTTATGGTGGGGGGGGAGGTGTTCCATCCCTCCACCCAGAATCCTCGATGGGGGGAGGTGATCCATTCCTCCCCCCCAGAATCCTCAATGGCAGCCAGGCCCAGCCCAGGCCAGAGCTGTCTGCAGCCAGATTTCTGGCCGCGGACGGCTCTCGGTAAAACAAAACCAAACCAAACCGCATATGCAAATGGTGGCGGCTACAGCCGCCACCATTTGCATTCCTTATTTTTCACCATCTTAGCCTATGTAAATATTTACGTAGGCTAAAAGGGCCTACAAAGGTCCGTCTAATCAAAGCTATGGTTTTCCCAGTAGTAATGTATGGCTGTGAGAGCTGGACTATAAGGAAGGCTGAGCGCCAAAGAACTGATGCTTTCGAACTGTGGTGCTGGAGAAGACTCTTACGAGTCCCCTGGACTGCAAGGAGGTCAAATCAGTCAATCCTAAAGGAAATAAACCCTGAGTGCTCATTGGAAGGACAGATGCTGAAGCTGAAGCTCCAATATTTTGGCCACCTAATGCGAAGAGAAAACTCTCTGGAAAAGACCCTGATGCTGGGAAAGACTGAAGGCAAAAGGAGAAGGGGACGGCAGAGGATGAGATGGCTAGATAGCATCACTAATGCAATGAATATGAACTTGAGCACACTCCGGGAGAGAGCGCAGGACAGGAAGGCCTGGCATGCTATGGTCCATGGGATCACGAAGAGTCAGACACATCTGAAAGACTCAACAACAACAACAACAACAACAAAAAGGGCAAATCAAAAAGGAACGCAAATAGTGCCCACTACGCTATTTGCATTCCCCTTTGTTTTCGCTGTAATAGTCCATGTAAATATTTACGTAGACTAAGACGATGAAAAATAAGGAAGGCAAATCGTGGCGGCCAGAGCTGCCGCCATTTGGGTATGCGTTGTTTTTTTTTTTACCCAGCCATGATAGGCTACGTAAATCTTTACGTAGCCTATCACGTCCCTGTAAAAAAACAACCTCCAGACTGCAAATGGCGGCAGCAGCCAGTCGGAAGACCAGCTGCAGCAGCTGCCGCTGCCGAAGCCGCCTCCGGAGCCGCCGCTGCCCAGAACATCTGCCCCAGGTAAGTCTTGTCCTGGGGGGATCCACGGGGGTGGGTGGGGGGCAGCCCATTCTGCCATGGTGTTCGGGGGGCCAATTGCACTGGCATTTGGCCTCACCGAGATCCCTGGCAGAATTCTCTGAAATCCCTAACCTGGACCATGGTTTCCCGCTGGATCGACTCCGTGGGAAAGGCATTGGAAGAACTGTGTTACATCAGTTTCAGTCTGACCTACAGGGCTGATTTGAGAGAGTAATGTTGGGTGTCCATTCCTTGACCGCTTGGCAAGTGAGCTACAGGGTTCCACAGAGCACCAACTTGTCCCCAGTATTGCTCAACATCTGTATGAAATCACTGGCAGTGGTCATGAGGGGATTTGGAACAATTCAGAATTCAGGAGCTCAGCTATTGTAGGGAGCTGACCCCCTTCAGCATACTACCCCTTTGTTGAGGGAACTGCACTACCTGCCTATTTGATGCCAGGTCAGATTTAAGCATTTTTTTCACTAGTGTCCAAAGAACTAAACAACTTGGACCAGAATACCTGCAAGAGCACCTTCTCCCTTTCCAACCTGCCTGATGACTCAGCTCATTGGGGGGGCATGTCCTGGTGGTACTCCATGGACTTATGGCCTGATTGGAGTCCACCCAGAGAAGAGCCTTCAGCGTATTGGCCCCCTTTCTCTGGAACTCCCTGCCTCTGGAGATCAGGCAGGCAAGAACACGGTGCGGTTCCCTGAGACCATCTTTATTTCAGGAAGCCATCCTGGCCTGACCAGCCACAGTTGTACTGTAATTATGTTTTTTTCCCCATCTCCTTTTTTTTATAAAATAATTTTTAACATGGAGTTTTACTCTTTTATCTTATCTTGCAACTTTTATTGTTTACCACTCCAGAATCTGTCTAAATGTGGAGTGAAATATAAATGTAAATAAATAACTACAGAAATACCTACAGAAATAACTACAGAAATAACTACAGAAATAAAAACATGACGGCTGTGCCTTCAACAGAGAGATGGGGGACAGCATACCTTCTGGGGCAGAATCATGGCAGTGGTCATGTGGGGGCTGCAAGAACTGCTGGGGAGGATTCTCGTTCTTGTCAGCCACTACTGTTTTCTGCAACATCTGCATAGGACAGCCTTTTGAGACATGATTCAAGGTGCAATCCTATACAGATGGATGGGCCCTCAGACCTCCACTGAAGTCAGAAGCAACCTCTGATCCAATGCAGGGCAGAACCAGTGCAAATAAGGGGATTCCCTCCATGCTGCACTTTGCGTTAGATGGAGTTTTTCACACATCTATGTAAGGCATCGGGAAGGGGCAGGAACCGGGCTGGGGATCACATAGAAAGCTGTCCAGTACAGCTTCCATGGTCTCCTGCCATCCCTGCCCCAGGGATGCCCGGTCTCCCATCCCAGAGCTCCACCACTGCCACGACTCACCTCCAACACACACTCGAGAAAAAAATTATGACCAGGAGGCACAGGCACTGAAGAGTGAGGGCTGAACCTGTCCCCTGCCAATTCACACCTGTGGGATTTTGTAGATGCTCGACATGGATGAAATGTGGAGGGAGAGGTCTGATTCAGCCCCTTCAAGGACGGCCAGCAAGTGATTCTTCCTCCCGCAGCTGTAATGTGGAATGTTGCTTTCGCCCCCAGCAAGGAGCTGCAGCATGGCATAGGAGGTGGCTCTTCCATCGAAGAAGGACTTGTAGATGTTGTAGCCCAGGGTGATGTTGGGTAAGAGCCTGGGGTTCTGGTTGATCTCCTGAATGGCAAACATGAAGGACAGGATGTGCCAGTGCTTTGTAGTTTGGAAACTGGAAAACAATAAATAAATGAAAATTAAATGCAATACCTCTTGCTGTCATTCTCCACTGAATAAAAAAAACCTTTCCTTCCTTCATATCCCTATATTCTTTTTCTTACAATTTTAATCTCAGAAGAGCCGATCATCACATAATGCTTTGGATGTTCATAGGGGCAGCAAACATACCTGTGTTGCAAAGTAATTGAGAATCCATTTACCTGCTCAAAGGAAAGGTGGATATATTTGTACCCCACTCCTTGAGAAGGGATGTTGGCAGATTTCAAGGATGAAGGATCTAGCTGTCTGTCTGTCAGTCTGTCTGTCTGTCTATATTTAGATAATCTCTCTCTCCCTCTCTCTCTCTCTCTCTCACTCACACCCACACCCACACCCACACCCACACCCACACCTTTTCTTAAGGCTTATCAGTAAAAACAATCATTCTGTCATGTAACATCATAATAGAGGTGTGTGGTATCATTCAGAACGGTTTCACCAATGTTTTTGAAACTTACAGGTTCCAGAAGAAGTGTTGCATTTACATGCCATGAAATTTCCAAGTCTACTGTACAAGTATATTGTAAGAGAAACAGCAGTATGAAGAGAAAAAGCAAGCAAACAAACCAACAAACCCCTCTGTCTGTCCAAAGTGACTTGGAGAGTATGTTTCAGCTAACTTTTTTGGATCAGAGTTTGTGGAAAAAGAAAAACCTTCTTTAAAGTCTAAAAGATTGATGCTTTCCTATTCCTCGTGTGTTGGGAATGGTGGAATATATATATATATATATATATATAAATTTTAAATAGCCCCTTTTAATTTATATGCAGGTATAAGGATAGGGAGTCATAGCTTAACAGTGCCCTCTTATCCATGCTCTTTCAGTATGCATAAATAAAAATAACAATTATTTCATTATTACCTACATAGTGCTTATAATGTTTACGGTATTTGTGTTAAGTGCTCGGGAATGTTGCCTCAAAGAAAAGCTGGGTCCCACTCATTTTACTCACTGGAAATCACATCAAAGTGGAAACTGAAAACGAAGCATTCTTTAACGCTTCTAGAAGGATCACCATTTTTCCAGTTAGTACTCACACAACCTGTAGAACCTTGAAAGGGGGCTTATGGACACTTGCTTTTGCCACCTTAGCTCACTGCAGACAGTATATTCAAAAACACAGCCCCTCAGCTGAGTCTGGTGCCCCCGAATGCTCAATCTGCCCCCCCTGGCATCCTCCCTTGCTACCTGAAGGATCATCTCCTCCCATATACACTTGCCCAGACCCTGAGGTCAGCTCCAGCAGTTTGACAGATTTTGTCTGGTTTTTTTCCCCACTTGAGTTACATGGGTACTTTGGAGGATCATTTCTCCTGTTTGTACAGCATCTCTTGGAAAACAGTCTGGCATCTTTCGTAAGGAAGAAGGTGCAGAATATACTATGCCTCAGAAAACTATAAGGCATTTCGAGGTTTCTTCCCCATTTTAAGCCAGCATTCAAATAAAAACGAATTTCCACACAAGCCACTCCAGATCTGGATGGACAAAATTTGGAGACACATTATGGAGATACTTAATTCTCCTATTTCTATTATTTATTTATTTATTACATTTATATCCCGCCTTTTTTCCTCCAAGGAACTCAAGGTGGCATACATAATTCTCCTCCTCCATTTTATCCTCACAACAACAACCCTGTGAGGTAGGTTGGGCTGAGAGTCTGTGACTGGCCCAAAGTCACCCAGTGAGCTTCCATGGCCAAGTGGGGACTAGAACCCAGATCTCCTGATTCCCAGTCCAGCACTCTAGCCACTACACCACACTGGCTCTCTATTTCTAATAACCTAAATGAACAGATCACCAAAAAGATGACCAAGGGCTTTGGTTCATTGCCATCCCATAAGCCTTTTCTCCATTATAGGGAATCTATGCACAAAACACAAAACAAACTCAACTGGGGTTTGGCTTGAATCTCTTCTAACGCAGGAGCAACCACAGGCTTCTGAAGTCTTGATTCAGAGACCTGATGATACTGAATGACAGGAACTACACTCCTGCCCAGCAGAACCTGTTCCGCAGTGACCCTCTGGAATTCTGCCCAGTTCACCCACTTCTTTCATGTCTCTTCAGAATAAACAGGGCCATCAAGCATTCATTCATGCAGGACTTAATCTTTGACCAGCAGAAGCATTTCAGAGGAAGATTTGGGAAACTCCATTCCAAAGCAGATCCTGTCTGTGTGAGGCAGGAGTCCCTGCAACTCTGACCCAAGGACTCTTTCATTGTAATTTTTATTCTGATTTGAGAGGCCATATGCTGTATCCTCTGCTGACGAACTTCCCAGGGCATTCTGAGGAAAGATTGGTCATTCACTGCTTTGGGAAAAGTCAGATATCTCAACAAAGAGGTGGCTAATTATTTTGTAATAGCAATGCAAATAAGCACTCAGGGGATTGTATTAGCTAAACTGAAGACTTTGTATCCCTGTGTCTGGTTTTTATGTCTTGTATTTTATCTTGAATGGGTCTAATGCTCATTACACACACACATACACACACATACCCCTTTCTTATTCAGAAGTAAATTCCACAGAATGCATTATTATTTACTTTCAAGTTCTGTCGTCGATAAGGGACAAAGGTGCTCAGCCTTAAGAAAGGGCCACAACTATTGCCCTGTAATTATTCCGGAGAGGGAACCTCTGTGTAGACATTTGCATTTGGACCACTCCCAAGAAAGAACCTCCCCAGCTCCAGCCTGTGTCTTATCTCAACATTTGAAAGCAAAGAGGCTGCTGGTTCTTTTGGCTGAAACAATGCAGGGGAACCCCATGGATCCAGTCATATGTGAGCGTACTGAACTAAATGGTGCCTTTACTTCAATGAACCTCCGAATTCTTCTTCAAAAAGTACAGAGTGGCAAAGGTCAGGAGAGTGATTCATCAGGAATGGCCAGAGATTCCAGAAAAGATGGACAATCTCCCATAAATGGGGACAACCGGAGTGCGGATTTGGAAGCATTACATCATCAGCATCACTTACGTGACAACCCTGGTTAAAGGGGACTCAGAGAAAACGTATGGTTTGTTGCACATGAAATTCTGTGAAGACAGGACTCCGCTGATGAGGTAGTCTCCTGGCCGGTAATAATAGGATCCTAACTCTTGCTCTTTGTTCAGAGTGGTCAAGCAGTCCGTCTCCTGCAGTTGACCAGCTGCATAAGGAAGCAGGAGCAACAACAGCAGCAGCAAGGAGATCATTCTGGGTCTGCCTCCCTCCTGCTGTTCCTCCTTTGTGACTGTTCCTTTCACCTCCACAGCCAGCTAATCAGAAGATGTGAGAAAAGTCTTGCAAGAGTGAGGCTGCAGTGTCTTTGCAAGGACATCAAATTCTGAGCCGGAGGCAGCAGAGGGAGGCAGTGTACTAAACTGTACCACAGGCATGCATAGTCATCTCAGCCTGTCTGAGCCCAGGCTCTCAGGAGCTCAGGAGATTTTTTATGCACCAATCTTTTCAGGCATGGTGCAAGAGGATTCCTGGAGCTGCCTTTCATTCTGATGTTTACATCATTGGTCTCCAAGGAAAACAGAAAGCAAAACATCTCTTGAGCTCTGGCAAGGCTCAGAATAGATCACTATGTTTTTGATAATGATCAGGGGGAGGTTCACAGCTGCAACTTCATGGATTCTCTGAGTGCCTCGAGGTGAGCTGCAGAACTGGAGAAAAACATGTTTGTGAGAAGTCACACAGGCAGCTCCATCTTCTGGTTGGCAAGGGGGAATGGTGAGCCTGGCCTGCATTCGAAAAACTCACACAAAAGAGCCAAGATCAAGAAAATCTCTTAGGACATATACCAGTGTTTGGGAACGTGTAGCCCTCCAGATAGCAGTGGACTTCATGTTCAGCAGCCCTGATGGCCTAGCCCATGGGGAAAAACGATGGGAGTTGCCGTCCGAGGACATCAGGTGGGCCACATCTTCCCCATCCCTGATGCACATGAATGTTCACACCCCTTGCGGGAGTTTTCCAGCCCTGCTCCCTTTGCCAACCCTCCCAGTTGCACCTCTCTTGCTGGATAAACCGGGATGACCAGTGCTCAAAGAATGAAGGGTGGCCACCATGCATCTCAATTGTCTCCCTCTATTAGTACTACCAGTGAGCTCCTCTGAACGGTGCATCATCTTGTTTGGGACTTAGTAAATCAGATTCCACAAGATAGTTACTTCTAAATGCATTCTGAGGAGAAAAAAAAATGAAATTGATTGAAAGGTTCAAGTTAACTACCTGTGTCTAGTGAAACATTCCAAGTGTTCCATCTTTTATCTTTACAAAATGTCCTGAAATACAATGTTCTTGGTGTCAGCTCAAGGGTGGCCACTGCAACATCCTTCTGATGGTCCACTGGCCACCTCAATTGTGGTGTTTGCCAATGAGCACAACTGTGTTTTGGCAGCACAGGACAGTCCATGGCAGAAGAGAGGTGTAGGCAGAGAGATGCCAACTTGGTTTGTGCCATGTGCCATGCCAGGACACCATCCAGCCTCACCGTAAAAGTGAAGCAAAGGGTAAACCAAAGGGTCACCACAACTCTCCTTACAGGAGATCTTGCAGCACTCTCAACACTTAGGGTACACTACCAAACAAAGATGAGCCAGAGGAAAGCCATCTGAGCTAATCCACACAGAAGCAATTCAAGAGACCCCTGGAACATTACTGCATCCAGAGTGAGCCATAGTGTTCATCATTCTGTGGTCATGATGGAAGCACAGCGATGCATCCATAGGTGCATGCCCAGCAGCAAGAGCAGCCGCGTTCTCATGCTCAGGGACTTCACTGACATGCTGGTACTCAGTAGCGTATGGGTAGACATTGAGTAGCAGGTTAGTGAGTGACTCCAGCAAGGAGCAGCCCGTTGTGCTGTCCTCTGCTTGATCGAGGAGAGCCATCGTGGCCTCCACAGTGTCAAGAATGTACAGCTGGCCATAGCTTGGAGTCTCATCTGACCACAAAGTGCTCATCAGATGGTAAATGGAGCCTTGCACCCTGAACACAAATGGACTTCCACAAATAACAATGGTTTTCACTGTCAGGAGTTTCACTGTCATACAAATGTTGAAGAGCACTGGGCCCAGGACTGAGCCCTGTGGTACCCTGCACATTACCTCTCTGCAGTTTGAGAAGATACCATTGATAAGCACTCTTTGAATCTGAGTCTGTAGCCAACAGCATGAGGCATGGTTAGACTCCTAGTTCACCTCTGGTTACTGCTACCAGTAAGCGTTTGATGTCTAGTCGTGTTAGTAATTGGTGTAGTACTATAGAAACGTTATTTTGTTAAATCGAACAACTAGACACTTCCTTTCTGAGCAATAGCTAAACTTCGACTGGGTTACTTTTAACTGTAGGTATCTCTTAATCCCGTCATGATTTTTTTTTTACAGACTGTATGTTACTGGCAAGTTATTGTAGTTTGCCCTGCACCTTTGTTTATGAAAGTGGACAGGTTCTTTTTTTGTGTCCATATTTCATTTTTTTCAATTTGCGGTAAAATCATTACGGACATAAACTCCTGACAGTGAAAACCATTGTAATTTGTGGAAGCTGCATGAAAAGCTTTCCAATGAAGTGTGCTTCATGAGTGTTGGTCAAGGGAAAGGCAGTCAAACTAACTCCCAACTTTGAATTATAGGTATACACAGTTTTCCAATTATCAGAGCAGCCTTCTTATGAGCTGGTGTCAGTACGAGGCATCCATGGGCAGTTGCCAGGCCCCCTGTCCCTTGTCATGGTCCACTGCTGACGCTTGCCCTGAGCCTCCTCATACCCGCCCCCAGTCCTGCATTGGCTTCAACAGACTCTGAGTGAAGGGACAAACCCAGAAGAAAGGTAACAAAACAGGCAACCGTGAAAGCACAGATAAGCAGTCAGAAACATGGGGCCAGGATTAAGCAGTAGTGGTAGAGATAGCAGGCAGTGTTTCTGCCAATTCATGGAAGCCGCTGCATATTCTTGCAAGGGGTCTGCAAATGCACAGTTGAGCTTGGCCAGACCTTTACTATAAAAACAATATCATCAGAGACAAGGCCAAGATCCCCTTTTAAGATATAGTTGCATACTGTACATTATGAACACATGAAACATCCTTCTGCTGAGAAGCAATAAGACAACTGGGATAAGTAAACTGGTGAAGATGAATAAAATCCCAAAAGCCAGGTAACATAACTTTACCAATAAAGGCTGCAAGCATACTGTCATCGAGCAACAGAAGAGAGCAAATTCAAGTTGTGCAATCATATCAACCGTTAGGATGTATGTGAATGTCTGCAGAGTGGTTGTGTACTGTACATTGTGAAACATTATTCCACTGAATCTCAATGATGAGTCAACCATCATGTCCATGCAGTAACTGTGTGATGAGGACCATAGATGACAATGACAAAAAGGAGCTGGAAGTATCAAAATTAAATTCTGTGTTCTTTTAGAATAAGTCTTAATGAGACTTCCGGTTGGAACCGATGTTGCTCTGGAAGCTTCCCACGAGTTCTCCCATGGGAGCTTTCCCAAACAGCTTTTTAAACGGGTGAAAAACCTTTTCATCTGCCCCCTGGAATTAAAGGGGGGCAAGGTGGAATCTGGACAACATCTTGGAGAAAAGTACCCCCCTCGAGATGGTGGGGGGGCTGGATTCCAGGAGTACCTCTCCAGAGCTTTACCAACCCAAAAAGCTGTGATGAGACTCCTCTTTCATAGGAGAAAACAGGGCTGACGTGTTCCATAATAATATATGCTTCAATAAATATCGCAACTCCTGTGGGATGATTTAAGAAATATTAACAACATCTGAGGACCTGTAAGATCTGTTTGAGATAAACATGAATGCACTGAGGAGAAGAAAGAGGATTCCTTGACTGCCAATTCCCCCCGTACCTCCTGTGTCAAAAGTTGTCAAAACAGCAGATATAGGGGAATTAATTACTTTGAAAAAGACTTTATCTTTGCAATTTAAGGAGCAAGCCAGAAGGTTGGATTTAATCCAAAATGCCAGCACTCCCTTGCAAGGAGCTGTCGATTTAATTAATGCGTCATTGCAAAAAATGGAGACAAGAATTAACAAGCTAGAAGACCAAGTAGCAGCGAATGAAACTTTGACACAAATTTGTTTTAAAAATACCTCTGACAGAATTTCTCAATTGGAGGCCTTCACGATGTACAAATTATTGGGATTCAAAACCCATATGTCTTCTCCAGGGTATCCTGCCTTCTCATGATGTGGCCAAAGTACTTCAGTTTTGCCTTTCATATCATCCCCTCAAGTGAGCAGTCTGGCTTTATTTCCTGGAGGATGGACTGGTTTGACCTTCTTGCAGTCCAAGGCACTCTCAGAATTTTCCTCCAGCACCTAGGGATGGGGAGAATTTCTCGCCGAAACTTCAGGGGGGCCGAGTGCCAACGTATTCGGCCCCCCGAAGTAGTTTCGGGGAGAAATTCTCCACACACCCCCCCCCCCGGGATGGGACTTACCTTTCCTGAATGTCGCTCCCGGCGGCGGGTCGCAGCGGCGGTTTGGCAGGGCTTTGACGGGGCCTGCCATAAGGAAGCAGGAGCAACAACAGCAGCAGTGATATCATTCTGGGTCTGCCTCCCTCCTGCTGCTGCTCCTTTCTGAGTGTCCTTTCACCTCCACAGCCAGCTAATCAGAAGACGTGAGAAAAGTCTTGCAAGATTGAGGCTCCAGTGTCTTTACAACAACATCAAATTCTGAACTGAAGGCAGCGGTGGGAGGCGGTGTACAAAACTACACCACAGGCATGGCCATCTCAGCCTGTCCTAACTCTTACCCCAGGCTCTTGGGAGCACAGGGAATATTTTATGCCCCAAGATGTTCAGGCAAGGTGCAAGAGGTTTCCTGGCACAGCCTTTGATACCCATGTTTACTTGACTGGTCTCCAAGGTAAAAAGAAAAGAAAACGTCTCTTGAGCTTTGGCAGGAGTCAGAATCGATCACTATGTTTTTGATAATGATCAGGGGAAGCTTCTGAGGGTCTCGAGGCAAAGCTGCAGAGCAGGAGAAAAACATGTTTGTGAGAAGTCACACATGTGCCTCCATCTTCTGGCAAGGGGAAAGGTGAGCGTGGCCCAACCTGTATTCAAAAAACTCTCACGAAAGAGCCAAGGTTAGGGGTGCACGAAAGCCACTTACCTGGTCTCGCAGCTTGCTTCGCGGTGGGGGGGAGGCCTATCACGTATCCTATCACGGGTGACTTTAAAAAAAAGGGGGAAAAAGTGCGTACGGCTAATGGCGGCCCTCATAGGGAGCCGCCATTCACATTCCTTATTTGGTCGCTGTAGTCTACGTAAAGATTACGTAGACTACGGCGAAAATAAGGGCAACGCTATTATTGACCCACCTCCGGGAGGGACATTCGGGAAAGGTAAGTCCCAGCGGCAGGTCCCGGCAGCAGTTCGGCAGTTCTTCATAAGGGGCGGGGGCGGCAGCCGGTCTTTTGACCGGCTGCTGCCGCTGCCATTACAAGCAAAGTAAAAAACAACAACAACACGCCCCCATGATAGGCTACGTGACGATTAACGTAGCCTATCACGGCTAGATTTGCAAAGCTGTGGGGGGGGGGCGTGGGGGGGAGAATTTCTCCCCGAAACTACTTCGGGGGGCTGAATACGTTGGCACTCGGCCCCCCGAAGTTTCGGGGAGTAATTCTCCCCCATCCCTAGCCAAGGTCAAGAAAACCTCTGACAAAGCGCACCAGTGGTTGGGAACATGAGTCCCTCCAGATAGTACTGGACTGCCAGTTCAACAGCCCCAGCTGGCACTGTCCATGGGGAGGAATGATGGGAGTTGAAGTCCAAGAACATCAGGAGGGCCACGCCTTCCCCATCCCTGATGCACATGAATGTGCACGCCACATGGGGGAGTTTCCCAGCCCTGGTCCCTTTGCCCGCCCTCCCAATTGCACCTCTGTTGCTGGACAACCCAGGATTACCAGTGATCAAAGGATGAATGGTTGCCACCATACAACTCCAGAACCTTCCCCTATTAGTACTTCCAGGGAGCTCATCAGAAGTAAATTATATTCTACAAGCTAGTTACTTGTGAACACAGTTGTAGAGAAAAATACAATCTAACAATAGGTTCAAGTTAACTAACTGTGTCTATTGAAACATTCCAAGTGTTCCATCTTTTATCTTTTTTTTTTTATCTTCCTTAAATACAATGTTCTTGGTGTCAACTCCAGAGCAGCCACTGAAACGTCCATCTTCCTGCTCATTGACCACTTGAACCTTGAGGTTTCCCAATGAGCGCACATGACTCCTGGCAAGGTAGAGCAGTCCATGGCAGAAGAGAGGTGTAGGCAGAGAGATGCCAACTTGGTTTGCCCAGATGCAACATGCTCCATGCCAGGACCCAATCATCATAAGCTGCAGCAAAGCCATCCAAGGTAATGAACACAGCAACAATTTCAGAGACATGGGGAACATTAGAGCGTCCAGATTGAGCCATAAATTTCATCATTCTGCCCTCGCGATGGAAGCACAATGATATGTCCATTGGTATAGCAAGTGCAGCAGAGTTCTCGTGCTCAAGGAATTCACTGACATGCCGGTACTCAGTAGTGCATGGGTAAACATTGAGTAGCAGGTTAGTGAGTAACTCCAGCAAGGTGCAGCCCAGTGTGCTGTTCTCTGCTCACTTGAGGCAAGCCATAGTGGCCTCATCGGTGTCAAGGATGTACAGCTGCCCATAGCTTGGAGGCTCATCTGACCACAAAGTGCTCATTGGATGGTAAAGTGAGCCTTGCACTCTGAACACAAATGGATTGGGAGCTTGTGGGTGTGCAGTCTTGAAGGGTGCATACCAGGGAGCAAAGCCTGGAGTACTGTTGTCCTTGCGAACGACCTTCCAGAATTGCTTGCCCGGAATGGAGCTATCGGTGACAATGTTGCAGATGAGAATGGGAACCAAGGGTGGTGGTAGTGAAAACTTACTGCCATGGCAGAAAAGAGTTGACAATTCACACTTGAAAAGGAAGGCGTCACAGTGCTCACAACCCTTAACACAGTTGCCGATATCAAACCTAGGGGTGGCGGAGAATTTCTCCCTGAAACTTCGGGGGGCCAAGCGCCAACGTGTTCGACCCCCCGAACAAGTTTCGGGGAGAAATCCTCTGCCCCCCCGCCCCCCCCCCCGGGATGGGACTTACCTTCCCTGAATGTCCCTCCCAGTGGCGGGTCCGGCTGGCGGTTTGTCCGGTGTTCAAGCGGGGCGGGAGCGGCAGCCGGTCTTTCGACCGGCTGCCGCCCCCGCCATTGCAATCAAAGAAAAAAAAAAAAGTCCCCTGATAGGCTACGTGACGATTCACGTAGCCTATCACGGCTAGATTTGCAAAGTCAGCCGTGATAGGCTACGTGAATCGTCACGTAGCCTATCACGGGTGACTTTAAAAAAAAAAAAAAAGTGTGTACGGATAATGGCGGCCCCCATAGGGAGCCGCCATTCCCCTTCCTTATTTGGTCGCTGTAGTCTACGTAAACATTTACGTAGACTACAGCAACTAAATAAGGAACGCGAATGGCGGCTCCCTATGGGGGCCGCCATTCGCGTACGCGCTTTTTTTTTTTAAAGTCACCCGTGATAGGCTACGTGACGATTCACGTAGCCTATCACAGCTGACTTTCCAGATCTAGCCGTGATAGGCTATGTGAATCGTCACGTAGCCTATCAGGGGACGTTGTTTTTTTTTTTTTTTTACTTTCGTGTTCGCGGCCGGGCGAGGCGGGAAGCCTCCCCCCCCGGCCTGAATTTCGGCCGGGCGAGGCGGGAAGCCTCCCCCCCCGGCCTGAACTTCGCGGGGGGAGCAGCGAAGCGCTCCCCCCCACCGCGAACAAGCTGCGAGAAAAGGTAAGTGACTTTCGTCCACCCCTAATCAAACCTTTCGAGGTTTGTTGCAGGACGCAGGGCAAAAGGAGCAGTCTGCCTCCTATGCCTGGGCTGGTTTCAGATGTTGAGGATGCAAGACTGGCCAGAGATTTGTTGGCTCCCAAAGCTGAGGAATTGCCTGCATATGCAAGCTTCTCAAGGTGGGGGTGGAAGCATCCAGGCTGGGCCACAAAGCTTCTTCTCTAGGGGCTGGAGGACTAGAATTGGTGCGGTGGCATGAGGTATGCTGGGACTCATGTTACTGTCATTTTGTTAAATGTAACAGCTTGAGACTTCCTTTCTGAGCAATGGATAAACTTTGACTGGGTTACTTTTAACTGTAGGTATCTCTTAATTGGGGATGTCGGAGAATTCTGCCATGGACCCCAATGAGGCCGGATTCAAAAGAATCTGGCCTCCAGGATCTGTGGAGGAAGGATCCCTTACCTCTGCCTCCCCGCTGAATCCTCCCTGGCCGGATCCTCCCTGCCAGCAGCTCCAGAGCAGCAGCAATGCGACTGCCATTGCCATGCCATATCGCTGGCTGAGGGTGACTCCTGACTCCATTTACAGCTGCATTTAGCTTAATCTAAGAGCTTTACAGCTGCAAATGGGGTAGTGGGCACCATTTGCGTCCAGAGTCTAGTGGTGGATGAAAGGCACTTACCTTTCGTTGAAGCTTGTTCGCGGTGGGGGGGAGGCGCTTCGCGGCTCCCCCCGCGAAGTTCAGGCTGGGGGGCGAGGCTTCCCGCCTCGTCCCGGCCAAAATTCAGGCCGGAGGGGAGGCTTCCCGCCTCGCCCGGCCGAAGTTCAGGTCGGGGAGGAGGCTTCCAGCCTCGCCCGGCCGCGAACTCCATTGTTTTTTTGTTTTTTTTTAAATGCCCCCGTGATAGGCTACGTGACGATTAACGTAGCCTATCACGGCTAGTTCTGCAAAGTCAGCCGTGATAGGCTACGTTAATCGTCACATAGCCTATCACGGGTGACTTAAAAGAAAAAAAAAAGTGTGTACACAAATGGCGGCCCCCATAGGGAGCCGCCATTCGCGTTCCTTATTTGGTCGCTGTAGTCTACGTAAATCTTTACGTAGACTACAGCGACCAAATAAGGAACGCGAATGGCGGCTCCCTATGGGGGCCGCCATTATCCGTACGCGCTTTTTTTTTTTTTTTTTAAGTCACCCGTGATAGGCTACGTGACGATTAACGTAGCCTATGACGGCTGATTTTGCAAATCTAGCCGTGATAGGCTACGTTAATTGTCACGTAGCCTATCACAGGGGTGGTTTTTTTTTCTTTTATTGGAATGGCGGCGGCGGCAGCCGGTCGAAAGACCGGCTGCCGCTCCCGCCCCGTTCGAACACCCGCCAAACCGCCGGCCAGACCCGCCGCCAGGACGGACATTCGGCGAAGGTAAGTCCCGTCCCAGGGGGGGTGCGGGGTGCGGGGGTGTGTGGAGGATTTCTCCCCAAAACATGTTTGGGGGGCCGAACACGTTGGCGCTCAGCCCCCCGAAGTTTCAGGGAGAAATTCTCCACCATCCCTACCAGAGTCAGCCTCAGCCGGAGAGGATTCTGGGGGGAGGGATGGATCGCCTCACCCCCCCCCGTGGAACCCCCCCTGGAACAAAAGGTAGGGGTTCTGTCCATTCCTACTCTTAATCCCTTCATCATTTGTTTGCCGGCCATATGTTACTGGCATATCATTGACTTTGACCTGCACCTCAGTTTATAAAAGTGGACAGAGACTGTTTTGTGTTCATATTTCATTTCACTCCAATTTTGATAGGTTTCTTTAATTGTACTTGACATTTGATATTAAAAGTAAAGCTTTAAAGTCTATTGTTATAGAAACAGCCTAATTCTTTGGGGGAAAAAAAAAGCTTTATAGACATAATAATGTCTCAACTTTGAATTGTAGTGAAAAGCATTGTTATCTGTGGAATCTGCTTGTCAAGAGCTTTCCAAAGAAGTGTGTTTCATCATGAGAAGCAATCAACAGTAGTCTAAACGAGAGGAGACCAGGGCATGTACTACCGGTATATTTTT
Source organism: Heloderma suspectum (assembly GCF_057233095.1). NCBI lineage: Eukaryota > Metazoa > Chordata > Lepidosauria > Squamata > Helodermatidae > Heloderma > Heloderma suspectum. The sequence continues at coordinate 384,894,155 of NC_139459.1, read as the reverse complement.
TATAGAAAACAGCCTAATACTTTGAATAAAAAAAGCTTCATGGACATACATAATCTCCCAAAGGAGAAGGAGTCCAGCAGCAGGGGCATGCCATCCCCTGACTTGGCCACCTCTGATCTGGCCACCTTTTAATTGCCAGTAAATCTCAGAATACATCTGTGGTCCCAGAGAGGTGACCTGCTGGTTTTGCAACGAGTTCCCAAGTAAAAGCCATGGATCCAGTTTTTTGTGCCATGGCAGTGATGGAAATGCTGGATCAATGATGTTTGGGGCTCACTTCATGGAGTCACGTGTGGTCTGTGAAGGATTTGATAGTGGTTTGCAGGGAAAGGATCCCATGTCATAATCCTGCAAAATCAAGAGGATCCATTCTACTCAATCCATTTCTCACCTCTGTGTGCCTTTGGCCTAAAGACAGTGTGTGTCTCTGTGTGTCATGCTCTCCCCCACTCCTGACACACACATTTTCTCTCTGGCACCCTGTGCTCTCTCAAGAGCATGTTTCTGTATGCCTCTCCCACCCCTTGCCTCTCGGGTTTCCCTTTCTCTCTCCCTCCCGCTGACATTCCATTCCCTATCTTTGTGGCCCCTTTCTCTCCTATTGTGCCCTTTCTCTCTCTTGAGCCCTGCACCACCCTTCTTTCTCTCCCATCAGCCTCTGATGCTGGTTGTTCTGCACTCTGAACTCTTCCCCCAGTTGCTGCCTGACCACCACAACTCCTGCTCCCAGGTAGGGAATTAGGGATAGTGAAAAACCTGTTCATTTCACAGATTGTCAGGCACCTTTTATTCTTCTGTCTTCTGTTCTTCTGTCTTCTGTTCGACAGAGTCTGATTTTTCTTAGTTTCCGGATTTCTGAAAATGTACATGGGCAATCCCTCCCCAGAAATGCACAAATTCTCCCCAAATATGCATTTTAACACGCGAGCCTATGGCAGAAATTCTCATTTTCAGCCAGGTGTTGTTGGTTTTTTTAATTGTTACATTTTTTTACAACAAAATTTATGCAAAACAGTCGAAGGTTAGGAACACTGTTCTCCAAGTCTGCGGAATCCACCTGCCAGGGGAAAAGCCCATCCGCTGGTTGGGTTCATAAAATCTGAACTCAGTTCTCTTGCAGATTCCTCCAACATCCCTACTCACAAGTCTCTCTGCCAGCCTGTCATAAAAAGTTTTTTAAAAAACAGCTGGGAAGGGGCAAGGATGGGAGATCATGATCATGAATCCAGGTTTGAGCAGTGGCCAGGGGTCAGGCTAGAGTCCCAACTGCATCCATTCCAGAGATGTCAGGTCTGATCAAGGTGACACATGCCTAAGTTACACCCTGTTTGGGCTGCAGTAACATCCGGTATGTGGGGCTGCCTTTGGTAGGGACAGGTGAATGAGTAAGACTCAAGACTGCTAAGATCTTCCAAATATTGTGTCATTGCTTGTCACATTTCCTGTTCACAATGTCTGCTCAATCTGCAGGAACAGGAAAATCGCCAAATCAAGCAGCAACTGAATGTGAAATGTGTGCACATTTCCCAAAATTTGTACCCATTTCCTGATGTGTGAAACTTTCCTGCATAGACTAAAGTGGGGCTGATTCAGTCTCCAGAGAAATTTGCATTAATTGAACTGGGGAAGTTGCACAAATTGAACATGAGCACACATCTGGCCATTTGCAAACATTTTTGTCAGGTGTGTGCTCATGATCACATTCAGAACTTCATTCTGGGGGTGCTTGCATGGTCTGCGAACAAAAGCAATATTCTCATAAATCCCTGGTCTTTAGAAAGAGTTTTTAAACTTCAGATGGTGCAGAATGCTTCAGCAGGACAACTGACAGAGGCTATTTACAGGTAACATGGAAGTGGAACTCTCAAATTACAACAGCTTCACTGTTGGCTACTGGTCTATTTCCAGACACGATTTATGGTGCTTAGAATGTCATGCATGACTTGGAATCAGGCTATTTGAACTATGAATGAATAGCATTTCCTGTGTTAATCCTTAGACCATAGCAGCACAAAGCCAAGTCACGGAACTTACTAGAAGTGACATAAGACTATCTGCTATCCTGTGCAGATCCTCTCCTCTGTGCCCAATCTGTCCAGCATTCAGCTAGACATGCAATTTCAGGCATCTAGCCAGGGAGTGGAACAGGACAGTGATGCTGTGCAGTACATAGGAAGCCTCGTCAACAGGGTTCCATGGTCTCCTCCACTCCTCATCCCTACGACCTCCCCCTTTCACCCTGTCTGTACTCCATTTGTGACCATGGAGAAGCAGAAGGCATCAAGAGAACCACACCGACTACGAGGTGGTGAGGGAGGGAGCGGAGACCACGGTATCTGGGCCGTGGCTCTGAACTCCGTCCCCAGAAACAGAGAAATGCAGTGGTCCTCTGGACACTGTCTAGTAGTCTTAGGATTGCTCTCACTTTATTAATGCTTTTATACACATCATCAGAGAAGGCTATAACAATGTTTAACTACAAGGACCCTCTAAAGCTGGGTGTGAGTGGAAGGAAGTGAAAGCATATGATATGGTTCCTTGCTTTCTTGTTGCAGAGGCAGAAGAGGGAGAAGGAATAGGAAGGGCTGGGGCTGGAAAAAGGAACTGATCAAGCTACAGGACAGCAAGGGGGTGAACAAAACAAGCATAAGTTGATGAAACACACTCTCTATCACCCAGTAGTGTCTGGAAGCAATGTGGGGTTGTTCTTACTATCCAGCACAAAGCAGGTGGTATGGAAGTGCGGTCCGGCATGGGGGAGGGGAGATCTTTGGGTTGCCTTTGCTTAAATACATCTCAGGACCACGTGTCCCACTTTCAAACAACTCTTACACATTAGGATATCTCTCCTCCTGATGACAAGGAGTCACAAAAATGAAACACTCCTAGAGCTGTGGTGTTAATTTGGGGTCGACCCCAATTTAGTTTGGGCTGCACACTACAGTTCCTGATTCATGTCTCTGTCTCTGTCTCTGTCTCTGTCTCTCTCTCTCTCTCTCTCTCGGCAGTTATTGGCAGGGAGGCAATACAGCATCTTATTTCAAAGTGAAGCATTGGACAGGACACTCATTGCCAGTTATTCAGAAGGGCCCAAGTCAGTGTCTTGAGTCAAAAAGAAATGTTGGGCCAGATTGGATGTCTTGGATGTCTTGGATGTCTTGTTGAGGACACTGTCCTGGTTGCATCAGTGGATGTCATGTGATTGATTTCATATGGCCCAAACCTTAGGTTGGTGTGCATACTCCTCCCTCTTGATCTTTCAGTGTATGTTAGGGGTGGCGGAGAATTTCTCCCCGAAACTTCAGGGGGCCGAGCGCCAACGTGTTCGGCCCCCCAAACAAGTTTCGGGGAGAAATCCTCTGCACCCCCCCGCCCCCCGCACCCCCCCCGGGACGGGACTTACCTTCGCCGAATGTCCCTCCCGGCGGCGGGTCCGGCCGGCAGTTCGGCGGGTGTTCGAGCGGGACGGGAGCGGCAGACGGTCTTTCGACCGGCTGCCACTGCTGCCATTGCAAAAAAAGAAAAGAAAAAAGTCCCCTGATAGGCTACGTGACGATTCACGTAGCCTATCACGGCTGACTTTGCAGATCTAGCCGTGATAGGCTACGTGAATCGTCACGTAGCCTATCAGGGGGCGTTTTTTTTTTTCTTTTAACTTTCGCGTTCGCGGCTGGGCGAGGCGGGAAGCCTCCCCCCCGGCCTGAATTTCGGCCGGGCGAGGCGGGAAGCCTCCCCCCCGGCCTGAACTTCGCGGGGGGAGCAGCGAAGCACCTCCCCCCCACCACGAACAAGCTTCGAGAAAAGGTAAGTGACTTTCGTCCACCCCTAGTGTATGTTGGGAAGTTATATGACTTAATATGTCGCAGAGTGTTACACAAAGCCAGTGGTTTGGACTGGAAAAAATTGCTGCAGATCTTGAAGAGAGCAGTCTCCCAGTCATGGAGATCATACAATCAGAGAATAGTAGGGTTGAAGGGGGCCTCTAAGACCATTGAGTCTAACCCCCTGCTCAATGCGGGTATCCAATTCAAAACAAACCTGACCGGTGGTTGTCCAGCCTCATATATATTACATGGAACATATATTGCATATGGCATGGGACAGAATAAATCCTATTTTGGGGCACAGGGGAACTGGAAAGCTAGTACCCAGCTTCAGCCCTGTTCTTGATGCTGCTATGAACTGCATAGCCTTTGCTCCACTGGAACCTGCCCATGAGCATTAAGCCTGAGCATAAGACTATCCATATCAAATATCTCTTAGTTTGGGAAACTGTCCCCTTCCTGAAAAAGAATTCCCTCCTATCTGAAACATCATTTCTGTGCAGTAAATGTGTGATGACCATAGATGACAATGACAAGCAAGGAAATGGATGTACTGAATTAAAATCCTGCATTCTTTGAGAATAATCCCTAATGACAACAAGTCCATGAAACCATCATAGCAAGCAGAGTAATTACAATAACAATACCCTCATGCCATTAACAAACAAAGAGAAATCCATTTAACATCTTGCATTCAGGGCTTTCCATGTGCACTCAAGATGCAAAATGCTGGAACACTGCAGCTGTTAAGGGCCACACCTTCACTAGATGCCTGATTTAGACAATGTGGGTATGGTATAGTACCAGCCTATCCACTTCTCAGATGCGGATGGCAGGCACTGGCAGAGTGAGACCCTCAAGGCTCAGCTTTGCCTATCTCCTGTAACATAAACACTGAAACTGTGCAATGGAAGCTATAAGCACATCAAAAGGCTGTGTTAACTATGATCTCAACAAACTAGTATCTCCTCCAAACTTACACCAAATATTCTTCCACAACTTTGCTTCTATGGATCAGAAACCCTAGTTTGTTTTGAACATGATATACTCCTTTGTATTCAGATCAGGTCTCAGTACAATAATGTAGCACTTGGGAAGAAAGATGCAGCCCAACAAACCAGCACTGGAGGCCAAGATGGAGAAGAGCTGCACGGCCACCATGTATTTGCCCTTGGTGCTCAGGTAGGAGGGCACAAAGGACAGCCAAACACTGCAGAAGACCAGCATGCTGAAGGTGATCAGTTTGGCTTCATTGAAGGCCCCAGGCAGCTTCCTGGCCAGGAAAGCCACTGTGAAGCAGATGGCAGCCAGGAAGCCCATGTAGCCAAGGGCAGTATAAAAGAAGATGACAGATCCCTCATTGCATTGCAGGATGATCTGTCCAGGCTGAGAGCGCATGTCAGAGTCAGGGAAGGGTGGAGAGATCCCCAGCCAGATGGTGCAGATGACAACTTGGACACTGGAACAAGAACTTACTATGGAGTTTGCAAGACTCTTCCCCAGCCATCTCTTCACTTGGTTCCCTGGTTTTGTGGCCAGGAAAGCCAACACCACTGTGATGGTTTTGGCCAACACTGAAGAAACGGCAACTGAGAAGATGATGCTGAAGGCCGTTTGTCGGAGAAGGCAAGTCACTTTCCTTGGCTGCCCCATGAACAGGAAGGAGGACAAGAAGGAAAGCATGATGAAGATGAGGAGAATGTAGGAGAGGTCTCGGTTGTTGGCCTTGATTATTGGAGTTTCTTGGTATGTAATGAAGATTCCTAATACGAAGCCCGTGGATAAGGACAAGAATAGAGCAAAGGAAATCAGGACAATCCCCAAAGGTTCTTCATAGGTGAGGAAGGTTATCTCCTTGGGGACACATTGATCTCGGTCCTTGTTGGGATGCTGATCTTCTGGACACTTGATGCAATGGTCGGCATCTAGGAATGTCAGAGAATTCCACCACGGATCCCAGTGAGGCCGAATGTCAGTGCATACAGCCCCCCAAAATCCGTGGCGGAATGAAGCCCTCCACCCTCCTACCCCACAAAAGGCATGCGAAATGGAGCACTTACCTGGTGCTGTCCGTGCTGCTTTGTGAATGGCGGCTACGTCTGCCATTTGCATCCCTGCAGAGGCCGTGATAAGCTATGTAAGTATTTACGTAGCCTATCGCAGCAAAAAAACAGGAACACGAATGGCGGCTGCCGTAACCCCCGCCTTTTGCATCCGCAGGCTCCGCATGCCTGCGAATGCACCCAGCCAGCGGCTCCGTGGAGTTGATGCAGAGCGGAGCTGGCTGGGTTAGGATTTTGGGGGGAGCTGTGGAGCACCTCCCCCCTACAGTGAATCACCACTTTGAAAAGGTAAGTGACTTTTGTACATCCCTATCGGCATCTGAGAAGATGGAGAGTGAGTTCAGCAGGATTCACATAAACTGTATTGCCAGAAAGAAATGTGCAGTTGAGCAGTGAGAGAGAAACGTTCCCTCACAGAGGACCTGTTTTGTGACCAGATGTTTCAGTCTATGGCCTCATCACCAAGCGTGGACCTTAGTAGAGCAGGGCCAGGAAAGCTGTCTCTGTGGGGCATTACAGAGTGGTTGTCAGTCAGAGAAGAACAGAGAAGAGTGGGCTAGATGGATTGATGGGCTGACTTGGAATAAACACAGCCTCCTACCTGGTTTAAATATGGAAAAGTGAGGGTATTTATCCCAAAATTGTTCAAGGTAAGGGAGTCTCTGTGAGGTTATCCTGGTTTTATCTTCATAAAGATAAAAGGAAACTTCCGTAATGCTTTCTTATTTTTAATCAAGTTTTACTAAAGAGGTTTAAAAAACCAGAAGACTGAATCAACTTTGGGCAGGGGAGTGCTCTGATCACCAGAAAGTGGGGGTTGAACCATTTTCATGTCCCCTTTTGTGCCAAGGACCCCCTGCTTGCCTGCCACAGGATCGCAGCATGGTGCAGACAATTCTCTGCATACAATGGAGAAAGACCCACCATGTCTGTACATACTGCCCTGCCCCAATCATGGAAAAAGCAGTGCGGTTCTTTGTAGTGGACATGATTTGTACCAGGAACAGTTTGCATTAACCATTCCCCTTGATTTGCATCCCAGACATTCACTCCCATGGTCTTTTCTTTCCACTCACTTTATGGGATTAATGGTGGATATAAAAACAACAACAACCTAAAGTCAAGTAGGGGTCAGAGTTCAAAAATGTCTTTAGCATCTGTTCCAAAGATGTATGAATATTTAATGGGTTAATTAAAATGCTTTTGAGCCTGCACATCAGAACAATGATAACAAAGATGTACAGACCAGAAGAATCAAACATTGTAGAAGAAGTGCAGAAATAAGCCTGAACCCACCTCGATAAGGCCTAACCCTAACAAAATATAAAACAATAAGCCCTAACCCTAATAAAAAATAAACCTAGCATTCAGTCGAATGGAACAAGCCTTCATTAGGTTGGCGGAGAATTTCTCCCCGAAACTTCGGGGGGCCGAGCGCCAACATGTTCGGCCCCCCGAACAAGTTTCGGGGAGAAATTCTCCGCACCCCCCCACCCCCCGCACCCCCCCCCCGGGACGGGACTTACCTTTGCCGAATGTCCCTCGCGGCGGCCAGTCCGGCCGGCGGTTCGGCGGGTGTTTGCCGCCATTCCAATAAAAGAAAAAAAAAACGCCCCCGGGATAGGCTACGTGACGCTTAACGTAGCCTATCACGGCTAGATTTGCAAAGTCAGCCATGATAGGCTACGTTAATCGTCACGTAGCCTATCACGGGTGACTTTAAAAAAAAAAAGCGCGTACGGAAAATGGCGGCTCCCTATGGGGGCCACCATTTGCGTACGTGCTTTTTTTTTTTTTCAAGTCACCCGTGATAGGCTACATGACGATTAACGTAGCCTATCACGGCTGACTTTGCAGATCTAGCCGTGATAGGCTACGTTAATCGTCATGTAGCCTATCACGGGGGCGTTTTGTTTTTTTAAAAAAAACTTTTTAGTTCGCGGCCGCGCGAGGCGAGGCGACTCCCCCCTGGCCTGAATTTCGGCCGGGCGAGACGGGAAGCCTCCCCCTAGGCCTGAATTTCGGCCAGGCGAGGCGGGAAGCCTCCCCCCCGGCCTGATCTTCGTGGGGGGAGCAGTGAAGCGCCACCCCCCCACCGCGAAAAGCTTCAAGGACAGGTAAGTGACTTTTGTCCATCCCTAGCCTTCATTAAAATCAAGCTATGTACTAGGGATGGACGAAAGTCACTTACCTGATCCCGAAGCTTGCTTCGCGGTGGGGGGGAGGCACTCAGTCCCTCCCCCTGAAATTTTGGGTGGGGGGGGAGGTGCCCTGTCCCTCCCCACCAAAATTCTGTCCAGGGGGGAGCGCCCCGCCTCTCCGGCTGCGAATGTTCTCCTCCTGCGGGGATGCAAATGGCCGCCGCTTGCGTCCCTGGCCTGCAGTCAGCGTGATAGGCTTTGTAAATGTTTACATAGCCTATCACGGCTGACTTTGAAAAAAAAAAGCTCGTATGCAAATGGCGGCGCCAATGGGCGCCGCCATTTGCGTTCCTCATTTTGTCACGGGTAGTCTACGTAAATATTTACGTAGACTACGTCAAAACTAAGGGCAACACTATTTGCGTTGCCCTTATTTTCACTGTAGTCTACATAAATATTTACGTAGACTACCCGTGCCAAAATAAGGAACGCAAATGGCGGTGCTCATGGGCGCCACCATTTGCGTACGCGCTTTTTTCTTTCTTTTTTTTTTCAAAGTCAGCCGTGATAGCCTACGTAAACATTTACAAAGCCTATCACGGTGTTTTTTGAAAATCTAGCTGTGATAGGCTATGTAAATCTTTACGTAGCCTATCACGTTTGTTGTTATAGTTGTTTTTTACTTGGAAATGACGGCGGCGGCAGCCGGTCGGAAGACCGGCCACCTCCACCACCGCTGCTGAACCGCTGTCGGGAGCCACAGCCACGAGGGACATTCGCACAAGGTAAGTCCCATCCAGGGGTGACGGGGGGCGGACCGTTTCTCCACCAATTTCAGGGGGCTGAATACGTTGGCATTCAGCCTCCCAGAAATTCGTGGAGAAATTCTCTCACATCCCTTCTCTGTACTGGAATGGCATCATGAGGTATTTTAGGCTGAGCAGTAGTGAATGGCCCATGAACATAAGGAATTCCCTTGATGTTTTACACTAGGAGCAACAGTCGTTCATGAAGCCTTCTTCTCTTACATACTCATGGAATGTTTTGCTCAAGGGGTTTAAAGAAAAGAAGAGAGAATTAAAATAGGGCTGTGGAGACTACTTGGCTTATTCAAATAATTGTGCTATTATGCAAGTGAACTCCCATCTGATCTTGCCTACCTTCCTGAATGGAGATGGTTCCTTCCGCACATAGAGCGCAACCATAGCAGCATGGTGGCTCTCCTTCCTGCACCTCCTTGGCATATCCAGGGTGACAGCTCTCAGTGCATCTAGAATGAGGCACAGTCTAGCAGCAAAGAGAAGGAGCATCAAGGAAAACAGTGTTATGAATATGTGTGCCTATGGAAATGAGTCCTTCAATATAGACAAGACCCAACAGGGTTTCTAGCGCATTTGACCCTAAGTGAAATAGAGAAATGAACCCAGGTCCTTGTTTCAGGGAAGCACTATTTATGCATCACAACATGTCATGGAAGTTTTTGGTTTGTTTCTTTCAAAATGTATATACTACCTATACTATACATGTACTCAAGCCAATATAAAAACTGGACGAGGAAACGTATGAGAATGAAAAAAACTAAAAGACAATCCTAGAATATCAGAAATTTAAAGCAACAGCAATAAAAGAACAAGCTTCAAAACATGTGCATGCAATAACAGTGAATGATAGGGGGAGGGAGTTGAGCTATTTGTGGGAGGACAGGCACCACCATTGAAAAGGTCTTTCCTTTTCTCTTTTTTGATCTTCAGTGGCAGGGCAGAAGGCAAAGGATCATAGGCCTCATGGCACAGCTGGAGATAGAAAGGCATTTTAAAAAGCGGGGGCTACCTGGTAGATTTAGAGACAGTGAGCGGGGTACATGATCATTTTATATCCCCTAACCAAGTTCAGCACCTTCGATAACTCTTTTATAGTCCTGGATGGTTCTGTCTCAAACCCAGAATGGATCCACAACCCCACTGAAATCAGAGCCACCAGCCTCCACTCTACCAAACCACAGAATACATCGAATTACATGAATAAAAGAATTGTGTAAAAACCAACAATTCAACACAAAAGGATGGCCACATGAAAATCCCATTCAAATAATAAAAAGGCGTCTTGAAACAGAAAGAACTTCCTGCTTGAGACTCATGGCAGACCAACATCTCCAGAGATATTGCCACACAACAAAATGCCTTCCTGCCAGTTGGCACCAGCCAAATCACAGCTGGTCATGCCACTTGGAGGAGGCCTCATCAGATGCTCTAAGACAACATATCCAAGAGTCATGTGCAAGATGCCATTTTTATGAGGGCTGTTAACCCCTTCAGTCTGAACCCGGAATCCCCAGCATGTCTGGGTGCTTTGGTCCAAAGTGGTGCAGTTCTGGAGCAGGCAGGTCAGGATCAGGCCGAAGTACTCCAATATGGGTTGGATCACTCTGAAGAGCTTTGGGGGTGCTTATGTGGACATATGTGGACAGCAACACCACCCCGCTGTGTGAGCCCCTCACTCCTGACCTGGTCTCCAGGGGATCACATGCGGCCATTACTCTCTTGGAGCATTTCCTTTCAAAATAGTGATTCTTCTTCTTCCAGTAAGAAGAAATACGATTTTAAAAAATAAATAAAAGATGAATCCCTTGCAGAGGCCACTGGGTGAGAGTACTCCTCACAGATCCAGGTCAGGAGTGGGGGTTCTGTGGGATGGCAACAACAGAGTGTGTGGGGGGTCACTCTCAGTGGGGGTTTCACCATTCTGCTTTGGTCTCTATATGTTGCTTCAGATCTGGAGAAGTGGGTCAACCCAGTTTCAGGGGAGATTGAGGTGGGTTCGGGCCAATTCGAGTCCTCTAAATTGATGTCTGTATTAAGTTGGGTGGAGGGTGCACAGCCCTAATTTTTGCTACCCTGACCCTGGGGGGCTTCAAATGTATCAGCACCTTAATCTGCGTTCTGAAGCTGAGTGTGAGCCAAAGAAGCTCTTTTAAAACAGCTGTGGTGCTGTCTCTCTGCCCTGCCCCAGTTATCAACTGAGGGGTCACCAGACCTCTCTCCATGGCCTTCAGAGGAAGCCCCACCTGGCACCTCCAAGCCCCCTTTCTGACCTCTGTACTACTCAAGTTTAGAGGAACTGCAGTCGTCCTGTGCTATTGCATCAAATTTTGCTCTATCCAAATAGGATGATGGCGTTTTGCAAATGGGTTGGGGTAGGGACAAGCAATAAATCCAAGTGAAATTATTTGCTACATAATTGGGATAGGGGAGATAGACATGAGAGAGGCAGGGAAGAACAAGAGCTGGAATTCCAAAGGGTAGAGACAGATGAGGACCAAGGCAAGCTGTTTCCTGATGATTGGTGGAGGTGAGACTCCTGGGACACCAGTGCATTGAGCTGGGATGGAAGCAGAGTAAAAGCTTTGTCCTCTGTGATGGATTAGTCCTTCTTTGGCTAACTTCAGATCTGGGAGATATTTTGCTCTTTCAGATTGCAGGGATGCTAAATTGTCCTCAAGGGGTCCTATCAGCAAGAGGGGTTATCACCCACCCTTCCTACAACTGCATGAGATGTGTGTGAAGGGGTGGGCATTATTGTGCTCCAACCCTTTGTTTTTCCTGGAAAACTCAGGGTTGTCAATGTGGCAACCTGCAGAGGAGAACCCTGAACCACAATGCTTTCACGTTATGCTAGTATTGCTCCACAGAACATATGGGGAGGATGGGCATCTCCTCACCAACTCTTACTCTGGCCCTGACTCCGAAGCATACTTCCCCCACCTGGGCATTGTGTTACTACTTATAGTCTCCCCCTTGACTCTGCACTTAGAATCCATACCACCTCTTTTAATGCAATCTGATTCTACCCATATTGGGGCCATAACTCCACAGTACAGCACCTGATTTACATGCACAAGGTCCCAGGTTCAATCCCTGGCATCTCCTGGTAGGGCTGGAATACCTCTGGCCTGAAACCCTGGAGAGCTGTTACCAGTCAGTGTCAACAGTACTCAGTTAGATGACCCCATATTTTTGGAGGCAGCTACCTACGTTGACCCTTGAACTCAGTATGAATTGGGGTACCGAATAACTGACTGGATAGACATGTGGTCTAACACATGTTAAGTAGCTGGGGAGCGGGGGGGGGGACACACAACAAAGGGCAGATATTATTAGAGCTCAACAGATGTCACAAGCCAATAATTGGACACAAATCCTTTCCCCTACCTGATTAAAATATCTGGGCCAAACAATGGCTTCCTGGTTAATGGTGAGTTTCATCTCTCGAGATGCCTGTCTCTTCACACTCCCAACATTCACTCCAGCACGAGACTCATTAGGAAACATCACCCAATTCATGATATCAAAGTCAGCTGCCAGTTCCCCAGTCTTATCCAGATACAATCTGCTCATGGAGGTATTAGAAAACTGGATTTCTCTCAAGAAAGTGTAAAGCTAGAATGACAGAGAAAATGGCCTGGATTTAGAAATCATGACAATAGAGTCAATATCTTAGGCCTCATCAGTTTGAGCTGGAATGTTCCATGGTCAGTGCACAACCCATCTGGGCTCAGAATGCCATTCTTTGGCTGTTTACAATCACAACCAGAGTTGTCAGAATAATCCGCAATAAATTCAAAAGGGTTCATATTTAAGAGATGGCTTTTCACACAGATTAGGAAACTTACAGAACATTTGTTTTTTTACATTGGGTGAAGAGGAGGTGCAAGTGCACGTTAGTACAAACTGTGCCTTTGCAAATGACCAAAATTCTCAAGCAAAAAAGTGCATCCCATCAAAGAACAGATGGCAGAACTAAAGATGCCTGATTACATGAGGAGATTTTAAAACAATCCCTGCACATTCCTACTCATAATGAAGGTACCAGACATGTTCAGTGATCATGCTAAGCCATAATGCTTAAGGAATGTCTGCTAACCTTGGTGGCTTAGCATGTCGTGTGTGTGTCGGGGGGGAAACCACATTCCCCATTGTTAGTATGCCACCCCAACTAACCATCCCTCTGCAAAAGTGTTATGGGGCCCGAGGAGACATACCATGTCATCTGGCGGGCTCCCCAAGGGTTTCAATAGGCTCCAGAGTCCAGAGGACTTCCAGGCTATGACCACAGAGTCTGCTGAGTAGAGTCTCTTCCACTGGGAGAATGCCCTAACTGCCATTCACTTTCTCTATGGCCAAGTGCCTATTTCGGTTCCTAGAGTGGCCACCAGGAGCAACTGTCAGGAGACCTTTCGTACCACAGAAGATGGGATGCTTACAAAACACATCAAGAATTTAGCCAGATAACAATGGAGAGGTTACCAAATTACCATTTTGGTTACCAAAACGAAAATCACATTGGTGGAAAAGGTCATATACCCTCTGGGATGCCACAGCTCAAGAGATCAAAGAATGATCACCAAATCTTAATTTCTGAAACCACTGTTGCATGTATCAGAGGAACTGGAGTGCAGTGCCTCCAACACCAGTGTAGAAGGCACAAAAGGATATGAGGGTTGGCGGAGAATTTCTTGCCGAAACTTCGGGGGGCCGAGTGCCAACGTATTCGGCCCCCCGAAGTAGTTTTGGGGAGAAATTCTCTGCACCCCCCCTGCCCCCCACACACCCCCCGGGATGGGACTTACCTTTCCCGAATGTCGCTCCCGGTGGCGGGTCACAGCGGCGGTTCGGCAGGGCTTCGACAGGGGCTTTCGACCGGCTGCCACTGCCACCATTCCAAGAAAAGTAAAAAAAAAAACGCCCCCGTGATAGGCTGCGTGACGATTAACGTAGCCTATCACGGCTAGATTTGCAAAGTCAGCCGTGATAGGCTACGTAAATCGTCACGTAGCCTATCACGGGTGACTTAAAAAAAAAAAGCGCGTACAGCCAAAGATGGAGAAGCGCTATAGAGTCAGTAAAAACAAGACCTGGAGCTGACTGTGGCTCAGATCATGAGCTGCTTCTTGCAAAATTTCAGCTTAAATTAAAGAACCTAGGGAAAACCACTAAACCATTCAGGTATGACCTAAATCATATCCCTTATGAATATACAGTGGAGGTGAGGAATAGATTTCAGGGATTAGACCTGATAGACAGAGTGCCTGAGGAACTATGGGCCGAGGTCCGTAACATTGTTCAGGAGGCAGCAACAAAATCCATCCCAAAGAAAAAGAAATGCAAGAAAGCCAAGTGGCTGTCTGATGAGGCTTTACAAGTAGCTGAAGAAAGAAGGGAAGCAAAAAGCAAGGGAGAAAGGGGAAGATATATCCAACTGAATGCAGAGTTCCAGAGAATAGCAAGAAGGCCTTCTTAAATGAACAATGCAAAGAAATCGAGGAAAACAACAGAATGGGAAAGACTAGAGATCTCTTCAAGAAAATTGGAGATCTCAAGGGAACGTTTTGTGCAAAGACGGGCATGATAAAGGACAAAGAAGGCAGGGACCTCACAGAAGCAGATGAGATTAAGAAGAGGTGGCAAGAATACACAGAAGAACTATACAGGAAAGATCTGAATGTCCCTGATAGCCATGATAGTGCGGTCACTGAACTTGAAAGAAAGCCAAGTGGCTGTCTGATGAGGCTTTACAAGTAGTTGAGGAAAGAAGGGAAGCAAGAAGCAAGGGAAAAAAAACCCAGCGTACGCAAATGGCAGTAACCACTGCCATTTGCGTACGCTGGGGTTTTCCCCCTGCTGTGATAGGCTATGTAAATAATTACGTAGCCTATCATGGCTCAATACAGGGATGTAAATGGCGGCGGCTACGACAGCCACCATTTGTGTCCCTACAGGGCTGCCCAGCGGCTGGATTTCTGGCTGCGGGCAGCCGGGCAGGATTCCGGGGGGAGGGACGGAGCGCCTCCCCCCGTCGAGTATCCTGGGGGGAGGGACGGAGTGCCTCCCCCCCACCACAGATGCCCCTCAGCGGAGCAAGGTAAAGGATTCGTACATCCCTATCTCCAACATCCCTGATTTCATATCTCTCTGGCAGCGTATAAAAAAAGTTTTAAAAAGAACTGCTGGGAAGGGGCAGGGATGGGAGAACATGATCACAAAATCCAGGTGTCCAGGTTTGGGCAGTGGCCAGGGGTGAGGCTAGGCTAGAGTACCAACTGCACCCATTCCAGAGATGTCAGATCTGACCGTGGTGACACATGCCTAAGTTACACCCCGTTCGGGCCACAGAAACATCCTCCATGTGGGTCTGTCTTTGGTAGAGATGGGTGAATCACAATATTCGAGAGTGCTAGGATTCTCCAAATGTTTATCAGCACTCATCAAATTTCCTGGTCATGATTCCTGATCACTCTGCACGAATGGGAAAATCAAGCAAATCCAGAAAATCGAGCAGTAGTCGAATGGGAAATTCATACAAATTCCCTCAAATGTTCACCCATTTCCTGATTTATGCAACTTTGCTCCATAGACTAAAGCACGGCTGATTCAGTTGTCAGGGACAGGGAATGTGCTGGCATTCAGCCTCCCCGAATCCGTGGTGGAATTCTCTGACATCCCTAGCAGTGAACAGAGTTCCCACCATGGTTTGGATGCAATTTTGGACCTTCTGAAGCAGCTCTGCTTTGCTTCAAGCTGATTCATCCGCTTCTTTTCAGATCCCAATCCCAAGCGAGATTTGGATATCCGTCCGAATCATTCTGATATGACATGTTCTCATTGACTGGCATTGAAAAATAGAAATGGCTGTCAGGTTTCCAGTTCTCATGCTAAACACTTGAAACTTGGGAACCTGGCATTCCCCATCGAGGGGATTCCACCTGCCAAATTTCAGACAGTCTGGCAAAGTAGTTGTTGTACTAGGCACTGCTAAAATGTGCTTTTCTCAGAAATACAAACCAAACTCAGAAGGGATAATAATCCAAGAAGTTAGTTGTTGAAGTGGAGGAGGTCACTGTCCCTAATTCTGCTGTAGGTTTCTTTGAATTGCCTCCTCAATCAGTGACTTCTGAGCACAGAAACCACCTCCTTATTCAGCTGCCCCACTACACCAGCACACACTATCTGGACCGGGGGAGATTCTGACTGCCAACCAGTGCTGCGAATCCCAGCCACACCTCATCACCTCTGCCCTGCCAACAAGACCCCAAAGATGCCTCATACTGGGCTTGCTTGATTTACAACACAGTGCAGTTTTGAATTATTGAAGTAATAGATGTTAATGGTTGTAGTGCTTTACACCCTTTTTTTGGAAATGTGGACTGTATAGTGCTTTGGCACACACTGTTTGCTTGTGAACAACACAAGCACACAAACAGAGAGGGGGGATCAAAAGAAAAGCAAATGCTGGACTGCCTACAATCAAGGAGGGAGGATAACAGAAGACAACAGGGTTTTTAACTGTTGTTGTTGTTATTGTTTAAGGGAAATGTGATCAAAAATGGGAAAAGAAGAAAGGAATAAAGGAATGAAGGAGTGTGGGGGTGGATGGAGGAGAGCCAAGAAAAAGGACAGGAGAGTAGTGTGTGTGTGTGTGTGTGTGTGTGTAAAAAATGTAGACAGAATGAAAGTAAGGGCAAACAAATGGTTGAGAATTGAGAAGGGTGGGGTGGAAGTTAAAGAAAGAGGTAAGGGAAGGAAAAGGAAAGTTATTTTTATTGTGTGTGTTTTTTTCCTTTTTAAAATAAACAATCAAGAAAAGAATGAAGTGTAAAACCTATTAGAGAAGGGGGAGAGGAAAGACAAAGGACCGGGCCCAGAAAGAGGGAAACTGAAACTCCGTACTTTTCAAGTGTTTGGTTTTTAAATCAAGGATCTACAACTGAAAGAAAGAAAGAAAAAACGAAAAAGAATAGTTGGATTGGGAAGGCAGAAGAAAGTACAAGCACACACACACCATATAGATATAGACAAATCTCCCTAACAACACATCATAAACCCAAACCACCACCTAATCATCTCTCTCTCTCTCTCTCTCTCTCTCTCTCTCTTTCTCTCTCTCTTCCCCCCCCCCACGACACATACACACACACACACACACACACACACACTGAAATGACATGAAATGAAAGCAGGCTGATCTCTCCAATTTATCCACTCCAATATTGCCCCCCCCCGCCACTCCATGACTATCACTGATTGGAGACTGCTGGGTTACACTCAGCCCACATTTGGCAACTAGAGCTGCCATTCGCCAAGGCTCACCATTTCCCCCTCCCGCCTCCCCCTCCTCTCCCCTTCCCATATCTCTTGCAAGTTGCTACATTTTGGAGACAGACTGTCTGTGCTTCAGAAGGCATCAGAACTCCTGTGAAGATCCGAGTGGGACCCAGGAGCCTTGGCTCCAACAGCCCCCCCCCTGCCATGGCTCCCAGCTTGCCTCGCAAGGTCAGCCAAGTGAGCTGCCCCCCCAAAAAAAGGGCCTAACTGCTGGAGTCCTCAGCACACATGGGCCCAGCATGCAAGCCATCGTCTCTTTGCAAGGAGGAGATGTCTAGAGAGGCTGGGGGACTGAGGAGCCTTGGTGATGAGCTGCTTCGCTCCCGGGCACCTTGGTGCTGTTCCGATCCACTTCGGATCACAGCGAGGCACCTCTGAAGCAGCCCACTTTTCTTTGTTATTTGGGATTCAGTCCAAAGATTGATACAGCCTTATCCAAAATCATCGAGTCCGGACAATGTTTCAAAACAAATGGTCACGTGACTGCTCCCTTAGGAACACCAGGCACTACCCCCTCACATCAGGATGCATTAACCACTCGGGATGGATGGACTGACCTTTGTCCAAGGCATAGTGGAGCTCCAAGAGCCCCCCCCCCCAGCCTCCCAACTTGCCTTGCAAGGTCAGCCAAGCGAGCTGCCACCCCCCAAAGCTCTTAACTGCTGGAGTCCTCAGCACACAAGGGCCCAACACGCAAGCCATCACCTCCTCTCAAGGAGGAGATGATTAGAGAGGCTGGGGTGCTGAGGCCTCATCCATACCATGCTAGCTGTTAAGGGCTTCCTCGACAGCCGACAGGGCAAGATGAGGCCTCAGTGCTGTATATGCCCCAGCCACACTTGCCATCTCCTCCTTGCAAGGAGGAGATAGTGAGAGTGGTTGGGGTGCATGTGGTGAGAACTCGAGGCTGTTCCCAGCTGCTCTGCGGCCAGCTCTGTCAGCGCCACATGGCTCATCGAGCAGGGTCAAGGGGGCTGGGTGGGGCTCTGCTGGCCTCCCAGAAGAAGGTGGTGCTTGTGACATCCCCATTTACCATAGGCTGCACCCAGCTGGTCATACCCCATCCTCCACAGCTAGCTTTTATTAGGAGGACATGTAATTGGGCACATTGCTGCAAACTCCCTGTGCACTCCATATGACCTTGATAACACAAATGGATCCCAATGCGTCTTCTAAAAGAAAAACATTAAGTTGACTGCAAAATCAAGAGATTGTATCCTTACGGTGCTTCACAAAACAACAACAACTGCTTCTTGATGGGTCTGGGGCTTCATTTGTAAGGGATCTTTGGAGGAGGGAAGCTACTGGAGCATGCGACGGTGGCAGAAAACAGGGTCTACTGGCTGCCCGCGCTGCCATGCAGGAGGAACAATTATGCGCTCTAACCCATGTTTCGTGATCTTCATCATAAGTCTTTATGGAGGTGTTGCCAAAGGAAAAGGGAATACCTGCCAGGGCTGCAGCCTTTGACGTTCCTGCCTTTCTCCTTCACCCACCATCAACATGCGCTTTGGTCGGGATGAATATGAAGCATGTAAGGCATGGGCCACAGCTTGGATGCTGCTATAAGTAACGTAGCTGTCCTGAGACAGGGCTCTCTCGATCTTCTCCTGGGGCAGTGTCACCTGTTTCTCTTTCTCTCTGCAACCTGTCCAAATTTTCATGGACAAAACATGCATTGAACTGAAACACTCAAAGGTTTCATCCCAAAACAGTTCCAGAGAAGAGGAGACTGGCTCATAGTGGTCATATTTTGTCATTATTTTAGTCTTCATTATGAAGGACAAAGAACCGTGGAGGAAATGGAAGTAAAAAGGTTTTTGAGACACATTGAAGTCCATGTCCTGAAAAGCTGGTGTGATCCAGAGTTTTGCCCCAGTCGGTTTCTTTTCGAGTCTGCTTTGTATCAACATCAACGGAATACACCCATAGTGGGAGTCCGCATAGTAAACAATGACCTTCACTTCTTTTCCCAAGAAAGAAAGGTCAATCTGGAATATTTCAAGTAAGATATTTCGTGGTAGCCTTTTTGAGAAAGCAACACAAATCCCACTGCTGATCATCAGGGGTGTCAAGGCACCCAGGAACCTCTCCCCATTCTCAGTGTCTGGAGCAAAGAGACCGACCCACGTCCAGCGGAAAAACAGGAGCAGCTGGACGATCCCTGGGTACTGGGCTTCTTCCTTTTGGGCCATCCGGTAGACAAAAGGAAACTGACTTTTGTCATTAGAAACAGGAGTAGCAATGCCGTAACTGATCTAAGGAGCAAAGAAAAGTAAGAGGCGGTGGCTTAGTATCAGTTTGTTTTGTGGATGAAGGTCAAATATTTTTGGCTAAAATGGAAGGAGGATTATGTACCCGGCCTTGGGTTCCTTAAAGAGGAAAAAAGGCAGGATATAAATGTAATAAATACATAAATAAATACATAAATACATATATATATAAATACATAAATAAATAGTATCTAGCTCAGTGCCTTTCACTATGACGTGGTATATGTGGAGGGGGAGGGCAAAAATATCTCGAGCTTCATTTGTGGTGCAGCCCAGGAGGATCACTGGGGTCCTTTTCACGCATTCAAAACACTGTAGAGTGATACACTTCAGGAACCAATCAAGGGAGGTTAGACCTGCTCACTGCCTTGCATGAGCCAACTGAAAAGGATAGATTTAGCCCCGCCCCCAACTATGTTCTAGATTCTGCTTGGGGAGCACACAGGAGCCTCATTCAAGAATTAAAAAAAACATGAAGGGGCGACATGAGGACAAAAGCAACCCACTTTGGGTTTTGACCTGGTTACAGGACCGAATCAGCCTTGGTTGCCCGGCTGGATGAACTATATCAAGAGAAGGACAGGGAGAGCAAAACCCTGCTAATTCTGCTCCAGCTCTCATCGGCTTTGGATAACATGGACCTGGACTAGGGATGTATGAAAGTCACTTATCTTTCCGCGGATTATGTTTATGGGGGGGGAGGCGTTCCGTCCCTCTCCCCGGAATCCTCGACGGGGGGGAGGAGATCCATTCCTCCCCCCAGAATCCTCGATGGCCAGCTGTGCTCTGCGGTGGCTCCATGGAGCAGCCGGCCAGGCCCAGCCCAGGCCAGAGCCGTCCGCAGCCCGATTTCTGGCCGCAGAGGGCTCTGGGTAAAAACAAAACAAAACTGTGTACGCAAATGGCAGCGGCTATGGCCGCCGCCATTTATGTTCCTTATTTTTCACTGTCTTAGCCTACGTAAATATTTACGTAGGCTAAAACAGCGAATCAAAAAGGAACGCAAATAGCGCCCGCTACGCTATTTGCGTTCCCCTTTGTTTTCGCCATAATAGTCTATGTAAATCTCTATGTAGCCTATCACGTCCCTGTAAAAAAAAAAACACCTCCAGACTGCAAATGGCGGCGGCTGCAGCCGGTCAGAAGACCAGCCACAGCAGCCGAAGCCACATCCGGAGCCGCTGCTGCCCGGAACATCCACCCCAGGTAAGTCTGGTCCCGGGGGGAATCCGTGGGGGGGCAGGGGGGCTGCCCATTCTGCCACGGAGTTCGGGGGCCAAATGCACTGGCATTCGGCCTCACCGAGATCTGTGGCAGAATTCTCTGAAATCCCTAACCTGGACTATGGTTTCCTGCTGGATCGACTCTGTGGGAAAGGCATTGGAAGAACTGTGTTACATCAGTTTCAGTCTGACCTACAGGGCTGATTTGAGAGAGTAAAGTTGGGTGTCCATTCCCTGACCGCTTGGCAAGTGAGCTACAGGGTTCCACAGAGCACCAACTTGTCCCCATTGCTCTACATCTGTATGAAATCACTGGCAGTGGTCATGGGGGGATTTGGAACAGTTCAGAATTCAGGAGCTCGGCTATTGTAGGGAGCTGACCCTCTTCAGCATGCTACCCCTTTGCTGAGGGAACTGCACTACCCACCTATTTGATGTCGGGTCAGATTTAAGGGTTTTTTTCACTTGTGTCCAAAGAAGTAAACAACTTGGGACCAGAATACCTGCAAGAGCACCTTCTCCCTTTCCAACCTGCCTGATGACTAAGCTCATCAAGGGGCATGCTCCTGGTGGTTCCCCATGGACATATGGCCCGATTGGAGTCCACCCAGAGAAGAGCCTTCAGTGTGTTGGCCCCCAAAGTTCCCCTTTGTCTGGAACTCCCTGCCTCTGAAGGTCAGGCAGGCATGAACATGGTGCTGTTCCCTGAAATCATCTTTATTTCAGGAAGCCATCCTTGGCTGACCAGCCACAGTTGTATTGTAATTATGTTTCTTTTCCCCCATCTCTTTTTTATAAAATAATTTTTAACATGGAGTTTTATTCTTTTATTTTATCTTGCAACTTTTATTGTTCACCACTCCAGAATCTGTCTAGATGTGGAGTGAAATATAAATGTAAATAAATAACTACAGAAATAAAAACAGAAATAAAAACATGAAGGCTGTGCCTTCAACAGAGAGATGGGGGACAGCATACCTTCTGGGGCAGAATCATGGCAGTGGTCATGTGTGGGCTGCAAAAACTAGTACAAAAAGTACAGCTTCCATGGTCTCCTGCCACCCCTGCCCCCAGGGATGCCCGGTCTCCGATCCCAGAGCTCCACCACTGCCACGACTCAACTCCAACACACACTCGAGAGAAACGTTATGACCAGGAGGCACAGGCACTGAAGAGTGATGGCTGAACCTGTCCCCTGCCAATTCACACCTGTGGGATTTTGTAGATGCTCGACATGGAGGAAATGTGGAGGGAGAGGTCCGATTCAGCCCCTTCAAGGACGGCCAGCAAGTGATTCTTCCTCCCGCAGCTGTATTGTGGCATGTTGCTTTCGCCCCCAGCAAGGAGTTGCAGCATGGCGTAGGAGGTGGCTCTTCCGTCAAAGAAGGACTTGTAGATGTTGTAGCCCAGGGTGATGTTGGGTAAGAGCCTGGGGTTCTGGTTGATCTCCTGAATGGCAAACATGAAGGAGAGGATGTGCCAGTGCTTTGTAGTTTGGAAACTGGAAAACAATAAATAAATGAAAACTAAATGCAATACCTCTTGCTGTCATTCTCCACTGAATGAAAAAAAACCTTTCCTTCCTTCCTTCATATCCCTATATCCTTTTCTTACAATTTTAATCTCAGAAGAGCCAATCATCACATAATGCTTTAGATGTTCATATGGGCAGCAAACATACATGTGTTACAAATTATTATTATTATTATTATTATTATTATTATTATTTATTAAATTTATTAATTGCCCATCTGGCTGGTCACCCAGCCACTCTGGGAGATGTACAACACACCATAAAACAATTTAAAACAATAAAATTCTACCATATTTTTTTTTTAAATACCCTCACCCACCCCAAATGCCTGCCTGAACAACCACGTTTTTAATGCACGACGGAAGCTCATTAAAGAGGGGGCATGACGGAGTTCCCTAGGGAGGGAGTTCCATAGATTGGGGGCCACCACAGAAAAGGCCCTCTCCCTCGTCCCCACCAGTCTAGCTGTCCTGGCTGATGGGACAGAGAGAAGGCCATCCGAGGCTCATCTTGTTAAGCGGCCTGTCTGGTGTTGCTGGAGGCGCTCCTTAAGATAGGCTGGGCCGGAACCATATAGGGTTTTAAAGGTCAAAACCAACACCTTGAATTTGGCCCGGAAAACAACTGGTAACCAGTGCAACTCCTTCAGCACTGGAGTGATGTGATCTCGCTGGCGGCTGCCTTTAATCAGGCGAGCCGCCGCGTTCTGTACCAGCTGCAGCTTCCTAACCGTCTTCAAGGGTAACCCCACGTAGAGTGCATTACAGTAGTCTAAACGAGAGGAGAACAGGGCATGTACTACCGATGGGAGCAGATGGTCGGGAAGGAAGGGGCGCAGCCACCGTATCAGATGGAGTTGATACAGCGCTGTCCGGCTCACAGCTGATACCTGAGCCTCCATGGACAGCTGGGAGTCCAAAATGACCCCCAGGCTGCGGACCTGGTCTTTCAAGGGTAGCCATACCCCATTCAATACCAGGTCAACATCCCCCAGCCTCCTCTTGTCTCCCACCAAAAGTACCTCGGTCTTCTCAGGGTTCAGCTTCAGCTTATTCCTCCCCATCCAGCCACTCACCGTCTCCAGACATTTGGACAGGGATTCTACGGCCAACCTTGGTGAAGATTTGAATGAGAGGAAGAGCTGCCTGTCATCCGCATATTGATGACACTGCACCCCAAACCTCCTGATGATAGCCCCCAGCGGCTTCACATAGATGTAAATTGCATCGGGGAGAGGATGGAACCCTGTGGCACCCCACAAGTGAGTGGCCATGGGTCCGAAACCTCCTCTCCCAGTGCTACCCCCTGGTACCTGCTGGAGAGGAAGGACCGGAACCACTGCAATACAGTGTCTCCAATGCCCAACCCCTCCAGGCGGTCCAGGAGGATACCGTGGTCAACGGTATCAAAAGCCGCTGAGAGGTCGAGGAGAACAAGGAAGGAGCATTCACCCCTATCCAGAGCCCTCCTCATGTCATCCACTGAGGCGACCAAGGCCATTTCTGTCCCATGCCCAGGCCTGAAGCCTGACTGAAATGGGTCTAGATAATCAGTTTCTGCCAAGTGTGCCTTCAACTGCACCGCCACCACCCGCTCAATCACCTTGCCCCAAAATGGCAGATTTGAGACTGGGCGAAAGTTGTTCAGAACTTGAGGATCCAAGGAGGGCTTCTTTAAGAGCGGTCTTATCACTGCCTCCTTGAGGGCTGATGGCATCACTCCCTCCTCAAGGGAGGCGTTCACCACCACCTTGATCCCCTCACCCAGTCTCTCTCTGCAGCTCATAATGAGCCAAGATGGGCAAGGATCAAGTAAGCAGGTGGTCGGCCTTACAGATGAAAGCACCTTGTCCACTTCATCAGGAGGAATAAGCTGGAACCGATCCCACAAAACCGGTTTGCCACAGGCCACCTCTTGCTCACTAACTTTATCCACAGTGTGCAGAGTAACACTCCTAATCTGATCAATTTTATCTGCAAATGCCTTGCCAAAGCCTCACAGGAGGCCTTAGAATGCTCCAGTGGTTCCGGAGCCACAGGACCGACCAGGCTCCGGACCACTTGGAACAGCCTCCTGGGACAGCACTCTGCAGACGCGATGGAGGCAGCATAATATTCCTTTTTTGCTGCCTTCACCGCCACGTGATAGGCTGAAGATACAGCTCTAGCCCGTGTCTGATCGTCTTTGGAGCGAGACTTCCGCCACCGGCGCTCTAGCCATCTCACCTCCTGTTTCAGAGCTCGTAACCACAGATTGAACCATGGTGCAGTCCGAGCCCTGTTCAGGGGGAGAGGGCGTTTCGGAGCCACCCGATCTAATGCCCCAGTGATTGCGGCATTCCAGCCACCCACCAGGGTCTCGACCGAGTGGCCGTTGGCATGCCCCAGAGAATCCCCAAGCGAGTTCAGGAATCCATTTGGATCCATAAGACGCCTGGGGCGGACCATTTTAATGGGTCCTCCACCCCTGCGGAGGGGTTGTGTAACCGAGAAGTCCAACATCACCAGATAGTGATCTTACCATGACAATGGGGTGGTGGATATACCCCCAACTTCCAGATCACTCCCCGCTTCTCCAGAAACAAACACAAGGTCTAGTGCATGACTGGCTACATGGGTGGGCCCAGTTAGAATATGGTGCAGCTCCCAGGAGGCCATGGTCTCCATGAAGTCCCGAGGTGCTCCTGTGAGGATGGCCTCCGAATGTACGTTGAAGTCCCCCAACACCAGTAAGTTAGGGGACTGTACACTCACATCAGAGACCACCTCAAGCACCTCAGCCAGGGAGTCAGTCGTGCAGCGGGGTGGACGGTACACGAGCAGAATCCCCAGACTGCCCTTCGGGCCCAACCTCCAGTACATGCACTCAGCAACCTTGGTCTCCCGGAGAGGGGGTCTGGTGAAGACCAAGGACTGCTGTGCATACGAAAATCCGGCTGGACACATGGCTGCAAGGGTTGGAGCAGCAGCCTCGGCCAGCCAGGTCTCCGTAATACATGCCAGGTCTGCACCCTCATCCAGGATCATGTCATGGATGAGGGAGGTTTTCTGGGTAACAGACCTGGCATTGCAGAGCAGCAAACGAAGGCCAGAAGATGGGGTCACGCCTCCCCCAGCCATCCTTTGGCTCTGGACAGGCCCGGAGCAGGGGACAGATACTACACATCTCTCCCTTGTTCCCCTTACCTGGCATGGCCTGCCCCTAGCGCTCCACCAGCACCTGCCGCCCAGCCTCGGTATGTTCTGGCCCCCAACACTCCCCCCACTGCCTCCATCAGGTGGACACATGCCCCCTCGCTCCCGCCTATCAGGCAGGCTACCCACCCCTAAAAACACAACAAAATCCCCCCAACAAAATAAAACAAACAAACAAAACAATTAAAATCCCCTTAAAAATGCCAGGCACGAGTCCACAGGGAAGGCCTGGTGGCGGTGGCGGTGGCAGCAGCGGCAGCAGCAGGCCCAGCAGCAGCAAGCACGCCTCTTCCCCAGTGGTGGTGGTGGTGGCTTCTCCTGTTACAAAGTAATTGAGAATCCATTTACCTGCTAAAAGGAAAGGTGGATATATTTGTACCCCACTCCTTGAGAAGGGATGTTGGCAGATTTCAAGGATAAAGGATCTGTCTATCTATCTATCTATCTATCTATCTATCTATCTATCTATCTATCTTTAGATAGTTGATCTCTCTCTCTCTCTCTCTCACACACACACACACACACACACACACAAACCTTTTGTTAAGGCTTATCAGTAAAAACAATCATTCTGTCCGGTAACATCATAATAGAAGGGGGGTATCATTCAGAACGGTTTCACCAATGTTTTTGAAACTTACAGGTTCCAGAAGAAGTGTTGCATTTACATGCCATGAAATTTCCAAGTCTATTGGTGAACTATTGTAAGAGAAACAGCAGAAGGAAGAGAAAAAGCAAGCAAGCAAACAAACAAACAAAGAGTTTGTGGAAAAAGAAAAACCTTCTTTAAAGTCTGAAAGATTGATGCTTTCCTATTCCTCATGTGTTGGGAAAGGTGGAATATATATATTTTTTTAATAACCACTTTAAACCTATATGCAGGTATAAGGAGGGGGAGTCAAAGATTAACAGTGCCCTCTTATCCATGCTCTTTCAGTGCTTATAGTGCTTATAATGTTTACAGTAATTGCACCTCAAAGACATTTTACTCACTGGAAATCACATCAAAGTGGAAACTGAAAACGAAGCACACTTTAACGCTTCTAGAAGGAACACCATTTTTCCAGTTAGTACTACTCACACAACCTGCAGAACCTTGAACAGAGGTTATGGACACTTGCTTTTGCTACCTTAGCTCACTGCAGACAGTATATTCAAACAACAGCCCCTCAGCTCAGCTTGGTGTCCCTGAATGCTCAAAGTGCCCCCCGGCACCCCCCCTTGCTACCCGAAGGATCATCTCCTCCCACATACACTTGCCCAGACCCTGAGGTCAATATGCAGAAAACACCAAGGCATGTCTAGGTTTTTACCCCATTTTAAGCCGGCATTCAAATAAAAAAGAATTTCCACACCAACCACTCAGCCATTCTGGAATATGAACCAGTCCTTAATAGTATGAAGGATGTTAATAGTCTTAAGCCATGTTATATTCAGGGGAAGGAGGGGGGAGAAAAAGAGATCTCCCTATTAATAATACAAGAGGCATAGCTCGGTGCCGATGATCTACCACCGTTTATTTGATATACACGGATCTGGATGGACAAAACCTAGAGACACATTATACAGATTCTTAATTCTCCTATTTCTAATAACCTAAATGAAGAGAACACCAAAAAGGTAACCATGGGCTCTGGTTCATTGCCATCCCAGAAGCCTTTTCTCCATTAAAGGGAAACTATGCACAAAACACAAAACGAACTCAACTGGTGTTTGGCTTGAATCTCTTCTAACGCAGGAGCAACCACAGGCTTCTGCAGTCATGATTCAGAGACCTGATGATACTGAATGACAGGAACTACACTCCTGCCCAGCAGAACCTTTTCCGCAGTGTCCCTCTGGTATTCTGCCCAGTTCAGATACTTCACCCACTTCTTTGATGTCTCTTCAGAATAATCAGAGCCATCAAGCATTCATTCATGCAGGACTTAATCTTTGACCAGCAGCAGCATTTCATAGGAGGTTTTGGGAAACTCCATTCCAGAGCAGATCCTGTCTGTGTAAGGCAGGAGTCCCTGCAACTCTGACCCAAGGACTCTTTCATTGTAATATTTATTCTGATTTGAGAGGCCATATGCTGTATGCTCTGCTGACTAATTCCCAGGGCATTCTGAGGAAAGATTGGTCATTCACTGTCCTGGGAAAAGTCAGATATCTCAACAAAGAGGTGGCTAATTTTTTTCTAATCATCATGCGTATGAGCACTCAGCTGATTGTATGAGCTCAACTGAAGAAACTGTATCCCTGTGTCCTGATAGTATCTCTTGTGTTTTATCTTGAATGGGTCTAACGCCCATTACACACACACACACACACACACACACACACCTGGCATCCTCAGAAGTAAATCCCTTAGAGTGCAGTAGGATTTGCAGTCAAGGACTGTAGTGTGTGTGGAAGAAAGGTGCTCAGCCTTAAGAAAGGGCCAAAACTATGGCCCTGTAATTATTCTGGAGAGGGAATCTCTGAGCAGACATTTGCATGTGGACCACTCCTAAGAAAATACCTCCCCAGCTCCTGTCTGTGTCTTATCACAGGGTTGAAAAGCAAAGAGACTGCTGGATGTTTTGGCTGAAACAATGCAAGGGAACCCCAAGGATCCAGTGAGATGTGAGCGTACTGAACTAAATGGTGCCTTCACTTTAATGAAGCTCCGAATTCTTCTTCAAAAAATACAGAGTGGCAAAAGTCAGGAGAGCAATTTATCTGGGATGACCAGAGATACCAGAAAAGATGGACAGTCTCCTGTAAATGGGGACAACCGGAGTGCGGGTTTGGAAGCATTAAATCATCATCATCACTTACGTGACAACCCTGGTTACAGGGGACTCAGAGAAAATGTATGGTTCATTGCACCTAACATACTGTGAAGACAGGACTCCACTAATGAGGTAGTCTCCTGGCCGGTAATAATAGGACCCTAAGTCTTGCTCTTTGTTCAGAGTCATCAGGCAGTCTGTTTTCTGCAGTTGACCGGCGGCATAAGGAAGCAGGAGCAACAACAGCAGCAGCAACGATATCATTCTGGGTCTGCCTCCCTCCTGCTCTTCCTCCTTCGTGACTGTTCCTTTCACCTCCACAGCCAGCTAATCAGAAGACATGAGAAACGAACGTCTTGCAAGATTGAGTCTGCAGTGTCTTTACAATGACATCAAATTCTGAGCTGGAGGCAGCAGAGGGATGCAGTGTACTAAACTGTACCACAGGCATGGTCATCTCAGCCTGTCCTAAATCTGAGCCCAGGCTCTTGGGAGCAAAGGAGAGATTTTATGGACCAAGCTTTTCAGGCACGGTGCAAGAGATTTGCTGGAGCTGCCTTTCATCCTGTTGTTTACATCATTGCTCTCCAAGGAAAACAGAAGCACAACATCTCTTGAGCTTTGGCAAGACTCAGAATTCTCACTATGTTTGTGATAATGATCAGTGGAAGCTTCACATCTGCAACTTCAGGGATTCTCTGTGCGGCTTGAGGCGCAGTTGCAGAACTGGAGAAAAACATGTTTGTGAGAAGTCACACAGGCAGCTCCATCTTCTGGTTGGCAAGGGGGAATGGTGAGCCTGGCCTGGCCTGTTTTAAAAAAACTCACACAAAAGAGCCAAGATCAAGAAAATCTCTTAGGATGCATACCAGTGTTTGGAAACATTTGGCCCTCCAGATAGCCCTGGACTGCACGTTCAGCAGCACTAATGGCCTAGCCCATGGGGAGGAATGATGCGAGTTGCAGTCTGAGAACATCAGGAGGGTCACATCTTCCCCATTCTTTATGCACATGAATATTCACACCCCTTGGGGGAGTTTTCCAGCCCTGCTCCCTTCGCCAACCCTCCCAGTTGCACCTCTCTTGCTGGATAAACCAGGATTACCAGTGTTCAAAGAATGATGGGTGGCCACCATGCATCTCAATTGTCTCCCCCTATTAGTACTACCAGTGAGCTCCTCTGAACTGTGCATCATCTTGTTTGGGACTTAGTAAATCAGATTCCACAAGGTAGTTACTTCTAAATGCATTCCGAGGAGAAAAAAAAAATGAAATTGATTGAAAGGTTCAAGTTAACTACCTGTGTCTAGTGAAACATTCCAAGTGTTCCATCTTTTATCTTTACCAAACTTCCTGAAATACAATGTTCTTGGTGTCAGCTCAAGGGTGGCCACTGTAACATCCTTCTGATGGTCCACTGACCACCTCAATCGTGGTGTTTGCCAATGAGCACAACTGTGTTTTGGCAGCACAGGGCAGTCCATGGCAGAAGAGAGGTGTAGGCAGAGAGATGCCAACTTGGTTTGCCTGGCTGCAACATGCGCCATGCCAGGACCCCATCCAGCTTCACCGTGAAAGTGAAGCAAAGGGTAAACGAAAGGGTCACCACAACTCTCCTTACAGGAGATCTTGCAGCACTCTCAACTCTTAGGGTACACTACAAAACAAAGATGAGCCAGAGGAAAGCCATTTGAGCTAATCCACACAGAAGCAATTCAAGAGACCCCTGGAACATTATTGCATCCAGAGTGAGCCATAGTGTTCATCATTCTGTGGTCACGATGGAGGCACAGCGATGCATCCATAGGTGCATGCCCAGCAGCAAGTGCAGCTGCGTTCTCATGCTCAGGGATTTCACTGACATGCTGGTACTCAGTAGCGTATGGGTAGACACTTAGTAGCAGGTTAGTGAGTGACTCCAGCGAGGTGCAGCCCGGTGTGCTGTCCTCTGCTTGATCAAGGAGAGCCATCGTGGCCTCCTCAGTGTCAAGAATGTACAGCTGGCCATAGCTTGGAGTCTCATCTGACCACAAAGTGCTCATCGGATGGTAAACAGAGCCTTGCACCCTGAACACAAGTGCACTGGGGCCTTGCAGCTGTGCAGTCTTGAGTGGTGCACACCAGGAAGCCAAGCCTATAGTCCTGTTGTCCTTGTTAACCCCCTTCAGGAATTGCTTGCCCAGAATGGAGCCTTCGGTGACCATGTTCCGGATGAAATTGAGAACCATGAGTGGAGGTAGTGAAACCTTCCCGCCATGGCACCTAGGAGCTGACGATTCACCCTTGAAAAGAAGGTCGTCGCAGTGCTCACAAACCTTAACAGAGTTGCCAATATCAAACCTGTCAATATTAGTTGCAGGACGCAGGCTGAAAGGCCCAGTGTGCGTCCCATGCCTGGGCTGGTTTCAGATGTTGAAGGATGCAAGGCTGGACAGAGCTTCACTGCTTGCAAAAGGCCAAGGGGTTGCCTGCATGTGTAGGCTTACTGAGGTGGGGGTGGAAGCATCCAGGCTGGAGTGTAAAGCTCCTTCTCCAAGGGCTGGAGGGGTAGAATTCGCATGGCAGCCCAAGGCATCCGTTGATTCCCTTTCTCCTCGTGGTTCCTGTTACCAGTGAGTGTTTCATGTCTAGACCAGTTAGTGATGTATGGAAGATAGGGGTGGACGAAAGTCACTTACCTTTTCTCGCAGCTTGTTCGCGGCCGGGTTGGGGAGGCTTCCCGCCTCGCCCGGCCGAAATTCAGGCCGGGGGGGGAGGCTTCCCGCCTCGCCCGGCCGAAATTCAGGCCGGGGAGGAGACTTCCCGCCTCGCCCAGCCGCGAACACGAAAGTAAAAAAAAAAAAAAAAAGTCCCCTGATAGGCTACGTGACAATTCACGTAGCCTATCACAGCTAGATCTGGAAAGTCAGCCGTGATAGGCTACGTGAATCGTCACGTAGCCTATCACGGGTGACTTTAAAAAAAAAAGTGCGTACGCGAATGGCGGCCCCCATAGGGAGCCGCCATTCACGTTCCTTATTTAGTTGCTGTAGTCTACATAAATGTTTACGTAGACTACAGCGAAAATAAGGGCAATGCAAATAGCGTTGCCCTTATTTTCGCCGTAGTCTACGTAAACATTGACGTAGACTACAGCGACCAAATACGGAACGCGAATGGCGGCTCCCTATGGGGGCCGCCATTATCCGTACACACTTTTTTTTTTTTTTTTTAAAGTCACCCGTGATAGGCTACGTGACGATTCACGTAGCCTATCACGTAGTCACGTAGCCTATCAGGGGACGGGGTTTTTTTTTTTCTTTCATTGCAATGGCGGGGGCAGCAGCCGGTCGAAAGACTGGCTGCCGCTCCCGCCCCGCTCGAACACCGGACGAACCGCCAGCCGGACCCGCCGCCGGGAGGGACATTCAGGGAAGGTAAGTCCCGTCCCGGGGGGGGGGTGCAAGGGGCGGGGGGGTGCGGAGGATTTCTCCCCGAAACTTGTTCGGGGGGCCGAACACGTTGGCGCTCGGCCCCCCGAAGTTTCGGGGAGAAATTCTCCGCCATCCCTAATGGAAGATAGAAATGTCATTTTGTTAAAAGTAACAGCTTGAGACTTCCTTTCTGAGCAGAGAATAAACATTGTCTGGCTTCCTTTTAACTCTTCATTATTTAATCTCTTCATGATTTGTTTACACTCGTTCCTCTGTTACTGGCATATTATTGTGCTTCGGCCTGCACCTCTGTTTATAAAAGTGTACAGAGACCCTTTTTGTGTTCATATTTCATTTTTGCGATAGGTTATATTTCTGTAAGTATACTTGACTTTTGTGATATTAAAAGTAAACCTTTAAGATGTATTGTTATAGAAAACAGCCTAATTCTTTTAATAAAAAAAGCTTTATGGACATACATAATCTCCTGACTTTGAATTGTAGTCAACACCATTGTTATCTGTGGAATCTGCATGTCAAGAGCTTTCCAAAGAAGTGTGTTTCATGAGAACCAATAAAGAGGAAGGCAGTCAAAAAGGGATGACCAATTTACTCCCAACTTTGATATAGATCTCTCTCTCTCTCTCTCTCTCTCTCTCTCTCACACACACACACACACACACACACACACAGAAACACAGAAACGCAGTTTTCTAGTTATGAGAGCAGCCCTCTTCTAAGGTCCTGTCAGTACATGGCATCCATGGGCAGTTGCCATGCCCGCTGTGCATGGTCGACTGCTGATGCCTGACCTGATCCCTCCTCATCCCTCCCCCCACCCATCCTGCATTGGCTTTCCAGTCGCTTGATCATCTTTGTTGCCCTC
The DNA here is from genome assembly GCF_057233095.1 of Heloderma suspectum. NCBI lineage: Eukaryota > Metazoa > Chordata > Lepidosauria > Squamata > Helodermatidae > Heloderma > Heloderma suspectum. The sequence continues at coordinate 384,861,687 of NC_139459.1, read as the reverse complement.
CTCTGAACCCTCTCCAGTTTGTCTGCATCCTTCTTAAAGTGTGGTGCCCAGAGTTGAACACAGTACTACAGATGAGGCCTGACCAGTGCTGAGTAGAGGGGGACTAGTACTTCATGGGATTTGGAAGCTATACTTCTATACATGCAGCCCAACCTAGCATTTGCCTTTTTTGCAGCCACATCACATGGTTGGCTCATATTCAGCTTGTGATCTACAACAATTCGAAGATCCTTCTCGCTTGTAGTATCTTGAGCCAAGTACTGCCCATCTTGTAACTGTGCATTTGGTTTCTTTTTCCTAGGTGCAGAACTTGGCATTTTCTCCCGATTAAATTCCATTCTCTTGTTTTCTGCCCAGTGCTCCAGCCTATCAAGATCACTTTGAATTTTGTTTCTGTCTTCCAGGGTATTAGCTATCCCACCCAATGTTGTGTCATTGGCAAATTTAATAAGCATTTCCTGCACCTCCTCATTCAAGTCATTAATACAAATGTTGAAGAGCACTGGGCCCAGGACTGAGCCCTGTGGTATCCCGCCCATTACCTCTCTGCAGTTTGAGAAGATACCATTGATAAGCACTCTTTGAATCTGAGTCTGTAGCCAACAGCATGAGGCATGGTTAGACTGCTAGTTCACCTCTGGTTACTGCTACCATTAAGCATTTGATGTCTAGTCATGTTAGTAATTGGTGTAATATAGAAATGCTATTTTGTTAAATTGAACAACTAGACACTTCCTTTCTGAGCAATAGCTAAACTTTGACTGGGTTACTTTTAAGTATCTCTTAATCCCTTCATGTTTTTTTTACAGACTGTATGTTACTGGCAAGTTATTGTATTTTGCCCTGCACTTTTGTTTATGAAGGTGGACAGGTTCTTTTTTGGGGGAGGGGGCACTCCTCCCAGTCCTGAATTTTGCTGGGAAGGGATGGGGCGCCTCCCCCCCGGCCTGAATTTCGGCCGGGCGACGCAGGGCACCTCCCTGTGGGACAAGGTAAGTCCCTTTCGTCCATCCCTAAACTTTACCAATAAAGGCTGCAAGCATACTGTCTATGGATGGGGGAGAATTTCTCCCCCGAAACTTCGGGGGGCTGAGTGCCAACGTGTTTGGGCCCCTGAAGTAGTTTCGGGGAGAAATTCTCCGCCCCCCCGCCCCCCCCGGGACAGGACTTACCTTTCCCGAATGTCCCTCCCGGCGGCGGGTCCCGGTGGCGGTTCGTCAGGTCTTCCGCAGGGGCAGAGGCGGCAGCCGGTCTTTCGACCGGGTGCCGCCGCCGCCATTGCAAGCAAAGTAAAAAAAAAAAAAACGCCCCCGTGATAAGCTACGTGATGATTAACACATAGCTTTTTTCGCGGTGGGGGGGAGGTGCTTCGCTTCTCCCCCCGAAGTTCAGGAGAAGGGGGGGAGGCTTCCCACCTCGCCCGGCCGAAATTCAGGCGGGGGGCAGGCTTCCCGCCTCACCCGGCCACGAAATAAAAAGTTTTAAAAAAGCGCGTACACAAATGGTGGCCCCCATAGAGAGCCGCCATTCACATTCCTTATTTGGGTGCTGTAGTCTACGTAAAGATTACATAGACTATGGCGAAAATAAGGGCAACACTATTTGCATTGCCCTTATTTTCGCCGTGGTCTACATAAATGTTTAAGTAGACTACAGCACCCAAATAAGGAACGCGAATGGCGGCTCCCTATGGGGGCCACCATTTGCGTATGCACTTTTTTTTTTTTAAGTCACCCGTGATAGGCTACGTGATGATTTACGTAGCGCATCACGGCTGACTTGCAGATCTAGCCATGATAGGCTCCGTTAATCGTCACGTAGCCTATCACGGGGGCGTTTTTTTTTTAACTTTTTATTTCGCGGCTGGGCGAGGCAGGAAGCCTGCCCCCCGGCCTGAATTTTGGCCAGGCGAGGAGAGAAGCCTCCCCCCCTTTGCCTGAACTTCGGGGGGAGAAGCGAAGTGCCTCCCCCCACTGCGAAAAAAGCTGCGGGACAAGGTAAGTCCCTTTCATACATCCCTAATACTGTCATTGAGCAACAGAAGACAGCAAATTCAAGTTGTGCAATTATATCAACCATTAGGATGTATGTGAATGTCTGCAGAGTGGTTGTGTACTGTACATTGTGAAACTTTCTTCCACTGAATCGCAATGACGAGTCAACCATCATATCCATGCAGTAACTGTGTGATGACCGTAGATGACAATGACAAAAAGGAGATGGAAGTATCAAAATTAAATTCCGCGTTCTCTTAGAATAAGTCTTAATGAGACTTCCGGTTGGAACCGTTGTCACTCTGGAAGATTCCCATGGGTTCTCCCAAACAGCTTTTTAAAAGGTTGAAAAACCTTTTCATCTCCCCCCTGGAATTAAAGGGTGGCAAGTTGGAATATCAACAACTCCTGTGGGATGACTTAAGAAATATTAACAACATCTGAGAACATCTGAGGACCTGTAAGATCTGTTTGAGAGAAACATGAATGCACTGAGGAGAAGAAAGAGGATTCCTTGACCGCCAATTCCCTCCGTACCTCCTGTGTCAAAAGTTGTGAAAACAGCAGATATAGGGGAATTAATTACTTTGAGAAAGACTTTATCTTTGCAATTTACGGAGCAAGCCAGAAGGTTGGATTTAATCCAAAATTCCATCACTGCCTTGCAAGGAGCTGTCGATTTAATCAATGCGTCATGGCAAAAAATGGAGACAAGAATTAATGAGCCAGAAGACCAAGTAGCAGTGAATTAAACTTTGACACAAATTTGTTTTAAAAATACCTTTGACAGAATTTCTCAACTGGAGGCCTTCACTAGAAGATCCAATGTACAAATTATTGGGATTCAAAATCTGTCTAATGATGTAAAATTACCTATTTTTGTGGATAAACTTTTGCATGAGATACTCCCTATCCCATCTGATGATTTATTTGCTATTGAGCAGGCATTTCATGTGCCAAATGCGAAAGAGACTCACTATACCATCATAGCCCAAAAGACTTGCAAAAGTCTCCACAAAGAATTATATCCTGCGTTTGGCAAGAGAGGGTGGAAGTCTTTCCTAAAACAAGATAAAGTTATGTTATTTCCAGATTACATTAAAGAGGTGGTGAATAAAAGAAGACAATTTATCAAATAAAAAAATATGGTAAAACAAATGAACTTACAATATCACTTAAAATATCCTGCTACACTTTTATCGTGTCTGAAGGTCAGATGAAGAAGTTTATAAATCATGAAATGGCGGAGGCATGGCTAAACGTAAAAATGCACGAAATTCCTGTTACAACCCCATGAACTGGAACCTTTAAACAAGGTTTGTTAACTGTTTGTGTTTAGTCTACATGATCCAGGCTAGGTCAGATGATAAATATTTATATACATATATTCGTTTATACTCTTTCATCTTCTGTTTTTTCTTGTTTTTCTTTATATTTTTTATTTCAAAATAGATATGGTATGCTGTATTTAAATTAATTGTTTGAGGGTACAATGTGTACTTATATATCCAGTATAAAATATATCACTGACTGTTGAAGGTTTATTTTAAGTTTTGTTATTATATAGCACTATTTTTATTATTATTATTATTATTATCATCATCATCATCATCATCATTGTTAATAATATAGGCTTCTGGGAATGAATTGAGGACCTGTTTCTTTGGTATAAGATTGATGATACGATATTGAAATGTAAGGTTGTTTATTAAACTGTAAGATTGTTAAGGTTAAGTTATAGATATAGTTTGTAAAATAGAATGGCATTGGAGGCTGGGGGTATTGGAGTTTAAATTTAATTCTTTAAGGGGGAGGGAGAGGTGGGGAAGGGGAAAGAATCTTCCTTTTTCTTCACCTCCTTTCCTCCTCCCTTCACCTTTTTCCCTTTTTGTTTTCTTTCTTTTTCCTTCTCTTTTTGTTATTATGGTGTCCTCATCAGAATATTGAATTGTTGGGGAATTCTAGTATTGATCAGGTTGTTGGTATATTTGGTATTGTATATTTCATTTATAAAGATAAAATAAATAAAATATATATTTTAAAAAAGAAAGAATAAGTCTTAATGACAAAAAGTACATCAAACCTTCATAGTAAGTAAAGCAAATACAATATGCTAGTTCCGTTAATGAGGAAAACAAAACAAAACTAAAAACCCTGCTCAACATGTTGCATTCAGGGCTTTCCATGTGCACTCAAGCTGCAAAATGCTGGTACACTGCCACTGTGAAGAGACACACCCTGAACAGAGGCATTATTTAGGCAATAGGGGTATGGTATAGTTCCAGCTTCACCACTACCTAAGAGATGTGGATGGCTGTCAAGGGCAGAGTGATAGACCCAAGGCCCAGATTTGCCTGTTTGATGTTATAGGAACATGGAGAGTATGCAACCTATTTGTTGTTTATTCGTTCGGTCGCTTCCGACTCTTTGTGACTTCATGGACCAGCCCACGCCAGAGCTTCCTGTCGGCCGTCGCCACCCCCAGCTCCCCCAAGGTTGAGTCTGTCACCTCCAGAATATCATCCATCCACCTTGCCCTTGGTCGGCCCCTCTTCCTTTTGCCTTCCACTTTCCCTAGCATCAGCATCTTCTCCAGGGTATCCTGTCTTCTCATGATGTGGCCAAAGTACTTCAGTTTTGCCCTTAATATCCTTCCCTCAAGTGAGCAGTCTGGCTTTATTTCCTGGAGGATGGACTGGTTTGATCTTCTTGCAATCCAAGGCACTCTCAGAGTTTTCCTCCAGCACCACAGTTCAAAAGCATCTATCTTCCTTCTCTCAGCCTTCCTTATGGTCCAGCTCTCGCAGCCATAGGTTACTATGGGGAATACCATTGCTTTAACTATGCGGACCTTTGTTGTCAGTGTGATGTCTCTGCTCTTCACTATTTTATCAAGATTTGTCATTGCTCTCCTCCCAAGAAGTAAATGTCTTCTGATTTCCTGTCTGCAGTCAGCGTCTGCAGTAATCTTTGTGCCTAGAAAGACAAAGTCTGTCACTGCCTCCACGTTTTCTCCCTCTATTTGCCAGTTATCAATCAAGTTGGTTGCCAACTTGCCATAATCTTGGTTTTTTTGAGGTTTAACTGCCTATAAGGACATCAAAACTCTCTGTTAACTACAATCTCACCAAGCTAGTATCACCTGCAAGCATATGCCAAAAATTTATGCCAGTTTTGTGCCACAGATCGTGAGTTTGTGCCATCACCCACAACTGTCTACTGATAAATCAAATGCTGGTTCATGCACAAAGGAGCACAAAACTAGCACAACATTTATTATAGGTTTGGAGGAAGTATGAGAATTGGGATTGTATGAGAATCGGGATTTATGTCACACAACAGCATAAAACGTTGGAGTTTTTTGGAGGACATATTAGATTGGGGGGTTCCTAGATAACAGAGCCATATAAAAACATAAGGAATTTTGCTCGGGAGACTTTAGTGAGGGATTTTGTCATACACTAGGACATACCTAGGCAAAGGGCCGCAGGGAGAAATATACATGCCACAGGCATTTGAAGTGGGTGGCTTTGAATTTGGTTGGCTTGGCTCACTTGGCAGTTGCCGTTCTGGGCCATTCCTTTCAGTACCGGATGGGTTCTGGACATCAAGGTGTTACTAATACAATAATTATGAATCAGGGAAGTACACAGCAGTATTGGTCAAAACCTTTCCTCAGACTATGGGAAGACTAATTTAATCTGTAATGGTGAAGAGAGCTTTGGCTATGAGGCAGCACAGAAATGTATTAAACAAACTGACTTGGATTCCTGCATTGAGCAGGGCGTTGAACTCAATGGCCTTGTATGCCCCTTCCAACCCTACTATTCTATGATTCTATGAAACAAACACAATTATACAGAATACCTCTGAGTTGCCCATGGTTTCGTTTCCACCTATATCTTCGTTTGTAAGATGAAAGGGGAAAAGATGCATATATGTTAAATGTACTACCTCTGTCAATAATTACAGTTCAATTCAAAGTGCTTCTTTCCATGTGTGTGTGTGTGTGTGTGTGTGTAAATATATAAAATAGATATTTAATAAACTCTTGTTAGTCTTTCTATCTTGTGTGTGTGTGTGTAACTAATTTCTGATGATTTGTATAATTTCATTTTGGAAAACAAATAAAATCTTTTAAAAATATTAAAAAAAGAACATTACAAGGTTGTCTGTCCTAAACTATTGTTCTCAAATGTCTCGAACATATGCCAGTGTTTCTGGCATTCTTTTCTAAAAACAAAGGGATTGTTCCAGACAGTTTCATTCTGGTTTTTACACTATCCAGTGCAAGAGTTAAGGCAAGCAGTGGAGGTTATGAATCCCATCCAGATTTTGGTCAAAACCAGCCGGAACTCCAAAGGAGCAATCCATGGTGGTGACCTCAATCTAGGGATGTACCAAACTCACTTACCTTTGCTCCATCCCACCCGCCGGAATCCTTGACGGGGTGGGGAGGCGATCCGATTCTCCCCCCCTGGAATCCTCGATGGCTGGCTCCACTCCATGGCCAGGCTGCAAAGCAGCAGGCCAGGGCCATCCGCAGCCAGATTTCCGGCTGCAGATGGCCTGGTGCGGACACAAGTGGCAGCTGTTCCATAATTCTTTTGCCCATAACTGAAAGATATGGTTCTCATCCAGATTGTGGAGGCTATGGAAATCTTCCAGAACTCTGCTTCTATAGATCAGATGCCGTAGTTTGTTTTGAACATGATATGCTCCTTTGTATTCAGATCAGGCCGCAATAAAATAATGTGGCATTTGGGAATACAGATGCAGCCCAACAACCCAGCACTGGAGGCCAAAATCAAGAAGACCTGCATGGCCACCATGTATTTTCCCTTGGTGCTCAGATAGGAGGGCACAAAGGACAGCCAAGCACTGCAGAAGACGAGCATGCTGAAGGAGATCTGTTTGGCTTCATGGAAGGCCCCAGGCGGCTTCCTGGCTAAGAAAGCCACCGTGAAGCAGATGGCAGCCAGGAAGCCCATGTAGCCAAGGGCAGAATAAAACAAAGTGACAGATCCTTCATTGCATTGCAGGATGATCTGTCCAGGCTGGGAGTGCATGTCAGAGACAGGGAATGGGGAGAGTTCCCCAACCAGATGGTGCAGATGACAACTTGGATACTAGAACAAAAACTGACAATGGGGTTTGCAAGACTCTTCCCCAGCCATCTCTTCACTGTGTTCCCTGGCTTTGTGGACAGGAAAGCCAAGACTACAGTGATGGTTTTGGCCAACACCGAAGAAACGGCAACTGAGAAAATGATGCTGAAGGCCGTTTGTCGGAGAAGGCAAGCCACTTTCCTTGGTTGGCCAATGAACAGGAAGGAGGACAAGAAGGAAAGCATGATGAAGATGAGGAGAATGTAGGAGAGGTCTCGGTTGTTGGCCTTGATCATTGGAGTTTCTTGGTATTTAATGAAGACTCCTAATACGAGGTCTGTGGATAAGGACAAGAACAGAGTAAAGGAAATCAGGACAATCCCCAAAGGTTCTTCATAGGTGAGGAAGGTTATATCCTTGGGGACACATTGATCTCGGTCCTTGTTTGGATGCTGGTCTTCTGGACAGTTGTTGCAATGGTCTGCATCTGAGATGAAGGAGAGTGACTTCAGCAGGATTAACATCACCTGGACATCTAGAAAAATGTACCGCTGGGCAGAGAGAGAGACAAACATTCCCTGGCATGGACCTGCTTTTTGACCAGGAGTTTCAATCTCTGGCCTCATCACCAGAGGGCTCATTAGTAACAAGGCCAGCTGTCGGGTGGGACATTACAGAGTGGTTGTCATTCAGAGTAGAACAGAGAAGAGCAGGTTAGATGGATTGATGTGTTGACTTTGAATCAAGACAGCTTCCTACCTTGTTCTAATATGGAGAAGCAAACATGTTTTTTCCAAACATTGTACAGGGTAAGGGAGTATCCGTGCGGCTATGCCATTTTTATCTTCATAATAATCCTCTAAGGCATGTCAAGCTACATGGTAGCTGAGTGGTTATTTATTTATTTATTTATTTATCCAAATTATGTCCCAACTTTCCTCCACAAGATGGTACTCAAAGGACTCCTGGTTACGTTTCCAATCCGAAATAGGAAAATCTCATAAATCCTTCTCCTTTTTTTTTTAACTGAAGTTTTATAGGGATGGTGGAGAATTCCGCCACGGATTTCAGTGACGCCAAATGCACTTGCATTCAGCCCCCCGAAATCCGTGGCGGAATGGCCTGCCCCCCCCCCCACGGGATGGATGGATGCTGGGGTGGATGCTCCGGACAGCAGCACCTCCAGCAGCAGAGGCGGTGGCTGGTCTTTCGACCAGCTGCCACAGCCGCCATTTGCATTCTGGTCTTTGCTGTGATAGGCTATGTAAGTCTTTATGTAGCGTATAATGGCAAGCCAAGAAAAAAAAAACAGCGTACACAAATGGTGGCGGCTACAGAGGCCGCCCTTTGTGTTCCTTATTTTTTGCCATTTTAGTCTATGTATATATTTACATAGACTATTACGGCAAAAAAAAAAGGGGGAACGCAAATAGCATAGTGGGCGTTATTTGCGTTCCTTTTTTATTTGCCATTTTAGCATACGTAAATATTTACCTAGGCTAAAACGGCGAATAAAAAAGGAACACAAATAGCGCCCACTACGCTATTTGTGTTCCCCCTTTTTTTTGCTGTAATAGTCTACATAAGTATTTATGTAGACTAAAACTGTGAAAAATAAGGAACACAAATGGCAGCTGCCATAGCCGCCACCATTTGCGTATGCTGTTTTTTTTTTTACCCTGACATGATAGGCTACATAAAGACTTACACAGCCTATCACGACTCCCTGACTGGACTTAAATGGCGGCCGCTACGGCGGCTGCCATTTCCGTCCACACAAGCCAGTCCACATCCGGAAATCCGGCTGCAGACGGCCCTGGCCTGGCCGGCTGCTCTGCGGAGCTGCCGCGGAGCAGAGCCAGCGGTCGAGGATTCCGGGGGGAGGATTCTCTACATATAATGGAGAAAGGCCGGCCATGTCTATACATACCGCCCTGTCCCAGTCATGGAAAAAACACAGACATTCTTGTGTGGGGGGGGCAGGATTTATACCAGGAAAAGTGTGCACTCAGCATCCCCCCTGCCTTGCACTCTGGAGAATGACTCCCACAGGAATTTCTTTCAACTCACTTTGTGGGAGTAATGGTGGAGATTCAACATACTGAAGCCAAGTAGGGGTCAGAGTTCAAAAAAGTCTTTACCATTAGTTCCAAAGATATATGACTATTTTATGTTTTAATTTGAATGCTTTTGAGCCTGCACAGCAGAAAAATTATCACAGTTATTTATGAACCAGTATAATAAAGCATTGTAGAAGAATAGCAACTAATAGCAAATAAAATAAACATTCAGTGGAATGGATCAAGCCATCATTAAAATCATGCTATGGGCTGGAAAGGCTGGGTGAATAAACCATAGCACTGTGTGGGATGTAGGGATGTACGAAACTCACTTACCTTTTCGCAGAATCTTTCGCGGTGGGGTGGGATGGGGGGGAGGCGATCTGGTCCTCCCCCCCGGAATCCTTGATGCCCGGCTCCGCTCCGCAGCCAGGCTGCAGAGCAGCCGACCAAGGCCTTCTGCAGCTGGATTTCTGACCGTGGACAGGCTGCTGCGGACACAAATGGCGGGCGCCATAGCAGCTGCCATTTGCATCCAGCCAGGCAGCCGTGATCAGCTACGTAAGAATTTACATAGCCTATCACGGCTACCTCCCAAAAAAACCCCCCAGCGTACGCAAATAGCGGCAGCTACAGCAGCTGCCATTTGCGTTCCCTATTTCTCGCTGATTTATCTTACGTAAATATTTACGTAAGATAAATCGCAAAAAATAGGGAACACAAATGGCGGCCGCCGTAGCCGCCGCCATTTGCGTATGCTGGGTATTGGGGGGGGGGGTTACCTGTGATAGGCTACGTAAATTCTTATATAGCCTATCACGGCTGCAAGGATGGCAGTGGTGGCAGCAGCAGCCTGGCCGTGGCTGGCCAAGATACCAGCTGCCGGAGCCGCCGGTGGAGCCGCCGGTGGAGCCGCCGCCGGAGCTGCTGCGGCCGAATCCGCCGAATCCGCCCCAGGTAAGTGCCGCAGGGGGGTGGGGAGGCCATGGCGGAATTCTCTGCCATCCCTAGTGGGATGTTAGGCTGAGCAGCAGTGAATGGCCCATGCCCATAAGCCCCGTCTCTGAGCAGGGATTTGAACTCAGGTCTCTCCAGTCCAAGTCCAACCCTCCTGCTGCTTCATCAGTCTGGCTAATTCCAAGGGATTCCCACGATGTTTTAAACTAGGAGCAATAGCCATTAATAATGCCTTCTTATCTTACCTACTGATGGAATGTTTTGCGAAAGGGGTATGAAAGGAATGAAGAGAGAATCAAAATAGGGTTGAGGAGACGATTGGGCATATTCAAATGGTTGCCCTATTTCCCAAGGGAACTCCCATTCCTCTGATGTCAGCTACCTTCCTGAATGGAGATGGTTCCTTCTGCACATAGAGCTCAAGCATAGCAGCAAGGTGGCTCTCCTTCCTGGACCTCCTTGGCATATCCAGGGTGACAGCTCTTAGTGCACCTGGAATGAGGCACCGTCTAGCAGCAAAGAGAAGGAGCATCAAGGAAACAGTGTTATGTATATTTCTCTCAATGGAAATCAGTCATACAGTTTAGAGAGGACCCAACAGGCTCTCTAGCACTAGTGACCCCAAGTGAAATAGAGAAGTGGCAGGTCCTTCTTTCAGGGAAGCACTATTTATGCATCACCACATGGCATGTACAGGAGAGCGCCTGCTTTACATATACAAGGTCCCAGGTCCAATCCCAGGCATCTCCCAGAAGGGCTGGAATAACTCCTGCCTGACATCCTGGAGAGCCAAGACTAGTCACTGTCAACAATACTGGGCTCGATGAGCCCATATTATTGGAGGCAGCTTCCTATGTTCCTAAACTTCCATTAGTCATCCTTCTGCAGCTAAGATTTTGATCATCTGCATTTATTGCTGCTTGGCTGTTCAGCTTCTGGTATTAAGGAAGATGATGCTGGGACTCAGCATGAATTGGCAGGTGTGTTTAACTGACTGGATAGCCATGAAGCTTGACACATATTTAGAAGCCAGGAAAAAAAATCACAAACCAGGACAGATATTATTAGAGATGTCACAAGCCAATAATAGGGTACAAATCCTTTCCCCTACCTCATTAAAATGCCCGAGCCAGACAAGGGCTTCCAGGTGAATGGTAAGTTTCATGTCTGGAGATGCCTGTCTCTTCACACTCCCAACAGTCACTTTAGCACGAGACTTATTGGGAAACAGCACCCAATTCACAATATTACAGTCAGCTGCCAGTTCCCAGTCTTATCCAGAGACAGTCCACCCATGGAAATATTTGAAAACTACATTTTTTAAAAAAGAAATTGTGAAGCTAGAATGGCAGAGAAAACATCCCACATTTAGAAATCATGAAAATCTAGTCAATATCTTACCCCTCATCACATTGAGCCCTTACCTTCCATGGTCAGTGCACATACCATCTGGTCTCAGAATGATATTCTTTAGGTATTCATAGGGACAATGAGGGATGTCAGAATAATCCTCAATCAATTCAAATGAGATTGTATTCAACACTTGGTTGGCTTTTTCCAAGTTGCACTGATCCCGGAGACTTGCAGAACATTTTTTTCCCCTCCATGGGCGGGGGGGGGGGGGGATGGTGCAAATGCACTTTAATTCGAGTGCGGATTTGCGAATGACCAAAATGTGCATTAAAAAAAAATAGATTCCATCAATGAACAGATGGTAGGACTAAAGATGCCTGATGATCTGCAGAGATTTTAAAACAAAATCTGTACTTTCCTACTCATAATGATGATACCAGGCCCCGTTCGGACATCATGCTAAGTCATGATGGTTAGGGTATTTCTGCTAACCATGGTGGCTCAGGGTGTCATGTGGGGGAGAAAACCACATTCCTCATTGTTAGTAAGCCACCCCAACTAACCACCCCTCTGCAAAAGTGTTAAGGGGCCCGAGGTAGCTTATTATGTCATCTGGCGGGCTCTGCAGTGGTTTCAATGGGCTCCAGAGGACTTCCAGGCTGTGACCATAGAACTAGAGATGTACGAAAGTGACTTACCTTTCGCAGATTATGTTGATGGTGGGGGAGGAGGCGTTCCGTCCCTCCCCCCGGAATCCTGGCAGTAGGGGGAGGCGCTCCATTCCTACCCCTGGAATCCTCGAATGGCCGGCTGTGCTCTGCGGCAGCTCCGCAGAGCAGCTGGCCAGGCCCGGCCCAGCCAGGCCAGAGCTGTCCGCAGCCAGATTTCCAGCTGCAGAGGGCTCTGGGTAAAAAAAACACCACGTACGCAAATGCAAATCTTTACGTAGGCTAAAACGGCGAATCAAAAGGGGACGCAAATAGCGTAGCTGGCTTGATTTTCGCCGTCATAGCCTACGTAAATATTTACGTAGATTAAGACGGTAAAAAGAAGGAACGCAAATGGTGGCGGCCGTAGCCGCCACCATTTGTGTACGCAGTTGTTGTTGTTTTTAAACCCACCCAAACATGATAGGCTATGTAAAGATTTACGTAGCCTATCACTTTTTTTTTTAACCTAGCTATGATAGGCTACATAAATCTTTACGTAGCCTGTCACGTCTTTTTTTTATTTTCCCCACAAGCCTGGAAATGGCAGCGGCGGCAGCCGGTCAGAAGATCCGCCCCAGGTGAGTCACGTCCCGGGGTGGGGGGATCCGTGGAGGGGTGGGGGGGTGGCAGGCCATTTTGCCACGGAGATCGGGGGGCTGAATGCAGATCCAGAGTTTTGCCCCAGTTGGTTTCTTTTCGAGTCTGCTTTGTATCAACATCAACGGAATACACCCATAGTGGGAGTCCGCATAGTAAACAATTACCTTCACTTCTTTCCCCAAGAAAGAAAGGTCAATCTGGAATATTTCAAGTAAGATATTTCGTGGTAGCCTTTTTGAGAAAGCAATACAAATCCCACTGCTGATCATCAGGGGTGTCAAGGCACCCAGGAACCTCTCCCCATTCTCAGTGTCTGGAGCAAAGAGACCGACCCATGTCCATTGGAAAAACAGGAGCAGCTGTACGATCCCCGGGTACTGGGCTTCTTCCTTCGGGGCCATCTGGTAGACAAAAGGGAACTGACTTTTGTCATTAGAAACAGGAGTAGTAATGCCATAACTGATCTAGGGAGCAAAGAAAAGTAAGAGGCGGTAGCTTAGTATCAGTTTGTTTTGTGGATGAAGGTCAAATATTTTTGGCTAAAATGGAAGGAGGATTATGTACCCTGCCTTGGGTTCCTTAAAGAGGAAAAAAGGCAGGATATAAATGTAATAAATGAATGAATGAATGAATGAATGCATAAATACATACATACATAAATAAATAGTATCTAGCTCAGTGCCTTTCACTATGACGTGGTATATGTGGAGAGGGAGGGCAAAAATATCTCAAGCTTCATTTGTGGTGCAGCCCAGGAGGATCACGTATTCACATATTCAAAATGCTGTAGAGTGATACATTAAAGGATAGATTTATCCCCACCCCCAACTATGTTCTAGATCCTGCTTGGGGAGCACACAGGAGCTTTATTCAAGAATTAAACCAATGAAGGGCAATATGAGTACAGAAGCAACCCACTTTGGGTTTTGACCTGGTTACAGGACCAAATCAGCCTTGGTTGCCCTGCTGGATGTGGGAAGGGCATCAGAAGAAGTGTGTTACAATGGTTTCAGCACTAACTACACAGTTGATTTGAGGGAGTAATGCTGGGTGTCCATTCCTTGACTCCTTGGCAATTGAGCTACAGGGTTCCACAGGGCACCATCTTGTCCCCAGTGTTGGTCAACACCTGTATGAAGTCACTGGGAGTGGTCATGAGGGGATTTGGAACAGTTCAGAATTCAGGAGCTCAGCTATTGTCGGGAGCTGACCCTCTTCAGCATGCTACCCCTTTGCTGAGGAAACTGCACTACCTGCCTATTTGATACCAGGTCAGATTTAAGGGTTTGTTTGTTTTTTACTAGGGTACAAAGAGCTAAACAACTTGGGACCAGAATACCTGCAACAGCACCTTCTCCCTTTCCAACCTGCCTGATGAATGAGCTCATTGGGGGGCATATCCTGGTGGCTCCCCATGGACTTATGGCCCTATTGGAGTCCACCCAGAGAAGAGCCTTCAGCATGTTGGCCCCCTTTCTCTGGAACTCCCTGCCTCTGGAGATCAGGCAGGCAAGAACACAGTGCGGTTCCCTGAGACCATCTTTATTTCAGGAAGCCATCCTGGGCTGACCAGCCACAGTTGTCTTGCAATGGTTTCTTTCTCCCCCCCCCCCATTTTATAAAATAATTTTTAACATGGAGTTTTATTCTTTTATCTTATCTTGTATCTTTTATTGTTCACCACTCCGGAATTTGTCTTGATGTAGAGTGAAATATAAATGTAAATAAATAAATATGGAAATAAATGAATGGCCTACAGGGCTGTGCCTTCATCAGAGACATGGGGGACAGCATACCTTCTGGGGCAGAATCATGGCAGTGGTCATGTGTGGGCTGCAAGAACTGCTGGGGAGGGTTCTCGTTCCTGTCAGCTCTACTGTTTTCTGCAGTGTCTCCGTAGGAGAGCCTTTTGCCACATGATTAAGGGCACAATTCTACAGAGATAGATGGGCGCTCAGACCACCACTGAAGTCAGAGGCGATCTCCTATCCAATGCAGGGCAGAACCAGCGCAAAGAAGGGGATTCCCTCCATTCTGCACTTTGCTGTAGATGGACATTTTCACACGTCTATGTGACACTTTGGGAAGGGGAAGGAACCGGGCGGGGGATCATGTAGAAAGCTGTCTCGTAGAGCTTCCATGGTCTCCTGCCATCCCTGCCCCCAGGGATGCCTGACCACCCATCCCAGAGCTCCACCACTGCCACGTCTCACCTCCAACACACACTTGAGAGAATCATTATGCCCAGGAGGCACAGGGACTGAAAAGTGAGAGCTGAGACCCAAGCAGTGCTCATTTCCCCTATCTATCCACCTGGCCTACTGTCCACTCCCAATTCACACCTGTGGGATTTTGTAGATGCTTGACATGGAGGAAATGTGGAGGGAGAGGTCAGATTCAGCCCCTTCAAGAACGGCGAGCAGGTGATTCTTTCTCCCACAGCTGTAATGTGGAATGTTGCTTTCACCCCCAGCAAGGAGCTGCAGCATGGCGTAGGAGGTGGCTCTTCCATCGAAGAAGGACTTGTAGATGTTGTAGCCCAGGGTGATGTTGGGTAAGAGCCTGGGATTCTGGTTGATCTCTTGAATGGCAAACATGAAGGACAAGATGTGCCAGTGGTTTGTATCATACAAACTGCAAAACAATAGATAAGAATAAAATTCAATGCCTCATGCTGTCGTTCTCCATTGAACGAAAACAAATCTCAGTTTCTTTCTTTTATACCTCTAAATTCTTTCTCACGCATTTTAAATCTCAGTAGAGCCGATCATCACATAATGCTTTGGATGTTCATAGGGGCAGCAAACATAGCCATGTTGCAAGGAATTGAGTATCCATTTACCTGATGAAAGGAAAGATATTTATACCCAATTCCTTGAGAGGGGATGTTGACAGATTTCAAGGATCAAGTATCCAGCTGTCTGTCTGTCTATCTATATTTAGACTGAGATTTTCTCCCTCTCTCTCTCTCACTCGCGTGCACACACACACACGCACACACACACACACACAGATGTGTGTCTTTTGTTAAGGCTTATCAGTAAAAACAATCATTCCATCATGTAAAATCATAATAGGGGTGGGTATCATTCAGAATGGTTTCACCAATGTTGTTGAAATTTACAGGTGCCAGAAGAGGTGTTGGGCTTACATGCCAGGAAATTTCCAGGACTACTGGTGAACTATGGGGAGAGAAACAGCAGTATAAAGAGAAAAAGCAAGCAAGCAAATGAACAAACCCCTCTCTCTGTCCAGAGCAACTTTGGGAGTTTGTACCAACAACCTTTTTTGGATCTGAGTTTGTGGAGAAAAAACAAAACTTTTTTTGTTGTTTTAAGTATAAAACATGGATGATTTCCTATTCCTCATGTAGTGGATTATTTAAAGGATTATTTTAAAAATAATCCTTTTAATTTGTATGCAAGTCAATAGGATCTCCTGTCACTTTTTGATTTTGGATGTTGAGGAGGAAGGGGAGAAAACCTGCAGCCATTGTAGGCCTTGTTTTCATTTTCTTTTCTGCATCATGCCATATTTTCTGGTGTTTGAGAATCAATACGGCCACATCCAGTTAAAAAAAAAAGTTCCCCAATTTGCCAGGGATATCTACTGGAAAAAAAGGTCTTGACAGACCTTTAGTGGGTATGTACCAACCAATCAAATGATAGTAAAGTAGGCTGGAATATTTAAAAGTAAGTAAATGCTTTGAAGAAATGCTAATTTCAGATCTTCTCTGTGCGAGCGTGTGTCTGTGTGGGCATGCTCATGCACGGGTCTGCAGGTCTGCTTCTTCCTGCCTTTATAGGTCTATGCTATGCTATTCATTGACTATGCTAAAGCCTTTGATTGTGTGGATCACAACAAACTGTGGCAAATTCTGAAAGTGATGGGAGTACCAGACCACCTTACCTGTCTCCTGAGAAACCTGTACGAGGGTCAAGAAGCAACAGTAAGAACCAGACATGGAACAACCGATTGGTTCAAAATTGGGAAAGGAGTACGACAAGGCTGCATATTGTCACCCTGCTTATTTAACTTATATGCAGAGTAGATCATGAGAAATGCCGGGTTGGATGAATCAGAGGTCGGAATTAAGATTGCTGGGAGAATTATCAACAACCTCCGATATGCAGACGATACCACCCTAATGGCAGAAAGCGAAGAGGATCTCAAGAGCCTCTTGTTGAGGGTGAAAGAGGAGAGTGCAAAAGCTGGTTTGAAACTCAACACTAAAAAAACTAAGATCATGGCATCTGGACCCATCACTTCCTGGCATATAGAAGGGGAAGAAATGGAAGCAATGACAGATTTTACTTTCTTGGGCTCCAAGATCACCGCAGACGGTGACTGTAGCCATGAAATTAAAAGACGCTTGCTCCTTGGGAGGAAAGCTATGGCCAACCTAGACAGCATAGTAAGAAGCAGAGACATCACCTTGCCGACAAAGGTCCGTCTAATCAAAGCTATGGTTTTCCAGTAGTAATGTATGGCTGTGAGAGCTGGACTATAAGGAAGGCTGAGCACCGAAGAATTGATGCTTTCGAACTGTGGTGCTGGAGAAGACTCTTACGAGTCCCCTGGACTGCAAGGAGGTCAAATCAGTCCATCCTAAAGGAAATCAACCCTGAGTGCTCATTGGAAGGACAGATAATGAAGCTGAAGCTCCAATATTTTGGCCACCTAATGCGAAGAGAAAACTCCCTGGAAAAGACCCTGATGCTGGGAAAGACTGAAGGCAAAAGGAGAAGGGGACGGCAGAGGATGAGATGGCTAGATAGCATCACGGATGCAATGAATATGAACTTGAGCACGCTCCGGGAGAGAGCGCAGGACAGGAAGGCCTGGCGTGCTATGGTCCATGGGGTCACGAAGAGTCGGACACGACTGAACGACTGAACAACAACAACAACAAGGTGTTTGAGAGAGAGATCAAAATGGCAACAGCCATTAAAAAAAAAGTTCCCAATTTGCCAGGGATATCGACTGTTAAAAAATGTCTGGAGGGACATGTAGTGGGTATGTACTGACCAATCACATGATAGTAAGGTAGGCTGGCGTGTTCAAAAGTAAGCAAATGCTTTGAAGAAATGCTAATTTCAGATCTTCTGTGTGTGCCCGTGTGTGTGGGCATGGGCATGCACGGGTCTCCGGGTCTCCATCTTCCTGCCTTTATCGTTCTATGTGTTTCAAGGGATTTCACTTCTGGTTTGAGTTCAGCTTCACTCTCTCCTTTCCCAAAAATTATCTTTAAATCACTTCTCTTTTAGCTTTGCAAGGTTTTGTTACTGAATATCACCCACAGAGACTTAAAAGTGAGTAATATGGGGAGGGGGGAATCATAGATTACAGTGCCCTCTTATCCATGCTGCTTCAGTATGTATAAATAAAAATAACAATTATTTTATTATTACCTACATAGTGCTTATAATGTTTACATTATTTGTGTTAAGTACTCGGGAACGTTGCCTCAAAGAAAAGCTGTGTCCCACTCACTTTTACTCACTGGAAATCACATCGAAGTGGAAACTGAAAGCAAAGCACTCTTCAATGCTTCTAGAAGGAACACCATTTTTCCAGTTAGTACTCACACAACCTGTAGAACCCTGAAAGGAGCGTTACAGGCACTTGCTTTTGCCATCTTAGCTCACTGCAGACAGGGTATTAAAAAAAACGCACAGCCCCTCAGCTCAGCTTGGTGCCCCCGAATGCTCAATCTGCCCCCCCCCAGCACCCCCCTTTGCTACCTGAAGGATCATCTCCTCTCATATACACTTGCACACACCCTGAGATCAGCTTTAGCCGTCTGACTGCAAAAGCCCCCGCCAAAGGAAGAAAGGAGGGTGCCTTTTCTCCTGTGGCATCCCAGTTGTGGAGGAGAAAATTGGGGTATCATATTCTTTTATAACCAGAGGTGGGGGGGGGAGTAGATTCTGTTTCTTATACTGAGAAAATGCCTCAACAGACTAGTCTGAATCTTCATAGTGGAAGAGTAGTGTATTTGAGGATGGCCTGTGGCAATTTTGAAATAGAACTGGTAAGAAATTGCTTTTTTCTAGGAGAAAATTAAATTAAATTTTGATAGGTGAGCTCCTGCAGTTTGACAGATTTTGTCTGAATTTTTTTCCCACTTGAGTTACACAGGCTACTTTGGAGGATCATCTCTCCTGTTTGTACAGCGTCTCTTGGAAAACAGTTTGTCCTCTTAGGAAGGAAGAAGGTATAGAATGTACTATGCCTCAGAAAATGATAAGGCATTTCGAGGGTTTTACCCCATTTTAAGACAGCATTCAAATAAAAAAGAATTTCCACACCAGCCACTCAGCCATTCTGGAATATTAACTAGTCCTTAATAGCACAAAGGATGTTAATAGTCTTAAGCCATGTTATATTTGGGGGTGGGGGGGTTGACAGATTTTGTCTGTTGTTGTTTTTCCCCACTTGATTTACATGGGCTACTTTGGAGGATCATTTCTCTTGTTTGTACAGCAAAAACAGTCTGCAAAACAGTCTGTCATCTTTGGTAAGGAAGAAGGTGTAGAATATACTATGCCTCAGAAAAATAACTCCAGCAAAGGAGATCGCTCCAGCAAAGGAGATCATTACCTTGTCGTGGTGCTGGAGTTTGAGCACCTCAACGACATCATGAGCTAATCCATGAAGGGACACCCAAGACGGGAAGGTCATGGCAGAGAGGTCAGACTAAATACAATCCCTGGGGAAGGAAATGGCAACCCACCCCAGTATTTTTGCCATGAAAACTAAATGGATCAGTACAACCAGAGATATGTTGGTATACCATTGGAAGATGGGACTCCCAGGTCGGAAGATGGTCAAAATGCTGCTGGGGAGGAACAGAGAATAAGTTCAACTAGCCCCAGATGTGATGACGCAGCTAGCTCCAAGCCGAAAGAATGGCTAGCAGCCGATGGTGCTGGTGGTGAACGACGAATCCGATGTTCTAAAGATCAACACACCATAGGAACCTGGAATGTAAGATCTATGAGCCAGGGCAAATTGGGTGTGGTTATTGGGGAGATGTCAAGATTAAAGATAGACATTTTGGGTGTCAGTGAACTGAAATGGACTGGAATGGGCCACTTCACATCAAATGACCACCAGATCTACTACTGTGGACAAGAGGACCACAGAAGAAATGGAGTAGCCTTCATAATTAATAATAAAGTGGCTAAAGCAGTGCTTGGATGCAATCCAAAAAATGACAGAATGATCCCAATTCGAATTCAGGGCAAGCTATTTAACATCACAGTGATCCAAATATATGCCCCAACCACAGATGCTGAAGAAGCAGAGTAGATCAGTTCTATGAAGATCTGCAGCACCTACTGGATAGTAGGCCAAAAAGAGATGTTATTTTAATAACAGGAGACTGGAATGCTAAGGTGGGTAGTCAAACGACACTTGGAATTACAGGCAAGCATGGTCTGGGAGAACAAAATGAAGCAGGACATAGGCTGATAGAATTTTGCCAAGACAACTCACTGTGCATAACAAACACTCTCTTTCAACAACCTAAGAGCAGTAGTGAAAGTTGTTGGGCAGTCAGATATCTTACACAGTCCATAAGCAGAGTCAAGTAAAAAGCAAAGGCTCAGTAGCACCAAGCATCCATCACAGGGCAAGGTCCACGAGGCAAGTCTGAAGCCACAGAACCTGAAGGAACACCATTGATTCAAGCACTGGCTAGGCAGACACTGAAAACATTTAACCCCAAAGCCTCCTGAGCCTCACCCAGAGCTCAGCTGCTGTACAATAGAGTTCTCTGGTCAGAGCCCTACTCATGAGGAGGCACTTTCTCCTGAGGAGACCTTCCTTGCAGTTGGGCACTTCTTACAGGAGCCCTGCTGATTGTCCTCTTTAGATGATGATACTCCCTGTGACTGATGGGGGGGTTGATGTTGCTCAGCCTGTGTTTCTAAGCAGAGCTCCCCTCCTGCTGTGGGGATGGACCCATGGTCCTCTCCCCCGAGGGCCCAGGCTCCCCCAAGTCTCCTGATATATACCTGGTTCACAGGCATCACCCTGTCTCAGGGAGTTCTAGGTCCTTGGAGGAGGAGGAGAAGTCCAGCAGGGTCATGACATCCCCCGACTTGGCCACCTCTGATCTAGCCACCTTTTAACTTCTGGTATGTGGGGCTGCCTTTGGTAGGGACAGGTGAATGAGTGAGAATCAAGACTGCTAGGATCTTCCAAATATTGTATCTAGGGATGTACGAATCCCTTACCTGGCTCTGCGCAGGGGCATCCACGGTGGGGGGGAGGTGCTCCATCCCTCCCCCTGGAATCCTCAACAAGGGGGAGACACTCTGTCCCTCCCCCTGGAATCCTCCCTGGCCAGCTCCACTCCGCAGCCAAGCTGCGGAGCTGCCAGCTGGCTCCGGCCGCCCGCAGCCGGACATCCCGCTGCTGGGCAGCCCTGCAGGGACACAAATGGCGGCTGTTGTAGCCGCCCCCATTTGCGTCCCTGTATTGAGCCATGATAGGCTATGTAAATATTTATGTAGCCTATCACGGCAAGGGGAAAAAACCCAGTGTACGCAAATGGCGGTAGCCGCCGCCATTTGCATACGCAGTGTTTTTTTTTCCCCCTGCTGTGATAGGCTACGTAAGTATTTACCTAGCCTATCACGGCTATTGAGAGGAGGAAGTGAATGGGGGCTGCAGGACGGCAGCCATTCACAAAGCAGTGCAGACGGGAGCAGGTAAGTGCTCCTTTTCACGTGCCTTTCGTGGGGTGGGGGCGGAGGGGAATTCGTCCCATGTGCCTTCCGTGGGGGGGGGCTTTGTTCCACGACAGATTTGGGGGGGCTGAATGCACTGGCATTCAGCCTCACTTAGATCCATCGTGGAATTCTCTGACATTACTAACTGTATCATCTCTCCTCAGATTTTCTGATCACGACGTCTGTTCACTCTGGAGGGACAGGAAAACCGCGTTAGGGGTGTCAGAGAATTTCTCGCCGAAAGTTCGGGGGGCCGAGTGCCAACGTATTGGATCTTACCTTTCCCGAATGTCGCTCCCGGTGGCGGGTCGCAGCGGCGGTTCGGCAGGGATTCGACAGGGGCGGGGACAGCAGCTGGTCTTTCGACCGGCTGCCCCCGCCGCCATTCCAAGAAAAGTAAAAAAAAAAACAATGCCACTGTGATAGGCTTAGGGGTGGACGAAAGTCACTTACCTGTCCTCGAAGGACGTTCGCGGTGGGGGGGAGGCGCTTCGCTGGTCCCCCCGCGAAGTTCAGGCTGGGGGGGGAGGCTTCCCGCCTCGCCCGGCCGAAATTCAGGCCGGGGAGGAAGCTTCCCGCCTCGCCCGGCCGCGAACGCGAAGGTTTAAAAAAAAAAAACCACGCCCCCTGATAGGCTACGTGACGATTCACGTAGCATATCACAGCTAGACCTGCACAGTCAGCCATGATAGGCTACGTGAATCGTCACATAGCCTATCACGGGTGACTTTAAAAAAAAAAAAAATTAGCGCGTACGCTAATGGCGGCCCCCATAGGGAGCCGCCATTCGCGTTCCTTATTTAGTCGCTGTAGTCTACGTAAATGTTTACGTAGACTACGGCGAAAATAAGGGCAACGCAAATAGCGTTGCCCTTATTTTCGCCATATTATTTTCGTACATCCCTAAACCGCATAAATCAAGTAGCAACTGAATGTGAAATGTGTGCACATTTCCGGGAATTTGTACCCATTTCCTGATCTGTGAAACTTTCCTGCATACACTAAAACGGGGCTGATTCAGTCTCCAGGGAAATTCGAACAAATCAAATTGGGGAAGTTGCGCAAATTGAACACGAGCACACATCTGCCCATTTGCAAACATTTTTGCCAGATATGTGCTCATGATCACATTCAGAACTTCATTCTGGGGGTGCTTGCATGGTCTGTGAGCAAAAACAAGATTCTCATATATCCCTGGTCTTTGGAAAGTGTTTTTAAACTGCAGATGGTGCAGAATGCTGCAGCTGGACCATTGACCGGGGCTACTTACAGGTGAAATGGAACTCCCAAATTACAACAGCTTCACTGTTTGCTACTGCTCCATTTCCAGACACAATTTATGGTGCTAGTTAGGGATGGCAGAGAATTCCGCTACGGATCTCGGTGAGGCCGAATGCCAGTGCATTCGGCCCCCTGAACTCTGTGGCGGAACGGCCTGCCCCCCCGCCACCCGCGGATCTCCTCCGGGACAAGACTTACCTGGGGCGGATCTTCCGGGTGGCGGCGGCGTTGGTGGCGGCGGCGGCGGCTCCGCTGCCATTTCCAATCTTGTAAAACAACAACAACAAAAAGATGTGATAGGCTACGTAAAGATTTAAGTAGCTTATCATGGCTAGGTTTTTTTAAAAAAAACATGACGTGATAGGCTATGTAAATCTTTACGTAGCCTATCATAGCTGGGTGGGTTTAAAAAAAAAAACGCGTACGCAAATGGCGGCGGCTACGGCCACCGCCATTTGCGTTCCTCATTTTTGGCCATCTTAGTCTACGTAAATATTTACATAGACTATGACAGCAAAAATAAAGGGGAGCAGAAATAGCGTAGCGGGTGCTATTTGCGTCCCTTTCTGATTTGCCGTTTTAGCCTACGTAAAGATTTATGTTGGCTAAAACGGTGAATCAAAAAGGGACGCAATTAGCGCCCGCTATGCTATTTGTGTTCCCCTTTATTTTTGCCATCATAGTCTATGTAAATATTTTTTTTTTACCCAGAGCCCTTCGCGGCTGGAAATCTGGCTGCGGACGGCTCTGGCCTGGCTGGGCCTGGCTGGCTGCTCTGCGGAGCTGCCACAGAGCACAGCTGGCCGCGGAGGATTCCGGGGGGGAGGAACGGAGCGCCTCCCCCCCGTCGAGGATTCTGGAGGGAGGGACGGAACACCTCCCCCCCAACATCAACATAATCCGTGAAAGGTACGTGACTTTCGTACATCCCTAGTGCTTGTTATTACTTAGAATGTCGTGCATGACTTAGAATCAGGCTACTTAAAATATGAATGAATAGCATTTACTGTGTTAATCCTTAGACCATAGCATCACAAACCAAGTCACAGAACTTACTCAAAGTGACGTAAGACTACAGTAATTGCTACTTAATTTTATTAGTTGAAATTGTTAGAATTAAAACATATTCTTAAAATAACAAGCTTTACACCTACAATACATGATATTACAGACTGAGATAAGAATACATTTCTCATATTTTCCAATCTCCCAGGCCAAGCACCACAGTGGGATCTACGTACTTTCTCCCACATTTTGCAGCCTGGGCTGTAAAAGAAGCTCTCCTCCAGGCCACACACTGGGGAGGTCCTTGTAGCAGAAAACACATTTTCCACTGTACATCCCCAAAGTGCATTTTCCTTAAGAAGGGATCTAAATCACAATCTCTAATATCAGTATAGACTAGAGTTGACATTTGAGAATATAATGTGCCAAATCCCACAAAACAGATTTCCCACAAAGAGACAACCTCTCTTAGATTGGCACACCACAACATCTACCCACTTTCATCACTGAATCCATTTGTTTGAAGCACCATTGACTGAAACCCTTTGACATTTTAGTGACAAGGGGAATATAAGGTACCCTTCAGATTGGTGCTGTCCTATCGTCCCTGCCAAGCACCTCGCTGCTCTAAAGCTATTTGCAATGGTGCTCAAGGTGACGAACAACACTAAATTATAAGATCAAATATGAATTTATAATTAAAACATGAATGCAAATAAGTTAAAGCCACATCAATAAAAGAGAAATTGCACCCGCCACTTCAAACAAACTTCAGCATACAGCTTAATAACTGAAACCTGCCCCGAATAAAGACCCCCTTGCCTGCTTCCGGGAGGTCAACAAAGTGGTAGCTGGCCTGGTAACTTACCTTATAGGGATGTGCGAACTCACCCCCATCTTTGCTTTCCGGGCACCCGCTCATCCTCTGCCCCCACTCACTAGTTCCCAGATCCCACTTGAGCCCCTCCAATGCTCAGCAAGCAACCTGCATTCACCCCGGTAGCTTTGTTGAGCTCTGTGGTTGCCATTTTTTGAAAAATAAAATGGTGATCACAAAATGCACATATTTGCATATGCACGACAATGCACATTTTGCAAATGCGCATATTTGTGTGTGTGCAAAAAGGCACATTTTTTGCCACGATGTGCATTTTTGCACATACGCAAATATGCACATTTTGTGACTTGGAGGGAGTTCCCTTGTAAAAGTCATAGATCCATGTTTTTCTGCCATGGCAATGCTGGAAATGCTGGATGAATGATATTTAGGGCTTAATCCATGGAGTCCCGTGTGATCTGGGAAGGATTTGATGGTGGTTTTCAGGGATGGATCTCTGGGGGATCTTAGTACCTCAGCAGACTCACAGACTTTATTTCTGAAAGTTGGGATATATAAATAAATGAATGAAAGAAAGAAAGAATAATAAATATATACATACACAGTTAAAATAAAAAGAGAAGCAGAAGGCGTAGAGAGAACCAAACCAGCTATGAGGGAGCAAGGAAGAGGGGGAAGAGTGTGGTTTCGGAGCCCTGGTCTCACCTCCATCCACAGAAACAGAGGAATTCTATGGCACTCTCAACACTGTCTATTACTGCACTGCAGAGCAGATCGACAATTGACCTTGGCCAGGCATTTACTATAGAAGAAATATCATAGGAGACAAGGCCAAGATACTCCTTTAGGATGAATGTCCAAAATCCTTGGTGGGGCAAGGATTCCATGCTGATTCAGCACGTTGGATTCCTCCTTTCGAGTTCTGCTCGTCCTGTCTGAAACCCAGAATGGGTTCACAGCTCCACTGAAATCAGAGCTGCCAGCCTCCACTGGTAGCTGCCCCAAATCTCAGGCTGAGAATTTCAGCATCTAACGTTTAAATGGCCTGGGACCAAAAACTGAGCAAACAACTATCCCATGTCAAATATCTCTCTGTTCAGGGGACTGTCCCCCTCGAGAAAAACAGTTCCCTCCGTTCCAAAACATCATTTCTGTGCAGTAAATGTGTGATGATCACAGATGACAATGACAAGCAAGGAAATTGAAGTACCAAATTAAAATTCTGCATTCTTTGAGAATAGTTCTTGATGACAACAAGTGGATGAAACGATCATAGCAAGCAGAGCAATTACAATACACATGCCTTTAACAAGCAAACAGAAATTCATTCAATGTCTTGCCTTCAGGGCTTTCCATGTGCCCTCAAGCTGCAAAATCCTGGTACACTGCTGCTGTTAAGGGCCACACCTTCAGCAGGTGCATTACTTGGACAATGTGGGTACGGTATAGTCCCAGCCTCACCATTACCTCAGATGCAGATGGCGGTCACTGGCAGAGTGAGACCCTCAAGGCTCAGCTTTGTTGGTCTCCTTTAACAGAAACACTGAAACTATGCAACTGAAGTGATACGCACATCAAAAGGCTCTGTTAACTATGATCTCACCAAACTTTTATCTCCTCCAAACCTTCACCAAATATTCTCCCACAACTCTACATCTATGGATCAGATGCCCTAGTTTGTTTTGAACATGATATGCTCCTTTGTATTCAGATCAGGTCTCAGTACAATAATGTAGCACTTGGGAAGAAAGATGCAGCCCAACAACCCAGCACTGGAGGCCAAGATGGAGAAGACCTGCACGGCCACCATGTATTTGCCCTTGGTGCTCAGGTAGGAGGGCACAAAGGACAGCCAAACACTGCAGAAGACCAGCATGCTGAAAGTGATCAGTTTGGCTTCATTGAAGGCCCCAGGCAGCTTCCTGGCTAGGAAAGCCACCGTGAAACAGATGGCAGCCAAGAAGCCCATGTAGCCAAGGGCAGTATAAAAGAAGACAACAGATCCTTCGTTGCATTGCAGGATGATCTGTCCAGGCTGGGAGTGCATGTCAGAGTCAGGGAATGGGGCAGAGCTCCCCAGCCAGATGGTGCAGATGACAACTTGGACACTAGAACAAGAACTGACAATGGAGTTTGCAAGACTCTTCCCCAGCCATCTCTTCACTTGGTTCCCTGGTTTTGTGGCCAGGAAAGCCAAAACCACGGTGATGGTTTTGGCCAACACCGAAGAAACGGCAACTGAGAAGATGATGCTGAAGGCTGTTTGTCGGAGAACGCAAGTCACTTGCCTTGGCCGTCCCATGAATAGGAAGGAGGACAAAAAGGAAAGCATGATGAAGATGAGGAGAATGTAGGAGAGGTCTCGGTTGTTGGCCTTGATTATTGGAGTTTCTTGGTATTTCATGAAGATTCCTAATATGAAGCCCGTGGATAACGACAAGAATAGACTAAATGAAATCAGGACAATCCCCAAAGGTTCTTCATAGGAGAGGAAGGTTATCTCCTTGGGGACACATTGATCTCGGTCCTTGTTTGGATGCTGATCTTCCAGACACTTGATGCAATGGTCAGCATCTGAGAAGATAGAGAGTTCAGCAGGATTCACATCAACTGTACCTCCAGGAAAAAATGCAGTTGGGCAGAGAGAGAGTGAAACATTCCCCCACAGAGGACCTGTTTTGTGACCAGACCAGTCTATAGGGATGTACGAAAGTTCCGCCATGGATCTCGGGGAGGCCGAATGCCAGTGCATTCGGCCCCCCGAAATTGGTGGCGGAACAGCCTCCTGCACCCCCTCGGGATGGGACTTACCTTAGGCAGATCTTTCTGGCAGCGGCGGCTCCAGCGGCGGCTCCGGCGGTGGTTTGGCGGCGGCGGCTGTGGCGGCCAGTCTTCCAACCGGCTGCCGCCACCGCCATTTCCAGGTAAACAAAAAACAAAAACAAAAAAAGTGATAGGCTATGTAAAGATTTACATAGACTTTCATGGCTAGTTTTTTAAAAAAACACCGTGATAGGCTATGTAAATGTTTACGTAGCCTATCATGGCTGATTTAAAACAAAAACAAAAATGTGCGTATCAGCCGTGATAGGCTACATAAACATTTACGTAGCCTATCACGGATGACTGCAGGCTACGGCCGCCACCATTTGCGTCCCTGCTAGCCAGTGGCCGGATGTCCGGCCGCTGGCGGAGCCGGACGGCGGCTCTGCAGAATCCCTGCAGAGCGGAGCCGGCTGGCCAGGATTCCG
This sequence comes from Heloderma suspectum, assembly GCF_057233095.1. Lineage (NCBI taxonomy): Eukaryota > Metazoa > Chordata > Lepidosauria > Squamata > Helodermatidae > Heloderma > Heloderma suspectum. The sequence goes on along the minus strand of NC_139459.1, from coordinate 384,833,789 downwards.
GGGGGGAGGAATGGAGCACCTCGCCCCCCGGCCAGGATTCCGGGGGGAGGGATGGAACGCCTCCCCCCCAGCATCAGCATAATCCACGGAAAGGTAAGTACCTTTCGTACATCCCTACCAGTCTATGGCCTCATCACCAAGCGAGGACCTTAGTAGTAGCAGGGCCAGGAAAGGTACTGTCATATCTCTGTGGGGCATTAGAGAGCTGTTGTCAGTCAAAGAAGAACAGAGAAGAGTGGGCTAGATGGATTGATGGGCTGGCTTGGAATAAACACAGCTCCCTACCTGGTTTAAATATGGAAAAGTGAGGGAGTTTATCCCAACATAGTTGGGGGTAACGGATTGTCTGTGAGGTTATCCTTTTCTTATCTTCATAATAATCCTGTAAGGCATGTAAAGCTACCTGGTAGCTGAGTGGCTTGTGAGTTATTTATTTACTCAACTTATGCCCCACCTTTCTAGCACAATACGGTGCTCAAGGGACTCCTGGTTATGTTTGAAATCCAGAGTAGGAAACTTCCATAAATCTTTCTTTTTTTTTAATCAAGTTTTACTAATGAGGTTTAGAAAAACAGAAGACTGAATCAGCGTTGGGCAGGGGAGTACTCTGATCACCAGAAAGTGGGGGTTGCACCCTTTTCACATCCCCTTTTCTGCCAGGGACCCCCTGCTTTCCTGCCACAGGATCACAGCACAGTGCAGACAATTCTCTGCATATACTGGAGAAAGGCCCACCATGTCTGTACATGCTGCCCTGTCATAATTATGGAAAAAAGCAGAGAGTTTTTTTTTGGGGGGGGCATGATTTATAACAGGAGCAGTGTGCACTAAGCATCCCCCTTGCTTTGCACCGCAGAGATTCACTCCCATGGTCTTTTCTTTCCTCTCACTTAATGGTGGAGATTAAAAACAAACTGAAGCCAAGTAGGGGTCAGAGTTCAAAAAGTCTTTAGCATCTGTTCCAAAGATGTATGAATATTTAATGTGTTAATTGAAATGCTTTTGAGCCTGCACATCAGAACAATTATCACAATGGTGTACAGACCAGAAGAATAAAACCTTGTAGAAGAAGAGCATGGAATAACAAATAACTTATTTGTTAAGTTATTTAACAAATAAATAACTCTTTAATAAAGACTGGAACCAGTCTTCATTAAAATCACGCTATGTACTAGAAGGGCATCATGAGGTATTTCAGGCTGAGCAGTAGTGAATGGCCCATGACCATAAGGGATTCCCATGTGGTTTTACACTAGGAGCCACAGTCCTTCATGAGCCTTCTTCTCTTACCTACTCATGGAATGTTTTGCTAAAGGTGTTAAAGAGAAAAGAAGAGAAAAGTAAAATTGGGCTGTGGAGACTATTCAGCAAATTCAAAGAGTTGCCCTGGGGAACTCCCATTCTTCTGATCTTGCCTACCTTCCTGAATGGAGATGGTTCCTTCTGCACATGGAGCGCAAGCATAGCAGCATGGTGGCTCTCCTTCTTGGACCTCCTTGTAGTATCCACGGCGACAGCTCTCAGTGCATCTGGAATGAGGCACAGTCTAGCAACAAAGAGAAGGAGTATCAAGAAAAACAGTGTGTTGAATATTTGTGCCTATGGAAATGAGTCCTACAATTTAGACAGGACCCAACAGGGTTTCTAGTGCTTGTGTCACTAAATGAAGTAGAAGGGATCCCAGGTCCTTGTTTCAGGGAACCACTATTTATGCATCACAACATGGCACAGAGGTTTCTGGTCTGTTTGTTTCAAAATGTTTATGCCACCTATACTATACATGTACTCAAGCCAATATAAAAATTGGAGGGGAAAAGGTACGACAATGAAATAAAATAAAACACAATCCCAGAATAACAGAAATTACAAGCAACAGCAAAAAAAGGACAAGCTTCAAAACATGTGCATGCAATGATGGTGAACAATGGGGGAGGGAGATGAGCTTTTTGTGGGAGGATAGGCACCACCATTGGAAAGGCCCCCTCCTCTTCCCCATTTTGATCTTCAGTGGCAGGTCAGAAGACCAAGGAAGGATCAGAGGCCTCATGGCACAGCTGGAGACGGAAAGGCATTTTAAGAAGGGGGGTACCTGGCAGATTTATAGACAAGGAGTGGGGTACATGATGGATTTATATCCCCCAAATAAGTTCAGCACCTTGGATAACTCTTTTATAGTTCTGGATGGTTCTGACTAAAACCCAGATTGGATTCACAGCCCCTCCGAAATCAGAGCCACCAGTCTCCACTGTACCAAACCACAGAATCCATTTAATTAAATGAATAAAAGCACTACGTAAAAACCAACGATTAAACACAAAAGGATCACAGCATGAAAATCCCATTCAAAATTTCAAATAATAAAAAGCCCTCTTTGAAACAGAAAGGACTTCCTGCTTGAGACTCATCATGGCAGACCAACATCTCCAGGGATGTTGTCACACCACAAAATGCCTTCCTGCCAATTGTCACCAGCCATATCAGCCAGCAGCAGCTGGCTACCCTGATAGGCCTGTCAGCATTCGATGCAGCTGTGCCAGCTTTAGCCCCACTTCACCTGAGAGCAATGTCTTTACCTCATTATATCTGAAGGTGAGAAGGCGATTCTTGAGCCTAAAATTGTGAGACAAACCTCTCTTTTTTTTCCCTTCGATGGTTACATCACATCCCCAAGCCTCCTATCCTGCCTGTAGATCCTGCTTTCTGCTTGGAGCCCTCTTTACTTTGCCTCGCTGAACAAAATTGACTAACAGCAGGATTTGGGAGTGGGACAGATGAACGGAAGTGCTGCTACACAAAAGGCCTGAACATTTACTGCAGGAAGATATGTTGATATTCTACTGAGGACTGTGGAGCCACTATACAGGGTTGTTGTTGTTGTTCAGTCGTTCAGTCGTGTCCGACTCTTCGTGACCCCATGGACCATAGCACGCCAGGCCTTCCTGTCCTGCGCTCTCTCCCGGAGCGTGCTCAAGTTCATATTCATTGCATCCGTGATGCTATCTAGCCATCTCATCCTCTGCCGTCCCCTTCTCCTTTTGCCTTCAGTCTTTCCCAGCATCAGGGTCTTTTCCAGGGAGGTTTCTCTTCGCATTAGGTGGCCAAAATATTGGAGCTTCAGCTTCATTATCTGTCCTTCCAATGAGCAGTCAGGGTTGATTTCCTTTAGGATGGACTGATATGACCTCCTTGCAGTCCAGGGGACTCGTAAGAGTCTTCTCCAGCACCACAGTTTGAAAGCATCAATTCTTCGGCGCTCAGCCTTCCTTATAGTCCAGCTCTCACAGCCATACATTACTACTGGGAAAACCATAGCTTTGATTAGATGGACCTTTGTCGGCAAGGTGATGTCTCTGCTTCTTACTATGCTGTCTAGGTTGGCCATAGCTTTCCTCCCAAGGAGCAAGCGTCTTTTAATTTCATGGCTACAGTCACCGTCTGCGGTGATTTTGGAGCCCAAGAAAGTAAAATCTGTCACTGCTTCCATTTCTTCCCCTTCTATATGCCAGGAAGTGATAGGGCCAGATGCCATGATCTTAGTTTTTTTAATGTTGAGTTTCAAACCAGCTTTTGCACTCTCCTCTTTCACCCTCAACAAGAGGCTCTTGAGATCCTCGTTGCTTTCTGCCATTAGGGTGGTATCGTCTGCATATCGGAGGTTGTTGATAATTCTCCCGGCAATCTTAATTCCGACCTGTGATTCATCCAACCCGGCATTTCTCATGATCTACTCTGCATATAAGTTAAATAAGCAGGGTGACAATATGCAGCCTTGTCGTACTCCTTTCCCAATTTTGAACCAATCGGTTGTTCCATGTCTGGTTCTTACTGTTGCTTCTTGACCCTCGTACAGGTTTCTCAGGAGACGGGTAAGGTGGTCTGGTACTCCCATCACTTTCAGAATTTGCCACAGTTTGTTGTGATCCACACAATCAAAGGCTTTAGCGTAGTCAATGAAGCAGAAATAGACGTTTTTCTGGAATTCTCTTGCTTTCTCCATGATGCAGCGAATGTTGGCGATTTGATCTCTAGTTCCTCTGCCTCTTCGAAACCCAGCTTGTACTTCCGGTAGTTCTCGGTTCGCATACTGCTGAAGCCTAGCTTGTAGGATTTTGAGCATCACCTTGCTGGCATGTGAAATGAGCACAATTGTGCGGTAGTTTGAACACTCTTTGGCGTTGCCCTTCTTTGGAATTGGAATGTAAACTGACCTTTTCCAGTCTTGTGGCCACTGTTGAGTGTTCCAGATTTGTTGGCATATTGAATGCAGCACTTTAACAGCATCACCTTTTAGGATTTTAAATAGCTCGGCTGGAATACTGTCATCTCTGCTAGCTTTGTTGTTACTAATGCTTCCTAAGGCCCACTTGACTTCACTCTCGAGGATGTCCGGCTCAAGTTCAGTGACCGCACTATCATGGCTATCAGGGACATTCAGATCTTTCCTGTATAGTTCTTCTGTGTATTCTTGCCACCTCTTCTTAATCTCATCTGCTTCTGTTAGGTCCCTGCCTTCTTTGTCCTTTATCATGCCCGTCTTTGCACAAAACGTTCCCTTGAGATCTCCAATTTTCTTGAAGAGATCTCTAGTCTTTCCCATTCTGTTGTTTTCCTCGATTTCTTTGCATTGTTCATTTAAGAAGGCCTTCTTGTCTCTCCTTGCTATTCTCTGGAACTCTGCATTCAGTTGGGTATATCTTCCCCTTTCTCCCTTGCTTTTCGCTTCCCTTCTTTCGTGAGCTACTTGTAAAGCCTCATCAGACAGCCACTTGGCTTTCTTGCATTTCTTTTTCTTTGGGACGGATTTTGTTGCTGCCTCCTGAACAATGTTACGGACCTCCGTCCATAGTTCCTCAGGCACTCTGTCTATCAGGTCTAATCCCTGAAATCTATTCCTCACCTCCACTGTATATTCAGAAGGGATATGACTGAGGTCATACCTGAACGGTTTAGTGGTTTTCCCGACGTTCTTCAATTTAAGCCGAAATTTTGCAAGAAGCAGCTCATGATCTGAGCCACAGTCAGCTCCAGGTCTTGTTTTTACTGACTGTATGGAGCTTCTCCATCTTTGGCTGCAAAGGACATAATCAATCTGATTTCGATATTGACCATCTGGTGACGTCCATGTGTAGAGTCACCTCTTGTGCTGTTGGAAAAGAGTGTTTGCTATGATCAGCATGTTCTCTTGGCAAAACTCTATTAGCTTTTGTCCTGCTTCATTTTGTACACCAAGGCCACGCCTGCCTGTTATCCCGGTGATTTCTTGACTTCCTACTTTAGCATTCCAATCCCCTATGATGAAGAGGACATCTTTTTTTGGTGTTAGTTCTAGAAGGTGTTGTAGGTCTTCATAGAACCGATCAACCTCAGCTTCTTTGGCCTCAGTGGTTGGGGCATAGACTTGAATTACTGTGATGTTGAATGGTTTGCCTTGGATTCGTACTGAGATCATTCTATCATTTTTAAGATTGTACCCCAGTACTGCTTTTCCCACCCTTTTCTTGACTATGAGTGCTACTCCATTTCTTCTAAGGGATTCTTGGCCACAATAGTAGATATGATGGTCACCTGAATTAAATTCGCCCATGCCTGTCCATTTGAGTTCGCTGATTCCCAAGATGTCGATGTTCAATCTTGCCATCTCATGTTTGACCACCTCCAGCTTACCTTGATTCATTGATCTGACATTCCAGGTTCCTAAAAATATTGTTCTTTCCAGCATCGGATTTTCTTTTCACCGCCAGACACATCCACAGCTGAGTGTACTATACAGGGACTGTACATTAAACCTATTTAAATATATTTGATAACATATTTTATTCATATTTTACTTATTTGATTCAAATTATGTGTTTTATCTCCAATGTTCACAGAAACAATCTCAAAATAGAAAGCTCATTTTAATTATTTTAATTAGTTCAATTTATTTTAGCCTGTTGTACCTATCTTAAATTATCTTCTAATGTTTTATTCTATTGATTTTAGTTGTTTTAGATGTTTTAATTTTTAAGTTTGGAAGTTATTGTTGCTGCTCCTGAGTTTGCCCAAGTGGATTATGTTACAAGGTACTAATAGGGTAGTGTATAATTTTAAATAGTTTAGAAATGGTATATACAAGGAGGAATTATAAAGAGCTGGGCCTTTCACCTGCATTCTTGCAGGCCCCAGTTCAACGTGGAGTAAAAGCACAGGCTAAAATTACACATTTTTTCTATAAGCTGGAGTCCTCAACAGCTCAACAGGCAAATATGCCACAGAGCTCAGAATCCCATCACCAAACTCTGATTGGTTTGATACCTCCCTCTGAATTTAGGACTACAGAACAGGAGAATTGTTTAGAAAAAATCTGACCCGGACTCAGATCTGCCGCAGGAGGAAGGGGCTACATTTGCTCCTGCCTATGCGGAATATGTAAGCCCTCAGGCACTTTTAAACCCTTCCCTGGACTCAGTTTGCCTTGATGTCATGGGGACACAAAATATGCTATTTGCAAATACGCTGCAGTTCCTCCTATGAGATATTTCAGATATTAAACAATCAAATACAGAATCTAAGCAAATTCTGAGAGACCTAATGGGTCTGGGTTTAGATCCTTCTCTTAAGTTACTCTGGGCTACAGGTTCTGCCCCACAAAAGTGTGATATTGGTAGGAAAAGTTGTGTTCAAGCCAGCACACAAACTGATCCCCTAGAAGCTCCAACAGGGACCCAAGCAAGGGCTGATATAACGAGGGAGCCCACAGTGTTGGGAGCTAAAGAAACAATTCCTAGGCCTTCTAGCAATGCAAGAGAAAAATTGGGAGAAGACCCGAGAGAAGCCCTGACTCAGAAAAATTCCCACAGGGGCGGTAAACCTAACAAGGTGAAAAAAGAAGCTAGCATCCGGCTACGGTACTTCTAATAGTCATTTTAATTTTAAGAGATTGTTTAGACTCATGGACAACAAAGTTCAGGGAAAAAAATGATAGCCCTAACAAGGTGAAGATGGCTCAGAGCTCTTGGAGGAAGAAAAACTCTTTGTTGCATCTTCCTGCTCTACCCCCAGAAGTCGAGGACCCACAGGCAGCAATTACCGACCTTTTGTCACTCAACCCAGCTGATGTAAAAGGACTATCTAATAATTCTCCCCCGCCTGGAGGCCTAGGTACAGATGGAATTATCTGCAGGGCTAAATTGCCTTTGGCAGCAAACCCATTCATGGCTCTATTGATAATCAAATTACTTCCTCACAGTGGCAAGCTCACTTTTCAGCCTTGTTTAGACAATCTTTTGTTGGGACCCCATCTGATCCCCTTCACAGCAGGGATTTTTTGTCTTTCTCTTCCTGCCCTGATTGGGAATCACTAACCTGGGATGAAGTGCATGATTTGATTGCCTCCCTGCCTCCTAAAAAGGCCCCTGGAGAGGATGTGCTTCCTGGTGAATTGTTTAGATCTAATTCTACTCAGTGGTGCCCAATTCTTGCTAAAATGTTTACTTATATGAACCAGCATGGAAAAATCCCCCAGGGCTGGGAAGTGCGCATTGTTGTTCCTATTCACAAGAGAGGCTCTAAAGCAGATCCAAATAATTTTAGACCAATCAGTCTGCTTAATGTTGTTTCAAAATTATATACTAAATATCTTTTACACAAATTAGAGTCATGGCATGGGCAGCTGAAAACTTGATCTTAGCTGAAGAACAGGCCAGGTTTTCAAAGGGGAAATCTACAATAGACCAGTGTTTTGTTCTCCATCACCTAATCCAGAAATATTCTCAGCATGATAGAAAAGAGTTATTTGTTACTCTTGTGGATTTTAGTTCAGGCTTTGACCTTGTAGACAGAGATTGTTTGTGGCAAAAGCTATCTGATAGAAGGCTGTTTCTTTTAATCCAAATGCTCTACTCTGACACTACTCTTAGAGTTAGGCTGGGGGTGAATGGATTGTTATCAGAAAGCATCCCAACTGATGAAGGAGTGCATCAGGGATGTTTATTGGCCCCTTTTCTTTTTAATTTTTTATATTAATAGCATTGTATAAGAACTGAGTGATTTGGAATGCTTCCCAGCTTCTATTCAGGATGTTAAACGCTCAGTCTTCCTATATGTGGATGATATCACAATGATTTCCACTACATTAATTGGTATGCGAAGGCTCTTGAGAAAGTTGAGTACATTTTGCACAAGAGTGCATTTGTCTATTAACTATGCTAAGACTAAAATTGTAGTATTTGGGAAGAAAAGGAAAACACATATGTGGAAGTTGGACAATGAATCCATTGAACAAATGAACAACTTTAGATATTTTGGCCTTAATTTCAACACCCGACTTTCGTGGAGACAACATCTAGATGTAATTAAGATGAAATCATCCCAGTCTACTCAATCTCTCCTTCAGTTCTCTCAATCACAAGGGGGAAGTTTGGTTGCCTCTGCAGTTGAGATATTTCAGAAGAAGGTAGTTTCACAACTGACGTATGGGGCTGAGGTATGGGGATACACGAATGCCTCTATTTTTGAGGTGGTTCAGAACTCTTTTATGAGATCTCTCTTAACTGTCCTCCGGAGTACACCTGGGGCCCTTCTAAGGGAAGAAGTAGGATTGATTTCAGTTAAAACATCTATTTACGCTGCTCTCACTTTGTATTGGCTCAAGTTGACCCATATGAGTGATTCCCGCCTTCCAAAAAAATGCTTTCAAGAGAAACTTCAGGCCCCATCCCAAAAGTCTTGGTTAAACCTGACCAAACCTATGTTGCAAGCTTATGGAATTGATACTGAATCCTTTCCTTCTTTTCCTTCTGATAGAGTAAAGCAGAGGCTTAAAGAAAAAAATTATCTTTATTCTAAGTGGGTGGATTTGGTTACAATCTCACAAATGCCTTACTCTTGCTGGTACCCATTATACAAGACGTCATTTGGTCTGGAGAGTTACTTTACAACTCTGACTGTGCCTGACTTACGGACATCATTTACAGCATTGCTTCTACAATGCATGCCTTCTGCCTTCTTGGAGGGAAGATTTGACAATACCCCAGTCCATCAGAGACTCTGTATCTGTGGGTCTGGGGAGGTTGAGGAAGTCTCTCATTACTTACTAAGATGCCCTCTCTATGGCCATCCTAGGCATACATTTCTTGCCATTATTTCCCAGAGCCTCCTAAACAGAACCCCTTCAGAACAGATGCTTTCACCACTGCCCAGGTAGCAAAATTTGCCTAGGCAGCAAGGAAAATACGTGCCAAAGCCCAAACAGCCTACTAGGGATGATTCTGTTGGATGTATGAATTTATGTATATACAAATATGTGACTGTACTGTTTCTCTCTCTCTCTCTCTCTCTCTCTCTCTCCCTCTCCCTCTCCCTCTCCCTCTCTCTTTTTAATGTATATTGTGGGGGCCTATGGCTTTAAGCATTAAAGTATCGTATCGTATCCACTGCCTTCAAAGGAAGGCCCACCTGGCACCTCCAAACCTCCTTTCAGACCTCTGTACTTCTCAAGTTTAGAGGAACTTCCTTCTTTCTGTGCTATTGCTACCAATTTGCTCCATCCGAATAGGATGATGGTGTTTTGCAAATGGTTGGGGGAGGGAGGCCAGCGACAAGCAATAAATCCAAGCCAGATGATCTGCTATATAAATGGGATAGGGGAGATAGGCATGAGAGAGGCAAGAACAAGAGCTGGAAGTCCAAAGGGTAGAGAAAGATGAGGAGAAAGGCAAGCTGTTTCCTGATGACTCGTGGAGGTGAGAGTCCTGGTTCATCAGTGCATTGAGCTGGGATGGAAGTACACAAAAAGCTTTGTCCTCTGTGATGGATTAGTCCTTCTTTGGTAGGGATAGCGGAGAATTTCTCCACGAATCTCCAGGAGGCTGAATGCCAACGCATTCGGCCCCCCAAAATTGGTGGGGACATTCTCCGACACCCCCCCCCCAGATGGGACTTAACTCTGTCGAATGTCCCTCTCGGCGGCAGGTCCCGGCGGCGTTTCGGCGCCCCTCCTCAGCGAAATTCTGGCCGGGGGGAGGTGCGCCATCCCTCCCCGCCAAAATTCTGGCCGGAGGGGAGCGCCCCGCCTCTCCGGCAGCGAAAAAAAAAGTAAAGTTAAAAAAAAAATGTGATAGGCTACATAAAGATTTACATAGCCTATCATGGCTAGATTTTCAAAGTCAGCCGTGATAGGCTACGTAAATCTTTACGTAGCCTATCACAGCTGCCTTTGAAAATAAAAAAGCGCGTACGCAAATGGCGGCGCCCATGGGTGCCGCCATTTGCGTTCCTTATTTGGTCCTGGTAGTCTACGTAAAGATTTACATAGACTACGGTGAAAATAAGGGCAACGCAAATAGCGTCATGGGGTTCCACAGGGCTCTGTTTTATTCCCTATGATGTTCAACATCTACATGAAACTGCTGGGGGAGCTTATCCAGAGGTGTGGGCTGAGGTGCCATCAATATGCGGATGACACCCAGCTCTACCTCTTTTTCATCAAACCCAGGTGAGGCAGTGGCTGTTCTGAATCGGGGCCTGGGCATGGGAATGGACTGGATGAGGGCCAATAAACTGAAACTCAATCCAGACAAGACGGAGGTATTGTTAGTGGGTGGTTCGACGTCTACCCAGCTAGATGATATTCAACCTGTTCTGGAGGGGGTTGCACTCCCCCTAAAGGATCACATTTGTAGTTTGGAGGTGCTCTTGGATCCAGAACGGTCACTTGAGGCACATTTTTGGGCCCAATTCAAAGTGCTGGTATTAACATTTAAAGCCCTTAACAGCTTGGGCCCAGGCTATCTGAAAGATCGCCTCCTCCCATATGTGCCTGCCCGGAACTTAAGATCATCGTCAGTGGCCCTTCTCCGTGAGCCCCTGCCAAAGGAAGTGAAGCGGGTGGCTACTGGGAGGACGGCTTTTTCTGCTGTGGCACCCTGGCTGTGGAATGAGCTCCCTAGTGAGGTTCGCCCTGGCATTTTAGCTTTGTACAATTTAGGTTTGTAGACTTTTAGCTTTGCTGTTTTAAACCTTTATTTTAAATTCCTGCACTGCTGCTAGGTTTTATTGTGGTTGTATTGTTATATTGTGGTTTCGATGTTCTATATATTTTAAATTGTTTTATTGTGGGCCATTTGATTTTAATTTTTGTGAGCCACCCAGAGCACTTTGGCTATTGGGCGGTATAGAAATAAAATGAAATAAATAAATAAATGTTTAGAAGGTGGGGGTGGGACACACAACACAGGGTGGATATTCTTAGAGCTTAAGGGATATCACAAGCCAATAATAGGACACAAATCCTTTCCCCTACCTCATTAAAATGGCCGGGCCATGCAATGGCTTCCCGCTTAATGGTGAGTTTCTTGTCTGGAGATACCTTTCTCTCCACACTCCCAATATTCACTCTAGCACGAGACTTATTGGGAAACATCACCCAATTCACGATATCAAAGTCAGCTGCCAGTTCCCCACTCGTATCCAGATAGAGTCCACCCAAGGAAGCATTAGAAAACTGGATGTCTTGTAAGGAAGTGTGAAGCTAGAATGACAGAGAACATGGCCCTGATTTAGAAATCATGAAAACGTAGTCCATATCTTAGTCCTCATCACTTTGAGCTGTGATTTTCCAAGGTCAGTGCAAAAATATTTACGTAGGCTAGAACAGCGAAAAATAAAGGAACGCAAATAGCATCCACTACGCTATTTGTGTTCCCCTTTTTTTTTGCTGTTTTATCTTACATAAATATTTATGTAAGATAAAACGACGAAAAATAGGGAACGCAAAAGGCTGTCGCCATAGCCGCCGCCATTTGCGTACACTGTGGTGTTTTTTTTTGCCCAGCCGTGATAGGCTACGTAAAGACTTACGTAGCCTATCACGGCTGCCTGGGTGGATGCAAATGGCGGCTGCTATGGCGGCTGCCATTTGCGTCCGCACCAGCCAGTCTGTGGCTGGAAATCCGGCTGCAGACGGCCCTGGCAGGCTGCTCCTTGGAGCCACCGCAGAGCAGAGCTGGCCGTCAAGGATTCCAGTGGGGAGGACCAGATCGCCTCCCCCCCATTGAGGATTCTGGGGGGAGGGACAGAGCGCCTCCCCCCCACCATGAAAAGAATCCTCAAAAAGGTAAGGGACTTTCGTACATCCCTACATTTTGGAGACAGGCTATCTGCACTTCAGAAGGCATCAGAATGCCTTTGAAGATCCAAGTGGGACAGAAGAGCCTTGGTGATGAGCTGCTTCACTTCGGGGTGCCTTGGTGCTGTTCCAATCCACTTCAGATCATGGCGAGGCACCTCCAAAGCAGCCCACTTTGCTTCGCTATTCGGGATTCAGTCCGAAGATGTGCGTGGCCTTATCCACACCATAGAGTCCAGACAATGTTTCAAAAAAATGGTCACACTACGGCTACAAATGGTCATTACCTCTCACATAGGGATGCATTAACCACTAGGTATGGATGGACTCACCTCTGTCCAAGGCATGGGGGAGATCCAAGAGCACCCCCCCACACCTCCCAGCTTGCCTCGCAAGGTCAGCCAAGCGAGCTGCCCCACCCCTGCCTCCACAGAGGCTGACTGCTGGAGTCCTCAGCACACATGGGCCCAGCACGGAAGCCATCGTCTCTTCGCAAGGAGGAGATGGCGAGAGTGGCTGGGGCACTGAGGCCTCATCCAGACCATGCCAGCTTTTAAGGGTTTCCTTGACAGCCAACAGGGCAAGATGAGGCCTAAGTGCTGTATATGCCCAAGCCACACTTGCCATCTCCTCCTTGCAAGGAGGACATAGTGAGAGTGGTTGGGGTGTGTGTGGTGAGAACTTGGGGCTGTTCCCATCTCCTCTGTGGCCAGCTCTGTCAGCACCACATGGCTCAGTGAGCGGGGTCAATGGAGCTGGGTGGAAGGGTCTGCTGGCCTCCCAGATGAAAGTGGGTTAGAATCATAGAATAGTAGGGTTGGAAGGAGCCTACAAGACCATCGAGTCCAACCCCCTGCTCAATGCAGGAATCCAAGTCAGAGCATCCCTGACAGATGGCTGTCCAGCCTCATCTTGAATGCCTTCAGTGTGGGAGAGCCCACCACCTCCCTAGGTCATTGATTCCATTGTCGTATTGCTCTAACAGTCAGGAAGTTTTTCCTGATGTTCAGCCGGAATCTGGCTTCCTGTCACTTGAGCCCATTATTCCGTGTCCTGCACTCTGGGATGATGGAGAAGAGAGTTTGGCCTTCCTCTCTGTGACAGCCTTTCAAGTACTTGAAGAGCGCTATCATATCTTCCCTCAGTTTTCTCTTCTCAAGGCTAAACCTGTCCTGTTCTTTCAGTCCATCTTCATAGGGCTTTGTTTCCAGTCCCCTGATCATCTTTGTTGCTCTCCTCTGAACCCTCTCCAGTTTGTCTGCATCCCTCTTGAGGTGTGGTGCCCAGAATGTATTACTGAGACCTGGGTGGGGGAACTGGGAGGGGTCACTCTCTCCCAGCTGTGCCCTCCTGGGTACTCGGTGCAGCACCAACACCGACTTGAGGGTTGGGGAGTGGGGGTTGCCATGGTCTATAGGAATTCAATCTCCCTCTCCAGGCTTCCTGCTCATTCGAGTGCAGATCTTGAGTGTTTGTACCTTGTGTTGGGTACCCGGGACAGATTAGGGATTCTGTTGGTATACTGCCCACCCCATTGCCCATCAGACTCCCTGCCTGAGCTGACGGAGGTGGTCTCCGACTTGGTGTTGAGGACCCCTAGGATGATGGTCCTGGGGGATCTCAACTTCCATGCTGAGGCTGCTGTATCTGGGGCGGCTCAGGACTTCATGGCTACCATGACAACCATAGGGCTGTCCCAACATGTCATTGGCCCAACGCATATAAAAGGACACACGCTTGATCTGGTTTTCTCGACTGGGCAGGAGGATAGTGATCTGAAAGTGGAGGAATTAACATCTGTCCCTTTGTCATGGACAGATCACTTCCTACTGAAGTTTAGACTCCTGGCGGCCTTCCCCCTCTGCAAGGGTGGGTGACCTATTAAAATGGTCTGCCCCCAGAGGTCAATGGATTCCGATGGATTCCAGAGGGCTCTGGGGGATTTTCCTGCTGGTATGGCTGGTGCTCCTGTTGAAGCCCAGGTCGCTCTGTGGAATGCAGAGATGACTCAGGCGGTTGACACGATCGCGCCCAAGCGCTCGCTCCCTCTGAGCAGAGCCCAGCCAGCTCCTTGGTATACATCTGAGCTGAGGGCAATGAAGCAAGAGGGGAGATGGCTAGAACGCAGGTGGAGGAAAACTCATGCTGAGTCTGACTGAACACAAGTAAGAGCCCACTATCAAGCCTACTCTGTGGTGGTGAGGGTGGAAAAGAGACAGTTCTTTTCCACCAGCATTGCATCTTCTCAGTGGAGATTTTCCGAGTGGTTCGTGGCCTGTTACATTCTGGGCCAGGGAGAGAGACGGTGCAAGCCTCGGTAACATGCTGTGATGAGTTTGCATGGCACTTTGAGGATAAAGTCACTCAGATTCGTCATGAATTGGACACCACTATTAAGGCAGTTCCATTGGTAGAGGTGTTCAGAGCACCGTCTGGTCCAGTTTTATTGGATGAGTTTCAGTTACTGAGGCCTGAGGATGCAGACAAGGTGCTTGGCCAAGTCCGATTGACCACTTGTGTGCTTGACCCTTGCCCTTCATGGCTTATTAAATCAAACAAGGAGGGGATGTCTGGCTGGGTCCAGGAGGTTGTAAATTCCTCCTTGAGAGAGGGAGTGGTGCCTGCCGCTTTAAAAGAGGTGGTAATTAGACCACTCCTGAAAAAGCCTAACCTGGGCCCAGAGGATGTTAAAAATTATAGGCCAGTGGCCAACATCCCCTTCCTGGGCAAGGTGCTTGAGCAGGTGGTTGCAGGACAGCTCCAGGCACTGTTGAATGAAATGGATTATCTAGATCAATTTCAATTGGGCTTCAGGCCTGGTTTTGGAACGGAAACTGCCTTGGTCGCCCTGTGGAATGACCTCTGCCGGGAGAGGGACAGGGAGAGTGCGACCCTGTTGATTCTCCTGGACCTCTCAGTGGCTTTCAATACCATCGACCATGGTATCCTTCTGGATAGGTTGTCTGGGTTGGGAGTTGGAGGCACTGCACTACAGTGGTTCCGCTCCTACTTGGATGGCCGATTCCAGAAGGTGGTGCTGGGGGATTATTGCTCTGTGCCATGGCAATTGTGCCATGGGGTTCCACAGGGCTCTATTTTATCCCCCATGCTGTTTAACATCTACATGAAACCGCTGGGGGAGGTTATCCGGAGGTGTGGGCTGAGGTGCCATCAATATGCAGATGACACCCAGCTCTACCTCTCTTTCTCATCAAAACCAGGTGAGGCAGTGGCTGTTCTGAATCAGTGCCTGGGCACGGTAATGGACTGGATAAGGCACAATAAACTGAAACTCAATCCAGACAAGATGGAGGTACTGTTAGTGGGTGGATCGTCTGCCTGGCTAGGTGATATTCAACCTGTTCTGGAGGGGGTTGCACTCCCCCTAAAGGATCAGGTTCGTAGTTTGGGGGTGCTCTTGGATCCAGAACTGTCACTTGAGGCACAGGTGAACTCAGTGGCACGGAGCACTTTTTATCAGCTTAGTCTGGTATACCAACTACACCCATATCTGGACAGAGAGAGCCTAGCTACAGTTATCCATGCTCTGATAACTTCTCGTCTGGATTACTGCAATGCATTATACATCGGGCTGCCTTTGGAAACGGTCCGGAAACTTCAGCTGGTCCAAAATAGGGTAGCAAGATTGTTAACAGGGACTGGCCTGCGAGCTCATATTACGCCAGTACTTTTCCAGCTGCACTGGCTGCCAGTCCATTTCCGGGCCCGATTCAAAGTGCTGGTGTTAACATTCAAAGCCCTTAACGGCTTGGGGCCAGGTTATCTGAAAGATCGCCTCCTCCCATATGTGCCTGCCCAGACCTTAAGATCATCGTCAGCGGCCCTTCTCCGTGAGCTTCTGCCAAAGGAAGTGAGGTGGGTGACTACTAGGAGGAGGGCTTTTTCTGCTGTGGCACCCCGGCTGTGGAATGAGCTCCCTAGTGAGGTTCGCCTGGCACCTACATTGTATTCCTTTCGGCCCCAGGTGAAGACCTTTTAATTTTCCCAGGCATTTTAGCATTTTAGCTTCTAAATTTTTAGCTTTGCTGTTTTAAATCTGTATTTTAAACTCCTGCACTGCTGCTAGGTTTTATTGTGGTTGTATTGTTATATTGTGGTTTTAATGTTCTATATATTTTAAATTGTTTTATTGTGTGTTGTTTGGTTTTAATTTTTGTGAACCGCCCAGAGAGCTTCGGCTATTGGGCGGTGTAGAAATGAAATGAAATAAATAAACAAACAAACAAACAAACTGGACACAGTACTCCAGATGAGGCCTAACCAGTGGTTCTTGTGACATCACTATTTGCCACAGGCTGCACCCACCTGGTCATACCCCATCCTCCACAGGCAGCATTTATTAGGAGGAAATGCAATCGGGCACATTGCTGCAAACTCCCTGTACACTTCATAAGACCGCGATCAGAGAAATGGATACCAATGGGTCTTCTACAACAAAAACATTCAGTTCACTGCAAAGTCAAGAGATAGAATCCTGACGGTGCTTCAAAAAAACAACAACTGGTTCTTGATGGGTCTGGGGCTTCATTTGTAAAGGATTTTTGGAGGAGGGAACTACTTGATCATGTAACGGTGGCAGAAAACAGGGTCTACTGGCTGCCTGCACTGCCACACAGGAAGAACAATTATCTGCTCTAACCCATGTTTGGTTAGCTTCATCATGGATCTTTATGGAGGTGTTGCCAAAGGAAAAGGGAATACCTGCCAGGGCTGCAGCCTTTGACGGTCCCGCCTTTCTCCTTCACCCACCATCAACATCCGCTTGGGTCGGGATGAATATGCAGCATGTAAGGCATGGGCCACAGCTTGGATGCTGCTGTAAGTAACGTAGCTGTCCTGAGACAGGACTCTCTCAATCTCCTCCTGGGGCAGCGTCGCCTGTTTCTCTTTCTCTCTGCAACCTGTCCAGATTTTCATGGACAAAACATGAGTTGAATTGAAACACTGAAAGGTTTCATCCCAAAACCGTTCCAGAGGAGAGGAGACTGGCACATAGTAGTCATATTTTGTCACTATTTTTGTCTTCATTCTGAAGGACAAAGACCCGTGGAGGAAATGGAAGAAATAAGGTGCAAGAGATAAGTTGAAGTCAATGTCCTGAAATGCTGGCGTGATCCAGACTTTTGCCCCAGTTGGTTTCTTTTCGAGTGTTCTTTGTATCAACATCAACGGAGCACACCCATAGTGGGAGTCGGCATAGTAAACAATTACCTTCACTTCTTTCCCCAAGAAAGAAAGGTCGATCTGGAATATTTGATGTAAGAAATTTCGTGGTAGCCTTTTGGAGAAAGCAACACAAATCCCACTGCTAATCATCAGGGGTGTCAAGGCACCCAGAAACCTCTCCCCATTCTCAGTGTCTGGAGCAAAGAGACCGACCCACGTCCATTGGAAAAACAGGAGCAGCTGGATGATCCCCGGGTACTGGGTTTCTTCCTTCGGGGCCATGCGGTAGACAAAAGGGAACTGACTTTTGTCATTAGAAACAGGAGTAGCAATGCCATAACTGATCTAGGGAGCAAAGTAAAGTAAAGGACGGTAATTTAGTATCAGTTTGTTTTCTTGATGAAGGTCAAACATTTTTGGCTAAAATGGAAGGAAGATTATGTACCCGCCTTGGGTTCCTTAAGAGGAAAAAAGGCAGGATATAAATGGAATAAAGCAGTAAATAAATAAATAATAGTATCTAACTCAATGCCTGTCACTATGAATTGATATTTGTGGACGGGGAGTGTACATTCTTACATAGCCTATCATGGCTGCCTGGCTGGATGCAAATGGCGGCCGCTACGGTGGCCACCATTTGCATCCACAGCAGCCCGTCCGCGGCCAGAAATTCAGCTGTGTATGGCCCTGGCCAGCTGCAGACGGCCCTGGTCAGCTGCTCCTCAGCCTGGCCACAGAGCAGAGCCGGGTGTCGCGGATTCCGAGGGTAGGGACAGAGCGCGCGCGCGCACACACACCGCAAAAGATCTGTGAGAATGTAAGTGACTTTCGTACTTCCCTAGTTACAAAACCAAATCAGCCTTGGTTGCTCTGCTGGATGATCTATATCAAGAGAGGGACATTGGGAATGCCACCCTGCTAATTCTGCTGCATCTCTCATCGGCTTTGGGTACCATGGACCATGGTTTCCTGTTGGATCGACGCTGTGGGAAGGGCATCGGAAGAAGTTCGATTTGCACATGACAAAAAATTGGGCAGGATAGCTAATACTTTGGAAATGGAATACAGAAACAAAATTGAAAATAATCTTGATAGACTGGAGTACTGGGCAGAAAACCACGGAATGACATTTAATAGGGAGAAATGCCAAGTTGTATTGTATTGTTATATTGTGGTTTTAATGTTCTATATATTTTAAATTGTTTTATTGTGTGCCATTTGGTTTTAATTTTTGTGAACCGCCCAAAGAGCTTCGGCTATTGGGCGGTATAGAAATGAATTAAATAAATAAATAAATAAAATAAGTTCTGCACCTATGAAAAAGAAACCAAATACACTGTTACAAGATGGGGGATACGTGGCTCAACCACACTACAAGCGAGAAGGATCTTGGAATTGTTGTCGATCACAAGCTGAATATGAGCCAACAATGTGATGTGGCTGCAAAAAAGACAAATGCTCTTTTGGGCTGCATTAATAGAAGCATAGCTTCCAAATCCCGGGAAGTACTAGTTCCCCTCTACTCAGCACTGGTTAGGCCTCATCTGGAGTACTGTGTCCAGTTCTGGGCACCACACTTGAAGAAGGATGCAGACAAACTGGAGAGGGTTCAGAGGAGGGCAACAAAGATGATCAGGGGACTGGAAACAAAGCCCTATGAAGAGAGACTGCAAGACCTGGGCATGTTTAGCCTTGAGAAGAGAAGACTGAAGGGAGATATGATAGCACTCTTCAAGTACTTGAAAGATTGTCACAGAGAAGAAGGCCAGGATCTCTTCTTGATCATCCCAGAGTGCCGGACACAGAATAATGGGCTCAAGTTACAGGAAGCCAGATTCTGGCTGAACATGAGGAAAAACGTCCTGACTGTAAGAGCAATACGACAATGGAACCAATTACCTGGGGAGGTGGTGGGCTCTCCCACACTGGAGGCCTTCAAGATGAGGCTGGACAGCCATCTGCCAGGGATGCTCTGACTTGGATTCCTTCATTGAGCAGGGGGTTGGACTCGATGGCCTTGTAGGCCCCTTCCAACCCTACTATTCTACGATTCTATGATTCTATGATTTTAAGTGTGTTACAATGGTGTCAGTTCTACCTACAGGGTTGATTTGAGGTATTAATGTTGGGTGTCCATTCCTTGACCCCTTGGCAATTGAGCTACAGGGTTCCACAGGGCACCATCTTGTCCCCAATATTTGTCAACATCTGTATGTAGTCACTGGAAGCATTCATGAGGGGATTTGGAACAGGATGGAAGCCCTGTGGGTGAGTGATTCCCAATTCCAGGAGATAGGCTCATTGCCTCTCCTGGTTGGGGCTGCACTCCCCTTCAAATATCAAGTTTGTAATATGGGGGGAGCCCTAGATCCATCATCCCTGCAGGCCCACATGGCCCTTGCAGATTGGAGTGTCTTTTGCCAACTTCAGCTGGTTCGCCAGCTACAGCCTCTCCTGGAGGGGGTAGCTTGTTCAACATGGGGTTGAACCTCCTGGTGGTTCCCCATGGACTTATGGCCCGACTGGAGTCCACCCATCTCCCCTATCTACACTAGGGATGCCAGAGAATTCTGCCACGGATCTCGGTGAGGCCAAATGCTAGTGCATTCAGCCCCCCAAACTCCATGGCGGAACGGCCTGCCTCCCCGCCCCCCTGCGGATCCCATCCGGGACGAGACTTACCTGTGGCGGATCTCCTGGGCGGCGGCGGCTCCGGCGGTGGCTTCAGCAGTGGCAGCTGCAGCGGCTGGTCTTCCGACCGGCTGCCACCGCCGCCACCATTTCCAGGCTTGTGTAAAAAAAAAAAAAAAGACGTGATAGGCTACGTGAAGATTTACGTAGCCTATCATGGCTAGGGTTTTTTTTTTTAAACACGACGTGATAGGCTACGTAAATCTTTACGTAGCCTATCATGGTTGGGGGTGGGTTTAAACAAACAAACAAACGGCGTATGCAAATGGCAGCGGCTACAGCCTAGGGATGGCGGAGAATTTCTCCCCGAAACTTTGGGGGGCCGAGCGCCAACGTGTTCAGCCCCCTGAACAAGTTTCGGGGAGAAATTCTCCACACACCCCGCCCCCCGCCCCCGCCCCGGGATGGGACTTACCTTTGGCGAATGTCCCTCCTGGCGGCAGGTCCGGCCAGCGGTTCGTCAGGTCTTCGTCAGGGGCGGGGGCAGCAGCCGATCTTTCGACCGGCTGCCACCACCGCCATTCCAATAAAAGAAAAAGAAAAAACGCCCCGTGATAGGCTATGTGACGATTAACGTAGCCTATCACGGC
This sequence comes from Heloderma suspectum, assembly GCF_057233095.1. Lineage (NCBI taxonomy): Eukaryota > Metazoa > Chordata > Lepidosauria > Squamata > Helodermatidae > Heloderma > Heloderma suspectum. Next base: position 384,813,215 of record NC_139459.1, on the reverse strand, counting down.
TAGATTTGCGTCCTCTTTTGATTCGCCGTTTTAGCCTACGTAAATATTTACATAGGCTGAAACGGTGAATGAAAAAGGGACGCAAATAGTGCCCGCTACGCTATTTGCGTCCCCTTTATTTTCGCCGTCATAGTCTACTTAAATATTTACGTAGATTAAGATGGCCAAAAAGAAGGAACGCAAATGGCGGCAGCCGTAGCTGCCTCCATTTGCGTATGCAGTTTTTTGTTTTGTTTTTTACCCAGAGCCCTCTGTGGCTGGAAATCTGACTGCAGATGGCTCTGGCCTGGCTGGGCCTGGCTGGCTGCTCCGCGGATCTGCCGTGGAGCACAGCTGGCCATTCGAGGATTCCAGGGGGAGGAGGGGAGCGCCTCCCCCCCAGCGTGGTTTCCGGGGGGGGGGGATGGTTCACCTCCCCCCCCATCAACATAATTCACGAACAGGTAAGTCACTTTCGTACATCCCTAAATTGCACCTGGCCTCCTGTCCACTCCCAATTCACACCTGTGGGATTTTGTAGATGCTCGACATGGAGGAAATGTGGAGGGAGAGGTCCGATTCAGCCCCTTCAAGGACGGCCAGCAGGTGATTCTTTCTCCCACAGCTGTATTGTGGCATGTTGCTTTCGCCCCCAGCAAGGAGCTGCAACATGACATAGGAGGTGGCTCTTCCGTCAAAGAAGGACTTGTAGATGTTGTAGCCCAGGGTGATGTTGGGTAAGATCCTGGGGTTCCGGTTGATCTCCTGAACAGCAAACATGAAGGACAGGATGTGCCAGTACTTTGTATCTTGCAAACTGAAAAATAATAAATAGGGATAAAATTCAATGCCTCATGCTGTCATTCCCCACTGAATGAAAACAAATATCAGTTTCTTTATTTTATACCCCCAAATTCTTTTTCATGCATTTTGAAACCCAGAAGAGCTGATCATCACATAATTCTTTGGATGTTCATAGGGGTTAGCAAACATACCAGGGTTGCAAGGTAACTGAGTATCCATTTACCTGATGAAAGGAAAGATGGGGACATTTGTACCACATTGCTTGAGAGGGGATGTTGGAGGATTTCAAGGATGAAGGATCTAGCTGTCTGTCTGTCTGTCTGTCTATATTTAGATAATCTCTCTCTCTCTCTCTCTCTCTGTCACACACACACACACACACACACACACGTGTCTTTTGTTAACGCTTATCAGTAAAAACAATCATTCCGTCATGTAAAATCATAATAGGGGTGGGGTATCATTCAGAATGGTTTCACCAATGTTATTGAAATTTAAATGTGCCAGAAGAAGTGTTGCGTTTACATACCATGAAATTTCCAGGTCTATTTGAGAACTATTGGGAGAGAAACAGCAGTATAAAGAGAAAAAGCAAGCAAGCAAGCAAACTCCTCTCTCTGTCCAAAGAAACTTTGAGAGTATGTACCAGTGACCTTGTTCGGATCAGAGTCTGTGACAAAAAACAACTTTTTTTGTGTCTAAAAGATTGATGATTTCCTATTCCTTATGTGTTGGGGCTGGTGGAATATTTTTATTTTTGTTTAAAAATAACCCTTTTAAACCTGTATGCAAGTAATCTGCCGCCATTGTAGGCCTTGTTTTCATTTTGTTTTCTGCATCCTGCCATGTTTTCTGGGGTTTGAGAGGGAGATAAAAATGGCCACAGACATTAAAAAAAAAAAAAAAAAGTTCCCCAATTTGCCAGGGATATCGACTGGAAAAAAAATGTCTGGAGGGACATTTAGTGGGTAGGTACTGACCAATCAAATGATAGTAAAGTAGGCTGGGGTATTTAAAAGTAAGTAAATGCTTTGAAGAAATTTGTGTGCCTGTGTGTGTGGGCATGCGCTTGCATGGGTCTGTGCATATGCTTCTTCTTGCCTTTATGTGTTTCAAGGGATTTTACTTCTGGTCTGAGTTCAGCTTCACTCTCTCCATTCCCCCAAATTATCTTTAAATCAATTCTCTTTTAGCTTTGCAAGGTTTTGTTACTGAATATCACCCACAGAGACTTAAAAGTGAGTAATATCGGGAGGGGGGAGTCAAAGATTAACAGGGTCCTCTTATCCATGCTGTTTCAATATGCATAAATAAAAATAACAATTATTTTATTATTACCTACATAGTGCTTATAATGTTTACAGTATTTGTGTTAAGTGTTCAGGGATGCTCAGGATCTTAGCTCACTGCAGACAGACTTTAACGCTTCTAGAAGGAAGAACATTTTTCCAGTTAGTACTCACACAACCTGTAGAACCCTCAAAGGAGGGTTATGGACACTTGCTTTTGCCATCTTATCTCACTGCAGACAGGGTATTCAAAAAACAAATGAACACAGCTCAGCTTGGTGCCCCCGAATGCTCAATCTGCCCCCCCAGCACCCCCCTTTCTACCTGAAGGATCATATCCTCCCACATACACTTGCCCAGACTGTGAGATCAGCTTTAGCCATCTCGTTCCAGAAGCCCCCACCAAAGGAAGCAAGGTGGGTGGCTACTAAGACAAGGGCCTTTTCTCCTATGGCATTCCAGTTATGGAGAAAAAATTAAAATTAAAAATATCTTATAACCAGAGGTTCAGGAGGGGCGGGAGTAGATTCTATTTCTTATATTGAGAAAATGCCTCAATGGTCAAGTCTGAATCTTCGTAGTGTAGGAGATGTGTACTTGAGGATGGCCTGTTGCCATTTTGAAGTAGAACTGGTAAGAAATGGCTTTTTTTCTAGGAGGATACATTTTGATATTTCTCCTGTTTGTACAGCATCAAAACAGTCTGTCATCTTTGGTAAGGAAGAAGGTGTAGAATACACTATGCCTCAGAAAACACCAAGGCACGTCTAGGTTTTTACCCCATTTTAAGCCGGCATTCAAATAAAAAAGAATTTCCATATCAGCCACTCAGCCATTCTGGAATATGAACCAGTCCTTAATTGCATGAAGGATGTTAATAGTCTTAAGCCATGTTATATTCAGGGGGAGGAGGGGGGAGAAAAAGAGATCTCCCTATTAATAATACAAGAGGCATAGCTCAGTGCCAATGATCTGCCACCGTTTATTTGATATACATGGATCTGGATGGACAAAATCTGGAGACACATTACACATATTCTTAATTCTCCTATTTCTAATAACCTACATGAACAGATCACCAAAAACATAACCAAGGGCTTTGGTTCATTGCCATCCCATAAGCCTTTTCTTCATTAAAGCGTGTTCCCCTGTGACCCGATGTGATGCTGCCTAGATCTGGTACTTCACCCTCTTCTTTGCGGTCTCTTCAGAATAAACAGGGAGGGCCATCAAGCATTCATTCATGCCAGACTTAATCTTTGACCAGCAGCAGCATTTCAGGGGAGGTTTGGGGAAACTCCATTCCAAAGTAGATCGTGTCTGTGTAAGGCAGGAGTCCTGAAACTCTGACCCAATGATGCTTTCATTGTAATTTTTATTCTGATTTGAGAGGCCATAAGCTGTATCCTCTACTGACTAACTTCCCAGGGCATTCTGAGGAAAGATTGGTCATTCACTGTCTTGGGAGAAGTCAGATATCTCAACAAAGAGGTGGCTAATTATTTTCTAATCATCATGTTTATGCGCACTCAGCTGATTGTATGAGCTCAATTGAAGAAACTGTATCCCTGTGTCCAGTTATTATGTCTCGTATTTTATCTTGAATGGGTCTAACGCCCATTACACACACACACACACACACACACACCTGGCTTGTTCAGAAATAAATCCCACAGAGTGCAGTAGGATCAGTCACATACTGTGGTGGATGAGGAAGAAAGGTGCTCAGCATTAAGAACTATGGCCCTGTAATTATTCTGGAGAGGGAACCTCTGTGCGGACATTTGCTTTTGGACCACTCCCAAGAAAGAACTTCCCCAGATCCAGGCTGTGTCTTATCACAACATTTAAAAGCAAAGAGGCTGCTGGTTCTTTTGGCTGAAACAATGCAAGGGTACCCCATGGATCCAGTCATAAGTGAGTGTACTGAACTAAATGGTGCCTTCACTGTAATGAAGCTCCGAATTCTTCTTCAAAAAGGACAGAGTGGCAAAAGTCAGGAGAGCGATTTATCAGGGATGACCAGAGACACCAGAAAAGGTGGCCAGTCTCCTGTAAATGGGGACAACCGGAGTGCGGGTTTGGAAGCATTAAATCATCATCATCACTTACATGACAACCCTGGTCAATGGGGACACAGAGAAAACATAGGGTTCGTCACACCTAAAATACTGTGAAGAGAGGACTCCACTGATGAGGTGGTCTCCTGGCCGGTAATAATATGATCCTAAGTCTTGCTCTTTCTTCTGAGTGGTCAGGCAGTCTGTCTTCTCCAGCTGACCGGCCACATAAGGAAGCAGAAGCAACAACAGCAGCAGCAATGGTATCATTCTGGGTCTGCCTCCCTCCTGCTGTTCCTGCTTTCTGAGTTTCCTTTCACCTCCACAGCCAGCTAATCAGAGGAAGTGAGAAAAGTCTTGCAAGAGCGAGGCTGCAGGGCCTTTACAATGACATTCAGTTCTGAGCTGAAGGCAGCGGTGGGAGGTGGTGTACTAAAGTACTAAAGTAGACCACAGTCATGGTCAGCTTGGCCTGTCTAAATCTGAGCGGAGGCTCTCGGGAGCACAGGAGAGATTTTATGCACCAAGCTTTTCAGGCATGGTGCAAGAGGGTTCCTGGAGCTGCCTTTCATTCTGATGTTTACATCATTTGTCTCCAAGGAAAACAGAAAGCAAAACATCTCTTGAGCTTTGGCAAGACTCAAGAATAGATCACTATGTTTTTGATAATGATCAGGGGAAGCTTCACATCTGCAACTTCATGGATTCTCTGAGTGCCTCGAGGCGAGCTGCAGAATTGGAGAAAAACATGTTTGTGAGAAGTCACACAGGCAGCTCCATCTTCTGGTTGTCCAAGGGGAAAGGTGATCCTGGCCTGGCCTGTATTCAAAAAACTCACACAAAAGAGCCAAGATCAAGAAAATCTCTTCGGATGTATACCAGTGGTAGGGAATGTGTGGCCCTCTAGATAGTACTGGACTGCACATTCAGCAGCCGAACTAGCCTAGCCGATGGGGAAAAATGATGGGAGTTGCAGTCCGAGAACATCAGGAGGGCCACAACTTCCCCATTCCTTACGCGCATGAAGGCGCACACTACCTGAGGGCATTTCCCAGCCCTGCTCCCTTTGCCAGCCCTCCCAATTGCACTTCGTGTGCTTGATAGGCCAGCATAACCAGTGTTGAAATAACGAATGGTGGTCGCCATAGAACTCAGTGATCTACTTCCAGTGAGCTCATCAGAACTGTGCAGAATCTTGTTTGGGACGTAGTAAACCATATTCCACAACAAAGTTACTTGTAAACACATTCCGTGCAGAAAAACCTTGGCATCCAAAAGCTCTGTCAACTATGATCTCAACTATACTATTCTCTCCTCCAAACCTATACCAAATATTCTTCCACAGCTTTACTTCTATGGATCAGATGCTCTACTTTGCTGTGAACATGATATGCTCCTTTGTATTCAGATCAGGCCTCAGTACAACAATGTATCACTTGGGAATAAAGATGCAGCCCTTCAACCCAGCACTGGAGGCCAAGATTGAGAAGACCTGCACAGCTACCATATATTTCCCCTTGGTGCTCAGATAGGAGGTTACAAAGGACAGCCAAACACTGCAGAAGACCAGCATGCTGAAGGTGATCAGCTTGGCTTCATTGAAGTCCCCAGGCAGCTTCCTGGCTAGGAAAGCCACTGTGAAGCCGATGGCAGCCAGGAAGCCCATGTAGCCAAGGGAAGAATAAAACAAGGTAAGAGATCCTTCATTGCATTGCAGGATGATCTGTCCAGGCTGGGAGTGCATGTCACAGTGATGGAATGGGGCAGAGCTCCCCAACCAGATGGTGCAGGTGACAACTTGGGACTCAAGAACAAGAACTTAAAATGGAGTTTGCAAGACCCTTCCCCAAACATCTCTTCACTCTGTTCCCTGTCTTTGTGGCCAGGAAAGCCAAGACCACCGTGATGGTTTTGGCCAACACCGAAGAAACGGCAGTTGAGAAGATGATGCTGAAGGCTGTTTGTCGGAGAAGGCAAGTCACTTTCTTTGGCTGCCCCATGAACAGGAAGGAGGACAAGAAGGAAAGCATGATGAAGATGAGGAGAATGTAGGAGATGTCTCAGTTGGTGGCCTTGATCATTGGAGTTTCTTGGTATTTAATGAAAATTCCTAATATGAAGCCCATGGATAAGGATAAGAATAGAGCGAAGGAAGTCAGAACAAACTCCAAATGTTCTCCATAGGAGAGGAAGGCTATGTCCTTGGGGACACATTGATCTCGGTCCTTATTTGGATGCTGATCTTCTGGACACTTGATGCAATGTTCTGCATCTGAGAAGAAGGAGAGTGACTTCAGTAGGATTCACATCAACTGTAGCTCCAGAACAATGTGCAGTTGTGCAGAGAGAGAAACAAACATTGCCTTGTGGAGGACCTGCTTTGACTCCAGAAGTTTCAATCTATGGCCTCATCACCAAAGGAGGACCTTAGTTGTAGGGCCAGGAAAGCTGTCTCTCTGGGACATGGAGTGCTTTCCAGTTGGAGTAGAGCAGAGAAGAGTGGGCTAGATGGATGGATGGGTTGATTTGGAATAAACACAGCTTCCTACCATGTTGACATATGGAGAAGCCACTGTGTTTATCCCAACATTGTTCAGGGTCAGGGAGTATCTGTGAGGTTATCCTGTTTTGTGTCTCCATAATAATCCTGTAAGGCACATTAAGCTATGTGGTAGTGGAGTGGCTTGTTATTTATGTATTTATACAAATATTTGTGCCACCTTTCCCCCAAAAGATGGTGCTCATGGGACTTCTAGTTAAGTGTCAAATCCAGAGTGGGAAATTGTCCTAAAGCTGTCCTATTCTTTTTAGTGAAGTTTTTCTAAAGGGGTTTCGAGAAACAGAAGAGTGAATCAGTGTTGGTCAGGGGAATGCTCTGATCACCAGACTTCAGGGGATGTACCATTTTCACATCTCCTTTTTCTTCCAGGCACCCCCTGCTTGCCTGCCACAGAATCGCAGCACAGTGCAGGGGATTCTCTACAGGTGATGGAGAAAGGCCCACCATGTCTGTACATATGGCCCTGTCCCAAACAAGGAAAAAGCAGAGTGGTTCTTGGTGGGGGGCACAATTTATACCAGGAACAGTGTGCATTAAGCATCCCCCCTGCCTTGCACCCCAGAGATTGACTCCCACGGTCATTTCTTTCAACTCACTTTATGGGATGAATGGTGGAGATTAAAAATACTGAAGCCAAGAAGGGGAAAGATTTCGAAAAAGCCTTTACCATCAGTAATAAAATAAAGAGGATGATATTTCCCCGTTTAAGCTCTGGATTACTAGATAAAAAGCTGACCAAAAATAAATGCATTTTTTCTGGGCACCCCACAATACTACACTGCACATGCCCTGTAAAGAAAAACCCAGTTCTTCTCCCTACAGCATAGTATTCATTCTCTACACAAGTGAAATGGGGAGAGCCACATCAATACAAAATAGGAAGCAGAAAAATAAAAGACTGATGTACATTATTCCAGATCTAAGGGACAGAATCTTGCATTTCAAATGCAAGGCAAATATTTCAGGTCCTCCCCTCCCTGCCTTACTGGTTCTCCAAAGGCAGCATGGGAAAATGGCTTCTGTGTGAGGGACCTGGGAGCATACGTTGTCTTACTAGAGATGCCCCAAGGGGGTGAGGCAACTGGGACAATTTGCCTTAGGGCCCTGCATAGCAGAGAAGCCCTGTGTCAGCTTCTGTGTGCACCATTAGCCCCTGCCCTGGTTCAGCCATATTGCTAATCAAAGCCCCACATACCAATGTATCCTTGTAAGGGGCAGTGACAGGAATCCCAGCAACACATCTGCCCAGGCCCCATAAACCATCTGGGTAGCCTTTACCCAAATACACTCAAATGAGATGCCTGATAATCTGCAGAGATTTTTAAACAAGATCTGTACCATTCTACTCATAATGAAGATAGAAGGCCTGTTCAGACATCATGCTAAGCCATTATGGTTAGGGAATCTCTGCTAGCCATGGTGGCTTTGCATGTCATGTGGGGGAGAAAACCACATTCCCCATTGTTAGTGAGCCACCCCAACTAACCACCTCTCTGCAAAAGTGTTAAGGGGCCCGATGCGGCTTACCATGGATGTCCTCCCCCCACCACCATCAGCATAATCCGTGAAAGATAAGTGATTTTCGTACATCCCTAGATTTAAGGTTTTGTTAGTAGTGTACAAAGACCTACACATCTTCGGTCCAGGATACCTGAGAGAGTGCCTTCTCCCTTATCAACGTGCCTGATCACTGAGCTCATCAGGGGGAATGCCCTTGGTGGTTCCCCATGGACTTATGGCCCAATTGGAGTCCACCCAGAGCACAGCCTTTGGTGTGGTGCCCCCCTTACTCTGGAACTTTCTGCCTCTCGAAGTCAGGCAGGTACCAAAGTATCTATATTTCAGGAAGCTTTCCTTGGTGGACGTGTAGGCAGACAACCATTACGCAGAGGAAAGCCATCCGAGCTAACACACACAGCAGCAATTTCAGAAACATGGGGAAAGTGGTCGTGTCTCTAGAATGAGCCATAGTGTTCATCATTCTATGATGGAAGCACAGCGATATGTCCATAGGTGCACAGCCAGCACCAAGTGCAGCAGTGTTCTCATGCTCAAAGACTTCACTGACACGCCGGTACTCAGTAGTGCATGGGTAAACATTGAGTAGCAGGTTATTGAGTCCAGCAAGGTGTCGTCCAGTGTGTTGTGCTCTGCTTGCTCGAGGTGAGCCATAGTGGCCTCACCGGTGGCAAGGATGTACAGCTGGCCGTAGCTTGGAGTCTCAGCTGACCAGAAAGTGCTCTTTAGATGGTAAACTGAGCCTTGTACCTTTAACACAAATGCACTGGGGCCTTGCGAGGGCCTGTACCCCTGCTTGAAAGGAGGGAAGGGGACTGTTTGCCTCAGTGTGGCCTGCAATGGACATGTGTTTTCTAAAGAAGGGGGGAGGTGTTGGGAGCTAGGGAATGGCCATTACGGTTCTACAAGGCAGAAAGGGGAGACAGTCACATTCTAAAGGCAGAGGGTGCTGACTGTCCCTAAACTATCCCCCAAATCAAATAACCTGGATGGCCCTGGCAACAGACCCCCTGGGTTGAAACTGCTGCTGCTCAATGCCAGGTCAGTGAATGGTAAAACAACTGCTGTCCAGGACCTGATCCTGGATGAGCATGCTGACCTGGCCTGTATTACAGAGACCCGGCTGGATGAAGCTGGGGGGGGGGTAATCTCTCTCAGCTCTGCCCCCCAGGGCTCTCTGTCCAGCAGCAGGCAAGACCTGGGGGGCGAGGAGGTGGAGTGGCAGTGGTCTATCAGGATTTGATCTCCCTCACCAGGTGCCCTATTCCGCTGTCTGCTGGGCTCAAGTGTTTGTAGTTGAAGGTGGATGCCAGGGTCAGAGTAGGGATTCTCTTGGTGTACTGTCCACCCTGCTGCTCAACGGTCTCCCTCCCTGAACTAGCCGGGGTAGTCTCGGGTTTGGTGTTGGAGACCCCTCGGCATGTTGTGCTGGCGGATTTCAACATCCATGCTGAGGCTGCCCTGTTGGGAGTGGCTCAGGACGTCATGTCCACCATGACAATCATGGGTCTGTCCAGAAGGTATCTGCCCCACCCATGCTGCTGGAAACACTCTGAACCTCATTTTCTGTGCCGGATGGGGTGATAGTGATCTGAGAGTGGAGGAACTCTCTATAGTTCCGTTGTCATGGACAGATCTCTACCTGGTGGGGTTTAGACTTGCTGGCACTTGGAACCTCTGGAGGGCTGATTAAGATGAAGGTCAAATATTGATTAACCTTTTTTTCTTTTTTTCTTTTTTTTACCGTAATAGCCTACATAAATATTTATGTAGGCTAAAATGGCAAAAAAAAAAAGAGAACGCAAATGGTGGCCGCCGTAGCCGCCGCCATTTCCATCTGCTGTTTTTTGTTTTGTTTTGCCGTGATAGGCTATGTAAATATTTATGTAGCCTATCATGGAAAAATACAGGGATGCAAATGACGGCGGCTACAGCAGTCGCCATTTGCGTCCCTGCAGGCTGCCCAGCAGCTGGATGTCCGGCTGCCGGCAGCCCCCTGACGGCGGCTCCACAGAATCTCCACAGAGCAGAGCTGGCTGGGGAGAATTTCATGGGGAGGGACAGAGCACCTCCCCCCCACTGCGAATGTCACCCTTCGAAAAGGTAAATGACTTTCATACATCCCTATCGGATCCCCTCTGACTTGGACGCTATAGTTGATACAGACCCAGTGAATGTATCTTTGGCCCCTGCTTGTCCAGTGTTGTTGGATATTTTCAATCTGTACATCCTGAGGATGTGGACAGGATCCTGGGAGAGGTGAGAGCCACCCCGTGTGTTCTAGATCCTGTCCCGCTACTATCACAGGCACACCGGGTGGGAACACGGGAGAGGGCCTTCTCGGTGGCTGCCCCAAGGCTCTGGAACTAGGCTTTCACAGGCATGTAAAAACTTTTTTTTGTTCCAGCAGGCCTTTGGGGATAACTAGTCTGGACCTGGGAAAATGTGATGGAAGGATACTATTTTTCTTGTTGTCTTTTAATGTTTTGATATTCTTACAATTTTAATATTTATGATTTAATTATATTTCTAACTTTTGTACACTTGTATTTATAGTTCTATTTATAGGTTCTAATTGTAGAAGTTTTACTGTTGTAAAGCCACCTTGAGTCCCAGTATTGGGAAAAAGGTGGGATATAAAAATAATAATGTTGATGATGATGATACTGATAATATTATTGACAATGTGATACTATTGATAATACAAAACGATATACCATAATAATATGATAATGATAATACTGATAATAATTGCAGCTGTGCAATTCTGAGTGGTGCGTGCCAGGCAGCAAAGCCTAGAGTACTGCTGTCCTTGCAAACGTCGTTCAGGAATTTCTTGCCGAGAAAAGAGAGATCAGTGCAGATGACATCCGGAACTGAGTGCTGGTAGTGAACACTTTCTGCCATGGCAGCTGGGAGCTGAGGATTCACCCTTGAAAAGCAAGGCGTCGCAGTGCTCACAAACCTTAACAGACTTGCCAATATCAAACCTGTTGAGGTTGGTTGTAGGATGCAGGACGAAAGGCAGAGCCTGCCTCCTCTGCCTGGGCTGGTGGTTTCAGATGTTGACGGAAGCAAGGCTGGCCAGAGCTTCAATGGCTCCAAAAGCCGAGGGGTTGCCTGCATATGCAAGCTTCTTGAGGCAGAAGTGGAAGCATCCTGGCTGGGGCACAAAGCTTCTTCTCTAGGGGCTGGAGGGGTAGAATTAGTGTGGAGGTGTCAGTCATGCTGAGAATCCCAGTTTGCCTGCCAGGTACTGTTACCAGTAAGCATTTGATGTCTAGGTATGTTAGTAATGTGTGGAATATATAAAGGTCATTTTGTTAAATGTAACAGCTTGAGACTTCCTTTGTGAGCAATGAATAAACTTTGACTGGGTTACTTTTAACTGTAGGTGTCTCTTCTTCCCTTCATGATTTGTTTGCCAGCCGTATGTTACTGGGATATCATTCTACGTTCGCCTGCAGCTCTGTTTATTGAGGTGTACACAGACTTTTTTGTGTTCATATTTCTTTCACTCCAATTTACAATGGATTGTTCATTTAATCCCCTTCATGGATCACTGCCTTGTTGTGGCGAAGGGGCTTGCGTAACTCAGTGAAGCCATAAGCTATGCCGTGCAGGGCCACCCAAGACGGACAGGTCATGGCAGAGAGTTCTGACAAAATGTGGTCTACTGGAGAAGGAAATGGCAACCCACTCCAGTATTCTTGCCAAGAAAACCCTATGGAACGTATCACAAGGCTAAAAGATATGACGCCGGAAGATGAGCCCCTCAGGTTGGAAGGTGTCCAATATGCTACTGGGGAAGAGCAGAGGGTATTTCCAAGTAGCGCCAGAAAGAGTGAAGCGGCTGGGCCAAACCCGAAAGGACACTCAGCTGTGGATGTGTCTGGTGGTGAAAAGAAAATCCGATGCTGTAAAGAACAATATTGTTTAGGAACCTGGAATGTCAGATCAATGAATCAAGGTAAGCTGGAGGTGGTCAAACATGAGATGGCAAGATTGAACATCGACATCTTGGGAATCAGCGAACTAAAATGGACAGGCATGGGCGAATTTAATTCAGGTGACCATCATATCTACTATTGTGGGCAAGAATCCCTTAGAAGAAATGGAGTAGCACTCATAGTCAACAAAAGGGTGGGAAAAGCAGTATTGGGGTACAATTTAATAAAGTTCATTTAATTGAACTTGACTTTTTAAATATTAAAAATAAACCTTTATAGTATATTGTTATATTTATTTTTTATTTTATTTATTATTAAATTTATTAATTGCCCATCTGGCTGGTCACCCAGCCACTCTGGGCGATGTACAACATACAATAAAAACAGTTTAAAACAATAAAATTCTACAAAAAAAAACATTTCCTAAAATACCCTAACCCACCCCAAATGCCTGCCTGAACAACCATGTTTTTAATGCACGACGGAAGCTCATTAAAGAGGGGGCATGATGGAGTTCCCTAGGGAGGGAGTTCAACAGAGTGGGGGCCACCACAGAAAAGGCCCTCTCCCTCGTCCCCACCAGTCTAGCTGTCCTGGCTGATGGGACAGAGAGAAGGCGATCCGAGGCTGATCTTGTTAAGCGGCCTGTCTGGTGCTGCTGGAGGCACTCCTTAAGATAGGCTGGGCCGGAACCATATAGGGTTTTAAAGATCAAAACCAACACCTTGAATTTGGCCCGGAAAACAACTGGTAACCAGTGCAACTCCTTCAGCACTGGAGTGATGTGATCTCGCCGGCGGCTGCCTTTAATCAGGCGAGCCGCCGCATTCTGTACCAGCTGCAGTTTCCGTACCATCTTCAAGGGTAACCCCACGTAGAGCGCATTACAGTAGTCTAAATGAGAGGAGACCAGGGCATGTACTACTGAAGGGACCAGATGGTCGGGAAGGAAGGGGCGCAGCCGCCGTATCAGATGGAGTTGATACAGCGCTGTCCGGCTCACAGCTGACACCTGAGCCTCCATGGACAGCTGGGAGTCCAAAATGACCCCCAGGCTGTGGACCTGGTCTTTCAAGGGTAGCCGTACCCCATTCAACACCAGGTCAACATCCCCCAGCCTCCTCTTGTCTCCCACCAAAAGTACCTCGGTCTTGTCAGGGTTCAGCTTCAGCTTATTCCTCCCCATCCAGCCACTCACCGTCTCCAGACATTTGGACAGGGATTCTATGGCCAACCTTGGTGAAGATTTGAATGAGAGGTAGAGCTGCATGTCATCCGCATATTGATGACACTGCACCCCAAACCTCCTGATGATAGCCCCCAGCGGCTTCACATAGATGTTAAATAGCATCGGGGAGAGGATGGAACCCTGTGGCACCCCACAAGTAAGTGGCCACAGGTCCGAAACCTCCTCTCCCAGTGCTACCCCCTGGTACCTGCTGGAGAGGAAGGACCGGAACCACCGCAATATGGTGTCCCCAATGCCCAGCCCCTCCAGGCGGTCCAGGATGATACCGTGGTTAACGGTATCAAAAGCCGCTGAGAGGTCGAGGAGAACAAGGAAGGAGCATTCACCCCTATCCAGAGCCCTCCTCATATCATCTACCAAGGCGACCAAGGCCATTTCTGTCCCATGCCCAGGCCTGAAGACCGACTGAAATGGGTCTAGATAATCAGTTTCTTCCAAGTGTGCCTTCAATTGCACCGCCACCACTCGCTCAATCACCTTGCCCAAAACTGGCAGATTTGAGACTGGGCGAAAGTTGTTCAGAACTTGAGGATCCAAGGAGGGTTTCTTTAAGAGCAGTCTTATCACTGCCTCCTTGAGGGCTGATGGCATCACTCCCTCCTCAAGGGAGGCGTTCACCACCGCCTTGATCCCCTCACCCAGTCTCTCTCTGCAGCCCATAATGAGCCAAGATGGGCAAGGAGCAAGTAAGCAGGTGGTCGGCTGTACAGATGAAAGCACCTTGTCCACTTCAGCAGGAGGAAGAAGCTGGAACCGATCCCACAAATCCGGGTTGCCACAGGCCGCCTCTTGCTCACTAACTGTATCCACAGTGTGCAGAGTAACACACCTAATCTGATCAATTTTATCTGCAGAGTGCCTTGCCAAGTCCTCACAGGAGGCTTTAGAATGCTCCAGTGGTTCCGGAGCCACAGGACCGACCAGGCTCCGGACCACTTGGAACAGCCTCCTGGGACAGCACTCTGCAGACGCGATGGAGGCAGCATAAGTAAAAATAGAAATACTTTATAGAAAGTAGCCTAATTATTATTATTTTTTAACGAAGCTTTATACATAAACTCCCGACTTTGAATTATAGTGAAAGCTGTGGTCATCCATGGAATCTGCATGTCAAGACTTTTCCAGTGAAGTGCATTTCAAGAGAATCAATCAACAGGAAAGGAGTCAAAAAGGGATAACCAACTTACTCCCAACTTGGAAATAGATACACACACACACACACACACACACACACTTTTCTAGTTATCAAAGCAGCCCTCTTCTGAGCTGGTGTCAGTACATGGTGTCCATGAGCATTTGCCAGGTTCCTTATGCCTGGTCATGGTCCACTGCTGATGCCCACCCTGAGCCCCCCTCAATTTCCCCCCATCCTGTGGTGGCCTCCACAGTATCTGAGTGGAGGGAGTAACCATGATGAAAGGAAATGAAACAGGCAAAGGTGAAAGCACAGATAAGCAGACAGAGGTCAAAACACAGTTGGGCAGTCAGATACCACACACAGTCCATAAGCAGAGCCAAGAAAAAAGCAAAGGCTCAGTAAGGCTGAGCATCAATCACAAGACAAGGTCCAGGAGGCAACAGAGAAAACACAGAGCCTGAGAGCACCATTGTTTCAGCTGCGGTACATTAGAGGCCTCTGGTCAGAGCCCTACTGATGAGGAGTCACTTTCTCCTGAGGAGGCTTTCCTTGAAGTTGAGTACTTCTTCTTACATGAGCCCTGCTGGTTAGCCTCTTACAGCAATGATGCTCTCTAAGACTGGGGGTCACTCAGCATTTCTTTCTAAAGCAGAGCTCCCCTCTTGCTGTGGGGATGGAACAATGGTCTTCTCCCCAGAGGGCCCAAGCTCCCCCAAGTCTCCTGATATAGATGCCGCAAATGCATGGCTCCATCTCTGAGACTTCTAGGTCCGAGGAGGAGGAGGAGTCCAGCAGGGGCATGACATCCCCTGACTTGACCACCTCTGATCTAGCCACCTTTACATTTCCCACCATGTCTCCATGGTACCATTTCTCTGGGGCACTGGGGGAGATTAAAAGGGTGTCTAGAGCCAGCCAGGTAGCAGTGCTTGGAGTGCTGCCACCACAGCCAGGTACGGCCCCGGGGGCCCTGACAGAGCAGGGGCCCTCTGGAGGACACTCGGCCCCCTCAGACTTGGAGCAAGCCACGGCCTGTCCTCGTGGATCTTCTTGGGATGCCAACACAACCACCACTAAATCACAGCACCCATCTGGGGACATAGAGAGGTGACATGGTGGATTTGGAGGGAGTTCCCTTGTAAAAGCCACGGATCCATGTTTCTCTGCCATGGCAGTGATGGAAATGCTGGATGCATGATGTTTAGGGCTTAGTCCATGGAGTCACGTGTGATCTGGGAAGGATTTGATGGTGGTTTGCAGGGATGGAACTCTGGAGGATCTTAGTACCTCAGCAGACTCACAGACTTCATTTTTGAAAGCTGGTATATATAAATGAATGAATGAATGAATGAATAATACATATATACATACACAATTAAAATAAAAGAGAAGCAGAAGGCATAGAGAGAACCAAAGCAGCTATGAGGGAGAGAGGAAGAGGGTGAAGACGGTGGTTTCAGAGCCCTGGTCTCACCTCCATCCACAGAAACAGAGAAATCCTATGGCACTCTAAACACTGTCTCTTACTGCTTTTACATAGGTCTGTGCAGTGCAAAGCAAATGGACAATTGACCTTGGCCAGGCATTTACTATAGAAGCAATATCATAAGAGACAAGGCCAAGGTACTCATTTGGGATGAATGTCCACAAAACACAGACAGGTTGAGTACTGCAATTATGAAACTTTCTTCTACTGAATCACAGTGTCAAGCCAACTTGTACCAAAATTGCCTGTGGAGGCAGGCAACAGCTCCCAGTGGAGTGGAGTGGAGTGGGGAGGGTTCTCTTTCCTGACAGCCACTACTGTTTATTGTAGCATCTGCATAGGAGAGCCTTTCAAGAGGTGAGCAAGGGCACAATCCTATAGAATTAGACGGGCGCCTTTGACCTCCCCTGAAGCCAGAGGCAAACCCCGATCCAATGCAGGGCAGAAGCAGCACAGCGGAGAGCATCCCTTCCATGCTGCACTTTGCCTTAGATCCACGTTTACACACATCTAAATGCAGCTTCGGGGAGGGGGCAGGAACGCGGCTGGAGATCACATCAGAAGATGTCTAAAACAGCTTCTGTGCACTCCTCTCAACCCTGCCCCGAGGAACGTCCTGTTTTTGCCCCTCTAGGAGTGGAGCAGATCATCGATTCATAGAATCATAGAATAGTAGGTTTGGAAGGGGCCAAAAGACCATCGAGTCCAATGCGGTAACAAATATCTCCATTTTCTCATTGACCAGGTGTTGTTGTTTATTCAGTCAGTTGCTTCCAACTCTTCGTAACTTCATGGACCAGCCCACACCAGAGCTTCCTATCAGCTGTTGCCACCCCCAGCTGCCCCAAGGTCGAGTCCGTCACCTCCAGAATATCATCCAACCATCTTGCCCTTGGTCGGCCCCTCTTCTTTTTGCCTTCCACATTCCCTAGCATCAGCATCTTCTCCAGGGTGTCCTGTCTTCTCATGATGTGGCCAAAGTACTTCAGTTTTGCCTTTCATATCATTCCCTCAAGTGAGCAGTCTGGCTTTATTTCCGGGAGGATGGACTGGTTTGATCTTCTTGCAGTCCAAGGCACTCTCAGAATTTTCCTCCAGCACCACAGCTCAAAAGCATCTATCTTCCTTCGCTCAGCCTTCCTTATGGTCCAGCTCTCGCAGCCATAGGTTACTATGGGGAATACCATTGCTTTAACTATGCGGACCTTTGTTGTCAGTGTGATGTTTCTGCTCTTCACTATTTTATCAAGATTTGTCATTGCTCTCCTCCCAAGAAGTAAATGTCTTGTGATTTCCTGTCTGCAGTCAGCATCTGCAGTAATCTTTGTGCCTAGAAAGACAAAGTCTGTCACTGCCTCCATGTTTTCTCCCTCTGTTTGCCAGTTATCAGTCAAGGTCAAGCTGGTTGCCATAATCTTTTTTTTTTTTTTTTTGAGATTTAACTGCAACCCAGCTTTTGCACTTTCTTCTTTCACCTTCATCATAAGGTTCCTCAGCTCCTCCTCACTTTCAGCCATCAAAATGGTATCATCTGCATATCTGACATAGTTAATATTTCTTCCAGCAATTTTAACTCCTGCCTTGGCTTCATCAAGCCCAGCACATTGCATGATGTGTTCTGTGTACAGGTTGAATAGGTAGGGTGACAGTATCCAACCCTGCCATACTCCTTTCCCAAATTTAAACCAGTCCATTGTTCCATGGTCTGTTCTTACTGTTGCTACTTGGTCGTTATACAGATTCCTCAGGAGGCAGACAAGATTACTTGGTATCCCCATCCCACCAAGAACGTGCCACAATTTGTTATGATCCACACAGTCAAAGGCTTTAGAATAGTCAATGAAACAGAAATAGATGTTTTTTCTGAAACTCCCTGGTTTTCTACATTATCTGGCAGATATTGGCAATTTGGTCTCTAGTTCCTCTGCCTTTTTGAAACCCAGCTTGTACATCGGGGAGTTCTTGCTCCATGAATTGCTGGAGTCTACCTTGCAAGATCTTGAGCATTACCTTACTGGCATGTGAAATAAGTGCCACTGTTCGAAAGTTTGAACATTCTTTGGTGCTTCCCTTTTTTGGTATGGGGATATAAGCTGAATTGTTCCAATCTGTTGGCCATTCTTGTGTTTTCTAAATTTGCTGGCATATGGCATGCATCACCTTGACAGCATGGATACTTAATTACTTTGCAACATGGGTATGTTCACTGCCACCTATGAATGGCCAAAGCATTATGTGATCATCACCTCTTCTGAGAGCTAAATTGCGTGAAAAACAATTTAGGGGAACAAATGAACGCAACTGAGACCATCAGTTCCCTTGGCACAAGTGACAAGAGGCAGGGGTGGGGGTGGAGAGTACAGTTTCAGGCCACCGAGCTCAGAGGAGCATGGTTGCCAGAACCTCAAAATTCCTACGACCACCTACACAATATCTGGTGGCCACAGCATGGCTGTTTAAGAAGATCGCCCGATGTGTCATTGAACATGGTGGCAGCTGGCACAGAACAGGGCCTAGTGCTTGTTTCACTCAGTTTCCATTCAATCCCTGCCAAAAGAAGCAGGGATTGCCAGAACAGGGGTATGAGACCTCCTGAGCCTGTGGATTCTTGTCGAGTGTCTGACCATGCTGACCTCTGATGCTGACCCTGATTGTCCTCTTTCTCCAGCCTCATTTCTCCCCAGGCAACTCCTGACCACTCCAATATCTAAGGCCAGAACTGATGATGGTCCTCCTCTGGCCTCTCTTTTTGATGCCCAGTCCCCCATTCCAAAGCACCACAAATCCCAGGAGTCACCTGCAATGGACACTGCAGAGGACAAGCATGCCCAGTAGCACAGGCACTGAAGAGTGGGAGCTGGGCCAATCCATGCTCAGCTCCCATTTCTATGCTCCT
Source organism: Heloderma suspectum (assembly GCF_057233095.1). Classification (NCBI taxonomy): domain Eukaryota; kingdom Metazoa; phylum Chordata; class Lepidosauria; order Squamata; family Helodermatidae; genus Heloderma; species Heloderma suspectum. The sequence continues at coordinate 384,794,286 of NC_139459.1, read as the reverse complement.
GACCTCCTGTCCCCACCCATTTCACACCTGTGGGATTTCGTAGATGCTCGACATGGAGGAAATGTGGAGGGAGAGGTCAGTTTTAGCCCCTTCAAGGACAGCTAGCAGGTGATTCTTCCTCCCGCAGCTGTAATGTGGAATGTTGCTTTCACTCCCAGCAAGGAGCTGCAGCATGATGGCGTAGGAGGTGGCTCTTCCCTCGAAGAAGGACTTGTAGAGGTTGTAGCCCAGGGTGACATTGGGTAAGAGCCTGGGGTTCCGGTTGATCTCCTGAATGGCAAACAAGAACAGGATATGCCAGTACCTTGTGGTTTGCAAACTGCAAAACAATAAACAAAAATTAAATGCAATGCCTCATGCTGTCATTCTCCATTGAATGAAAGCAAATCTCAGTTTCTTTCTTTCATACCCCTAAATCTTTGTTCATGCAGTTTTAATCTCAGAAGACCCAATCATCACATCATGCGTTGGAATTTCGTAGGGGGCAGAAAACATTCACATGTTTCAAGGAAATTAAGTATCCCTACACCTGATCAACAGAAAGATGGAGATGTTCATACCACTGAGAATGGCTGCAGGTTTGCTCACCTTCCTCCTCAGCATTCAGACTCAACAAGTGACAGGTGCTCCTATTGACTTGCATCCCCGGTAGAAAGGTTGTTGTTCTTCTTGTGAAATCACATTTGACCATCCCCAATACACGAGGAAGAAGAAATCATCCATGTTTTCATCTTTAAAATAAAACATTGTTTTTTTAAACAAACTCTGGTCCAAAAAAGGTGGCTGATATGAACTCTCAAAGGCTCTTCTCATTATTTACCTAGTGGTTATAATGTTTACAGTATTTCAAGGGCTAAGCGTTCAGTAATGTGGCCTCAAAGGAAACTGGTTTTCCACTGATTTTTACTTAGCACAAATAACATCAAAGTGGAAACTGAAAATGAAACACGCTGTAAAGCTAATACAAGGACGATCACTTTTGTAGTTAGAATCAAAGAATCATAGAACAGTAGGGTTGGAAGGAAGCCTATAAGATAGTTAAGTCCAATCCCCTGCTCAGTGCAGGAATCCCATTCAGAGCATCCCTGACTGGTGGCTGTCCAGCCTCATCTTCAATGCAACCAGTGTGGGAGAGCCCACCATCACCCTAGGTCATTGGTTCCATTGTCGTATTACTCTAACAGTTATGAAGTTTTTCCTAATCTTCAGCTGGAATCTCACCAAACAGGTGGCTAATTAAATTAGGGATGGACAAAAGTCACTTACCTGATCCTGAGGCTTGCTTCGCGTTGAGGGGGAGGCGCTCCGTCCCTCCCCCCGAAATTCTGGCAGGGGGGGAGGCGCCCCATCCCTCCCTGCTGAAATTCTGGCCAGGGGGGAGGCACCCCGTCCCTCCCCGCCAAAATTCTGGCCGGGGGGGAGGCACCCCGTCCCTCCCCGCCAAAATTCTGGCCTGGGGGGAGGCGCCCCATCCCTCCGGCCACGAATCCTCTAGTCCTGCCGGGATGCAAAGGGCGGCGGCCATAGCCGCTGCCGTTTGCATCCCTGCAGTCAGCCGTGATAGGCTACGTAAATGTTTATGTAGCCTTTCATGGCTGACTTAAAAAAAAAAAAAAAGTGCGTACGCAAATGGCGGCGCCCATGGGCATCGCCATTTGCGTTCCTTATTTTGGCACGGGTAGTCTACGTAAACATTTATGTAGACTACGGCGAAAATAAGGGCAATGCTATTTGCATTGCCATTATTTTTGCTGTAGTCTCCGTAAATGTTTACGTAGACTACATGTGCCAAAATAAGGAACGCAAATGGCGGCGCCCATGGGCGCCGCCATTTGCGTACACACTTTTTTTTTTTTAAGTCAGCCGTGATAGGCTACGTAAACATTTATGTAGCCTATCATGGTGTTTTTTTGAAAATCTAGCCATGATAGGCTATGTAAATCTTTATGTAGCCTATCACTTTTTTTTCTTTTCTTTTTTTTTTTTACTTGGAAATGGCGGCAGCAGCAGCTGGTCAGAAGACCAGTCGCTGCCGCCGAACCGCCGCCAAACCGCCACCGGAGCCACTGCCTCCAGGGACATTCGACCAAGGTAAGTCCCGTACCGGGGGGGGGGGGCAGGGGGGGCAGACCGTTTCTCCACCAATTTCGGGGGGCCGAATGCGCTGGGATTCGGCCTCCCCAAGATTCATGGAGAAGTTCTCTGACATCCCTACTAATTATTTTCCAGTTGCCACGTGTAAAAGAGCTCAGCTGATTATTCATTGTCCTATGTAAAGTTTAAAAAACTGTATCCCTGTGTCCTGATATTATGTCTTATGTTTTATTTTGTTTTGAATTGGTCTAAAGCCCATAATACACACACACACACACACACACACAGATAGATGATAGATAAATCAGTTGATCATTCCATTGATCTATCTGGCTTATTCAGAAGTAAATCCCACTGAGTGCAGTAGGATTCAGTCTCAAGCACTGTAGTGGATGAGGAAGAAAGGTGCTCAGCCTTCACACAGGACCACAACTATGGCTCTGTAATTCCTCTGGAGAAGGAACCTGCGGGTGGGCATTTGCATTTGGAACACTCCCAAGAAAGAACCACCCCAGATCCAGCCTGCATCTTACTTATCACAGCATTCAAAGGCAAAGAGGGTGTTTGTTCTTTTGGTTGAAACTACGCAAGGGAACCCATTTATCCAGTCACGTGTGCTTGTACTGAACGAAATGGTGCCTTTATTTTAATGGAGCTCCTAATCCTTCTTCAAAAAGCAAAGGGGCAAAAGTCGGGAGAGTGATTTACCAGATGTAACAGAACAGCAGGACAGTCTCAGTGAATGGGGACTACTGGAGTGTGGAAGGATTAAATCACCCTCACTTACGTGACAATCCTGGCTAAGGGGACTCAGAGAAAATGTATGGTTCTTGACAGTTAACAAACTGGGAAGAGAGGACTCCACTAATGAGATAATCTCCTTGCCGGTAATAATGTGATCCTAACACTTGCTCTTTCTTCTCAGATCTCGGGCATTTTGTCTTCTGCACTTGACAGGCTGCATAAGGTAGCAGGAGCAATGATATCATTCTGGGTCTGCGTGCCTCGTACTATCCCTGTTTGTCACTGTTCCTTCCACATCCACAGCCAGCTAATCAGAAGATGTGAGAAAGGTCTTGCAAGATCGGGGCTGCAGTGTCTTTACAAAGACATCAAAATCTGAGGCGAAGACAGCAGGGCGGCGGGGGTGTACTCAAGTACAGCACAGGCATGGCCATCTCAGCCTGTCCGAAACCTGAGCCCAGGCTCTCGGGAGCACCGGAGATATTTTATGCACCAAGCTTCACAGGCACGGTGCAAGAGGTTTCCTGGCACTGCCTTTGATTCTGATGTTTACTTGATTGGTCTCCAAGGCAAACAGAAAGCAAAATATCTCTTAAGTAGGGATGGCGGAGAATTTCTCCCCGAAACTTCGGGGGGCCGAGCGCCAACGCGTTCGGCCCCCCGAACAAGTTTCGGAGAGAAATCCTCCACACACACCCGCCCCCCGCACACCCCCCTGGGACAGGACTTACCTTTTGTGAATGTCCCTCCCGGTGGCTGGTCCGGCCGGCGGTTCGGTGGGTGTTCGAGCGAGGCGGGAGTGGCAGCCAGTCTTTCGACCGGCTGCCGCCGCCGCCATTGTAATGAAAGAAAAAAAAAACAACGCCCCCTGATAGGCTACGTGACGATTCACGTAGCCTATCACGGCTAGATTTGCAAAGTCAGCCGTGATAGGCTACGTCAATCGTCACGTAGCCTATCACGGGTGACTTAAAAAAAAAAAAAAAGAGTGTACGGATAATGGCGGCCCCCATAGGGAGCCGCTATTCCCGTTCCTTATTTGGTCGCTGTAGTCTACGTAAAAGTTTACATAGACTACGGCGAAAATAAGGGCAGCGCTATTTGCGTTGCCCTTATTTTCGCCGTAGTCTATGTAAACATTGACGTAGACTACAGCCACAAAATAAGGAACGCGAATGGCGGCTCCCTACGGGGGCCGCCATTCGCGTACGCGCTTTTTTTTTAAAAAGTCAATGGAACAGCTGCCCATTCTGCATCACGTCTGCACCAACTTCTTCAGGTTCAGTTCGAGGTAGAAGTATCCCACTCTGCTCTTGAGTCAGATCTTTATGATTTTGGACTCTAAAGCAATCTTTGCAGAAATCCCTCTGAGCTTTGGCAAAAAATAAGAATAAATCATAATGATTCCAATCATAGTGCCCATCACACCCGCAACATCCTAAACCCTGTGTTGCTCCAAGTGCAGCTGCACGGATGGAGGAAAACATGTTTGCAAAAACTCACTGATGCCCCTCCAGATGCTGGTTGGGACTCAGCAAACAGAAAATTGACCTTGGCCAGACATTTATCATAGAAGTAATCTCCTACAACACATGGCCAAGATACGCCTTTAGGATGACTGTCCACACAACACAGACTGGTTGAGTACTGTACACTATGAAACTTTCTTCCACTGGATCACATTGTTGAGCTAACTTGTACCAAAATTGTCTGTGGAGATAGGCAACAGCTCCCAGGGGAGGCTGGTGGCTCCCGTTCTGGTGGGCCTGTGAATGCATGCTGGTTCAACACGTTGGATTCATCCTTCAGAGTTCTGGCTCATTCTGTCTGAAACCAAAAATGGGTGCACGGATCCACTGAAGTCACAGCTGCCAGCCTCCCCGGGCAGCTGCCCAAAATCTCAGGCTGAGAATTTCAGCATCCAAAGTTTAAATGGCCCAGTACCAAAAACTGAGCATAGGACTATCCCATATCAAATATCTTTCTGTTCGGGAGACTGTCTTCTTTGAGATAAACAATTCCCTCCAATCAGAAACTTCATTTCTGTGCAGTAAATGTGTGATGACCATAGATGACAACAACAAGAAAGGAAATGGAAGAACCAAATAAAAATCCTGCATTCTCTTGGAGTAAGTCTTAATGACAAAAAGTGCATGAAAACTTTGAAGGAAGTAAATCAAATGCAATACACTAATCCCGTAAATGGACAAAAAAAAATCCATTTGATGTGTTGTGTTCAGGGCTAACATGTGCACTCAAGCTGGAATATCCTGGTACACTGCCGCTGTTAAGGGCCATGCCTTGAACAGATGTATTAGTTAGACAATATGGGTATGCTATAGTTCCAGCCTCACCAGTACCTCAAATGCAGATGGCAATCACTGGCAAAGTGATAGCCCCAAGGCTCAGCCTTGCCTGTCTCCTGTAACAGAAACACAGGAATTGTTTAACTGAAGCTATAAGCACATCAAAAGGCTCTGTTAACTATGTTCTCACCAAACAAGTATCTCTTCCAAACTTACACCAAATATTCTTCCAAAACTCTACTTCTATGGATCAGATGCCCTAGTTTGTTTTGAACATGATATGCTCCTTCGTATTCAGATCAGGTCTCAGTAGAATAATGTAGCACTTGGGAAGAAAGATGCAGCCCAACAACCCAGCACTGGAGGCCAAAATTGAGAAGACCTGCACGGCCACCATGTATTTGCCCTTGGTGCTCAGGTAGGAGGGTACAAAGGACAGCCAAACACTGCAGAAGACCAGCATGCTGAAGGTGATCAGCTTGGCTTCATTGAAGGCCCCAGGAAGCTTCCTGGCTAGGAAGGCCACCGTGAAACAGATGGCAGCCAAGAAGCCCATGTAGGCAAGGGCAGTATAAAAGAAGACAACAGATCCTTCATTGCATTGCAGGATGATCTGTCCAGGCTGGGAGTGCATGTCAGAGTCAGGGAATGGTGCAGAGTTACCCAGCCAGATGGTGCAGATGACAACTTGGATGCAAGAACAAGAACTGACAATGGAGTTTGCAAGACTCTTCCCCAGCCATCTCTTCACTGTGTTCCCTGGTTTTGTGGCCAGGAAAGCCAACACCACAGTGATGGTTTTGGCCAACACTGAAGAAACGGCAACTGAGAAGATGATGCTGAAGGCCGTTTGTCGGAGAAGGCAAGTCACTTTCCTTGGCCTCCCTATGAACAAGGAGGAGGACAAGAAGGAAAGCATGATGAAGATGAGGAGAATGTAGGAGAGGTCCCTGTTATTGGCCTTGATTATTGGAGTTTCTTGGTATGTAATGAAGATTCCTAATACAAAGCCCGTGGATAAGGACAAGAATAGAGCAAAGGAAATCAGGACAATCCCCAAAGGTTCTTCATAGGTGAGGAAGGTTATCTCCTTGGGGACACATTGATCTCGGTCCTTGTTTGGATGCTGATCTTCTGGACACCTGATGCAATGGTCGGCATCTGAGAAGACGGAGAGTGACTTCAGCAGGAATTAGGGATGTATGAAAGTCACTTACCTTTTAATGAAATGTGATTCAAGGTGGAGGGGAGGCACTCCGTCCCTCCCCCCAAAATTCTGGCCGGGGGGGGAGGCGCTCCGTCCCTTCCCCCCCGAATCCTGGCTGGTGGGGTCCGCAAATGGCAGCAGCCGTAGCCGCCGCCATTTGCGTCTCTGCAGTTAGCCATTGTAGGCTACGTAAATATTTACGTAACCTATCACGGCTGAGTAAAAAAAAAACAAAAAAAACCCAGGCGTACGCAAATGGCGGCGTCCATGTGGGCCGCCAGTTGCGTTCCTTAGTTTGGCATGTCTAGTCTACGTAAACATTTACGTAGACTACAGCGAAAATAAGGGGAACACAAATAGCGTAGACGCTACGCTATTTGCATTCCCCTTATTTTCGCCTTAGTCTACGTAAATGTTTATGTAGACTAGATGTGCCAAAATAAGGAACGCAAAAGGCAACGCCCATGGGCGCCGCCATTTGCGTACATGCATTTTTTTATTTTTTTTTTACTCAGCCGTGATAGGCTACGTAAACATTTGCGTAGCCTATCATGGTATTTTTTAAAAATCTAGCCATGATAGGCTACGTAAATCTTTACATGGCCTATCACTTTTTGTTTGTTTGTTTGTTTCACTGGAAATGGTGGCAGCGGCAGCCAGTCAGAAGACCAGCTGCTGCAGCCGCCGCCGAACTGCCGCCGCCGCCAGGAATATTCGCCCAAGCTAAGTCCCGTCCCAGGGGGCTGGCGGGGTGGCAGACCGTTTCGCCACCGATTTCAGGGGGCCGAATGCACTGGCATTCAGCCGCCCCAATATTCGTGGCGAAATTCTCTGACATCCCTAAGCAGGACTCACATCAACTGTACCTCCAGAAAAAAATGTGCAGTTGCGCAGGAGGAGAGAGAAACATTCCCTCACAGAGGACCTGTTTTGTGACCAGACCAGTCTATGGCCTCATCACTAAGCGAGGATCTTAGTAGGGATGGCAGAGAATTCTGCCACGGATCTCGGGGAGGCTGAAAGCCAGTGCATTCGGCCCCCCGAAATCTGTGGCAGAAGGGCCTGCCACCCCCCGTGGATCCCCCCAGGACGAGACTTACCTGGGGCGGATCTTCTGGGTGGCAGTGGCTGCGGAGGTGGCTTCGGCGGCGGCGGCTGCGGCGGCTGTTCTTCCAACTGGCTGCCGCCGCCACCATTTTCAGTTTGTTGGGGGTTTTTTTACACACACGTGATAGGCTACATAAGTTTTTACGTAGACTAAAATGACTGGGTTTTTTTTTAAAAAGGCCTACACAAATGGCGGCAGCTATGGCCGCCACCATTTGCGTTCCTTATTTTGGGCCGGCTTAGTCTACGTAAATAATTACAAAGGCTAAGACAGCAAAAATAAGGGGAATGCAAATAGTGTCCACTACACTATTTGTGTTCCCCTTATTTTCGCCGCCTTAGTCTACGTAAATATTTATGTAGATTAAGACATCAAAAATAAGGAACGTACGCATTTTTGCATACGCGGTTTTGTTTTGTTTTTTTCCCAGAGCCCTCCGCAGCCGGAAATCTGGCTGCTGACGGCTCTGGCCTGGCTGGGCCTGGCCTGCTGCTCCGTGGAGCTGCCGCGGAGCACAGCCGACCGGGGAGGATTCTGGGGGGAGGGACGGAACGACTCCCCCCCCCCTAAACATAATCCACGAACAGGTAAGTGATTTTCATACATCCCTAGATCTTAGTAGTAGTAGGGCTAGGAAAGCTGTCTCTGCTGGGCATCATAGAGTGGTTGTCAGTCAGAGAAGAACAGAGAAGAGTGGGCTAGATGGTTTGATGGGCTGCCTTGGAGTAAACACAGCTTCCTACCTTGTTTAAATATGGAAAAGCGAGGGTATTTATCCCAACATTGTTGAGCGTAAGGGAGTGTGTGTGAGGTTATCCTGTTTTTATCTTCATAATAATAAGGCAAGTTAAGCTACCTGGTAGCTGAGTGGCTTGTGATTTATTTATTTACTCAACTTATGCCCCTCCTTTCTAGCACAGGGTGGTGCTCACGGGACTCCTGGTTAAGGTTGAAAGCTGGAGTAGGAAACTTCCATAAAGCTTTCTTATTTTTTTATCAAATTTTACTAACTTGGTTTTTTTAAAAAAACAACAACACAGAAGACTGAATCAACATTGGGCAGGGGAGGACTCTGATCACCAGAAAGTGGGTGTTGCACCCTATTGAAATCCCTGCTTGCCTGCCATGGGATTGCAGCACGGGATCACAGAGATTCACTCCCATGGTCTTTTCTTTCCACTCACTTCATGGGATTAACGGTGGAGATTAAAAATAAACTGAAGCCAAGTAGGGGTCAGAGCTCAAAAAAGTCTTTAGCAACTGTTCCAATGATGTATGAATATTTAATGTGTTACTTAAAATGCTTTTGAGCCTGCACAACAGATCAGTTACCACAATGATGTACGTTTGGACCAGAAGAATAAAACCTTGTAGAACAGCAACTAATAACAAAAAAAAAAAGTATTCAGTCGAATGGAACAATCCTTCATTAAAATCACGCTATGTACTAGAAAGGCATCATGATGTATTTTAGGCTGAGCAGTAGTGAATGGCCCATGACCATAAGGAATTCCCGTGATGCTTTACACTAGGAGCAACAGTTGTTCATGAAGCCTTCTTTTCTTACCTACTCATGGTATGTTTTGCTCAAAGGGTTTAAAAGAATAGAAGAAAGAATTAAAATAGGGCTGTGGAGACTATTTGGTGCATTCAAAGAGTTGCCCTATTATGCAAGGGAACTTCCATTCTTCTGATCTTGCCTACCTTCCCGACTGGAGATGGTTCCTTCCGCGCATGGAGTGCAAGCATAGCAGCATGGTGGCTCTCCTTCCTGGACCTCCTTGGTGTATCCAGGGCAACAGCTCTCAGTGCATCTGGACCGAGGCACTGTCTAGCAACAAAGAGAAGGAGCGTCAAGGAAAAGAGTGCTATGAAGATTTGTGCCTATGGAAATGAGTCCTGCAATTTAGACAGGACCCAACAGGGTTTCTAGCGCTTTTGATCCTAAGTGAAATAGAGACACGAACCCAGGTCCTTGTTGTAGGGAAGAAGGATTTATGCATCACAACATGGCACGGCAGTTTTTGATCAGTTTGTTTCAAAATGTATATGTCACCTATACTATACATGTACGCAAGCAAATATAAAAACTGGAGGGGAAAAGGTAAGACAATGAAATGAACTAAAAGGCAATTCCAGAATATCAGAAATCACAAGCGACAGTAATAAAAGAACAAGCTTCAAAACATGTGCATGCAGTAAGGGTGAACGATGCGGGAGGGAGACGAGCTTTTCGTGGGAGGATAGGCACCACCACTGAAATGGCCCTCTCCTCTTCCCTGTTTTGATGTTCAGTGGCAGGGCAGAAGGCAAAGGAAGGATCGGAGGCCTCATGGCACAGCTGGAGATGGAAAGGCATTTTAAGAAGGGGGGTACCTGGTGGATTTAGAGACAGTGAGCAGGGTACATGATGGATTTATATCCCCAAATTAAGTTCAGCACCATTGGATAACTCTTGTATAGTTCTGGATGGTTCTGACTAAAACCCAGATTGGATCCACAGCCCCGCCGAAATCAGAGCCACCAGCCTCCACTGTACCAAACCACAGAATACATCGAATTAAATTAATAAAAGCACTAGATAAAAACCAACAATTAGACAAAAAAGGATCACAATATGAAAATCCATTCAAATAATAAAAAGCCTCTTGAAACAGAAAGGACTTCCTGCTTGAGAGTCATGGCAGACCAAGATCTCCAGGGATGTTGCCACACCACAAAATGCCTTCCTGCCAATTGTCACCAGCCAAATCACAGCTGGCTGTGCTAGTCAGAGGAGGCTTCATCAGATGCTGTAATACAAGATATCCAAGAGTCATGTGGAAGATGCCATTTTTTACTATGGCTGTTAACCACTTCAGTCTGAACCCTGAATCCCAAGCGTACCTGGGTGCTCCGGTCCAAAGCGGTGCAGTTCTGGAGCAGGTCAGGATCAGGCCGAAGCACTCCAATATGGGTTGGATCACTCTGAAGAGCTTTGGGGGTGCTTCAGCCCGATGTAGACAGCAACTCCACCCCGCTGTGTGAGCCCCTCAATCCTTACCTGGTCTCCAGGGGATCACCTGCAGCCATCACTCTCTTGGAGGGAGTTGCCATTTCAAATCTCACCTTGACTCTGTGTCCAAAGTTTACTGCCCCAACTGGGCATTGTGTTACTTCTTATAGTCTGCCCCTTGTCTCTGCACTTAGAATCCATATCACCTCTTTTAACTAAATCCAATTCTACCCATACTGGGGCTGTAATTCAGCAGTAGATCGCCTGATTTACATGCACAAGGTCCCAGGTTCAATCCCTGGCATCTCCTGGTAGGGCTGGAAGAACTCCTGCCTGAAACCCTGGAGAGCCGTTACCAGTCAGTGTCAACAATACTGGGTTAGATGAGCCCATATTTTTGGAGGCAGCTACCTACGTTGACCCTAGAATTCAGTATGAATTGGGAGTAATTAATAACTGATGGGATAGACATGTGGCCTAACACATGTTAAAACCCTGGCGGGGGGGCAGACAACACAGGGTGGATATTATTAGAGCTTAAGAGTTGTCACAAGCCAATAATAGGACACGAATCCTTTCCCCTACCTCTTTAAAATGGCCGGGCCATGCAATGGCTTCCCGCTTAATGGTGAGTTTCATGTCTGCAGATGCCTGTCTCTCCACACTCCCAATAGTCACTCTAGCACGAGACTCATTGGGAAACATCACCCAATTCACGATATCAAAGTCAGCTGCTAGTTCCCCAGTCTTATCCAGATGGAGTCCGCCCATGGAAGCGTTAGAAAACTGGATTTCTCGTAAGGAAGTGTGAAGCTAGAATGACAGAGAAAACGCCCTGTATTTAGAAATCATGAAAATGTAGTCAATATCTTAGGCCTCATCAGTTTGAGCTGTAATTTGGCCACAGAAGAAAAGTTGCAGAACATTTTTTTTTTACATGAGGGGAGGGAGGTGCAAATGCACATTAGTACAAAGTGCGCCTTTGCACATGACCAAAATTCTCATACAAAGTGCATCCCATCAATGAACAGATGGCAGAATTAAAGATGCCTGATCATCTGCAGAGATTTTGAAACAAAACCTGCACATTCCTATTCATAATGAAGATAAAAAGCATGTTCAGGCATGATGATAAGCCATAATGGTTAAGGAATCTCTGCTAACCTTGGTGGCTTAGTGTGTCATGTGGGGGAGAAACCACATTCTCCATTGTTAGTAAGCCACCCCGACTAACCTCCCCTCTTCAGAAGTGTTAAGGGGCCCGAGATGACTAACCGAGTCATCTCGTGGTCTCCTCAGGGATTCAACAGGCTCCAGAGGGCTTCCAGGCCATGACCATAGAGTCTGCTGGGTGAGGTGCATCCACTGTGGGCAATGCTCTAACTGCCATAGGCTTTCTCTATGGCCAAGATCCTATTTTGGATCCTGGAGTGGCCACCAGGAGCGACTGCCAGGAGCCTTTTCATGCCACAGAAAATGGGATTCTCAGGAAACACATCAAGAAAATATCCAGATAACAATGGAGAGAGGATTGTTACCAAAATGAAAATAACATTGGGGGAAAAGGTCCTATTCCCCCATGGCATGCCACAGCTCAAGAGATCAAAGAATGATCACCAAATCTTAATTTCTGAAAGCACTCTTGCAGGTATCAGAGGAACTGGAGTTCCATGCTTCCAACACCAGTGTAGAAGGCCCAGAAGTAGGGATGGCGGAGAATTCTGCCACAGATTTCAGTGAGGCCGAATGCACTGGCATTTGGCCGCCTGAAATCCGTTGCGGAATGGCCTGCCACCCCACCGTGGATTCCACCCAGGACGAGACTTACCTGGGGCGGATGTTCCAGATGGCAGCAGCTCCAGCTGCGGCTTCGGCGGTGGCAGCGGTGGCGGCGGCTGGTCTTTCGACCAGGTGCCGCAGCCGCCATTTGCAGTATGGTCTTTTTTCTTTCTTATGTAGCCTATCATGTCTGGTAAAAAACAAAAACAAAAAAAATGTCGTACACAAATGGCAGCGGCTATGTTGGCTGCCATTTGTGTTCCTTTTTTCCCCGCCATTTTTGTCTACGTAAATAATTACGGACATTATTACGGCGAAAAAAAGTGGAACGCAATTAGTGTAGTGGGCGCTATTTGCGTTCCTTTTTTTTCTCCGTTTTAGCCTACGTAAATATCTGCGAAAAGCGAAGTGACTTCTGTACATCCCTACCCAGAAGGATACAAGGGTTGATGGTAGAATCATAGAATAATAGCTTTGGATTTGGCCTATAAGACCATTGAGTCCAACCTCCTGCTCAATGCAGGAATCCAATTCAAATAATCCCTGACAGGTGCCTGTCCAGCCTCGTCTTGAATGCCTCCAGTGTGGGAGAGCCCACCACCTCCCTAGGTCATTGGCTCCATTGTCGTATTGCTCTGTCAGGAGGTTTTTCCTGATGTTCAGCTGGAATCTGGCTTCCTGTAACTTGAGCCCATGATTCTGTTTCCTGCATTCTGGGATGATTGAGAAGAGATCCTGGCCTTCCTCTCTGTGACAGCCTTTCAAGTACTTGAAGAGCGCTGTCATATCTCCCCTCAGTCTTCTCTTCGCAAGGCTGAACATGCCCAATACATTCAGCCTCTCTTATTAGGGCTTTGTTTCCTGTCCCCTGATGATCTTTGTTGCAATCCTCTGAACCCTCTCCAGTTTGTCTGCATCCTTCATAAATGGGGTACCCAGAACTGGACACAGTATTCCAGATGAGGCGTAACCAGTGCTGAGTAGAGGGGAAATTGTACTTCCCTCGGTGCTGGTCCGATCCACTTTGGATCACAGCGAGACACCTCCAAAGCAGCCCACTTTGCTTCATTCTTAGGGATTCAATCCGAAGATGTGCACAGCCTTATCCAAAACCATCGAGTCCAGACAATGTTTCAAAACAAATGGTCACACTACTGCTCCCTTAGGAGCTCCATTAGCTTTACCCCTCACATCGGGATGCAATAACCACTGCGGATGGATGGAGTCCCCTCTGTCCAAGGCATGGGGGAGCTCCAAGAGCCCTCCTCCCAGCCACTCAGCTTGCCTTGCAAGGTCAGCCAAGCAAGCTGCCCCCCCCCCACCTCCACAGGGGTTAACTGCTGGAGTCCTCAGCACACATGGGCCCAGCACGCAAGCCATTGTCTCTTCGCAAGGAGGAGATGGCTAGAGAGGATGGGATGCTGAGGCCTCATCCAGACCATGCCAGCTGTTCAGGGCTTCCTCAACAGCTGACAGGGCAAGATGAGGCCTCAGTGCTTTATATGCCCCAGCCACACTTGCCATCTCTTCCTTGCAACGAGGAGATAGTGAGAGTGGTTGGGGTGCGTGTGGTGAGAACTCGGGGCTGTTCCCTGCAGCTCATCGGCCAGCTCTGTCAGCGCCACATGGCTCGGCAAGCGGGGTCAAGGGGGCTGGGTGGGGGGAGTTTCCTGGTCTCCCGGATGAAGGTGGGTGCTTGTGACATCCCCATTTACCACAGGCCACACCCACCTGGTCATACCCCATCCTCCACAGCTCGTTTTTCTTAGGAGGACAAGTAATCAGGCACATTGCTGCAAACTCTTTGTATTTGCATCAATGAGCAGGATAACACAAATTGTTATCCCACTGGATCTTCTACAACAAAAGCATCATGTTCATTGCAAAGTCAAGAGATTGTATCCTGATGGTGCTTCACAAAACAACAACTGGTTCTTGATGGGGCGGGGGATAATTTATAAGGGATTTCTGGAGGAGAGAAGCTATTTGAGCATGTAACGGTGGCAGAAAACAGGGTCTACTGGCTGCTTGCACTGCCACTCAGGAAGAACAATTATCTGCTCTAACCTAGGTTTGGTTATCTTCATGAGTCTTTATGGAGGTGTTGCCAAAGGAAAGGGGAATACCTGCCAGTGCTGCAGCCCTTGACATTCCCGCCTTTCTCCTTCACCCACCATCAACATCCGCTTGGGTCGGGATGAATATTCAGCATGTAAGGCATGGGCCACAGCTTGGATGCTGCTATAAGTAATGTAGCTGTCCTGAGACAGGGCTCTCTCAATCTCCTCCTGGGGCAGCGTCGCCTGTTTCTTTTTCTCTCTACAACCTGTCCAAATTTTCATGGACAAAACATGCGTTGAACTGAAACACTAAAAGGTTTCATCCCAAAACTGTTCCAGAGAAGGGGAGAATGGCACATAGTAGTCATATTTTGTCATTATTTTAGTCTTCATTCTGAAGGACAAAGAACCATGGAGGAAGTGGAAGTAAGGAGGTGCAAGAGACAAGTTGAAGTCAATGTCCTGAAAAGCTGGTGTGATCCAGACTTTTGCCCCAGTTGGTTTCTTTTCGAGTATTCTTTGTATAAACATGAACACAGAAGACCCATAGTGGGAGTCCGCATAGTAAACAATTACCTTCACTTCTTTCCCCAAGAAAGACAGGTCGATCTGGAATATTTGATATAGGATATTTCGTGGCAGTCTTTTGGAGAAAGCGACACAAATCCCACTGCTGATCATCAGGGGTGTGAAGGCACCCAGGAACCTCTCCCCATTCTCAGTGTCTGGAGCAAAGAGTCCAATCCACGTCCATTGGAAATACAGGAGCAGCTGGACAATTCCTGGATACTGGGTTTCTTCCTTCGGGGCCATGCGGTAGACAAAAGGGAACTGACTTTTGTCATAAGAAACAGGCGTAGCAATACCGTAACTAATCTAGGGAGCAAAGTGGAGTAAGAGACTGTAATTTAGTGTCAGTTTGTTTTCTGGATGAAGGTCAAATATTTTTGGCTAAAATGGACGGAGGATTATATACTAGGGATGTACAAAAAGTACTTACCTTTCCAACCCGGGGCATCTGCGATGGGGAGGAGGCACTCCGTCCCTCCCCCTGGAATCCTCCCTGGCCCACTATGCTACGCAGTGCCTCCACAGCGACTATCACGGCAAAAGGCAGGGACGCAAATGGGGGCCGCTATGCAATTTGTGTCCCTGCCAGACCATGACAGGCTATGTAGATACTTACGTAGCCTATCACAGCTTAGCAGGGATGCATATGGCGGCCAGCATAGCAGCCGCCTTTGCGTCCTCAGCCTGGCAGTGGCTGGAAGACCCCCAGACCCACTGCTGCCACTAGGTAGGCTCCATCCCCAGGGGATTCTGCAGGGCAGCGGGGGGGGGGGGATTGCAGGATATACAGTAACTGCAATAAATGCAATGAATGAATGAATGAATGAATGAATGAATGGTATCTAACTTATTGCCTGTCACTATGAAGTGGTATATGTGGAGGGGGAGGGCAAAAACATGAATGTTAGACCTGCTCGCTGCCTTGCATGACGGAACTGAAAAGGATAGATTTAGCCCCACCCCCAACTATTCAAGAATTAAAGCAATCAAGGGGCCACCTGAGAACCAAAGAACCCCACTTTGGGTTTTGACCTGGTTACAAGACCAAATCAGCCTTGGTTGCCCTGCTGGATGATCTATATCAAGAGACGGATGGGGGCGTGCCACCCTGCTAATTCTGCTCCATCTCTCATCGGCTTTGGATACCATGGGCCATGGTTTCCTGCTGGATCGACTCTGTGGGAAGGGCAGCGGAAGAAGTGTGTTACAGCGGTTTCAGTCCTACCTAGGGGCTGATTTGAGGGAGTAATGCTGGGTGTCCTTTCCTTGACCCCTTGGCAATTGAGCTACAGCGTTCCACAGGGCACCATCTTGTCCCCAATATTGCTCAACATCTGTATGAAATTCCTGGGGGTGGTCATGGGGGGATTTGGAGCTGTACAGAGGCCCTGTGGGTGATTGGTTCCCAAGACCAGGAGATAGGCTTATTGCCTCTTCTGGGTGGGGCTGCACTGCCCTGGAAACATCAGGTTTGTAATCTGGCAGGATCCTAGATCCATTGCCCCTGCAGGCCCACGTGGCCCTTGCAGCTTGGAGTGTCTTTTGCCAACTTCGGCTGGTTCGCCAGCTATGTCCTCTCCTGGATGGGATAGCTTGTTCACCATGGTACCTGTAATCCAGTAACCTGAAGACTGGATTACTGCAATGCACTCTATGCGGGGCTGCCCTCAAGGCTGCTCCGAAAGCTGGCAATAGTTCAGAATTCAGGAGCTCAGCTATTGTTGGGAGCTGACCCGCTTCAGCATGCTACCCCTTTGCTGAGGGAACTGCACTACCTGCCTATTTGATGCCAGGTCAGATTTAAGTGTTTTTTTCACTAGTGTCCCCAGAACTAAACAACTTGGGACCAGAATACCTGCAAGAGCACCTTCTCCCTTTCCAACCTGCTTGATGACTCAGCTCATCGGGGGGCATGTCCTGGTGGTTCCCCATGGACTAATGGCCCAATTGGAGTCCACCCAGAGAAGAGCCTTCAGTGTTGTGGTTCCCTTTGTCTGGAACTCCTGCCTCTGAAGGTCAGGCAGGCATGAATTTTTTAACATGGAGATTTATTGTTTTATCTTATCTTGCATCTTTTGTTGTTCACCACTCCAGAATCTGTCTAGATGTAGAGTGACATATAAATGTAAATAAATGAATACAGAAATAACTAAATGCCCTACAGGGCTGTGCCTTCAACAGAGAGATGGGGGACAGCATTCCTTCTGGGGCAGAATCATGACAGTGGTCATGTGGGGGCTGCAATAACTGCTGTGGAGGCTTCTCGTTCCTGTCAGCCACTACTGTTTCCTGAAACATCTGCATAGGAGATCCTTTGAGACATGATTCAAGGTGCAATCCTACAGAGGTAGACGGGCACTCAGACCTCCGCTGAAGTCAGAGAAAACCTCCTATCCAATGCAGGGCAGAACCAGTGAAAAGAAGGGGATTCCCTCCATGCTGCACTTTGCCTTAAATGGACGTTTTCATGCGTCTATGTGTGGCATTGGGAAGGGGCAGGAACCAGGCTGGGGATCCCATGGAAAGCTGTCTAGTACAGCTTCTGTGGTCTCCTGCCATCTCTGCTCCCAGGGATGCCTGGCCTCCCATCCCAGAGCTCCACCACTGCCATGACTCACCTCCAACACACACTCCAGAGAGCCATTATGCCCAGGAGGCACAGGGACTGAAGAGCGAGAGCTGAGCCCAAGCGATGCTCATCTCCGCTTTCTATGCACCTTGCCTACTGTCCACTCCCCATTCTCACCTGTGGGATTTTGTAGATGCTCGACATGGTGGAAACGTGGAGGGAGAGGTCCGATTCAGCCCCTTCAAGGACAGCTAGCAGGTGATTCTTCCTCCCACAGCTGTAATGTGGAATGTTGCTTTCGCCCCCAGCAAGGAGTTGCAGCATGGCGTAGGAGGTGGCTCTTCCGTCAAAGAAGGACTTGTAGATGTTGTAGCCGAGGGTGATGTTGGGTAAGAGCCTGGGGTTCTGGTTGATCTCCTGAATGGCAAACATGAAGGACAGGATATGCCACTGCCTTGTAGTTTGCAAACTGCAAAAGAAGAAGAAGAAAGAATCAAGAATTAAATGCAATACCTTGTGCTGTCATTCTCCACTGAATGAAAACAAACCTTTCCTTCCTTCATATCCCTCTATTGTTTTTCTTGCAATTTCAATCTCAGAAGAGCCGATCATCACATAGTGCTTTGAACATTTATAGGGGGCAGAAAACATACCTATGTTGCAAGGTAAGGCTAAAACAGCGAATAAAAAAGGAACGCAAATAGCACCCACTACGCTATTTGCGTTCCCATTTTTTTCACCATAATAGTCTACCTAAATATTAAAATAGACTAAAACGGCAAAAAATAAGGAATGCAAATGGCGGCCGCCGTAGCTGATGCCATTTGCGTATGATTTTTTTTTTTTTTTTTACCGAGACGTAATAGGCTACGTAAGTCTTTACTGTCATGGATCCCTGGCTGGATGCAATTGGCGGCTGCTATGGCGGCCGCCATTTGCATCCGCATGAGCCAGTCCACGGCTGGAAATCCAGCTGTGGCTGGCCTTAGCTTGGCCAGCTGCTCTGCAGAGCCACTGCGGAGCAGAGCTGGTCATCGAGGATTCCAGGGGGAGGGGCAGATCGCCTCCCCCCCGCCACGAACAGAATAGCGAAAAGGTAAGTGACTTTCGTACATCCCTAATATAGAGATAGATCATCTCTCTCTCTCTCTCTCCCTCTCTCTCTCTCTCTCTCTCACACACACACACACACACACACGTGTCTTTTGTTAATGCTTATCAGTAAAAACTATCATTCCATCATGTAGAGTCATAATAGGGGTGGGGTATCATTCAGAATGGTTTCACCAATGTTATTGAAATTTACAGGTGCCAGAAGAAGTGCTGTGTTTCCATGCCATGAAATTTCCAGGACTATTGGTGAACTATTGGGAGACAAAAAGCAGTTGTTGTTGTTGTTAAGTCATTAAGTCGTGTCTGACTCTTCATGATCCCATGGACCATAGCACGCCAGGCCTTCTTGTCCTCCGCTCCCTCCCGGAGTATAGCAGAGATGACAGTATCCAAGCTGAGCTATTTAAAATCCTAAAAGATGATGCTGTTAAAGTGCTGCACTCAATATGCCAACACATTTGGACACTCAGCAGTGGCCACAAGACTGGAAAAGGTCAGTTTACATTCCAATTCCAAAGAAGGGCAACGCCACAGAGTGTTCAAACTACCGTACAATTGCACTCATTTCACATGCCAGCAAGGTGATGCTCAAAATCCTACAAGCTAGGCTTCAGCAGTATGCGAACTGAGAACTACCGGAAGTACAAGCTGGGTTTCGAAGAGGCAGAGGAACTAGAGATCAAATTGCCAACATTCGCTGGATCATGGAGAAAGCAAGAGAATTCCAGAAAAACATCTATTTCTGCTTCATTGACTATGCTAAAGCCTTTGATTGTGTGGATCACAACAAACTGTGGCACATTCTTAAAGAGATGGGAGTACCAGACCACCTTACCTGTCTCCTGAGAAACCTGTACGAGGGTCAAGAAGCAACAATAAGAACCAGACATGGAACAACCGACTGGTTCAAAATTGGGAAAGGTGTACGACAAGGCTTCACATTGTCGCCCTGCTTATTTAACTTATATGCAGAGTACATCATGAGAAACACCGAGTTGGATGAATCACAGGTCAGAATTAACATCTGTTAACATCAAAGATTAACATCAAAGTGGAAACTGAAAACAAAACACACTTTACCGCTTCTAGAAGGAAGGGCATTTTTCCAGTTAGTACTCATACAACCTGTAGAACCTTGAAAGGAGGGTTGCAGACACTTGCTTTTGCCATTTTAGCTCACTGCAGAGACTGTATTCAAAAACACAGCCCCTCAGCTCAGCCTGATGCCCTGAATGCCCAATCTGCCCCCCCCATCACACACCTTGCTACCTGAAGGATCGTCTCCTGCCGTATACACTTGCCCAGACCCTGAGGTCAGCTTTAGCAGTCTGACTGCACGAGCCCCCGCCAAATGAAGCAAAGTGGGTGGCTAGAAAGATAAGGGCCTTTTCTCCTGTGGCTTTCCAGTTGTGGAGGAGAAAATTGGGTGAATCGTATTCTCTATTAACCAGAGGTTTGGGGGGTGAGTATATTCTATTCCTTATACAGAGACAATGCCTCAACAGACCAGTCTGAATCTTCTGAGTGGAGGAGAAGTGTATTTGAGGATGGCCTGTGGCAGTTTTGAAGTAGAAATTGCTTTTTTCTAGGAAGTTGAATTTTGATAGGTGAGCTCCTGCAGATTGACAGATTTTGTCTGTTGCTGTTTTTTCCCACTTGAGTTACATGGGCTACTTTGGAGGATCATTTCTCCTGTTTGTACAGTGAAAGCAGTCTGAAAAACAGTCTGTCATCTTTGGTTAGGAAGAAGGTGTAGAATATACTATGCCTCAGAAAACTATAAGGCATGTCTAGGGTTTTATCCCATTTTAAGCTGGCATTCAATTAAAAAAATAATTTGTTGTTGTTCAGTCGTTCAGTCGTGTCCGACTCTTCGTGACCCCATGGACCATAGCACGCCAGGCCTTCCTGTCCTGCGTTCTCTCCCGGAGCGTGCTCAAGTTCATATTCATTGCATCCGTGATGCTATCTAGCCATCTCATCCTCTGCCGTCCCCTTCTCCTTTTGCCTTCAGTCTTTCCCAGCATCAGGGTCTTTTCCAGGGAGTTTTCTCTTCGCCACAGCAGTAATTAACCAGCCTTTATTAATTAACCTGTAATTAACATTAACCAGTCCTTAATAGCATGAAAGATGTTAATAGTCTTAAGCCATGCTATATTCAGGGGGAGGAGTGGGGGAAGAAGAAGAGATCTACATATTAATAATCCAAGAGGCGTAGCTCGGTGCTGATGATCTGCCACCGTGTATTTGATATACATGGATATAGATGGACAAAATTTGGAGACACATTATACAGATTCTTAATTCTCCTATTTCTAATAACCTAAATGAACAGATCACCAAAAAGATAACCAAGGGCTTTGGTTCATTGCCATCCCAGAAGCTTTTTCTCCATTATAGGGAATCTATGCACAGAACACAAAACGAACTCAACTGGGGTTTGGCTTGAATCTCTTCTAATGCAGGAGCAACCACAGGCTTCTGCAGTCTTGATTCAAAGACTTGATGATACTGAGTGACAGGAACTACACTCCTGGCCAGCAGAACCTGTTTCCTGGTGACCCTATGTGATGCTGCCTAGTTCTGGCACTTCACCCTCTTCTTTGATGTCTCTTCAGAATAAACAGGGCCATCAAACATCCATTCATGCAAGACTTAATCTTTGACCAGGGACAGCATTTCAGGGGAGGTTAGGGGAAACTCCATTCCAGAGCAGATCCTGTCTGTGTAAGGCAGGAGACCCTGAAATTCTGACTGAAGGACTCTTTTATTGTAAGTTGTATTCTGATTTGAGAGGCCGTATGCTGTATGCTCTAACTTCCCAGGGCATTCTGAGGAAAGATTGGTCATTCACTGTCCTGGGAAAAGTCAGATATCTCAACAAAAAGGTGGCTAATTATTTTCTAATCATCATGCATATGAGCACTCAGCTGATTGTATGAGCTCAACTGAAGAAACTGTATCCCTGTGTCCTGATATTATGTCTTGTATTTTATCTTGAATGGGTCTAATGCCCATTACACACACACACACACACACACACCTGGCTTCTTCAGAAGTAAATCCCACAGAGCGCAGTAGGATTTACAGTCAAGGACTGTGGTGGATGAGGAAGAAAGATGCTCAGCCTTAGAACTATGGCCCTGTAATTATTCCGGAGAGGGACCCTCTGTGCAGACATTTGCATTTGGACCACTCCCAAGAAAATACCTCCCCAGCTCCATCCTATTTCTTATCACAGCATTTAAAAGCAAAGAGGCTGCTGGTTCTTTTGGCTGAAACAATGCAAGGGAACCCCATGGATCCAGTCATATGTGAGCGTACTGAACTAAATGGTGCCTTTACTTCAGTAAAGCTCCGGATTTTTCTTCAAAAAGTGCAGAATGGCAAAAGTCAGGAGAGCGATTTATCAGGGATGACCAGAGATACCAGAAAAGACGGACAGTCTCCTGTAATTGGGGACAACCAGAGTGCGGGTTTGGAAGCATTACATCATCCGCATCATTTACGTGACAACCCTGGTTAAAGGGGACTCAGAGAAAATGTATGGTTGGTTGCACATGAAATACTGTGAAGAGAGGACTCCACTGATGAGGTAGTCTCCTGGCCAGTAATAATAGGATCCTAACTCTTGCTCTTTGTTCAGATTTGTCAGACAGTCCGTCTTCCGCAGTTGACCAGACGCATAAGGTAGCAGGAGCAACAGCAGCAGCAGCAGTGATATCATTCTGGGTCTGCCTCCCTCCTGCTGTTCCTGCTTTCTGAGTGTCCTTTCACCTCCACAGCCAGCTAATCAGGAGACGTGAGAAAAGTCTTTCGAGATCGAGGCTGCAGTGTCTTTCCAACGACATCCCACTCTGAGCCGAAGGCAGCAGTGGGAGATGGTGTACTAAACTACATCACAGGCACGGTCATCTCGGCCTGTCTAAATCTGAGCCCAGTCTCTCGGGAGCACAGGAGATAATTTATGCACCAAGCTTTTCAGGCACGGTGCAAGAGGGTTCCTGGAGCTGCCTTTCATTCTGATGTTTACATCATTGGTCTCCAAGGAAAACAGAAAGCAAAACATCTCTTGAGCTTTGGCAAGGCTCAGAATAGATCACGATGTTTTTGATAATGATCAGGGGAAGCTTCACAACTGCAACTTCATGGATTCTCTGAGTGCCTCGAGGCGAGCTGCAGAATTGGAGAAAAACATGTTTGTGAGAAGTCACACAGGCAGCTCCATCTTCTGGTTGTCCAGGGGGAAAGGTGAGGCTGGCCTGGCCTGTATTCGAAAAACTCACACAAAAGAGCCAAGATCAAGAACATCTCTTCGGATGCATACCAGTAGTTGGGAAAGTGTGGCCCTGCAGCCAAATGGCCTAGCCCATGGGGAGGAATGATGGCAGTTGCCGTCCGAGAACATCAGAAGGGCCACATCTTCCGCATTCCTTATGCAAAGAAATACAGTCAGGATTACCAGTGATCCACAGCGGCGGCTCCGGCAGTGGTTCTGTGGCAGCGGCGGCGGTCGGTCTTCCAACCAGCTGCCGCCACCGCCATTTCCAGTAAAAAAAACAAAACAAAAATGTGATAGTACATCAAGATTTACGTAGCCTATCATGGCTAAGTTTTTTTTAAAAAAAAAATGTGATAGACTACGTAAATGTTTTAAAAAAACCAACAACAACACGCTTACGCAAATGGCAGTGGCCATGGCTGTTGCCTTTTGCGTTCCTTATTTTGGCACATCTTAGTCTATGTAAATCTTGACGTAGACTAAGGCATGCCAAAATAAGGAACGCAAATGCCGGCGGCCATGGCCGCCGCCATTTGTGTATGCATGTTGTTGTTTTTTTTAAAGTCAGCCATGATAGGCTACGTAAACATTTACCATTTGCGTCCCTGCTAGCCAGCGGCTGGATGTCCGGCTGCTGGCGGAGCCAGCCGGCGGCTCCGCAGAATCCCTGTGGAGCACAGCCTGCCGGCCAGGATTCCAGGGAGGGGAGGGACGGAGCGCCTCCCCTCCACCATCAACATAGTCTGCGAAAGGTAAGTGCCTTTCGTACATCCCTAGATTCCGCATGGTCGCGGGGTGGTGGGAGGCCATTCCGCCACGGATTCTGGGGGGCCGGATTCTTTAGAATCCAGCCTTACTTGAGTCCGTGGCAGAATTCTCTGACATCCCTAATCTAGAGTGAGCCATAGTGCTCATCATTCTGCGGTCGCGATGGAACCACAGAGGTACATCCATTGGTGCATGCCTTTGAAAACCTAGCCATGATAGGCCAGAATTTCAGTGGGGAGGGAAAACATGGAAACTGTGCATGTTGGTTGCAGGATGCAGGCTGAAAGGCACAGTCTGCTGCCTCCTATGCCTGGGCTAGTTTCAGATATTGATGGATGCAAAGTGGGACAGAGCTTGGCTGTTGTCAAAAGGCCGAGGGGTTGCCTGCATATGCAGGCCATTTCTGGTGGGGGTGGAAGCATCCAGGCTGGGCCACAAAGTGCCTTCTCTAGGGGCTGGAGGGGTAGAATTGGTGCAGCGGCATGAGTTGTGCTGGGACTCATGGTTCACCTACTGGTTGCTGTTATCCTGGAGAGCCGTAGTGGCCTCCTCGGTGTTCAGGATGTACAGCTGGCCGTAGCTTGGAGGCTTATCTGACCACAAAGTGCACATCAGAGGGTAAACTTAGCCTTGCACCCTGAACACAAGTGCATTGGGACCTTGCGGCTGTGCAGTCTTGAGTGATGCATACCAGGAAGCCAAGCCTAGAGGCCCGTTGTCCTTGCGAATGCCCTTCAGGAATTGCTTGCCCAGAAAGGAGCCATCAGGGTCAGTGTTGCGGGTAGGGATGTACGAAAGTCACCTTTTCGACGGGGTGATTCTCGGTGGGGGGGGCGCTCCGCACCTCCCCCCCAAAATCCTAACCCAGCTGGCTCTGCTCTGCAGAGATTCCGCGGAGCTGCCAGCCGGGGCTGCCCGCAGCCAGACATCTGGCTGATGGGCAGCCTGCAGCCCCCCCAAAAAACAAACAGCATACTCAAACAGCAGAGGCTATGGCGGCTGCCACTTGCGTTCCCTTTTTTTCCACTGTTATAGCCTACATAAATATTTACGTAAGCTATTACGGCGGAAAAAAAGGGGAATGCAAATAGCGTAGTTGGCGCCATTTGCGTTCCCCTTTTTTTTGCCGTAATAGCTTACGTAAATATTTTGTTGTTGTTGTTCAGTCGTTCAGTCGTGTCCGACTCTTCGTGACCCCATGGACCATAGCACGCCAGGCCTTCCTGTCCTGCGCTCTCTCCCGGAGCGTGCACAAGTTCATATTCATTGCATCCGTGATGCTATCTAGCCATCTCATCCTCTGCCGTCCCCTTCTCCTTTTGCCTTCAGTCTTTCCCAGCATCAGGGTCTTTTCCAGGGAGTTTTCTCTTCGCATTAGGTGGCCAAAATATTGGAGCTTCAGCTTCATTATCTGTCCTTCCAATGAGCAGTCAGGGTTGATTTCCTTTAGGATGGACTGATTTGACCTCCTTGCAGTCCAGGGGACTCGTAAGAGTCTTCTCCAGCACCACAGTTCAAAAGCATCAATTCTTCGGCGCTCAGCCTTCCTTATAGTCCAGCTCTCACAGCCATACATTACTACTGGGAAAACCATAGCTTTGATTAGACGGACCTTTGTCGGCAAGGTGATGTCTCTGCTTCTTACTATGCTGTCTAGGTTGGCCATAGCTTTCCTCCCAAGGAGCAAGTGTCTTTTAATTTCATGGCTACAGTCACCGTCTGTGGTGATCTTGGAGCCCAAGAAAGTAAAATCTGTCACTGCTTCCATTTCTTCCCCTTCTATATGCCAGGAAGTGATAGGGCCAGATGACATGATCTTAGTTTTTTTAATGTTGAGTTTCAAACCAGCTTTTGCACTCTCCTCTTTCATCCTCAACAAGAGGCTCTTGAGATCCTCTTCGCTTTCTGCCATTAGGGTGGTATCGTCTGCATATCGGAGGTTGTTGATAATTCTCCCAGCAATCTTAATTCCGACCTCTGATTCATCCAACCCGGCATTTCTCATGATGTACTCTGCATATAAGTTAAATAAGCAGGGTGACAATATGCAGCCTTGTCGTACTCCTTTCCCAATTTTGAACCAATCGGTTGTTCCATGTCTGGTTCTTACTGTTGCTTCTTGACCCTCGTACAGGTTTCTCAGGAGACAGATAAGGTGGTCTGGTACTCCCATCACTTTCAGAATTTGCCACAGTTTGTTGTGATCCACACAATCAAAGGCTTTAGCGTTGTCAATGAAGCAGAAATAGACGTTTTTCTGGAATTGTCTTGCTTTCTCCATGATGCAGCGAATGTTGGCGATTTGATCTCTAGTTCCTCTGCCTCTTCGAAACCCAGCTTGTACTTCCGGTAGTTCTCGGTTCACATACTGCTGAAGCCTAGCTTGTAGGATTTTGAGCATCACCTTGCTGGCATGTGAAATGAGCGCAATTGTGCGGTAGTTTGAACACTCTTTGGCGTTGCCCTTCTTTGGAATTGGAATGTAAACTGACCTTTTCCAGTCTTGTGGCCACTGTTGAGTGTTCCAGATTTGTTGGCATATTGAATGCAGCACTTTAACAGCATCATCTTTTAGGATTTTAAATAGCTCGGCTGGAATACTGTCATCTCCGCTAGCTTTGTTGTTACTAATGCTTCCTAAGGCCCACTTGACTTCACTCTCGAGGATGTCCGGCTCAAGTTCAGTGACCGCACTATCATGGCTATCAGGGACATTCAGATCTTTCCTGTATAGTTCTTCTGTGTACTCTTGCCACCTCTTCTTAATCTCATCTGCTTCTGTTAGGTCCCTGCCTTCTTGGTCCTTTATCATGCCCGTCTTTGCACAAAACGTTCCCTTGAGATCTCCAATTTTCTTGAAGAGATCTCTAGTCTTTCCCATTCTGTTGTTTTCCTCGATTTCTTTGCATTGTTCATTTAAGAAGGCCTTCTTGTCTCTCCTTGCTATTCTCTGGAACTCTGCATTCAGTTGGGTATATCTTCCCCTTTCTCCCTTGCTTTTCGTTTCCCTTCTTTCGTGAGCTACTTGTAAAGCCTCATCAGACAGCCACTTGGCTTTCTTGCATTTCTTTTTCTTTGGGACGGATTTCGTTACGTAAATATTTACGTAGGCTAAAATAGCGGAAAAAAAGGGAATGCAAATGGCAGCCGCTGTAGCCGCCGCCATTTGCGTATGCTGTTTTTTTTTTTTTAGCTTGCCGTGATAGGCTACATAAATACTTACGTAGCCTATTGTGGCCTCCACAGGGACGCAAATGGCATCCCTGCGTTAGCCATGATAGGCTACATAATTATTTACATAGCCTATCACAGCTATGATGAGGAAGCAAATGGCGGCCGCAACACGGCCGCCATTCACAAGTCAGCGTGGACGGCAGCAGGTAAGTGCTCTGTTCCGCGCGCCTTTCGTTGGGGGAGGCCTTCGGTCTGCCATGGATTTCAGGAGGCCGAATGCACTGGCATTCGGCCTCACCAAGATCCGTGGCAGAATTCTCTGACATCCCTAGCTGTGGGTGAAATCTGGAACTGTGAGTGGGGGTAGTGAAAACTTTCTGCCATGGCAGCTAGGAGTTGAGGATTTAGCATTCAAAAGCCAGGCATCGCAGTGCTCACAAACCTTAACGCCGTTCCCGATATTGAAACTGTCAGTGTTGGTTGCAGGACGCAGGCTGAAAGGCACAGACTGCCTCCCATGCCTGGGCTGGTTTCAGATATTGACAGATGAAAGGCAGGACAGAGCTTGGCTCTTGTCAAAAGGCCGAGGGGTTGCCTGCATATGCAGGCTGATTGAGGTGGGGGTGGAAGCATCCAGGGCAGGCCACAAAACTCCTTCTCTAGGGGCTGGAGGGATAGAATTGGTGCAGCGGCATGAGGTGTGCCAGGACTCGTGGTTCACCTACTGGTTGCTGTTACCAGTAAGCATTTCATGTCTAGGCATGGTAGTAATGCATGGAATATATAAAATTCATTTTGTTAAATGCAACAGCTCAAGACTGCCTTTCTGAGCAATAAATAAACTTCACCTAGCTAACTTTTAACTGCAGGTATCTCTTAATCCCTTCATTATTTGTTTGCCGGCTGTATGTTACTGGCATATCATGGTACTTTGGCCTGCTCTGTTTATACAGGTGTACAGAGACTTTTGTGTGTGTTCATATTTGCTTTCACTCCAATTTGCAAAAGATGGTTTAATTAAACTTGACTTTTTCATATTAAATGTAAACCTTTATAGTACAGTATTAGAGAAAAGAGCCTAAATCTTTTCTTCTTCTTTTTAAGATTTAAACAGAAACTCCTGACTTTGAATTATAGTGAAAATCATTGGTATCCATGGAATCCGCATGTCAAGAGCCTTCCAATGAAGTGTGTTTCAAGAGAATCTCTCAACAGGAAGGCAGTTGAAAAGGGATGGCCAACCTACTCCCAACTTGCCAATGGAGACATACATACACACGCACACACAATATTCTAGTTATCAGAGCAGCTCCCTTCTGAGCTGGTGTCAGTACATGGTGTCCGTGGGCAGTTGCCCAGTCCCTGTGCCCTGTTGTGGTCCACTGCTGATGCCCACCCTGAGCCCCCCTCAATTTCCCCCCTGTCCAGCGGTGGCCTCCACAATTTCTGAGTGGATGGAGTAACCATGCAGAAAGGTAATGAAACAGCCAAAGTTGAAAGTAGGGATGGACGAAAGTCCCTTACCTGATCCCGCAGTTTGCTTCATGGTGGGGGGGAGGCACTCCATCCCTCCCCATGAAATTCTAGGTGGGGGAGAGGCGCCCCATCCCTCCGGCCGAAATTCTGGCCGGGGGGGAGGCACCCCGTCCCTCCGGCCGCGAAACCTCTTCTCCTGCCTATGACGGCTGACTTAAAAAAAAAAAATGTGCGTACACAAATGGCGGCGCCCATGGGAGCCGCCATTTGCGTTCCTTACTTGGGCACGTGTAGTCTACATAAACATTTATGGAGACTATGGCGAAAATAAGGGCAATGTTATTTGCGTTGCCCTTATTTTCTCCGTAGTCTACGTAAATGTTTACGTAGACTACACATGCCCAAATAAGGAACGCAAATGGCGGCACCCATGGGCGCCGCCATTTGCATACGCGCTTTTTGTTTTTCCCCCAAAGTCAGCCGTGATAGGCTACATAAACATTTACGTAGCCTATCACGGTGTTTTTTTGAAAATCTAGCCATGATAGGCTACGTAAATGTTTACGTAGCCTATCACATTTGTTGTTGTTGTTGTTTTTAGTTGGAAATGGCGGCGGCGGCCGGTCTTCTGACCAGCCGCCGCTGCCGAACCGCCGCTGAACCGCCGCCGAACCGCCGCCAGAATTTCGGTGGGGAGGGATGGAGCGCCTCCCCCCTACCACGAAGCAAGCTGCGGGATAAGGTAAGGGACTTTTGTCCATCCCTAGGGGTGTATGAAACTCGGCTTACCTGGCTTCGCCAGGTTCCACAGGTAGGGGGAGGTGCTCCGTCCCTCCCCCGGGACTCCTCGACGGGAAGGGGAGGCACTCCGTCCCTCCCTCCCTCCGGAATCCTGGCCGGCCGGCTCCGGCTGCCTGCAGCCAGACATCCGGCCCTGGGCAGCCCTACAGGGATGCAAATGGCGGCTGTCATAGCTGCCATCATTTGCGTCCCTGTAGTGTGGTGTGATAGGCTATGTAAATATTTACATAGCCTATCATGGCAGGGGGAAAACCCCAACGTACGCAAATGGCGGTAGCCGCCGCCATTTGCGTACACTGTGGTTCCCCCCCCGCCGTAATAGGCTACGTAAATACTTACGTAGCCTAGCACAGCCTCCACAGGGACACAAATGGCGTCCCTGCGTTAGCCGTGATAGGCTACGTAAGTATTTATGTAGCCTATCACGGCAGAAGAGGAAGAAGAGAATGGCGGCCGCAGGACGGCCACCATTCACAAAGCAGCGCAGACGGGAGCAGGTAAGTGCTCTGTTTCGCTCACCTTTCTTGGGGTGGGGGCGGCAGGGACTTTGTCCCATGAACCTTGGATGGGGTGGGGGGGGGGCTTCTTTCCACGATGGTTTTCGGTGGGCTGAATGCACTGGCATTCAGCCTCACCGAGATCCGTCACGGAATTCTGTGACATCCCTATTGGAAAGTATTTTTAAACTGCAGATGGTGCAGAATGCTGCAGCCGGACTATTGACCGGGGCTATATACTGGTAAAATGGAACTCCCAAAGTGCAACAGCTTTGCTCTTGGCTCCTGGTCCATTTCCAGACACAGTTTATGGTGCTGTTTATTACTTGGAATGTTCTGCATGACTTGGAATCAAGCTATTTGAAATATGAATGAATAGCATTTCCTGCGTTAATCCTTAGACCACAGCAGCACAAAACCAAGTCACAGAACTTTTGAAAAGTGACATAAGACTACAGTAATCACTAATTAAAATTATTAGTTGGAATTGTTGAAACTGCAACATATTCTTACAATAACAATATTTACATATTCAATACATGAGATTACAGACTGAGATAAGTATACATTTCTCATATTTTCCAGTCTCCCAGGCAAGGCACCACAATGGGATGTACCTACTATCCCCCACATTTTGCACCCTGGACTGTAGAAGAAGCACTCCTCCAGGCCACACACTGGGGAGCCGCTTATAGCAGAAACCCCAGTTTCCTCTGTACATCCCAAAATTTCATTTTCCTTAAGAAGGGATTTAAATCACAATCTCTAATATCAGTATAGAGTTGACATTTGAGACTATAATGTGCCAAATCGCACAAAACGGGTTTCCCACAAAGAGACAATCTCTCTTATACTGGTACACCACAAAACCTACCTACTTTCATCATTGAATCCCTTTTTTTGAAGCGCCATTGAGTGAAACCCTTCAACATTTTAGAGTCATGGGGAATATAAGGTACCCTTTAGATTGGTGCTGTCCTGTCTTCCCTGCCAAGCACCTCACCTCTGTAAAGCCATTTGGAATTGTGCTCAAGGTGACAAACAACAGTAAAGTATAAGATTAAATATAAAATTATCCTTAAAACATAAATGCAAATATTTCAAGCCACATCAATAAAAAAGAAATTGCACCCTCCACTTTGAACCCACTTCAGCAAACAGTTTTATAACCGAAACCTGCCCTGAATAAAGACCCCTTTGCCTGATGCCGGGAGGTCAACAAAGTTGTAGCTAGCCTAGTAACTTACCTTATAGGGATGTGCGAACTCACCCCCATCTCGGATTTCCGGGCATCCGCCCATCCCCTGCCCCCACTCACCAGTTTCCAGATCCCACTTGAGCCCCTCCCATGCTCAGCAAGCAACCAGCACTCACCTTGGCAGCCTTGTTTAGCTCTGTGGTCACCATTATTTGAAAAATAAAATGGTGATCACAAAATGTGCATATTTGCGTATGCACGAAAATGCACATTTTGCAAATGTGCATATTTGTGTGAGTGCGAAAATGTACATTTTTGCAACAGTGTGCATTTTTGCGCAAAAGCAAAGATGCACATTTTGTGACCACCATTTTATTTTTCAAAAAATGGCGGCCACAGAGCTCAACAAGGCTGCTGGGGTGAGTGCAGGCTGCTTGCTGAGCACAGGCAGGGAGCGGGCAGGGGCAAGGGCTCGGCGAGCGGGGCTCAGGGGTGTGGGCAGGGGCAGTTCTGCTGGATTCCCAGACAGAATCGGATGTCTGCAGCAACCCTGCTTAGCTATGGTAAAGAGTTTGAGAGGCTGGGACCATCCCCCAAGCAACCCGTCTCTTGTGTTCCTGCAAAATGAGCATCCAATTGGGGCAGGATAGAGAGAAGGAGTTTAATACATACATACATACATTATACATACATACACACACACGTGGATGATGATGATGATGACGACGATGACAACAACAAGAACAACAACAGGGAACTGGGAGGGCAGAGAGAGCGTGGGGCTTCTGCCCAGTTGCTTCTCCTGAGGAATGCAGAACAGAAGGTATTTTTAGGATGCGCCTCCCTCATTCCCTCTTCCTGTCTTATTACATTGGGAATGTCTTAATATGTTGGAAGGGTGCGGTGCAGTGCGCTTCGCTCCTGCTTATGGCTGCGGCTTCCTGTCAGTTCCGATCATTCCAGCCTCTGAACAAGAGGACATCCCAGAGTTCCAGGGGAGGATGCACTAACTTCCCAGGCAAAACTGAATGCCTGCAGCCTGATACCCCTTGCCTCTCCTGGCTCAAAGTGTTGGGAAATCTGGGGTGGCGTACAGCAGAGTTGCATTTTATGGACAAAGCGTGGTAACACAGCCTTTTAACATTGGAGGCAATAAACACAGGCCAGAGCCAGTTTAGAAGAAGTTCAAATTATCTAAGGGAACAAACCTTTGAAGAAAGTTGCCACCCTCCGAACTTGGAGTGAGGCAACTATCCTATGCAGATCCTCTCCTCTGTGCTCCATCCATCTGGCATTCAGCTAGACATGCAATTTCAGGCATCTAGCCAGGGAGTGGGAACAGGAGGCAGATGCTGTGCAGTGCATAGGAAGCCCCCTAAACAGGGTTCCATGGTCTCCTCCACTCCGAGCCCCTACGACCGCCCCCTTTCACCCTCTCTCTGCTCCATTGGTGAGCATGGAGAAGCAGAAGGCATGGAGAACCACACCAACTATGAGGCGGTGAGGGAGGGGGTGGAGAACACAGTATCTGGGCTGTGGTTCTGAGCTCCGTCCCCCAATATAGAGAAATCCTATGGTCCTCTGGACACTGTCTAGTGGTCGTAGGATTGCTCTCGCTTTAGTAGTGCTTTTGTACACATCATCCGAGAAGGCTATGCAACACTGTTTAACTACATCACCCTCTAAAGCTGGGCATGAGTGGAAGGAAGTGAAGATGATATGGCTCCTTGCTTCCTTGTTGCAGAGGCAGAAGAGGAAGAAGGAAGAGGAAGGGGAGGGAGCAGGGAAAAGGAACTGATCAAGCTACAGGACAGCAAGGGGGTGAACAAAACAAGCGGCTGCTGATGCAACACACTCTCTATCACCCCCCAGTGTCTGGAAGACACTCACTGGCAATTATTCAGCAGGGCCCAAGACAGTGTCTTGAGGTCAAAAGAAATGTTGGGCCAGATTGGATGTCTCGTTGAGGACACTGTTCTGGTTGCAGCGGTGGATGTCATGTGGTTGATTTAATGTGGCCCAAACCTTTGGTTGGTGTGCATACTCCTCTCTCTTGATCTTTCAGTGTATGTTGGGAGGTTATATGAATTAATAATTCACAAAGCGTAACAAAAAGCCCATGGTTTGGACTGGAGAAAATTGTTGCAGATCTTGAAGACAGCAGTCCACCAGTCGTGGAGATCATAGAATCACAGAACAGTAGGGTTGAAGGGGGCCTCTAAGACCATCAAGACTAACCCCCTGCTCAATGTGGGTATCCAAGTCAAGGCATCCCTGACAGGTGGTTGTCCAGCCTCATATATATTACATAGAACACATATTGCATATGGCATGGAATAGCCTAAACCCTATTTTGGGGCACAGGGGAACTGCAAAGCTAGTACCTAACTTCAGCCCTGTTCTTGATGCTGCCCTCAACTGCATAGCCTTTGCTGATTGAGATGGAGTCCAGCAAGGCTTTAGATCCAAACGGAATTATAGAAAAGCCCACTTGGGCAGAATTATGTGCCCACCCCCACTTACCACCCAGTTTGCCTAAAATTCAGCCCAGGCTCTCAGCAACAGAGGTGTCAGTTATGTACCAACTTCTTCAGGCTCGATTCAAGGTAGAAGTACATCATTCTGCTCTGGATGCTGATGTTTATGTTTTTGGGGCTCTTAAGGCAATCTTTGGGGAAATCCGCTTCAGCTTTGGCAAAAATAAGAGTAAACCATAATGATTTTAAGCATAGTGTCCATCACATCTGCAATATCCTAAACTCCATGTAGCATGTATGGAGGGAAGAAAAGATGGTGCAAACTCTCCACAGCTGCTCCATATTCTGATTGGGAGTTAGCAAATGGGCAATTGACCTTGGCCAGGCATTTACTATAGAAGCAATATCATAAGAGACAATGCCAAGACACTCCTTTAGGATGAATGTCCACACAACATAGCCTGGTTGGGTGACGTACATTATGAAACTTTCTTATGCTGAATTACAATGTCAAGCCAACATGTACCAAAATTATGTGTTGACACAGGCAACAGCTCCAGGGGAGGCTGGTGGCTCCAGTTTTGGAGCGGCTGGTCACCCATGCTGGTTCAGCACATTGGATTCCTCCTTTCGAGTTCTGGCTGGTTCTGTCTGAAAACCGGAATGGGTGCACAGCTCCACTGAAATCAGAGCTGCAAGCCTTCACTGGCAGCTACCCCAAATCTCAGGCTGAGAATTTCAGTATCTAAAGTTTAAATGACCCAGGACCAAAAACTGAGCATAAGTCTATCCCATATCAAATATCTAACCATTAGGGAGACTGTCCCCTTCGAGAAATACAATTCCCTCCAATCAAAAACATCATTTTTGTGCAGTAGATCTGTGATGATAATAGATGACAATGACAAGCAAAGAAATGGAAGTCCCGAATGAAAATCCTGCATTCTTTGCGAATAATTCTTAATGTTAAAAAGTGAATGAAACCGTCATAGCAAGCAAAGCAATTACAATACACTCATGCAATTAACAAACAAACAAGAATCCATTTAACATCTTGCATTCAGGGCTTTCCATGTACACTCAAGCTGCAAAATGCTGGTACACTGCAGCTAATATTTCCAGACACACCTCTACCTCAGAAGCGGATGGCGGTCACTGGCAGAGTGATAGCCCCAAGGCTCAGCCTTGCCTGTCTCCTGAAACAGAAACACTGAAACAGTGCAGCTGAAGCTATAAGCACATCAAAAGGCTCTGTTCACTACGATCTCACCAAACTAGTATATCCTCCAGACTTACGCCAAATATTCTTCCACAACTCTACTTCTCTGGATCAGATACCCTAGTTTGTTTTGAACATGATATGCTCCTTCGTATTCAGATCAGGCCTCAGTAAAATAATGTAGCACTTGGGAAGAAAGATGCAGCCAAACAACCCAGCACTGGAGGCCAAGATCGAAAAGACCTGCACAGCTACCATGTATTTCCCCTTGGTGCTCAGGTAGGAGGGCACAAAGGAAACCCAAACACTGCAGAAGACCAGCATGCTGAAGGTGATCAGTTTGGCTTCATTGAAGGCCCCAGGCAGCTTCCTGGCTAGGAAAGCCACCGTGAAGCAGATGGCAGCCAAGACGCCCATGTAGCCAAGGGCAGTATAAAAGAAGACAACAGATCCTTCATTGCATTGCAGGATGATCTGTCCAGGCTGGGAGTGCATGTCAGAGTCAGGGAATGGGGCAGAGCTCCCCAGCCAGATGGCGCAGATGACAACTTGGATACTAGAACAAGAACTGACAATGGAGTTTGCCAGACTCTTCCCCAGCCATCTCTTCACCCTGTTCCCTGGTTTTGTGGCCAGGAAAGCCAACACCACCATGATGGTTTTAGCCAGCACTGAAGAAACGGCAACTGAGAAGATGATGCTGAAGGCCATTTGTCGGAGAAGGCAAGTCACTTTCCTGGGCCGCCCCATGAACAGGAAGGAGGACAAGAAGGAAAGCATGATGAAGATGAGGAGAATGTAGGAGAGGTCCCGGTTGTTGGCCTTGATTATTGGAGTTTCTTGGTATTTCATGAAGATTCCGAATATAAAGCCCGTGGATAAGGACAAGAATAGAGCAAAGGAAGTCAGGACAATCCCCAAAGGTTCTTCATAGGTGAGGAAGGTTATCTCCTTGGGGACACATTGATCTCGGTCCTTGTTTGGATGCTGATCTTCCGGACACTTGATGCAATGTTTGGCATCTGAGAAGATGGAGAGTGAATTCAGCAGGATTTACATCAACTGTACCTCCAAGAAAAAATGCAGTTGGGCAGGGAGAGAGAGAAACATTCCCTCACAGAGGACCTGTTTTGTGACCAGATGTTTCAGTCTATGGCCTCATCACCAAGCGAGGACCTTGGTAGTAGCAGGGCCAGGAAAGCTGTCTCTGTGGGGCATTAGAGAGTGGTTGTCAGTCAGCGAAGAACAGAGAAGAGTGGGCTGATGGACTGATGGGCTGACTTGGAATAAACACAGCGTCCTACCTGGTTTAAATATGGAAAAGCTGTGGTATTTACCCCGACATTGGTCAGGGTAAGGGAGTGTCCGTGAGGTTATCCTGTTTTTATCTTCATAGTAATCCTCTTAGGCCTGTTAAGCTACGTGGTAGCCAAGTGGCTTGTTATGTCTTCTTTTCTTTTTTTCAGGTAAATCCTACATTTCCACCACAAGATGGTGCTCAAGGGACTCCTGGTTCAATTTGAAATCTGGAGTAGGAAACTTCCAAAAAGCTTTCTTCTTTTTAATCACGTTTTACTTAAGGATGGACGAAAGTCCCTTACCTGGTCCCGCAGCTTGCTTTGCGGTGGGGGGGGAGGCACTTCAGTTCTATCCTCGAAGTTCAGGCCGGGGGGGGAGGCACCCTGCCCTGCCCGGCCGAAATTCAGGCTGGGGGGGAGCGCCCCATCTCCCCGGCCGTGAAATAAAGAAGTAAATTAAAAAAACACACACACACACGTGATAGGCTACGTAATGATTTATGTAGCCTATCACGGCTAGATTTCCAAAGTCAGCCGTGATAGGCTACGTAAATTGTTACGTAGCCTATCACGGTTGACTTTGGGGGGGGGAAAAAGTGCGTAGGCTAATGGCGGCGCCCATGGGCGCCACCATTTGCATTCCTTGTTTGGGCAGGGGTAGTCTACGTAATGATGTACGTAGACTATGGTGAAAATAAGGGCAATGCAAATCTTTACGTAGACTACCCGGGCCCAAATAAGGAAATAAGGAAGGTACGCCCAAATTTGCGTACGCGCTTTTTTTTTTTTCCAAAGTCACCCGTGATAGGCTATGTAACGATTTACGTAGCCTATCACGGCTGACTTTGGAAATCTAGCCGTGATAGGCTACATAAATCATTACGTAGCCTATCACGTGTGTGTGGTTTTTTAAAAAAATTACTTTGTAATGGCGGCGGCGGCAGCCGGTCAGAAGACCGGCCACCGCCGCCAACCCTGCCGAAACGCTGCCGAAACACCGCCGGGAGCCGCCGCCGAGAGGGACATTCGAAGGAGGTAAGTCCCATCCTAGGGGGGGCGGGGGGCGGAGAATTTCACCACCAATTTCGGGGGAGATTCGTGGAGAAATTCTCCACCATCCCTAGTTTTACTAAAGAGGTTTAAAAAAAACAGAAGACTGAATCAACGCTGGGTAGGGGAGTACTCCGATCACCAGAAAGTGGGGTTGCACCATTTTCACATCCTTTTTTCTACCTGGGACACACTGTTTGCATGCCACAGGAACGCAGCATGGTGCAGATAATTCTCTGCATACAAAGGAGAAAGGCCCACCATATCTGTACATACTGCCCTGCCCCAATCATGGAAAAAACAGAGTTTATTGGGGGGGGGGCTTGATTTATACCAGGAACACTGTGTACTAAGCATCCCCCTGATTTGCACTCCAGAGATTCACTCCCATCATCTTTTCTTTTGCCTCAATCCATGGGATTTATGGTGGAGATTAAAAAAAAAAAGAAAAGAAAAGCAGAAGCCAAGAAGGGGTCATAGTTCAAAAAAGTCTTCAGCATCTGTTCCTAAGATGTATGACTACTTAATGTGTTACTTAAAATGCTTTTGAGCCTGCACATCAGAACAATGATCACAATGATGTACGTATGGACCAGAAGAATAAAGCATTGTAGAAGAAGAGCAACTAATAACGAATGAAATTAGCAATCTGTTGAATGGAACAAGCCTTCATTGAAATCGTGCTATGTCCGGGAATGGCATCATGAGGTCTTTTAGGCTGAGCAGTAATGAATGGCCCATGACCATAAGGGATTCCCATGATGTTTTACACTAGGAGCAGCAGTCATTCAACAAGCCTTCTTTTCTTACCTACTCCTGGAATGTTTTCCTCAAGGGGTTTAAAAGAAAAGAAGCCTGAATTAAAATAGGGCTGTGGGGACAATTCGGCCTATTCAAAGAGATGCCCTATTACCCAAGGGAATTCCCATTCTTCTGACCTTGCCTACCTTCCTGAATGGAGACAGTTCCTTCCGCGCATGGAGCACAAGCATAGCAGCATGGTGGCTCTTCTTCCAGGACCTCCTTGGCGTATCCAGGGCGACAGCTCTCAGCGCACCTGGAATGAGGCACGGTCTAGCAACAAAGAGAAGGAGCATCAAGGAAAACAGTGTTATGAATATTTGTGCCTATGGCAATGAGTCCTCCAGTTTAGACAGGACCCAACAGGTTTCTAGCACTTGTGACCCTAAGTGAAATACAGATGTGAACCCAGGTCCTTGTTTCAAGGAAGCACTTTTTATGCATCACAACATGGCACAGAAGGTTTTGGTCTGTTTGTTTCAAAATTTGTATACCACCTATACTATACATGTTGCTGCTGTTGTTGTTGTTCAGTCGTTAAGTCGTGTTTGACTCTTCATGACCCCATGGACCACAGCATGCCAGGCCTTCCTGTCCTCTGCTCTCTCCCCGAGTGTGCTCAAGTTCATATTCATTGCATTGGTGATGCTATATAGCCATCTCATCCTCTGCCACCCCCTTCTCCTTTTGCCTTCAATCATCTTTCCCAGCATCAGGGTCTTTTCCAGGGAGTTTTCTCTTCGCATTAGGTGGCCAAAATATTGGAGCTTCAGCTTCAGTATCTGTCCTTCCAATGAGCAGTCAGGGTTGATTTCCTTTAGGATTGACTGATCTGACCTCCTTGCAGTCCAGGGGACTCGTAAGAGTCTTCTCCAGCATCACAGTTTGAAAGCATCAATTCTTTGGTGCTCAGCCTCCCTTATAGTTCAGCTCTCACAGCCATACATTACTACTGGGAAAACCATAGCTTTGATTATATGGACCTTTGTCGGCAAGGTGATGTCCCTGCTTCTTACTATGCTGTCTAGGTGTGCCATAACTTTCCTCCCAAGGAGCAAGCATCTTTTAATTTCATGGCTACAGTCACCATCTGCGGTGATCTTGGAGCCCAAGAAAGTAAAATCTGTCAATGCTTCCATTCCTTCCCCTTCTATATGCCAGGAAGTGATGGGGCCAGATGCCATGATCTTCATTTTTGTAATGTTGAGTTTCAAACCAGCTTTTGCATTCTCCACTTTCACCCTCAACAAGAGGCTCTTTAGACCCTCTTCACTTTCTCCCATTAGGGTGGTATCGTCTGCATATCTGAGGTTGTTGATAATTCTCCCGGCAATCTTAATTCCGACCTGTGATTCATCCAACCCGGTGTTTCTCATGATGTACTCTGCATATAAATTAAATAAGCAGGGCGACAATATACAGCCTTCTCATACTCCTTTCCCAATTTTGAACCAATTGGTTGTTCCATGTCGAATTCTTACTGTTGCTTCTTGACCCTCATACAGATTTCGCAATAGACAGGTAAGGTGGTCTGGTACTCCCATCTCTTTAAGAATTTGCCACAGTTTGTTGTGATCCACACAATCAAAGTCTTTAGCATAGACAATGAAGCAGAAATAGATGTTTTTCTGGAATTCCCTTGCTTTCTCCATGATCCAGTGAAAGTTGGCGATTTGATCTCTAGTTCCTCTGCCTCTTCGAAACCCAACTTGTACCCACTATGCTATTTGCATTCCCCTTTCTTTTCTTAAGATGGCAAAAAGTAAGAAACGCAAATGGCAGCGGCCGTAGCCGCCACCGTTTACGTACGCATTTTATTTTTTTACACAGAGCCCTCTGCGGCTGGAAATCCGGCTGTGGATGGCCTTGGCCGGGGCCTGGCCAGCTGCTCTGCAGAGCTGCCGCAGAGCACAGCTGGCCGTCGAGGATTCCGGGGGGTAGGACCAGATCACCTCCCCCCTGTTGAGGATTCTGGGGAGAGGGATGGAACGCCTCCCCTCCCCATGAACAGAATCCGCGAAAAGGTAAGTGACTTTTGTACATCCCTAATAAAAACTGGATGGGACAATTTATGGAAATGAAATAAACTAAAAGACAATCCTAGAATAACCGAAATTTCAAGCAACAGCAATAAACGAACAAGCTTCAAAACATGTGCATGCAATAACGGTGAATGACAGGGGGATGAAGATGAGCTTTTTGTGGGAATATAGGCACCACCATTGAAAAGGCCCTCTCCTCTTCCCTATTTTGAACTTCAGTGGCAGGGCAGAAGGCAAAGGAAGGATCGGAAGCCTCATGGCACAGTTGGAGACGGAAAGGCATTTTAAGATGCAGTGGGTAACTGGTGCATTTAGAGAGAGTGAGTGGGGTACATGATGGATTTATATCCCCCAAATAAGTTCCGCTCCTTGGGTAACTCTTTTATAGTTCTGGATGGAACTCAAAGAGTGCTTATCAATGGGACCTTCTCAAACTGGGGAGAGGTAACGAGTGGGTTCCACAGGGCTCAGTCTTGGGCCCAGTGCTCTTCAACATTTTTATGAATGACTAGGAGGAGGAGGTGCAGGGAATGCTGATCACATTTGCAGATGACACAAAATTTGTTGGGATAGCTAATACTTTGGCAGACAGAAACAAAATTCAAAGTGATCTGGATAGGCTGGAGCACTGGGCAGAAAACAACAGAATAGCATTTTTAGGGATGCCAAGTTCTGCACCTAGAAAATGCCAAGTTCTGCACCTAGGAAAAAGAAACCAAATGCACAGTTACAAGATGGGGGATATGTGGCTCAACCACACTACAAGCGAGAAGGATTTTGGAATTGTTGTCGATCACAAGCAGAATATGAGCCAAAATGTGATGTGGCTGCAAAAAAGGGAAATGCTATTTGGGGCGGCATTCATAGAAGCATCGCTTCCAAATCCCGGGAAGTACTAGTTCCCCTCTACTCAGCACTGGTTAGGCCTCATCTGGAGTACTGTGACCAGTTCTGGGCACCACACTTTAAGAAGGATACAGACAAACTGGAGAGGGTTCAGAGGAGGGCAACAAAGATGATCAGGGGACTGGAAACAAAGCCCTATGAAGAGAGACTGCAAGAATTGGGCATGTTTAGCCTTGAGAAGAGAAGACTGAGGGGAGATACGATAGCACTCTTCAAGTACTTGAAAGGTTGTCACAGAGAAGAAGGCCAGGATCTCGTCCTGATCATCCCAGAATGCAGGACATGGAATCATGGGCTCAAGTGACAGGAAGCCAGATTCCGGCTGAACATCAGGAAAAACTTCCTGACTGTAAGATCAATACAACAATGGAACCAATTACCTGGGGAGGTGGTGGGCTCTCCCACACTGGAGGCCTTCAAGACGAGGCTGGACAGCCATTTGTCAGGGATGCTCTGACATGGATTCGTGCATTGAGCAGGGGGTTGGACTCGATGGCCTTGTAGGCCCCTTCCAACCCTACTATTCTATGATTCTATGTTTCTATGATTCTATGATTCTATGATTCTGACAAAAACACAGAATGGATGTGCAGCCCCGCCAACATCAGAGCCACCCGTCTGCGCTGTACCAAACCACAGAATACATTGAATTAAATGAATAAAAGCACTATGTAAAAACCAACACTTAAATCCAAAAGGATCACAACATGAAAATCCCATTCAAATAATAAAAAGGCCTCTTCAAACAGAATGGACTTTCTGCTTGAGACTCATGGCAGACCACGACCTCCAGGGATGTTGCCACACCACAAAAGGCCGTCCTGCCAATTGTCACCAGCCAAATCATATCACAGCTGGCCATGCCACTTGGAGGAGGCCTCATCAGATGCTCTAAGACAACATATCCAAGAGTCATGTGGAAGATGCCATTTTGACTAGGGCTGTTAACCAGTCTGAACCCTGAATCCCCAGCATGCCTGGGTGCTTCGGTCCAAAGCGGTGCAGTTCCGGATCAGGCCAAAGCACTCCAATATGGGTTGGATCACTCTGAAGAGCTTTTTTTGGGGGGGGGCTTCAGCCCTATCTGGACAGCAACCCCACCCAACTGTGTGAGCCCCTCACTCTGTACCTGGTCTCCAGGGATCACATGCAGCCATCACTCTCTTGGAGGGAGTTGCCATTTCCTTTCAAAATTGTGACTCTTCTTCTTTCAGGAAGAGGAAATATCATTTTTTAAAATAAATTAAAGTGACTCTCTTGCAGAGGCCAATGGGTGCGGGCGCTCCAGACAGATCCAGGTAAGGAGTGGGGGTTCTGTGGGGGTGGCGATTGCAGTGGGGGGATCACCCTTGGTGGGGGTTTTCCCCCCTCTGCTTCAAGTCTCTAGATGTTGCTTTGGATGTGGAAAAGTGGGTCAACCCAGCTTCAGGGGAGTTTAAGGCAAGTTTGGGCCCATTTGAGTCCTAAATCGACCTCTGTATTAGGTTGGGTGGGTTGTGCACAGCCCTAATTGTTGCTACCCTGACACTAGAGGGCTTCAAATGGATCAGCACCTTAATCTGCATCCTGAAGCGGAATGTGAGCCAAAGAAGCACTTTTAAAACAGCTGTGGTGCTGTCTCTCTGCCCTGCCCCAGTTATCATCTGAGGGGTCACCAGAACTGTCTCCACTGCCTTCAGAGGAAGCCCCACCTGGCACCCCCAAGCCTCCTTTCTGACCTCTGTACTATTCAAGTTGAGAGGAACTTCAATCTTCCTGTGCTATTACTCCCAATTTGCTCCATCCGAATAGGATGATGGTGTTTTGCAAATGGGTGGGGGCAGGAGGCCAGCAACAAGCAATAAATCCAAGCCAGATTATCTGCTACAGAAATGGGATAGGGGAGAGAGGCATGAGAGAGGCAGGAAGAACAAGAGCTGTATGTCCAAATGGTAGAGACTGATGAGGACCAAGGAAGCTGTCTCCTGATGACTGGTGGAGGTGAGCGTCCTGGGACATCAATGCATTGAGCTGGGATGGAATTACAGCAAAAGCTTTGTCCTCTGTGATGGATACACCCTTGTTTGTCCAAGTTCAGATCTGGGAGATATTTTGCTCTAACAGAAAGCTACATTGTCCTGGAGGAGTCTTATCAGCAAGAGGGGTTATCACCCATCCTTCCTACAATTGCATAAGATGTGTGTGAAAGGGGGAAGCATTATTGTACTCCAACCCTTTGCTCTTTAGGATGATTCAGTTCTGATTCCGCCACCGCTGCCGCCAGGGACATTCGCACAAGGTAAGTCCCATCCCGGGGGTGGCGGGGGGGGGGCAGACCATTTCTCCAAAAATTTCGGGTGGCTGAATGCGTTGGCATTCAGCCTCCTGGAGATTCGTGGAGAAATTCTCCACCATCCCAAGGGAGGATGGGCATCTCTTCACATAATCTCACCTTGACTCTGGCTCTATAACTGTACTGTCCCAACTGGGAATCATGTTACTTCTTATGGTCTCCCCCTTGTCTCTGCATTTAGAATCCATACCACCTCTTTTAACGCAATCCAGTTCTACCCACAGTGGGGCTGTAATTCAGCAGTAGAGCGCCTGATTTACATGCACAAGGTCCCAGGTTCAATCTAGGGATGTTAGAGAATTCCACCATGGATCCCAGGGAGGCCAATTTCCAGTGAATTTGGCCCCCGGAAACTGTGGCGGAATGGAGCAACCTGCCCCAGCACCCTGTGAAAGTCCCGCGAAACGGAGCCTACCTGGCTGTGGCTCCAACAGTGGCAGCGGCTCCGGATGAAGTGGTGGTGGCAGCGACAGTGGCCTATCATGGCTAAAGCAGGGACGCAAATGACGTCCCCTATGCCTTTTGCGTCCCTGCTTTAGCCGTGATAGGTTACGTAAATATATACATAGCCTACCACGAGCTGGCATAGGGACGCAAATGGCATCCCCTATGCAGAACGCCATTTGTGTAGGGATGGACGAAAGGGACTTACCTGGTCCCGCAGCTTGCTTCGCAGTGGGGGGGAGGCGCTTCGGTTCTCCCCCTGAAGTTCAGGCCAAACGAACCAAACTAAGGAATGCAAATGGCGGCGCCCCATGGGCGCCGCCATTTGCATACGTGCTTTTTTTTTTTCAAAGTCACCCGTGATGGGCTACGTGATGATTTACGTAGCCTATCATGGCTGACTTTGGAAATCTAGCCGTGATAGGCTACGTAAATCGTTATGTAGCCTATCATGGGTGTGTGTGTGTGTGTGTTTTACTTTCCTTTTTTATTTTGCAATGGTGGCGGCGGCAGCCGGTCAGAAGACCGGCCGCAGCCGCAATGCTGCCGCAACGCCGCTGGGACCCGCCGCCGAGAGGGACATTCGCACGAGGTAAGTCCCATCCTGGGGGGGGGGGCGGTGGAGAATTTCTCCACCAATTTCGGGGGCCCGAATGCATTGGCATTCGGTCTCCCGGAGATTCGTGGAGAAATTCTCCGCCATCCCTACATTTGCGTCCACAGCAGCCCAGCAGCAGCTGGAGGCCCTGCCGCGGGTTGGCCCGGCTGGCCGTGGAGTGGAGCCAGCCAGGCAGGATTCCCGGGGGGAAGGAACAGATCGCCTCCCCACTGTCAAAGATTCTGGGGGGAGGAACAGATCACCTCCCCCCACATGCGGACCCCAGTGGAGCCAGGTAAGTGGGGTTTCGTACACCCCTAATTCAATCCCTGGCATCTCCTGGTAGGGCTGGAATATGTACTTCCTGAAACCCTGGAGAGCTGTTAAAAGTCATCAAGAATACTGGGTTAGATGAGCCCATATTTTTGGAGGCAGCTACCTACGTTGACCTTTGAATTCAGTATGAATTGGGAGTAATGAATAACTGACTGGATAGACATGTAGCCTAACACATATTTAGAAGCTGGGGATGGGGGTGGGAGTGGGACACAACACAGGGCAGGTATTATTAGAGCTTAAGAGATGCCAAGCCAATAATAGGACACAAATCCTTTCCCCTACCTCATTAAAATGGCCGGGCCATGCAATGGCTTCCCGCTTAATGGTGAGTTTCATGTCTGCAGATGCCTGTCTCTCCACACTCCCAATATTCACTCGAGCACGAGACTCATTGGGAAACATCACCCAATTCACGATATCAAAGTCAGCCAC
Source organism: Heloderma suspectum (assembly GCF_057233095.1). Classification (NCBI taxonomy): domain Eukaryota; kingdom Metazoa; phylum Chordata; class Lepidosauria; order Squamata; family Helodermatidae; genus Heloderma; species Heloderma suspectum. Next base: position 384,749,607 of record NC_139459.1, on the reverse strand, counting down.
CAGTTCCCCAGTCTTATCCAGATACAGTCCGCCCATGGAAGCATTAGAAAACTGGATTTCTCGTAAGGAAGTGTGAAGCTAGAATGACAGAGAAAACAGCTCAAATTTAGAAATCATGAAAATACAGTCAATATCATAGGCCTCATCACTTTGAGCTGTAATTTTCCATGGTCATTGCACAACTCATCAGGGCTCAGAATGCCATTCTTTCACAACTAGGGATACCAGAATAATCCACAATCAATTTAAAAGTGATCATATTTAAGAGATGGCTTTTCCTAAGTTGCACAGATCAGGCAAACTAGCTGAACATTTTTTATTTTTTTTTTACATGGGGGGTGGGGAAGGTGCAAGTGCACATTAGTACAAAGTGCGCCTTGACCAAAATTCTCAAACAAAAACGTGCATCTCATCAATGAACAGATGGCAGAACTAAAGATGCCTGACCATCTGCAGAGATTTTTAAACAAACGCTGCCCATTCCTACTCATAATGAAGATACCAGGCATGTTCAGACATCATGCTAAGCCATAATGGTTAAGGAATTTCTGCTAACCTTGGTTTCTTAATGTGTCATGTTGGGGGGGGGGGGAACCACATTCCCCACTGTTAGTAAGCCACCCTGACTAACCACCCCTCTGCAAAAATGTTAATGGTCCGAGGTGACTTCTTGTGTCATCTGGAGGTCTCCCCAGCGGTTTCAACAGCCTCCAGAGGACTTCCAGACTGTGATCATAGAGTCTGCTGGGTCGAGTAACTTCCACTGTGGGCAATGCTCTAACTGCCATGGGCTTTATCTATGGCCAAGTGCCTATTTTGGTCCCTTGAGCAGCCACTAGGTGCGATTGCCAGGAGCCCTTTCATGCCACAGAAGATGGGATGCTCACAAAACACATCAAGAAGATAGTCAGATAACAATGGAGAGAGGATGGTTAGCAAAATGAACACAACATTGGTGGAAAAGGTCATATACCCTCTGAGATGCTACAGCTCAAGAGATCAAAGAATGATCACCAAATCTTAATTTCTTAAACCACCCTTGCAGGTAGCAGGGGAACTGGAGTTCAGTGCCTCCAACACCAGTGTAGAAGGCCCAGAAGGATACGAGGTTTGATGGTAGAATCATAGAATCATAAAATAGCGGGGTTGGAAGGGGCCTATAAGACCATTGAGTCCAACCCCCTGCTCAGTGCAGGAATCCAAATCAAAGAATCCCTGACAGGTGGCTGTCCAGCCTTGTCTTGAATGCCTCCAGTGTGGGAGAACCCACCACCTCCCTAGGTCATTGGTTCTATTGTCACATTGCTCTAACTGTCTGGAAGTTTTTCCTGATGTTCAGCTGGAATCTGGCTTCCTGTAACTTGAGCCCATGATTCCGTGTCCTGCATTCTGGGATGATCGAGAAGAGATCCTGGCTTTCCTCTCTGTGACAACCTTTCAAGTACTTGAAGAGCGCTGTCATATCTCCCCTCAGTCTTCTCTTCTCAAGGCTAAACATGCCCAGTTCTTTTAGTCTCTCTTCATAGGGCTTTGTTTCCAGTCCTCTGATCATCTTTGTTGCCCTCCTCTGAACCCTCTCCGGCTTGTCTGCATCTTTCTTAAATTGTGGTGCCCAGAAGTGGACACAGTACTCCGAATGAGGCCTAACCAGTGCTGAGTAGAGGGGAAATTGTACTTCCCAAGATTTGGAAGCTATACTACTTTTCATGTAGCCCAAACTAGCATTTGCCTTTTTTGCAGCCACATCATATTGTTGTCTCATATTCAGCTTGTGATCAACCATAATTCCAAGATCCTTCTCGCTTGCAGTCCTTTGGAGCCAAATATTTGTCCAGCATTCCAGCCTATTAAGTTCACTTTGAATTATGTTTCTGTCTTCCATGGTATTAGCTATCCTGCCCAATTTGGTGTCATCTGCAAATTTGATCAGCATTCCCTGCACCTCCACATCCAACTCATTAATAAAAATGTGGAAGAGCACTAGGCCCAGTACTGAGCCCTGTGGTACCTCTCTCATTACCTCTCCCCATTTTGAGAAGTTCCCACTGATAAGCACTCCTTGAGTCCAATTCTGCAGCTAACTGTGGATCCACCTGATGGACCCTTGCCCACAGTCCATCTTCAAGGAAGTGTAGCCCGTGGTCCCAGAATCCAAATCTCTCATGCCGGCACCACCTTCATAGCCAGTCATTCAGGCTATGACTGGAGTCATTTTCTTTCCCTTTCTATCCTTCTTCTAACTACGGGAAGGATGGATGAGAAAACTACCTGGGTTTCCTTCCCAAAGCTTCGAAGTCTGACATGATTTCTTTGTAGCTTTGCTTGTCAGTATCATTTGTTCCCACACAGATGAGAAGAAAGGGATACCTGCCATCGGGCTTTATGAGCATAGGGAACCCTTCAGACACATCTCTAGTCCATCCTCCTGGGAGACAGCTTACCTGGGGAATCCATGGTAGGGATGGCGGAGAATTCCGCCATGGATTTCAGTGAGGCTAAATGCACTGGCATTTGGTACCCTGAAACCCATGGCGGAACGGCCTCCCACCCCCCGCCACCTCGTGGAATAGCCCCGGAACGAAACTTACCTGGGGTGGCGGCAGCGGCAGTGGCTCCGGCAGCAGCAGCTGGTCTTTCGACTGGCTGCTGCAGCCGCCATTTGCGTCCTGCTCTTTGCTGTGATAGGCTACATAAGTATTTACATAGCCTATCATGGCAAGCCAAAACAAAAAACAGCGTAGGCAAATGGCAGCATCTACGGTGGCCACCATTTGCATTCCCTATTTTTCGCCGTTTTAGCCTACATAAATATTTACGTAAGCTATTACAGCGGGGGGGAAAAAGGAATGCAAATAGCGCCCACTACGATATTTGTGCTCCCTTTTTTTTCACCGTAAAAGCCTACATAAACAGTCCCTCTGATATCTCACTCTTTGGGAGCTAGCTTCCTTGTATAGGCCCTAGACCAGCTGGAACAGCTTCCTCTGCTCTGCTCAGCTGGGAGGCGGGAAACAGACTGAAACTTCCTGCCCACACAGCTGCAGGGATCACTCAGGCCACACCCCCTTAATTCACTTGGATATCTCAGGAGCAGATGGGGAGCACACAGAGACTCAGAAGGGAAAGGACAGCCCCCTGGGCTTACTCCAGCCCACTCACTGCTTTGCCTCCATCACCTATTCCCCTGCAACTCCCCTGGCCAACTCCTGTCTGCTCTCCCAGTTTGCTAGCTCTGGTCACTCACTCTCTGGAAGCTTGCTTGCTTCTATAGTCCAGAGACCAGCTGGAGCAGCTTCCTCTGCACTGCTCAGGTAGGAAACAGGAAACAGACATATCAAAGGAGATGTGAGATTGAGTAGAATCAGCAGCGTGGATTTCCCCCTGTGTCTTTGAACTGTCATCCTTCATGAAACCAAGACTGATTCAGCCGCATAACTAGGGGTGGACGAAAGTCACTTACCTGTCGTCGAAGCTTGTTCGCGGTGGGGGGGAGGCGCTTCGCTGCTCCCCCTGCGAAGTTCAGGCCGGGGGGGAGGCTTCCCGCCTCACCCCGGCCAAAATTCAGGCCGGGGAAGAGGCTTCCCGCCCCGCCCGGCCGCGAACTCGAAAGTTTTTAAAAAAACAAAACACCCCCGTGATAGGCTATGTGACGATTAACGTAGCCTATCACGGCTAGATCTGCAAAGTCAGCCGTGATAGGCTACGTTAATCATCACGTAGCCTATCACGGGTGACTTTAAAAAAAAATAATAAAGCGCGTACGCTAATGGCGGCCCCCATAGGGAGCCGCCATTCGCGTTCCGTATTTGGTCGCTGTAGTCTACGTAAATCTTTACGTAGACTACAGCGACCAAATAAGGAACGCGAATGGCAGCTCCCTATGGGGGCCGCCATTATCCGTACGCACTTTTTTTTTTTTTAAGTCACCCCTGATAGGCTACGTGACGATTTACGTAGCCTATCACAGCTGACTTTGCAAATCTAGCCGTGCTAGGCTACGTTAATTGCCACGTAGCCTATCACGGGGGCGTTTATTTTTTTTTCTTTTATTGGAATGGTGGCGGCGGCAGCCGGTCGAAAGACCGGCTGCCGCTCCGGCCCCGCACGAACACCCGCCGAACCGCCGGCCGGACCCGCCGCCGGGAGGGACATTCGGCGAAGGTAAGTCCCATCCCGGGGGGGTGCGGGGTGCGGGGGGGTGCGGAGGATTTCTCCCCAAAACTTGTTCGGGGGGCCGAACACGTTGGCACTCGGCCCCCCAAAGTTTTGGGGAGAAATTCTCCGCCATCCCTACGCATAACCAGAGAGGAAATCCAAATGGAATAGGTCCAGACAGTCAGGAGCTGCAGCTGGGCTGCCACCACCCTCTTGAGACCACTAGCCAAAGGGGGGTATTAGGCCTGCAGCAGTTCTCCAAAACCAGGGCTGTGAACAGAATCCCCATCATGGTTTGGATGCGACTTTGAACCTTCGGAAGCAGCCCTGCTTTGCTTCAGGCTGATTCTGACCCCATCCACTTCTCTTCAGACCCCAATCCAAAGCGAGACTTGGATATCCAAATCATTCTTATATGACATGTTCTCATTGACTGGCATTGAAAAACAGAAATGGGTGTCAGCTTTACAGTTTTCATGCTAAACACATGAAATTTGGGAACCTGGCATCCTCCATGGAGGGGATTCCACCTGCCAAACTTCAGACAGTCTGGCAAGGTAGTTGTTGTGCTAGGCACTGCTACAATGTGCTTTTCTCAGAAATACAAATCAAAGTCAGAAGGGATAATAATCCCAGAATTTAGTTGTTGGAGTGGAGGAGGTCACTGTCCCTGATCTCTGCTGTAGCTTTCTTGGAAGTGCCACATCAAGCAGGGACCTCAGAGCACTGCAACTTGCTTGCGTATTCAGCTGCCCCACTACACCAGCACACGCTATCTGGACTGGGGGAGGGCCTGACTGCCTACCAGTGCTGCGAATCCCAGCCACACCTCATCCACCTCTTCCCCTGCCAACAAGACCCTGAAGATGCCTCATATTGGGCTTCCTTCCTTTGCAACATAGGGTAGTTTTGATTTATTCAAATAATAGATGTTAATGTGTGTGTAATGCTTTGCCTACTGTTTTTTTGAAATGTGGACTGTGTAGCACTTTGACACACACTGCTTGCTTGTGTACATCACAAACACAAACACACAAATGAACACACAAACAGAGAGAGAGAGAGAGAGAGAGAGAGAGAGGATCAAAAGAAAAGCAAATCCTGGACTACATACAAGCAAGGTGGGAGGACAACAGAAGACAATGGGGTTTTTAACTGTTGTTGTTCTCGTTATTGCTTAAGGGAAATGTGATCAAAAATGGGAAAGGAAGGAATACAGGAATGGAGGGGGGCAGGTGGAGGAGAGCCACGAAAAAGGACAGGAGAGTAGTGTGTGTGTGTGAGAGAGAGAGAGAGAGAAAATCTAGACAGAATGAAAGTGAGGGCAAACAAATGGTGGAGAATTGAGAAGGATGGGGTGGAAGTGAAAGAAAGAGGCAAGGTAAGGAAAAGGAAAGTAGTTTTTACTGTATTTTTTCTTTATAAAATAAATAGTCAAGAAAAAATGATGTGTAAAACCTATTAGAGAAGGAGGAGGGGAGAGACAAAGAACCAGGCACAGAAAGTCAAACTCCATACTTCTCAAGTGTTCGGGTTTTTTAAAAAATAAAGGATCTAGAAAGAAAGAAAGCAAAAACGAATAAGAATATTTGGATTTCGAAGGAAGAAAACAGTACAGACACACACACGATATAGATTTAGCCAAATCTCCTGTCAGGAGCGCCCTGGTGGCCTCTTTCAGTAGACTCCAATAGCCAACTCAAGACACAGATGGAAGGTTTCTTTTCAAGGCTTTCATCCTTCTACAACTTAATGACTCGTTCAGATGCTCATCACCAGCGAATAAGCAAGGAACAGCAGAGTGGCCTATGCGCCAAGAAGTCAGGTAATCCCCATTTGAAGGAGAGTTATTTGAAGACCCTGAACATATGGGCCAGGGAGAGATCCTCCCTCTTTCCCTTGGGTCCACGGGACACGACTGTTGCTTCTGCGCCAAATGGGTGCTACGCCTCCTTTCTGTGCCCTCCATCGCTTGTCGCTCTTTGCGTCTGCATTGAGCATCCAGCAAGCCCCCCTCCTGCACTTGCTCACTGCCAGGGTCACTATCTATCTCAGAAATGCCGGCAGGAGGAATTTCTGCCAGCTGTTATGCCTGTGAGGGTTGAGCTGGCTCCTCTCCCATGGATTGCTGATCCTCCTCAGAATAAGAACTACTCTCGGGTTCCATCAGCTCAGTTTCCACCCTGACATCTTCCTAACAACACATCGTAAATCCAAACCACCACCCAGTCAGTGCTCTTTCTCTCCCTCCCTCTCTCCCTCTCTCTCTCTCACACACACTCATACACAGACACACGCACTGAAATGAAAGCAGGCTGATCTCTCCAATTTATCCACTCCAGTACTGCCCCCCCCATCCACCACTGTCACTGAATGGAGACTGCTGGGTTATACTCAGCCCTAATTTGGCAACTAGAGTTGCCATTTGCCAAGCCTAACCTTTTCCCCCTTAACTTCCACCTCCTCTCCCCCTCCAATACCTTTTGAAAGTTGCTACATTTTGGAGACAGGCGGTCTGCGCTTCAGAAGAATGGAGGAGATACTGAGAGTTGTTGGGGTGCCTGTGATTAGAACTCGGGGCTGTTCCCAGCTGCTCAGCGACCAGCTCTGTGAGCACCACATGGCAGATCGAGCAGGGTCAAGGGGGCTGAGGGGGGAGTCTGCTGGCCTCCTAGATGAAGGTGGTGCTTGTGACAACCCCATTTACCACAGGCTGCACCCACCTGGTCATACCCCATCCTGCACAGCTAGCTGTATTAGGAGGACATGCAACCAGGCACATTGGTGCATGCTGTGGACTTCATACGACCACGATAACAACAATGGATCCCACTGGATCTTCCACAACAAAAACATTAAGTCAAGAAATTGTATCCTCACGGTGCTTCACAAACCAACAACAACTGGTTCTCGATGGGTCTGGGCCTTCATTTGTAAGGGATTTTTGCAGGAGGGAAGCTACTTGAGCATGTGACGGTGGCAGAAAACAGGGTCTAGTGGCTGCCTGCACTGCCATGCAGGACAAACAATTATCTGCTCTAGCCCATGTTTGGTTATTTTCATCATGAGTCTTTATAGAGGTGTTGCCACCGAAAAAGGGAATACCTCCCAGGGCTGCAGCCTTTGACGTTCCCGCCTTTCTCCTTCACCCACCATCAGCATCCGCTTGGGTCGGGATGAATATGCAGCATGAAAGGCATGGGCCACAGCTTGGATGCTGCTATATGTAACGTAGCTGTCCTGAGACAGGGCTCTCTCAATCTCCTCCTGGGGCAGCGTCGCCTGTTTCTCTTTCTCTCTGCAACCTGTCCAAATTTTCATGGGCAAAACATGTGTTGAATTGAAACACTTAAAGCTTTCATCCCAAAACTGGTCCAGAGAAGAGGAGAACGGCTCGTAGTAGTCATATTTTGTCATTATTTTATTCTTCATTCTGAAGGATAAAGAACCATGGAGGAAATGGAAGTAATAAGGTTTCTGATACAAGTTCAAGTCAATGTCCTGAAAAGCTGGTGTGATCCAGACTTTTGCTCCTGTTGGCTTCTTTTCGAGTGTTTTTTGCATCAAAATCAACGGAAAACAGCCATAGTGTGAGTCTGCATAGTAAACAATTACCTTCACTTCTTTCCCCAAGAAAGAAAGGTCGATCTGGAATATTTGATTTAAGAAATTTCGAGGTAGCCTTTTGGAGAAAGCAACACAAATCCCACTGCTGATCATCAGGGGTGTCAAGGCACCCAGGAACCTCTCCCCATTCTCAGTGTCTGGAGCAAAGAGACCGACCCACGTCCATCGGAAAAACAGGAGCAGCTGGACGATCCCTGGGTACTGGGTTTCTTCCTTCGGGGCCATGCGGTAGACAAAAGGGAACTGACTTTTGTCATTAGAAACAGGAGTAGCAATGCCATAACTGATCTAGGGAGCAAAGTAAAGTAAGAGACTGCAGTTTAGTATCAGTTTGTTTTCTGGATGAAGGTCAAATATTTTTGGCTAAAATGGAAGGAGGACTATGTATCCTGCATTGGGTTCCTTAAAGAGGAAAAAAGGCAGGATATTAAATACATACATACATACATACATACATACATACATAGTATCTAACTCAATGCCTGCCACTATGAAGTGGTATATATGGACGGGGAATGCAAAAATATCTCAAGCTAAATTTGTGCTGGGGTCCTTTACACACATTCAAACTTCTGTAGAGTGATACACTTCAGGAACCAATCAATGGAGGTTAGACCTGCTCGCTGCCTCATGTGAGACAACTGAAATGGATAGATTTAGCCCCGCCCCCAACTATGTTCTAGATTCTGTTTGGGGAGCACACAGGAGTCTTATTTAATTATTAAACCAAAGAAGAGGCAACAGGAGGACAAAAGCAACCAACTTTGTGTTTTGACCTGGTTACAGGACCGAATCAGCCTTGGGTGCCCTGCTGGATGATCTATATCAAGAGAGGGAGAGGGGGAGCGCCACCCTGCTAATTCTGCTCCATCTCTCATCAGCTTTGGATACCATGGACCATGGTTTCCTGCTGGATCGACTCTGTGGGAAGGGAATCAGAGGAAGTGTGTTACAACAGTTTCAGTCCTACCTACGGGGCTGATTTGAGGGAGTAATGTTGGATGTCCATTCCTTGACTTCTCGGAAATTGAGCTACCGGGTTCCACAGGGCACCATCTTGTCCCCAGTATTTGTTGACATCTCTATGGAGTCACTGGAGCAGTAATGAGGGGATTTGGAAGTGGACGGAAGCCCTGTGGGTGAGTGGTTCCCAAGTCCAGGAGATAGGCTCATTGCCTCTTCTGGGTGGGGCTGCAGTGCCCTTGAAAGATCAGGTTTGTAATCTCGGGGGAGTCCTACATCCATGGTCCCTGCAGGCCCACTTGGCCCTTGCAGCTTGGAGTGTCTTTTGCCAACTTCAGCTGGTTCACCAGCTATGGCCTGTCCTGGATGGGGTAGCTTGTTCACCATGGTACAGGTGCTAATAACCTGAAGACTGGATTACTGCCATGCACTCTATGCGGGGCTGCCCTCAAGGCTGCTCCGAAAGCTCACGATTGTTCAGAATTCAGGAGCTCGGCAGTTGTCGGGAGCTGACCCTCTTCAGCATGCTACCCCTTTGCTGAGGGAACTGCACTACCTGCCTATTTGATACCAGGTCAGATTTAAGGGTTTTTTTTAACTAGTGTACAAAGAGCTAAACAACTTGGGACCAGAATACCTGAAAGAGTGCCGTCTCCCTTTCCAACCTGCCTGATTACTGAGCTCATCGGGGGGCATGTTCCCGGTGGTTCCCCATGGACTTATGGCTCAATTGGAGTCCAACCAGAGAAGAGCCTTCAGTGCGTTGGCCCCCTTTCGGTGGAACTCCCTGCCTGTGGAGGTCAGGCAGGCATGAACATGGTGTGGTTCCCTGCAATAATTTTATTACCAACCGAGTCCCCTGGACTGCAAGGAGGTTAAATCAGTCCATCCTAAAGGAAATCAACCCTGAGTGCTCATTGGAAGGACAGATAATGAAGCTGAAGCTCAAATATTTTGTCCACCTAATGCGAAGAGAAAACTCTCTGAAAAAGACCCTGATGCTGGGAAAGACTGAAGGCAAAAGGAGAAGGGGACGGCAGAGGATGAGATGGCTAGATAGCATCACCGATGCAATGAATATGAACTTGAGCACACTCCGGGAGAGAGCACAGGACAGGAAGTCCTGGCATGTTATGGTCCATGGGGTCACGAAGAGTCAGACACAACTGAACGACTGAACAACAACAACAGTTGTATTATAATTATGTTTCTCTCTCTCTCTCTCTCTCTCTTTTAAAAAAATAATTGTTAACATGGAGTTTTATTCTTTTATCTTATCTTGTATCTTTTATTGTTCACCACTCTGGAATCTGTCTGGATGTGCAGTGAAATATAAATGTAAAGAAATAAATGAATACAGAAATGAATACAGAAATCAATAAATGCCAGCTCTATGCCTTCAACAGAGACATTGGTGACATCATAGCTTCTGGGGCAGAATCATGGCAGTGGTCATGTGGGGGCAGCAAAAACTGCTGGAGAGGGTTCTTGCTCCTGTCAGCCACTACTGTTTTCTACAACGCCTGCATCGGAGAGCCTTTCAAGACATGATTCAAGGTGCAATCCTACAGAGACAGACAAGCACTCAGACCTCCACTGAAGTCCACTGAACAGACTTCAATCCAATGAAGTCTACTGAATGGACTTCAATCCAATGCAGGGCAGAACCAGCACACAGAAGGGGATTCCCTCCGGACCGTGCTGCACTTTGCCTTAGATGGACGTTTTCACACATCTATGTGAGGCATTGGGAAGGGGCGGGAACCAGGCTGGGGATCACATAGAATCTGTCTAGTACGGGTTCTGTGGTCTCCTGCCATCCCCGCCCCCGGGGATGCCCGGCCTCCCATCCCAGCACTACACCGCTGACACGACTCAACTCCAACACACATTCCAGAGGAGGGGTGTACGAAACACTTACCTGGTTCCGCTGGGTCCATCTGTGGTGGGGGGAGGTGCTCTGCCCCCCCCATAATACTCCCCAGCTACGCTGGCCGCCATTTGCGTGGCTGCGAGCCATGATAGGCTATGTAAGTATTTATTTATCCTATTATGCTAAAGCAGCCACACAAATGGTGGCTTCTATGACAGCTGCCATTTGTGGCCACAGCAGCCCCACAGTGGCCGGGAGACCTGCTGGAGGAGCCGCTGCCGTATCCGCAGCCGCATCCACCACTGCCGTATCCACGGGTAAGCTCCGTCCCGGGGGGATTCCGTGGGGTGGCGGTGGGGGGGAGGCCATTCCGCCACTGGAGTCCATGGTGGAATTCTCTGACATCTCTACTCCAGAGAAGCATTATGCCCAGGAGGCACAGGGACTGAAGAGCGAGAGCTGAGCCCAAGCAGTGCTCAGCTCCCCTATCTATGCACCTGACGGCCTCCTTTCCGCTCCCAATTCACACCTGTGGGATTTTGTAGATGCTCAACATGGAGGAAATGTGGAGGGAGAAGTCCGATTCAGCCCCTTCAAGGACGGCCAGGAGGTGATTCTTTCTCCCACAGCTGTAATGTGGAATGTTGCTTTCGCCTCCAGCAAGGAGTTGCAGCATGGCGTAGGAGGTGGCTCTTCCGTCAAAGAAGGACTTGTAGACGTTGTAGCCCAGGGTGATGTTGGGTAAGAGCCTGGGGTTCCGGCTGATCTCCTGAACGGCAAACATGAAGGACAGGATGTGCCAGTGCCTTGTATCTTGCAAACTGCAAAACAATAAATCATGATAAAATTCGATGCCTCATGCTACCGTTCTCCACTGAATGAAAACAAATCTCAGTTTCTTTCTTTTATACCCCCAAATACTTTTTCATGCAATTTAAATCCCGGAAGAGCCGATCATCACATAATCCTGTGTTCCAAGGTAATTGAGTATCCACTTACCTGAAGAAAGGAAAGATCAAGATATTTGTACCACATTCCTTGAGAGGGGATGTTGGTAGATTTCAAGGATCAAGGATCTAGCTGTCTGTCTATCTATCTATATTTAGATAGATAATCTCTCTCTCTCTCTCTCTCTCTCTCTCTCTCTCTCTCTCTCACACACACACACACACACACACACACGTGTCTTTTCTTAAGGCTTATCAGTAAAAACAATCATTCCGCCATGTAATTATCATAATAGGGGTGGGGTATCATTCAGAATGGTCTCACCAATGTTTTTGAAATTTACAGGTGCCAAAAGAAGTGTTGCGTTTACATGTCATGAAATTTCCAGGCCTATTGGTGAACTATTGGGAGAGAAACAGCAGTATAAAGAGAAAAGGGAAACAAAGAAACCTGGCTCTCTGTCGAAAGTGACTTTGAGAGTATGTTATCAGCGACCTTGTTTGGATCAGAGTCTGTGAAGAAAAAAAAAAAACTTTTTCTTTTTGTCTAAAACATTGATGATTTCCTATTCCTCATGTGTTGGGGATGATGGAATACTTTTTTTTTTAAAATAATCCTTTTTATGTGTATGCAAGTCACCTGACACCATTTTAGGCCTTATTTTCATTTTGTTTTCTGCATCATGCCATGTTTTCTGATGTTTGAAATCAAAGCAATAGCCATTAAGAAACAAAGAAGTATTTTTTATTTTGCCAGGGATATCTACTGGGAAAAAAAATGTCTGGAGGGACATTTAGTGGGTATGTAATGACCAATGAAATGATAGTAAAGTAGGATGGGGTATTTAAAAGTAAGTAAATGCTTTGAAGAAAGTTGTGCATGCCTGTGTCTGCTTCTTCCTGCTTTTATCGTTCTATGTGTTTCAAGCAATTTCACTTCTGGTTTGAGTTTAGCTTCACTCTCTCCTTTCCCCTAAATTATCTGTAAATCAATTCTCTTTTAGCTTTGCAAGCTTTTGTTACTGAATATCACCCACAGAGGCTTAAAACTGAGTAATATGGGGAGGGGGATGTCATAGATTAACAGTGCCCTCTTATCCATGCTGTTTCATTATGTATAAATAAAAATAACAATTATTTTATTATTACCTACATACTGCTTATAATGTTTACAGTATTTGTGCTAAATGCTTGGGAAAGATGCTTCAAAGAAAAGCTGTCTTCCACTAATTTTTACTCACTGGAAATAACATAAAAGTGGAAACTGAAATTGAAGCTAGGGATGTATGGAAGTCACTTACCTTTTTGTAGGGATGGACGAAAGGTACTTACCTATTGGGGATTATGCTGATGGTTGTGGGGGAGGCGTTCCATCCCTCCACCCCGGAATCCTCGCCGGGGGGGGGAGGTGCTCCGTTCCTCTCCCCCCCAGAATCCTGGCCGGCCGGCTGTGCTCCGCAGTGATTCTGTGGAGCCGCCGGCCAGCTCCGCCTGCAGCAGGACATCTGGCCACTGGCTAGCAGTGGCGGTGGCTGTAGCTGCCGCCGTTTGCGTCCCTGCAGTCAGCCGTGATAGGCTATGTAAATGTTTATGTAGCCTATCGCGGCTGATTAAAAATCAAACAACAACAACGCGTGTACGCAAATGGCGGCGCCAATGGGCGCCGCCATTTGCGTTCCTTATTTTAGCACGTCTTAGTCTACGTAAACATTTATGTAGACTAAGACGGCGAAAATAAGGGAACGCAAATAGCATAGATGCTACGCTATTTGCGTTCCCCTTATTTTCGCCGTCTTAGTCTACGTAAATATTTACGTACACTAAGACATGACAAAATAAGGAATGCAAATGGCGGCACGCATGGGCGTCGCCATTTGCATACACGCGTTTGTTTGGGTTTTTTTTAATCAGCCGTGATAGGCTATGTAAACATTTATGTAGCCTATCACGGTGTTTTTTTTAAATTTAGCTGTGATAGGCTACGTAAATCTTTATGTAGCCTATCACCTTTTTTTTTTTTTACTTGGAAATGGCGGCCGCCGCCAGGAAGATCCGCCCCAGGTAAGTACCGTCCCGGGGGTGTGGCGGGGGTGTGGCGGGCCATTCCGCCACCGATTTCGGGGGGCTGAATGCGCTGGCATTCGGCCTCTCCGAGATCCATGAGATCGTACATCCCTATTCAATTTTGATAGTTGAGCTCCTGCAGTTTGACAGATTTTGTCTGTATTTGTTTCCCATCTGAGTTACATGGGCTACTTTGGAGGATCATTTCTCCTGTTTGTACAGCATCTCTTGGAAAACAGTCTGTCCTCTTAGGAAGGAAGAAGGTGTAGAATATACTATGCCTCAGAAAACTATAAGGCATTTCCAAGTTTCTACCTCATTTTAAGCTCGCATTCAAATAAAAAAAGAATTTCCACACCAGCCACTCAGCCATTCTGGAATATGAACCAGTCCTTAATAGCACGAAGGATGTTAATAGTCTTAAGCCACGTTATATTCAGGGGGAGGAGTGGGGGAAGAAGAAGAGATTCTACCTATGAATAATACAAGAGGCGTAGCTCGGTGCCGATGATCTGCCACTGTATACTTGATATACATGGATATAGACGGACAAAAATTGGAGACACATTATACAGATTCTTAGCTCTCCTATTTCTAACAACCTAAATGAACAGATCACCAAAAAGGTAACCAAGGGCTTTGGTTCATTGCCATCCCAGAAGCCTTTTCTCCATGATAGGGAACCTATCCACAAAACACAAAACAAACTCAACTGGGGTTTGGCTTGAATCTCTTCTGACGCAGGAGCAACCACAGGCTTCTGCAGTCTTGATTCAGAGACTTGATGATACTGAGTGACAGGAACTACACTCCTTCCCAGCAGAATCTGTTTCCCGGTGACCCCATGTGATGCTGCCTAGTTCTGGCACTTTACTCTTTTCTTTGACGTCTCCTCAGAATAAACAGGGCCATCAAGCATCCATTCATGCATGAGTTAATCTTGCACCAGCAGCAGCATTTCAGGGGAGGTTTGGGGAAACTCCATTGCAAAGCAGATCGTGTCTGTGTAAGGCAGGAGTCCCTGAAATTCTGACCCAAGGACAATTTTATTGTAATTTTTATTCTGGTTTGAGAGGCCATATGCTGTATGCTCTGGTGACTAATTCCCAGGGCATTCTGAGGAAAGATTGGTCATTCACTGTCTTGGGAAAAGTCAGATGTCTCGACAAAGAGGTGGCTAATTATTTTCTAATCATCATGCGTATGAGCACTCAGCTGATTGTATGAGCTCAACTGAAGAAACTGTATCCCTGTGTCCTGATATTATGTCTTGTATTTTATCTTGAATGTGTCTAACGCCCATTACACACACACACACACACACACACACACACACGGTTTCTTCAGAAGTACATCCCACAGAGTGCAGTAGGATTTACAGTCACATGCTGTGGTGGATGAGGGAGAAAGGTGCTTAGCCTTAAAAACTATGGCCCTGTAATTATTCTGGAGAGGGAACCTCTGTGCGGACATTTGGACCACTGCCAAGAAAGAACCTCCCCAGCTTAGGGGTGGACAAAAGGCACTTACCTTTCGTCGAAGCTTGTTCGCGGTGGGGGGTGGCGCTTCGCGGCTCCCCCCAAGAAGTTCAGGCTGGGGGGGAGGCTTCCCGCCTCGCCCGGCCGAAATTCAGGGCGGGGAGGAGGCTTCCCGCCTCGCCTGGCCGCGAACTCCATTGTTTTTTTTTTTTTTTTTTTAAAACGCCCCCGTGATAGGCTACGTCACGATTAACGTAGCCTATCATGGCTAGATCTGCAAAGTCAGCCATGATAGGCTACGTTAATCATCATGTAGCCTATCTCAGGTGACTTAAAAAAAAAAGAAAGAAGCGCGTACGCTAATGGCGGCCCCCATAGGGAGCCACCATTTGCGTTCCTTATTTAGTCATTGTAGTCTACGTAAATCTTTACGTAGACTACAGCGACCAAATAAGGAACGGGAATGGCGGCTCCCTATGGGGGCCGCCATTATCCGTACGCACTTTTTTTTTTTTTAAAGTCACCTGTGATAGGCTACGTGACGATTAACGTAGCCTATCACAGCTGACTTTGCAAATCTAGCCGTGATAGGCTACGTTAATCGTCACGTAGCCTATCTCGGGGGCGTTTTTTTTTTCTTTTATTGGAATGGCGGCGGTGGCAGCTGGTCAAAAGACCGGCTGCCGCTCTCGCCCCACTCGAACACCCGCCGAACCACCGGCCGGTCAACCCTCCGCCAGGAGGGACATTCGGCCGGTAAGTCCGGGGGGGGGTGCGGGGGGTGGGGGGGTGCGGAGGATTTCTCCCCGAAACTTGTTCAGGGGGCCGAACACGTTGGCGCTCGGCCCCCCGAAGTTTCGGGGAGAAATTCTCCGCCATCCCTAACCCAGCTCCAGCCTGTGTCTTATCACAACATTTAAAAGCAAAGAGGCTGCTGGTTCTTTTGGCTGCAACAATGCAAGGGAAACCCATGGATCCAGTCGTTCATGAGCGTACTGAATTAAATGGTGCCTTTACTTCAATGAAGCTCCAAATTCTTCTTCAAAAAGTACAGAGTGGCAAAAGTCAGGAGAGCGATTTATCAGGGATGACAAGAGATACCAGAAAAGATGAACAGACTCTCGTAAATGGGGACAGTTCGAGTGTGAGTTTGGAAGCATTAAATCATCATCATCACTTACATGACAACTCTGCTTAAAGGGGACTCAGAGAAAACGTATGGTTCGTCGCACTTAAAATACTGTGAAGACAGGACTCCACTGATGAGGTAGTCTCCTGGACGGTAATAATAGGATCCTAACTCTTGCTCTTTCTTCTGAGTCATCAGGCAGTCTGTCTTCTGAAGTTGACCGGCCGCATAAGGAAGCAGGAGTAACAACAGCAGCAGCAGCGAAATCATTCTGGGTCCGCCTGCCTCCTGCTGTTCCTCCTTTGTGACTGTTCCTTTCACATCCACAGCCAGCTAATCAGGAGATGGGAGAAAAGACTTGCAAGATCAAGGCTGCAGTGTCTTTGCAACAACATACAATTCTGAGCCAAAGCCAGTGGTGGGAGGTGGTGTACTAAAGTACTAAGTACACCACAGGCATGGCCATCTCAGCCTGTCCGAAATCTGAGCCCAGGCTCTCGGGAGCACAGGAGAGGTTTTATGCACCAAGCTTTTCAGGCACGGTGCACGAGGGTTCCTGGAGCTGCCTTTCATTCTGATGTTTACATCATTGGTCTCCAAGGAAAATAGGAAGTAAAATATCTCTTGAGCATTGGCAGGAATCAGAATAGATCACTATGTTTTTGGTAATGATCAGGGAAGCTTCACAGCTGCAACTTCATGGATTCTCTGAGTGCCTCGAGGCGAGCTGCAGAACTGGAGAAAAACATGTTTGTGAGAAGTCACACAGGCAGCTCCATCTTCTTGTTGGCAAGGGAGAAAGGTGATCCTGGCCTGGCCTGTATTTGAAAAACTCACACAAAAGAGCCAAGATCAAGGAAATATCTAAAGACACAAACCATTGATTGGGAACCTGTGGCCCTACAGATAGCAGTGGACTGAACATTCAACAGCCCTAACTGGCCTAGTGGATGGGGAAAAATGATGGAAGTTGCAGTCCAAGAAGATCAGAAGGGCCGCATCTTCCCCATTCCTTATGCGCATGAAGGTGCACACTACCTGGGGATGGATAAGCCAGGATTACCAGTGATCACAGGAGGAATGGTGGTCGCCATTCAACTCAGTGATCTCCCCCTATTAGTACTTCCAGTGAGCTCATCAGAATTGTGCAGAATGTTGTTTGGGATGTAGTAAATCATACTCCACAACATAGCTACTTGTAAACACATTCCAAGGAGAAAAACCTCGGCATCAAAAAGGTCTGTCAACTATGATCTCAACTATACTAGTCTCTCCTCTAAAACTATACCAAATATTCTTCCACAGCTTTACTTCTATGGATCAGATGCTCTAGTTCGTTGTGAACATGGTATGCTCCTTTGTATTCCGATCAGGCCTCAGTACAACAACATAGCACTTGGGAATGAAGATGCAGTCCAACAACCCAGCACTGGAGGCCAAGATAGAGAAAACCTGCACAGCTACCATGTATTTCCCCTTCGTGCTCAGTAGGTGGGCAGAAAGGACAGCCAAACACTGCAGAAGATCAGCATGCTGAAGGTGATCAGATTGGCTTCATTGAAGGCCACAGGCAGCTTCCTGGCTAGGAAAGCCACCAGGAACCAGATGGCAGCCAGGTCGCCCATGAAGCCAAGGGCAGAATAAAACAAGACAACTGATACTTTGTTGCATTGCACGATGTTCTGTCCAGGCTGGGAGTGCATGTCAGAGTCAGTGAATGGGGCAGAGCTCCCCAGCCAGATGGTGGACATGATAACTTGGACACAAGAACAGGAACTTACAATGGAGTTTGCAAGACCCTTGCCCAGCCATCTCTTCACTCTGTTCCCTGGCTTTGTGGCCAGGAAAGCCAATACCACCATGATGGTTTTGGCCAATACCGAAGAAACAGCAAGTGAGAAGATGATGCTGAAGGCCATTTGTCGGAGAAGGCAAGTCACTTTCCTTGGCTGCCCCATGAACATGAAGGAAGGCAAGAAGGAAAGCATGATGCAGATGAGGAGAA
This sequence comes from Heloderma suspectum, assembly GCF_057233095.1. Classification (NCBI taxonomy): domain Eukaryota; kingdom Metazoa; phylum Chordata; class Lepidosauria; order Squamata; family Helodermatidae; genus Heloderma; species Heloderma suspectum. Next base: position 384,731,366 of record NC_139459.1, on the reverse strand, counting down.
TGTAGGAGAGGTTTCAGTTGCTGGCCTTGATTATTGGTGTTTCTTGGTATTTCATGAAAATTCCTAATATGTAGCCCATGGATAAGGACAAGAATAGAGCAAAGGGAGTCAGAACAATCTCCAAAGGTTCTCCATAGGAGAGGAAGGTTATCTCCTTGGAGACACATTGATCTCGATCCTTCTTTGGATGCTGATCTTCCGAACACTTGGTGCAATGGTCTGCATCTGAGAAGAATAGGGGTGGACGAAAGTCACTTACCTTTTCTCGCAGCTTGTTCGCGGTGGGGGGGAGCGCTTCGCTGCTCCCCCCGCGAAGTTCAGGCCGGGGGGGGGAGGCTTCCCTTCTCGCCCGGCCGAAATTCAGGCCGGGGGGGGAGGCTTCCCGCTTCGCCCGGCCGAAATTCAGGCCGGGGAGGAGGCTTCCCGCCTCGCCCGGCCGCGAACACGAAAGTTAAAAAAAAAAAAAACACGTCCCCTGATAGGCTACGTGACGATTCACGTAGCCTATCACAGGTGACTTAAAAAAGAAAAAGAAAAAAAAGCGCATACGCGAATGGCGGCCCCCATAGGGAGCCGCCATTCACGTTCCTTATTTAGTTGCTGTAGTCTACGTAAATGTTTACGTAGACTACGGCGAAACATTTACGTAGACTACAGCCACCAAATAAGGAACGGGAATGGCGGCTCCCTATGGGGGCCGCCATTATCCGTACACACTTTTTTTTTTTTTTAAGTCACCCGGGATAGGCTACGTGATGATTCACGTAGCCTATCACGGCTGACTTTGCAAATCTAGCCATGATAGGCTACGTGAATCATCACGTAGCCTATCAGGGGACGTGTTTTTTTTTTCTTTGATTGCAATGGCGGGGGCGGCAGCCGGTCGAAAGACCGGCTGCCGCTCCTGCCCCGCTCGCACACCGGACGAACCGCCAGCCGGACCCGCCGCCGGGAGGGACATTCAGGGAAGGTAAGTCCCGTCCCGGGGGGGTGCGGGGGGGGTGGAGGATTTCTCACCGAAACTTGTTCGGGGGGCCGAACACGTTGGCGCTCGGCCCCCTGAAGTTTCGGGGAGAAATTCTCCGCCATCCCTAGAGAAGAAGGAAAGTGACTTCAGTAGGATTCACATCAACTGTACATCTGGAACAATGTGCAGTTGGGCAGAAAGAAAAACCAACATTGCCTTGCAGAGGGCCTGCTTATCACCAGAAGTTTCAATCTATGGCCTCATCACCAAAAGGAGGACCTTTGCTGTAGGGCCAGGAAAGCTATCTCTGTGGGACATTGTGGAGTGCTTTCCTGTTGGAGTAGAGAAGAGAAGAATGGGCTAGATGGATTGATGGGTTGATTTGGAATAAAAACAGCTTCCTACCATGTTGAAATGTGGAGAAGCAACTGTGTTTATTATCCCAACATTATTCAGGGTCAGGGAGTATATGTGAGGTTATGCTGTTTTGTATCTTCATGGATCACTGCCTTGTTGTGGCAAAGGGGCTTGTGTAACTCAGTGAAGCCATAAGCTATGCCGTACAGGGCCACCCAAGATGAACAGGTCATCGCTGAGTGTTCTGACAAAATGTGGTCCACTGGAGAAAGAAATGTGGTCTTTCTGGAGAAAGAAATGGCAAACCACTCCAGTATTCTTGCCAAGAAAACCCCATGGAATGTATCACAAGGCTAAAAGATATGATGCCGGAAGATGAGCCCCTCAGGTCGGAAGGTGTCCAATATACTACTGGGGAAGAGCAGAGGGAATTTCCAAGTATTGCCAGAAAGAGTGAAGCGGCTGGGCCAAAGCCGAAAGGACACTCAGCTGTGGATGTGTCTGGTGGTGAAAAGAAAGTCTGATGCTGTAAAGAATGATATTGTTTAGGAACTAGGGATGGCGGAGAATTTCTCCACAAATCTCGAGGAGGCCGAATGCCAACACATTCAGCCCCCCAAAATTTTTGGTGAAATTCTCCGCCCCCCCGCTCCCCCCGGGATGGGACTTATCTCCCTCGAATGTCCCTCTTGGTGGCGGGTCCCGGCGGGAGTTCGGCGGTGTTTAGTCGGGGGCGGGGGCGGCGGCCGGTCTTCCAACCGGCTGCCACCACTGCCATTACAAAAGATGTAGCAGCCATATCGGGGGTCAGACTAAGTAGCCTCATGCAGTCTCATGCTTCATGTTCTTGCTGAGCTCTTTCTCCCTTGAATATATTGTTGTAAGCTGACGAGACACAGGAATTCCTTATCTTGTCAAAGGTCATACAATTGTTTATCTTGTTCTCTGCTGTTCTCTTCTGTTCTCTCCTTATCATGGCTACCCTATAACCCAGTTCTTGTATTATAAACAATAGTGCTAGGAGAAGAAATGTTGAGGACTGCAACCCCATGTGGGAGGGAGAGGAGGAGCCGTTTCATATGTGTCACAATGTCTATAAAACCAATGTGCTGATGTATTTCGGGGCTTCTGGCTCTTTGGAAATGATTCCAGCCTTAAGCCCGCACGTTAAATAAAGAATCTCTTTTTCCTTCACTCCGTGGTCTCTCTGACTCTGGGTTCTGCAACATAAATGGTGCCGTGACTCGGATGTGGCAGGCTCTGAGCCAGACAGGTGGCAGTTGCCTGCTCTTGATCGCCGCACCAGGAGGACGAGCTCGGCGCATGCCTCCCTTTCTTGGCGCCACCGACCTTTTTGTCGAGTGAATGGGAGAAAGCCTGCACTGGGATCGCCCAAACGGCAGCGAGCAGCAAGAGAACCTTGCGAAGCGGAGGAAGGAACTTGAGCCCCGCCTGTATCGCAGCTGCAATTGAGTTGAAACCCACATTGGAAGCCTTCAGGAGAAAGGCAAGTATATGGGAAAAAGAGGGCCCCGCCTTTAGGGAGAAAGGCCACTGGGCAGAAAAAAAGAGGGCCCCGCCTTATGAAGAAGGTCAGTGTTGGTGGTATACGTATACAAAAGAACCTACTCCTTGTGGGTAGAAGGGGGGCCTGATCACACCCCCGAGTGGGCGCCAGTACCCAGCACTCCAGTACTCAGTAGGAAGCTGAGGAAGTTGGGGAAGCTGCTTTCCGCTCTGGTAAAAAGTGGGAAAAGTGGGTGGCAGGGACATATGGATGCAGTGGAGAGAATGATGATTGTGTGAGTGGCTACAGCGGTTTCTGACGCATACCGTTGACCGTCCGGGTGCCCAGGCCAGTAGCAAAGTGCGTGGTGCGAAAAATCCTCTTGTGTCGGCCAGTGAGACCCCTTACTCACTGACCAATTCCCATTCCCTAATTGTGTCTGTCTTCAATTTAGGAGGGAGGCTATGGGTGGTGGGGGAAGCAAACCTTGCACCCCCTTGAGATGTATGTCAAACAAAGAAGGAAAAAGGTTTTTTAAAAAAGATTCAGAATAGAGAGAGAAAACAGCAAAAAGCTCAAGGTCGAGCTGAGAGAAAAAAAAGAACAAGATCTGAGGCTGTTAATTAGAGAAATGTTGCAGGACAGTCTGGCTTTTAACAAAGCGTGGGAGCGTGAGAGTGTAAGGCCGAAGAAGTAGCTGTTAGCCTAGCGCGCCGAGAGAGGGGGGGCAGGAAAATTGCCCACAACGTTCTGAGTTGTGCAACATCATCACCTCGCCTAATTGAGATGAAATCCCTAAGAAATGGAAACTGAAAATGAAGACCCAGAAGATGAAGGCAAAATAGAAAATAAAGGTGAAGAATCAGCCCCCAGAGCACAGGCTAGACCCCTCTTCGAGTGAAAAGTGTGCCATAAGACTGTCCCAAAGCAGAATGAAGCGGAGAGACCACGTTGAAGATCTCTGTCAAGGTAGCCGTGTTTAGCTTTGAACTGTGTTAGAATTGCATAGAGCCTGTAGCTACTGACCATCGGCTATATGATTTCTGAAGAGCGTGACCATTAAGCTTTTGCCGTGGGATTCCCTGCAATGAAGAAATCTCACTGATTTAAGTGTCCAGTGTTACACTGCCTAAGTGTGTGTGCTGAAGTGACCGAGAAACCAGACAGCATGTTCCTGGCCAAGCCAAAATCACGCTACTACCATGCTCCTGAAAGCTGCAATAAACTGTGTAAGCTGGGAGACCCAACCTGATTGAGAAGAAAAGAAGATATTGGAGCAACTGTCTTAAAAAACAATGAGATCTGTGTAGCTGGCTGGCTGATGCTGTCAGTGATGTTACAACTTTAAATTAAGACTGTTTTCCTGTTTGAGACCCCAGCGAAGAAAGCTGACCCGAGTTATTTGTTGCCCGTGCCAAAGCAGGAATTTGGCTGCCCTGTACCTCATCATGTCCTGTTTTAAGCTTGGGATTTACAAATACAAACAAACTGAGAAGCTTGCCTTTGAAGTCCTGCAAATCACCCCACCGCCTCCCCGAAGATTAACGGCTGCCTGAAAAATGCAAGTATAAGGCGATGCCCATCACCCCCCAGCGTCCTGAGTTTCGGCACTCAGTGTTTCAGTGCTTTCGTGTACCAGGATAGAAGAGAAAAAAAAAAGGGCAAGTTTTTAAAATGTCTGTGAGAGAACCTGACAGAGGTAGAATAAAATTTACAGAGGAGTTGCCCAGGTTAAAGCGTCACGGCTAGAGAGCTGAGCTGTGCTGCTCTGTTTAGACAGAGGCCTTGCTAAAAAGTTAAAGGCCCTTGTCTGTCAGAAGGGGTGTAGGGCCACACTTTCCCTTTTTAAACTGATGCAAAAGTGGAGAGCCTTTGCTGGAAACATCGCATCTTCATTGCCCAGAGCCTTCTCTGTTTGCTTCCATCATTGTCTGGGCTTTTTAGAGACACTCTGCACATGAACTAAAATTTTAAATTGTCAAAGACTTGCCATGGACAGTGCTGTGAAGCTTTGGATAAACTTGAACTCTCATCGCTGTGGACCGTGTGTCTGTGTTTGTAGTCAGCTCAGTGTACAGCAGGCTGAGTTTGATCTATGACTTTTAGATTTCCTTCTGCCAGAACTCATGCAGCATGGAGTTGCCGATGCAAAAATGGTGACCTAGAACTCTTTGCGTGTGTGGGTATGCCCGTCCCTTGATTTTAATGGGCCCTGAGCTTTCAGCCAGAAGAGCTTTCAGCTGGATCTGCTCCATCATGCCTTACTGTGCTAAAAGTGCTTTCCATTCATTGTGTTAAATTGCAGAAAAAGTTTGTTGTATATATTTTATGATTTCTTAGATATCATAAAGTATATGTGATATTTGCAGATTAGTGTTAGTTGCAACTCCAAATGATACTAAGTGTGGTTCCCAATGGATGACAAGGAAAAAAGACAAAAGCAAGTTGAAAAGAAGGAAATAGAAAAAGTAGAAGACAGATAGAGAAGGGAGAAAAAAGAAAAAAGAAAAGGCAAGAGGCAAGAGGCAAAGAGAAAAAACATTTGAAAAAAAAGAAGTGTGGCCATAGTTGCCCCCAGGGTAAATTAAAAGCAGCTGGTTGTGCCTGGAGCTTATTACCTGGGGTAAAGTAGCCACAATAATGTAATAGTTCTTTAAAATGAAGAAAATGTAACTAGAAGGAGAAGAAGAGCCTATCCCAAATGTGTGTCATTGGGACTAGTGTAAGGCAGAAAGGTTTAAGTAAGTGAGTTTAACTTAAAAAAGACAAATAAAGAGACAAGGCTGGTGCATGGAGCAGAAAGTTTTAGGTAAAAAGTTTGAAACATGATCTGCAATACAGGCAGATCAGCAAAGAAAAAAAAAAGCAAAAGAAAGAGAAAAAAATTGTCTTCCCATACTAATGAATAAAAGTGTTATCAAGCACTTTGGGAAGCGAAGTTGTTTACAGGAAGCTCTGCCTGAGAACCAAACACTTCTAGCCTATGCTGAAAATGCTTGCTAGTGTTGTGCTGCCCCATGGGTAACATGTATGGTATAAAAACCGATTTAGCCCAATAGCTCGTGGTTCAGAGAAGCTGTCTGATCCAACCATTAAGTACGCCTGTGTGCTGTAAGTTACCCAATAAAGTCTCCTTGTAAGTAACCCCCCCCCCGCTGAAATCCCAAAACACAAGTGGGGCTAGAGCGCCTCACCCAGTATCAAACCCTGCTGTTAAAAGCCATGAAAGCAGGTATAAAGAAGTCAATTAATATGACCAAAGTGTCTAAAGTGCTGCAAGGTGCCACCGAGGCCCCAGAGCGCACTTGGAGCGTCTTTCAGATGCCTATCACCAGTATACCTGAAGGTTGTTCAGGCAGGCATTTGGGGTGGGTTAGGGTATTTTTTTAAAAAAAAATTTATGGTAAAGTTTTATTGTTTTAAATTGTTTATGGTGGGTTGTACATCGCCCAGAGTGGCTGGGTGACCAGTCAGATGGGCGATTAATAAATTTAATAAATAAATAAATATACCTCCCTCAACCCAGAGGCCCAAGAAGACATCGATGAAAGAAGAAAAGAAGACCCGGCAGAGGCAGAAGATTCTTAAAAAAGGACCAGTGTGCCCAGTGTGGACAAGATGGACATTAGTGGCATGAATGCCCAAATAAAATAAATCAAATACACAAAGGAGAAAACCAAAGGGGCCAGAATGGGCGAAGAGGGAGACAGCTTGAGAGGGGCCATGACATTGACTGTGAGGGGCCGTGACATTGACTTCATAATTGACACTGGAGCAGCATCAAAAGCAAGCAAATGTTAGCCTTAAACAAGAAGTTCAAACACTGAGCAAAGTTCTTCAAGCCCAGCCTCGCTTTGTCTTAAAAAATTAAGCCATTCCCATCACAGAAGCTCATCCTTTCCAACCAAGAGTTAAAGTATGAGTTAAAGAGGGAAAAATAACCCTTTGACTCCCAGATGGAGAGGACTGAAAACTGTCATACTTTCCACCCCCGCAGCTATGAAAGCAGCTGGAGTTAAACCCTGGATACATTGGACATGAGTCAAGACAGTGAGAGGGGGAGAGTAGACTATAAACAGAAATCCTGAAAATCCTTTAAAAATCATTCTGAAAAAGCAGTAAGAAGACTCAGGCTAGACCTTACTGTGGACACACCAGGAAACTGTCCCCCTGCGTACGGTCAGACCTGCAACTGGAGAATTGAAGAAGGGGACTAGACCCTGCTGCAGCTTGCCAGGTGAATAGCTGCCCAGCGTACGGTCAGATCCCAAAGAAGATCAAACATGCGTGTTGTAGTGTTAGTAGTGTTGCATTGTGTTTCCTTAATAAGGTGCAAAAGGGGGGGTCTGCCCCTGGAAAAAGAAGTTTGTCCCAGTGATTTGCTGATAATTACTGGCTTCACCTGGCTAACATCACGAGAGTAAAACATTTTTGTTTGCCAAGAGGTATACCTGCAAACAGGCTTACTAGCTCTTGCCTAATACCTGTCTGTAGACATCCTGGGAAAATTCAAAAAGATACCATGTTAAGAGTTTATGGTGTAAGTTTAACTTATTCCCAAAATGCTAATTGGGGCATGGTTGCAAAGATCCTACCCCCTACAGAGTTCACTCTACGCACCCCCATCATTGCTGAAACAAATGCTACATGTGCATGAATGCTTAATTGTCAAAAATTTTCCAGAAAATATAAAGCTATCCCTGGCCCCCTTCCACTGTAATAAAATTCAAAACATATCTTTTAATAATGCCCACATACTTTGCCTCATGGATGGTTTTAGACATGTAGTTCCCGCACTTGGTCATTCATTCCTGCCAACTTGTCTAATAACCACCCATGTTGCCTCAGCCGCCAATTGAACTGGTGCCAATTCTTCCCCTGTAGCCCGAGAAAATCCATCGACAGCAGCCTCGAGCACTCCAACTAACTAAAAATTGTAATAGTCATGTGCAGTTATATTCTGACTCAGAAAAATTGGCCTTAGCAATGTCACTGGTTAGGGTTCCAGGTTTAGCCTTGGCTAATGGTCTAAAGATCAACCTCACGAGCATTGTCATTGTTAAATAAAGAGTTGCGTGATCTAAGAGGTGCAGTTCTAGAAAACAGACCTGGTATAGATTACCTCTTCCTTCTTCATCATTTAAGTTGTGAGACACACCAAAAGCTCTGTTGTTTTAACTTAACTGATAATGGCAATGCTGTAGATGAACAGATCAACAAGCTGCACAATATAGTAGCTAACAAAACAATAAGACAAAACAAATAGCTCAATTAGTTAACCCCTTGGCTTCCAGATCTTAGCTGGCTTAAAAGCATTGTTCATCTTAATTCTACCAGTGTTGTTCATAGAGATACTGTTATGTCTCTGCGTTCCTTGTCTTATGCGCTGTTTAACCAATCTGTTTTATGTCTCAGCTAGTAAAACAGCTGCCCTCTATGCTCTAATAGCCCAACAAGAGGCTAAGTAATATGTATGTCACAAAACGCTTTGTATGGTTATCAGAAATGCTATAATTGTAATGAAATTATGCATTTAAGGGGGGAATGTAGCAGCCATATCGGGGGTCAGACTAAGTAGCCTCATGCAGTCTCATGCTTCATGTTCTTGCTGAGCTCTTGAATACATTGTTGTAAGCTGACGAGACACAGGAATTCCTTATTTTGTCAAAGGTCATACAATTGTATATCTTGTTCTCTGCTGTTCTCTTCTGTTCTCTCCTTATCATGGCTACCCTATAACCCAGTTCTTGTATTATAAACAATGGTGCTAGGAGAAGAAATGTTGAGGACTGCAACCCCATGTGGGAGGGAGAGGAGGAGCCGTTTCATATGTGTCACAATGTCTATAAAACCAATGTGCTGATGTATTTCGGGGCTTCTGGCTCTTTGGAAATGATTCCAGCCTTAAGCCCGCACGTTAAATAAAGAATCTCTTTTTCCTTCACTCCGTGGTCTCTCTGACTCTGGGTTCTGCAACAAAGGAAGTAAAAAAAAAAACAACCACCCATGATAGGCTATGTAACGATTAACGTAGCCTATCACGGGTGACTTTGAAAGAAAAATAAAAAAGCGCGTACGCAAATGGCGGTGCCCATGGGTGCCGTCATTTGCGTATGCGCTTTTTTTTTTAAAAAAAAAATGAGGATTCCGGGGGGAGGGACGGAGTGCCTCCCCCCCCAGTGGAACTCGGTGGAGCCAGGTAAGCGGTGTTTCGTACATCCCTAGATTTGAACTCCGGTCTCTCCGGTCCAAGTCCAACCCTCCTGTTGCTTCTATTTTCAAGGAATTGCCATGATATTTTCAACTAGCAGCAACAGTCATCCATGAAGCCTTCTTCTCTTACCTACTCATAGAATGTTTTGCTCAAGGGGTTTAAAAGAAAAGAAGAGAGAATCAGAATAGGGTTGTGGAGACTATTGGGTGGATTCAAATGGTTGCCCTATTTCCCAAGTTAGGTCCCATTCCTCTGATGTCACCCACCTTCCCGAATGGAGATTGTTCCATCTGTGCATGGAGTGCATGCACTGCAGCAAGGTGGCTCTCCTTCCTGGACCTCCTTGGCGTATCTGGGGCAACAGCTCTCAGTGCACCTGGAACGAGGCACGGTCTGGCAGCAAAGAGAAGGAGCATCAAGGAACCAGTGTTATGAATATTTCTATCTATGGAAATGAGTCATACAGCTTAGGGAGGACCCAACAGGCTCTCAAAATAGTGACCATAAGTGAAATAGAGATGTGAGCCCAGGTCCTTCTTTCAGGGAAGCACTTTTCATGCATCACCACATGGCACGGAGGTATTTGGTCTGTTGGTTTGTTTCAAAATGTATATACCATGTTTACTACACATGTACTCAAGGCAATGTAAGAACTGAAGGAGAAAAGGTACAACAATGAAATAAACTAAAAGACAACCATAAAATAACAGAAATTACATGCAATAGGAATTAAAAAAAACAAGCTTCAAAACTTATGCATGCAATCCTGGAGAACTGTAGGGGGAGGGAGATGAGCTTTTTGAGGGAGGATAGCACAACCCCTGAAAAGGCCCTCTCCTCTTCCCCTTTTTGATCTTCAGTGACAGGGCAGAAGGGAAAGGAAGGATTGGAGGCCTCATCCCACAGCTGGGAGAGGAAAGGCTTTTTTAGAAGACGGGGATATATGGTGGATTTGGAGACACTAAGGGGGGTACAGGAAGGATTTATATCCCCCAAATAGGTTCAGCATCTCGGATGACTCTTTCAGAGTTCTAGGTGGTTCTGACTAAAACTCAGAATGGAACCACAGCCTCACCCAAATCAGAGCCACCAGCCTCCACTGTGCCAAACCACTGAGTAGAACCTCTATTAATAGAGTAGAACCTCTATTAAATGAATAGAGGCACGAAGAAAAAACAAATGATGAAACACCAGAGCATAACATCATAAAAATCCCATTCCAATTTCAAAAACCAAAGCCCCTTGAAACACAAAGGACTTCCTGCTTGAGACTCATGACCAACCAAATCTCCAGGGATGATGCCACAACACAACATGCCTTCCTGCCAATTGTCACCCTCCAAATCTCAGATGGTTGGGCCATTGGACAAGTCCTCATCAGATGCTGAAAGAGAGCATGTCCAAGCCTCCTGTGGAAGACATCATTTTTATTAGGGCTTTGCACCACTTCGGTCCAAATCCTGAACCCCTAGTGGATCGGGGTGATTCAGACCGAAGCAGTGAAGTTCTGAAACGCGTCAGGATCTCTCTGAAGCACTCCAGTATGGGTTAGAGGACTCTGAAGTGTTTGGGGGATGCTTTGCACCTGTCTGGACAGGCCCCCACCCTTTCCTGGTCTCCTGGGGATTGCCCCCCCCCCCGCTTCAGGTCTCTAGAAGTTGCTTCAGATCTGGAGCCAGAAGTGGGTCAACCTGCCTTTGGAGCAGCTGAAAGTGGGTCAGGGCTGATTCAGGACCACTGAATCAGCCTCCTAAGCTGGTTGGATGGGCTCTGCAGAGCCCTACTTTTTCCTATCATGAGCCTGGACTGTGAAAGGCTTCAAATGTATCAGCACTTTAATCTGCACCCTGGAGCTCACTGTGAGCCAAAGAAACACTTTTAAAACAGGTGCAGTGCTGTCTCTCTGCCCTGCCCCACTTATCAGCTGCGGGGCCACCAGCTCTCTCTCAACTGACTTCAAAGGAAGTTCCACATGGCACCACCAAGCCTCCTTTTTGCCCTCTTGTATTGGCCCCAGGAGCATAGCCAAGTCATTTATAGTGTCAGAGGGGCCTATAGATCCATAATGCTTGCTTAAATTCATTATTGGTGCAATCCCTTGGTAGTAAGCCTCTGAGCATGTGCAGATGAGTCAAAAGGCTGATAACAGCCCCAGAGCATTCCCTGTGAATTAATACTTGAGGGCCTTATCAGGCCATGCCTGGGAAGTGAAGCTATGTGTTTATGCTGAGATGCAGGTAGGGCTGGTGGAGAATTCTGCTGCGGACCCAAATGAGGCCAGATCCAAAAGAATCCAGCCTCCAACGTCGACGGCAGAATGGATGACTTACCTCCGCCTCCCTCTGGAATCCTCCAGAACCAGCTCCTGTCTGCGGCGATTCCGCAGAGCCGCACGCCAGCTCTGTATCACTGGCGATATGGCAATGGCGGTCCCCATTGCCATATCGCTGAGGAATGAATACAGATGCAAATGACATAGTGGACATTACATGCGGCTGTAAAGCTCGTAGTTTAACCTAAATGCAGTCGTAAATGTGCAATTAGGTTAAACTAAGGGCTTTACGGCTGCAAGTGGTGTCCACTACGCCATTGGCATCTGTATTCCTCAGCGATACGGAGCCGACGTGCGGCTCCTCATAATCACCTTGGAGAGGAGCCAGCTCTGGGGGATTCTGGGGGGAGGACCAGATTGCCCCCCCCCCAGGTGGATTCCCCACAGACTGGAAGGTAGGGAATCTGCCCATCCCTAGATACAGGTGGCTGTGCTGAGAACCTAGTGCTGTTAGTCTATGCTGGGAATGAGTGCTAGGGGTGCTTGCTCCTGTTAGCTGCCTTATAAAACCTATTGTACCCGATGGTTCTGGGTTCAGAGAAGCTGTCTGATCCAACCGTTGGGTACACCTGTGCGCTGTAAGTACTCAATAAAGTCTCCTTGGAAGCAAACCTGAATCTGATTTATCACTATTGGAACCTCTAACCTCAGAGTTCAACACCCACAGCCAGGGCAACACGCCTCTGTACTACTCAAGTTTAGAGGACCTTCTTATTTCCTCTGATTTGCTCCCAATTTTTCTCCATTCAAATAGGATGATGGCATTGTGGAAATGGGTGGGGGCAGGAGGCCAGGGTCAAGTGAAAAATCCATGCCAGATTACCTGCTATATAAATTGGATACAGGAGACAGACATGAGAGGCAGGGAAGAGCAAGAGCAGGAAGCCCAAAGAGGAGAGACAGACGAGGACCAAGGCAATCTGCTTCCTGATGATTGGTGGTGACAGTCCTGGGTCATAAATGCATTGAGCTGGGATGGAAGTACAGTAAAAGCTTCATCCTCTGTGATGGATTCACCCTTCTTTGGCCAACTTCAGATCTCGGAGATGTTTTGCTCTTTCAGATCACAGAGATGCTCATTTGGCCTGGAGGGGGGGGGGCTCTTCTGAACAAGATGGGTTAGGATCCACCCTTCCTACAACTGCATGGGGTGTGTGAAGGGGGTGGGCATTATTGAGCTCCAACCCTTTGTTTTTCCTGGAAAATGCAGGGTTGTCAATGTAGCACCCTGCAGAGGAGAACCCTGAACCAAAATGCTTTTATGATATGCTAGTATTGCTCCACAGAACATATGGGGAGGATGGGCATCTCCTCCCAAATCTCACCTTGACTCTGGCTCCAAAGTGTAGTGCCCCAACGGAGCATCGTGTTACTCCTTTTGGTCTCCCCTTGTCTCTGCACTTAGAATCCATGCCATCTCTTCTAACTCGATCGGATTCTCCCCATACTGGGGCACCATTCAGCAGTACAGGACTTGCTCTACATGCAGGTTGAGCATTCCAACCATTCACCCCTGGAATCCGTGGCAGAACAGACCCCCACACCCCTCCACCCTGCAAAAGCCCCGCAAAACGGAGCCTACCTGGCTGCTGCTCCAGCTCTGGCGGCGGCTCCAGCCACTGCCGGGTTGCAGCGGCTGCAAATGGCGGCCGTCGTAGTGGCCATCATTTGCGTCCCTACGCCGGCCTGTGATAGGCTACGTATATATTTACGCAGCCTATCACAGCTAAAGCAGGGACACAAATGGCATCCCCGATGTCATTTGCGTCCCTGCTCTCAGGAGTGACCTAGTGGCCTCTTTCAGTTGACTGCAATAGCCAACTCAAGACACAGACGGAAGGATTCTTTTCAAGGCTTTAATCCTTTTAGAACTTAATGACTCTTTCAGATGCTCATCACCAGCGACTAAGCAAGGAACAGTAGAGTGGCCTATGCTCCGAGAAGGCAGTTGATCCCCGTTTGAAGGAGAATCACGGGAACACCCTGAACTTATGTGCTAGGGAGAATACCTCCCTCTTTCCCTTGGGTCCTTGGGACGCGACCATTGCTTTTGCGCCAAATGGGCACTACACCTCCTTTCCGCACCCTCCATCGCTCGTCGCTCCCTGAGTCAAGCATCTAGCAAGCCCCGTTCCCACACTTTCTCACATCTAGGATCACTATCTATCTCAGGAATGCTGGCAGGAGGAATCTGTGCCAGCTGCTGTGCTTGTGAGAGATGAGCGAGCTCCTCTCCCACAGATTGCTGTTCCTCCTCAGAATCAGAACTACTCTGGAGCTCTATTGGCTCAGTTTCCACCCTGACAGGAGTCAAAAAGGGATAACCAATTTACTCCCAACATGGAAATAGATAGATACACACACAGAGAGACACTTTTCTAGTTATCAGAGCAGCCCTCTTCTGAGCTGGTATCAGTACATGGTGTCCATAGGCAGTTGCCAGGACCCCTGTGCTCTGTGATGGTCCACTGCTTATGGCCAGCCTGAGCCCCCCTCAGATTCCCCCCCCCACCCTGTGGTAGCCTCCACAATCTCTATGTGGAGATCTCTAGTAACCATAAAGAAAGGTAATGAAACAAGCAAATGTGAAAGCACAGATAACCAGACAGAAGTCAAAACACAGTTGGGCAGTCAGATACCATACACAGCCCATAAGCAGAGTCAAGAAAACAGCAAAGTGTCACAAGGCAAGACAGAAGCCACAGAACCTGAAGGAACACCATTGTTTCTAGCACTAGCTAGGCAGACACTGAAATCTTTTAACCCCAAAGCCTGCTGAGCCCCACCCAGATCTCAGCTGCAACATATTAGGGCTCTCAGGTCAGAGCCCTACTGATGAGGAGTCACTTCCTCCTGAGGAGGCTTTCTTTGCAGTTGGGTACTTCTTCTAACATGAGCCCTGATGATAAGCCAATTACAAAGATGATGCTCTCTAAGACTGGGGGTCACTCAGCGTGTGTTTCCCAAGCAGAGCTCCCCTCTTGCTGTGGGGATGGACCCATGGCCCTCTCCCCAGAGGGCCCAAGCTCTCCTAAGTCTCCTGATATAGATGATTCAAATGCATGGCTCCACCTCTGAGACTTCCAGGTCCTTGGAGGAGGAGGAGGAGGAGGAGGAGGAGGAGTCCAGCAGAGGCATGTCATCCCCTGACTTGGCCACCTCTGATCTAGCCACCTTTACTTTCCCCACCATGTCCCCATGGTACCATTTCTCTGGGGCACTGGGGGAGATTAAAAGGGTGTCTAGAGCCAGCCAGGTAGCAGTGCTTGGAGTGCTGCCACCACAGCCAGGTACGGCCCCGGGAGCCCTGACAGAGCAGGGGTCCTCTGGAGGACACTTGGCCCCCTCAGACTTGGAGCAAGCCACGGCCTGTCCTCGTGGATCTTCTTGGGATGCCAACACAACCACCACTAAATCACAGCACCAATCTGGGAACACAGAGAGGTGACATGGTGGATTTGGAGGGAGTTCCCTTGTAGCAGCCACGGATCCATGTGTTTCTGCCATGGAAGTGCTAGAAATGCTGGATGCATGTTGTTTAGGGCTTCATCCATGGAGTCCCGTGTGATCTGGGAAGGATTTGATGGTGGTTTGCAGGGATGGATCTCTGGGGGATCTTAGTACCTCAGCAGACTCACAGACTTTATTTTTGAAAGATGGGATATATAAAGGAATGAATGAATAATACATATATACATACACAATTAAAATAAAAAGAGAAGCAGAAGGCATAGAGAACCAAACCAGCTATGAGGGAGCAAGGAAGGGGGCGAAGAGCGTGGTTTTGGAGCCCTGGTCTCAACTCCATCCACAGAAACAGAGAAATCCTATGGCACTCTCAACACTGTCTCTTACTGCTTTTACATAGGTCTGTGCACTGCAGAGCAAATGGACAATTGGCCTTGGCCAGGCATTGACTATAGAAGCAACATCATAAGAGACAAGGCCAAGGTACTCACTTAGATTGAATGTCCACAAAGCACAGACAGGCTGAGTACTGCACATTATGAAACTTTCTTCTACTGAATCACAATGTCAAGGCAACTTGTACCAAAATTGCCTGTGGAGACAGGCAACAGCTCCCAGGGGAGGCTGGTGCCTCCAGGTTTGGTGAAGCTGTGAATCCATGCTGGTTCAGCACATCGGATTCCTCCTTTAGAGCTCTGGTTGGTTCTGCCTGAAAGCCAGAATGCTTTCACAGCTCCACTGAAATCAGAGCTGCCAGCCTCCAGTGGCAGCTGCCACAAATCTCAGGCTGAGAATCTCAGGATCTAAGGTTTAAATGGCCTGGTACCAAAAACTGAGGATAGGATTATCCCATGTCAAATATCTCTCTGTTCAGCAGACTGTCCACTTCGAGATAAAGAATTCCCTCTGAACACAAACATCATTTATGTGCAGTAAATGTGTGATGACGATAGATGACAATGACAAGAAAGGAAGTGGAAGAACCAGATTAAAATCTGGCAGTCTCTTAGAATAAGTCTAATTTTGTCATTTTTTAATGACAAAAATTGCATGACAACTTTGTGGCAAGCAAAGCAAATACAATAAAGAAACTAATCCCATATACCCACAAACAAAAATCCATTTAATGTGTTGCATTCAGGGCTTTCCATGTGCACTCAAGCTGGAATATGCTGGTACACTGCAGCTGTTAAGGGCCTCATCTTGAACAGATGCATTAATTAGACAATATAGCTATGCTATAGTTCCAGCCTCACCACTACTTTAGATGTGGATGGGGGTCAATTATGTAGGCTATTAAGGTGGAAAAAAAGGGACGCAAATGGCGCCCACTATGCTATCTGCGTCCCCCCTTTTTTTCGCCGTAATAGCCTACGTAAATATTTACATAAGCTAAAATGGCTAAAAATAGGGAACGCAAATGGTGGCTGCCGTAGCCACCGCCATTTGCGCATGCTGTTTTTTTGTGGGTTTTTTGGCTTGCCATGATAGGCTATGTAAATACTTACTTAGCCTATCACAGCAGCTTGGCAGGACACAAATGGCGGCCACAGCTGCCAGCCCAAAGACCAGTCGCCGCTGCTGCCGGAGCCGCCGCTGGAGCCCCAGGTAAGTTTCTTCCTGGGGGGATTCCGTGGGGTGGGAGGGGGTGGGAGGCCATTCTGCCATGGATTTTGGGGGGCTGAATGCCAGTGCATTTGGCCTCACTGAAATCCGTGACAGAATTCTCCGCCATCCCTATTTCGTACATCCCTACCCACCTGGCACCTCCAAGCCTCCTTTCTGACCTCTGTACTACTCAGGTTTAGTGGAACTTGAGACTTCCTGTGCTATTGCTCCCAATTTTGATCCATCCAACTACCATGGTGGCATGCTGGAAATGAGTGGGGGTGGGAGGCTAAGGATGGGCAATAAATCCAAACTAGATTATCTGCTATATCAATGGGAAAGGAGAAATAAGCATGAGAGAGGCAGGGAAGAGCAAGAGCGTGACGTCCAAAGTGTAGAGACGGGTGAGGACCAAGGCAAGCTGTTTCCTGACGACTAGTGGAGTTGACAGTCCTGGCTTATAAATGTGTTGAGCTAGGATGGAAGTATAGTAAAAGCGTTGTCCTCTGTGTTGGATTAGCCCATCTTTGGCCAAGTTCAGATCTGGGAGATATTTTTGTTCTTTCAGTTTGCAGGGAGGGTAAATTGGCCCAGAGGGGTCTTATCAGCAAGAGGGATTACCACCCAACCTTTCTACAGCTGCATGGGATATGTGACATTGGAGGGGGGAGCCATATTGTATTCCAACCCTTTGTTTTAAGGAAGATTCAGGGCTCTCCAAGTATCAAACTGCAGAGGCTGATGCTGAACCAGAATCCTTTCATGATATCCCAGTAATGTTCCACAGAACATATCGGGAGGATGGGCATCTCCTCACAAAATCTGACTTTGGCCCTGGCTCCGAGTATACTGCCCGCACCTGGGCACTGTGTTACTATTTATAGTCTCCCCCTTGACTCTGCACTTAGAATCCATACCACCTCTTTTAACTCAATCTGATTCCACCCATATTGGTGCAATAATTCAGCAGTAGTGTGCCGGATTGACATGCACAAGGTCCCAGGTTCAATCTCTGGCATCTCCAGGTAGGGCTGGGATATCTCCTGCCTCAAAAACTGGAGAGCCGCTACAGTCAGTGTCAACAATACTGGGTTGGATGAACCCATATTTTTGGAGGCACCTTCCTACGTTGACGCTTCAATTCAGTATGAATTGGGAGTTGTGCTTATCTGACTGGAGAGCCATGTAGCCTAACATGTGTTAAGAAGCCTGGAAAAAAATCACAGAACAGGGTGGATATTATTAGAGCTGAAGAGATGTCACAAGCCAATTATAGGACACAAATCCTTTCCCCTACCTCACTAAAATGGCCGAGCCACACAATGGCTCCCCACTTAATTGTGAGTTTGATGTCTGGAGATGCCTGTCTCTCCACACTCCAGTAGTCACTCTAGCATGTGACTCATTGGCAAACATCACCCAATTCACAATATCAAAGTCAGCTGCCAGTTCCCCAGTCTCATCCAGATACAGTCCACCCATGGAAGCATTAGAAAACTGGATTTCTCATAAGAAAGTGTGAAGCTAGAATGGCAGAAAAAACAGCCCAGATTTAGAAATCATGAAAATATAGTCAATATCTTAGGCCTCATCACTTTGAGCTCTAATCTTTGATGGTCATTGCACATCCCATCTGAGCTCAGAATGCCATTCTTTGGGTATTCACACTCACAACTAGGGATGTCAGAATAATCCATGGTCGATTCAGATGAGATTGGATTTGACAGATTAGATTTGCTTTTTCCAAGTTGCACAAATTCCGGAGACTTCCAAACCTTTTCTTTTTTTTTACTGGGGGGGACACACACCAAAATTCTGGTACATAATTTCTACTCCATCATTGAAAAGTTGGCAGAACTAAAGAGGCCTGATAATCTACAGAGACTTTTAAACAAAATCCGGACATTCCTACTCATAACAAAGATACCACATCTGTTCACACATCATGCTAACCTATGGAGAGTCTTTCCGGACATGATTACGGCCACAGTCCATGACTTGCTGGAGTCGACCTTGAAAGATCTTGAGCATTACCTTACTGGCATGTGAAATAAGTGTCACTGTTCAATAGTTTGAACATTCTTTAGTGCTTTCCTTTTTTGGTATGGGGATATAAATTGATTTTATTCCAATCTGGTGGCCATTCTTGTGTTTTCCAAATTTGCTGGCATATGGCATGCATCACCTTGACAGCATGGATACTTAATTACTTTGCAACATGGGTATGTTTGCTGCTCTCATGAATGCCCAAAGCATTATGTGATCATCACCTCTTCTGAGATCTAAATTGTATGAAAAACAATTTAGGGGAACAAATGAAAGCAACTGAGACCATCAGTTCCCTTGGCACAAGTGACAGGAGGCAGGGGTGGGGGTGGAGAGTGCAGTTTCAGGCCACCGAGCTCAGAGGAGCGTGGTTGCCAGAACCCCAAATTCCTACGACCACCTACACAACATCTGGTGGCCACAGCATGGCTTTCTAAGAAGATTGCCCAATGTGTTATTGAACATGGTGGCAGCAGACACAGAAGAGGGCCTAGTGCTTGTTTCACTCAGTTTCCATTCAATCCCTGTCAAAAGAAGCAGGGATTGCCAGGACGGGGGTATAAGACCCCCTGAGCCTGTGGATTCTTGTCGAGTGTCCAACCATGCTAACCTCAGATGCTGCTGACCCTGATCGTCCTCTTTCTCCAGCTAGGGATGTACGAAAGGGACTTACCTTGTCCCGCAGCTTTTTTCGCGGTGGGGGGGAGGTGCTTCGCTTCTCCCCCCAAAGTTCATGCGAGCAGGGGGTGTCTTCCCGCCTCGCCCGGCTGAAATTCAGGCAGGGGAGAAGTGCCCCGTCTCCCCGGCCATGAACTTCAACAGAAAAGTAAAAAAAAAAAAAATGCCCCGTGATAGGCTATGTAACGATTTACGTAGCCTATCACGGCTAGATCTGCAAAATCAGCCGTGATAGGCTACGTTAATCGTCACGTAGCCTATCACAGGTGACTTAAAAAAAAAAAAAAAGTGCGTACGCAAATGGCGGCCCCCATAGGGAGCCGCCATTCGTGTTCCTTATTTGGTCGCTGTAGTCTACGTAAAGATTTACATAGACTACAGCGAAAATAAGGGCAACACAAATACTGTTGCCCTTATTTTCACCACAGTCTACGTAATCTTTATTACTCTTTATAATCTTTATTTAATCTTTATTTAAGGACAAATAGCGTTGCCCTTATTTTCTCCGTAGTCTACGTAAAAATTTACGTAGACTACAGCGACCAAATAAGGAATGAGAATGGCGGCTCCCTATGGGGGCCGCCATTATCCGTACGTGCTTTTTTTTTTTAAGTCACCCGTGATAGGCTACGTGACGATTTATGTAGCCTATCACGGCTGACTTTGCAAATCTAGCTGTGATAGGCTACATTAATCATCACGTAGCCTATCACAGGGGCGTTTTTGTTTTTTTTTACTTTTCTTGGAATGGCGGCGGCGGCAGCCGCTCAAAAGACCGTCTGCCGCCCCCGCCCCTGTCTAAGACCTGCCGAACCGCCGCTGCGACCCACCACCGGGAGCGACATTTGGGAAAGGTAAGTCCCATCCTGGGGGGGGGGGCGGGGGGGAGAATTTCTCCCCGAAACTACTTTGGGGGGCCGAATACGTTGGCACTCGGCCCCCCGAAGTTTCGGCGAGAAATTCTCTGACACCCCTATCTCCAGCCTCATTTCTCCCCAGGCAACTCCTGACCACTCCATTATCTAAGTCCAGAACTGATGATGTTATTCCTCTGGCCTCTCTTTTTGATGCCCAGTCCCCATTCCAAAGCACCACAAATCCCTGGAGTCACCTGCAATGGACACTGCAGAGGACAAGCATGCCCAGTAGCACAGGCACTGAAGAGTGGGAGCTGGGCCAATTCAGTGCTCAGGTCCCATTTCTATGCTTCTGACCTCCTGTCCCCACCCACTTCACACCTGTGGGATTTTGTAGATGCTTGACATGGAGGAAATGTGGAGCGAGAGGTCAGTTTCCGCCCCTTCCAGAACAGCCAGCAGGTGATTCCTGCAGCTGTAATGTGGAATGTTTCTTTCGCCCCCAGCAAGGAGTTGCAGCATGGCGTAGGAGGTGGCTCTTCCGTCGAAGAAGGACTTGTAGATGCTGTTGCCCAGGGTGATGTTGGGTAAAAGCCTGGGGTTCTGGTTGATCTCCTGAATGGCAAACAAGAAGAACAGGATATGCCAGTACCTTTGGCTTGCAAACTGCAAAGCAATAAACAAAAATTAAATTCAATGCCTTGTGCTGTCATTCTCCATTGAATGAAAGCAATTCTCAGTTTCTTTCTTTCATACCCCTAAATCCTTGTTCATGCAGTTTTAATCTCAGAAGACCCATTCATCACATAATGCTTTGGAATTTCATAGGGGGCAGAAAACATTCATATGTTTCATGGAAATTGAGTATCCCTACACCTGGTCAACAGAAAGATGGAGATGTTCATAGCACATTCCTTGAGGGGGGATGTTGACAGATTTCAGCGTGTGTCCATTGTTAAGGGTTGTCAGTTCAAACAATCATTCCATCATGTAAAATGGAAATTGGGGTCAGGGATCAGTTGGAATGGTTTCACCAATGTTTTTGAAATTTACAGGTGCCAGGAAGAAGTGCTGGGATTACTTACTGTGATATTTCCCTGTTGTTGTTTTTTTGAACTTCTGACAGAGGAAGAGCAGTTTAACGAGAAAAAAGCAAGCAAACAAACAAGCCTACTTTTCTCTCATATGATTGGTCATTACATACCCACTAAATGTCTCTCCAGAAAAAGGCAGATCTTTTTTGCTTTTTCTTAATGGCAGTGGCCATTTTCCTCCCCCACCCCAAACACCAGAAAACATGGCATGATGCAGAAAACAAAATGACCACTGCGATTAAAAGACGGCCGAGAACGGCGGCAGGTTTGCTCCCCTCCCTCCTCAACATTCAGAATCAACAAGTGACTAGGGATGTCAGAGAATTCCGCCACGGATCTCGGTGAGGCCGAATGCCAGGGCATTCGGTCCCCCGAACTCCGTGGCGGAACGGCCTGCCACCCCCCGCCCCCTGCAGATCCCCCCCGGGATGAGTCTTACCTGGGGCAGATGTTCCAGACGGCGGCGGGTCCAGCGGTGGCTTCAGCAGAGGCAGCAGCGGCGGCTGGTCTTCCAACCGTCTGCCACCACCGCCGCCATTTACAATCCCCCCCCATTCACGATAGGCTATTTGCGTTGCATTTATTTTCGCCATAGTCTACGTAAATCTTTACGTAGACTAGACGTGCCAAACTAAGGAATGCAAATGGCGGCACCCCATGGGCGCCGCCATTTGCATACATGCTTTTTTTTTTTTCAAAGTCACCCGTGATAGGCTATGTGACGACTTACATAGCCTATCATGGCTGACTTTGGAAATCTAGCCGTGATAGGCTACATAAATCGTTACGTAGCCAATCATGGGTGTGTGTTTGTGTGTGTGTGTGTGTGTTTTACTTTACTTTTTTTTTTTGCAGCCGAGGAGACGGGGCGCTCCTCCCCGGCCTGAATTTCAGCGGCAAGGGATAGGGCGCCTCCCCCCCCTCACCTGAACTTCAGGGGGAGAACCGAAGCACCTCCCCCACACCGCGAAGGAAGCTGCAGGACCAGGTAAGTCCCTTTCATCCACCCCTACTCTGGCTCTGTAATTCCTCTGGAGAAAGAACCTCTGTGTGGACATTTGCATTTGGACCACTCCCAAGAAAGAATCACCCCAGCTCCAGCCTGTGTCTTACCACAGCATTCAAAGGCAAAGAGGGAGTTTGTTCTTTTGGTTGAAACAATGCAAAGGAATCCCATTATCCAGTCACATGTGATTGTACTGAACAAAATGGTGCCTTTATTTTAATGGAGCTCCTAATCCTTCTTCAAAAAGCACAGAGGGGCAAAAGTCGGGAGAGCGATTTATCAGGGAAGACCAGATACAACAGAACAGCAGGATAGTCACAGTAAATGGGGACTACTGGAGTGCGGGTTTGGAAGCATTATCACCATCACTTACATGACAACCCTGGCTAAAGGGGACTCAGAGAAAACGTATGGTTCTTGACACTTAACAAACTGGGAAGAGAGGACTCCACTAATGAGGTAGTCTCCTGGCCTATAGTCATCTGATCCTAAGACTTGCTCTTTCTTCTCAGATCTCGGGCATTTTGTCTTCTGCGCTCGACAGACTACATAAGGAAACAGGAGCAGCAGCAATGATATCATTCTGGGTATGCGTGTCTCGTACTATCCCTGTTTGTCACTGTTCCTTTCACATCCACAGCCAGCTAATCAGAAGATGTGAGAAAGGACTTGCAAGATCAGGGCTGCAGTGTCTTTACAAGGACATCAAAATCTGAGGCGAAGACAGCAGGGCGGCGGGGGGATGTACTCAAGTACAGCACAGGAATGGCCATCTCAGCCTGTCCTAAATCTGAGCCCAAGCTCTTGGGAACACAGGAGATATTTTATGCACCAAGCTTCACAGGCACGGTGCAAGAAGTTTCCTGGTACTGCCTTTGATTCTGCTGTTTACTTGATTGGTCTCCAAGGAGGACAGAAAAAAAATATGTCTTGAGCTTTGGCAAAAATCAGATAGGGATGGTGGAGAATTCTGCCATAGATTTCAACGAGGCTGAATGCACTGGCATTCGGCCCCCCAAAACCTGTGGCAGAACATCCTCCCACCCCCCACCCCCCCGTGGAAACCCCCTGGAACAAAACTTACCTGGGGAGGCAGCGGCTGGTCTTTCAGCCGGCTGCTGTGGCCGCAAATGGCGGCCGGCTGCTGCGTCCGCCATTGCATCCTGCCAGGCTGCCATGATAGGCTACATAAGTATTAACCTAGCCTATCACAGCAAAGAGCAGGGACACAATTTGTGTCCGCAGCAGCCCAGCTGTGGCCAGAACTCCAGCTGCCAGAATTCCGGGGGAGGAACGGAGCACCTCCCCCCCACTGCAAATCACACCTGTGAAAAGGTGACTTTTGTACATCCCTAGAATTATCTAGGGACGTACAAAAGTCACTTACCTGTTCACGGATTATGCTGATGCTGGGGGGGAGGCACTCCGTCCCTCCCCCCGTAAACTCTGGCCGGGGGAGAGGCGCTCCGTCCCTCCCCCCCTGAATCCTGGCTGGCCGGCTCCGCTTCGCAGTAATTCTGTGGAGCCGCTGGCCAGCTCCGCCAGCGGCTGGACATCTGGCCGCTGGCTAGCAGGGACGCAAATGTTTGCGTCCCTGCAGTCTGCCATGATAGGCCACGTAAATGTTTACATAGCCTATCATGGCTGATTAAAAAAAAAACACAAATGCACGTATGCAAATGGCGGCACTTGCATTCCTTATTTTGGCACGTCTAGTCTACATAAACATTTACGTAGACTATGGCAAAAATAAGGGGAACGCAAATAGCGTAGACACTACATTATTTGCGTTCCTCTTATGTTCGCCGTAGTCTATGTAAATGTTTATGTAGACTAGACGTGCCAAAATAAGGAATGCAAATGGCGGCACGCATGGGCGCCGCCACTTGAGAACGCGCGGGTTTTTTTGTTTTTTTAATCAGCCGTGATAGGCTACGTAAACATTTACGTAGCCTATCGTGGTGTTTTTTAAAATTTAGCCGTGATAGGCTATGTAAATGTTTACGTAGCCTATCACATTTTTTTGTTTTTGTTTTTTTTTAAACTTGGAAATGGCGGTGGCAGCAGCCGGTCGGAAGACCGGCTGCCGCAGCTGCCGCTGCCGCACCACAACCGGAGCTGCCGCTGGAGCCGCCGCTGCCAGGAAGATCTGCCCCAGGTAAGTCCCATCCCGGGGAGGGGAGGGGCGGCGGGCCGTTCCACCACTGATTTCGGGGGGCCGAATGCACCGGCATTCGGCCTCCCCGAGATCTGAGGCGGAACTTTCATCCATCCCTACTAGAATCAGAAGAGATCACTATATTTTTGATAATGATCAGGGGAAACTTCACATCTGCAACTTCATGGATCCTCTGAGTGGCTCGAGGCACAGGTGCAGAGTTGGAGAAAATCATGTTTGCAAGGAGTCATATATGCGGCTCCATCTTCTGGCATAAGTGGACATGGGGGAAAGGTGAGCATGGCCTGACTTGTATTCGGAAAACTCACACAAAACAGCCAAGATCAAGAAAATCTCTTAAGACACAAACCAATGGATCAAGAACATCTGTTAAGACACAAATCAGATAGCTCTGGACTGCGAGTCCAACAGCCCTAGCTGGCATAGTCCACAAAGGGGAATGATGGGATTTGCAGTCCAAGAAGATCAGAAGGGCCACTTCTTCCCCATCCCTGATGTCCAAGAATGTACACAACGCTTGGGGAGTTTCCCAGCCCTGCTCCCTTTGCCAGCCCTCCCAATTGCACTTCTGCTGCTGTATAAGCCCAGATTACCAGTGTCAAAGAAAATGGTGACCACCATACAACTCAGCGATTGCTCCCTGTTATTACTACCAGTGAGCTCCTCAGAACTGTGCATAATCATGTTTGGGAAGAAGTAAATTATACTCCAAAAGCTGGTGATTTGTGAACACAGCTTGTGATTTGCAAACACAAAAAATAAAATCGAAGTAAAGGGTGCAGATATCTACGTGTGTTTATTGAAACATTCCAAGTGTTGCATCGTTTATTTCTACAACACTTCCTTAAATACATGGTTCTTGATGTCAACTCCAGAGCCATCCATCTTCTGGCCCATCGACCACTTGAATCCTGAGGTTTTCCAATGGGATCAAGTGACTGTTGGCAATGTAGAGCAGTCCATGGCAGAAGAGAGGCGTAGGCTGGTAGACGCCAACTTGGTTTGCCTGGCTGCAACATATGCCCTGCCAGGACCCCATCCAACCTCACTGTGAAAGTGCAGCAAAGGATCAACAAAAGGGTTACCATGGCTTTCCATGTTGATCTTGGAGCACTCTCCACATTCAGGGTTTAATACCAGAGAACAATCAGCCAGAGGAAAGCCATCCAAGCTGACAGACACAGAAGCAATATCCAAGACATGGGGAATATATTACCATCCAGAGTGAGCTATAGTGTTCATCATCCTGCGGTCATGATGGATATACAGCAATACATCCATAGGTGCATGCCCAGCAGCACGTGCAGCTGCGTTCTCATGCTCAAAGACTTCACTGACATGCCGGTACTCAGTAACGCATGGGTAAACATTGAGTAGCAGGTTAGCAAGTGACTGAGGCAAGGTGCAGCCGGTGTGTTGTCCTGTGCTCAATCGAGGGGAGCCACAGCGCCCTCATTGGTGTCAAGAATGTACAGATGGCCGTAGCTTGGAGACTCATCTGACCACGAAGTGCTCTCAGATGGTAAACTGAGCCTTGCACCCTGAACACAAATGGACTGGCACCTGTGGCTGTGCACTCTTGAGCAGTGCCTACCAGGAAGCCAAGCCTACAGCCCTGTTGTCCTGGTGAACTCCCTTCAGGAATTGCTTTCCCAGAGTGGAGCCTTCGGTGAAAATGTTGTGGATAAAATCTGGGACCGTGAGTGGGGGTAGTGAAACCTTTCCATCATGGCAGCAAAGGGTTGATGATTCACCACTGAAAAGCAAGGCATCGCAGTGCTCACAAACCTCAACAGAGTTGCCAATATCAAACCTGTTGATATCAGTTGCAGGTCACTAGGGATGTATGAAAGGTACTTACCTTTCACGGATTATGCTGATGGTGGGGGGGAGGCATTCCGTCCCTCCCCGCGGAATCCTGGCCGGGGGAGGAGGTGCTCCGTTCCAGCCCCACCCTGGAATCCTGGCCGGCCGGCTGTGCTCCGCAGCGATTCTGCGGAGCCGCCGGCCGGCTCCACCAGGGGCCAGACATCCGGCCGCTGGCTAGCAGGGACGCAAATGGCAGCAGCCGTAGCCGCTGCCGTTTGCGTCCCTGCAATCAGCCGTGATAGGCTACGTAAATGTTTACGTAGCCTATCACGGCTTATTAAAAAAAAAAAACAAACGCGCGTACGCAAATGGCGTCACCCAGGGGCACCGCCATTTGCTTCCCTTATTTTGGCAAATCTTAGTCTACATAAACATTTACATAGACTAAGACGTGCCAAAATGAGGAACGCAAATGGCGGCACCCATGGGCGCCTCCATTTGCGTACGTGCGTTGTTGTTTTTTTTTTTTTTTTTATGTCAGCCGTGATAGGCTACATAAATCTTTACGTAGCCTATCACATTTTTTGTTTTAACCAGGAAATGGCGGCGGCAGCAGCCAGTCAGAAGACCGGCTGCCACAGCCACCACTGCTGCACCGCCGCCAGAGCCGCCGCCAGAGCCGCTGCCACCAGGAAGATCCGCCCCAGGTAAGTCTCGTCCCGGGGGGGGGGCAGACCGTTCTGCCACCAATTTCGGGGGGTGAATGTGCTGGCATTCGGCCTCCCCAAGATCTGTGGTGGAATTCTCTGACATCCCTATAGGTCACATGGCGAAAGGCGCAGTCTGCTTCCTGTGCCTGGGCTGGTTTCAGATATGGACGGATGCGAGGCTGGACAGAGCTCCGCTGTCGTCAAAAGCCCAATGGGGAGCCTGCATACACAGGTTTGGCAAGGCGGCCATGGCAGTGTTCCAGGTGGGGGCGCAAAGCTTCTTCTCTAGGGGCTGGAGGGGTAGAAGTAGTACAGAGGTATGAGGCACGCTGAGACTCACGGTTTGCCTGCCGGGTACTGTTACCAGTAAGCGTTTGATGTCTAGGCATGTTAGTAATGCGTGGAATATGTAAATTTTTTTTGTTAAATGTAATCTCCCGACTTTGAGTTGCAGTGAAAAGCCTTGTTATTTGTGGAATCTGTGTGTCAGGAGCCTTCCAAAGAAATGAGTTTCATGAGAACCAATCAGCAGGAAGGCAGTCAAAAAGGGATGACCATCTTACTCCACCTTTTAGTTACACACACAGACGCGCGTGCACACACACACACACACGGTTTTCTAGTTATCAGAGCAGCCTTCTTCGGAGTTGGTTTCAGTACGTGGCATCCGTGGGCAGTTGCCAGGCCCGCTGTGTCCTGTTGTGGTCCATTGCTGATGGGTCCACCTCATCCTCCCCTCTTCATCTTGCGTTGACCCCAACACACTCTGAGTGAAGGGATTAGTCAAGAAGAAAGGTAACAAAACTGGCAAAGATGAAACCACAGATAAGCAGGGAGAAACATGGGGCCAGGCTGATGCAGGAGTGGTTGAGATAGGAGACAGAGGTCAAAAGAAGAAATCCAAGGGTCAATAACACCAAACCTCAATCCCAGGGCAAGGTCCAAGAGGCAAGATACAAGACACAACACTGTGGGGATGGAACCATGCTCCTCTTTCCCAAGAGTCCTGGCTCCCCCAAGACTACTGGTACTGATGATTCCAAAGCATCACTCCATCTCTGGGAGTTCTGGCCATGAAGCCGCTTCCAAGTAGGATCGGGGGGTCCCTGCACAGCCCTGCTTTTATACACATCATCAGAGAAGGCTATCTCACACAGTTTACCTACAAGCACCCTCTAGAGCTGGGTGTGAGTGGAAGGAAGTGAAGGCCTAGAATATGGCTCCTTGCTTCCTTGTTGCAGAGGAAGAAGAGGAAGAAGGAAGAGGAAGGGGAGGGGCAGGAAAAAGGAACTGATCAAGCTGCAGGTCAGCAAGGGGGGTGAACAAGACAAGCGGCTGTTGATGCGAAATACGCTCTATCACCCCCCCAGTGTCTGGAAGCATGTGGAGTTGTTCCTACTATCTAACACAAAGCATGTGGTATGGAAGTGTGATCTGGCATGGGTAGGGATGTACAGAAGTGACTTACCTTTCGCGGATTATGTTGATGGTGGGGGAGGAGGCGTTCGGTCCCTCCCCCCGGAATCCTGGCCAGCCGGCTCCACCCACGGGGATTCTGCGGAGCCGCCGGCCGGCTCTGCCAGCAGCCGAACTTCTGGCCGCTGGCTAGCAGGGACGCAAATGGCGGCGGCCATAGCCGCCGCTGTTTCAATCCCTGTAGTCAGCCATGATAGGCTATGTAAATCTTTACGTAGCCTACCATGCCTGACTTTAAAAAAACAAACAAACGCGCGTATGCAAATGGCGGTGGCTATGACCGCCGCCATTTGCGTTCCTTACTTTGGCCTGTCTTAGTCTACGTAAATATTTACGTAGATTTAGGGATGGCAGAGATTTCCACTACGGATCTCAGTGATCCCCCAAACTCCATGGTGGAACGGTCTGCCACCACCCCGCACCCCCGTAGATCCCCCCCGGGATGAGACTTACCTGGGGCGGATCTTCCAGGCAGTGGTGGCTCCAGCAGCGGCGGCGGCGGTGGCGGCAGCCGGTCTTCTGACCAGCCGCCGCCGCGATTTCCAGTTTTGTTTTTTTGTTTTTAAAGATGTGATAGGCTATGTAAAGGATTTTGGGTTGGAGGCGCAGAGCACCTCCCTCCCGGGAAGGATTCTGGGGGGATGGACGGTGCACCTCCCCCCCCAGCGGAACCCAGCGGAGCCAGGTAAGGCCAATTTCGTACATCCCTAAATTTTTGTTTGTTTGTTTGTTTCTTTTTTTTTTTTTTTGCAGTTTCCAGTCTACAAGGCACTGGCACATCCTGTCCTTCATGTTTCCCATTCAGGAGATCAACCGGAACCCCAGGCTCTTACCCAACGTCACCCTGGGCTACAGCATCTACAAGTCCTTCTTCGATGGAAGAGCCACCTCCTACGCCATGCTGCAGCTCCTTGCTGGGGGAGAAAGTGACATTCCACTTTACAGCTGTGGGAGGAAGAATCAGCTGGTGCCCGTTCTCGAAGGGGCTGAGGCGGACCTGAGTTGGCCTGGCTGGCTGTTCCGCTGAGCCACTGCGGAGCAGAGCTGGTCATCGAGGATTCCAGGAGGGAGGACTGGATCACCTCCCCCACTGTCGAGGATTCCGGGGGGGAGGGACGGAGTCCCTCTCCCCCCACGAACAGAATCCGTGGAAAGGTAAGTGACTTTCGTACATCCCTAATATTGTGATAGATTACTCTCTCTCTCTCTCTCTCTCTCTCTCTCTCTCTCTCTCTCTCCCTCTCTCTCTCTCTCTCTCTCTCTCTCTCACACACACACACACACACACACACACACGTCTTTTATTAATGCTTATCAGTAAAAAATTATCATTCCATCATGTAGAATCTTAATAGGGGCGGGGTATCATTCTGAATGCTTTCACCAATGTTGTTGAAATTTACAGGTGCCAGAAGAAGTTTTGCATTTCCATGCCATGAAATTTCCAGGTCTATTGGTGAACTATTGGGAGAGAAACAGCAGTTGTTGTTGTTGTTCAGTCGTTAAGTCATGTCCGACTCTTCGTGACCCCATGGACCATAGCACGCCAGGCCTTCCTGTCCTCTGCTCCCTCCCGGAGCATGCTCAAGTTCACATTCATTGCATCGGTGATGCTATTGAGCCATCTCATCCTCTGCCATCCCCTTCTCCTTTTGCCTTCAGTCTTTTCCAGTTTTGATATTTCCAAGTAATGCCAGAAAGAGTGAAGTGGCTGGGCCAAAGCTGAAAGGACAATCAGCTGTGGATGTGTCTGGCGGTGAAATGCAAGTCTGATGCTGTAAAGAACAGTATTGTTTTCCAACCAGAAAGGTAAGATCAATGAATCAAGGAAAGCTGGAGGTGGTCAAACACAAAATGGCAAGATTGAACATTGACATCTTGGGAATCAGCGAACTAACATGGACAAGCATGGGTGAATTTAATGCTGGTGACCATTATATCTACTACTGTGGGCAAGAATCCCTTAGAAGAAATGGAGTAGCACTCATAGTCAACAAAAGGGTGGGAAAAGCAGTACTGGGGTACAATCTTAAAAATGATAGAATGATCTCAGTACGAATCCAAGGCAAACCATTCAACATCACAGTAATTCAAGTCTATGCCCCAACCACTGAGGCCGAAGAAGCTGAGGTTGATCGGTTCTATGAAGACCCACAACACCTTCTAGAACTAACACCAAAAAAAGATGTCCTCTTCATCATAGGGGATTGGAATGCTAAAGTAGGAAGTCAAGAAATCACTGGGATAACAGGCAAGCATGGCCTTGGTGTACAAAATGAAGCAGGACAAAGGCTAATAGAGTTTTGCCAAGAGAACACGCAGATCATAGCAAACACTCTTTTCCAATAGCACAAGAGACGACTCTACACATGGACATCACCAGATGGTCAATATTGAAATCAGATTGATTATGTCCTTTGCAGCCAAAGATGGAGAAGCTCTACACAGTCAGTAAAAACAAGACCTGGAGCTGATTGTGGCTCAGATCATGAGCTGCTTCTTGAAAAATTTTGGCTTAAATTGAAGAACGTAGGGAAAACCACTAAACCATTCAGGTATGACCTCAATCATATCCCTTATGAATATACAGTAGAGGTGAGGAATAGATTTCAGGGATTAGACCTGATACACAGAGTGCCTGAGGAACTATGGACGGAGGTCCGTAACATTGTTCAGGAGGAAGCAACGAAATCCATCCCAAAGAAAAAGAAATGCAAGAAAGCCAAGTGGCTGTCTGATGAGGCTTTACAAGTAGCTGACGAAAGAAGGGAAGCGAAAAGCAAGGGAGAAAGGGGAAGATATATCCAACTGAATGCAGAGTTCCAGAGAATAGCAAGGAGAGACAAGAAGGCCTTCTTAAATGAACAATGCGTAGACTAGACATGCCAAAATAAGGAACGCAAATGGCGGCGCCCATGGGCCGCCGCCATTTGCATATGCACTTTTTTTTTCCAAAGTCACCCGTGATAGGCTACGTGACGATTAACGTAGCCTATTACGGCTGACTTTGGAAATCTAGCCATGATAGGCTACGTTAATCGTTACGTAGCCTATCACGTTTTTTTTTTTTTACTTTATTTTATAATGGCGGTGGCGGCGGCAGCCGGTCAGAAGACTGGCCGCTGCCCCCACCCTCGCTGAACCGCCGCTGGGACCCGCCGCTGAGAGGGACATTCACAGGAGGTAAGTCCCATCCCGGGGGGGGGGGGCGGGGGGCAGAGAATTTCACTGCCAATTTCAGGGGGCCGAATGCGTTGGCATTCGGCCTCAACAAGATTCAGGGAGAAATTCTCAGAAATTCTCCGCCATGAGTAAGCCATAGTGCTCATCATTCTGCGGTTGTGATGGAAGCACAGAGATATGTCCATTGGTGCATGCCCACCAGCAAGTGCAGCAGGGTTCTCATACTCGCAGATTTCACCCACCTGCCGGTACTCAGTAGCGTATGGGCAACCATTGAGTATCAGTTAGTGAGTGACTCTAGCAAGGTGCAGCCCAGTGTGCTTTTCTCTGCTCGATCCTGGAGAGCCATTGTGGCCTCCTTGGTGTCAAGGATGTAGAGCTGGCCATAGCTTGGAGGCTCATTTGACCGCAAAGTGCTCATTGGAGGCTGTCCAGTCTTGAGTGGTGCATACCTGGAAGCAAAGCCTAGAACTGCAAAATCTGG
Organism: Heloderma suspectum; assembly: GCF_057233095.1. Lineage (NCBI taxonomy): Eukaryota > Metazoa > Chordata > Lepidosauria > Squamata > Helodermatidae > Heloderma > Heloderma suspectum. The sequence goes on along the minus strand of NC_139459.1, from coordinate 384,699,391 downwards.
AACTGCGAGTGGGGGTAGTGAAAACGTTCTGCCATGGCAGCTAGGAGTTGATGATTCAGCATTGAAAAGCCAGGCATCGCAGTGCTCACAATCCTTAACGCCGTTGCACTATTTGTGTTCCCCTTTATTTTCACTGTCTTAGTCTACGTAAATATTTACGTAGACTAAGACAGCCAAATATAAGGAATGCAAATGGCAGCGGTAGCCTATCACATCTATGTAAAAAAAAACACACACACACAGAAGCCACCAGACTGCAAATGGCGGTGGTGGCAGAAGGTTGGAAGACCAGCCGCCGCCACTGAAGCTGCCGTTGGAGCTGCCGCCATTCAGAAATTTGCCCCAGGTAAATCTTGTCCCAGGGTGGATCTACGGGGGGGGGGGAGGTGGCAGGCTGTTCCACCATGGATTTCGGGGGGCCGAATGCACTAGCATTCAGCCTCACTGAGGCCCGTGGTGGAATTCTCTGACATCCCTACACAACTCTACTTCTATGGATTCCCTAGTTTGTTTTGAACATGATATGCTCCTTCGTATTCAGATCAGGTCTCAGTACAATAATGTAGCACTTAGGAATAAAGATGCAACCCAACAGCCCAGCACTGGAGGCCAAGATTGAGAAGACCTGCACGGCCACCATGTATTTCCCCTTCGTGCTCAAGTAGGAGGGCACAAAGGACAGCCAAACACTGCAAAAGACCAGCATGCTGAAGGTGATCAGCTTGGCTTCATTGAAGGCCCCAGGCAGCTTCCTGGCTAGGAAAGCTACCGTGAAGCAGATGGCAGCCAAGAAGCCCATGTAGCCAAGGGCAGTATAAAAGAAGACAACAGATCCTTCGTTGCATTGCAGGATGTTCTGTCCAGGCTGGGAGTGCATGTCAGAGTCAGGGAATGGGGCAGAGCTCCCCAGCCAGATGGTGCAGATGACAACTTGGACACCAGAACAAGAACTTATAATGGAGTTTGCAAGACTCTTCCCCAGCCATCTCTTCACTCTGTTCCCTGGTTTTGTGGCCAGGAAAGCCAACACCACCGTGATGGTTTTGGCCAATACCGAAGAAACGGCAACTGAGAAGATGATGCTGAAGGCTGTTTGTCGGAGAAGGCAAGTCACTTTCCTGGGCCGCCCCATGAACAGGAAGGAGGACAAGAAGGAAAGCATGATGAAGATGAGGAGAATGTAAGAGAGGTCTCGGTTGTTGGCCTTGATTATTGGAGTTTCTTGGTATTTCATGAAGATTCCTAATACGAAGCCCGTGGATAAGGACAAGAATAGAGCAAAGGAAATCAGGACAATCCCCAAAGTTTCTTCATAGGTGAGGAAGGTTATCTCCTTGGGGACACACTGATCTCTGTCCTTGTTTGGATGCTGATCTTCCCGACATTTCATGCAATGGTCAGCATCTGAGAAGATGGAGAATGAGTTCAGCAGGTTTCACATCAACTGTAAATCCAGAAAAAAATGTGCAGTTGGGCAGGAAGAGGGAGAAACCTTCCCTCACAGGGGACCTGTTTTGTGGCCAGACCAGTCTATGGCCTCATCACCAAGTGAGGATCTTAGTAGTTACCGGGCTAGGAAAGCTGTCTGTGCTGGTCATTACAGAGTGGTTGTCAGTCAGAGAAGTACAGAGAAGAGTGGGCTAGATGGATTGATGGGCTGACTTGCAATACACACAGCTTCCTATCTGGTTTACATTTGGAAAAGCGAGGGTATTTCTCCCAGCATTGTTTGGGGTTAGGGAGTGTCTGTGAGGGTATCCTATTCTTATCTTCATAATAATCCTGTAAGGTGTGTAAAGCTACCTGGTAGCTGAGTGGCTTGTGATTTATTTATTTACTCAACTTCTGCCCCACCTTTCTACCACAAGACAGTGCCCAGGGTACTCCTTGTTACATTTGAAATATGAAGTAGGAAACTTCCATAAAGCTTTCTAATTTATTAATCTAGTTTCACTAAAGAGGTTTAAAAAAACGGAAGACTGAATCAACGTTGGGCAGGGGAGTACTCTGATCACCAGAAAGTGGGGGTTGCACCATTTTCACATCCCCTTTTATGCCAGGGACCCCCTGCTTTCCTGCCTCAGGATCGCAGCACAGTGCGGACAATTCTCTGCGTATAATGGAGAAAGGCCACCATGTCTGTATATGCTGCCCTGTCATAATTATGGAAAAAGCAGAGTGGGTTTTTTTTGGTGGGGGGGCATGATTTATACCAGGAACAGTGTGCACTAAGCATCCCCCTTGCTTTGCACCCCAGAGATTCACTCCCATCATCTTTTCTTTCCACCCACTTCATGGGATTAATGGAGATTAAAAATAAACCGAAGCCAAGTAGGGGTCAGAGTTCATAAAGTCTTTAGCATCTGTTTGGAAGATGTATGAATATTTAATGTGTTACTTAAAATGCTTTTGAGCCTGCACGTCAGGACAATGATCACAATGATGTACAGACCAGAAGAATAAAACCTTGTAGAAGAAGAGCAACTAATAACAAATAAAATTAGCGTTCAGTCGAATGGAACATGTCTCCATTAAAATCACGCTATGTACTAGAAGGGCCTCATGAGGTATTTCAGTCTGAGCAGTAGTGAATGGCCCATGACCATAAGGGATTCCCATGATGTTTTACACTAGGAGCAACAGTCATTCATGAAGCCTTCTTCTCTTACCTACTCATGGAATGTTTTGCTAAAGGTGTTTAAGAGTAAAGAAGAGAGAAGGAAAATAAGGCTGTGGAGAGTATTCGGCATATTCAAAGAGTTGCCCTAGGCAACTCCCTTTCATCTGATGTCACCTACCTTCCTGAATGGAGATGGTTCCTTCTGCACATGGAGCACAAGCATAGCAGCATGGTGGCTCTCCTTCTTGGACCTCCTTGTAGTATCCACGGCGACAGCTCTCAGTGCATCTGGAATGAGGCACGGTCTAGCAACAAAGAGAAGGAGCATCCAGGAAAACAGCGTTATGAAGATTTGTGCCTATGTAAATGAGTTCTACAATTTAGACAAGACCCAACAGGGTTTCTAGCGCTTGTGACCCTAAGTGAAGTAGAGAAGTGATCCCAGGTCCTTGTTTCAGGGAACCACTATTTATGCATCACAACGTGGCATGGAAGTTTTTGGTCTGTTTGTTTCAAAATCTATATGCCCCCTATACTATACATGTACTCAAGCCAATATAAAAACTGGAGGGGAAAAGGTACGGCAATGAAATGAACTAAAAGACAATTCCAGAATAACAGAAATTACAAGCAACAGCAATAAAATGGCAAGCTTCAAAACATGTGCATGCAGTGATGGTGAACGATGGGGGAGGGAGACGAGCTTTTTGCAGGAGGATAGGCACCACCATTGGAAAGGCCCTCTCCTCTTCCCCATTTTGATCTTCAGTGGCAGCTGGCAGGGCAGAAGGCAAAGGAAGGATCGGAGGCCTCATGACACAGCTGGAGACGGAAAGGCATTTTAAGAAGTGGGGGGTACCTGGTGGATTTAGAGACAGGGAGTGGGGTACATGATGGATTTATATCCCCCAAATATTTTCAGTATATTGGATAACTCTTGTATAGTTGTGGATGCTTCTGACTATAGGGACTGCGGTGGCTTAGTGGTTAAGATGCTGAACTACAGACTGGAAGGTTGGCAGGTCAGCAGTTCGAGACCCACGTGCTGCGTGACCGAGTGAGCTCCCGTCTTCAGTCCCAGCTACTGCCAACCTAGCAGTTCGAAAGCAAGAAAGTGCAAGTAGATAAATAGGAACCACCTCAGCGGGAAAGGTAACAGCGTTCTGTGCACCTCGGTGTTCAGTCATGCTGGCCACATGACCACGGAAGTGTCTTTGGACAGCGCTGGCTCTTCAGCTTAGAAACAGGGATGAGCACCGCACCCTAGAGTCAGACACGAGTGGTTGGGGACACCTTTTACCTTTATGATTCTGACTAAAACCCAGAATGGATTCACAGCCCCATCGAAATCAGAGTCACCAGTCTCCACTGTACCAAACCACAGAATACATTGAATTAAATGAATAAAAGCATGACGTTAAAACCAATGATCAAACACAAAATGATCACAACAAGAAAATCCCATTCAAATAATAGAAAGTCCTCTTGAAACAGAAAGCACTTCGTGCTTGAGACTCATGGCATACCAATATCTCCAGGGATGTTGCCACACCACAAAATGCCTTCCTGCCAATTGTCACCAGCCAAATCTCAGCTGGCCTTGCCACTTGGAGGAGGCCTCATCAGATGCTCTAAGGCAACATATCCAAGAGTCATGTGGATGAGGGCATTTTTACTAGGGCTGTTAACCACTTCAGTCTGAACCCTGAATCCCTGGCGTGTCTGGGTGCCTTGATGCAAAGCGCTACAATTCCAGAGCAGGTCAGGATCAGGCCAAAGCACTCCAATATGGGTTGGATCACTCTGAAGAGCTTGGGGGGGGGGCTTCAGCCCTATGCAGACAGCAACCCCACCCTGCTGTGTGAGCCACCTGGTCTCCAGGGAATCACATGAAGCCTTCGCTCTCTTAGAGAGAGTTGCCATTTCCTTTCAAAATGGTGACTCTTCCTCTTCCAGTAAGACAAAATACCATTTTAAACAATAAATAAGAGGTGACTCCCTTGCAGAGGCCAATGAGAGCGGGCCATCCCGACAGTTCCAAGTGAGGAGAGGGGGTTCTGTGGGGGTGGCAATGACAGTGGATGAGTCACTCTCGGTGGGAGTTTCCCCCCTTCTGTTTCGGGTCTCTAGATGTTGCTTCAGCTGTGGAGAAGTGGGTCAACCTGGCTTCAGGGGAGGTTGAGGTGAATTCAGGCCGATTCGAGTCCTCTAAATTGACCTCTGTATTAGGTTGGGTGGGTTGTGCACAGCCCTAATTTTTGCTACCCTGACCCTAGAGGGCTTCAAATGGATCACCACCTTAATCTGCATCCTGAAGCTGTGTGTGAGCCAAAGAATCTCTTTTAAAACAGGTGTGGTGCTGTCTCTCCGCCCTGCCCCAGTTGTCAACTGAGGGGTCACCAGAACTCTCTCCACTGCCTTCAGAGGAAGGCCCACCTGGCACCTCCAAGCCTCCTTTCGGACCTCTGCACTACTCAAGTTTAGAGGAACTTCCGTCTTCCTGTGCTGTTACTCCCCATTTGCTCCATCTGAATAGGATGATGGCGTTTTGCAAATGGGTGGGGGCAGGAGGCCAGTGACAAGCAATTAATTCAAGCCAGACTATCTGCTATATGAATGGGATAGGGGGGAGAGGCATGAGAGAGGCAAGGAAGAACAAGAGCTGGAAGTCCAAAGGGTAGAGACAGATGAGGAGAAAGGCAAGCTGTTTCCTGATGACTGAGGGAGGTGAGAGTCATTGATGCACTGAGCTGGGATGGAAGTAAAAAGCTTTGTCCTCTGTGATGGATTAATCCTTCTTTGGCCAACTTCAGATGTGGGAGATATTTTGCTCTTTCAGATTGCAGGGATGCTAAATTGCCCTGGAGAGGTCTTATCAGCAAGTGGAGTTATTGCCCACCCTTTCTACAACTGCATGAGATGTGTGTGAAAGGGGGGGGCATTATTTTACTCCAACCCTTTGCTTTTTAGGAAGATTCAGGTCTCTTAATGTAGAAAACTGCAGAGATCAACCCTGAACCAGAATGCTTTCATAATATCCCTCTATTGCTCCCCAGAACGTATGGGGAGGATGGGCAACTCCTCACAAAATCTCACCTTGATTCTGGCTCCAAAGTGTATTGCCCCAACCCCCCAACTGGCCATTGTGTTACTTCTTACAGTCTGCCCCTTGTGTCTGCTAGGGATGTGAAAAACACTTACCTGGTTCCGCTCTGGGGCATCCGCGGTGGGGGGGAAGTGCTCCGTCCCTCCCCCCGGAATCCTCCCCGGCTGGCTCCACTCCGTGGCAGGTCCGCAGAGCCACCTGCTGGGGCCAGCTGCAGCCCGAGTTCCGGCCGCGGCTGGGCTGCAGCAGCTGCAAATGGCAGCCATTGTAGCGGCCGCCATTTGCATCCTTTCCAGACTGCCATGATAGGCTACGTAAGTATTTACGTAGCCTATCATGGCAAAGAGCAGGGACACAAATGGCATAGCAGCGGCCATTTGCGTCTCTGCTCTTTGCCGTGATAGGCTACATAAATACTTACATAGCCTATCACTGCAGCTGGAAGGACACAAATGGCAGCCGCTACGGCGGCCACCATTTGTGGCCACAAAAGCCGGCAGAGAGACCATCCGCCACTGCCGGAGCTGCCACTGGAGCTGCCACCACCTCTGCTTCCGCCCCAGGTAAGCTTCGCCCGGGGGGATTCCACAGGGTGGTGGGGGGTGGGAGGCCCTTCCGCCACAAATTTCACCACCTCTTTAACTCAATCCAATTCTACCCATAGTGGGGCCATAATTCATCAGTAGAACACCTGATTTACATGCACAAGGTCCCTAGGGATGTCAGAGAATTTCTCCACGAATCTTGTGGAGACCAATTCCAGCGCATTCAGCCACACGAAATTGGTGGCGAAACGGTCTGCCCCCCGCCCCCCCTGGGACGGCACTTACCTTGTGCGAATGTCCCTGGTGGCAGTGGCTCCGGCGGCGGTTCGGCGGCGGCGGCGGCTGCCACTGCCGCCATTTCCAAGTAAAAAAAAAAAAAGAGTGATAGGCTATGTAAAGATTTACGTAGCCTATCACGGCTAGATTTTTAAAATACACCATGATAGGCTACGTAAATGTTTATGTAGCCTATCAGGGCTGAGTGAAAAAACCCCCAAAAAACTGCGCGTACGCAAATGGCGGCACCCATGGGCACCGCCATTTGTGTACGCGCGGTTTGTTTGTTTGTTTTCACTCAGCTGTGATATGCTATGTAAACATTTATGTAGCCTATCACGGCTGACTGCAGGGACGCAAACGGCGGCGGCTATGGCCACCTATCTTTACGTAAATCTTTTACAGGTGACTTCGAAAGAAAAAAAAAAGCGCGTTCCTTGCGTTCATTTGCGTTCCTTGTTTGGGCAGGGGTAGTCTATGTAAAGATTTACATAGACTACGGCAAAAATAAGGGTAACGTTATTTGCGTTGCACTTATTTTCACCGTAGTCTACGTAAATCTTTACGTAGACTACCCCTGCCCAAATAAGGAACGCAAATGGCGGCGCCCATGGGCGCTGCCATTTGCGTACATGCTTTTTTTTTTTTAAAGTCTCCCGTGATAGGCTACATAACGATTTACGTAGCCTATCATGGCTGACTTTGGAAATCTAGCCATGATAGGCTACGTAAATCGTGATGTAGCCTATCACGTGTGTGTGTGTATGTTTCAAATTTACTTTTTTATTTCGCGGCCGGGGAGACGTGGCGCTCCTCCCCGGCCTGAATTTCGGCGGCGAGGGATGGGGCGCCTCCCCCCCTGGTCTGAATTTCGGCTGGGCGGGGACGGGTGCCTCTCCCCCACCGCGAAGCAAACTGCGGGACCAGGTAAGAGACTTTCGTCCATCCTTAGTTCTGCTGCTCCTACTTGGATGGCCGACTCCAGAAGGTGGTGCTGGGGGATTACTGCTCTGTGCCATGGCAATTGTGCCATGGGGTTCCACAGGGCTCTATTTTATCTCCTATGCTGTTTAACATCTGCATGAAACCACTGGGGGAGGTTATCTGGAGGTGTGGGCTGCAGTTCCATGAATAGGTGGATGACACCCAGCTCTACCTCTCTTTCTCATCAAACCCAGCTGAGGCAGTGGCTGTTCTGAATTGGGTCCTGGGCACGGGAATGGACTGGATGAGGGCCAATAAACTGAAACTCAATCCAGACAAGGTGGAGGTACTGTTAGTGCGTGGTTCGTCTGCCCGACTAGGAGATATTCATCCTGTCCTGGAGGGGGTTGCACTCCCCCCAAAGGATCACGTTCATAGTTTGGAGTTGCTCTTGGATCCAAATCTGTCACTTGAGGCACAGGTGAACTCAGTGGCATGGAGCACTATTTATCAGCTTAGGCTCATATCCCAACTACGCCCTTATCTGGACAGAGAGAGCCTAGCTACAGTTACCCATGCTCTGATCACCTCTCGCCTGGATTACTGCAATGCATTATACATGGGGCTGCCTTTGAAAATGGTCCAGAAACTTCAGCTGGTGGAAAATAGGGCAGCAAAATTGTTAACAGGGACTGGCCAGAGAGCTCATATTACACCAGTACTTTACCAGCTGCACTGGCTGCCACTCCATTTCCTGCCCCAATTCAAAGTGCTGGTAGTAACATTTAAAGCCCTTAACAGTTTGGGGCCAGGTTATCTGAAGGATCGCCTCCTCCCATGTGTTCCTTCCAGCCCAGACCCTGAGATCATCCTCTGAGGCCATTCTCCGTGCACCCCTGCCAAGGAAGTGAGGCCAGTGGCTGGCGCGAAGGGAGCCCTTTCTGCGGTGGCTCCCCAGCTGTGGAATGAGCTCCCTAGGGAGGTTTGCCTGGCACCTACGTTGTACTCCTCCTTGCGCCAGGTGAAGACCTTTTTTTTTCCCCAGTATTTTAGTGTTTTAGCTTCCTAGTCTTTTAGCTTCAGTGTTTTAAATTTGTATTGTAAAATCTCTGCATTGCTGAAAGGTTTCATTCTGGTTGTAGTGTTCTGTTGTGGTTTCAAGCTTTCATATTTTACATTGTTTCATGCTGCGCTTTGTAGTTTTAATTTTTGTGCACCACCCAGAGAGCTTCGGCTATTGGGTGGTACAGAAATGGAATAAATAAACAAATCAAAGGCTTCTAGCACTGGCATACATAGTGAGCTGGTTTGTGAGCAGAAAATGTGAACTCCACAGAGCTGAGGGTGAGGTGCCCTGAGTATCACAGTAGAATTGGGTGACTCTCCCACCCCCAGGTCAATTAGATTCCCAGGCTAAATGTTTCGAACACCTGTTGGGTAAGGGAGAAGCCCCCCCTACTCTCGTGAGTGTGTCAGCCAGTTGGTGTGAGAGAGGAGGGGAGAGGCGTTGCTCATGGGTAGAAGGAGGCATCTAACAGAGACGCTTGTAAGATCCCGTTTGCTGGCTCCTTTGGTCGTGCTCTAAGGAGAAATAGGCAAGCAACCAGCCTAGAGAAAATTGTGCTCCTGGGACCCTGACAGACATTCACTGTGCAAACTGCTTTGCCACCTGAATGGAAGTGTGGACCTTTTTTGTACATATTTATTCTACATCCATTTTCTATCCAGAAACTGCCATCTTTTGCACAATTGGCATATATCAGCGTGATAACCAAAAGACTTGATGACTGGAACTGACAGGATCAGGACTCCAGATCAATACAGCATAGAAACACGCATCCATGGACCTTAAGATCATCCTCAGCGGCCCTTCTCCATGAGCTCCCACCAAAGGAAGCGAGGCGGGTGGCTACTAGGAGGAGGGCTTTTTCTGCTGTGGCACCCCGGCTGTGGAATGAGCTCCCTAGTGAGGTTCGCCTGGCACCTGCGTTGTATTCCTTCCAGTGTCAGGTGAAGACCTTTTTTATTTTCCCAAGCATTTTAGCATTTTCGCTTTCTAGACTTTTAGCTTTGCTGTTTTAAACCTGTATTTTAAATTCCTACACTGCTGCTAGGTTTTATTGTGGTTGTATTGTTATACTGTGGTTTGGATGTTCTATATATTTAAAATTGTTTTATTGTGGGCATTATTTGGTTTTAATTTTTGTGAACCACCCAGAGAGCTTTGGCTATTGGGCAGTATAGAAACAAAATTAAATAAATAAATAAATGTATAGAAGCTGAGGGTGGGGGTGGGACAAACAAGACAGGGTGGATATTCTTAGAGCTTAAGAGATGTCACAAGCCAATAATAGGATGCAAATCCTTTCCCCTACCTCATTAAAATGGCCAGGCCATACAATGGCTTCCCGCTTAATGGTGAGTTTCATGTCTGCAGATGCCTGTGTCTCCACACTCCCAATAGTCACTCTAGCACAAGACTCATTGGGAAACAGCACCCAATTCACAATATCAAAGTCAGCTGCCATTTTCCCAGTCTTATCCAGATACAGTCCATCCATGGAAGCATTAGAAAACTGGATGTCTCGTAAGAAAGTATGAAGCTAGAATGACAGAGAAAACAGCCCGGATTTAGAAATCATGAAAATCGTGTAGTCTATATCTTAGGCCTCATGACTTTGAGCTGTGATCTTCCATGTTCAGTGCACATCCCTTCCGGGCTTACAATGCCATTCTTTGGCTGTTCACAGTCACAACTAGAGTTGTCAGAATAATCCGCAATCAATTCAAAAGTGATCATATTTAAGAGAGGGCTTTTCCCAAGTTGCACAGTTTCGGGAAACTTGCAGGACTTTTTTGTTGTTGTTTTACATGGGTGGAGGGAGAGATGCAAGTGCACATTAGTAAAAAGTGTGCCTTGGCACATGACCAAAATCCTCGTACAATAATGTGCATCCCATCAATGAACAGAGGGCAGAAGTAAAGATGCCTGATCACATGCAGAAGTTTTAAAACAAAACCTGCCCATTCCTACTCATAATGAAGATACCAGGCATGTTCAGACATCATGCTAAGCCATAATGGTTAAGGAATCTCTGCTCACCTTGGTGGCTAAGCGTGTCATGTGGGGGAGAAGACCACATTCCCCATTCTGAGTAAGTCACCCTGACTAACCACCCCTCTGCAAAAGTGTTAAGGGGCCCGAGGTGACTTATGGTGTCATCTGGTGGGCTCCCCAGGGTTTCAACAGGCTTCAGAGAACTTCCAGGCCATGACCATAGAGTCTGCTGGGTAGAGTGTCTTCCACTGTGGGCAATGCTCTAACTGCCATGTGCTTTCTCTATGGCCAAGTGCCTATTTTGGACCCTGGAGTGGACACCAGGAGCGACTGCCAGGAGCCCTTTCATGCCACAGAAGATGGGATGCTCACAAAACACATCAAGAAGATAGTCAGATAACAGTGGAGAGAGGATGGTTACCAACATGAAAATAACATTGGTGGAAAAGTTCATATACCCTCTGGGATGCCACAGCTCAAGAGATCAAACAATGATCACTGAATCTTAATTTCTGAAATGACCCTTGCAGGTAGCAGAGGAACTGGGGTTCAGTGCCTCCAACACCAGTGTAGAAGGCCCAGAAGGATACGAGGGTTGATGGTAGAATCATAGGAATCATAGGGTTGGGAGGGGCCTATAAGACCATTGCGTCCAACCCCCTGCTCAATGCAGGAATCCAAGTCAAAGAATCCCTGACAGGTGGCTGTCCAGCCTCGTCTTGAATTCCAGTGTGGGAGAGCCCACCATCTATCTCCCTAGGTCATTGGTTCCATTGTCGTATTGCTCTAACCATCAGGACGTTTTTCCTGATGTTCAGCTGGAATCTGACTTCCTGTAACTTGAGCCCATGATTCTGTGTCCTGTATTTTGGGATGATTGAGAAGAGATCCTGGCCTTCCTCTCTGTGACAACCTTTCAAGTTCTTGAAGAGAGCTGTTGAATCTCCCCTCAGTCTTCTCTTCCCAAGGCTAAAGATGCCCAGTTCTTTCAGTCTCTCCTATTAGGGCTTTGTTTCCAGTCCCCTGATGACCTTTCCTGCCCTCCTCTGAACCTTCTCCAGTTTGTCTGCATCCTTCTTCAAGTGTAGTGCCCAGAACTGGACAAAGTACTCCAAATGAGGCCTAACCAGTGCTGAGTAGAGGGCAACTTGTACTTCATGTGATTTGGAAGTCTCGTATTCAGCTTGTGATCGACAACAATTCCAAGGTCCTTCTCACTTGTAGTCCTCTGGAGTCAAGTATTGCCCATCTTGTAACTGTGCATTCGGGTTCTTTTTCCTCGGTGCAGAACTTGGCATTTATCCCTACTAAATTTCATTCTGTTGTTTTCTGCCCAGAGCTCCAGCCTCTCAAGATCACTTTGAATTCTGTTTCTGTCTTCCATGGCATTAGCTACCCCTCCAAATTTTGTGTCATCTGCAGAATTGATCAACATTCCCTGCATCTCCTCATCCAACTCATTAATAAAAATGTGGAAGAGCACTTGGCCCAGGACTGAGCCCTGTGGTACCTCGCTCGATACCTCTCCCCAGTTTGAGAAGGTCCCATTGATAGGCACTCCTTGAGTCCGATTCTGTAGCCAACTGTGGATCCACCTGATGGACCCTTGCCAGTGGTCCATCTGCCAGGAAATATAGCCTGCGGTCCTAGACTCCAAATTTCTCATGCCAGCACCATCTTCATAGCCAGTCATTCACCTGGAGAATTTTTCTTTCCCTTTTTTATACCTCTTCCAACTACTGGATGATGGATGAGAAAACTACCTGGGCCCCAAGGTTCTTGAGTTTCCTTCCAAAAGCTTCAAAATCTGACGTGATTTCTTTGTAGCTCTGCTTGTCAGTATCATTTGTTCCCACACAGATGAGAAGAAAGGGATACCTGTCATTGGGCTTTATGAGCATAGGGAACCCTTCAGACACATCTCTAGTCCATCCTTCTGGGAGACAGCTTTCCTGGCGAGTTCATGGGTCTATATACTATATAACTATATTCTTCCATTATGTGTGTGTGTGTGTGTGTGTGTGTGTGTGAATCTCCCTCAATCCAGCTGTTCCCTGGAAACCCCCCCCCCATTCACCCAAGGGTCTTCTGAGATAACTTACAGGAAGTCTGATAATGAACTGGATGTGGAAATACAAATCTGAGCAGAGAGGAGAACCAACTCCGTGCATGTCTACTCAGAAGTAAGTCTTAATGAGTTCAATGCAACTTACTCCTACACATGTCAGCACCCCACTTGCCCCCAGCTCAGCTTTTTATTTCCACATCCAGCTCATTATCAAACCTCCTGTTAGTTATCTCAGAAGACCCTTGGGTGAATGTTTTGGGTTTTTTTTTCCCCAGGAAACAGCTGGATGGAGGGAGATTACACACACACACACACACACACACACACTAGAATATAGTTCTTCATATTCCCTGGTATGTTTATTCCTCATTTTGTCCATTCCCTGAGCATGTGCAGAGTGTGTTTTTTATTCAAACAGAGAGAAGGTTGCTGATCTTTCCCTTTATGCTGCATTTGTACAAGTGAAGTGTGACTGCTTCAGAAAGAACTTTCCATTATACTGTCTCTTCTTCTTCATGAGTTTCATAACAGAAGTATGGTGTAGTGGTCAGAGTCCAGCCCAAAGTCACCCAGTGAGATAAGGTTTGATAATGATCTGGATGTGGAAATACAAAGCTGAGCTGGGGGCAAGCGGGGTGCTGACATGTGTAGGAGTAAGTTGCACTGAACTCAGTAAGACTTACTTCTGAGTAGACATGCACAGAGTTGGCTCTCCCCTCCATTTTAGCCTCACCATGTCACCAACAAGGCTGGATGTGGAAATAGAAAGCCCAGCAGGGGGAATAATACTCGGGCAGGGCTCCAGACGGGCATGGTCATTTTAAAAGGTTCTTTCTTTCTTTCTTTCTTTCTTTCTTTCTTTCTTTCTTTCTTTAACAGCATTGATTTAAAGAAAGAGTGCATCGCTCAGGGACACCTAGGGCAGCCTTGTTTTGGGAAGCCCCAAGGAGGAGGAAGTGTTTTGGCTGAAAGTAATTACTGCATGTCACAGGGCAGGGGGAAAAATACATAAATATCTATGAAAAATAGCCTTTCTTATGGAAGTTATGCAGAACTATGGCTGTCGGTACGGATTTATCTTCGTAATTCTTGGAGCGGAAAAAAAAGAGGAGAATTCCGGGGGCTTGCGAATGATGGTACAGAGCACGGGCCACAAACTGCGGAAGACATGCGGCACGGAAGGTACACAATTCGTACATCCCTACACATGGGCCCAGCAAGCAAGCCATCATCTCTTCACAAGGAGATGATGGCTAGAGGGGCTGGTGTGCTGAGGCCTCATCCAGACAATGCCAGCTGGTAAGGGCTTCCTTGACAGCTGACAGGTCAAGATGAGGCCTCAGTGCTGTATATGCCCCAGCCACACTTGCCATCTCCTCCTTGCAAGGAGGAGAGAGTGAGAGTGGTTGAGAAGATGGTGGTGAGAAATTGGGGCTGTTCCCAGCTGCTCAGCGGCCAGCTCTGTCAGCTAGGGATATTAGAGAATTCCGCCATGGATCCCAGGGGGGCCAAATTCCAGTGAATTTGGCCCCCTGGAATCCGTGGCAGAACAGACCCCCACACCCCTCCACCCTGCAAAAGCCCCGCAAAGCGGAGCCTACCTGTCTGCTGCTCCAGCTCCTGCTCCGGCTCTGGTGGCGGCGGCGGCTCCAGCCACTGCTGGGCTGCAGCGGCCGCAAATGGCGGCCGTCGTAGTGGCCACCATTTGCGTCCCTACGCCAGCCTGTGATAGGCTACGTATATATTTACGCAGCCTATCACAGCTAAAGCAGGGATGCAAATGGCGTCCCCGATGTCATTTGCGTCCCTGTTGTCAGAAGTGACCTAGTGGCCTCTTTCAGTTGACTGCAATAGCCAACTCAAGACACAGATGGAAGGATTCTTTTCAAGGCTTTAATCCTTTTAGAACTTAATGACTCTTTCAGATGCTAATCACCAGCGACTAAGCAAGGAACAGCAGAGTAGCCTATGCTCTGAGTAGGCAGTTGATCCCCATTTGAAGGAGAATCACGGGAACACCCTGAACTTATGTGCTAGGGAGAATACCTCCCTCTTTCCCTTGGGTCCTTGGGACGCAACCATTGCTTTTGCGCCAAATGGGCACTACACCTCCTTTCCGCACCCTCCATCGCTCGTCGCTCCCTGAGTCAAGCATCTAGCAAGCCCCGTTCCCACACTTTCTCACATCTAGGATCACTATCTATCTCAGGAATGCTGGCAGGAGGAATCTCTGCCAGCTGCTGCGCCTGTCAGGGTTGAGCTGGCTCCTCTCCCACGGATTGCTGTTCCTCCTCAGAATCAGAACTGCTCTAGGGGCTCTATTGGCTCAGTTTCCACCTTGACACCTACTTTAGCCATGATAGGCTATGGAAATATTTACGTAGCCTATCACGGGCTTGCAAAGGGATGCAAATGGAGGACGCCATTTGCATCCGCACCAGCCGGGCAGCGGCTGGAGGCACCACTGCAGGTTGGCCTGGCTGGCGCCTTGGTGGTCTGGCCATGGAGCAGAGGTGGCCGGGCTGGATTCCGGGTGGAGGAACAGATCACCTCCCCGCCCCTGTCGAGGATTCCGGCTGAAGGAACGGATCGCCTCACCCCACCTGTGGAACACCCCTTTCGGACACCCCTACTGTCAGCGCCACATGGGTCAAGCGGGGTCAAGGCGGCTGGGTGAGGGAAGTCTGCTGGCCTCCCACGTGAAGGTGGGTTCTTGTGACATCCCCATTTACCACAGGCTGCACCGACCTGGTCATCATACCCCATCCTCCACTGCTCGCTTTTATTAGGAGGACATGTAATTGGGCACATTGCTGCAAACTCCCTGTGCACTTCATAAGTCTGCGATCAGAGAAATGGATGCCAATGGGTCTTCTAGAGCAAAAACATTACATTGACTGCAAAGTCAAGAGATTGTATCCTGATGGTGCTTCACACAAAAAACTGGTTCTCGATGGATCTGGGGCTTCATTTGTAAGGGATTTTTGGAGGAGGGAAGCTACATGAGCATGTAATGGTGGCAGAAAACAGGGTCTACTGGCTGCCTGCACTGCCATGCAGGATGAACAATTATTTGCTCTAACCCATGTTTGGTTATCTTCATCATGAGTCTTTATGAAAGTGTTGCCAAAGGAAAAGGGAATACCTGCCAGGGCTGCAGCCTTTGACGTTCCCGCCTTCCACCTTCACCCACCATCAACATCCGCTTGGGTCGGGATGAATATGCAGCATGTAAGGCATGGGCCACAGCTTGGATGCTGCTGTAAGTAACGTAGCTGTCCTGAGACAGGGCTCTCTCAATCTCCTCCTGGGGCAGCGTTGCCTGTGTCTCTTTCTCTCTGCAGCCTGTCCAAATTTTCATGGACAAAACATGCCTTGAACTGAAACACTTAGAAGTTTCATCCCAGAACTGTTCCAGAGAAGAGGAGTATGGCTCATAGTAGTCATATTTTGTCATTATTTTAGTCTTCATTCTGAAGGACAAAGAACCATGGAGGAAATGGAAGAAAGAAGGTGCAATATACAAGTTGGTGTCAGTGTCCTGAAAAGCTGGTGTGATCCAGAGTTTTGCCCCAGTTGGTTCCTTTTCGAGTGTTCTTTGTATAAACATCAGTGGGATACACCCATAGTGAGAATCTGCATAGTAAACAATTACCTTCACTTCTTTCCCCAAGAAAGAAAGGTCGATCTGGAATATTTGATGTATGATATTTCGTGGGAGTCTTTTGGAGAAAGCGACACAAATCCCACTGCTGATCATCAGGGGTGTCAAGGCACCCAGGAACCTCTCCCCATTCTCAGTGTCTGGAGCAAAGAGACCGACCCACGTCCATCGGAAAAACAGGAGCAGCTGGACAATTCCTGGATACTGGGTTTCTTCCTTTGGGGCCATGCGGTAGATAAAAGGGAACTGACTTTTGTCACTAGACACAGAAGTAGCAATCCTGTAACTGATCTAGGGAAGCAAAGTAAAGTAAGGGATGGTAGTTTAGTATCAATTTGTTTTCTGGATGGAGGTCAGATATTTTTGGCTAAAATGGAGGGATGATTATGGGCTCAGCATTGGGTTCCTTAAAGAGGAAAAAGGCAGGATATGCATACATACATACATAAATCTTATCTAAGTCAATGCCTGTCACTATGAGGCAGAATATGTGGAGGGGGAGTGCAAAAATATCTCAAGCTCCAGTTGTGGTGCAGCCCAAGAGGAACACTGGGGTCCTTTACACGCATTCAAAATTCTGTAGAGTGATACACTTCAGGAACCAATCAATGAACGTTAGACCTGCTCGCTGCCTTGCATGAGCCAACTGGAAAGGATAGATTTATCCCCGCCCCCAACTATGTTCTAGATTCTGCTTGGGGAGCACACAGGAGCCTTATTCAAGAATTAAAGCAATGAAGGGGCCACATGAGAAGCAAAGAAACCCACTTTGGTTGTTGACCTGGTTACAGGACCGAATCAGCCTTGGTTGCCCTGCTGGATGATCTATATCAAGAGAGGGATGGGGGAGTGCCACCCTTCTAATTCTGCTCCATCTCTCATCGGCTTTGGGTACCATGGACCATGGTTTCCTGCTGGATCGACTCAGTGGGAAGGGCATGGGAAAAAGTGTGGTACAGCGGTTTCAGTCCTACCTATAGGGCTGATTTGAGGGAGTAATGTTGGGTGTCCTTTCCTTGACCCCTTGGCAATTGAGCTACAGGGTTCCACAGGGCACCATCTTGTCCCCAATATTGCTCAGCATCTGTATGAATTTGCTGGGAGCAGTAATGGGGGGATTTGGAACAGGACGGAAGCCCTGTGGGTGAGTGGTTCCCCAGTCCAGGAGATAGGCTCATTGCCTCTTCTGGGTGAGACTGCACTCCCCTTGAAAGATCAGATTTGTAATCTGGGGGGAGTCCTAGATCCATGGTCCCTGCAGGCCCACTTGGTCCTTGCAGCTGAGTGTCTTTTGATAACTTCAGCTGGTTCGCCAGCTACGGCATCTCCTGAATGGGGTAGCTTGTTCACAATAGTATCCTTGGAGTGTCCTTTTCCAACTTCGGCTGGATCTAGGGATGTACGAAAATTCTGCCACGGATCTCGGGGAGGCCGAATGGCAGCACATTTGGTCCCCCAAAATCGGTGGCGGAACAGCCTGCCCCCCCCCTCGGGACAAGACTTACCTTGGGCGGATCTTCCTGGCGGCAGTGGCTCCGGTGGCAGTTCCGTCGGCGGTTCGGCGGTGGCGGCTGCAGCGGCCGGTCTTCCGACCGGCTGCCGCCACCACCATTTCCAGTTTAAAAAAACAAAAATCGTGATAGGCTACGTAAAGAACGCTATTTGCGTTCCCCTTATTTTCGCCGTCTTAGTCTACGTAAATGTTTACATAGACTAAGACGTGCCAAAATAAGGAATGCGCCGCCATTTGCGTGTGTCTGTTTTTTAAAAAAGTCAGCCGTGATAGGCTATGTAAACATTTACGTAGCCTATCACGGCTGACTGCAGGGACGCAAATGGCAGCAGCTACGGCCGCCGCCATTCACGTCCCTGCTACCCAGCAGCCGGATGTCCGGCTGCTGGCGGAGCCTGCCGGCGGCTCTGCAGAATCACTGCGGAGCACGGCCAGCCGGCCAGGATTCCGGGGGGGGGGAGGTACGGACTGCCTCCCCCCCCAGCGAGGATTCCAGGGGGAGGGATGGAATGCCTCCCCCCCCAACCATCAACATAATTCGCAACAGGTAAGTGCCTTTTGTAAATCCCTAGCTGGGTCACCAGCTACCGCCTCTCCTAGATGGGGTAGCTTGTTCACCATGGTACAGGTGCTAATAACCTGAAGACTGGATTACTGCCATGCACTCTATGCGGGGCTGCCCTCAAGGCTGCTCTGAAAGCTGGTGATAGTTCAGAAGTCAGGAGGTCGGCTGTTGTCAGGAGCTGACCCTCTTCAGCATGCTACCTTTCCTGAGGGAACTGCACTGCCTTCCTATTTGATACCAGGTCAGAGTTAAGGGGTTTTTTTTACTAGTGTACAAAGAGCTAAACAACTTTGGATCAGGTCAGGATACCTGGCAGACCACCAATACAATCCAGTTGTATTGTAAATATTTTTCTTTCTCCCTCTCTCTCTCTCTTCTTTAAAAAATACTTTTTAACATGGAGTTTTATTCTTTTATCTTATCTTGTATCTTTTATTGTTCACCACTCCAGAATCGGTCTAGATGTGGAGTGAAATATAAATGTAAATGAATAAATACAGAAATGAATACATAAATAAATAAATAAATAAATAATTTTATTAACCGCTCTCTGGGCGGTTCACAAAAATTAAAACCAAACAACACACAATAAAACAATTTAAAATATATAGGACATTAAAACCACAATATAACAATACAACCACAATAAAACCTAGCAGCAGTGCAGGAGTTTAAACTACAGATTTAAAACAGGAAAGCTAAAAATTTAGAAGCTAAAATGCTAAAATGCCTGGGAAAATTAAAAGGTCTTCACCTGGCGCCGAAAGGAATACAATGTAGGTGCCAGGTGAACCTCACTAGGGAGCTCATTCCAGAGCCGGGGTGCCACAGCAGAAAAAGCCGCTGACGATGACCTTAAGGTCCGGGCAGGCACATATGGGAGGAGGCGATCCTTCAGGTAACCTGGCCCCAAGCCATTAAGTGCTCTGAATGTTAACACCAGCACTTTGAATCTGGCCCGGAAATGGACTGGCAGCCAGTGCAGCTGGAAAAGTACTGGCATAATATGAGCTCGCAGGCCAGTCCCTGTTAACAATCTTGTTGCCCTATTTTGGACCCAATGAAGTTTCTGGACTCTTTTCAAAGGCAGCCCCACGTACAACACATTGCAGTAATCCAGGCGATAGGTTATCAGAGCATGGATAACTGTAGCTAGGCTATCTCTGTCCAGAAAAGGGCGTAGTTGGTATACCAGCCTAAGCTGATAAAACGTGCTCCGTGCCACTGAGTTCACCTGTGCCTCAAGTGACAGTTCTGGATCCAAGAGCACCCCCAAACTGCAAACCTGATCCTTTAGGGGGAGTTCAACCGCCTCCAGAACAGGTTGAATATCACCAAGCCGGGCAGACGAACCACCCACTAACAGTACCTCCGTCTTGTCTGGAATGAGTTTCAGTTTATTGGCCCTCATCCAGTCCATCACCGTGCCCAGGCACTGATTCAGAACAGCCACTGCCTCACCTGGTTTTGATGAGAAAGAGAGGTAGAGCTGGGTGTCATCTGCATATTGATGGCACCTCAGCCCACACCTCTGGATAGCCTCCCCCGGCGGTTTCATGTAGATGTTAAACAGCATGGGGGGTAAAATAGAGCCCTGTGGAACCCCATGGCACAATTGCCATGGCACAGAGCAATAATCCCCCAGCACCACCTTCTGGAATCGGCCATCCAAGTAGGAGCGGAACCACTTAGTGCAGTGCCTCCAACTCCTAACCCAGGCAACCTATCCAGAAGGATACCATGGTCGATGGTATCGAAAGCTGCTGAGAGGTCCAGGAGAATCAACAGGGTCACACTCTCCCCCTGTCCCTCTCCTGGCAGAGGTCATCCCACAGGGTGACCAAGGCAGTTTCCATTCCAAAACCAGGCCTGAAGCCCGATTGAAATGGATCTAGATAATCTGTTTCATTCAACAGTGCCTGGAGTTGTCCTACAACCACCTGCTCAAGCACCTTGCCCAGGAAGGGGATGTTGGCCACTGGCCTATAATTATTAACATCCTCTGGGTCCAGGTTAGGCTTTTTCAGGAGTGGTGTAATTACCGCCTCTTTTAAAGTGGCAGGCACCACTCCCTCTCTCAAGGAGGAATTTACAACCTCCTGGACCCAGCCAGACATCCCCTCCTTGTTTGATTTAATAAGCCATGAAGGGCGAGGGTCAAGCACACAAGTGGTCGAGCGGACTTGGCCAAGCACCTTGTCCGCATCCTCAGGCCCCTGTAACTGAAACTCATCCAATAAAACTGGACCAGACGGTGCTCTGAACGCCTCTACCAATGGAACTGCATTAATGGTGGTGTCCAATTCATGACAAAACTGAGTGACTTTATCCTCAAAGTGCCATGCAAACTTGTCACAGCATGCTACCGAGGGTTCCACCATCTCTCTCCCTGGTCCAGAATGTAACAGGCCGCGAACCACTTGAAAAAGCTCCTCTGGACGACACTGAGGATGTGCAATGCTGGTGGAAAAGAACTGTCTCTTTGCCACCCTCACCGCCACAGAGTAGGCTTGATAGTGGATAAATGCCCTACCGGGCTGTTCCTTCAACAGAGAGATTGGTGACATCATAACTTCTTGGGCAGAATCTTGGCAGTAGTCATGTGGGGGCTGCAAAAACTGCTGGGGAGGGTTCTTGTTCCTGTCAGCCACTACTGTTTTCTGCCACGTCTTTATAGGAGAGCCTTTCAAGACATGATTAAAGGTGCAATCCTATACAGAGAGACGGGCACTCAGACCTCCACTGAAGTCAGAGGCAACCTCCTTTCCAATGCATGGCAGAACCAGCGCAAAGAAGGGGATTCCCTCCATGTTGCACTTTGCCTTAGATGGACATTTTCACGTCTCTACGTGAGGCTTCGGGAAGGGTCAGGAACTGGGCTGGGGATCACATGGAAAGCTGTCCAGTACAGGTTCTGTGCTCTCCTGCCATCCCTGCCCCCGGGGATGCCTGACCACCCATCCCAGAGCTCCACCACTGCCATGACTCACCTCCAACACACACTCCACAGAACCATTATGCCCAGGAGGCACAGGGACTGAAGAGCGAGTGCTGAGCCCAGGCAGTGCTCAGCTCCCCTTTCTATGCACCTGGCCTCCTGTCCGCTCCCCATTCTCACCTGTGGGATTTTGTAGATGCTCGACATGGAGGAAATGTGGAGGGAGAGGTCAGATTCAGCCCCTTCAAGGACGGCCAGCAGGTGATTCTTCCTCCCGCAGCTGTAATGTGGAATGTTGCTTTCTCCCCCAGCAAGGAGTTGCAGCATGGCGTAGGAGGTGGCTCTTCCGTCGAAGAAGGACTTGTAGATGTTGTAGCCCAGGGTGACATTGGGTAAGAGCCTGGGGTTCTGGTTGATCTCCTGAATGGCAAACATGAAGGACAGGATGTGCCAGTACCGTGTAGTTTGGAAACTGCAAAAAATAAACAAAAATTAACTGCAACACCTCGTACTGTCATTCTCCATTGAATGAAAACAAATCTCCGTTTCTTTCTTTATACCCCCAAATGGTTTTTCATGCAACTTAAATCCCAGAGTAGCCTATCATCACATAATGCTTTGGACATTCATAGGGGGCAGCAAACATACCAGGGTTGCAAGGTAATTGAGTATCTGTTTACGTGATGAAAGGAAAGATGGGGACATTTGTACCACATTCCTTGAGAGCAGATGCTGGCAGAGTGCAACGATCAAGGATATAGGTGTCTGTCTGTCTGACTTTCTGTCTGTCTGACTATATTTAGATAATCTCTCTCTCTCTCTCTCTCTCTCTCTCACAAACACACACACACACACAAACACACTTGTCTTTGGTTAAGGCTTATCAGTAAAAACATTCATTCCGTCATGTAAAATCGTAATAGGGGTGGGGTATCATTCAGAATGGTTTCACCAATGTTTTTGAAAATTATGGGTGCCAGAAGAAGTGTTGCATTTACATGCCATGAATTTTCCAGGTCTATTAGTGAACTATGGGGAGAGAAACAGCAGTATAAAGAGAAAAAGCAAGCAGGCAAACAAATCCCTTTCTCTGTCCAAAGTGACTTGGGGAGTATGTTTCAGTGACCTTGTTTGGATCAGAGTTTGTGAAGGAGAAAACCGGGGGGACAGCAAGGACCGATGAAAAACAGGATGGATCTTCATGGAGGGTGGGAGAGCCAGGCAAAAAGCAACAGGTTTAATCTGGGCCGTAATCTGGAAAGGCCCCGTGCGGCGAGGCGCGAGCTTCCTTGCAGGCGAGTGAGGGGGGAGGTCTTGGGTGGACAACCAAACCCAGTCCCCCGGTTGCAGAGACGGACCTGGCTGGTGCCGCTGGTCTGCAGAGGCTTTGTAGGCTGTCTTGGCTTGCTTGAGGGAGTCCCGTAAGAGGTGGTGTACCGCTCACAACTCCTCTAAAAAGTCCTGGGCCGCTGGCACCGAAGAGGGAGCTAGGGTGTACGGGAAGGTCTTGGGGTGGTAACCAAAATTGGCAAAAAATGGAGTTTGGCAGGTGGAAGCATGACAGGCATTGTTATAAGCAAATTCTGTGAGAGGCAGCAAGGAAAACCAGTTATCCTGCTGGTAATTTACATAACAGCGCAGATATTGCTCCAGAGTTGCATTGGTGTGCTTGGTCTGACCGTCCGTCTGTGGATGGTGGGCGGAGGAAAGACGGAGCGTCACATGGAGCAACGCCAGTAGCTCCCTCCAGAAATGGGCAGTGAATTGGGCCCCCCTATTGGAAACGCGACCCTCGGGCCATCGGTGGAGGCAGAAAACTTGTGCCACGAACAGCTCTGCCATCTCCCTGGCTGTGGGCAACCCAGAGCAGGGGATGAAATGGGCCATCTTAGAAAACAAATCCACCACCACCAGAATGGTGGTGGTACCGTGTGAGCAAGGCAAGTCAGTGATGAAGTCAAGGGAGAGCAGTTTCCCAGGACCTGAGGGGGTAGGCAGGGGGTGAAGCAAGCCTGTGGGCTTGCCCGAGGGGGCCTTCGCCTGCTGGCAGGTTGGGCAGGAGGCGACATAGGACTTGACGTCCTGACACACACGAGGCCACCAAAAATCCCTCGTCACTCCATGCAAGGTCTTGGCGATGACAAAATGCCCAGCTGTGCGGGAGTCATGACACTGATGGAGGACCTTTTCGCGGAGGGGTCTAGAAGGCACATAGACCCGGCCGTAATGGTAAAGCAGGCCACCTCGCAAACAGAAGGGGGTAGAGTGGGGGGGGGCAGAGGCTAGCCCCAATTCCTCCACCTTTGTGCAAACAAAAGCATCCTGAGCCTGTGCAGAGAGAAGGAGCTCCTCCCAATAATGAGGCACCGCAGCTGCCGCCAGGCCTTGGAGGGGGGGGAGCCGGTCAGCCTCCTTCTTGTCAAACACATCCCGAAAAGCTGCATACTTCTCTGGGAGGATGACGGTAGCTGAAGGACTGCCAGAAGCAGACAAGGAGGGGGGGAAAGGGTTAATGCCTGGGCCGGGACAGGCGCCTCCTCCGTGAGGCAATGCTCCCGGCAGTAGGGAGACGTAAACTCCACTTGCCGAAGCCCCCAAGAAATCTGAAGGTTGTGCTTATAGAGCCAGGAAAAACCCAACACGATTGGGTATAAGGGAACCTTGGCTAAGTGAAACTGAATCTGCTCAACGTGGGACTGGGTACGCAGAGTGAGTGGAACTGTAAAACGGGTCACCTTGCCCGAAGAGCGAGGACGCCAATCAATGGTCTGCACTGCCATGGGGGCAGGAAGGGGCAGGGTAGGAATCTTGTGGAAGAGGGCGAAGGCCTCATCCATGAAACTAGTCGTAGCACCCAAGTCCACTAAAGCTAGGGCCTCCACCCCACCCCGCTGTGAGGAGTGGAGGTGAACATGCAACAGCAGATGGGAGGGTGGGGGGGGTTGGGGTAGGCACCCACCCGGTAGGGAACTGACCCCCACACTGGAGGCCCCCAACAAGCTTGAGGGGCAGTCTAGTCAGGCCTGGGGATGAGGAGGAGGAGGAGGGGGAAAGAGAGGAGGAGGAGGCATCGGAGCAGTGGATCTAACTCGGCAGGTCTTGGCGAAATGCCCCAGGTTTCCACATCGAAATCATCGGCACTCAGCTCACCGGCGCTCAAGTTCCTCTGGTGGCAGTGAGGCTCGGGTAGCCCCCAGCTGCATCGGGATCTCCTCCCCCCCCAGCACCGGAGCGGGGGGTAGGGGAGGAGGCAGGAAACATGGGGGAACGGGAGGAGGGAAATCCCAGTCCCCGGTGCCGCGCCGGGTCTGCCGGCGCCCCTCCAGCCGACTATCTATCTGAAGGCAGGTCTGGATGACCTCCTCCAAAGTAGGCGGGCTGGGCATGCGCGCCAACTCATCTAAGATCTCGTCATTCAAACCATCCAAAAACTGAGCCACTAGCGCGGCATCATTCCACTGTAAATCCTTCATCAGCAAGCGAAAGATTGTCGCGTAGCTGGAAACTGAGTCCTTGCCCTGCCGGAGGCGGCAAATCTCCCGAGAAGCCATCTGCATGCGCAGGGGGTCACCGAAAAAACGTGCCATGGCTGCCATGAAACCTTGATAGTGCCCGAGCAGGGGGTCATTAGCAACCAGGAGTCCCGAAGCCCATTTAGCTGCCATGCCTGACAGTAGAGTAATGATGAAACCAACATGAACCTGTTCCGTCTGGAAATCCTCAGGTCTAAGACGCATGTACAGCTCTGATTGGGCCCTGAAAATCTGAAGAAGTCCTTTCTCACTAGAAAACTTCTCTAGCAAAGCCAGAGGCACTTGCAGCGGGGGGGATTGGAGGTGGAGGGGGCTGAAGCGCCGCCTGTAGGTTCCGCACGGCAGCTGTCAGTTGAGCCATCTGATCACGGAGCATCTGGTTCTCTTGCGCTAGAGCTTGCACCGTAGGCTAAAACGGCGGGGAAAAAAGGAACACAAATAGAAATATAAATTGGGAATGCAAATGGCGGCCGCCGTAGCCGCCGCCATTTGCGTACGCTGTTTTTCTTGGGGGGGGGGTGTCAGGGTGGACACTGAGCCCATAGAATCCCAGAGTAGTGCTGATTCTGAGGAAGAGCAGTCGCTCCTGGGAGAGGAGTGCGCTCCTCTTTCCCAGGGCCCACAGCTGATGGAGATTCCTCCCACCAGCATTCCTAGCTTAGATAGCAGTCCAGGGAGTGACAGAGCGCGGATAGTGGACTTGGTGGATGTGCGATGCCAACGCAGAGAGCGGTGCCAAGTGGAAGGCGCAGAAAAGAGGCATAGTGCCCGGTTGGCGTGCAAACAACGGCTGCGCCCAGAGGATCCAAGGGAAAAGGGGAGGGACTCTCCCTAGTCCTTAAATTCAGGGGTCTGCCAGTAATTCCCTTTCAAACGGGGACCAACTGTTCCAACGTAGGGCATAGGTACGGTGCTGCTCAGATCTAGTTGCAAACGGTATAGTTGTTAAGTTGTAAAAGATGAATAAATCTTTGAAAGGAATCCCTTTGTCTGTGTCCGGACTTGGCTACTGGATTAGACTGAGAGAGGCCTCCGAGGAGCCCTTCACACACACACACACACACACACACCTGGCTTCTTCAGAAGTAAATCCCACAGAGCGCAGTAGGATTTACAGTCACATACTGTAGTGGATGAGGAAGAAAGGTGCTCAGCCTTAAGAACTATGGCCCTTGTAATTATTCTGGAGAGGGAACCTCTATGCGGACATTTGCAGACCACTCCCAGGAAAGAACCTCCCCAGCTCCAGCCTGTGTCTTAGCACAACATTTAAAAGCAAAGAGGCTGCTGGTTCTTTTGGCTGAAACAATGCAGGGGAACCCCATGGATCCAGTCATATGTGAGCGTACTGAACTAAATGGTGGCTTCACTTTAATGAAGCTCCGAATTCTTCTTCAAAAAGGACAGAGTGGCAAAAAAAGTCAGGAGATTGATTTATGAGGGATGACCAGAGATACCAGAAAAGATGGACAGTCTCCCATAAATGGGGACAACCGGAGTTTGGAAGCATTAGCTCATCAGCATCACTTACGTGACAACCCTACTTAAAGGGGACTCAGAGAAAACGTATGGTTCGTTGCACATGAAATACTGCGATGACAGGACTCCGCTGATGAGGTAGTCTCCTGGCCGGTAATAATAGGATCCTAACTCTTGCTCTTTGTTCAGAGTGGTCAGGCAGTCCGTCTTCTGCAGTTGACCGGCCGCATAAGGAAGCAGGAGCAACAACAGCAGCAGCAATGGTATCATTCTGGGTCTGCCTCCCTCCTGCTGCTCCTCCTTGCTGAGCATTCCTTTCACCCCCACAGCCAGCTAATCAGAAGACGTGAGAAAAGTCTTGCCAGATCGAGGCTGCAGGGTCTTTACAACGACATCCAACTCTGAGCCGAAGGCAGTGGTGGGAAGTGGTGTACTAAACTACATCACAGGCATGGTCATCTCGGCCTGTCTAAATCTGAGCCCAGGCTCTCGGGAGCACAGGAGATGTTTTATGCACCAAGCTTTTCAGGCACGGTGCAAGAGGGTTCCTGGAGCTGCCTTTCATTCTGATGTTTACATCATTGGTCTCCAAGGAAAACAGAAAGCAAAACATCTCTTGGGCTTTGGCAAGGCTCAGTATAGATCACTATGTTTTTGATAATGATCAGGGGAAGCTTCACAGCTGCAACTTCATGGATTCTCTGAGTGCCTTGAAGCGAGCTGCAGAACTGGGGAAAAACATGTTTGTGAGAAGTCACATGGGCAGCTCCATCTTCTGGTTGGCAAGGGGGAAAGGTGATCCTGGCCTGGCCTGTATTCGAAAAACTCACACAAAACAGCCAATATCAAGAAAATCTCTTCGGATGTATACCGGTGTTTGGGAATGTGCGGCCCTCCACATAGCACTGGACTGCACGTTCAGCGGCCCAAACTGGCCTAGCCCATGGGGGGAAATGGTGGGAGTTGCAGTCCGAGAACATCAGCAGGGCCACATAGGGATGGATGAAAGTCACTTACCTGGTCTCGCAGCTTGCTTCGTGGTGGTAGGGAGGAGCTTTGCTTCTACCCCTGAAGTTCAGGCCAGGGGGACGGAGGCTTCCTGCCTTGCCCGGCCAAAATTCAGGCCAGGGGGGAGGCTTCCTGCTTCACCCGGCCAAAATTCAGGCCTGGGAGAAGCGCCCCGTCTCCCTGGCCGTGAACTTCAAAAGAAAAAAAAACAAAACGTGATAGGCTACATAACGATTTACGTAGCCTATCACGGCTAGATCTGCAAAGTCAGCCGTGATAGGCTACGTTAATCGTCACGTACCCTATCACAGGTGACATTTTAAAAAAAGAAAAAAAAGCGCGTATGCAAATGGCGGCCCCCATAGGGAGCCGCCATTCGCGTTCCTTATTTGGTCGCTGTAGTCTACATAAAGATTTACATAGACTATGGCGAAAATAAGGGCAACGCTATTTGCGTTGCCCTTATTTTCGCCGTAGTCTACGTAAATCTTTACATAGACTACAGGGACCAAATAAGGAACGCGAATGGCGGCTCTCTATGGGGGCCGCCGTTAGCAGACGCGCTTTTTTTAAAAAAAAAGTCACCTGTGATAGGCTACGTGACGATTAACGTAGCCTATCACGGCTGACTTTGCAAATCTAGCCATGATAGGCTACGTTAATCATTACGTAGCCTATAACAGGGGCGTTTTGTTTTTGTTTTTTACTTTTCTTGTAATGGCGGTGGCGGCAGCTGGTCAAAAGACCAGCTGCCGCCCCCGCCCCTGACGAAGACCTGCCAAACCACTGCTGAGACCCGCCGCCAGGAGCGACATTCGTAAAAGGTAAGTCCCATCCCGGGGAGGGGCGGGGGTTGGCGGGGGGGGCAGAGAATTTCTCCCCGAACCTTCGGAGGACCGAACGCGTTGGCACTCAGCCCCCCGAAGTTTTGGGGAGAAATTCTCGCCCATCCCTAGCCACATATTCCCCATTCCTTATCCGCATGAAGGTGCACACTACCTCGGGGAGTTTCCCAGCCCTGTTCCCTTTGCCAGCCCTCCCAATCGCACTTATTCTGCTTTGATCTTGTGGATCTACACAGCCTCCCACAGCGAAGACATAGGTTCCAGCTGGAAGGCGGTCACAGTGAGGGTTTGCTTGGCATGCCTTCCGCTGAGCTCATTTCTCCCTTTCGCTTTGTACTCGTCTTTCTTCAAAGTCTATAGCACATTTAATATAGGCTGACCTCCAGTTGGAACGCTCATGAGTTAGAGCTTCCCAGTTTTCAAGGCTTATGTTACCTTTTTTACATTCTTTTAGATTAGCTTTAAGAACATCTTTAAATCTCTTTTGCTGTCCACCAATATTCCGTTTTCCATTCATGAGCTGGGAATAGAGTAACGGCTTTGGAAGACGATAATCAGGCATTCGAACAACATGGCCGATCCAGCGAAGTTGATGTTGGAGACTCATTCTTTCAATGCTGGTGGTCTTTGCTTCTTCCAGTATGCTCACATTAGTCCATCTGTCTTCCCAAGTAATTTGCAGAATTTTTCGGAGGAAGCATTGGTGGAATTTTTCGAGAAGTTGGGAGTGACATTCATAGATGGTCCATGTTTCACAGGCATACAGTAAGGTTGGTAGTACAATGGCTTTGTAAACAAGCATTTTGGTCTCCCTGTGAATGTCCCGATCTTCAAACCCTCTACACTTCATTCGGGAGAATGCTACAGTCGTAGAGCTTGGGCGATGCGGAATTTCAGAGTCGATGTCGGCTTTTGTGGAGAGATGGCTGCCAAGAAAGAAAGGTGGTCAACATTTTCCAGCATCACACCGTTAAGCTGGATTGATGGCACTACAGAGGGGTTGGTTTGTGCTTGCTGGTAAAGCACTTTGGGTTTTTTTGATGTTAAGCGAGAGGCTGAGCTGTTCATATGCTTCTGCAAAGATGTTTAGGATAGTTTGGAGATCTTCCTCTGAATGTGCACAGATTACGTTATCATCAGCATATGGGCGTTCTATGACACAGGATGTAATTACCTTACTTTTTTGCTTTCAGCCTACTGAGATTAAAGAGTTTTCCATCTGTTCGATATATGATTTCTACACCAGTGGGAAATTTCCTTTCAACTAGGTGTAGAATCATAGCGATGAAGATAGCGAATAGGATCAGTGCAGAGACGCATCCCTGTTTAACACCTGATCCCACTTTGAATGGATCACTTTGAAAGCCATTGTTATCCAAGATTGTTGCCGTCATGTTATCATGGAGGAGCCGCATGATGTTCTCAAATGTATTAGGGCATCTGGTTTTCAGAAGGATGGTCCAGAGAGCAGTACGATTTACAGTGTCAAAGGCCTTAGATCAATAAACACCATGCACAGGGGTTGGTTTTGCTCCCTGCATTCTTCTTGGAGCTGTCGTGCGGTGAAGATCATATCCACTGTGCTCCTGGAAGGGCAGAAGCCATTTTGGATTCAGGGAGGATGTCTTCTGAGTAGGGATGTACGAAAGTCACTTACCTTTTTGAAGGGTGACATTTGCGGTTAGGGGGGAGGCGCTCCGTCCCTCCCCCGAATCCTGGCCGGCTGGCTCCGCGAATGGCGGCGGCCATAGCCGCCGCCGTTTGCGTCCCTGCAGTCAGCCGTGATAGGCTACATAAATGTTTACGTAGCCTATCACGGCTGACTGAAAAACAAACAAACCGCACGTATGCAAATTTGCATTTCTTATTTTGGCACGTCTTAGTCTACGTAAATGTTTACGTAGACTAAGACGGCGAAAATAAGGGGAACACAAATAGAGTAGAGTCTACGCTATTTGTGTTCCCCTTATTTTTGCCGTCTTAGTCGACGTAAACATTTACGTCGACTAAGACGTGCCAAAATAAGGAACGCAAATGGCGGCGCCCATGGGCGCCGCCATTTGCGTACGCGCGGGTTTTTTTTTCTTTTAAATCAGCCATGTTAGGCTACGTAAACATTTGCGTAGCATATCACGGTGTTTTTTTAAAAATATAGCTGTGATAGGCTACGTAAATCTTTACGTAGCCTATCACTTTTTTTGTTTTTTGGGTTTTTTTTACTGGAACTGGCGGCAGCGGCAGCCAGTCGGAAGACCGGCCGCCGCAGCTGCCACCGCCACACGGCCGCCGCACCGCCTATGGAGCCACCGCCGCCAGAAAGATTTGCCGAAGGTAAGTCCCATCCCGGGGGGTGGGCGGGGGGGCAGACCGTTCCACCACCGATTTCACCGCCGCCATTTCAAAGTAAAGTAAACCCCCCACACACACACATGATAGTCTACGCAACGATTTACGTAGCCTATCACGGCTAGATTTTCAAAGTCAGCCATGATAGGCTACGTAAATCGTTACGTAGCCTATCACGGGTGACTTTGAAAAAAAAAAAGCGCGTACGCAAATGGCGGTGCCCATGGGTGCCACCATTTGCATTCCTTATTTGGGCATGGGTAGTCTACGTAAAGATTTACGTAGACTACGGCAAAAATAAGGGCAACGCTATAAGGGCCAGTGTTTCGGCCGCGGACAGGCTGCTGCGGACGCAAATGGTGGCTGCCATAGTGGCTGCCATTTGCGTCCTTCCAGGCTGCTGTGATAGGCTATGTAAGTATTTACGTAGCCTATGATGGTAAGCTAAAAAAAACCCCGCATACGTAAATGGCGGCGGCTATGGCAGCCGCCTTTTGCATTCCCTATTTTTCTCCGTTTTATCCTACATAAATATTTACGTAGGCAATTACGGTGAAAAAAAAAGGTAACTGCAAATAGCGTAGTATTTATCATTTAGGACAATGATAAAACAACATCCAGTGTTGTTGTTGACATTCTGAACTCCGTGGCGGAACGGCCTGCCCCCCTGCAGATCCCCCCCGGGACGAGACTCACCTGGGACGGATCTTCCGGGCGGCGGCGGCGGCAGCTCCGGCAGCTGCTTTGGCGGTGGTGGCTGGTCTTCCAACCAGCTGCCGCCGCCACCATTTCCACTCAGGTTAAAAAAAAGAAGAAGAAGAAAGAAAAAGAAAGACGAGATAGGCTACGTAAAGATTTACGTAGCCTATCATGACTAGGTTTAAAAAAAAAAAAAAACGACGTGATAGGCTACGTAAATCTTTACGTAGCCTACCATGGCTGGGTGGGTTAAGAAAAAACAACAACCGCGTACTCGAATGGCGGCTAGCCTACCATGGCTGGGTGGGTTAAGAAAAAACAACCGCGTACGCGAATGGCGGCGGCTACGGCTCCCCCTCCCCAAATTAGTTACTTTAAAACCTCTGTGGGTGATATTCAGTAACACTTTTTGGCAAAGTCAAAAGAGAATTGATTTAAAGATAAATGGGGGAAAGGAGAGAGTGAAGCTAAACTCACACCAGAAGCAAAATCCCCTGCAAAACATTGAACTATACAGGCAGGAAAGCAAAAATGCAGACATACAAGTGTGTGTGCGCGCGGCACACACACACACACACACACACACACACACAGATCTGTAATTAGCATTTTCTTCAAAGCATTTGTTGTTCAGTCGTTCAGTCGTGTCCGACTCTTTGTGACCCCATGGACCATAGCACGCCAGGACTTCCTGTCCTCCGCTCTCTCCCGGAGCGTGCTCAAATCCATATACATTGCATCAGTGATGCTATCTAGCCATCTCATCCTCTGCCGTCCCCTTCTCCTTTTGCCTTCAATCTTTCCCAGCACCAGGGTCTTTTCCAGTGAGTTTTCTCTTCGTATTAGGTGGCCAAAATATTTGAGCTTCAGCTTCAGTATCTGTCCTTCCATTGAGCAGTCAGGGTTGATTTCAAAGCATTTACTTGCTTTCTAATACCCCAGCCTACTTTTCTGTCACATGATTGGTCAGTACATATGCTTTAATGTCCCACCGGAGAATTTTCCCTGTAGATATCCCTGGCAAACTAGGCAACTCTTTTTTGCTTTTCTTTTTTAATGGCAGTGGCCATTTTCCGCCCCCACCCCAAACACCAGAAAAGATGGCATGATGCAGAAAACAAAATGACCACTGCAATTACAAGAAGGCCTGCAAAGGCTGCAGCTTTTCTCTGCTTCCTCCTCAACATTCAGAATCAACAAGTGACAGGCGCTCCTATTGACTTGCACGCCTGTTAAAAAGGTGGTCGTGGTTGTTTTGCAATCGCATTCGACCATCCCCAATACATGAGGAGGAGGAAATCATCCATGTTTTCATCTTTAAAATAAAACATCGTTTTTAAAACAAACTCTGGTCCAAAAAAGGAGGCTGATATGAACTCTCAAAGTCTCTTATCATTACTTACATAGTGGTTATAATGTGAACAGTATTTGAAGCGCTAAGCATTCAGGAATGTCTCCTCAAAGCAAACCGGTGTTCCACTGATCTTTACCTAGCGCAAATAACATCAAAGTGGAAACTGAAACTGAAACACGCTGTAAAGCTAATACAAGAAAGATCACTTTTGTAGTTAGAATCATAGAACATTCAGGCTGGAAGGAGTCTATAAGAGCATTGAGTCCAGCCCCCTGCTCAGTGCAGGAATCCAAGTCAGAGCATCCCTGACAGATGGCTGTCAAGATGAGATGGCCTCATCTTGAATGCCTCCAGTGTAGGAGAGCCCACCACCTCCCTCGGTATCCAACATATAGTGACAGTGTGTCAAAACCAAGCCTACAATGGAGACTTTGCTGATTTCCTGGCTGTGACAACAGAAGTAAAAAACTATATCTGTAAGCTAGACATAACATTTGTAATATTCCTGTCTATATTTTATATTTTACATTTCATAAGGTTATGCTCAAAATCCTACAAGCTAGGCTACAGCAGTATGTGAACCGAGAACTACTGGAAGTACAAGCTGGGTTTCAAAGAGGCAGAGGAACTAGAGATCAAATTGCCAACATTCGCTGGATCATGGGGAAAGCAAGAGAATTCCAGAAAAACGTCTTTTTCTGCTTCATTGACTACTCTAAAGCCTTTGATTGTGTGGATCACAACAAACTGTGGCAAATTCTTAAAGAGATGGGAGTATCAGACCACCTGAACTGTCTCCGGAGAAACCTGTATGAGGGTCAAGAAGCAACAGTAAGAACCAGACATGGAACAACCGATTGGTTCAAAATTGAGAAGGGAGTACAAGAAGGCTGTATATTGTCTCCCTGCTTATTTAACTTATGTACAGAGTACATCATGAGAAATGCCAGGTTGGATGAATCTCAGGTCGGAATTAAGATTGCCAGGAGAATTATCAACAACCTCAGATACACAGATGATACCACCCTAATGGCAGAAAGCGAAGAGGATCTCAAGAACCTCTTGTTGAGGGTGAAAGTGGAGAATGCAAAAGCTGGTTTGAAACTCAGCATTCAAAAAACTAAGATCATGGCATCTGGCCCCATCACTTCCTGGCATATAGAAGGGGAAGAAATGGAAGCAGTGACAGATTTTACTTTCTTGGGCTCCAAGATCACCGCAGACGGTGACTGTAGCCATGAAATTAAAAGACGCTTGCTCCTTGGGAGGAAAGCTATGGCAAACCTAGACAGCATAGTAAGAAGCAGAGACATCACCTTGCCGACAAAGGTTCGTATATTCAAAGCTATGGTTTCCCCAGTAGTAATGTATGGCTGTGAGAGCTGGACTATAAGGAAGGCTGAGCGCCGAAGAATTTATGCTTTCGAACTGTGATGCTGGAGAAGACTCTTACGAGTCCACTGGACTGCAAGGAGGTCAAATCAGTCAGTCCTCAAGGAAATCAACCCTGACTGCTCATTGGAAGGACAGATACTGAAGCTGAAGCTCCAATATTTTGGCCACCTAATGTGAAGAGAAAACTCCCTGGAAATGACCCTGATGCTGGGAAAGATTGAAGGCAAAAGAAGAAGGGGACAGCAGAGGATGAGATGGCTAGATAGCATCACCAATGCAATGAATATGAACTTGAGCACACTCTGGGAGAGAGCGAAGGACAAGAAGGCCTGGCGTGCTATGGTCCATGGGGTCACGAAGAGTTGGATACGACTTAACAACTGAACAACAACAATGTTTTTATTGTAATGAGATGTAAATGTGCCATAGGATAAATAAAATAAATCTAACAGTCAGGAAGTTTTTCCTGATCTTCAGCTGGAATCTCATCAAACAGGTGGCTAATTATTTTCTAATCACCATGCGTGAAAGAGCTCTGCTGATTATTCATTGTCCTAGCTAAACTTAAAAAAAACTGTATCCCTGTGTCCTGATACTGTCTTGTATTTTATTTTATTTTGAATTGGTCTAAGGCCCATAATACATACATACATACATACATACATACATACCTACAGACACACACACACACACACACACAGATAAATGATAGACAGACAGACAGACAGACAAACAGACAGACAGATGATCTGGCTTATTCAGAAGTAAATCCCACTGTGTGCACTAGGATTTACTCTCAAGTACTGTAGTGGATGAGGAGGAAAGGTGCTCACCCTTAACACAGGGCCACAACTCTGGCTCTGTAATTCCTCTGGAGAAGAAACCTGTGGGTGGGCATTTGCATTTGGACCATTCCAAAGAACGAATCACCCTGGCTCCAGCCTGTGTTTTATCACAGCATTAAAAGGCAAAGAGGGTGTTTGCTCTTTTCATTGAAACAATGCAAGGGAACCCCATTTATCCAGTCACATGTGATCGTACTGAACTACGACATGACAGTACTCAGTAGCGCATGGGTAAACACTGACTAGCAGGTTAGTGAGTAACTCCAGGAAGGTGCAACAAAGTGTGCTGTCCTCTGCTCAATCGAGGAGAGCCATAGTGGCCTCATCGGTGTCAAGGATGTACAACTGGCCGTAGCTTGGTGTCTCATCTGACCACCAAGTGCTCATCAGATGGTAAACGGAGACTTGCACCCTGAACACAAATGGACTGGGACCTGCGGCTGTGCAATCTTGAGTGGTGCATACCAGGAAGCCAAGCTTACAGTCCTGTTGTCCTTGCGAATGCCCTTCAGGAATTGTTTGCCCAGAATGGAGCCATCAGTGACAATGTTGTGGATGAAACCTGGAACCGTGAGTGGGGGTAGTGAAACCTTTCCGCCATGGCAGCAAAG
This sequence comes from Heloderma suspectum, assembly GCF_057233095.1. Classification (NCBI taxonomy): domain Eukaryota; kingdom Metazoa; phylum Chordata; class Lepidosauria; order Squamata; family Helodermatidae; genus Heloderma; species Heloderma suspectum. Next base: position 384,663,999 of record NC_139459.1, on the reverse strand, counting down.
GGTTAATGATTCACCACTGAAAAGCAAGGCCTTGCGGTGCTCACAGACCTTAACAGAGTTTCCAATATCAAACCTGTTGATATTAGTTGCAGGTCACAAGGCGAAAGGCACAGTCTGCCTCTTGCGCCTGGGCTGGTTTCAGATATTGACGGATGCAAGGCTGGACAGAGCTTTGCTGTCGTCAAAAGCCCGATGGGGTGCCTGCATATCCAGGCAGGGGTGGAAAGCTTCTTCTCTAGGGGCTGGAGGGGTAGAAGTAGGGCAGAGGAGTGAGTCACGCTGAGACTCCCAGTTTGCCTGCTGGGTACTGTTACCAGTAAGCATTTGCTGTCTAGGCATGTTAGTAATGCGTGTACTATGTCATTGTTATTTTGTCAAATGTAACAGCTCAAGACTTCCTTTCTGAGCAATGAATAAATATTGACTGGGTTACTTTTAACTGTAGGTGTCTCTCTGTCCCTTCATGATTTGTTTTCTAGCTGTATGTTATTGGCATGTGTTGTACTTTGGCCTGCACCTCTGTTTCTAAAGGTGTACATACATTTTAGTGTGTGTGTTCATATATCATTCACTTCGACATGCAGAGGATTATTTTTGTTTCATTAGACCTGACTTTTTTATATTAAACATAAACCTTTATAGTATATTGATGAAGAAAATAGCCTAATTCTTTGAATAAAAAAAGCTTTATGGACATACATAATCTCCCAACTTTGAATTGCAGTGAAAACCATTGTAATTTGTGGAATTTGAGTGTCAAGGGTTGGGATGTCAGAGTATTCCACCATGGATCGCAGTGAGGCCGAAGCCCCCGCCCCCCCCACAAAAGGTGCGCAAAATGGAGCACTTACCTGCTGCTGTCCACGCTGACTTGCATTCGCTTCCTCATCATAGCCGTGATAGGCTACATAAATAATTACATAGCCTATCATGGCTAATGCAGGGACACCATTTGTGTCCCTCCAGAGGCCATGATAGGTTATGCAAGTATTACGTGTCTGGAGGGACACAAATGGCAAGCCAAAACAACAACAGTGGACGCAAATGGCAGCGGCTACGGCGGCCGCCATTTGCGTTCCCTTTTTTTCGCCGTAATAGCTTACGTATTTACGTAGGCTAAAACAGCGAAAAAAATGGAACACAAATGGTGGCCACTGTAGCTGCCGCCATTTGCGTAAGCGTTTTTTCTTTTTTAGTTTGCCGTGATAGGCTACGTAAGTATTTACATAGCCTATCACGGCAAAGGCAGCTAGGCAAATGGCGTGGTGGCCGCCATTTGTGTGGCTGCCTTTGCCGTGATAGGCTACGTAAATACTTACATAGCCTATCATGGCAATCTTGGCGGCTGCCATTTGAGTCCGCAGCAGCTGGCCGGCCGACAGACCAGCTGCTGCTGCCGCCGCCAGAGTCGCCGCCAGAGCTGCCGCCACCGGAACATCCGCCCCAGGTAAGCTTCGACCGGGAGGGGGATGCTGCGGGGGGGGGGGGAGGCCATTCTGTCACGGGTTTCGGAGGGCCGAATGCCAGTGCATTCGTCTTAACTCAAATCCGTGGCAGAATTCTCTGCCATCCCTGCACAGAACACATCTGTGGACACAGGGAGGTGATATGGTGGTTTTGGAGGGAGTTCGTATATTAAAGCCATGGATCCATGGTTTTGTGCCATGGCAGTGCTGGAAATGTTGACTCCATGATGTTTAGGCTCAGTCCATGGAGTCATGTGTGATCTGTGAAGAGTTGCTGGTTGTTCACAGGGGAGGCATCTCATGTTACAATCATGCAAAATCAAGAGGATCCATTCTACTCAATCCATTTATCACCTCGGTGTGCATTTGGCCTAATGTTTGTGTGTATGTGTCTGATTCTTTCCCTCACTCCTGACACACACATTTTCACTCTGGCATCCTGTGCTCGCTCAAGAGCATTTTTTTCTGTATTTGTGCCTCCCCCGCCCCCTTGCCTCTCTGGTTTCTCTTTCTCTCTCCCTCCCACTGTCATTCCATTCTCTATCTTTGTGGCCCCTCTCCTGTTGTGCCCTTTCTCTCTCTTGAGCCCTGCACCACCCTTCTCTCTCTCCCATCAGCCTCTGTCGCTGGTTGTTCTGCATTCTGAACTCTTCCCCCAGGTGCTGCCTGACCACCACAACTCCCACTCCCAGGTAGGGAATTAGGGATTGTGAAAAGCCTAGTCATTTTGCGGATAGTCAGGCACCTTTTATTCCATCGTCCTCCCATTGACAGAGTCTAATTTTTCTAAGTTTCCAAATTTCTGCAAATTTACATGGGCAAAATCCCCCCCCATGCACAAATTCCCCCCAAATATGCATTTTAATACCCCAGCCTATGGGGGAAATTTGCATTTTTAGCCAGGCGTGTGTGTGTGTTTTTAATTGTTACATTTTTTACAGCAAAATTTGTGCAAAACAATCTAAGGTTGGAAACACGGTTCCCCAAGTCTGTGGAATCCACCCGCCAGGGGAAAAGCCCATCTGCTGGTTGGGTTCGTAAAAATCTGAACTCACTTAGTTCTCTTGCAGATTCCACCAACATCCCTACTCACAAGTCTCTCTGACAGCCTGTCAAAAAATGTTTTTAAAAAACAGCTGGGAAGGGGCAGGGATTGGAGATCATGATCATGAATCGAAGTTTGGGCAGTGGCCAGGGGTGAGGCTAGAGTACCAACTGCACCCATTCCAGCGATGTCAGATCTGATCAATGTGACACATGCCTAAGTTACACTCTGTTTGGGCTGCGGTAACATCTTGTATGTGGGGCTGCCTTTGGTAGGGACAGGTGAATGAGTGAGATTCAAGACTGCTTGGATCTTCCAAATATTGTATCATCACTCATCACATTTCCCGTTCACAATGTCTGCTCACTCTGCAGGAACAGGAAAATTGCGCAAAACAAGCAGCAACTGAATGTGAAATGTGTGCACATTTCCCAAAATGTGTACCCATTTCCTGATTTGTGAAACTTTCCTGAATAGACTAAAGTGGGGCTGATTCAGTCTCCAGGGAAAGTTGCACAAATCAAACTGGGGAAGTTGCGCAAATTGAACAAGAGCACACATCTGCTCATTTGCAAACATTTTCTGTGGACGTGTGCTCATGATTGCATTGAGAACTTCATTCTGGGGGTACTTGTATGGTATGCGAGCAAAAGCAATATTCTCATATATCCCTGGTCTTTGGAAAGTGTTTTTAAACTTCAGATGGTGCAGAATGCTGCAGCTGGACCACTGACTGGGGCTATTTACAGGCAAAATGGAACTCCCAAATCACAACAGCTTCACTGTTGGCTACTAGTATATTTCCAGAAACAATTTATGCTGCTGGTTATTACTCAGAACGTCATGCATGACTTGGAAACAGGCTATTTGAAATATGAATGAATAGCATCTACTGCATTAATCCTTAGAGCATAGCAACACAAAACCAAGTCACAAAACATAGTAAAAGTGACATAAGACTACAGTAATCACTAATCAAAATTATTAGTTGAAATTGTTAGAATTAAAACATATTCTTACAATAACAAGCTTTGCATACGCAATCCATGATACATGACGGATTGAGATAAGAATACATTTCTCATATTTTCCAGTCTCCCAGGCAAGGCACCACATTGGGATCTACATACCTTCCCTCACATTTCGCAGCCTTGACTGTAGAAGAAGCACTCCTCCAAGCCACACACTGGGGAGTTGCTTGTAGCAGAAAACCCAGTTTCATCTGTACATCCCAAAAGTGCATTTTCCTTAAGAAGGGATTTAAATCACAATCCCTAATATCACTATAGAGTTGACATATGAGAATATAATGAGCCAAATCCCACAAAACGGGTTTCCCACAAAGAGACAATCTCTCTTAGACTGGTACACCACAAAACCTACCCACTTTCATCATTGAATCCCTTTTTTTGAAGTGCCATTGAGTGAAACCCTTTGACACTTTAGTGACACGGGTAATATAAGGTACCTGTCGGATTGGTGCTGTTCTTTCATCATAGAAGTCATAGAATCATAGAATAGTGGGGTAGAAAGGGGCCCATATGACCACTGAGTCCAACCCCCTGCTCAGTGCAGGAATCCAAGTCAAAGAATCCCGGACAGGTGGCTGTCCAGCCTCGTCTTGAATGCCTCCAGCGTGGGAGAGCCCACCACCACCCTGGGTCATAGGTTCCATTGTCGTACTGCTGCTGGGGTGAGTGCGGGCTGCTTGCTGAGCACAGGCAGGGAGCGAGCAGGGGCAGGGGCTCAGTGAGTGGGGCTCAGGGGTGTGGGCAGAGGCAGTTCTGCTGGATTCCCAGACGGAATCGGGTGCCTGCAACAATCCTACCTAGATATGGTAAAGAGTTTGAGAGGCTGGGACCCTCCCCCAAGCAACCCTTCTCTTGTGTTCCTGCAAAATGAGCATCCAATTGTGGCAGTATGGAGAGAAGGAGTTTAATACCTAGGCAGCCTCACAGCCTTTATTGTAGAAAGGTGGGATATAAAAATGAATGAATACGTACATACATACATACATACATAGATGATGATGATGATGATGATAATTTATTTATTTATTTATTTATTTATTTCTATACCGCCCAATAGCCGAAGCTCTCTGGGCGGTTCACAAAAATTAAATCCAAGCAACACACAATAAAACAATTTAAAATATACAGAACATTAAAACCACAATATAACAATACAACCACAATAAAACCTAGCAGCAGTGCAGGAGTTTAAAATACAGATTGAAAACAGCAAAGATAAAAATTTAGAAGCTAAAATGCTAAAATGCCTGGGAAAATAAGAAGGTCTTCACCTGGCGCCGAAAGGAATACAATGTAGGCATATATGGGAGGAGGCGATCCTTCAGGTAACCTGGCCACAAGCCGTTAAGGGCTTTGAATGTTAACACCAGCACTTTGAATAATACAAAACAGGGAACTTGGAGGACACAGAGAGATTGAGCTGCTGCCCAGCTGCTTCTCCGGAGGAATGCAGAACAGAACGTAGTTTAGGATGCCCCTCCCTCATTCCCTGGCTGCCTCTTCCTGTCAGTTCCATTCACTCCAGCCTCTGAACAAGAGGACATCCCAGACTTCCAGTGGAGGATGCACTAACTTCCCAGGCACCACTGAATGCCATCAGCCAGATACCCCTTGCCTCTCCTGGTTCAAAGACTTGGGAAATCTGGGTTGATGTACAGCAGAGTTGCCTTATATTGACAAAGTGTGGTAACACGGCCTTTTAATATTGGAGGCAATAAATACAGGCTACAGCCAGTTTAGAAGAAGTTCAAAAAGGCAACACTCCTATGCAGATCGTCTCCTCTGTGCTCCATCCATCCTGAATTCAGCGAGACATGCAATTCCATGCAACTAGCCAGGGAGTGGGAATAGGACGGGGATGCTGCAAAGTACATAGGAAGCCTCATAAACAGGGTTCCATGGTCTCCTCCACTCCCTGCCCCTAGGACCGCCCCCTTTCACCCTCTCTGTGCTCCATTGGTAAGCATGGAGAAGCAGAAGGTCTGGAGACAACCAAACCGACTACGACATGTTCCTGTAACAGGAACACTGAAACTGTGCAACTGAAGCTATAAGCACATCAAAACGCAGTGTTAACTATGATCTCACCAAACTAGGATCTCCTCCAAACCTACGCCAAATATTCTTCCACAACTCTACTTCTCTGGATCAGATACCCTAGTTTGTTTTGAACATGATATGCTCCTTTGTATTCAGATCAGGCCTCAGTACAATAATGTAGCACTTGGGAATAAAGATGCAGCCAAACAACCCAGCACTGGAGGCCAAGATCGAGAAGACCTGCACGGCCACCATGTATTTCCCCTTGGTGCTCAGGTAGGAGGGCACAAAGGACAGCCAAACACTGCAGAAGACCAGCATGCTGAAGGTGATCAGCTTGGCTTCATTGAAGGCCCCAGGCAGTTTCCTGGCAAGGAAAGCCACTGTGAAGCAGATGGTAGCCAGGAAGCCCATGTAGCCAAGGGCAGAATAAAACAAGACAACAGATCCTTCGTTGCATTGCAGAATGATCTGTCCAGGCTGGGAGTGCATGTCAGAGTCAGGGAATGGGGCAGAGCTCCCCAGCCAGATGGTGCAGATGACAACTTGGACACTAGAACAAGAACTGACAATGGAGTTTGCAAGACTCTTCCCCAGCCATCTCTTCACCCTGTTCCCTGGTTTTGTGGCCAGGAAAGCCAACACCACCATGATGGTTTTGGCCAACACCGAAGAAACGGCAACTGAGAAGATGATGCTGAAGGCTGTTTGTCGGAGAAGGCAAGTCACTTTCCTGGGCTGCCCCATGAACAGGAAGGAGGACAAGAAGGAAAGCATGATGAAGATGAGGAGAATGTAGGAGAGGTCCCGGTTGTTGGCCTTGATTATTGGAGTTCCTTGGTATTTAATGAAGATTCCTAATACGAAGCCCGTGGATAACGACAAGAATAGAGCAAAGGAAGTCAGGACAATTCCTAAAGGTTCTTCATAGGTGAGGAAGGTTATCTCCTTGGGGACACATTGATCTCGGTCCTTGTTTGGATGCTGATCTTCCGGACACTTGATGCAATTGTCAGCATCTGAGAAGATGGAGAGTGAGTTCAGCAGGATTCACATCAACTGTACCTCCAGAAAAAATGTGCGGTTGGGCAGGGAGAGAGAGAAACATTCCCTCACAGAGAATCTGTTTTGTGACCAGATGTTTCAGTCTATCGCCTCATCACCAAATGAGGACCTTGGTAGTAGCAGGGACAGGAAAGCTGTCTCTGTGGGGCATTACAGAGTGGTTATAAGTCAGAGAAGAACAGAGAAGAGTGGGCTAGATGGATTGATGGGTTGACTTGGAATAAACACAGCTGCCGACCTGGTTTAAATGTGGAAAAGCCAGTGTATTTATCCCAACGTTTCTCTGGATAAGGGAGTGTCTGTGAGGTCATCCTGTTCTTATCTTCATAATCATCCTGTAAGGCATGTTAAGCTACCTGGTAGCTGAGCGATTTATTTATTTACTCAACTTCTGCCCCACCTTTCTACCACAAGATGGTGCTCAAGGGACTGCTGGTTAAGTTTGCAATCTGGAGTAGAAAACTTTCATAAAGCTTTCTTATTTTTTAATCATGTTTTACTAAAGAGGTTTTTTAAAAAATAGAAGACTGAATCAACATTGGGCAAGGGAGTACTCGGATCACCAGAAAGTGGGGGTTGTATCATACTGACATCCCCTTTTCTGCCAGGGACCCCCTACTTGGCTGCCACAGGATCGCAGCACAGTGCAGACAATTCTCTGCATATAATGTAGAAAGGCCAAGCATGTCTGTACATACTGGCCTACCCCAATCATGGAAAAAGCAGAGTGATTTTTTTTGGAGGGGCATGATTTATACCAGGAACAGTGTGCACTAAGCATCCCCCCTTCTTTCCACCCCACAGATTCACTCCCATGGTCTTTTCTTTCCACTCACTTCATGGGATTAATGGTGGAGATTAAAAACAAACTGAAGCCAAGTAGGGGTCAGAGCTCAAAAAGTCTTTAGCATCTGTTCCAAAGATGTGTGAATATTTAATGTGTTAATTTAAATGCTTTTGAGCCTGAACATCAGAACAATGATCACAATGATGTACATATGGACCAGAAGAATAAAGCATTGTAGAAGAAGAACTAATAACGAATGAAAATAGCATTCAGTAGAATGGAACAAACCTTCATTAAAATCATACGATGTACTAGAACAGCATCATGAGATATTTCAGGCTGGGCAGAAGTGAATGGCCCATGACCACAAGGAATTCCCATGATGCTTTACACTAGGAGCAACCATCATTCATGAAGCCTTCTTCTCTTACTTACTCATGGAATGTTTTACTCAAGGGGTTTAAAAGAAAAGAAGAAAGAATTAAAATAAGGCTGTGGAGATTATAAGGTGTATTCAAAGAATTGCCCTATTACCCAAGGGAACTCCCATTCTTCTGATCTTGCTTACCTTCCTGAACGGATATGGTTCCTTCTGAGCATGGAGTGCAAGCATAGCAGCATGGTGGCTTTTCTTCCTGGACCTCCTTGGCGTATCCAGGGCGACAGCTCTCAGCGCACCTTGAATGAGGCACCATCTAGCAGCAAAGAGAAGGAACATCAAGGAAAACCGTGTTATGAATATTTGTGCCTATGGAAATGAGTCCTACAATTTAAACAGGTCCCAACAGGGATTCTAGCACTTGTGGCCCTAAATGAAATAGAGACATGAACCCAGGTCCTTGTTTAAGGGAAGCACTTTTAATCCATCACAACATGGCATGGGAGATTTTGGCCTGTTTGTTTCAAAATGTATAGACGACCTATTGTATACATGTACTCCAGCCAATATAAAAACTGGAGGGGAAAAAGTATGACAATGAAATAAACTAAAAGATAATTGTAGAATAACAGAAATTACAAACAACAGCAATAAAAGAACAACTTTCAAAACATGTGCATGCAATAACAGTGAATGATAGGGGGAGGGAGATGAGCTTTTTGTGGGAGGATAGGCACCACCATTGAAAAGGCCCTCTCCTCTTCCCCATTTTGATCTTCAGTGGCAGGGGCAGAAGGCAAAGGAATGATCAGAGGCCTCATTTCACAGCTGGAGATGGAAAGGCATTTTAAGAAGCAGGGGGTACCTGGTGGATTTCGAGACAGTGAGTAGGGTACGTGATGGATTTATATCCCCCAAAGAAGATAAAAAAGGCCTCTAGAAACAGAAAGGACTTCCTGCATGAGAATCATACCAGATCACAACCTCCAGGGACGTTGCCACACCACAAAAGGCCTTCCTGCCAATTGTCACCAGCCAAATCACAGCTGGCCATGCCACTTGGAGGAGGCCTCATCAGATGCTCTAAGACAACTTATCCAAGAGTCATGTGGAAGATGCCATTTTTACAAGGGCTGTTGACTACTTCAGTCTGAACCCTGAATCCCTAGCGTGTCTGGGAGCTTCGGTCTGAAGTGGTGCAGTTCCGGAGCAGGTCAGGATCAGGTCAGAACACTCCAATGTGGGTTGGATTACTCTGAAGAGCTTTGGGGGTGCTTTAGCCCTATGTGGATAGCAACCCCATCCAGGTGTGTGAGCCCCTCACTCCTTACGTGGCCTCCAGTGAATCACACACAGCCATCACCCTCGTGGAGGGAGTTGCCATTTCCTTTCAAAATGGTGACACTTCTTCTTCCAGGAAGAGGAAATACCATTTTAAAAGATAAAAAAAAAGTGACTCCCTTGCAGAAGCCAATGGGTGCGAGCACTCCAGAGAGATCCAGGTCAGGAGTGGGGGTTCTGTGGGGGTGGCAACAACAGTGGGGGGTCACTCTCAGTGGGTTTTTCCCCCCTTCTGCTTTGGTTCTCTAGATGTTGCTTCAGATCTGGAGAAGTGGGTCAACCTGGCTTCAGGGGAGGTTGAGGCAAGTTTGGGCCAATTCGAGTCCTCTAAATTGACCTCTGTATTAGGTTGGGTGGGCTGTGCACAGCCCTAAGTTTTTCTCCCCTGACACTAGAGGGCTTCAAATGGATCAGCACCTTAATCTGCATCCGGAAGCTGAGCGTGAGCCAAGGAAGATCTTTTAAAACAGGTGTGGTACTGTCTCTCTGCCCTGCCACATTTATCATCTAAGGGGTCACCAGAACTCTCTCCACTGTATTCAGAGGAAGCCCCACCTGGCAGCTGCAAGCCTCCTTTTGGACCTCTGTACCACTCAAGTTTAGAGGAACTTCACTCTTCCTGTGCTATTGCTCCCTATTTGCTCCATCCAAAAAGGATGATTGTATTTTGCAAATGGGTGAGGGTGGGAGGCCAGGGACAAGCAATAAATCCAAGCCATATAAATGGGATAGGGGAGAAAGGCTGGGATGGAAGTACACTTCTCCTCTGTGATGGATTAGTTCTTCTTTGGCCAACTTCAGATGTGGGAGATATTTTGCTCTTTCAGACTGAGGGGATGCTAAATTGTCCTGGAGGGTTCTTATCAGCAAGAGGGGTTATCACCCACCCTTCCTACAACTGCATGAGATGTGTGTGAAAGGGGGGGCATTATTTTACTCCAACCCTTTTCTTTTTAGGAAGATTCAGGTCAGTTAATGTAGCAAACTGCAGAGGCCAACCCTGAACAGGAATGCTTTCATAATATCTGTCTATTGCTCCCCATAACATATGTGGAGGATGGGCATCTCCTCACAAAATCTCATCTTGACCCTGTCTCCAAAGTTTACTGCCCCAACTGGGCATTGTGTTACTTTGCATAGTCTGCCTCTTGTCTCTGCACCACCTCTTTTAAGTCAGTCCAATTCTACCCATACTGGGGCCATAATTCAGCACTACAGCGCCTGTTTTATATGCACAATGTCCCAGGTCCAGTCCCTGGCATCTCCTGGTAGGACTGGAATAACTCCTGCCTGAAACCCTGGAGAGCCATTACTAGTCTGGGTAAAATGAGCCTATATTTTTGGAGGCAGCTACATACGTTGACCCTTGAATTAAGTATGAATTTGGAGTAGTGAATAACTGACGGGATAGACATGTAGCCTAACACATATTTAGAAGCGAGGGCTGGGGGGTGGGACACACAACACAGGGTGGATATTATTAGAGCTTAAGAGATGTCACAAGCCAATAATAGGACACGAATTCTTTCCCCTACCTCATTAAAATAGCTGGGCCATGCAATGGCTTCCCGCTTAATGGTGAGTTTCATGTCTGCAGATGCCTGTCTCTCCACACTCCCAATAGTCACTCTAGCACGAGACTCATTGGGAAACATCACCCAATTCACAATATCATAGTCAGCTGCCATTTTCCCAGTCTTATCCAGATACAGTCCATCCATGGAAGCATTAGAAAACTGGATTTCTCGTAAGAAAGTGTGAAGCTAGAATGACAGAGAAAACGGCCCGGATTTAGAAATCATGAAAATACAGTCAATAGCTTAGGCCTCATCACTTTGAGTTCTAACCTTTGATGGTCAGTGCACATCCCATTGAGGCTCATAATGCCATCCTTTGGCTGCAAAAGTAAACTTGCAGAACTTTTTTTTTTTTTACATTGGAGGGAGAAGGAGCTAGTCCTCATTAGTACAAAGTGCGCCTTGGCACATGACCAGAATTCTCATCCAAAAAAGTGCATCTCATCAGTGAACAGATGGCAGAACTAAAGATGCCTGATCATCTGCACAGATTTTAAAAGAAAACCTGCACATTCCTACTCATAATGAAGATACCGGGCATGTTCAGGCATCATGCTAAGCCATAATGGTTAAGGAATCTCTGGTAACCTTGGTGGCTTAGCGTGCCATATGGGGGAGAAAACCACATTCCCCACTAAGCCATCCCAACTAACCACCCTTCTGCAAAAGTGTTAAGGGGCCTGAGGTGACTTATCATGTCATCTGGCGAGTTCCCCAGGGGTTTCAACAGGCTCCAGAGGGTGGCCAGGATGTGACCATAGAGTCTGCTGGGTTAGGGTGCAGTGTCTTCCACTGTGGGCAATGCTCTAACCACCATGGGCTTTCTCTATGGCCAAGTGCTATTTTGGACCATGGAGCAGCCACCAGGAGCGATTGCCAGGAGTCTTTTCATGCCACAGAAGATGGGATGCTCACAAAACACATCAAGAAGATAGTGAGATAACAGTGGAGAGAGGATGGTTACCAACATGAAAATAACATTGGTGGAAAAGTTCATATACCCTCTGGGATACCACAGCTCAAGAGATCAAACAATGATCACTGAATCTTAATTTCTGAAATGACCCTTGCAGGTAGCAGAGGAACTGGGGTTCAGTACCTCCAACACCAGTGTAGAAGGCCCAGAAGGATACGAGGGCTGATGGAAGAATCATATCATAGAACAGTGGGGTTGGGAGGGGCCTATAAGACCATTGCATCCAACCCCCTGCTCAATGCAGGAATCCAAGTCAAAGAATCCCTGACAGGTGGCTGTCCAGCCTCGTCTTGAATGCCTCCAGCGTGGGAGAACCCACCACCTCCCTAGGTCATTGGTTCCCTTGTCGTACTGCTCTAACAGTCAGGACATTTTTCCTGCTGTTCAGCTGGAATCTGGCTTCCTGTAACTTGAGCCCATGATTCCATGTCCTGCACTCTGGGATGATCAAGAAGAGATCCTGGCCTTCCTCTCTGTGACAACCTTTCAAGTACTTGAAGAGCACTGTCATATCTCCCCTCAGTCTTCTCTTCTCAAGGCTAAACATGCCCAGTTCTTTCAGTCTCTCTTCATAGGGCTTTGTTTCCAGTCCCCTGATCATCTTTGTTGCCCTCCTCTGAACCCTCTCCAGTTTGTCCGCATCCTTCTTAAAGTGTGGTGCCCAGAACTGAACACACTACTCCAGATGAGGCCTAACAGTGCTGAGTAGAGGGAAACTTGTATTTCCCATGATTTGGAAGCTATACTTCTTTTAATGCAGCCCAAACTAGCATTTGCCTTTTTTGCAGCTACATCATATTATTGTCTCATATTCAGCTTGTGATCGAAAACAGTTCCAGGATCCTTCTCGCTTGTAGTCCTTTGAGCCAAGTTTTGCCTGTCTTGTAACTGTGCATTTGGGTTCTTTTTCCTAGGTGCAGAACTTGGCATTTGTCCCTACTAAATTTCATTCTATTGTTTTCTGCCCAGCACTCCAGCCTATCAAGATCACTTTGAATTCTCTTTCTGTCTTCCATGGTTTTAGCTATCCTGCCCAATTTTGTGTCATCTGCAAATTTGATCAGCATTCCTGCACCTCCTCCTTCAAGTCATTAATAAAAATGTGGAAGAGCACTTGGCCCAGGACTGAGCCCTGTGGTACCTCGCTCGATACCTCTCCCCAGTTTGAGAAGGTCCCATTGATAAGCACTCTTTGTGTCCGATTCTGTAGCCAACTGTGGATCCACCGGATCGTTGTTTCATCTAGCCCACTTTGAGCCAGTTTGCTCATCAGGAGATCATGGGGCACTTTGTCGAAAGCTTTGCTGAAGTCAAGGTATATGATGTCTACAGCATTCCCATGGTCTACAAGGGAGGTTACTTGATCAAAAAATGAGATCAGATCAGGTTTTCAGTTTTCATGCTAAACACATGGAATTTGGGAACCTGGCATCTGCCATGGAGGGGATTCCACCTGCCATATTGAAGACAGTCTGGCAAAGTAGTTGTTGTGCTAGGCACTGCTAAAGTGTGCTTTTCTCAGAAATACAAACCAAACTCAGAAGGAATTCTAATCCGAGAAGTTAGTTGTTGAAGTGGAGAGGGTCACTGTCCCTAATCTCTGCTGTAGGTTTCTTGGAAGTGCCACATCAAGCAGAGACCTCTGAGCACTGCAACTTGCCTCCGCATTCAGCTGCCCCACTACACCAGCACTCACTATCTGGACCGGGGGAGAGCCTGACCGCCGACCAGGACTGCTAATCCCAGCCCCACCTCTTCCACCTCTGCCCCTGCCAACAAGACCTTGGAGATGCCTCACATTGGGCTTGCTTGCTTTGCAACACAGAGTAGTATTGAGTTACTCAAATAATAGATGATAATGTTTGTAGTGCTTTGCACCCCCCCCCCGTTTTTTTAACTGTTGTCTGTATATTGCTTTGACACACACTGTTTGCTTGTGAACAACACAAAGACACAAACAGAGAGAAAGAGAGACAAAGAGAGGATCAAAAGAAAAGCAAATGCTGGACTACCTACAAGCAAGGCGGGAGGGCAGTAGAAGGCAAAAGGGATTTTAACTGTTGTTCTTGCTGTTGTTTTTCATTTGTAAGGGAGATTGTAGAAGGGAAGCTACTTGAGCATGTAACGGTGGCAGAAAACAGGGTCTAGTGGCTGCCTGTACTGCCATGTAGGAGGAACAATTACCTGCCCTAACCCATGTTTGGTGATCTTCATCATGAGTCTTTATGGTGGTGTTGCCAAAGGAAAAGGGAATACCTGCCAGGGCTGCAGCCTTTGACGGTCCTGCCTTTCTCCTTCACCCACCATCAACATCCGCTTGGGTCGGGATGAATATGCAGCATGCAAGGCATGGGCCACAGCATGGATGCTGCTATAAGCAACATAGCTGTCCTGAGACAGGACTCTCTCAATCTCCTCCTGGGGCAGCGTCGCCTGTGTCTCTTTCTCTCTGCAACCTGTCCAAATTTTCATGGACAAAACATGTGTTGAATTGAAACACTTAAAGCTTTCATCCCAAAACTGGTCCAGAGAAGAGGAGAATGGCTCATAGTAGTCATATTTTGTCATTATTTTAGTCTTCATTCTGAAGGACAAAGATCCGTGGAGGAAATGGAAATAATAAGGTGCCTGAGACAAGTTCAAGTCAATGTCCTGAAAAGCTGGTGTGATCCAGACTTTTGCCCCAGTTGGTTTCTTTTCGAGTGTTCTTTGCATAAACATAAACGGAGAACACCCATAGTGGGAGTCCGCATAGTGAACAATTACTTTCACTTCTTTTGCCAAGAAAGACAGGTCGATCTGGAAAATTTGATATAAGATATTTCGTGGCAGTCTTTTGGAGAAAGCGACACAAATCCCACTGCTGATCATCAGGGGTGTGAAGGCACCCAGGAACCTCTCCCCATTCTCAGTGTCTGGAGCAAAGAGACCGACCCACGTCCATCGGAAAAACAAGAGCAGCTGGACAATCCCCGGGTACTGGGCTTCTTCCTTCGGGGCCATGCGGTAGACAAAAGGGAACTGACTTCTGTCATTAGAAACAGGAGTAGCAATGCCATAACTGATCTAGGGTGGAATGTAAAGTAAGAGACGGTAGCTTAGTATCAGTTTGTTTTGTGGATGAAGGTCAAATATTTTTGGCTAAAATGGAAGGAGGATTATGTACACTGTCCTGGGTCCATAAAGAGGAAAAAAGGCAGGATATAAAATACATACATACATACAGATATACATACATACATAGGATCTAACTCAATGTCTGTCACTTTGAAGTGGTATATTGGAGGGGGCAAAAACATCTCAAGCTTAATTTGTGGTGCAGTGCAGCCTCTCTTCCAACTGCCAACTGAAAAGAAGATTTAGCCCTGCCCCCAACTATGTTCTAGATTCTGCTTGGGGAGCACACAGGAGCCTTATTCAAGAATTAAACCAATGAAGAGGCACCATGTGTACAAAAGCAACCCACCTTGGGTTTTGACCTGGTTACAGGACCGAATCAGCCTTGGTTGCCCTGCTGGGTGATCTATGTCAAGAGAGAGACAGGGGGGGGGGGTACCACCATGCTAATTCTGCTCCATCTCTCATCAGCTTTGGATACCATGGACCATGGTTTCCTGCTGGATCGACTCTGTGGGAAGGGCATCAGAAGAAGTGTGTTACAGCGGTTTCAGTCCTACCTATGGGGCTGATTTGAGGGAGTAATGCTGGGTGGCCATTCCTTGACCCCTTGGCAATTGAGCTACTGGGTTCCACAGGGCACCATCTTGTCCCCAATATTGCTCAACATCTGCATGAAGCTGCTGGAAGCAGTCATGAGTGGATTTGGAGCTGTACGGAAGGCCTGTGGATGAGTGGTTCCCAAGTTCAGGAGATAAGCTCATTGCCTCTTCTGGATGGGGCTGCACTCCCCTTGAAAGATCAGGTTTGTAATCTGGGGGGAGTCCTACATCCTGGGGGGGATGTCTTTGGATGCATCCAAAGACAGGCAGCAGTGGATGGCAGCGGCCGGCCAGTGGCAGCTAGGATCCGAACGGCACGGATTCCCACAGGTGGCGAAGGTGAGTCTTTCGTCTAGCCATGGACTCCGGGAGGCCATGAATTCTGAATTCGGCCTCATTGGAGTCTACAGTGGAATTCTCCACCATCCCTACCTCCAACACACACTTGAGAGAACCATTATGCCCAGGAGTCACAGGGACTGAAGAGTGAGAGCTGAGCCTAACCAGAGCTCAGCTCCCCTTTCTATGCACCTGGCCTCCTGTCCGTTCCCATTCACACCTGTGGGATTTTGTAGATTGTGGACATGGAGGAAATGTGGAGGGAGAGGTCTGATTCAGCCCCTTCAAGGATGGCCAGCAGGTGATTCTTCCTCCCGCAGCTGTAATGTGGAATGTTGCTTTCGCCCCCAGCAAGGAGTTGCAGCATGGCGTAGGAGGTGGCTCTTCCGTCAAAGAAGGACTTGTAGATGCTGTAGCCCAGGGTGATGTTGGGTAAGAGCCTGGGGTTCCGGTTGATCTCCTGAATTGCAAACATGTAGGACAGGATGTGCCAGTGCCTTGTAGTTTGGAAACTGCAAAAAATAAACAAAAATTAAATGCAATGCCTCGTGCTGTTGTTCTCCATTGAATGAAAACAAAGCTCAGTTTCTTTCTTTTATACCCCCAATTGCTTTTTCATGGAATTTCAATCTCAGAAGAGCCGATCATTACATAATGCTTTATACGTTCATAGGGAGCAGCAAACATACCTGTGTTGCAAGGTAATTGAGTATCCATTTACCTGATGAAAGGAAAGATGGAGATATTTGCACCACATTCCCTGAGAAGGGATGTTGGCAGATTGCAAGGATCAAGGATATGGGTGTCTGTCTGTCTGTCTGCCTGCCTGCCTGCCTGCCTGCCTGCCTGCCTGCTTGTCTACATTTAGATAGGTAATCTGCCATTATAGGCCTTGTTTTTGTTTTGTTTTCTGCATCCTGCCATGTTTTCTGGTGTATGAGAGGGAAATCAAAATGGCCACAGACATTAAAAAAAAAAAAAGTTCCCCAATTTGCCATGGATATCGACTGTTAAAAAATGTCTGGAGGGACATTGAGTGGGTATGTACTGACCAATGAAATGATAGTAAAGTAGGCTGGCATATTTAAAAGTAAGTAAATGCTTTGAAGAAATGCTAATTTCAGACCTCTGTGTGTGTGCATGGGCATGCGCATTCACGGATCTGCAGGTCTGCTTCTTCCTGCCTTTATTGTTCTATGTATTTCACTTCTGTTTTGAGTTCAGCTTCACACTCTGCTTTCCCCAAAATTATCTTTAAATCTATTATCTTTTAGCTTTGCAAGCTTTTGTTACTGGATATCACCTACAAAGACTTAAAAGTGAGTAATATGGGGAGGGGGAGTCATAGATTAACTGTGCCCTCTTATCCATGCTGTTTCAGTATGTGGAAATAAAAATAGCAATTATTTTATTATTACCTACATAGTACTTTTATACTGTATACAGTATTTGAAATGTTACGTGCTCAGGAACGTTGCCTCAAAGAAAAGCTGTGTCTCACTCATTTTTACTCCCTGGAAATAACATCAAAGTGGAAACTGAAAACGAAGCACTCTTTAACGCTTCTGGAAGGATCACCATTTTTCCAGTCGGTAGTCACACAACCTGTAGAACCTTAAAAGGAGCATTACGGACACTAGCTCTTGCCATCTTATCTCACTGCAGGTAATATATTCAAAAAAACCCACAGCCCCTCAGCTCAGCTTGGTGTCCCCGAATGCTCAATCTGCCCTGCTCAGCACCTCCACTTGCTACCTGAAGGATCATCTCCTCCCATATAAACTTGCCCAGACCCTGAGATCAGCTTTAGCCATCTCACTCCAGAAGCCCCCGCCGAAGGAAGCAAAGTTGGTGGCTTCTAAGACAAGGGCCTTTTCTCCTGTGGCATCCCAGTTGTGGAGGAGAAAATTGGAGAAAATGCCTCAACAGACCAGGCTGAATCTTCGTAGTGGAGAAGAAATGTATTTCAGGATGGCCTGTGGCAATTTTGAAGTAGAACGGATAAGAAATTGCTTTTTTCTAGGAGGTTAAATTTTGATAGTTGAGCTCCTGCAGTTTGACAGATTTTGTCTGTTGATGTTTTTTCCCACTTGAGTTACATGGGCTACTTTGAAGGATCATTTCTCCTGTTTGTACAGCAAAAACAGTCTGCAAAACAGTCTGTCATCTTTGGTAAGGAAGAAGGTATAGAATATACTATGCCTCAGAAAACTATAAGGCATATCTAGGTTTTTACCCCATTTTAAGCCGGCATTCAATTAAAAAAGAATTTCCACACCAGCCACTCAGTCATTCTGGAAAATGAACCAGTCCTGAATAGCATGAAGGATGTTAATAGTCTTAAGCGATGTTATGTTCAGGGGGAGGAGGGGGGAGAAAAAGAGATCTCCCTATTAATAATACAAGAGGCATAGCTCGGTGCCAATGATTTGCTACCGTATATTTGATATACACGGATATAGATGGACAAAATTTGGAGACACATTATACAGATTCTTAATTCTACTATTTCTAATAACCTAAATGAACAGATCACCAAAAAGGTAACCAAAGGCTCTGGTTCATTACTATTCCAGAAGCCTTTTCTCCATTTTAAGGAATCTATGCACAAACACAAAACGAACTCAACTGGGGATTCGCTAGGGATGGACGAAAGTCCCTTACCTGTCCTCGAAGCTTGCGTTGCGGTGGGGGGAGGCGCTTCTCTTCTCCCCCCAAAGTTCATGTGAGGGGGGGAGGCGCCCCGCCTCGCCCGGCTGAACTTCATGCCGGGTGGGAGGCGCCCCATCCCTCGCTGGCAAAATTCAGGCCGGGTAGAAGCGCCCCCTCTACCCGGCCGCGAAAAACAAACAAAACAAACAAAACCACCCCCGTGATAGGCTACGTAACGATTTACATAGCCTATCATGGCTAGATTTCCAAAGTCAGCCATGATAGGCTATGTAAATTATCATGTAGCCTATCACGGGTGACTTTGAAAAAAAAAAAAAAAAAAAAGCACGTACGCAAATGGGGTACAAATCCATTTTGTCTGGATTTTTTTCCCACTTGAGTTACACGGGCTATTTTGGAGGATCATTTCTTCTGTTTGTACAGTGTCTCTTGAAAAACAGTTTGTCCTCTTAGGAAGGAAGAAGGTGTAGAATATACAATGTCTCAGAAAGCTATAAGGCATTTCAAGGTTTTTACCCCATTTTAAGACGGCATTCAAATAGAAAAGAATTTCCACACCAGCCACTCAGCCAGTCTGGAATATTAACTAGTCCTTAATAGCATGAAGGATGTTAATAGTCTTAAGCCATGTTATATTCAGGGGGAGGAGTGGGGGAAGAAGAAGAGATCTACGTATCAATAATCCAAGAGGCGTAGCACGCTGCCGATGATCTGCCACCGTATATTTGATATACACAGATATAGATGGACAAAATTTGGAGACACATTATACAGATTCTTAATTCTCCTATTTCTAATAACCTAAATGAACAGATCAGCAAAAAGATAACCAAGGGCTTTAGTTCATTGCCATCCCAGAAGCCTTTTCTCCATTATAGGGAATCTAGGCACAAAACACAAAACGAACTCAACTGGAGTTTGGTTTGAATCTCTTCTAACGCAGGAGCAACCACAGGTTTCTGAAATCTTGATTCAGAGACTTGATGATACTGAGTGACAGGAACTACACTCCTGCCCAGCAGAACCTGTTTCCTCAGTGACCCCATGTGATGCTGCCCAGTTCTGGTACTTCACCTTCTCCTTTGATGTCTCTTCAGAATAAACAGGGCCATCAAGTATTCATTCATGCAAGACTTAATCTTTGACCAGCAGGAACATTTCAGGGGAAGTTTGGGGAAACTCCATTCCAAAGCAGATCATGTCTGTGTAAGGCAGGACTCCCTGAAACTCTGACACAAGGACTCTTTCATTGTAATTTTTATTCTGATTTGAGAGGCCACGTGCTGTATCTTCTGCTGACTAACTTCTCAGGGCATTCTGAGGAAAAAGATTGGTCATTCACTGTCCTGGGAAAAGTCAAATATCTCAACAAAGAGGTGGCTAATTCTTTTCTAATCATTATGTGTATGAGCACTCAGCTGATTGTATGAGCTAAACTGAAGAAACTGTATCCCTGTGACCTGATATTATGTCTTGTATTTTATCTTGAATGGATCTAATGCCCATTACACACACACACACACACACACACACACACGGTTTCTTCAGATGTAAATCCCACAGAGTGCAGTAGGATTTACAGTCACGTACTGTGGTGGATGAGGAGGAAAGGTGCTCAGCCTTAAGAACTATGGCCCTGTAAATATTCTGGAGAGGGAACCTCTGTGCGGACATCTGCATTTGGACTACTCCCAAGAAAATTCCTCCCCAGCTCCAGCCTGTGTCTTATCACAACATTTAAAAGCAAAGAGGCTGCTGGTTCTTTTGGCTGAAACAATGCAAGGGAACCCCATGGATCCAGTCATATGTGAGCGTACTGAATTAAATGGTGCCTTCACTTTAATGAAGCTCCAAATTCTTCTTCAAAAAGGACAGAGTGGCAAAAGTTGGGAGAGCAATTTATCAGGGATGACCAGAGATACCAGAAAAGATGGACAGTCTCCTGTAACTGGGGACAACCAGAGTGCAGGTTTGGAAGCATTTACATCATCAGCCTCACTTACGTGACAACCCTGCTTAAAGGGGACTCAGAGAAAACGTATGGTTCGTTGCACATAAAATACTGTGAAGACAGGACTCCACTGATGAGGTAGTCTCCCGGCCGGTAGTAATATGATCCTAACTCTTGCTCTTTGTTCAGATTTGTCAGGCAGTCTGTCTTGTCCAGTTGACCAGCCGCATAAGGAAGGAGGAGCAACAGCAGCAGCAGCAACGGTGTCATTCTGGGTCTGCCTCTCTCCTGCTGTTCCTGCTTTCTGAGTGTCCTTTCAGCTCCACAGCCAGCTAATCAGGAGATGTGAGAAAAGTCTTGCAAGATCGAGGCTGCAGTGTCTTTACAACAACATCCAATTCTGAGCCATAGGCAGCGGTGGGAGGTGGTGTACTAAACTGCACCACCAGCATGGACATCTTGGCCTGTCTAAATCTGAGCCCAGGCTCTTGGGAGCACAGGAGATATTTTATGCACCAAGCTTTTCAGGCATGGTGCAAGAGCTGCCTTTCATTCTGATGTTTACATCATTGGTCTCCAAGGAAAACAGAAAGCAAAACATCTATTGAGCTTTGGCAAGACTCAGAATAGATCACTATGTTTTTGATAATGATCAGGGGAAGCTTCACAGCCGCAAGTTCATGGATTCCCTGAGTGCCTCGAGGCGAGCTGCAGAATTGGCGAAAAACATGTTTGTGAGAAGTCACACAGGCAGCTCCATCTTCTGGTTGTCCAGGGGGAAAGGTGAGGCTGGCCTGGCCTGTATTCGAAAAACTCACACAAAAGAGCCAAGATCAAGAACATCTCTTCGGATGCATACCAGTAGTTGGGAAAGTGTGGCCCTGCAGCCGAATGGCCTAGCCCATGGGGAGGAATGATGGCAGTTGCCGTCCGAGAACATCAGGAGGGCCACATCTTCCCCATTCCTTATGCAAAGAAATACAGTCAGGATTACCAGTGATCAAACAACACATGGTGGCCGCCATACAACTGAAGGATCTCCCCCTATTAGTAGTTCCAGAGAGCTCATCAGAACTGTGCATCATCTTGTTTGGGAAGAAGTAAATTACATTGAACAAACTGGTTAGTTACAAACACAGTTTGCAGATAATAATGAAATGTAAAGATAGGTTTAAGGTAACTAACTTTATTATTTGAAACATTCCAGGTGTTACAGTTTTGATCTTTTCACAACGTCCTGAAATACAGCGTTCTTGGTGTCAACTCCAGGGAAGCCACTGTCCAGTCCTTGTTCTGGTCCATCAGTCACTTGATTCTTAAGGTTTACCAATGAGCACATGTGACTCATGACAACACAGCATTGTCCATGGCAGAAGAGAGGCGTAGGCAGACAACCATCAGCCAGAGGAAAGCCATCCAAGCTAACAACACAAAAGCAATTTCAGAGACTTGGGGAACATTATGCATCTAGAGTAGGGATGTACAAATTCCTTACCTGGTTCCGGTCGAGGCATCCGCTGGGTGGGGAGGCGATCCATTCCTCCCCCCGGAATCCTCATTGGGGGGAGGCGATCCATTCCTACCCCCAGGATCCTTGACAGGGGGAGGCGATCCATTCCTCACCCCCAGAATGTTGCCCGGGCGGCTCCACTCCCTGGCCAGTCTGTGGATCCACCAGCCAGGTTATCCACAGAGGGGCCTCCAGCTGCTGCCAGGCTGGTGCAGACTAGGGATGTATGAAATACATCTTACCCTTCCGACAGGGTGATTCGTGGTGGGGGGGTGGTGCTCCACACCTCCCCCCGAAATCCTAACCCTGGCAGCTCCACTCCATGGAGATTCCGCAGATCTGCCGGCCGCTCAGCAGCCTGCAAGCAAAACAAACAAACAAACAAACAAAAAAAGCCGTGTACACAAATGGCGGCAGCTATGGAGGCCACCATTTGCGTTCCCTTTTTTTCACTGTTTTAGTCTATATAAATATTTACGTAGGCTATTACGGCGGAAAAAAAAAGGGGAATGCAAATAGCTTAGTGGGCGCTATTTGCATTCCTTTTTTTTTTCGCCGTTATAGCTTAAGTAAATATTTACATAGGCTAAAACAGGGAATCAAAAGGGGACACAAATGGTGCCCACTACGCTATTTGCATTCCCCCTTTTTTTTTGCTGTAATAGCTCACATAAATATTTATGTAGGCTAAAACAGCAAAAAAAAGGAAACACAAATGACAGCCATCATAGCCGCCACCATTTGCGTACGCTGCTGCTGTTGTTTTTTGCCTGCAGGCTGTCCAGCGGCTGGATGTCCGACTGCGGGTGGCCCCGGCCGGCAGCTCCGCAGAACCTCCATGGAGTTGAGCCGGCCGGGTGAGGATTTCAGGGGAGGAGCGGAGCGCCTCCCCCCCACTGCAAATCACAACGTCCAATAGGTAAGTGACTTTCGTACATCCCTATCCAAAAGGGTTTTGACAAAGTACCTCACCAAAGACTCCTGAGCAAACTTAGCAGGCATGAAATAAGAAGACAGGTCCTCCTGTGGATCAGTAACTGGTTAAAGTACAGAAAGCAGAGAGTAGCCCCTGCCATTTGCATACGCGGTTGTTGTTGGTTTTTTTCCCAGAGGCCTCAGCGGCCGGAAAACTTGCTACGGATGGCTCTGGCCTGGCTGGGGCTGGCTGACGGCTTTGCGGAGCTGCCACGGAGCACAGCCAGCCGTTCGAGGATTCCGGGGGGGGGGACGAACGGAGCGCCTCCCCCCCGTCGAGGATTCTGGGGGGAGGGACCGAACGCCTCCCCCCACCATAAACATAATCCGCGGAAAGGTAAGTGGCTTTCATACATCCCTGCGAACAACACTAAAGTATAAGATCAAATATAAAATTGTCATTAAAACATAAATGCAAATAAGTTAAAGTCACATCAATAAAACAGAAATTGCACCCGCCACTTCAAACCAACTTCAGCATACAGCTTAATAACCGAAATCTGCCCCAAATAAAGACCCCTCTGAGTGCTTCCAGGAGGTCAGCAAAGCGGTAGCTGGCCTGATAACTTACCTTGTAGGAATGTGTGAACTCACCCCCATCTGGGCTTTCTGGGCACCCGCTCATCCCCTGCCCCCACTCACCTGTTCCCAGATCCCACTTGAGCCCCTCCCATGCTCAGCAAGCAACCTGCACTCACCCTGGCAGCTTTGTTGATCTCTGTGGTTGCCAGTTTTTGAAAAATAAAATGGTGATCACAAAATGCGCATATTTGCATATGCACGACAATGCACATTTTGCGAATGCACATATTTGTGTGTGTGCAAAAATGCACATTTTTGCACATACGCAAATATGCACATTTTGTGATTTGGAGGGAGTTCCCTTGTAAAAGCCATAGATCCATGGTTTTCTGGCATGGCGATGCTGGAAATTCTGGATGCATGATATTTAGGGCTTAATCCATGGAGTCCTGTACCTGGGAAGGATTTGATGGTGGTTTGCAGGGATGGATCTCTGGGGGATCTTAGTACCACAGCAGACTCACAGACTATTTTTTGCGGTTCTAGCCTATGTAAATATTTACGTAGGGATGTCAGAGAATTCCGCCACGGATCTCGGGGAGACTGAATGCCAGCGCATTCGGCCCCCGAAATTGGTGGTGGAACGGTTTGCCCCCCCCAGGACAAGACTTACCTGGGGCGGATCTTCCTGGCAGCGGTGGCTGCGGTGGTGGCTGCGGCGGCGGTTTGGCGGTGGCGTCTGCGGCGGCCAGTCTTGCAACTGGCTGCCACCGCAGCCATTTCCAGTTAAAAAAAAACAAAAAACAAGAAACAAGAAAATGTGATCGGCTACGTAAAGATTTACATAGCGTATCACGGCTAGATTTTAAAAAAAATACCGTGATAGGCTATTTAAGCCTTTACGTAGCCTATCACGGCTGAGTAAAAAACAACAACACGCGTACGAAAATGGTGGCACCCATGGGCGCCGCCCCCCTTCATGGATCACTGCCTTGTTGTGGTGAAGGGGCTTGCGTAACTCAGTGAAGCCATAAGCTATGCCGTGCAGGGCCACCCAAGACGGACAGGTCATGGCAGAGAGTTCTGACAAAATGTGGTCCACTGGAGAAGGAAATGGCAACCCACTCCAGTATTCTTGCCAAGAAAACCCCATGGAACGTATCACAAGGCTAAAAGAGATGATGCCGGAAGATGAGCCCCTCAGGTTGGAAGGTGTCCAATATACTATTGAGGAAGAACAGAGGGAATTTCCAAGTAGCGCCAGAAAGAGTGAAGCAGCTGGGCCAAACCCAAAAGGACACTCAGCTGTGGATGTGTCTGGTGGTGAAAAGAAAATCCGATGCTGTAAAGAACAATATTGTTTAGGAACCTGGAATGTCAGATCAATGAATCAAGGTAAGCTGGAGGTGGTCAAACATGAGATGGCAAGATTGAACATCGACATCTTGGGAATCAGCGAACTAAAATGGACAGGCAAGGGGGAATTTAATTCAGGTGACCATCATATCTACTATTGTGGGCAAGAATCCCTTAGAAGAAATGGAGTAGCACTAATAGTCAATAAAGGGGTGGGAAAAGCAGTACTGGGGTACAATCTTAAAAATGATAGAATGATCTCAGTACGAATCCAAGGCAAACCATTCAACATCACAGTAATTCAAGTCTATGCCCCAACCACTGATGCCGAAGAATCTGAGGTTGATCGATTCTATGAAGACATACAACTAGGGGTGGACGAAAGTCACTTACCTGTCCTCGAAGATTGTTCGCGGTGGGGGGGAGGTGCTTCGCTGCTCCCCCCGCGAAGTTCAGGCCGGGGGGGGAGGCTTCCTGCCTCGCCCGGCTGAAATTCAGGCCGGGGGGGAGGCTTTCTGCCTCGCCCGGCTGGAATTCAGGCCCGGGAGGAGGCGACTCGCCTCACCCGGCCGCGAACTCCAAAGTTTTTTTAAAAAAAAACAAACGCCCCCGTGATAGGCTGCGTGATGATTAACGTAGCCTATCATGGCTAGATCTGCAAAGTCAGCCGTGATAGGCTACGTTAATCGTCATGTAGCCTATCACGGGTGACTTAAAAAAAAAAAAAAGCTTGTACACTAATAGCGGCCCCCATAGGGAGCCGCCACTCGCGTTCCTTATTTGGTCGCTGTAGTCTACGTAAATCTTTACGTAGACTACAGCGAAAATAAGGACAATGCAAAGAGCGTTGCCCTTATTTTCGTCGTAGTCTACGTAAAGATTTACGTAGACTACAGTGACCAAATAAGGAAAGGGAATGGCGGCTCCCTATGGGGGCCACCATTATCTGTACGCACTTTTTTTTTTTTTTTAAGTCACCCGTGATAGGCTAGGTGACGATTTACGTATCCTATCATGGCTGACTTTGGAAATCTAGCCTTGATAGGCTACGTTAATCATCACGTAGCCTATCACAGGGGCGTTTTTGTTTTCTTTTCTTTTCTTGGAATGGCGGCAGCAGCAGCCGGTCAAAAGACCGGCTGCCACTCCCAGCTCGCACAAAGACCCGCAGAACCACCGGCCGGACCCGCCGCCAGGAGGGACATTCGGCAAAGGTAAGTCCCGTGCCAGGGGGGTGCAGGGGGCAGGGGGGTGCAGAGAATTTCTCCCCGAAACTTGTTCGGGGGGCCGAACACGTTGGTGCTCGGCCCCCCGAAGTTTCGGGGAGAAATTCTCCGCCATCCCTACGTACAACACCTTCTAGAACTAACACCAAAAAAAGATGTCCTCTTCATCATAGGGGATTGGAATGCTAAAGTAGGAAGTCAAGAAATCACTGGGATAACAGGCAGGCATGGCCTTGGTGTACAAAATGAAGCAGGACAAAAGCTAATCGAGTTTTGCCAAGAGAACACGCTGATCATAGCAAACACTCTTTTCCAACAGCACAAGAGACGACTCTACACATGGACATCAATAGATGGTCAATATCGAAATCAGATTGATTATGTCCTTTGCAGCCAAAGATGGAGAAGCTCTATACAGTTAGTCAAAACAAGACCTGGAGCTGATTGTGGCTCAGTTCATGAGCTGCTTCTTGCAAATTTCAGCTTAAATTGAAGAACGTAGGGAAAACCACTAAACCATACAGGTATGACCTCAATCATATTCCTTATGAATACACAGTGGAGGTGATGAATAGATTTAAGGGATTAGACCTGATAGACAGAGTGCCTGAGGAACTAAGGACAGAGGTCCGTAACATTGTTCAGGAGGCAGCAACGAAATCCATCCCAAAGAAAAAGAAATGCAAGAAAGCCAAGTGGCTGTCTGAGGAGGCTTTACAAGTAGCTGAGGAAAGAAGGGAAGCAAAAAGCAAGGGAGAAAGGGGAAGAAATATCCAACTGAATGCAGAGTTCCAGAGAATAGCAAGGAGAGACAAGAAGGCCCTTCTTAAATGAACAATGCAAAGAAATCGAGGAAAACAACAGAATGGGAAAGACTAGAGATCTCTTCAAGAAAATCGGAGATCTCAAGGGAACGTTTTGTGCAAAGACGGGCATGATAAAGGACAAAGAAGGCAGGGAACTAACAGAAGAAGATGAGATTAAGAAGAGGTGGAAAAAATACACAGAAGAACTATATAGGAAAGGTCTGAATGTCCCTGATAGCCATGATAGTGCGGTCACTGAACTTGAGCCAGACATCCTTGAGAGTGAAGTCAAGTGGGCCTTAGGAAGCATTAGTAACAACAAAGCTAGTGGAGATGACAGTATTCCAGCTGAGCTATTTAAAATCCTAAAAGATGATGCTGTGAAAGTGCAGCATTCAATATGTCAACAAATTTGGAACACTCAACAATGGCCGCAAGACTGGAAAAGTTCAGTTTACATTCCAATTCCAAAGAAGGGCAATGCCAAAAAGTGCTCAAACTACCGCAAAATTGTGCTCATTTCACATGCCAGCAAGGTGATGCTCAAAATCCTACAAGCTAGGCTTCAGCAGTATGCGAACCGAGAAGTACCGGAAGTACAAGCTGGGTTTCGAAGAGGCAGAGGAACTAGAGATCAAATCGCCAACATTCGCTGCATCATGGAGAAAGCAAGAGAATTCCAAAAAAACCTCTATTTCTGCTTCATTGACTACGCTAAAGCCTTTGATTGTGTGGATCACAACAAAGTGTGGCAAATTCTGAAAGTGATGGGAGTACCAGACCACCTTACCTGTCTCCTGAGAAACCTGTACGAGGGTCAAGAAGCAACAGTAAGAACTAGACATGGAACAACCGAGTGGTTCAAAATTGGGAAAGGAGTACGACAAGGCTGCATATTGTCACCCTGCTTATTTAACTTATATGCAGAGTACATCATGAGAAACGCCGGGTTGGATGAATCAGAGGTCGGAATTAAGATTGCTGGGAGAATTATCAACAACCTCCGATATGCAGATGATACCACCCAAATGGCAGAGAGCGAAGAGGATCTCAAAAGCCTCTTGTTGAGTGTGAAAGAGGAGAGTGCAAAAGCTGGTTTGAAACTCAACATTAAAAAAACAAAGATCATGGCATCTGGCCCCATCACTTCCTGGCATATAGAAGGGGAAGAAATGGAAGCAGTGACAGATTTTACTTTCTTGGGCTCCAAGATCACCGCAGACGGTGACTGTAGCCATGAAATTAAAAGACGCTTGCTCCTTGGGAGGAAAGCTATGGCCAACCTAGACAGCATAGTAAGAAGCAGAGACATCACCTTGCCGACAAAGGTCTGTCTAATCAAAGCTATGGTTTCCCCAGTAGTAATGTATGGCTGTGAGAGCTGGACTATAAGGAAAGCTGAGTGCTGAAGAACTGATGCTTTCGAACTGTGATGCTGGACAAGACTCTTACGAGTCCCCTGGACTGCAAGGAGGTCAAATCAGTCCATCCTAAAGGAAATCACCCCTGAGTGCTCATTGGAAGGACAGATCCTGAAGCTGAAGCTCAAATATTTTGGCCACCTAATGCGAAGAGAAAACTCTCTGGAGAAGACCCTGATGCTGGGAAAGACTGAAGGCAAAAGGAGAAGGGGACGGCAGAGGATGAGATGGCTAGATAGCATCACCGATGCAATGAATATGAACTTGAGCACGCTCCGGGAGAGAGCGCAGGACAGGAGGGCCTGGCGTGCTGTGGTCCATGGGGTCACGAAGAGTTGGACACGACTGAACGACTGAACAACAACAACATGGGCGCAGCCATTTGCGTTCCTTATTTTGGCACATCTTAGTCTAAGTAAACGTTTAGGTAGACTAAGATGGTGAAAATAAGGGGAACACAAATAGCGTAGAGCCTACGCTATTTGCGTTCCCCTTATTTTCGCCATCTCAGTCTACATAAATATTTACGTAGACTAAGATGTGCCAAAATAAGGAACACAAATGGTGGCGCCCATGGGCGCCGCCATTTGTGTACGTGCGTGTGTTTTTTGTGTGTTTTTTTTACTCAGCCGTGATAGGCTACGTAAACATTTATGTAGCCTATCATGGCTGACTGCAGGGACGCAAACGGCGGTGGCTATGGCCGCCCCCATTTGCGTCCCTGCTGGCCAGCGGCCGGATGTCCGGCTGCTGGCAGAGCCAGCTGGCAGCTCCACAGAGTCGCTGCGGAGCACAGCCGGCCAGCCAGGATTCCAGGGGGGGGGAAAGGTGAGTCTCCCGCACCGTCGAGGATTCCGGGTGAAGGGACAGAACGCCTCCCCCCACACCATCAGCATAGTCCCCAAAAGGTAAGTGATTTTCGTACATCTCTATATTTACGTAGGCTAGAATGGCGAAAAATAACGAACGCGAATGGCGGCCGCCATAGCCGCCGCCATTTGCGTATGCGTTTTTTTTTTTACTTTGCCATGATAGGCTACATAAATATTTATGCAGCCAGTATGATGGTTAAGTATTAGAGAAAATAGCCTGAATTTTTTCTTTTTTTCTTCTGAATTTTTTTTAAACATTTATACAGAAACTCCTGACTTTGAATTATAGTGAAAATCGTTGTTATCTGTGGAATCCGCATGTCAAGAGCCTTCCAATGAAGTGTGTTTCAAGAGAATCTCTCAACAGGAAGGCAGTTGAAAAGGGATGGCCAACCTACTCCCAACTTGCCAATGGAGAGATACAGACAGACGCAAACAGGATTTTCTAGTTATCAGAGCAGCTCTCTTCTGTGTTGGTGTCAGTACATGGTGTCCATGGGCAGTTGCCCAGTCCCTGTGCCCTGTTGTGATCCACTGCTGATTAGGGTTGGCGGAGAATTTCTCCCCGAAACTTCAGGGGGCCGAGCACCAACGTTTTCGGCCCCCCGAACAAGTTTCGAGGAGAAATTCTCCACACACACCCCACCCCCCGCACACCCCCTGGGACGGGACTTACCTTTGGCGAATGTCCCTCCCGGCGGCGGGTCAGGCCGGCGGTTCGTCCGGTCTTCATCCGGGGTGGGAGCGGCAGCCGGTCTTTCGACCGGCTAACGCCACCGCCATTCCAATAAAAGAAAAAAAAAACGCCCCCGCGATAGGCTACTTGATGATTAACGTAGCCTATCACGGCTAGATTTGCAAAGTCAGCCGTGATAGGCTACGTAAATCGTCACGTAGCCTATCACGGGGGCATTTTTTTTTTTTACTTTTTAGTTCGCGGCCGGGCGAGGCGAGGCCTCCTCCCCGGCCTGAATTTTGGCCGGGCGAGGTGGGAAGCCTCCCCCCCCTTCCTGAATTTCAGCCAGGCGAGGCGGGAAGCCTCCCCCCCAGCCTGAACTTCACGGGGGGAGCAGCGAAGCGCCTCCCCCCCACCGTGAAAAGGTTCGAGGACAGGTAAGGGACTTTCATGCACCCCTACTGCTGATGCCCACCCTGAGCCCCCCTCAATTTCCCCCCTGTCCAGCGGTGGCCTCCACAATTTCTGATTGGATGGAGTAACCATGCAGAAAGGTATGAAAGAGTGCTGTCACCACAGCCAGGTACGGCCCTGGGGGCCCCTGACAGAGCAGGGGCCCTTCAGAGGACCCTCAGGCCCCCTCAAACTTGGAGCAAGCCACGGTCTGTCCTCGTGGATCTTCTTGGGATGCCAAGACAACCACCACTAAATCACAGCACACATCTGGGGACACAGAGAGGTGACATGTGGTTTTGGAGGGAGTTCCCTTGTAACAGCCACGGATCCATGTTTTTCTGCCATGGCAGTGCTGGAAATGCTGGATGTGTGATGTTTAGGGCTCAGTCCATGGAGTCACATGTGATCTGGGAAGGATTTGATGGTGGTTTGCAGGGAAGGGATCCCATGTCACAATCCTGCAAAATCGAGAGGATCCATTCTACTCAATCCATTTATCACCTCTGTGTGCATTTGGCCTAATGTCGGTATGCGTCTCTGTGCGTCTTGCTCTCCCCCACTCCTGACACACACATTTTCTCTCTGGCACCCTGTGCTCTCTCAAGAGCATTTTTTTGTATTTGTGCCTCTCCCACCACTTGCCTCTCTGGTTGCCCTTTCGCTCTCCCACCCTCCGAAATTCCAGTCTCTGTCTTTGTGGCCCTTTCTCTCCTATTGTGCCCTTTCTCTCTCTTGACCTCTGCACCACCCTTCTCCCTCTTCCATCAGCCTCTGTCGCTGGTTGTTCTGCATTCTGAACTGTTCCACCTGCTGCTGCCTGACTTCCACAACTCCCGTTCCCAGGTAGGGAATTAGGGATTGTGAAAAGCCTGTTCATTTCCTGGATTGTCAGGCACCTTCTATTCCATCGTCCTCCCATCGACAGAGCCTGATTTTTCTTAGTTTCCGAACTTCTACAAATTTGCATGGGCAAAATTCCCCCCAAAAGCACAAAATTCCCCCCATATATGCATTTTAACTCCCTAGCCTATGGGGAAAATGTGCATTTACAGACAGGTTTTTTTTAAAAATTGTGACTTTTTTTACAAGAAAATTTGTACAAAACAGTTGAAGGTTAGAAACACGGTTCTCCAAATCTGTGAAATCCACCCACCAGGGGAAAAGCCCGTCTGCTGTTTGGGTTCATAAACATCTGAACTCACTTCTCTTGCAGATTCCTCCAACATCCCTATTCACAAGTCTCTCTGCCAGCCTGTCAAAAAAAGTTTTAAAAACAACTGCTGGGAAGGGGCAGGGATGGGAGAACATGGTCACAAAATACAGGTGTCCAGGTTTGGGCAGTGGCCAGGGGTGAGGCTAGAGTACCAACTGCACCCATTCCAGAGATGTCAGATCTGATCAAGGTGAGACATGCCTAAGTTACACGCTGTTTGGGCTGCAGTAACATCCTGTATGTGGGGCTGCCTTTGGTAGGGATGGGTGAATGAGTGAGATTCGACACTGCTCGGATCGTCCAAATATTGGATCATCGCTCGTCAAAAGTCCTGTTCACGATGTCTGCTCACTCTGCAGGAACAGGAAAATCACGCAAATCAAGCAGGAACTGAATGGGAAATGTGTGCACATTTCCCAAAATGTGTGCCCATTTCCTGATTTGTGAAATTTTCCTGCATAGACTAAAGTGGGGCTGATTCAGTCTCCAGGGAAAGTTGCACAAATCGAACTGGGGAAGTTGTGCAAACTGAACAAGAGCACACATCTGGCCATTTGCAAACATTTTCACCAGACATGTGCTCATGATCACATTCAGAACTTCATTCTGGCTGTGCTTGCATGGTTTGTGAGCAAACACAATATTCTCATATATCCCTGGTCTTTGGAAAGTGTTCAAAAAACTGCAGATGGTGCAGAATGCTGCAGCCAGACTATTGACCGGGGCTATTTACAGGTAATATGGAACTCCCAAAGTGCAACAGCTTTGCTGTTGGCTCCTGGTCCATTTCCACACACAATTTATGGTGCTGTTTATTACTTGGAATGTCCTGCATGACTTGGAATCAAGCTATTTGAAATATGAATGAATAGCATTTCCTGCGTTAATCCTTAGACCACAGCAGCACAAAACCAAGCCACAGAACTTATGAAAAGTGACATAAGACTACAAGCTTTACATAGTAACAAGCTTTACATATACAATACATGACATTACAGACTGAGATAAGAATACATTTCTCATATCTCCCATGCAAGGCACCACAATGGGATGTACCTACTATCCCCCACATTTTGCACCCTGGACTGTAGAAGAAGCAACCCTCCAGGCCACACACTGGGGAGCTACTTGTAGCAGAAAACCCAATTTTCTCTGTACATCCCAAAATTTCATTTTCCTTACGAAGGGATTTAAATCACAATCTCTAATATCAGTATAGAGTTGACATTTGAGACTATAATGTGCCAAATCCCACAAAACGGGTTTCCCACAAAGAGACAATCTCTCTTATACTGGTACACCACAAAACCTACCCACTTTCATCATTGAATTCATTTGTTTGAAGCACCATTGAGTGAAACCCTTCAACATTTTAGAGTCATGGGGAATATAAGGTACCCTTGAGATTGGTGCTGTCCTGTCATCCCTGCCAAGCCCCTCGCTGCTCTAAAGCTCTTTGGAATAGTGCTCAAGGTGATGAACAACAAGATCAGTATAAGATCAAACATAAAATTATCCTTAACACATAAATGCAAGTATTTTAAGCCACATCAATAAAAAAGAAATTGCACCCTCCACTTCGAACCCACTTCAGCAAACAGTTTTATAACCGAAACCTGCCCTGAATAAAGACACCTTTGCCTGCTGCCGGGACATCAACGAAGTTGTAGGTAGCCTAGTAACTTACCTTACAGGGATGTGCGAACTCACCCCCATCACAGATTTCCAGGCACCCGTCCATCCCCTGCCCCCACTCACCAGTTTCATGATCCCACTTGAGCCCCTCTCATGCTCAGCAAGCAACCAGCACTCACCTTGGCAGCCTTGTTGAGCTCTGTGGTCACCATTTTTTGCAAAATAAAATGGTGATCACAAAATGCACATATTTGCCTATGCACGACAATGCACATTTTGCGAATGCACATATTTGTGTGTGTGCGAAAATGTACATTTTTGCAACGATGTGCATTTTTGTGCAAACGCAAACAAAGGCTGCCGGGGTGAGTGCGGGATGCTTGCTGAGCACAGGCAGGGAGCGGGCAGGGGCAGGGGCTCGGCGAGCGGGGCTCAGGGGTGTGGGCAGGGGCAGTTCTGCTGGATTCCCAGACGGAATCGGGTGCCTGCAACAATCCTACCTAGATATGGTAAAGAGTTTGAGAGGCTGGGACCCTCCCCCAAGCAACCCTTCTCTTGTGTTCCTGCAAAATGAGCATCCAATTGGTTCAGTATAGAGAGAAGGAGTTTAATACCTAGGCAGCCTCACAGCCTTTATTGTAGAAAGGTGGGATATAAAAATGAATGAATGAATACATACATACATTATACATACATACATACACACACATGTGGATGATGATGATGACGACGACGACAACAACAACAACAACAGGGAACTGGGAGGGCAGAGAGAGCGTGGGGCTTCTGCCCAGTTGCTTCTCCTGAGGAATGCGGAACAGAAGGTATTTTTAGGATGCGCCTCCCTCATTCCCTCTTCCTGTCTTATTACATTGGGAATGTCTTAATATGTTGGAAGGGTGCAGTGCGCTTTGCTCCTGCTTATGGCTGCGGC
Organism: Heloderma suspectum; assembly: GCF_057233095.1. Taxonomy (NCBI): domain Eukaryota; kingdom Metazoa; phylum Chordata; class Lepidosauria; order Squamata; family Helodermatidae; genus Heloderma; species Heloderma suspectum. The sequence goes on along the minus strand of NC_139459.1, from coordinate 384,630,008 downwards.
TTCCTGTCAGTTCCGATCATTCCAGCCTCTGAACAAGAGGACATCCCAGAGTTCCAGGGGAGAATGCACTAACTTCCCAGGCAAAACTGAATGCCTGCAGCCTGATACCCCTTGCCTCTCCTGGCTCAAAGTGTTGGGAAATCTGGGGTGACGTACAGCAGAGTTGCATTTTATGGACAAAGCGTGGTAACACAGCCTTTTAACATTGGAGGCAATAAACACAGGCTAGAGCCAGTTTAGAAGAAGTTCAAATAATCTAAGGGAACAAACCTTTGAAGAAAGGTGCCACCCTCCGAACTTGGAGCCTAGCAACTATCCTATGCAGATCCTCTCCTCTGTGCTCCATCCATCTGACATTCAGCTAGACATGCAATTTCAGGCATCTAGCCAGGGAGTGGGAACAGGACGGGGATGCTGTGAAGCACATAGGAAGCCCCCTAAACAGGGTTCCATGATCTCCTCCACTCCCTGCCCCTACGACCGCCCCCTTTCACCCTCTCTCTGCTCCATTGGTGAGCATGGAGAAGCAGAAGGCATGGAGAGAACCACAGCAACGACAAGGCAGTGAGGGAGGGGGTGGAGACCGCAGTATCTGGGCCGAGGCTCTGAGCTCCGTCCCCCAAAATGGAGAAATCCTATGGTCCTTGGGACACTGTCTAGTGGTCGTAGGATTGCTCTTGCTTTAGTGGTGCTTTTGTACACATCATCCGAGTAAGCTATGCAACACTGTTTAACTACATCACCCTCTAAAACTGGGCATGAGTGGAAGGAAGTGAAGATGATATGGCTCCTTGCTTCCTTGTTGCAGAGGAGGAAGAGGAAGAAGGAAGAGGAAGGGGAAGGAGCAGGGAAAAGGAACTGATCAAGCCACAGGACAGCAAGGGGGTGAACAAGACAAGCGGCTGCTGATGCAACACACTGTCTATCACCCCCAGTGTCTGGAAGCATGTGGAGTTGTTCTTACTAGCCAGCACAAAGCAGGTGGTGTGGAAATACGGTCTGGAATGGGGGAGGGGAGATCTTTGGGTTGCCTTTCTAAATACATCTCAGGACCACAAGTTCCACTTTCAAACAACTCTTAAGCATAAGGACATCTCTCCTCCTGATGACAAGGAGTCACAAAAATGAAACACTCCTAGAGCTCTGGTGTTAATTAGGGGTCAACCTAAATTTAGTTTGGGCTGCACACTACAGTTCCTCATTCTTCTCTCTCTCTCTCTCTCTCTCTCTCTCTCTCTCTCTCTGTCTCTCTCTGTCAGCAGTTATTGGCAGGGAGGCATACGCTTCACAGCATCTTGTTCCAAAGGGAAGCATTGGACAAGACACTCACTGGCAATTATTCAGCAGGGCCCAAGACAGTGTCTTGAGGCCAGAAGAAATGTTGGGCCAGATTGGATGTCTTGTTGAGGACACTGTTCTGGTTGCAGCGGTGGATGTCATGTGGTTGATTTCATGTGGCCCAAACATTTGGTTGGTGTGCATACTCCTCTCCCTTGATCTTTCAGAGTATGTTGGGAGGGTATATGAATTAATATGTCACAGAGTGTTACACAAAGCCCATGGTTTGGACTGGAGAAAATTGTTTCAGATCTTGAAGACAGCAGTCCACCAGTCGTGGAGATCATAGAATCATAGAACAGTAGGGTTGAAGGGGGCCTCAACGACCATCAAGACTAACCCCCTGCTCAATGTGGGTATCCAAGTCAAGGCATCCCTGACAGGTGGTTGTCCAGCCTCATATATATTATGTGGAACACATATTGCATATGGCATGGAATAGCCTAAACCCTATTTTGGGGCACAGGGGAACTGGAAAGCTAGTACCGAACTTCAGCCCTGTTCTTGATGCTGCCCTCAACTGCACAGCCTTTGCTGATTGAGATGGAGTCCAGCAAGGCTTTAGATCCAAAGGGAATTATAGAAAAGCCCACTTGGGCAGAATTATGTGCCCACCCGCACTTACCACCCAGTTTGCCTAAAATTCAGCTCAGGCTCTCAGCAACACAGGTGTCAGTTATGTACCAACTTCTTCAGGCTCGATTCAAGGTAGAAGTACGTCATTCTGCTCTGGATGCTGATGTTTATGTTTTTGGGGCTCTTAAGGCAATCTTTGGGGAAATCTGCTTCAGCTTTGGCAAAAATAAGAGTAAACCATAATGATTTTAAGCATAGTGTCCATCACATCTGCAATATCCTAAATTCCATGTAGCTGCAAGTGCAGGTGCATGTATGGAGGGAAGAAAAGGTTGTGCAAACTCACCACAGCTGCTCCATATTCTGGTTGGGAGTTAGAAAATGGAAAACTGAACTTGGCCAGGCATTTACTATAGAAGCAATATCATAAGAGACAATGCCAAGACACTCCTTTAGGATGAATGTCCACACAACATAGCCTGGTTGGGTAACGTACATTATGAAACTTACTTCTGCTTAATTACAATGTCAAGCCAACATGTACCAAAATTATGTGTTGACACAGGCAACAGCTCCAGGGGAGGCTGGTGACTCCAGTTTTGGAGCGGCTGGGGACCCATGCTGGTTCAGCACACTGGATTCCTCCTTTCGAGTTCTGGCTGGTTCTGTCTAAAACCCAGAATGGGTGCACAGCTCCACTGAAATCAGAGCTGCAAGCCTTCACTGGCAGCTGCCCCAAATCTCAGGCTGAGAATTTCAGTATCTAAAGTTTAAATGACACAGGACCAAAAACTGAGCATAAGTCTATCCCATATCAAATATCTATCCATTCGGAAGACTGTCGGCTTCGAGAAATACAGTTCCCTCCAATCAAAAACATCATTTCTGTGCAGTAGATCTGTGATGACAATAGATGACAATGACAAGCAAAGAAATGGAAGTCCCAAATTAAAATCCTGCATTCTTTGAGAATAATTCTTAATGTTAACAAGTGCATGAAACCGTGATAGCAAGCAGAGCAATTACAATACACTCATGCCATTAGCAAACAAACAAGAACCCATTTAACATCTTGCATTCAGGGCTTTCCATGTGCACTCAAGCTGCAAAATGCTGGTACACTGCAGCTGATAAGGGCCACACCTTCAGCAGATGCATTATTTAGACAATGTGGGTATGGTATAGTTCCAGACGCACCTTTACCTCAGAAGCGGATGGCGGTCTCTGGCAGAGTGATAGCCCCAAGGCTCAGCCTTGCCTGTCTCCTGAAACAGAAACACTGAAACTGTGCAACTGAAGTTATAAGCACATCAAAAGGCTCTGTTCACTACGATCTCACCAAATGACTATCTCCTCCAAACTTGCACCAAATATTCTTCCAGAACTCTACTTCTCTGGATCAGATGCCCTAGTTTGTTTTGAACATGATATGCTCCTTCGTATTCAGATCAGGCCTCAGTAAAATAATGTAGCACTTGGCAAGAAAGATGCAGCCAAACAACCCAGCACTGGAGGCCAAGATTGAAAAGACCTGCACAGCTACCATGTATTTCCCTTTGGTGCTCAAGTAGGAGGGCACAAAGGACAGCCAAACACTGCAGAAGACCAACATGCTGAAGGTGATCAGTCTGGCTTCATTGAAGGCCCCAGGCAGCTTCCTGGCTAGGAAAGCCACTGTGAAGCAGATGGCAGCCAAGAAGCCCATGTAGCCAAGGGCAGTATAAAAGAAGACAACAGATCCTTCGTTGCATTGCAGGATGATCTGTCCAGGCTGGGAGTGCATGTCAGAGTCAGGGAATGGGGCAGAGCTCCCCAGCCAGATGGCGCAGATGACAACTTGGACACTAGAACAAGAACTGACAATGGAGTTTGCAAGACTCTTCCCCAGCCATCTCTTCACTTCGTTCCCTGGTTTTGTGGCCAGGAAAGCCAACACCACCGTGATGGTTTTGGCCAACACCGAAGAAACGGCAACTGAGAAGATGATGCTGAAGGCCGTTTGTTGGAGAAGGCAAGTCACTTTCCTGGGCTGCCCCATGAACAGGAAGGAGGACAAGAAGGAAAGCATGATGAAGATGAGGAGAATGTAAGAGAGGTCCCGGTTGTTTGCCTTGATTATTGGAGTTTCTTGGTATTTCATGAAGATTCCGAATACAAAGCCCGTGGATAAGGACAAGAATAGAGCAAAGGAAGTCAGGACAATCCCCAAAGGTTCTTCATAGGTGAGGAAGGTTATCTCCTTGAGGACACATTGATCTCGGTCCTTGTTTGGATGCTGATCTTCCGGACACTTGATGCAATGTTTGGCATCTGAGAAGACGGAGAGTGAATTCAGCAGGATTTACATCAACTGTACCTACAAGAAAAAATGCAGTTGGGCAGGGAGAGAGTGAAACATTCCCTCACAGAGGACCTGTTTTGTGACCAGATGTTTCAGTCTATGGCCTCATCACCAAGCGAGGACCTTGGTAGTAGCAGGGCCAGGAAATTTGTCTCTTCGGGGCATTAGAGAGTGGTTGTCAGTCAGCGAAGAACAGAGAAGAGTGGGCTCGATGGACTGATGGGCTGACTTGGAATAAACACAGCGTCCTACCTGGTTTAAATATGGAAAAGCTGTGGTATTTACCCCGACATTGGTCAGGGTAAGGGAGTGTCTGTGAGGTTATCCTGTTTTTATCTTCATAGTAATCCTCTTAGGCATGTTAAACTAAAACTTCCAAAAAGCTTTCTTATTTTTTAATCACGTTTTAGTAAAGAGGTTTAAAAAAAAACCCTTTTTTCTGCCAGGGACACACTGTTTGCATGCCACAGGAACGCAGCACGGTGCAGACAATTCACTGCATACAATGGAGAAAGGCCCACCATGTCTGTACATAGTGCCCTGCCCCAATCATGGAAAAAGCAGAGTGATTTTTTTTGAGGGGGGGCATGATTTATACCAGGAACACTGTGTACTAAGCATCCCCCCTGATTTGCACCCCAGATATTCACTCCCATAGTCTTTTCTTTTGCCTCAATTCATGGGATTTATGGTGGAGATAAAAAAAAAGAAAAAAAAAGTGGAAGCCAAGAAGGGGTCAGAGTTCAAAAAAGTCTTTAGCATGTGTTCCAAAGATGTATGAATATTTAATGTGTTACTTAAAATGCTTTTGAGCCTGCACATCAGAACAATGATCACAATGATGTACGTATGGACCAGAAAAATAAAGCATTGTGGAAGAAGAGCAACTAATAACGAATGAAATTAGCAATCTGTTGAATGGAACAAGCCTTCATTGAAATCATGCTATGTCCGGGAATGGCATCATGAGGTCTTTTAGGCTGAGCAGTAGTGAATGGCCCATGACCATAAGGGATTCCCATGATGTTTTACACTAGGAGCAGCAGTCATTCAACAAGCCTTCTTTTCTTACCTACTCCTGGAATGTTTTCCTCAAGGGGTTTAAAAGAAAAGAAGCCTGAATTAAAATAGGGCTGTGGGGACAATTCGGCATATTCAAAGAGATGCCCTATTACCCAAGGGAATTCCCATTCTTCTGACCTTGCCTACCTTCCTGAATGGAGATGGTTCCTTCCGCACATGGAGCACAAGCATAGCAGCATGGTGGCTCTTCTTCCTGGACCTCCTTGGCGTATCCAGGGCGACAGCTCTCAGTGCACCTGGAATGAGGCACAGTCTAGCAACAAAGAGAAGGAGCATCAAGGAAAACAGTGTTATGAATATTTGTGCCTATGGAAATTAGTCCTACAATTAAGACAGGAACCAACAGGGTTTCTAGCGGTTGTGACTCTAAATGAAGTAGAAGTGATCCCAGGTCTGCGTATCCTCTGCGTATCTGAGGTTGTTGATAATTCTCCTGGCAATCTTAATTCCAACCTGTGATTCATCCAACCCGGTGTTTCTCATGATGTACTCTGCATATAAATTAAATAAGCAGGGCGACAATATACAGCCTTCTCATACTCCTTTCCCAATTTTGAACCAATCGGTTGTTCCATGTCCGATTCTTACTGTTGCTTCTTGACCTTCATACAGATTTCGCAATAGACAGGTAAGGTGGTCTGGTACTCCCATCTCTTTAAGAATTTGTCACAGTTTGTTGTGATCCACACAATCAAAGTCTTTAGCGTAGACAATGAAGCAGAAATAGATGTTTTTCTGGAATTCTCTTGCTTTCTCCATGATCCAGCGAAAGTTGGCGATTTGATCTCAAGTTCCTCTGCCTCTTTGAAACCCAGCTTGTACCCACTATGCTATTTGCATTCCCCTTTCTTTTCTTCATCGTAGTCTATGTAAATATTTATGTAGACTAAGACAGCAAAAAATAAGAAATGCAAATGGCGGCGGCCATAGCCGCCACCATTTGCATACGCGTTTAGTTTTTTTTTTACCCAGAGCCCTCTGCGAAAAGGGAAGTGACTTTTGTACATCCCTAATAAAAACTGGATGGGACAATTTATGGAAATGAAATAAACTAAAAGACAATCCGAGAATAACTGAAATTTCAAGCAACATCAATAAATGAACAAGCTTCAAAACATGTGCATGCAATAACAGTGAATGACAGGGGGACGAAGATGAGCTTTTTGTGGGAAGATAGGCACCACCATTGAAAAGGCCCTCTCCTGTTCCCTATTTTGATCTTCAGTGGCAGGGCAGAAGGCTAAGGAAGGATCGGAGGCCTCATGGAACAGTTGGAGATGGAAAGGCATTTTAAGATGCAGGGGGTAACTGGTGCATTTAGAGAGACTGAGTGGGGTACATAATGGATTTATATTTCCCAAATAAGTTCTGCTCCTTGGATAACTCTTTCATAGTTCTGGATGGTTCTGACAAAAACACAGAATAGATGCACAGCCCTGCCAGCATCAGAGCCACTGGTCTGCGCTGTACCAAACCACAGAATACATTGAATTAAATGAATAAAAGCACTATGTAAAAACCAACTTAAACCCCAAAGGATCACAACATGAAAATCCCATTCAAATAATAAAAAGGCCTCTTCAAACAGAATGGACTTCCTGCTTGAGACTCATGGCAGACCATGACCTCCAGGGACATTGCCACACCACAAAAGGCTGTCCTGCCAATTGTCACCCGCCAAATCACATCACAGCTGGCCGTGCCACTTTGAGGAGGCCTCATCAGATGCTCTAAGACAACATATCCAAGACTCATGTGGAAGAGGGCATTTTTACTATGGCTGTTAACCACTTCAGTCTGAACCCTGAATCCTCAGCATGCCTGGGTGCTTCGGTCCGAAGCGGTGCAGTTCTGGAGCAGTTCCACATCAGGCCGAAGCACTCCAATGTGGGTTGGATCACTCTGAAGAGCTTTGGGGGTGCTTCAGCCCTATGTGGACAGCAACCCCACCCAACTGTGTGAGCCCCTCAATCCTTATCTGGTCTCCAGGAATCACATGCAGCCATCACTCTCTTGGAGGGAGTTGCCATTTCCTTTCAAAATGGTGAATCTTCTTCTTTATGGAAGAAGAAATATCATTTTTGAAAATGAATTAAAGTGACCCTCTTTCAGAGGCCAATGTGTGCAGGCACTCCAGACAGATCCAGGTAAGGAGTGGGGGTTCTGTGGGGGTGGCGATGGCAGTGTGGGGATCACTCTTGTTGGGGGTTTCCCCCCCTCTGCTTCAAGTCTCTAGATCTTGCTTCAGATGTGGAAAAGTGGGTCAACCCAGCTTCAGGAGAGTTTAAGGCAAGGTTGGGCCCATTCGAGTCCTAAATCGACCTCTGTATTAGGTTGGGTGGGTTGTGCACAGCCCTAATTGTTGCTACTCTGACACTAGAAGGCTTCAAATGGATCAGCACCTTAATCTGCATCCTGAAGCTGAATGTGAGCCAAAGAAGCACTTTTAAAACAGCTGTGGTGCTGTCTCTCTGCCCTGCCCCAGTTATCATCTGAGGGGTCACCAGAACTGTCTCCACTGCCTTCAGAGGAAGCCCCACCTGGCACCTCCAAGCCTCCTTTCTGACCTCTGTACTACTCAAGTTGAGAGGAACTTCAATCTTCCTGTGTTATTGCTCCCAATTTGCTCCATCCGAATAGGATGATGGCATTTTGCAAATGGGTGGGGGCAGGAGGCCAGCGACAAGCAATAAATCCAAGCCAGATTATCTGCTATAGAAATGGGATAGGGGAGAGAGGCATGAGAGAGGCAGGAAGAACAAAAGCTGTATGTCCCAAGGGTAGAGACTGATGAGGACCAAGGCAAGCTGTCTCCTGATGACTGGTGCAGGTGAGCGTCCTGGGACATCAATGCATTGAGCTGGGATGGAAGTACAGGAAAAGCTTTGTCCTCTGTGATGGATTCACCCTTCCTTGTCCAAGTTCAGATCTGGGAGATATTTTGCTCTTTCAGAAAGCAGGGATGCTACATAGTCCTGGAGGGGTCTTATCAGTAAGAGGGGTTATCACCCATCCTTCCTACAATTGCATAAGATGTGCATGAAAGGGGGAAGCATTATTGTACTCCAACCCTTTGCTTCTTAGGACGATTCAGTTCTGTTAATGTAGCAAACCGCAGAGGCCAACCCTGAACCAACATGTTTTCATAATATCCCCCTATTCATCCCCAGAACATATGGGGAGGATTAAGGATGGATGAAAGTCCCTTACCTGGTCCCGCAGATGCTTCGCGGTGGGGGGGAGGTGCTTCAGTTCTCCCCCTGAAGTTCTTGGCAGGTGGGGGAGGCGCCCTGCCCCTTCCGGCCGAAATTCAGGCTGGGGGGGAGGCGCCCCATCCCTTGCCGCCAAAATTCAGGTCAGGGGGGAGCACCCCATCTCCCTGGCCGCGAAATAAAAAAAGTAAATTAAAAAAAAAACACGTGATAGGCTACGTAACGATGTACGTAGCCTATCACGGCTAGATTTTCAAAATATTTTTTGAAAGATTTTCAAAATCTTTATGTAGACTACCCCATCTAAATACGGAACGCAAACAGCAGCGCCCATGGGCGCTGCCATTTGCGTACGCGCTTTTTTTTTCTTTTTCCAAAGTCACCTGTGATAGGCTACGTAAATCGTTACGTAGCCTATCACGGGTGACTTTGGAAATCTAGCCGTGATAGGCTACGTAAATCGATACATAGCCCATTCCATGTTTTTTTTTTTTTTACTTTACTTTGTAATGGCAGCAGCGGCAGCTAGTTGGAAGACCGGCCGCCGCCCCTGCCGAAACACCACCAAAACGCCGCCAGGACCCGCCGCCGAGAGGGACATTTGAAGGAGGTAAGTCACATCCTGGGGGGGTAGCGGGGGGGTGGTGGAGAATTTCACCACCAATTTCGGGGGGCCGAATGCATTGGCATTCAGCCTCCCGGAGATTCATGGAGAAATTCTCCACCATCCCAAGGGAGGATGGGCATCTCCTCACATAATCTCACCTTGACTCTGGCTCTATAACTGTACTGTCCCAACTGGGCATCGTGTTATTTCTTATGGTCTCCCCCTTGTCTCTGCATTTAGAATCCATACCACCTCATTTAACGCAATCCAGTTCTACCCACAGTGGGTAGAATCTAGGGTTCAATCTAGGGATGTTAGAGAATTCCACCACGGATCCCAGGGAGGCCAAATTCCAGTGAATTCAGCCCCCGGAAACCGTGGCGGAATGGAGCAACCCGCCCCAGCACCCCATGAAAGCCCTGTGAAATGGAGCCTACCACACTGTGGCTCCAGCAGGGGCAGCGGCTCCGGATGAAGCGGTGGTGGCAGCGACAGTGACCTATCACGGCTAAAGCAGGGATGCAAATGACATCCCCTATGCCATTTGCATCCCTGCTTTAGCTGTGATAGGTTACATAAATATATACGTAGCCTACCACGGGCTGGCATAGGGACGCAAATGGCAGGATGCCATGCAGGATGTCATTTGCATCCACAGCAGCCCGGCAGCAGCTGGAGTCCCCGCCACGGGTTGGCCCAACTGGCCATGGAGTGGAGCCGGCCAGGCAGGATTCCCGGGGGGAAGGAACAGATCACCTCCCCCCTGTCAAGGATTCCGGGGGGAGGAACAGATCACCTCCCCCCACCTGCGGACCCCAGTGGAGCCAGGTAAGTGGGGTTTCGTTCACCCCTAACTGAATCCCTGGCATCTCCTGGTAGGGCTGGAGTACCTACTTCCTGAAACCCTGGAGAGCTGTTAAAAGTCAATGTCAAGAATACTGGGTTAGATGAGCCCATATTTTTGGAGGCAGCTACCTACGTTGACCTTTGAATTCAGTATGAATTGGGAGTAATGAATAACTGACTGGATAGACATGTAGCCTAACACATATTTAGAAGCTGGGGATGGGGGTGGGAGTGGGACACAACACAGGGCAGGTATTATTAGAGCTTAAGAGATGCCACAAGCCAATAATAGGACACAAATCCTTTCCCCTACCTCATTAAAATGGCCGGGCCATGCAATGGCTTCCTGCTTAATGGTGAGTTTCATGTCTGCAGATGCCTGTCTCTCCACACTCCCAATATTCACTCTAGCATGAGACTCATTGGGAAACATCACCCAATTCACGATATCAAAGTCAGCCACCAGTTCCCCAGTCTTATCCAGATACAGTCCGCCCATGGAAGCATTAGAAAACTGGATTTCTCGTAAGGAAGTGTGAAGCTAGAATGACAGAGAAAACAGCCCGGATTTAGAAATCATGAAAATACAGTCAATATCATAGGCCTCATCACTTTTAGCTGTAATTTGCCATGGTCATTGCACAACCCATCAGGGCTCAGAATGCCATTCTTTCACAACTAGGGATACCAGAATAATCTGCAATCAATTTAAAAATGATCATATTTAAGAGATGGCTTTTCCTAAGTTGCACAGATTAGGGAAACTTGCTGAACATTTTTTTTATTTTTTACACGGGGGGTGGGGAAGGTGCAAGTGCACATGAGTACAAAGTGCGCCTTGACCAAAATTCTCAAACAAAAAAGTGCATCTCATCAATGAACAGATGGCAGAACTAAAGATGCCTGACCATCTTGCAGAGATTTTTAAACAAACGCTGCCCATTCCTACTCATAATGAAGATACCAGGCTTGTTCAGACATCATGCTAAGCCATAATGGTTAAGGAATCTCTGCTCACCTTGGTTTCTTAATGTGTCATGTCTGGGGGGGGGGCACATTCCCCACTGTTAATAAGCCACCCTGACTAACCACCCCTATGCAAAAATGTTAAGGGGCCGAGGTGACTTCTTGTGTCATCTGGCAGTCTCTCCGGTGGATTCAACAGCCTCCAGAGGACTTCCAGACTGTGATCATAGAGTCTGCTGGGTTGAGTATCTTCCACTGTGGGCAATGCTCTAACCGCCATGGGCTTTCTCTATGGCCAAGTGCCTATTTTGGACCCTTGAGCGGCCACCAGGAGCGACTGCCAGGAGCCCTTTCATGCCACTGAAGATGGGGTGCTCACAAAACACATCAAGAAGATAGTCAGATAACAATGGAGATAGGATGGTTAGCAAAATGAAAACAACATTGGTGGAAAAGGTCATATACCCTCTGGGATGCTACAGCTCAAGAGATCAAAGAATGATCACCAAATCTTAATTTCTGAAACCACCCTTGCAGGGGAACTGGAGTTCAGTGCCTCCAACACCAGTGTAGAAGGCCCAGAAGGATACGAGGTTTGATGGTAGAATCATAGCATCATAAAATAGTGGGGTTGGAAGGGGCCTATAAGACCACTGAGTCCAACCCCCTGCTCAGTGCAGGAATCCAAATCAAAGAATCCCTGACAGGTGGCTGTCCAGCCTCGTCTTGAACGCCTCCAGTGTGGGAGAGCCCACCACCTCCCTAGGTCATTGGTTCTATTGTTGCATTGCTCTAAGTGTCTGGAAGTTTTTCCTGATGTTCAGCTGGAAACTGGCTTCCTGTAACTCGAGCCCATGATTCCATGTCCTGCATTCTGGGATGATAGAGAAGGGATCCTGGCTTTCCTCTCTGTGACAACCTTTCAAGTACTTGAAGAGCAATGTCGGATCTCCCCTCAGTCTTCTCTTCTCAAGGCTAAACATGCCCAGTTCTTTTAGTCTCTCTTCATAGGGCTTTGTTTCCAGTCCTCTGATCATCTTTGTTGCCCTCCCCTGAACCCTCTCCAGTTTGTCTGCATCCTTCTTAAAGTGTGGTGCCCAGAACTGGACACAGTACTCCAAATGAGGCCTAACCAGTGCTGAGTAGAGGGGAACTTGTTCTTCCCAGGATTTGGAAGTTATACTACTTTTCATGCAGCCCAAACTAGCATTTGCCTTTTTTGCAGCCTCATCATATTGTTGTCTAATATTCAGCTTGTGATCAACAACAATTCCAAGATCCTTCTCGCTTGCAGTCCTTTGGAGCCAAATATCACGTATCGTGTAACTGTGCATTTGGGTTCTTTTTCCTCAGTGCAGAACTTGGCATTTATCCCCACTAAATTTCATTCTGTTGTTTTCTGTCCAGTGCTCCAGCCTATCAAGATCACTTTGAATTCTGTTTCTGTCTTCCACGCCCAATTTGGTGTCATCTGCAAATTTGATGAGCATTCCCTGCACCTCCACATCCAACTCATTAATAGAAATGTGAAAGAGCACTAGGCCCAGGACTCAGCCCTGTGGTACCTCTCTCATTACCTCTCCCCAGTTTGAGAAGGTCCCACTGATAAACACTCCTTGAGTCCGATTCTGTAGCCAACTGTGGATCCACCTGATGGACCCTTGCCCACAGTCCATCTTCCAGGAAGTATAGCCCGTGGTCCCAGAATCCAAATCTCTCATGCAGGCACCACCTTCATAGCCAGTCATTCACCTGGAGTTGTATTCTTTCCCTTTCTATCCCTCTTCTAACTACCAGAAGGATGAGAAAACTACCTGGGTTTCCTTCCCAAAGCTTCGAATTCTGACATGATTTCTTTGTAGCTCTGCTTGTCAGTGTCATTTGTTCCCACACAGATGAGAAGAAAGGGATACCTGTCATTGGGCTTTATGAGCATAGGGAACCCTTCAGACACATCTCTAGTCCATCATCCTGGGAGACAGCTTACCTGGGGAATCCATGGTAGGGATGGCGGAGAATTCCGCCACGGATTTCAGTGAGGCCGAATGCACTGGCATTCGGTACCCCGAAACCCATGGTGGAACAGCCTCCCACCCCCCACCACCTTGTGGAATAGCCCCAGAACGAAACTTACCTGGGGTGGCTGCAGTGGCAGTGGCTCCAGCTGCGGCAGCTGGTCTTTCGACTGGCTGCTGCAGCTGCCATGTGCATCCTGCTCTTTGCCGTGATAGGCTACATAAGTATTTACATAGCCTATCATGGCAAGCCAAAACAAAAAACAGTGTACGCAAATGGCGGCAGCTATGGCGGCCACCATTTGCGTTCCCTTTTTTTTCTCTGTAAAAGCCTACATAAACAGTCCCTCTGATATCTCACTCTTTGTGAGCTTGCTTCCTTGTATAGTCCCTAGACCAGCTGGAGCAGCTTCCTCTCCTGCCTCCCAGCTGAGCAGAGCAAACAGACTGAAACTTCCTGCCCACACAGCCGCAGGGATCACTCAGGCTACACCCCCTTAATTCACTTGGAGATCTCAGGAGCAGATGGGGAGCACACAGAAACTCAGAAGGGAAAGGACAGCCCCCTGGGCTTACTCCAGCCCACTCACTGCTTTGCCTCCATCACCTATTCCCCTGCAACTCCCCTGGCCAACTCCTGTCTGCTCTCCCAGTTTGCTAGCTCTGGTCACTCACTCTCTGGAAGCTTGCTTGCTTCTCTAGTCCAGAGACCAGCTGGAGCAGCTTCCTCTGCACTGCTCAGGTAGGAAACAGGACACAGACATATCAAAGGAGATGTGAGATTGAGTAGAATCAGCAGCGTGGATTTCCCCCTGTGTCTTTGAACTGTCATCCTTCATGAAACCAAGACTGATTCAGCCGCATAACTAGGGGTGGACGAAAGTCACTTACCTGTCGTCGAAGCTTGTTCGCGGTGGGGGGGAGGCGCTTCGCTGCTCCCCCCGCGAAGTTCAGGCCGGGGGGGAGGCTTCCCGCCTCGCCCCGGCTGAAATTCAGGCCGGGGGGGAGGCTTCCCGCCTCACCCCGGCCAAAATTCAGGCCGGGGAAGAGGCTTCCTGCCTCGCCTGGCCGTGAATTCGAAAGTTAAAAAAAAAAAAACACCCCCGTGATAGGCTACGTGACGATTAACATAGCCTATCATGGCTAGATCTGCAAAGTCAGCAATGATAGGCTATGTTAATCGTCACGTAGCCTATCACGGGGGCGTTTTTTTTTCCCCTTTTATTGGAATGGTGGCGGCGGCAGCCGGTCAAAAGACCGGCTGCCGCTCCAACCCCGCACGAACACCCGTCGAACCTCCGGCTGGACCCGCCGCCGGGAGGGACATTCGGCGAAGTTAAGTCCCGTCCTGGGGGGGGTGCGGGGTGCGGGGGGGTGCGGAGGATTTCTCCGCCATCCCTACGCATAACCAGAGAGGAAATCCAAATGGAATAGGTCCAGACAGTCAGGAGCTGCAGCTGGGCTGCCACCACCCTCTTGAGACCACTAGCCAAAGGGGGGTATTAGGCCTGCAGCAGTTCTCTAAAACCAGGGCTGTGAACAGAGTCCCCATCATGGTTTGGATGCGACTTTGAACCTTCGGAAGCAGCCCTGCTTTGCTTCAGGCTGATTCTGACCCCATCCACTTCTCTTCAGACCCCAATCCAAAGCGAGACTTGGATATCCAAATCATTCTGATATGACATGTTCTCATTGACTGGCATTGAAAAACAGAAATGGGTGTCAGGTTTACAGTTTTCACGCTAAACACATGAAATTTGGGAACCTGGCATCCTCCATGGAGGGGATTCCACCTGCCAAACTTCAGACAGTCTGGCAAGGTAGTTGTTGTGCTAGGCACTGCTACAATGTGCTTTTCTCAGAAATACAAATCAAAGTCAGAAGGGATAATAATCCCAGAATTTAGTTGTTGGAGTGGAGGAGGTCACTGTCCCTGATCTCTGCTGTAGCTTTCTTGGAAGTGCCACATCAAGCAGGGACCTCAGAGCACTGCAACTTGCTTGCGGATTCAGCTGCCCCACTACACCAGCACATGCTATCTGGACTGGGGGAGGGCCTGACTGCCTACCAGTGCTGCGAATCCCAGACACACCTCATCCAGCTCTTCCCCTGCCAACAAGACCCTGAAGATGCCTCATATTGGGCTTCCTTCCTTTGCAACATAGGGTAGTTTTGAGTTATTCAAATAATAGATGTTAATGTGTGTGTAATGCTTTGCCTACTGTTTTTTTGAAATGTGGACTGTGTAGCACTTTGACACACACTGCTTGCTTGTGTACATCACAAACACACACACGAACACACAAAGAGAGAGAGAGAGAGAGAGAGAGGGGATCAAAGAAAAGCAAATCCTGGACTACAAACAAGCAAGGTGGGAGGACAACAGAAGACAATGGAGTTTTTAACTGTTGTTGCTCTTGTTATTGCTTAAGGGAAATGTGATCAAAAATGGGAAAGGAAGGAATACAGGAATGGAGGGGGGCAGGTGGAGGAGAGCCACGAAAAAGGACAGGAGAGTAGTGTGTGTGTGTGTGTGTGTGTGTGTGTATGTGTGTGAGAGAGAGAAAATCTAGACAGAATGAATGTGAGGGCAAACAAATGTTGGAGAATTGAGAAGGATGGGATGGAAG
Organism: Heloderma suspectum; assembly: GCF_057233095.1. Taxonomy (NCBI): domain Eukaryota; kingdom Metazoa; phylum Chordata; class Lepidosauria; order Squamata; family Helodermatidae; genus Heloderma; species Heloderma suspectum. The sequence continues at coordinate 384,614,394 of NC_139459.1, read as the reverse complement.
TGAAAGAAAGAGGCAAGGCAAGGAAAAGGAAAGTAGTTTTTACTGTATTTTTCCTTTATAAAATAAATAGTCAAGAAAAAATGATGTGTAAAACCTATTAGAGAAGTAGGAAGGGAGAGACAAAGAACCAGGCACAGAAAGTCAAACTCCATACTTTTCAAGTGTTGGGTTTTTTTAAAAAAAAATAAAGGATCTACAAAGAAAGAAAGCAAAAACGAATAAGAATATTTGGATTTCGAAGGATGAAAAAAGTACAGACACACACACGATATAGATTTAGCCAAATCTCCTGTCAGGAGCGCCCTGATGGCCTCTTTCAGTAGACTCCAATAGCCAACTCAAGACACAGATGGAAGGTTTCTTTTCAAGGCTTTCATCCTTCTACAACTTAATGACTCTTTCAGATGATAATCACCAGCGAATAAGCAAGGAACAGCAGAGTGGCCTATGCGCCGAGTAGTCAGGTGATCCCCGTTTGAAGGAGAGTCACTTGAAGACCCTGAACATATGGGCCAGGGAGAGATCCTCCCTCTTTCCCTTGGGTCCATGGGACACGACTGTTGCTTCTGCACCAAATGGGTGCTACGCCTCCTTTCTGTGCCCTCCATCGCTTGTCGCTCTTTGCGTCTGCATTGAGCATCCAGCAAGCCCCTCTCCTGCACTTGCTCACTGCCAGGGTCACTATCTATCTCAGAAATGCCGGCAGGAGGAATCTCTGCCAGCTGCTATGCCTGTGAGGGTTGAGCTGGCTCCTCTCCCACAGATTGCTGATCCTCCTCAGAATAAGAACTACTCTGGGGTTCCATCAGCTCAGTTTCCACCCTGACATCTCCCTAACAACACGTCGTAAATCCAAACCACCACCCAGTCAGTGCTCTTTCTCTCCCTCTCTCCCTCTCACACACACACATACATGCACACATGCACTGAAATGAAAGCAGGCTGATCTCTACAATATATCCACTCCAATACTGCCCCCCCCATCCACCATTGTCACTGAATGGAGACTGCCGGGTTATACTCAGCCCTAATTTGGCAACTAGAGTTGCCATTTGCCAAGCTTAACCTTTTCCCCCTTCACTTCCACCTCCTCTCCCCCTCCAACACCTTTTGAAAGTTGCTACATTTTGGAGACAGGCGGTCTGCGCTTCAGAAGGCATCAGAATGCCTCCGAAGATCAAAGTGGGACCGAGGAGCCTTGGCGATGAGCTGCTTCGCTTCGGGGCACCTCGGTGCTGTTCCGATCCACTTGGGAACACGGTGAGGCACCTCCGAAGCAGCCCACTTTGCTTCATTATTCGGGATTCAGTCCGAAGATGTGCACAGCCTTTTCCAAAACCATAGAGTTCACACAATGTTTGAAAACAAATGGTCACACTGCTGCGCCCTTAGGAACAGCAGGCCCTACCTGCTCACATCGGGATGCAATAACCACTCTGGATGGGTGGAATCACCTCTGTCCAAAGCATGGGGGAGCTCGAAGACCCCCCCGCACCCAGCTTGCCTCGCAAGGTTAGCCAAGCGAGCTGCCCCACCCCTGCCTACACAGGAGTTGACAGCTGGAGTCCTCAGCACACATGGCTCAAGCAGCATGCCATCGTCTCTTCGCAAGGAGGAGATGGCTAGAGAGGCTGGAGTGCTGAGGCCTCATCCAGACCATGCCAGCTGTTAAGGGCTTCCTCGACAACCAACAGGGCAACATGAAGCCTCAGTGCTGTATATGCCCTAGCCACACTTGCCCTCTCATCCTTGCAAGGAGGAGATAGTGAGAGAGGTTGGGGTGCATGTGGTGAGAACTCGGGGCTGTTCCCAGCTGCTCAGCAACCAGCTCTGTCAGCGCCACATGGCTCAGCAAGTGGGGTCAAGGGGTCTGGGTGGGGGGAGTCTGCTGGCCTCCCAGATGAAGGTGGTGCTTGTGATTTCCCCATTTACCACAGGCTGCACCTACCTGGTCATACCCCATCCTGCATAGCTAGCTGTATTAGGAGGACATGCAATCAGGCAAGTTGCTGCATGCTGTGGACTTCATATGACCACGATAACAGCAATGGATCCCACTGGATCTTCCACAACAAAAACATTAAGTTCACTGCGAAGTCAAGAAATTGTATCCTCACGGTGCTTCACAAACCAACAACAACTGGTTCTCGATGGGTCTGGGCCTTCATTTGTAAGGGATTTTTGCAGGAGGGAAGCTACTTGAGCATGTGACGGTGGCAGAAAACAGTGTCTACTGGCTGCCTGCACTGCCATGCAGGACAAACAATTATCTGCTCTAACCCATGTTTGGTCATCTTCATCATGCATCTTTATGGAGGTGTTGCCAAAGAAAACAGGAATACCTGCCAGGGCTGCAGCCTTTGACGTTCCCACCTTTCTCCTTCACCCACCATCAACATCCGCTTGGGTCGGGATGAATATGCAGCATGTAAGGCATGGGCCACAGCTTGGATGCTGCTATATGTAATGTAGCTGTCCTGAGACAGGGCTCTCTCAATCTCCTCCTGGGGCAGTGTCGCCTGTTTCTCTTTCTCTCTGCAACCTGTCCAAATTTTCATGGACAAAACATGTGTTGAATTGAAACACTTAAAGCTTTCATCCCAAAACCGGTCCAGAGAAGAGGAGAATGGCTCGTAGTAGTCATATTTTGTCATTATTTTAGTCTTCATTCTGAAGGACAAAGAACCATGGAGGAAATTGAAGTAATAAGTTTTCTGATACAAGTTCAAGTCAATGTCCTGAAAAGCTGGTGTGATCCAGACTTTTGCTCCAGTTGGCTTCTTTTCGAGTGTTTCTTGCATAAAAATCAACGGAAAACAGCCATAGTGGGAGTCTGCATAGTAAACAATTACCTTCACTTCTTTCCCCAAGAAAGAAAGGTCGATCTGGAATATTTGATTTAAGAAATTTCGAGGTAGCCTTTTGGAGAAAGCGACACAAATCCCACTGCTGATCATCAGGGGTGTCAAGGCACCCAGGAACCTCTCCCCATTCTCAGTGTCTGGAGCAAAGAGACCGACCGACATCCATCGGAAAGACAGGAGCAGCTGGACGATCCCCGGGTACTGGGTTTCTTCCTTCGGGGCCATGCGGTAGACATAAGCGAACTGACTTTTGTCATTAGAAACAGGAGTAGCAATTCTGTAACTGATCTAGGGAGCAAAGTAAAGTAAGAGACTGCAGTTTAGTATCAGTTTGTTTTCTGGATGAAAGTCAAATATTTTTGGCTAAAATGGAAGGAGGACTATGTATCCTGCATTGGGTTCCTTAAAGAGGAAAAAAGGCAGGATATTAAATACATACATACATACATACATAGTATCTAACTCAATGCCTGTCACTATGAAGTGGTATATATGGACGGGGAATACAAAAATATATCAAGCTTAATTTGTGACGGGGTCCTTTACACACATTCAAAATTCTGTAGAGTGATACACTTCAGGAACCAATCAATGGAGGTTAGACCTGCTCACTGCCTCATGTGAGACAACTGAAATGGATAGATTTAGCCCCGCCCCCAACTATGTTCTAGATTCTGTTTGGGGAGCACACAGGAGTCTTATTTAATTATTAAACCAAAGAAGAGGCAACAGGAGGACAAAAGCAACCAACTTTGTGTTTTGACCTGGTTACAGGACCGAATCAGCCTTGGGTGCCCTGCTGGATGATCTATATCATGAGAGGGACAGGGGGAGTGCCACCCTGCTAATTCTGCTCCATCTCTCATCGGCTTTGGATACCATGGACCATGGTTTCCTGCTGGATTGACTCTGTGGGAAGAGCATCAGAGGAAGTGTGTTACAACAGTTTCAGTCCTACCTACGGGGCTGATTTGAGGGAGTAATATTGGATGTCCATTCCTTGACTTCTCAGAAATTGAGCTACTGGGTTCCACAGGGCACCATCTTGTCCCCAGTATTGGTCGACATCTCTATGGAGTCACTGGAGCAGTAATGAGGGGATTTGGAAGTGGATGGAAGCCCTGTGGGTGAGTGGTTCCCAAGTCCAGGAGATAGGCTTATTGCCTCTTCTGGGTGGGGCTGCACTGCCCTTGAAAGATCAGATTTGTAATCTGGGGGGAGACCTACATCCATTGTCCCTGCAGGCCCACTTGGCCCTTGCAGCTTGGAGTGTCTTTTGCCAACTTCAGCAGGTTCACCAGCTATGGCCTGTCCTGGATGGCGTAGCTTGTTCACCATGGTACAGGTGCTAATAACCTGAAGACTGGATTACTGCCATGCACTCTATGCGGGGCTGCCCTCAAGGCTGCTCCAAAAGCTGGCGATTGTTCAGAATTCAGGAGCTCGGCAGTTGTCGGGAGATGACCCTCTTCAGCATGCTACCCCTTTGCTGAGGGAACTGCACTACCTGCCTATTTGATACCAGGTCAGATTTAAGGGTTTTTTTTAACTAGTGTACAAAGAGCTAAACAACTTGGGACCAGAATACCTGAAAGAGTGCCATCTCCCTTTCCAACCTGCCTGATTACTGAGCTCATCGGGGGGCATGTTCCCGGTGGTTCCCCATGGACTTATGGCTCAATTGGAGTCCAACCAGAGAAGAGCCTTCAATGCGTTGGCCCCCTTTCTTTGGAACTCCCTGCCTGTGGAGGTCAGGCAGGCATGAACATGGTGCGGTTCCCTGCAATAATTTTATTACCAACCGAGTCCCCTGGACTGCCAGGAGGTTAAATCAGTCCATCCTAAAGGAAATCAACCCTGAGTGCTCATTGGAAGGACAGATAATGAAGCTGAAGCTCAAATATTTTAGTCACCTAATGCGAAGAGAAAACTCTCTGGAAAAGACCCTGATGCTGGGAAAGACTGAAGGCAAAAGGAGAAGGGGACGGCAGAGGATGAGATGGCTAGATAGCATCACCGATGCAATGAATATGAACTTGAGCATGCTCCGGGAGAGAGCGCAGGACAGGAAGGCCTGGCGTGTTATGGTCCATGGGGTCATGAAGAGTCGGACACGACTGAACGACTGAACAACAACAACAACAACAACAGTTGTATTATAATTATGTTTCTCTCCCTCCCTCTCTCTCTCTCTCTTTCTTTTAAAAAAATAATTGTTAACATGGAGTTTTATTCTTTTATCTTACCTTGTATCTTTTATTGTTCACCACTCTAGAATCTGGATGTGCAGTGAAATATAAATGTAAAGAAATAAATGAATGAATACAGAAATGAATACAGAAATCAATAAATGCCAGCTTTATGCCTTCAACAGAGACATTGGTGACATCATAGCTTCTGGGGCAGAATCATGGCAGTGGTCATGTGGGGGCAGCAAAAACTGCTGGAGAGGGTTCTTGTTCCTGTCAGCCACTACTGTTTTCTAGAACGCCTGTATAGGAGAGCCTTTCAAGACATGATTCAAGGTGCAATCCTACAGAGATAGACAGACACTCAGACCTCCACTGAAGTCCACTGAACAGACTTCAATCCAATGAAGTCTACTGAATGGACTTCAATCCAATGCAGGGCAGAACCAGCACACAGAAGGGGATTCCCTCCGGACCGTGCTGCACTTTGCCTTAGATGGACGTTTTCACACATCTATGTGAGGCATTGGGAAGGGGCGGGAACCAGGCTGGGGATCACATAGAATCTGTCTAGTACAGGTTCTGTGGTCTCCTGCCATCCCCGCCCCCGGGGATGCCCGGCCTCCCATCCCAGCGCTACACCGCTGACACGACTCAACTCCAACACACATTCCAGAGGAGGGGTGTACGAAACACTTACCTGGTTCCGTTGGGTCCAACTGTGGTGGGGGGAGGTGCTCTGCCCCCCCCCCAGAATACTCCTCGGCTACGCTGGCTGCCATTTGCGTGGCTGCCAGCCATGATAGGCTATGTAAGTATTTATTTATCCTATTATGCTAAAGCAGCCACACAAATGGTGGCTGCTATGACAGCTGCCATTTGTGGCCACAGCAGCTCCGCAGTGGCCGGGAGACCTGCTGGAGGAGCCGCTGCTGTATCCGCAGCCGCATCCACCACCGCCATATCCACGGGTAAGCTCCGTCCCGGGGGGATTCCGTGGGGTGGCGGTGGGGGGGAGGCCATTCCGCCACTGGAGTCCGTGGTGGAATTCTCTGACATCTGTACTCCAGAGAAGCATTATGCCCAGGAGGCACAGGGACTGAAGAGCGAGAGCTGAGCCCAAGCAGTGCTCAGCTCCCCTATCTATGCACCTGACGGCCTCCTTTCCGCTCCCAATTCAGAACTGTGGGATTTTGTAGATGCTCAACATGGAGGAAATGTGGAGGGAGAGGTCCGATTCAGCCCCTTCAAGGACGGCCAGCAGGTGATTCATTCTCCCACAGCTGTAATGTGGAATGTTGCTTTCGCCCCCAGCAAGGAGCTGCAGCATGGCGTAGGAGGTGGCTCTTCCGTCAAAGAAGGACTTGTAGACGTTGTAGCCCAGGGTGATGTTGGGTAAGAGCCTGGGGTTCCGGCTGATCTCCTGAACGGCAAACATGAAGGACAGGATGTGCCAGTGCCTTGTATCTTGCAAACTGCAAAACAATAAATCATGATAAAATTCGATGCCTCATGCTAGGGGTGAACGAAAGTCACTTACCTTTTCTCGCAGCTTTTTCGCGGTGGGGGGGAGCGCTTCGCTGCTCCCCCCGTGAAGTTCAGGCAGAGGGTGGGAGGCTTCCCGCCTCGCCCGGCCGAAATTCAGGCCGGGGGGGGAGGCTTCCCGCCTCGCCCGGCCACGAACACGAAAGTAAAAAAAAAAAAAAAAAACGTCCCCTGATAGGCTACGTGACGATTCACGTAGCCTATCACAGCTAGATCTGGAAAGTCAGCCGTGATAGGCTACGTGAATCGTCACGTAGCCTATCACGGGTGACTTTAAAAAAAAAAAAAAAAAACGCGTACGCGAATGGCGGCCCCCATAGGGAGCCGCCATTCGCGTTCCTTATTTAGTTGCTGTAGTCTACGTCAATGTTTACGTAGACTACGGCGAAAATAAGGGCAACGCAAATAGCGTTGCCCTTATTTTCGCCGTAGTCTATGTAAACATTGACGTAGACTACAGCGACCAAATAAGGAACGCGAATGGCGGCTCCCTATGGGGGCCGCCATTATCCGTACACACTTTTTTTTTTTTTTTAAGTCACCCGTGATAGGCTACGTGACGATTAACGTAGCCTATCATGGCTGACTTTGCAAATCTTGCGGTGATAGGCTACGTGAATCGTCACGTAGCCTATCAGGGGACGTTTTTTTTTTTTTCTTTCATTGCAATGGCGGGGGCGGCAGCCAGTCGAAAGACCGGCTGCCGCTCCCGCCCCGCTCGAACACCGGACGAACCGCCAGCCGGACCCGCTGCCGGGAGGGACATTCAGGGAAGGTATGTCCCGTCCCGGGGGGGGGGCGGGGGGCGGGGGGGGCGGAAGATTTCTCCCCGAAACTTGTTTGGGGGGCCGAACACGTTGGCGCACGGCCCCCCAAAGTTTCGGGGAGAAATTCTCCGCCATCCCTACCTCATGCTACCGTTCTCCACTGAATGAAAACAAATCTCAGTTTCTTTCTTTTATACCCCCAAATACTTTTTCATGCAATTTAAATCCCAGAACAGCCAATCATCACATAATCCTTTGTTGCAAGCTAATTGAGTATCCACTTACCTGAAGAAAGGAAAGATCAAGATATTTGTACCACATTCCTTGAGAGGGGATGTTGGTAGATTTCAAGGATCTAGCTGTCTGTCTATCTATCTATATTTAGATAGATAATCTCTCTCTTTCTCTCTCTCTCTCTCACACACACACACACACGTGTCTTTTGTTAAGGCTTATCATTCTGCCATGTATTATCATAATAGGGGTGGGGTATCATTCAGAGTGGTCTCACTAATGTTTTTGAAATTTACAGGTGCCAGAAGAAGTGTTGCATTTACATGCCATGAAATTTCCAGGTATATTGGTGAACTATGAACTAAGTATGCTGTAAAGAACAATATTGTTTAGGAACCTGGAATGTCAGATCAATGAATCAAGGTAAGCTGGAGGTGGTCAAACATGAGATGGCAAGATTGAACATCGACATCTTGGGAATCAGCGAACTCAAATGGACAGGCATGGGCGAATTTAATTCAGGTGACCATCATATCTACTATTGTGGCCAAGAATCCCTTAGAAGAAATGGAGTAGCACTCATAGTCAACAAAAGGGTGGGAAAAGCAGTACTGGGGTACAATCTTAAAAATGATAGAATGATCTCAGTACGAATCCAAGGCAAACCATTCAACATCACAGTAATTCAAGTCTATGCCCCAACCACTGAGGCCGAAGAAGCTGAGGTTGATCGGTTCTATGAAGACCTACAACGCCTTCTAGAACTAACACCAAAAAAAGATGTCCTCTTCATCATAGGGGATTGGAATGCTAAAGTAGGAAGTCAAGAAATCACCGGGATAACAGGCAAGCATGGCCTTGGTGTACAAAATGAAGCAGGACAAAAGCTAATAGAGTTTTGCCAAGAGAACATGCTGATCATAGCAAACACTCTTTTCCAACAGCACAAGAGGCGACTCTACACATGGACGTCACCAGATGGTCAATATCGAAATCAGATTGATTATGTCCTTTGCAGCCAAAGATGGAGAAGCTCCATACAGTCAGTCAAAACAAGACCTGGAGCTGACCGTGGCTCAGATCATGAGCTGCTTCTTGCAAAATTTCGGCTTAAATTGAAGAACGTCGGGAAAACCACTAAACCGTTCAGGTATGACCTAAATCATATCCCTGATGAATATACAGTGGAGGTGAGGAATAGATTTCAGGGATTAGACCTGATAGACAGAGTGCCTGAGGAACTATGGACGGAGGTCCGTAACATTGTTCAGGAGGCAGCAACGAAATCCATCCCAAAGAAAAAGAAATGCAAGAAAGCCAAGTGGCTGTCTGAGGAGGCTTTACAAGTAGCTCACGAAAGAAGGGAAGCGAAAAGCAAGGGAGAAAGGGGAAGATATACCCAACTGAATGCAGAGTTCCAGAGAATAGCAAGGAGAGACAAGAAGGCCTTCTTAAATGAACAATGCAAAGAAATCTAGGAAAACAACAGAATGGGAAAGACTAGAGATCTCTTCAAGAAAATTGGAGATCTCAAGGGAACGTTTTGTGCAAAGACAGGCATGATAAAGGACAAAGAAGGCAGGGACCTAACAGAAGCAGATGAGATTAAGAAGAGGTGGCAAGAATACACAGAAGAACTATACAGGAAAGATCTGAATGTCCCTGATAGCCATGATAGTGCGGTCACTGAACTTGAGCCGGACATCCTAGAGAGTGAAGTCAAGTGGGCCTTAGGAAGCATTAGTAACAACAAAGCTAGCGGAGATGACAGTATTCCAGCCGAGCTATTTAAAATCCTAAAAGATGATGCTGTTAAAGTGCTGCATTCAATATGCCAACAAATCTGGAACACTCAACAGTGGCCACAAGACTGGAAAAGGTCAGTTTACATTCCAATTCCAAAGAAGGGCAACGCCAAAGAGTGTTCAAACTACCGCACAATTGTGCTCATTTCACATGCCAGCAAGGTGATGCTCAAAATCCTACAAGCTAGGCTTCAGCAGTATGCAAACCGAGAATTACCGGAAGTACAAGCTGGGTTTCAAAGAGGCAGAGGAACTAGAGATCAAATCGCCAACATTCGCTGCATCATGGAGAAAGCAAGAGAATTCCAGAAAAACGTCTATTTCTGCTTCATTGACTACGCTAAAGCCTTTGATTGTGTGGATCACAACAAACTGTGGCAAATTCTTAAAGTGATGGGAGTACCAGACCACCTTACCTGTCTCCTGAGAAACCTGTACGAGGGTCAAGAAGCAACAGTAAGAACCAGACATGGAACAACCGATTGGTTCAAAATTGGGAAAGGAGTACGACAAGGCTGCATATTGTCACCCTGCTTATTTAACTTATATGGAGAGTACATCATGAGAAATGCCGGGTTGGATGAATCAGAGGTCGGAATTAAGATTGCCGGGAGAATTATCAACAACCTCCGATATGCAGACGATACCACCCTAATGGCAGAAAGCGAAGAGGATCTAAAGAGCCTCTTGTTGAGGGTGAAAGAGGAGAGTGCAAAAGCTGGTTTGAAACTCAACATTAAAAAAACGAAGATCATGGCATCTGGCCCCATCACTTCCTGGCATATGGAAGGGGAAGAAATGGAAGCAGTGACAGATTTTACTTTCTTGGGTTCCAAGATCACCGCAGACGGTGACTGTAGCCATGAAATTAAAAGACGCTTGCTCCTTGGGAGGAAAGCTATGGCCAACCTAGACAGCATAGTAAGAAGCAGAGACATCACCTTGCTGACAAAGGTCCGTCTAATCAAAGCTATGGTTTTCCCAGTAGTAATGTATGGCTGTGAGAGCTGGACTATAAGGAAGGCTGAGCGCCGAAGAATTGATGCTTTCGAACTGTGGTGCTGGAGAAGACTCTTACGAGTGCCCTGGACTGCAAGGAGGTCAAATCAGTCCATCCTAAAGGAAATCAACCCTGAGTGCTCATTGGAAGGACAGATAATGAAGCTGAAGCTCCAATATTTTGGCCACCTAATGCGAAGAGAAAACTCCCTGGAAAAGACCCTGATGCTGGGAAAGACTGAAGGCAAAAGGAGAAGGGGACGGCAGAGGATGAGATGGCTAGATAGCATCACGGATGCAATGAATATGAACTTGAGCACGCTCCGGGAGAGAGCGCAGGACAGGAAGGCCTGGCGTGCTATGGTCCATGGGGTCACGAAGAGTCGGACACGACTGAACGACTGAACAACAACAACAACATGAACTAAGTGACTTTGAGAGTATGTATCAGCGACCTTGTTTGGATCAGAGTCCGTGAAGAAAAAAAACAAACTTTTTTTTTGTCTAAAACATTGATGATTTCCTATTCCTCATGTGTTGGGGATGCTGGAATACTTTTTTTAAAAAAATAATCATTTTTAATGTGTATGCAAGTCACCTGACACCATTTTAGGCCTTATTTTCATTTTGTTTTCTGCATCATGCCATGTTTTCTGATGTTTGAAATCAAAGCGATAGCCATTAAGAAACAAAGATGTATTTTTTATTTTGCGAGGGATATCTACTGGAAAAAAAATGTCTGGAGGGACATTTAGTGGGTATGTACTGACTGATGAAATGATAGTAAAGTAGGATGGGGTATTTAAAAGTAGGTAAATGCTTTGAAGAAATTTGTGCATGCCTGTGTCTGCTTCTTCCTGCTTTTATCGTTCTGTGTTTCAAGCGATTTCACTTCTGGTTTGAGTTTAGCTTCACTCTCTCCTTTCCCCCAAATTATCTGTAAATCAATTCTCTTTTAGCTTTGCAAGCTTTTGTTACTGAATATCACCCACAGAGGCTTAAAACTGAGTAATATGGGGAGGGGGATGACATAGATTAACAGTGCCCTCTTATCCATGCTGTTTCATTATGTATAAATAAAAATAACAATTATTTTATTATTACCTACATAGTGCTTATAATGTTTACACTATTTGTGTTAAGTGCTTGGGAACGTTGCCTCAAAGAAAAGCTGTCTTCCACTAATTTTTACTCACTGGAAATAACATCAAAGTGGAAACTGAAACTGAAGCTAGGGATGTATGGAAGTCACTTACCTTTTCACGGATTCTGTTCGTGGAGGGGGGGAGGGACTCCATCCCTCCCCCCAGAATCCTCGACAGGGGGGAGGCGATCCAGTCCTCCCCCCCCCCCGGAATCCTTGACGGCCACACTGCGTTCCCCTTTTTTTTCTCTGTAATATTCTACGTAAATATTTACGTAGACTAAAATGGTGAAAAATAAGGAACGCAAATGGCAGCCACCATAGCCGCTGCCATTTGCATACACTATTATTTTTTATTTATTTTTACCCAGACAAGTTAGGCTACGTAAGTCTTTACGTAGCCTATCACATCTGGGTAAAAAAAAAAAAGACCAGACTGCAAATGGCAGCCGCGGCAGCCGGTCAAAAGACCAGCCGCTGCCGCTTGCCGCCGCCGAAACCACCGCTGGAGCCACCATCGTCTGGAACATCTGCCCCAGGTAAGTCTCATCCCAGGGGGGGATCCGCGGGGGGGCAGGGCGGGTGGCAGGCCATTCCGCCACGGAGTTTGGGGGGCTGAAAGCCAGTGCATTCACCCTCACTGAAATCCGTGGCGGAATTCTCCGCCATCCCTAAATGAAGCACATTTTAGAAATTAAGGAACACCATTTTTCCAGTTACGCAAACAACCTGTAGACCCTTGAAAGGAGGGTTACGGACACTTGCTTTTGCCATCATAGCTCACTGCAGACAGTATATTCAAAAACACAGCCCCTCAGCTCAGCCTGGTGCCCCTGAATGCTCAATCTGCTCCCCCACCCCTCAGCACCCCCCTTGCTACCTGAAGGATCATCTCCTGCCATATACACTTTCCGTTGTGAAGGAGAAAATTGGGGTATCATATTCTCTTATAACCAGAGGTTTAGGAGGGGGCAAGTACATTCTATTTCTTATATTGAGAAAATGCCTCAATGGACAATTCTGAAACTTTGTAGTGTAGGAGACATGTATTTGAGGATGGCCTGTGGCAATTTTGAAGTAGAACTGGTCAGAAATTGCTTTTTTCTAGGAGGTTAAATTTTGATAGTTGAGCTCCTGCAATTTGACAGATTTTGTCTGTTGTTGTTTCCCATCTGAGTTACATAGGCTACTTTGGAGGATCATTTCTCCTGTTTGTACAGCATCTCTGGGAAAACAGTCTGTCCTCTTAGAAAGAAGAAGGTGTAGAATATACTATGCCTCAGAAAACTATAAGGCATTTCTAGGTTTCTACCACATTTTAAACCAGCATTCAAATAAAAAAGAATTTCCACACCAGCCACTCAGCCATTCTGGAATATGAACCAGTCCTTAATAGCATGAAGGATGTTAATAGTCTTAAGCCACTTAATTCAAGGGGAGGAGTGGAGGAAGAAGAAGAGATCTACCTATAAATAATACAAGAGGCGTAGCTTGGTGCCTATGATCTGCCACTGTATACTTGATATACACGGATATAGATGGACAAAATTTGAAGACACATTATACAGATTCTTAACTCTCCTATTTCTAACAACCTAAATGAACAGATCACCAAAAAGATAACTAAGGGCTTTGGTTCATTGTCATCCCAGAAGCCTTTCTCCATGATAGGGAATCTATGCACAAAACACAAAACAAACTCAACTGGTGTTTCGCTTGAGTCTCTTCTAATGCAGGAGCAACCACAGCCTTCTGAAGTTTAGATTCAGACACTTGATGATACTGAGTGACAGGAACTACACCCCTGCCCAGCCCAGAAAAACGTGATCCCCCAGTGACACTATGTGATGCTGCTGTCTAGTTCTGGTACTTCGCCCTCTTCTTTGATGTCTCTTCAGAATAAACAGGGCCATCAAGCATTCATTCATGCAAGACTTAATCTTTGACCAGCAGCCACATTTCAAGGGAAGTTTTGGGAAATTCCTTTCCAGAGCAGATCCTGTCTGTGTAAGGCAGGAGGCCCTGAAACTCTGACACGAGGACACTTTTATTTTAATTTTTGTCTGATTTGAGAGGTCATAAGTTGTATGCTCTGTTGACTAATTCCCAGGGCATTCTGAGGAAAGATTGGTCATTCACTGTCTTGGGAAAAGTCAGATGTCTCGACAAAGAAGTGGCTAATTATTTTCTAATCATCATGCGTATAAGCACTCAGCTGATTGTATTAGCTCAGCTGAAGAAACTATATCCCTGTGTCCTGATATTATGTGTTGTATTTTATCTTGAATGGGTCTAACATGCATTACACACACGCGCGCACGCACACACACACACACACACACACCTGGCTTCTTCAGAAGTAAATCCCACAGAGTGCAGTAGGATTTACAGTCAAGGACTGTGGTGGATGAGGAAGAAAGATGCTCAGCCTTAGAACTATGGCCCTGTAATTATTCCGGAGAGGGACCCTCTGTGCAGACATTTGCATTTGGACCACTCCCAAGAAAATATCTCCCCAGCTCCAGCCTGTGTCTTAGCAGCACAACATTTAAAAGCAAAGAGGCTGCTGGTTCTTTTGGCTGAAACAATGCAAGGGAACACCATGGAAGTGAGATGTGAGCATACTGAACTAAATGGTGCCTTTACTTCAACGAAGCTCCGAATTCTTCTTCAAAAAGTACAGAGTGGCAAAAGTCAGGAGAGCGATTTATCAGGGATGACCAGAGATCCCAGAAAAGATGGACAGTCTCCCGTAAATGGGGACAACCAGAGCATGGGTTTGGAAGCCTTAAAGCATCATCATCACTTACATGACAACCCTGGTTAAAGGGGACTCAGAGAAAACGTATGGTTTGTCGCACTTAAAATACTGTGAAGACAGGACTCCACTGATGAGGTAGTCTCCTGGCCGGTAATAATAGGATCCCAACTCTTGCTCTTTCTTCTGAGTCATCAGGCAGTCTGTCTTCTGCACTTGACAGGCTGCATAAGGGAGCAGGAGCAACAGCAGCAGCAGCAAGGAGATCATCCTGGGTCTGCCTCCCTCCTGCTGCTCCTCCTTGCTGAGCGTTCCTTTCACATCTGCAGCCAGCTAATCTGCAGATGTGAGAAAAGTCTTGCAAGATCAAGGCCGCAGTGTCTTTGCAACAACATACAATTCTGAGCCAAAGGCAGTGGTGGGAGGCAGTGTACTGACCTATACCACAGGCATGGCCATCTCAGCCTGTCTGAAATCTGAGCCCAGGCTCTCGGGAGCACAGGAGAGGTTTTATGCACCAAGCTTTTCAGGCACGGTGCAAGAGGTTTCCTGGAGCTGCCTTTCATTCTGATGTTTACATCATTGGTCTCCAAGGAAAACAGAAAGCAAAGCATCTCTTGAGCTTTGGCAAGGCTCAGAATAGATCACTATGTTTTTGGTAATGATCAGGGAAGCATCACAGCTGCAACTTCATGGATTGGGGAGGGGGATTGGGGAGGGGGATTGGGGAGGGGGAGTGGCTGTTATCTACCGAGAGTCCTTGGTCTTCACCAGACCCCCTCTCTGGGGAGACCAAGGTTGCTGAGTGCATGTACTGGAGATTGGGCCCGAAGGGCAGTCTGGGGATTCTGCTCATGTACCGTCCACCCCGCTGCACGACTGACTCCCTGGCCGAAGTGCTTGAGGTGGTCTCTGATGTGCGTGTACAGTCCCCTAACTTATTGGTGTTGGGAGACTTCAACATACATTTGGAGGCCATCCTTACAGAAGCACCTTGGGACTTCATGGAGACCATGGCCTCCTGGGAGCTGCACCATATTCTAACTGGGCCCACCCATGTAGCCGGTCATGCGCTAGACCTTGTGTTTGTTTCTGGAGAAGCGGGGAGTGATCTGGAAGTCGGGGGCATATCCACCACCCCCTTGTCATGGTCAGATCACTATCTGGTGATGTTGGACTTCTCGGTTCCACAACCCCTCCGCAGGGGTGGAGGACCCATTAAAATGGTCCGCCCCAGGCATCTTATGGATCCAAATGGATTCCTGAATGCGCTTGCGGATTCTCTGGGGCACACCAACGGCCACTCGGTCGAGACCCTGGTGGGTGGCTGGAATGCCGCAATCACTGGGGCACTGGATCAGGTGGCTCTGAAACGCCCTCTCCCCCTGAACAGGGCTCAGACTGCACCATGGTTCAATCCACGGTTACAAGCTCTGAAACAGGAGGTGAGATGGCTAGAGTGCCGGTGGTGGAAGTCCCGCTCCAAAGATGATCAGACACAGGCTAGAGCTGTATCTTCAGCCTATCACGTGGTGGTGAAGGCAGCAAAAAAGGAATATTATGCTGCCTCCATCGCGTCTGCAGAGTGCTGTCTCAGGAGGCTGTTCCAAGTGGTGCGGAGCCTGGTCGGTCCTGTGGCTCCTGAACCACTGGAGCATTCTAAGGCCTCCTGTGTGGCCTTGGCAAGGCACTTTGCAGATAAAATTGATCAGATTAGGAGTGTTACTCTGCACGCTGTGGATACAGTTAGTGAGCAAGAGGCGGCCTGTGGCAAACCGGTTTTGTGGGATCGGTTCCAGCTTCTTCCTCCTGATGAAGTGGACAAGGTGCTTTCATCTGTAAGGCTGACCACCTGCTTACTTGATCCTTGCCCATCTTGGGTCATTATGGGCTGCAGAGAGAGACTGGGTGAGGGGATCAGGGCAGTGGTGAATGCCTCCCTTGAGGAGGGAGTGATGCCATCAGCCTTCAAGGAGGCAGTGATAAGACCACTCTTAAAGAAGCCCTCCTTGGATCCTCAAGTTCTGAACGACTTTCACCCAGTCTCAAATCTGCCATTTTTGGGCAAGGTGATTGAGCGGGTGGTGGCGATGCAGTTGAAAGCACACTTGGAAGAAACTGATTATCTAGACCCATTTCAGTCTGGCTTCAGGCTTGGGCATGGGACAGAAACGGCCTTGGTCACCTTGGTAGATGATATGAGGAGGGCTCTGGATAGGGGTGAATGCTCCTTCCTTGTTCTCCTCGACCTCTCAGTGGCTTTTGATACCATTGACCACGGTATCCTCCTGGACCGCCTGGAGGTGTTGGGCATTGCAGACACTGTATTGTGGTGGTTCCGGTCCTTCCTCTCTGGCAGGTACCAGAGGGTAGCACTGGGAGAGGAGGTTTCGGACCCATGGCCACTCACTTGTGGGGTGCCACAGGGTTCCATCCTCTCCCTGATGCTATTTAATATCTATGTGAAGCCGCTGGGGCCTATCATCAGGAGGTTTGGGGTGCGGTGTCATCAATATGCAGGTGACACGCAGATCTACCTCTCATTCAAATCTTCACCAAGGTTGGCCGTAGAATCCCTGTCCAAATGTCTGGAGACAGTGAGTGGCTGGATGGGGAGCAATAAGCTGAAGCTGAACCCTGACAAGACTGAGGTACATTTTGTGGGAGACAAGAGGAGTCTGGGGGATGTTGACCTGGTGTTGAATGGGGTACGCCTACCCTTGAAAGACCAGGTCTGCAGCCTGGGGGTCATTTTGGACTCCCAGCTGTCCATGGAGGCTCAGGTGTCAGCTGTGAGCCGGACAGCGCTGTATCAACTCCATCTGATACGGCTGCTGCGCCCCTTCCTTCCTGACCATCTGCTCCCATTGGTAGTACATGCCCTGGTCTCCTCTTGTTTAGACTACTGTAATGCGCTCTACATGGGGTTACCCTTGAAGACAGTTCGGAAGCTGCAGCTGGTACAGAATGTGGCGGCTCGCCTGATTAAAGGCAGCCGCCAGCGAGATCACATCACTCCAGTGCTGAAGGAGTTGCACTGGTTACCAGTTGTTTTCCGGGCCAAATTCAAGGTGTTGGTTTTGACCTTTCAAACCCTATATGGTTCCAGCCCAGCCTATCTTAAGGAGCGCCTCCAGCAGCACCAGACAGGCCGCTTAACAAGATCAGCCTCGGATGGCCTTCTCTCTGTCCCATCAGCCAGGACAGCTAGACTGGTGGGGACAAGGGAGAGGGCCTTTTCTGTGGTGGCCCCCACTCTGTGGAACTCCCTTCTTAGGGAACTCCGCCATGCTCCCTCTTTAATGAGCTTCCGTCGTGCATTAAATACGTGGTTGTTCAGGCAGGCATTTGGGGTGGGTTAGGGTATTTTAGAAAATGTTTTCACTGTAGAATTTTATTGCTTTAAACTGTTTTATTGTATGTTGTACATCACCCAGAGTGGCTGGGTGACCAGCCAGATGGGCGATTAATAAATTTAATAATAATTTAATAATAATAATTTAATAATAATATAATAATGGATTCTCTGAGTGCCTCGAGGTGAGCTGCAGAATTGGAGAAAAACATGTTTTTGAGAAGTCACACAGGCAGCTCCATCTTCTGGTTGGCAAGAGGGAAAGGTGAGCCTGGCCTGGCCTGTATTTGAAAAACTAACACAAATGAGCCAACATCAAGGAAATATCTTAAGACACAAACCAGTGGTTGGGAACCTGTGGCCCTCCAGATAGCAGTGGACTGGATGTTCAACCGCCCTAACTGGCTTGGAGGATGATGAAAAATGGTGGGAGTTGGAGTCCAAGAAGATCAGAAGGGCCGCATTTTCCCCATTCCTTATGCACATGAAGGTGCACACTACCTGGGGATGAATAAACCAGGATTACCAGTGATCACAGAACAAATGGTGGTCACCATACAACTCAGTGATCTCCCGCTATTAGCACTTCCAGCAAGCTCATCAGAATTGTGCAGAATGTTGTTTGGGATGTAGTAAATCATATTCCACAACATAGTTACTTGTAAACACATTCCGAGGAGAAAAACCTCGGCATCAAAAGGCTCTGTCAACTATGATCTCAACTATACTAGTCTCTCCTCCAAACTTATGCCAAATATTCTCCCACAGCTTTACTTCTATGGATCAGAATTAATACTTGAGGGCCTTATCAGTGTTTATGGGAAGTGAACCTATGTGTTTATGCTGAGATGCAGGTAGGGTTGGCGGAGAATTCCACTGTAGACCCAAATGAGGCCAGATACAAAAGAATCCAGCCTCCGGTGTCCACGGCAGAATGGGTGACTTACCTCCGCCTCCCTCCGGAATCCTCCGGAGCCAGCTCCTGTCTGCGGCAATTCCGTGGAGCTGCAAGCCAGCTCTGTATCACTGGCGATACAGCAATGGCGGCCCCCATTGCCATATCGCTGAGGAATGAATACAGATGCAAATGACATAGTGGACGTCACGAGCGGCTGTAAAGCCCGTAGTTTAACCTAAATGCAGCCGTAAATGTAGGGATGTCAGAGGATTCTGCCATGGGTCTCGGTGAGGCCGAATGCCAGTGCATTTGGCCCCCCGAAATTTGTGGCAGAATGGCCTGCCACCCCCCTACCCCCCACGGATCCCCCTGGGACGAGACTTACCTGGGGCGGATCTTCCAGGCGGCGGCGGCTCTGGAGGCGGCCGGTCTTCTGACTGGCTGCCACTGCCGCCGTCATTTCCGGGTTTGTAAAAAAAAAGAGAAAAAACAAAGACGTGATAGACTACGTAAAGATAAAACAAATCTATCATGGTTGGGGTGGGTTTTTTAAAAAAATGCGTACGCAAATGGCGGCAGCTACGGCCACCACCACTTGCGTTCCTTCTTTTTACCGTCTTAATCTACGTAAATCTTTACGTAGACTATGACGGCGAAAATCAAGGGGAACGTGAATAGCGTTGTTGTTGTTGTTGAGTCATTCAGTCGTGTCTGACTCTTTGTGACCCCATGGACCATAGCATGCCAGGCCTTCCTGTCCTGCGCTCTCTCCCGGAGCATGCTCATGTTCATATTCATTGCATCGGTGATGCTATCTAGCCATCTCATCCTCTGCCATCCCCTTCTCCTTTTGCCTTCAGTCTTTCCCAGCATCAGGGTCTTTTCCAGAGAGTTTTCTCTTCGCATTAGGTGGCCAAAATATTTCAGCTTCAGCTTTAGTATCTGTCCTTCCAATGAGCACTCAGGGTTGATTTCCTTTATGATGGACTGATTTGACCTCCTTGCAGTCCAGGGGACTCGTAAGAGTCTTCTCCAGCACCACAGTTCAAAAGCATCAATTCTTCGGCGCTCAGCCTTCCTTATAGTCCAGCTTCCTTATATTCCTTATAGTGAATAGCTTAGCGGGCACTATTTGCATCCCCTTTTGATACGCCGTTTTAGCCTACGTAAAGATTTACGTAGGCTGAAACAGTGAATGAAAAGGGGACGCAAATAGCGCCCGCTATACTATTCGTGTTCCCCTTGATTTTCGCCATCATAGTCTACGTAAAGATTTACGTAGATTAAGAGGGCAAAAATTCGGAACGCAAATGGTGGCGGCCGTAGCTGCCATTTTTCGTACATGGTTGTTTTGTTTTGTTTTTTTACCTAGAGCCCTCTGCGGCTGGAAATCCGGCTGCAGACGGCTCTGGCCTGGCCCGGCCAGCTGCTCCGCGGAGCACAGCTGGCCTCGGAGAATTCTGGGGGTGAGGGACAGAACGCCCCCACACACCATCAACATAATCCTCGAACAGGTAAGTGCCTTTCGTATATCCCTACATTTAGAAATCATGAGAAAATAGTCAATATCTTAGGCCTCATCAGTTTGAGCTGTAATCTTCCATGGTCCGTGCACATCCCATCTGGGCTCAGAATGCCATTCTTTGGGTGTTCACAGTCACAACTCGGGATGTCAGAATAATCCTGAAACCACACAAATGAGATGCCTGATAATCTGCAGAGATTTTTAAACAAGATCTGTACCATCTCTGTTAGTATTTTAATATTTACGGTTTAGTTATATTTTAAACGTTTGTACACTTGTATTTATAGTTCTATTTATAGGTTCTCATTGTATAAGTTTTACTGCTGTAAAGCCGCCTTGAGTCCCAGTATTGGGAAAAAGGCGGGATATAAATATAATAATGATCATGATGATCATGATGGCAGCTGTGCAATCCTGAGTGGTGCGTGCCAGGCAGCAAAGCCTAGAGTACTGCTGTGCTTGCGAACGTTGTTCAGGAATTTCTTGCCAAGAAAAGAGAGATCAGTGCAGATGACATCCGGAACTGAGTGCTGGTAGTGAACACTTTCTGCCATGGCAGCTAGGAGTTGAGGATTCACCCTTGAAAAGCAAGGCGTCGCAGTGCTCACAAACTTTAACAGACTTGCCAATATCAAACCTGTCGAGGCTGGTCGCAGGACGCAGGACGAAAGGCAGAGCCTGCCTCCTTTGCTTGGGCTGGTGGTTTCAGATGTTGACGGATGCAGGGCTAGACAGAGCGTCGATGGCTCCAAAAGCTGAGGGGTTGCCTGCATATGCAAGCTTCTTGAGGTAGGAGTGGAAGCATCCAGGCTGGGGCACAAAGCTTCTTCTCTAGGGGCTGGAGGGGTAGAATTAGTGCGGAGGTGTCAGTCATGCTGAGACTCCCGGTTTGCCTACCGGGTACTTGTTACCAGTGAGCGTTTGATGTCTAGGCATGTTAGTAATGGGTGGAATATATAAAGGTTGTTTTGTTAAATATAACAGCTTGAATTTTCCTTTGTGAGCAATGAATAAACTTTGGGTTACTTTTAACTGTAGGTGTCTCTTCTTCCCTTCATGATTTGTTTGCCAGCCATATGTTACTGGGATATCATTCTACTTTCTCCTGCAGCTCTGTTTATAAAGGTGTACAGAGACGTTTTTGCGTTCATATTTCTTTTACTCCAATTTGCAATGGATTGTTCATTTAATTAAGCTTGACTTTTTAAATATTAAAAATAAACCTTTATATTATATAAAGTGTCCAGGAAGGCCCCCCCCCCCAGCTCTCTCTCACAGCCAGGGCCACTATCTATCCCAGGAATGCAGGCAGGAGGAATCTCTGCCAGCTGCTGTGTTTGTGAGAGATGAGTGAGCTCCTATCCCACAGATTGCTGTTCTTCCACAGAATCAGAACTGCTCTGGGGCTCTATTGACTCAGTGTCCACCCTGACATCATCCCCGCTCCCATGAGGACCCCCTCGTGCTCCTCCCCTGGGGTCCAAAGTTTGTGGGGGTACAGCTGGTGGAAGCGCCTCAGCAGCAACGGAGCATGCACATGTTCCGCGGGTTCCCAGGATAGCCCGTACCCCTTCCAGTCCACCAGATATTGCAGGCAGCCACGAGAAAGGCAGGAGTTCAGAATCTCCGTGACCTCAAACTCCCCCTCCCCCAACACTAGCAGCAGAGGGGAGCCAGCCAAGCAACGACGGTAGCCAGAAACCGGGGGGACAGCAAGGACCGATGAAAAACAGGACGGATCTTCATGGAGTGGGGGAGAGTAAGGCGAAAAGCAACAGGGTTAAAATCTGGGCCGTAATCTGGAAAGGCCCCGTGCGACGAGACGTGAGCTTCCTTGCAGGCGAGTGAGAGGGGAGGTCTTCGGTGGACAACGAAACCCAGTCCCCCAGTTGCAGAGACGGACGTGGCTGGTGCCGCCAGTCCTCAGAGGCCATGCAGGCTGTCTTGGCTTGCTCGAGGGAGTCCCGTAAGAGGTAGGGATGGCGAAGAATTTCTCCACGAATCTCCGGGAGGCCGAATGCCAACGCATTTGGTCCCCCAAAATTGGTGGGGAAATTCTCCGACGGCCCCCCGCCTGCCCCCCCAGGATGGGACTTACCTCCTTCAAACGTCCCTCTCGGCAGCGGGTCCCGGCGGTGTTTCGGTGGCATTTTGGCGGGGGCGGCGGCTGGTCTTCCAACCGGCTGCCACCACCGCCATTAGGAAGTAAAGTAAAAAAAACCCAACAGCACGTGATAGGCTATGCAACGATTTAGGTAGCTTATCACAGCTAGATTTTCAAAGTCAGCCATGATAGGCTACGTAAATCGTTACGTAGCCTATCACGGGTGACTTTGGAAAAAAAAAGCGTGTACGCAAATGGCAATGCCCCATGGGCGCCACCATTTGCATTCCTTATTTGGGCACGGGTAGTCTACGTCAAGATTGACGTAGACTATGGCAAAAATAAGGGCAACGCCATTTGCGTACGTGCTTTTTTTTTTCCTTCAAAATCACCCATGATAGGCTACGTAACGATCTACGTAGCTTATCACGGCTGACTTTGAAAATCTAGCCGTGATAGGCTACGTTAATCGTTACGTAGCCTATCATGTGTTTTTTTTTAAAAAAAAATACTTTTTTTTATTTCACGGCCAGGGAGACGGGGAGCTCCCCCCTGGCCTGAATTTCGGTAGCAAGGGATGGGGCGCCTCCCCCCCGGCCTGAATTTTGGCCAGGAGGGGTGGGGCATCTCCCCCTGCCCAGAATTTTCAGGTGGAGAACCAAAGTGCCTCCCCCCAACTGCGAAGCAAGCTGCAGGACCAGGTAAGGGACTTTCGTCCATCCTTAGTAAGAGGTGGTGTACCATTAGCAACTCCTCTAAAAAGTCATGGGCTACTGGCACCAAAGAGGGAGCTAGAGTGGATGGGAAAGCCTTGGGGTGGTAACCAAAATTGGTAAAAAAAAAAAAAGGAGTTTGGCAGGTGGAAGCATGGCAGGCATTGTTATAAGCAAATTCTGTGAGAGGCAGCAAGGAAAACCAGTCATCTTGCTGGTAATTGACATAACAGCGCAAATATTGCTCCAGAGTGGGATTGGTGCACTTGGTCTGACCGTCCGTCTGTGGATGGTGGGCGGAGGAAAGACGGAGTGTCACATGGAGAAGCCCAAGTAGCTCCCTCCAGAAATGGGCAGTGAATTGGGGCTCCCTATCTGAAATGAAACCCTCGGGCCATCCGTGCAGCCGGAAAACATGCGCCAAAAAAAGCTCCGCCGTCTCCCTGGCTGTGGGCACCCAGAGCAGGGGATGAAATGGGCCATCTTAGAAAACAAATCTACCACCAGCAGAATAGTGGTCTTACCGTGTGAGCGAGGCAAGTCAGTGATGAAGTCAAGGGAGAGCAGTTTCCAAGGTCCTGAGGGGGTAGGCAGGGGGTGAAGCAAGCCTGTGGGCTTGCCTGAGGGGGCCTTCGCCTGCTGGCAGGTTGGGCAGGAGGCGACATAGGTCTTGATGCCCCAACGCACACGAGGCCACCAAAAATCCCGCGACACTGCATGCAGGGTCTTGGCGATGCCAAAATGCCCAGCGGTGGGGGAGTCATGGCACTGATGAAGGACCTTCTCATGGAGGGGTCTAGAAGGCACATAGACCCAGCCAGAATGGTAAAGCAGGCCACCTCATAAAGAGAAGGGGGTAGAGTGAGGGAGGCCAGAGGATAGCCCCAATTCCTCAACTTTTTGTGCGGACAAAAGCATCCTGAGCCTGTTCAGAGTGAATAAGCTCTTCCCAAGAGCAAGGTTCTGCAGCTGCTGCCAGGCTCTGGGGGGGAATAATCAGAAGGGGGGATTTCCCTCAACCTCTGGCTGGAGGTTTGGCTTACGAGAAAGAGCATCTGCTTGTAGGTTGTCAGAGGCCTTCACATGGCAAATCTTAAGGTGGAACCTGGGGGAAAAAAGCAACCACCTAATAGGGATGGCAGAGAATTCCGCCATGGATCTCAGTGAGGCCGAATGCCAGTGCATTCGGCCCCCCGAACTCCATGGCGGAATGGCCTGCCACCCCCCCCCATCCCCCTGCAGATCCCTCCCCAGGACGAGACTTACCTGGGGCGGATCTTCCAGGTGGCGGCTCCGGCGGTGGCTTCGGTGGCGGTGGCGGCGGCTGCGGCGGCCAGTCTTCCAACCGGTTGCCACCGCCGCCATTTCCAGTGTTAAAAAAAAAGACATGATAGGCTACGTAAATGTTTACATAGCCTATCACTTCTGACTTTAAAAAAAACAAAATAAGTGCATACGCAAATGGCAGAGGCTACAGCCGCCACCATTTGCATTCCTTATTTTGTCCCATCTTAGTCTACATAAATATTTATGTAGACTAAGATGGCAAAAATAAGGGGGAACGCAAATAGCATCCCCTGTCGCCACTCCTTGCATCTGCGCATCTGCATCCAGTAAGCCCCCCTCCAGCAGTCCCTCACTGCCAGGGTCACTATCTATCCCAGGAATTCTGGCAGGAGGAATCTCTGCCAGCTACTGTGCTTGTGAAAGATGAGGGAGCTCCTCTCCCACGGATTGCTGTTCCTCCTCAGAATCAGAACTGCTCTGGGGCTCTATTGGCTCAGTTTCCACCTTGACAGGAGTCAAAAAAGGATAACCAATTTACTCCCAACATGGAAATAGATAGATACACACAGAGAGAGAGACTTTTCTAGTTATCAGAGCAGCCCTTTTCTGAGCTGGTATCAGCACATGGTGTCCATGGGCAGTTGCCAGTCCCCTGTGCCTTGTCATGGTCCACTGCTGATGCCCACCCTGATCCCCCCTCAATTTCCTCCCATCCTGTGGTGGCCTCCACAGTCTCTGAGTGGAGGTAGTAACCATGAATAAAGGTAATGAAACAAGCAAAGGTAAAAGCACAGATAAGCAGACAGAGGTCAAAACACAGTTGGGCAGTCAGATACCTCCCACAGTCCATAAGCAGAGTCAAGTAAAAATCAAAGTGTCACAGGGCAATGTCCTCGAGGCAAGACAGAAGCTGCAAAACCTGAAGGAGCACCATTGTTTCTAGCACTGGCTAAGCAGCCACTGAAGTCTTTTAACCACAAAGCCTGCTGAGCCCCACCCAGATCTCAGCTGCAATACATAAGGGCTCTCAGGTCAGAGCTCTAATGATGAGGAGTCACCTTCTCCTGAGGAGGCTTTCCTTGCAGTTGGGTACTTCTTCTAACATGAGCCCTGCTTAGGGATGGGGGAGAATTTCTCCCCGAAACTTCGGGGGGCCGAGTGCCAACGTATTCAGCCCCCCGAAGTAGTTTCGGGGAGAAATTCTCTGCCCCCCCGCCCCCCCCTGGGATGGGACTTACCTTTCCCGAATGTCGCTCCTGGTGGCGGGTCGGAGCGACGGTTCGGCAGGGCTTCGACAGGGGCAGGGGCAGCAGCCGGTCTTTTGACCGGCTGCCGCCGCCACCATTCCAAGAAAAGTAAAAAAAAAAAAATGCCCCCGTGATAGGCTACGTGACGATTAACGTAGCCTATCACGGCTAGATTTGTAAAGTCATTGCCTCTGGGGCATTGGGGGGAGATTAAAAGGGTGTCTAGAGCCAGCCAGGTAGCAGAGCTTGGAGTGCTGCCACCACAGCCAGGTATGGCCCCGGGGGCCCTGACAAAGCAGGGGCCCTCCAGAGAACACTTGGCCCCCTCAAACTTGGAGCAAGCCACGGCCTGACCTTGTGGATCTTCTTGGGATGCCAACACAACCACCACTAAATCACAGCACCCATCTGGGGACACAGAGAGGTGACATGGTGGATTTGGAGGGAGTTCCCTTGTAGCAGCCACAGATCCATGTGTTTCTGCCATGGAAGTGCTAGAAATGCTGGATGCATGTTGTTTAGGGCTTCATCCATGGAGTCCCATGTGATCTGGGAAGGATTTGATGGTGGTTTTCAGGGATGGATCTCTGGGGGAGCTTAGTACCTCAGCAGACTCACAGACTTTATTTTTGAAAGATGGGATATATAAATGAATGGATGAATGAATGAATGAATGAATGAATGAATAATACATATATAAATACACAATTAAAATAAAAAGAGAAGCAGAAGGCGTAGAGAGAACCAAACCCGCTATGAGGGAGCAAGGAAGGTGGCGAAGAGCGTGGTTTCGGAGCCCTGGTCTCACCTCCATCCACAGAAACAGAGAAATCCTATGGCACTCTCAACACTGTCTCTTACTGCTTTTACATAGGTCTGTGCACTGCAGGGCAAATGGACAATTGACCTTGGCCAGGCATTTACTAGAGAAGCAACACCATAAGAGACAAGGCCAAGGTACTCGTTTAGGAGTAATGTCCACACAAAACAGACAGGTTGAGTACTAAACACATTATGAAACTTTGTTCTACTGAATCACAATGTCAAGCTAGACATGGCGGAGAATTCCGCCATGGATTTCAGTGACGTCGAATGCATGGATTTCAGTGAGGTCGAATGGGATGAGACTTACCTGGAGCGAATGTTTTGGATGGCGGTGACTCCAGTGGTGGCTGCGGCGGCAGCAGCAGCAGCTGGTCTTTGGCCTGGCTGCCGCGGCTGCCACTTGCAGTCTGGTCTTTTTTTTTTTTTTACCCAGATGTACTTACGTAGACTTACGCAGCCTATCACATCTGGGTAAAAAAAAAAGAAAGGAAAGGCATACGCAAATGGTGGTGGCTATAGCGGCCACCATTTGCGTTCCTTATTTTTCACCATTTTAGTCTACGTAAATATTTACATAGACTATTACGGTGAAAAAATGGGGAATGCAAATAGCGTAGTGGGCACTATTTGCGTCCCTTTTTGATTTGCCATTTTAGCCTACGTAAATATTTACATAGGCTAAAACGGAGAATAAAAAAGGAATGCAAATAGCACCCACTATGCTATTTGCATTCCCCTTTTTTTTCACCATAATAGTCTACGTAAATATTTACGTAGACTAAAACTGCGAAAAATATGGAATGCAAATGGCGGCAGCCTTAGCTGCTGCCATTTGCGTAACCCAATTTTTTTTAACCAGACATGATAGGCTATGAAAAGACTTACATAGCCTATCACGGCTCCCTGGCTGGATGCAAATGGCAGCCACTGCAGCGGCCACCATTTGCATCCGCACCAGCCAGTCTGTGGCCGGAAATCTAGCTGTGGATGGCCCTGGCCTGGCCGGCTGCTCTGCGGAGCCGCCGTGGAGCAGAGCCGGCCGTTGAGGATTCCAGGGGGGAGGAACGGATTGCCTCCCCCCCCGTCAAGGGTTCCGGGGGGAGAGGGATGGAGCGCCTCCCCCCCCCATGAATAGAATCTGCGAAAATGTAAGTGACTTTCGTACATCCCTATGTCAAGCCATCTTGTACGAAAATTGCCTGTGGAGACAGGCAACAGCTCCCAGGGGAGGCTGGTGCCTCCAGGTTTGGTGAAGCCATGAATCCATGCTGGTTCAGCATGCTGGATTCCTCCTTTAGAGCTCTGGTTGGTTCTATCAGAAAGCCAGAATGCTTTCACAGCTCCACTGAAATCAGAGCTGCCAGCCTCCAGTGGCAGCTGCCCAAAATCTCAGGCTGAGAATCTCAGGATCTAAAGTTTAAATGGCCCGGTACCAAAAACTGAGTATAGGATTATCTGATATCAAATATCTCTCTGTTCAGGGGACTGTCCACTTCGAGATAAAGAATTCCCTCTGAACAAAAACATAATTTCTGTGCAGTAAATGTGTGATGACCATAGATGACAAAGACAAGAAAGGAAATGGAAGAACCAAATTAAAATCCGGCACTCTCTTAGAATAAGTCTTAATGATAAAAAGTGCATGACAACTTCATAGCAAGCTAAGCAAATGCAATAAACTAATCCCATATACCCACAAACAAAAATCCATTTAATGTGTTGCATTCAGGGCTTTCCATGTGCACTCAAGCTGGAATATGCTGGTACACTGCAGCTGTTGAGGTTCTCGTCTTGAACAGATGCATTAATTAGACAATATAGCTATGCTATAGTTCTAGCCTCACCACCAGATTTGGATGGGGTTGAATGGCAGAGTGACAGGCCCAAGGCCCAGATTTACCTATTTGCTGTTACAGAAACATGGAGAATATGCAACTGGAGCTGTGAGCACATGAAAAGGCTCTGTTAATTATGATCTCACCGAAATAGTATCTCCTCCAAACCTATACCAAAGATTCTTCCACAACTCTACTTCTGTGGATCAGATACCCTAGCTTGTTTTGAACATGATATGCTCCTTTGTATTCCGATCAGGCCTCAGTACAATAATGTGGCACTTGAGGATAAAGATACAACCCAACAACCCAGCACTGGAGGCCAAGATCGAGAAGACCTGCATGTCCACCATGTATTTGCCCTTGGTGCTCAGGTAGGAGGGCACAAAGGACAGCCAAACACTGCAGAAGACCAGCATGCTGAAGGTGATCAGTTTGGCTTCATTGAAGGACCCAGGCAGATTCCTGGCTAGGAAATCCACCGTAAAGCAGATGGCAGCCAGGATGTCCATGCAGCCAAGGGCAGAATAAAAGAAGGCAACAGATCCTTCATTGCATTGCAAAATGATCTGTCCAGGCTGGGAGTGCATGTCAGAGTCAGGGAATGGGGCAGAGCTCCCCAGCCAGATGGTGCAGATAACAACTTGGACACTAGAAGAAGACATTACAGTGGAGTTTGCGAGACTCTTCTGCAGCCATCTCTTTACTTGGTTGCCTGGTTTTTTGGCCAGGGAAGCCAAAACCACAGTGATGGTTTTGCACAACACTGAAGAAACAGCAATTGAGAAGATGATGCTGAAGGCCATTTGTCGGAGAAGGCAAGTCACTTTCCTTGGCCGGCCAATGAACAGGAAAGAGGTAGGGATGTACGAAAGTGACTTACCTTTCACAGATTATGTTGATGGTGAGGGGGGGAGGCATTCCATTCCTCCCCCCAGAATCCTGGCAGGGGGGGAGGCGCTCCGTTCCTCCCCCCAGAATCCTCGAACAGCCGGCTGTGCTCTGTGGCAGCTCCGCGGAGCAGCTGGCCAGGCCCGGGTTCTACTGCTCTGATAACCAGAACCTAGGGGTGGTACCATTCTCACATCCCCTTTTCTTCCAGGCTCCCCCTGCTTGCCTTCCACAGGATTGCAGCACAGTGCAGATGGATCTCTGCATGTAATGGAGAAAGGCCCACCATATCTGTACATATGGCCCTGTCCCAATCATCGATAAAGCGGATTAGTTCTTTGTGGGGGGAACCCACATTAATACCAGGAAAAGTGTGCACTAAGCATCCTCCTTGCCTCGCACCCTAAAGACTGACTCCCACAGTCATTTCTTTCCATTCAATTTATAGGATTAATGGTGGACATTAAGAATACTGAAGCCAAGTAGCGGCAGAGTTCAAAAAAGTCTTTACCATCTGTTCCAAAGATGTATGAATATTTAATGTAAAAAAATAAATGCTTTTGATCCTGCACATCAAAACAAGTATCAAAGTGATATATGAACCAGAATTACAAAATGTTGAAGAAGAGCAACTAATAGCAAATAAAGTAAGCATTATGTGAAATTGATCAAGACCTCATTAAAACCATGAAAAGTTCATGGAAAGTTCTGCTCAAGGCAGGGTTTTGAAAGAAAAGAAGAGAAAAACAAAATAGGGTTGTAGAGACTATTGGGTGTATTCAAACAGTTGCCCTGTTTCCCAAGGGAACTCTCATTCCTCTGCTGTCTCCTACCTTCCTGAATGGAGATTGTTCCTTCCGTGCATGGAGCCCAAGCATAGCAGCATGGTGGCTCTCCTTCCTGGACCTCCTTGGCGTATCCAGGGAGACAGCTCTCAGTGCGCCTGGACTGAGGCACGGTCTAGCAGCAAAGATAAGGAGCATCAAGGAAACAGTAGTATGGATATTTGTGCCTATGGAAAAGAGTCATTCAATTTAGACATGACAGGTGGCGGCGTAGGCCAATCACAGTGAACAATAGGGGGAGGGACATGAGCTTTTCTATAGCACCACCTCTGAAAAGGCCTTCTCCTCTTCCCCTTTATGATCATCAGTGGCAGGGGAGGAGGAAAAGGAAGGATCGGAGGCCTCATGACACAGCAGGAAAAGGAAAGGCTTTTTAAGGAGGGGGGTCAATGGTGGATTTAGAGACACTGAGGGGGATATATGGTGGATTTATATCCCCCAACTATGTTCAGCACCTTGGATAACTCTTTTAGGGTTCCAGAGGGTTCTGACTAAAAATCCCATTCCACTGACAAAAAAGCCCCTTGAAACAGAAAGGACTTCCTGCTTGAGATTCACAGGAAACCAAAATCTCCAGGGACACTGCCACAACATGAAATGCCTTCCTGCCAATTGTCACCAGCCAAATCTCAGATGGCTGGGCCATTGGAGGAGGCCTCATCAGATGCTGAAAGAGAGCATACCCAAGCCTCCTGTGGATGACATCATTTTTACTAGGGCTGTGCACCACTTCGGTCCAAATCCTGAATCCCTAGTGGTTCGAACCAAAGGGGTGAAGCCCTGGAATGGGTCAGGATCAACCTGAAGCACTCCATTGTGGGTTAGATGAAACTGAGGTCACATAACCAGAAGAGTGTCAGGTGGCCCTAGCCGGCCTCTTTCAGTCTAGGGATGCACGAAAGTCACTTACCTGGTCTCGCAGCTTGCTTCGCGGTGGGGGGGGAGGCACTTCGCTGCTCCCCCCGAAGTTCAGGCCGAGGGGGAGGCTTCCCTCCTCGCCCAGCCGAAATTCAGGCCGGGGGGGGAGGCTTCCCGCCTCGCCCGGCCGAAATTCAGGCCGGGGAGAAGCACCCCGTCTCCCCGGCCGCGAACTTCAAAAGAAAAAAAAAACGCCCCTGTGATAGGCTACATAACGATTAACGTAGCCTATCATGGCTAGATCTACAAAGTCAGCTGTGATAGGCTACGTTAATCGTTACGTAGCCTATCACGGGTGACTTTGAAAAAAAAAAAGCGCGTACGCAAATGGCGGCCCCCATAGGGAGCAGCCATTCACGTTCCTTATTTGGTCCCTGTAGTCTACGTAAATCTTTACGTAGACTACAGGGACCAAATAAGGAATGCGAATGGCAGATCCCTATGGGGGCCGCCATTAGCCGTACACGCTTTTTTTTTTTTTAAGTCACCCGTGATAGGCTACGTGACGATTTACGTAGCCTATCACGGCTGACTTTGTAGATCTAGCCATGATAGGCTACGTTAATCATTACGTAGCCTATCACAGGGGCGTTTTTTTTTTTTTTACTTTTCTTGGAATGGCGGCGGCGGCGGCAGCCAGTCGAAAGACCGGCTGCTGCCCCCGCCCCTGTCGAAGCCCTGCCGAACCGCCGCTGCGACCCGCCACCGGGAGCGACATTCGGGGAAGGTAAGTCCCATCCCGGGAGGGGGGTGCGGAGGCAGGGGGGTGCGGAGAATTTCTCCCTGAAACTACTTTGGGGGGCCGAATACATTGGCACTTGACCCCCCAAAGTTTCGGCGAGAAATTCTCTGACACCCCTATTTCAGTCTACTCCAGTAGCCAACTCCAGACACAGACAAAAGTTTATTTTCAAGGCTTTATTCCTTTTACAACTTAATGACTCTATCACCAGTGTCTAAGCTATGAACAGCAGAGTAACCTATGCCCCGGGTTGTACACAGTTGGTCCCCATTTGAATGAGAATCACTTGCAGACCCTGAACTTATTGGCTAGGGAGAGTCCCTCCCCTTTTCCTTGGTTCCTCTGGACGCGACCATTGCTTGCGCACTAAACGGGCACTACGCCTCCTTTCCCCGCCCTCCATAACTCGTCGATCTTTGCATCTGCGTCGAGCATCCTGCCAGCCCTCCTCCCATGCTCCTTCACTCCCAGGACCGCTATCTATGTCTGGAATGCTGGCAGGAGGAATCTCTGCCAGCTGCAGGGCCTGGGAGGGATGAGCACGCTCCTCTCCCATGGACGGCTGTTCCTCCTCAGAAACAGAACTGCTCTGAGGTTCTATGGGCTCAGTGTCCACCCTGACAAGGAGGAATCCAAATGGAATGGGTCTAGATCATCAGTAGCTGCAACTGAGCTGCCACCACCCTCCCTCTTGAGACCATTAGCTAAAAAGGGGGTATTAGGACCAGCAGGTATTATCCAAAACTAGGGCTGTGAACTAAGGATGTTGGAGAAATCCACCACGGACTCCAGTGACAGACTCCCCCCGGAGTCCATTGCAGAACAGACTACGCCCCTGTAGCCCCCTGAATTCCCCCACTGGACGGACCTACCTGAAGGTGGCAGCAGCTCCGGGTCATCTTCCTTCCACTGCCGTCTTCGGACGCAAATGGCGTCTGGCTTAGGGGACACCATTTGCATCCACTGCCACTGCCATGATAGGCTAAGTAAATACTTACGTAGCCTATTATGGCAAAGAGCAGGGGAGCAAATGGCGGCCGCTATGCCATTTGCGTCCCTGCTCTTTGCCGTGATAGGCTACATAAATACTTACATGACCTATCCCGGCCTGGCAGGGACGCAAATGGCAGCCAGCGTAGCGGCCACCATTTGTGGCTGCAGCCCAGCTGCAGCCAGAATTCCGGCTGCAGCTGGCCATGAGCCAGCCCGGGAGGATTCCGGGGGGGAGGAATGGATCGCTTCCCCCCCCAACAGACTCCCGGACTGGAACGGGGTGAGTATTCCGCACACCCTTACTGTGAACTGACCCCCCATTATGGTTTGGATGCCACTTTGGACCTTCTCAAGCAGCACTGCTTTGCTTTGGACAGATTCTGACCTCATCCGCTTCACTTCGAATCCAAATCCAAAGTGAGATTCGGATATCCGAATCATTCTTATATGACATTTTCTCTTTGACTTGCATTGGAAAATAGAAATGGCCATCAGGTAAATGCATGAAATTTGGGGACCTGGCATCTACCATGGAGGGGATTCCACCTGCCAAATTTCAGACAATTTGGCCTAGTAGCGTCTGTGTGAAGAGCTGGTGAAATTTGATTTTTTCCAGAAAAACTCTCAAAGCAAAGAGCTATACCTTTCACTGGTTGCACAGAGGTGCATGAAATTTTGGAAATTGTCACCAGCTGAATCTCATATGGTAGGGCCATTGGAGGAGGCCTCATCAGATGCTGAAAGACAGTATATCCAAGCCTCCTGTGGATGACATCATTTTTACTAGGGCTGTGCACCACTTCGGTCCAGATCCTGAATCCCTAGTGGATTGGGGTGATTAGGACTGAAGCAATGAAGTTCTGGAATGGGCCAGAATCAATCTGAAACACTCCAATATGGGTTAGATGACTCTGAAGAGTTTTGGGGATGCTTTGCACCTATCTGGACAGGCCCCCGCTCTTACCTGGTCTCCTGGGGATTGCCCGCAACCATCGCTGTCTTGGAGGGAGTCACCATTTTCTTTCAAAATGGTGTCTCTTCTTCCAATAAGAGGAGTCATCATTTTTATTTTTATTTTTTTAAAGGAAACTCCATTGCAGAGGCTGAGATGTGTAGGCACTTCTAACACATCGAGGTAAGGCGAGAGGGGGCTGTGGTGGTGGCCGAAACAGTGTGTGTGGGGGGTGTTATGTTCAGTGGCAGTTACCCCCTGCTTCCAATCTCTAGATGTTGCATCAGCTCTGGAGCCTGAAGTGGGTCAGCCTGGCTTCAGGGCAGGTTGAGGTGACCTCTGTATTAGGTTGGGTGGGCTGTGCACAGCCTTAATTTTTGCTGCCTAGAGCCTAGACTGTAAAGGGCTTCAAATGGATCAGCACCTTAAATCTGCATCCTGAAGCCAAAGCCATTTGGCTTTGGTTTGAGCCAAAGAAGCACTTTTAAAACAGGTGTGATGCTGTCTCTCTGGCCTGCCCCACTTATCACCTACGGGGCCACCAGAACTCTCTCAGCTGTCTTCAAAGGAAGGCCCACCTGGCACCTCCAAGCCTCCTTTCTGATCTCTGTACTACTCAGGTTTAGGGAAACTTCAGGCTTCCTGCACTATTGCTCCCAATTTGCTCCATCTAACCTGGAGTGCTGGGCAGAAAACAGAATGAAATTTGACAGGGATAAAGGCCAAGTTCTACACCTCAGAAAAAGAAAACAAATGCACTTTTAAAAGATGGGGCTCCACAATACCACAAGCAAGAAGTACCCTGGAATTGTTGTAGATCACAAGCTGAATATGAGCCCACAATGTGATGTGGCTGCAAAAAAGGCAAACCCTATTTTGGGGTGCTTCAATAGAAGCAAAGCTTCCAAATCACGTGAGGTACTACTTTTCCTCAACTGAGCACTTGTTCAGCTGAACATCAGGAAAAACTATCTGGCTGTGAGAGCAAGTGCATGCACTTGCAAGGAGGAGATAGGGAGAGTGGTTAGGATGCACCTGGAGACCACTCGGTGCAGTTCCCAGCTGCTCAGTGGCCAGCTCTGTCAGCACCACACAACTCGGGGAACAGGGTCAAGGGGCCTGGGTGGGAGGAGCCACAGGGCTCCAAGAAGAAGGCTCCAGAGCTGGCTGGCGGGGAGGATCCGGCCGGCGAGGATTCCTCCTAGAGGAGGAGGTAACTCTTCTGATCCTCCATGGACACTGGGGGCCAGACTCTTTTGAATCCGGCCTCACTGGGGTCTGTGGAGGATTTCTCTCCCATCCCTATGGACATCCCTAGTTACCACAGGCTGCACCCACCTGGTCATCCCCCATCCCCCACAGCTAGCTTTGATTAGGAGGACATGTAGTCAGGCGCATTGCTACGAACACATTGTCCACTTCATCCGGACACAATCATTGAAATGGATCCCACTCGATCTTCTACAAGAAAAACATGAAGTTCACTGCAAAGTCAGGCAATTCTTTCCTTACACTAATTCACAAGGTCAAAACAACAGGTTCTCAATGGGTCTGGGGCTCCATTTGTAAGGGATTTTTGGAGGAGGGCAGCTTCTTGGGGATTTCATGGTGGCAGAAAAACAGGATCTGTTTCCTGCCTGCACTGCCACACAGGAGGAACAATTATCTGCTCTAACAAATATTTGGGTATCTTCAGCATGAGTTTTTATGGAGGTGTTGCAGAAGGAAAAAGGGAATACCTGCCATGGTTGCAGCCATGGTTGTTCCTGCCTTTCTCCTTCATCCACCACCAACATCCGCTTGGATTGAGATGAATATGCAACATGTAGGGCGTGAGCCACAGCTTGGATGCTGCTGTAAGTAATGTAGCTGTCCTGAGACAGGGATCTCTCAATCTCCTCCTGGGACAGCGTCACCCATTTCTCTTTCTCTCTGCATCTTGTCCAATTTTTCATGGACAAAACATGCGTTGAATTGAAACAGTTAAAGGTGCTATCCAAAAACACTGACAGTGCAGAGGAGACTGGTTCATAGTAGTCATATTTTGTCATTTTTGTAGTCTTCATTATGAAGGACAAAGAGCTGTGG
Organism: Heloderma suspectum; assembly: GCF_057233095.1. Classification (NCBI taxonomy): domain Eukaryota; kingdom Metazoa; phylum Chordata; class Lepidosauria; order Squamata; family Helodermatidae; genus Heloderma; species Heloderma suspectum. Next base: position 384,578,871 of record NC_139459.1, on the reverse strand, counting down.
AGGAACTGGAAGAAAGGAGGTGCAAGAGACAAGTTGACGTTGATGTCCTGAAAAGCTGTTGTGATCCAGACTTTTGCCCCAGTTTCTCTCTTTTCAAGTGTTCTTTGTATCAACATAAATGGAAAACAGCCATAGTAGGAGTCTAGGTAGTAAACAATGACCTTCACTTGTTTCCCCAAGTCAGATAGGTCAATCTGGGAGATTTGACATAAGATATTTTGTGGTAGTCTTTTGGAGAAAGCGACACAAATTCCACTGCTGATCATCAGGGGTGTCAAAGCACCCAGGAACCTCTCCCCATTCTCAGTGTCTGGAGCAAAGAGACTGACCCACGTCCATTGGAAAAACAGGAGCAGCTGGACAATCCCCGGGTACTGGGCTTCTTCCTTCAGCGTCATCCAGTAGACAAAAGGGAACTCAGTTTTCTCTTTAGAAACAGGAGTAGCAATGCCGTAACTGATCTAGGGAGCAAAGAAAAGTGAGAGACTGTAGGTTAGTATTGTTTCCCTTTCTGGATGAAGGTCATACATGTATTAACCTGAAATGACTAGTAACTAAGAGAAATGCCTGTCTCTATGAAAGGTGTGGGGCATATTTGGAGGGGGAGGCCAAAAATATCCCAAGCGTCATTTATGGTGCAGCCAAAGGGGAGAATGGGAGTGCTTTTGACACATTCAAGGTACTGATTGACTTCAGGAACCAGTCGATGCAAGTTAATGTGCTCCCTGCCTCGAGTGAAGCCACCGAAAAGGACAGATTTAGTCCCACCCGACCCCACCTGGGTTCTAGACTCTGTTTGGGGAGCACACAGGAGCCTTCTTCAAGAATTGCAGCCATGAAGGGGCAACATGAGTACCAAAGCAACCCACTTCAGGTTTTCATCCAGTTAAAGGACTGAACCAGCTTGGGTTGCCGTGGTGGAGGACCTTTATCAAGAGAGGGACAGGGGAGTTCCACCCTGCTACTTCCGCTTGATCTCTCATTGGATTTGGATACCATCACCATGGTATCCTCCTTGATTGACTGTGGGATGGGCACTGGAGGCACTGTGCTGCAGCGGTTCTGGTCCTATCTATGGGGGTGATTTCAGACAGTAACGTTGGGTGCCATTCCTTGACCCCTTGGCAATTGAGCTACAGGCTTCTACAGGGCACCATCTTGTCCCCAATGTTGTTCAACATCTGTACGAAGCTGCTCTGAGGGGTCATGAGGGGATTTGGAGCCAAGTACCACCAGTATGCTGATGAGACGCAGGTCTGTGTCCCTGTGACATCTGATCCAGGTGAGGCTGTGCAAGCCCTGAACCACTGTGTAGACTCAGTAATTGGCTGGATGAGGGCCAGGGAACTGAACCCTAATCTTGGCAGGATGCAAGCCCTGTTTATGAGTGCTTCCCACGTCCGGGAGATAAAACCATTGCCTCTTCTGGAAGGGGTTGCACTCCCCTTGAAAGATCAGGCTTGTAGTCTGTGGTACTCCGAGATCCATCATTGTCCCTGGAAGACCAGGTGGCCCTTGTGGCTTGGAGTGTCTCTTACCAGCTTTGGCTGGTTTGCCAGCTATGGCCTGTCCTGGACAGAGTAGCTTGGTCACAGTCAGACAGGTGCTAGTAACCCCAGGACTGCATTACTGCGATGCACTCTATGTGGGGTGGCCCTTAAGGCTGCTCCAAAAGTTGGGGATACCTCAAAATTCAGAATCTCAGCCCTTCTCTGGAGCTGCCCCTAGTTTTCAGCATGTAACTCCTCTGCTGAGGCAGCTGCATTGGCTGCCTATTTGCTACCAGGCCAGGCTAAAGGTTTTAGTACCAGTGTACAAAGCCCTAGACAACTTAGGACCAGGATACCTGAGAGAGTGCCTGCTACCTTACCAACCAGACTGGTCACTGAGGTCATCAGAGGGGATATTCCTGGTGGTTCCACATGGACCTATGGCCCAGTTGGAGTCCAACAGGAAGAGAGCCTTCAGTGTGGTGGCCCCCTTCCTGTGGAATTCCCTGCCTTTAGAGGTCAGGCAGGCACCAACACTATGCTGTTCCCTGAAAACATCTGTATTTCGTGAAGCCTTCCTTGACTGACCAGGGACAGTTGTAGCAGAATTCTGTTTCTTTCTCTTGAAATAAATAAATAAATAAATAAATAAATAAATAAATAAATAAAGGAGTTTTATTCTTTTATCTTATCTTGTATCTGTTATTGTTCACTGCTCTAGAATTTGTCTACATGTGGAGCGGAATGCAATTGTAAATATATAAATACTGCAATAAATAGATGTACTACAGGGCTGAGCCTTTAACTGAGAGGTGGGTGACATCATACCGTGGTGCGGAATCATGGCAGTGACCGGGTGGGTGCTGCGAAAACTGCTGGGGAGGGTTCTCATTCCTGGCAGCCACTACTGTTTATTGTAGGGATGGCAGAGAATTCCACCACGGATCTCGGTGAGGCCGAATGCCAGTGCATTTGGCCCCCTGACATCTGTGGCGGAATGGCCTGCCACCCCCCCACCCCCCCACAGATCCCTCCCAGGATGAGACTTACCTGGGGCGGATCTTCCGGGTGGCGGCGGCAGGTCTTCTGACCGGCTGCCACCGCCACCATTTGCAGACTTGTGTTTTGTTTTTGTTTATTCAAGACATGATAGGCTACGTAAAGATTTACGTAGCCTATCATGGCTGGGTAAAAAAAAAGTGTACGCAAATGGCAGCTGCTATGGCTGCCGCCAATTGCGTTCCTTATTTTTGGTGTCCTAGTCTACGTAAATATTTACGTAGATTAAGAGGGCAAAAATAAGGGGAATGCAAATAGTGTAGCGGGCGCTATTTGTGTCTCTCTTTGATTCGCCATTTTAGCCTATGTAAAGATTTAGGTAGGCTTAAACGGTGAATCAAAAAGGGACGCAAATAGCCCCTGCTACACTATTTGCGTTCCCCTTTATTTTCGCTATCATAGTCTACGTAAATATTTACGTAGATTAAGATGGCCAAAAATAAGGAATGCAAATAGCGGCGGCCGTAGCTGCCGCCATTTGCGTACACAGTCTTTGTTTTTTACGCAGAGCCCTCCACAGCCAGAAATCCGGCTGCAGGCGGCTCTGTCCTGGGCCTGGCCGGCTGCTCTGTGGAGCCACCACGGAGCGTAGCCGGCCATCAAGGATTCTGTGGGGAGGAGGAATGGAGCGCCTCCCCCCCATTGAGGATTCCGGGGGGAGGGACGGAACACCTCCCCCCCACACCATAAACATAATCTGTGGAAAGGTAAGTACATTTCGTACATCCCTAGTTTATTGTAGCATCTGCATAGGAGAACCTTTCAAGAGGTGATTAAGGGCACAATCCTATAGAATTAGACAGGCACCACTGACCTCCCCTGAATCCAGAGGTGACCTCCGATCCAATGCAGGGCAGAAGCAGCACAGAGGAGAGCATTCCCTCCATGCTGCACTTTGCCTTAGATCCACATTTTCACACGTCTAAATGCAGCTTCGGGGAGGGGGCAGGAACGGGGCTGGAGATCACATCGGAAGATGTCTAAAACAGCTTCTGTGGTCTCCTCTCAACCCTGCCCTGAGGACCATCCTGTTTTTGCCACTCTATGGGTGGAGCAGTTCATCGATTCATAGAATCATAGAATAGTAGGGTTGGAAGGGGCCAAAAGACCATAGAGTCTAATGCAGTTACAAATATCTCCATCTTTCCTTTGACCAGGTGTTGTTTATTCAGTCAGTCACTTCCAACTCTTTGTGACTTCATGGACCAGCCCATGCCAGAGGTTCCTGTCAGCCGTCGCCACCCCCAGCTCCCCCAAGGTCGAGTCCGTCACCTCCAGAATATCATCCATCCACCTTGCCTTTGGTCGGCCCCTCTTCCTTTTGCCTTCCACTTTCCCTAGCATCAGCATCTTCTCCAGGGTATCCTGTCTTCTCATGATATGGCCAATGTACTTCAGTTTTGCCTTTAATATCCTTCCCTCAAGTGAGCAGTCTGGCTTTATTTCCTGGAGGATGGACTGGTTTGATCTTCTTGCAGTCCAAGGCACTCTCAGAATTTTCCTCCAGCACCACAGTTCAAAAGCATCTATCTTCCTTCGCTCAGCCTTCCTTATGGTCCAGCTCTCGCAGCCATAGGTTACTATGGGGAATACCATTGCTTTAACTATGCGGACCTTTGTTGTCAGTGTGATGTTTCTGCTCTTCACTATTTTATCAAGATTTGTCATTGCTCTCCTCCCAAGAAATAAATGTCTTCTGATTTCCTGGCTGCAGTCAGCGTCTGCAGTAATCTTTGCACCTAGAAAGACAAAGTCTGTCACTGTCTCCACGTTTTCTTCCTCTGTTTGCCAGTTATCAATCCAGCTGGTTGCCTTAATCTTGGTTTTTTTGAGGTTGAACTGCAACCCAGCTTTTGCGCTTTCTTCTTTCACCTTTGTCATAAGGTTCCTCAGCTCCTTCTCACTTTTGGCCATCAAAGTGGTATCATCTGCATATCTGACATAGTTAATATTTCTTCCAGTGATTTTAACTCCTGCCTTGGCTTCATCAAGCCCAGAACATTGCATGATGTGTTCTGTGTACAGGTTGAATAGGTAGGGTGACAGTATCCAACGCTGCCATACTCCTTTCCCAAACTTAAACCAGTCCATTGTTCTGTGGTCTGTTCTTACTGTTGCTACTTGGTCGTTATACAGATTCCTCAGGAGGCAGACAAGATTACTTGGTATCCCCATCCCACCAAGAACGTGCCACAATTTGTTATGATCCACACAGTCAAAGGCTTTAGAATAGTCAATGAAACAGAAATAGATGTTTTTTCTGAAACTCCCTGGTTTTCTACATTATCTGGCAGATATTGGCAATTTGGTCTCTAGTTCCTCTGCCTTTTTGAAACCCAGCTTGTACATCGGGGAGTTCTCGCTCCATGAATTGCTGGAGTCTACCTTGCAAGATCTTGAGCATTACCTTACTGGCATGTGAAATAAGTGCCAGTGTTCGATAGTTTGAACATTCTTTGGTGCTTCCCTTTTTTGGTATGGGGATATAAGCTGAATTGTTCCAATCTGTTGGCCATTCTTGTGTTTTCTAAATTTGCTGGCATATGGCATGTATCACCTTGACAGCATGGATACTTAATTACTTTGCAACATGGGTATGTTCACTGCCACCTATGAATGGCCAAAGCATTATGTCATCATCACCTCTTCTGAGAGCTAAATTGCATGAAAAACAATTTAGGGGAACAAATGAACGCAACTGAGACCATCAGTTCCCTTGGCACAAGTGACAAGAGTCAGGGGTGGGGGTGAAGAGTACAGTTTCAGGCCACCGAGCTCAGAGGAGCATGGTTGCCAGAACCTCAAAATTCCTACGACAACCTACACAATATCTGGTGGCTACAGCATGGCTGTTTAAGAAGATGGCCCAATGTGTCATTGAACATGGTGGCAGCTGACACAGAAGAGGGCCTAGTACTTTTTCACTCAGTTTCCATTCAATCCCTGCCAAAAGAAGCAGGGATTGCCAGAACAGGGGTATGAGACCTCCTGAGCTTGTGGATTCTTGTCGAGTGTCCGACCATGCTGACCTCTGATGCTGCTGACCCTGATTGTCCTCTTTCTCCAGCCTCATTTCTCCCCAGGCAACTCCTGACCACTCCAATATCTAAGGCCAGAACTGATGATGGTATTCCTCTGGCCTCTCTTTTTGATGCCCAGTCCCCCATTCCAAAGCACCACAAATCCCAGGAGTCACCTGCAATGGACACTGCAGAGGACAAGCATGCCCAGTAGCAGAGGCACTGAAGAGTGGGAGCTGGGCCAATCCATGCTCAGCTCCCATTTCTATGCTCCTGACCTCCTTTCCCCACCCACTTCACATCTGTGCGATTTCGTAGATGCTCCACATGGAGGGAACGTGGAGGGAGAGGTCAGTTTTAGCCCCTTCAAGGACAGCCAGCAGGTGAGTCTTCCTCCCGCAGCTGTAATGTGGAATGTTGCTTTCACTCCCAGCAAGGAGCTGCAGCATGATGGCGTAGGAGGTGGCTCTTCCGTCGAAGAAGGACTTGTAGAGGTTGTAGCCCAGGGTGACATTGGGTAAGAGCCTGGGGTTCCGGTTGATCTTCTGAACGGCAAACAAGAACAGGATATGCCAGTACCTTGTGGTTTGCAAACTGCAAAACAATAAACAAAAATTAAATGCAATGCCTCATGCTGTCATTCTCCATTGAATGAAAGCAAATCTCAGTTTCTTTCTTTCATACCCCTAAATCTTTGTTCATGCAGTTTTAATCTCAGAAGACCCAATCATCACATCATGCTTTGGAATTTCGTAGGGGGCAGAAAACATTCACATGTTTCAAGGAAATTAAGTATCCCTACACCTGATCAACAGAAAGATGGAGATGTTCATACCACTGAGAATGGCTGCAGGTTTGCTCACCTTCCTCCTTAACATTCAGACTCAACAAGTGACAGGTGCTCCTATTGACTTGCATCCCTGGTAGAAAGGTTGTTGTTCTTCTTGTGAAATCACATTTGACCATCCCCAATACACGAGGAAGAAGAAATCATCCATGTTTTCATCTTTAAAATAAAACATTGTTTTTTTAAACAAACTCTGGTCCAAAAAAGGTGGCTGATATGAACTCTCAAAGGCTCTTCTCATTATTTACCTAGTGGTTATAATGTTTACAGTATTTCAAGGGCTAAGCGTTCAGTAATGTGGCCTCAAAGTAAACTGGTTTTCCACTGATTTTTACTTAGCACAAATAACATGAAAGTGGAAACTGAAAATGAAACACGCTGTAAAGCTAATACAAGGACGATCACTTTTGTAGTTAGAATCAAAGTATCATAGAACAGTAGGGTTGGAAGGAAGCCTATAAGATAGTTAAGTCCAACCCCCTGCTCAGTGCAGGAATCCCATTCAGAGCATCCCTGACTGGTGGCTGTTCAGCCTCATCTTCAATGCAACCAGTGTGGGAGAGCCCACCATCACCCTAGGTCATTGGTTCCATTGTCGTATTACTCTAACAGTTACGAAGTTTTTCCTAATCTTCAGCTGGATTCTCACCAAACAGGTGGCTAATTAGGGATGGACGAAAGTCATTTGCCTGATCCCAAAGCTTGCTTCGCAGTGGGGGGGAAGCGCTCCGTCCCTCCCCCCGAAATTGTGGTGGGGGGGAGGTGCCCCGTCCCTCCCTGCTGAAATTCTGGCAGGGGGGACGCGCCCCATCCCTCCGGCCGCGAATCCTCTAGTCCTGCCGGGACGCAAAGGGCGGCGGCCATAGCCGCCGCCGTTTGCATCCCTGCAGTCAGCCGTGATAGGCTACGTAAATGTTTATGTAGCCTTTCATGGCTGACTTAAAAAAAAAAAAAACGCGTACGCAAATGGCAGCGCCCATGGGCATCGCCATTTGCGTTCCTTATTTTGGCACGTGTAGTCTACGTAAACATTTACGTAGACTACGGCAAAAATAAGGGCAATGCTATTGAGTGCAGTAAATCCCATTGAGTGCAGTGGGATTCAGTCTCAAGCACTGTAGTGGATGAGGAAGAAAGGTGCTCAGCCTTCACACAGGACCACAACTATGGCTCTGTAATTCCTCTGGAGAAGGAACCTGTGGGTGGGCATTTGCATTTGGACCACTCCCAAGAAAGAACCACCCCAGATCCAGCCTGCGTCTTAGTTATCACAGCATTCAAAGGCAAAGAGGGTGTTTGTTCTTTTGGTTGAAACTACGCAAGGGAACCCCATTTATCCAGTCACATGTGCTTGTACTGAACGAAATGGTGCCTTTATTTTAATGGAGCTCCTAATCCTTCTTCAAAAAGCACAGAGGGGCAAAAGTCGGGAGAGTGATTTACCAGATGTAACAGAACAGCAGGACACTCTCAGTGAATGGGGATTACTGGAGTGTGGAAGCATTAAATCACCATCACTTACGTGACAATCCTGGCTAAGGGGACTCAGAGAAAATGTATGGTTCTTGACAGTTAACAAACTGGGAAGAGAGGACTCCACTAATGAGGTAGTCTCCTGGCTGGTAATAATGTGATCCTAACGAGCAGGGACACAAGGGAAGTTATCTAGGTGTGCTTATTGAAACATTCCAAGTGTTGCATTGATTATTTATACAACACTTCCTTAAAAATAAGGTTCTTGATGTCAACTCCAGGGCAGCCACTGGAATGTCCATCTTCTGGCCCATCAACCACTTGAATCCTGAGGTTTCCAAATAGAGCAAGTGACTGTTGGCAATGTAGAGCAGTCCGTGGCAGAAGAGAGGCATAGGCCAGTAGACTCCAACTTCGTTTGCCTGGCTGCAACCTGTGCCCTGCCGGGACTAGGGATGGCAGAGAATTTCTTCCCGAAACTTCGGGGGGCCGAGCGCCAAAGTGTTTGGCCCCCTGAACAAGTTTCGGGGAGAAATCCTCCGCACCCCCCCCCACACCCTGCACCCCCCCCCCGGACGGGACTTACCTTTGCCGAGTGTCCCTCCTGGCGGTGGGTCCGGCCGGCGGTTCGGCGGCTGTTCATGCGGGGCGGGAGCGGCAGCCGGTCTTTCGACCGGCTGCCGCCGCCGCCATTCCAAGAAAAGAAAAAAAAAAAACGCCCCCTGATAGGCTACATGACGATTAACGTAGCCTATCACGGCTAGATTAGCAAAGTCAGCCGTGATAGGCTACGTCAATCGTCACGTAGCCTATCACGGGTGACTTTAAAAAAAAAAAAGCGCGTACGGATAATGGCGGCCCCCATAGGGAGCCGCCATTTCCATTCCTTATTTGGTCGCTGTAGTCTACGTAAAGATTTACGTAGACTACAGCGACCAAATAAGGAATGCGAATGGCGGCACCCTATGGGGGCCGACATTAGCGTATGCGCTTTTTTTTTTTAAAGTCACCCGTGATAGGCTACGTGATGATTAACGTAGCCTATCACGGTTGACTTTGCAGATCTAGCCGTGATAGGCTACGTTAATCGTCACGTAGCCTATCACGGGGACTTTTTTTGTTTTTTGTTAAACTTTCGAGTTCGCAGCCAGGCGAGGCGGGAAGCCTCCTCCCCGGCCTGAATTTCGGCTGGGGCGAGGCGGGAAACCTTCCCCCCTGGCCTGAACTTCGTGGGGGGAGCAGCGAAGCACCTCCCCCCCACCGTGAACACGTTTCGGCGAAAGGTAACGGACTTTTGTCCACCCCTAGCCGGGACCCCATCCACCCTCACTGTGAAAGTGCAGCAAAGGATCAACCAAAGGGTTTCCATGACTCTCCACATTGATCTTGGAGCACTCTCCACATTCAGGGTTTAATACCAGAGAACGATCAGCCAGAGGAAAGCCATCCAAGCTAACAGACCCAGAAGCAATATCCAAGACATGGGGAACGTATTACCATCCAGAGTGAGCCATAGTGTTCATCATCCTGCGGTCATGATGGATATACAGCAATACATCCATAGGAGCATGCCCAGCAGCACGTGCAGCCGAGTTCTTGTGCTCAAGGACTTCACTGACATTCCAGTAGGGATGGCGGAGAATTTATCCCCGAAACTTCGGGGGGCCGAGCGCCAACGTGTTCGGCCCCCCGAACAAGTTTCGGGGAGAAATCCTCCGCCCCGCCCCCCGCCCCCCCCCGGGACGGGACTTACCTTCCCTGAATGTCCCTCCTGGCAGTGGGTCCGGCTGGCGGTTCGTCTGGTGTTCGAGCGGGGCGGGAGCGGCAGCCGGTCTTTCGACCGGCTGCCGCCCCCGCCATTGCAATGAAAGAAAAAAAAAAACCACGTCCCCTGATAGGCTACGTGACGATTCACGTAGCCTATCACGGCAAGATTTGCAAAGTCAGCCGTGATAGGCTACATGAATCGTCACGTAGCCTATCACGGGTGACTTAAAAAAAAAAAAAAGTGTGTACGGGTAATGGCGGCCCCCATAGGGAGCCGCCATTCCCGTTCCTTATTTGGTCGCTGTAGTCTACGTCAATGTTTACGTAGACTACGGCGAAAATAAGGGCAACGCTATTTGCGTTGCCCTTATTTTCGCCATAGTCTACGTAAACATTGACGTAGACTACAGCAACTAAATAAGGAACGCGAATGGCGGCTCCCTATGGGGGCCGCCATTCGCGTACGTGCTTTTTTTTTTTTTTAAAGTCACCCGTGATAGGCTACGTGACGATTCACGTAGCCTATCACGGCTGACTTTCCAGATCTAGCCGTGATAGGCTACGTGAATCGTCACGTAGCCTATCAGGGGACATTTTTTTTTTTTTTTTTTTACTTTCGTGTTCGCGGCCGGGCGAGGCGGGAAGCCTCCTCCCCGGCCTGAATTTCGGCCGGGCGAGGCGAGAAGCCTCCCCCCCCGCCTGAATTTCGGCCGGGCGAGGCGGGAAGCCTCCCCCCCCGGCCTGAACTTCGCGGGGGGAGCAGCGAAGCGCTCCCCCCCACCGCGAAAAAGCTGCGAGAAAAGGTAAGTGACTTTCGTTCACCCCTACATTCCGGTAGGGATGTACGAAAGTCACTTACCTTTTCGCAGGGGTGCTTCGCAGTGGGGGGGAGGCGCTTCGCTTCTCCCCCCGAAGTTCAGGCGAGGGAGGGGAGGCATCCTGCCTTGCCTGGCCGAAATTCAGGCCAGGGGGGGAGGCTTCCCGCCTCGCCCGGCCAAAATTCAGGCCGGGGAGAAGCGCCCCATCTCCCCGGCCTCGAAACAAAGTGTAAAAAACCCCCGACAACCCCGTGATAGGCTATGTAACGATTTACGTAGCCTATCACGGCTAGATTCCCAAAGTCAGCCGTGATAGGTTACGTTAATCGTTACGTAGCCTATCACGGGTAACTTTGGGGGGAAAAAAAGCACGTACGCAAATGGCGGCGGCCTATGGGCGCCGCCATTTGCGTTCCTTATTTGGTCCCGGTAGTCTACGTAAAGATTTACCTAGACTACAGTGTAGTCTACGTAAATCTTTACGTAGACTACCGGGACCAAATATGGAACGCAAATGGCGGTGCCCATAGGCCGCCGCCATTTGCGTATGCCCTTTTTTTTTTTTTTTTCAAAGTCACCTGTGATAGGCTACATAACGATTAACGTAGCCTATCATGGCTGACTTTGGGAATCTAGCCGTGATAGGCTACATAAATCGTTACATAGCCTACCACGGGGTTTTTGTTCTTTTTTACCATTTGTAATGGTGGCAGCGGCAGCCGGTCGGAAGACCGGCTGCCGCCCCCGCCCCCGACAAAAGGCTGACGAACCGCCGCCAGGACCCACCTCCAGGAGGGACATTCGCCAAAAGTAAGTCCCATCCTGGGGGGGGCAGGGGGGCGGAGAATTTCACCGCCGATTTTGGGGGCCGAATGCGTTGGCGCTCGGCCCCCCGAAGATTCGGGGAGAAATTCTCCGCCATCCCTACATTCTGGTACTCAGTAGCACATGGGTAAACATTGCGTAGCACGTTAGCAAGTGACTGTGGCAAGGTGCAACCGGTGTGTTGTCCTCTGCTCAAAGGAGAGGAGCCACAGCAGCCTCATCAGTGTCAAGAATGTACAGCTGTCCATAGCTTGGAGACTCATCTGACCATGAAGTGCTCTCAGATGGTAAACTGAGCCTTGCACCCTGAACACAAATGGACTGGCACCTGTGTTTATGCACTCTTGAGCAGTGCCTACCAGGAAGCCAAACTGACAGCCCTGTTGTCCTGGAGAATGCTATGGATGTTAGAGAATTCCGCCACAGATCTTGGTGAGGCCGAATGCCAGTGCATTCGGCCCCCTGAACTCTGTGGCGGAACAGCCTGCCACCCCCCCGCCACCCTGTGGATCCCCGCTGGAACGAGACTCACCTGGGGCGGATCTCCAAGGCGGCGGTGGCGGCTCCGGCTCCAGCAGCAGCTCCGGCAGCAGCTCTGGCAGTGGCTTTGGCGGTGGCGGCCAGTCTTCCGACCGGCTGCTGCCGCCGCTGCCATTTCCAGGCTTGTGTAAAAAAAAAAAAAAAAGACGTGATAGGCTACATAAAGATTTACATAGCCTATCATGGCTAGGTTTTTTTTTAAAAAAAGACGTGATAGGCTACGTAAATCTTTACATAGTCTATCATGGTTGGGTGGGTTTAAAAAAAAAACGCGTACGCAAATGGCGGCGGCTACAGCCACCGCCATTTGCATTCCCCTTTATTTTTGCTGTCATAGTCTACGTAAATATTTACATAGACTATGACTGCGAAAATAAAGGGGAACGCAAATAGCATAGCGGGCACTATTTGCATCCCCTTTTGATTCCCCATTTTAGCCTACGTAAAGATTTCCGTAGGCTAAAATGGGGAATCAAAAAGGGACGCAAATAGCGCCCGCTACGCTATTTGCATTCCCCTTTATTTTCCCCGTCATAGTCTACGTAAATATTTATGTAGATTAAGATGGCCAAAAAGAAGGAACGCAAATGGAGGCAGCCGTAGCCCCTGCCATTTGGGTACGCGGTTGTTTGTTTGTTTGTTTTTGTTTTGTTTTTTTACCCAGAGCCCTCCGTGGCTGGAAATCAGGCTGCAGATGGCTCTGGCCTGGCCGAGCCTGGCCGGCTGCTACACAGAGCTGCCACAGAGCACAGCCAGCCGTTCGAGGATTCTGGGGGGAGGAACGGAGCGCCTCCCCCCACCACCATCAACATAATCCGCGAAAGGTAAGTCACTTTCTTACATCCCTAGCGAATGCTCTTCAGGAATTGCTTGCCCAGAATGGAGCCTTCAGTGACAATGTTGTCTATGAAATCTGGAAGCATGATTGGGGCTGGTGAAACCTTTCTGCCATGGCAGCAAAGGGTTGATGATTCACCACTGAAAAGCAAGGCGTTGCAGTGCTCACAAACCTTAATAGACTTGCCAATATCAAACCTGTCGATAGCAGTTGCAGGTCACATGGCAAAAGGCACAGTCTGCCTCCTGTGCCTGGGCTGGTTTCAGATATTGACAGATGCGAGGCTGGACAGAGCTTTGCTGTCATCAAAAGCCTGATGGGGAGCCTGCATATGCATGCTTGGCGAGGCGGGCATGGCAGTGTTCCAGGAGGGGGCACGAAGTTTCTTCTCTAGGGGCTGGAGGGGTAGAAGTAGTGCGGAGGTGTGAGTCATTCTGAGACTCACCGTTTGCCTGCTGGGTACTGTTACCAGTAAGCGTTTGATGTCTAGGCATGTTAGTAATGCGTGGAATATGTAAATGTTTTTTTGTTAAATGTAATCTCCCGACTTTTAATTGCAGTGAAAAGCAATGTTATTTGTGGAATCTGTGTGTCAAGAGCCTTCCAAAGAAATGAGTTTCATGAGAACCAATCAACAGGAAGGCAGTCAAAAAGGGATGACCATCTTACTCCACCTTTTAGTTACACACACAGATGTGCGTGTGCGTGTGCACACACACACACGGTTTTCTAGTTATCAGAGCAGCCTTCTTCAGAGTTGGTTTCAGTATGTGGCATTCATGGGCAGCTGCCAGGCCCCCTGTGTCCTATCATGGTCCATTGCTGATGCCTACCCTTAGTCCTCCTCACTACCCCCCCTTGTCCTGCATTGGCCCCCAACAGACTCTGAGTGAAGGGAGTAACCAAGAAGAAAGGTAACAAAATTGGCAAAGATGAAACCACAGATAAGCAGTGAGAAACATGGGGCCAGGCTAAAGCAGGAGTTGTTGAGATAGGAGACAGAGGTCAAAAGAAGAAATCCAAGGGTCAGTAACACCAAACTTCAATCCCAGGGCCAGGCTGCCTGGTCCAAGACAGAAGACACAAAACTGTGGGGATGGAACCATGGTCCTCTTTCTTAAGGGTCCTGGCTCCCCCAAGTCTACTGGTACTGATGATTCCAAAGCATCACTCCATCTCTGGGAGTTCTAGTTTCTTGGAGAAGAAGGAGGAGGAGTCCAGCAGGGACAAGACATCCCCTGACTTCGCCACCACTGGACTAATGAACGTTGAATTTCCAGTAAATCAGAGAACACATCTGTGGACTAGGGGTGGACGAAAGTCACTTACCTTTCATCGAAGCTTGTTCGCAGTGGGGGGGAGGCGCTTCGCTGCTCCCCCCGCGAAGTTCAGGCCGGGGGGGAGGCTTCCCGCCTCGCCCCGGCCAAAATTCAGGCCGGGGGGGAGGCTTCCCGCCTCGCCCAGCCGCGAACTCCAAAGTTTAACAAAAAACAAAAAAACGCCCCCGTGATAGGCTACGTGACGATTAACGTAGACTATCATGGCTAGATCTGCAAAGTCAGCCATGATAGGCTACGTTAACCGTCATGTAGCCTATCATGGGTGACTTAAAAAAAAAAAAAGTGCGTACGCTAATGGTGGCCCCCATAGGAAGCCGCCATTCGCGTTCCTTATTTGGTCGCTGTAGTCTACGTAAATCTTTACGTAGACTACGGCGAAAATAAGGGCAACGCAAATAGCGTTGCCCTTATTTTTGCCATAGTCTACATAAATCTTTATGTAGACTACAGCGACCAAATAAGGAACAGGAATGGCGGCTCCCTATGGGGGCCGAAATTAGCGTACGCGCTTTTTTTTTTCTTTTTTTTTAAGTCACCCGTGATAGGCTACGTGACGATTTACGTAGCCTGTCACGGCTGACTTTGCAAATCTAGCCATGATAGGCTACGTTAATCGTCACGTAGCCTATCACGGGGGCATTTTTTTTTCTTTTATTGGAATGGCGGCGGCAGCAGCCGGTCGAAAGACTGGCTGCCGCTCCTGCCCCGCACGAACACCCGCTGAACCGCCGGCCGGACCCGCCGCCGGGAGGGACATTCGGCAAAGGTAAGTCCTGTCCCGGGGGGGGGTGCGGGGGTGCGAAGAATTTCTCCCTGAAACTTGTTCGGGGGGCTGAACACGTTGGCGCTCACCCCCCGACGTTTTGGGGAGAAATTCTCCGCCATCCCTACTGTGGACACAGAGATGTGACATGGTGGTTTTGGAGGGAGTTCCCGTGTAAAAGCCATGGATCCATGGTTTTGTGCCATGTCAGTGCTGGGAATGCTGGATGCATGATGTTTAGGCTCAGTCCATGGAGTCATGTGTGATCCGTGAAGGAGCTGATGGTGGTTTACAGGGGAGGGATCTCATGTCATAATCCTGCAAAATCTAGAAGATCCTTTCTACTCAATCCATTTATCACCTCTGTGTGCATTTGGCCTAATGTTGGTGTGTGTCTCTGTGTCATGTTCTCCCACACTCCCAACACACATTTCCTCTCTCAAGAGCATTTTTTCTGTATGTGTGCCTCTCCCCCCCCACCCCACTTGCCTCTCCGGTTTCCCTTTCTCTCTCCCTCCTCTGTTGTTCTATTCTCTGCCTTTGTGGCCCCTTACTCTCATGTTGTGCCCTTCCTCTCTCTTGACCCCTGCACCACCCTCAGTTGTGTCGCTGGTTGTTCTGCATTCAAAACACTTCCCCCAGTTGCTGCCTGGCCACCACAACTCTCACTCCTGCATTGGCCCATTGGCCTGTAAGCCCACATTACCAGCAGCTTTAGAAAGGCCTAGAGATCCATCATGCTCTCTGACTTTGTTCCATTGGCTGCAGTTTCCTGATAATGGGCCTCTTGATTTGTGAGACTAGTCAAAGGTTGATATCGCCGCCTCAGCACATTCCATGCTAATGAGCGCTGGTATCTTATCAGGGTCTCTGATGTGCCTGGGAAGTGAAACTCTGTTTGTCTGAAAGCTACAGGTGTCTGTGCTGGGAAAGTTCTCATTGGTTTCCTTCTGACCAAGCACTGTTAGTCTATGCTGGGAAAGTTGCCAATGAACGCTAATTAACTCTTTCTCCTGTCATGCTGCCTCACTGCTAACATGTATGGTATAAGATCCATTTTACCCCTTGGTTCTGGGTTCAGAGAAGCTGTCTGATCCAACCACTGGGTATGCCTATGTGGTGTAATCAGTGAAATCTTCTTGTAAGCAAATGTGGATCTGGCTTATCTCTATCTCGGCACCTCTAAATTAGGAGGCCTACTGCAGAGGCAATACAACTCCCAGGTAGGGAAGTAGGGATTGTGAGAAACCTGTTCATTTTGCTGGTTGTCAGGCACCTTTTCTTCCATTGTCCTCCCTTTGACAGAGTCTGGTGTTTTTCTTAGTTTCTGAATTTGTGCAAATTTGCATGGGCCAAATGTGCAAATTCCCCCAAAATGCTTCCACCTAAATGCACATTTTAATGCCCTAGCCTTTGTGGGAAATGTGCATTTTCAGCCAGTTCTTTCTTTAATTGCAGCATATTTTTGCACAACAAAATGTGTACAAAATGGTTGAAGGTTAGAAAAATGGTTCTAGAAGTCTGTGGAATCCACCCATGAAGGGAAAAGACATGGTCAGATTCCTAAAAACCTGAACTCATTTGGTTCTGTTGCAGATTTCTCCAACATCCCTAATCCCAGATCTCTCTGTCGGCCTATAAAAAAAGTTTTAAAAAGAACCGCTGGGAAGGGGCAGAGATGGGAGAACTTGATCACAAAGGTGTCCTGGTTTGGGCAGTGGCCGGGGGTGAGGCTAGAGCACCAACTGCACCCATTCCAGAAAGGTCAGATCTGACCATGGTGACACATGCCTAAGTTCCACCCTGTTCGGGCCACGGAAACATCCTCCATGTGGGTATGTCTTTGGTAGGAATGGGTGAATCAGCAATATTCGAGAGTGCTAGGATTCTCCAAATGTTGTATCAGCACACATCCAATTTCCTGCTCATGATTCCTGATCGCTCTGCGTAAATGGGAAAATCAAGCCAATCCAGCTGTTCGAGCAGTACTCGAATGGGAAATGTATGCAAATCCCCTCAAATTTGCACCCTTTTCCTGATTTGTGCAACTTTGCTCCATAGACTAAAGCATGGCTGATTCAGTCTCCAGGGACACCCGCACAAATCAAAATGGGAAAGTTGCGTGAATCGAACACGAGCACACATCTGGCCATTTGCAAACATTTTTGGCAGACACATGCTTGTGATCTTGTTCGGAACTTTATGCTGGGCGTGCTTGCGTGGTTTGCGAGCAAAAACAATATTCCCATATATCTCCAGTCTTCCAAAAGTGTTTTTAAAACTACAGATGGTCCAGAATGCTGCATCTGGACTATTGACCGGGCCATTTAGATGTAAAACAGACTCCCAAATTTAGGGGTGAACGAAAGTCACTTACCTTTTCTCGCAGCTTTTTCGCGGTGGGGGGGAGCGCTTCGCTGCTCCCCCCGCGAAGTTCAGGCCGGGGGGGGAGGCTTCCCACCTCGCCCGGCCGAAATTCAGGCCGGGGGGGAGGCTTCCCGCCTCGCCCGGCCGAAATTCAGGCCGGGGAGGAGGCTTCCCGCCTCACCTGGCCGCGAACACGAAAGTAAAAAAAAAAAAAAATCCCCTGACAGGCTACGTGACGATTCACGTAGCCTATCACGGCTAGATCTGGAAAGTCAGCCATGATAGGCTACGTGAATCGTCACGTAGCCTATCACGGGTGACTTTAAAAAAAAAAAAAAAAGCGCGTACACGAATGGCGGCCCCCATAGGGAGCCGCCATTCGCGTTCCTTATTTAGTTGCTGTAGTCTACGTCAATCTTTACGCTCGAACACCGGACGAACCGCCAGCCGGACCCGCCGCCGGGAGGGACATTCAGGGAAGGTAAGTCCCGTCCCGGGGGGGGTGCGGGGGGCAGGGGGGGGCGGAGGATTTCTCCCCGAAACTTGTTCGGGGGGCCGAACACATTGGCGCTCGGCCCCCCGAAGTTTCGGGGAGAAATTCTCCGCCATCCCTACCCAAATTACAGCAGCTTCACTGTGGGCTACAGGTTTATTTCCAGACAAAAATTACAGTGCTGATTATTACTTAGAATGGCATGCATGACTTGGAATCAGGCTACTTGAAATACGAATGCATAGCATCTACTGCATTAATCCTTACACCATAGCAGCACAAAACCAAGTCACAGAACTTACTAAAAGTGACATAAGAACACAGGAATCACTAATTGAAAGTATTAGTTGAAATGGTCAAAACTGAAATGTATTCTTACAATAACAAGCTTTACATATACAATACCTGACATTATAGACTTAGATAAGAATACATTTCTCATAGTTTCCAATCTCTCAGGCAATGCACTACAATGGGAACTACATACTTTTCCCTACATTTCACAGCCTTGACTGTAAAAAAAAAAAAAAAGCAACCTTCCTGGCCACGCACTGGTGAGTTCCTTGTAGCAGAAAACCCAATTTCCTTTTTACATCCCCAAAGTGCATTTTCCTTAAAAAGGGACCTAAATCACAATCTCTAATATCAGTAGAGAGATGACATTTGAGGATATAAGGTGCCAAATCCTCCCAAAATGGATTCCCAGGAACACACAGTCTCTCCTAGAAGGGCATACCACAAAATCTACCCACTTTCGTCATGGGATCCATGTGTTTGAAACGCGACTGAATAAAACCGTTCCACATGTTAGTGTCATGGGGAATAGAAGGTACCCTTCAGATTGGTGCTGTTCTTTCGTCCCTGCCAAGCACCTCACTGCTCTAAAGCTATTTGGAATAGCGCACCAGATGATGAACAACACTAAAGTATAAGCTCAAATATAAAAGTATAATTTAAACAGAAAAGCCAAGACGTCGAAGCCGCATCAGTAAAAAAGAGAGAGTATCCACCACTTCAAACCTAGGGATGTACGAAAGTCACTTACCTTTTAGTGAAATTGATTCGCAGTGGGGGGAAGGCGCTCCATCCCTCCCCCCCCCAAAATTCTGGCCTGCCGGCTCTGCTCCGCAGGGATTCTGCGGAGCTGCTGGCCAGCTCCGCCAGCGGCCGGACATCCGTCAGCTGGCTAGCAGGGACGCAAATGGCGGCGGCCGTAGCCGTGATAGCTCTTTGTACACTAGTAAAAAAAAACCCTTAAATCTGACCTGGTTTCAAATAGGCAACTTGTGCAGTTCCCTCAGCAAAGGGGTAGCATGCTGAAGAGGGTCAGCTCCCGACAACTGCCGAGCTCCTGAATTTTGAACTATTGCCAGCTTTCGGAGCAGCCTTGAGGTGCAGTCAGCCGTGATAGGCTACGTGAATGTTTACATAGCCTATCACAGCTGATTTAAAAGAAAAAAAACACACGTATGCAAATGGCGGCGCCCATGGGTGCCGCCATTTCCGTACGTGCATTTTTTTTTTAAATCAGCCGTGATAGGCTACATAAACATTTACATAGCCTATCACGGTGTTTTTTAAAAATGTAGCCATAATAGGCTACGTAAATCTTTACGTAGCCTATCACGTTTTTTTTTTTTACTGGAAATGGTGGCGGCGGCAGCTGGTCAGAAGACTGGCTGCTGCAGCCGCCACCGCCAAACCGCTGCCAAACCGCTGCCGGAGCCACCACCGCCAGGAAGATCCGCCCAAGGTAAGTCTCGTCCGGGGGGGGCAGGGGGACAGACCGATTTCAGGGGGCCGAATGAGCTGGCATTCGGCCTCCCCGAGATTCGTGGTGAAATTCTCTGACATCCCTATTCAAACCCACACAGCAAACAGCAGAATAACCCAAAGCCTGCCTGAAAGAAGACCCCTTTGCCTGCTGCCAGGAGGTTAACAAAGTTGCAGCTAGCCTGGTAGCTGACCTGAAGTTCCCAGAGCTGGGACCATCCCCGAAGAAACCCTTCGAGACTCTGCTCTTCAGTCGGATCTTTATGATTTTGGACTCTAAGGAAAGCTTTGCAGAAATCCCTTTGAGCTTTGGTAAAAATAAGAATAAATCATAATGATTTCAATCATAGTGCCCATCAAAACCGCAACATCCTAAACCCCGTGTTGCTCCAAGTGCAGCTGCACCAATGGAGGAAAGCACATTTATGAAAACTCACTGATTTATTTTTATTTATTTATTTATTTATTTCATTTCTATACCTCCCAATAGCTGAAGCTCTCTGGGCGGTTCACAAAAACTAAAACCAAACAACACACAATAAAACAATTTAAAATATATAGAACATTAAAACCACAATATAACAATACAACCACAATAAAACCTAGCAGCAGTACAGGAGTTTAAAATACAGATTTAAAACAGCAAAGATAAAAATTTAGAAAGCTAAAATGCCTGGGAAAATAAAAAGGTCTTCACCTGGCGCCGAAAGGAGTACAATGTAGGCGCCAGGCGAACCTCACTAGGGAGCTCATTCCAGAGCCGGGGTGCCACAGCAGAAAAAGCCCTCCTCCTAGTAGCCACCCGCCTCACTTCCTTTGGCAGGGGCTCATGGAGAAAAGCTGCTGACGATGACCTTAAGGTCCGGGCAGGCACATATGGGAGGAGGCGATCCTTCAGGTAACCTGGCCCCAAGCCGTTAAGGGCTTTGAATGTTAACACCAGCACTTTGAATCGGGCCCGGAAATGGACTGGCAGCCAGTGCAGCTGGAAAAGTACTGGCGTAATATGAGCTCGCAGGCCAGTCCCTGTTAACAATCTTGCTGCCCTATTTTGGACCAGCTGAAGTTTCCGGACCGTTTTCAAAGGCAGCCCCACGTATAACGCATTGCAGTAATCCAGACGAGAAGTTATCCGAGCATGGATAACTGTAGCAAGGCTATCTCTGTCCAGATAAGGGCGTAGTTGGTATACCAGCCTAAGCTGATAAAAAGTGCTCCGTGCCACTGAGTTCACCTGTGCCTCAAGTGACAGTTCTGGATCCAAGAGCACCCCCAAACTAGGAACCTGATCCTTTAGGGGGAGTGCAACCCCCTCCAGAACAGGTTGAATATCACCTAGCTGGGCAGACGAACCACCCACTAACAGTACCTCCATCTTGTCTGGATTGAGTTTCAGTTTATTAGCCCTCATCCAGTCCATTACCGTGCCCAGGCACTGGTTCAGAACAGCCACTGCCTCACCTGGTTTTGATGAGAAAGAGAGGTAGAGCTGGGTGTCATCTGCATATTGATGGCACCTCAGCCCACACCTCCAGATAACCTCCCCCAGCGGTTTCATGTAGATGTTAAACAGCATGGGGGATAGAATAGAGCCCTGTGGAACCCCATGGCACAATTGCCATGGCACAGAGCAATAATCCCCCAGCACCACCTTCTGGAATCGGCCATCCAAGTAGGAGCGGAACCACTTAGTGCAGTGCCTCCAACTCCCAACCTAGACAACCTATCCAGAAAGATACCATGGTTGATGGTATCGAAAGCCGCTGAGAGGTCCAGGAGAATCAACAGGGTCGCACTCCCCCTGTCCCTCTCCCGGCAGAGGTCATCCCACAGGGCGACCAAGGCAGTTTCCATTCCAAAACCAGGCCTGAAGCCCGATTGAAATGGATCTAGATAATCCGTTTCATTCAAGAGTGCCTGGAGCTGTCCTACAACCACCCGCTCAAGCACCTTGCCCAGGAAGCGGATGTTGGCCACTGGCCTATAATTGTTAACATCCTCTGGGTCCAGGTTAGGCTTTTTCAGGAGTGGTCTAATTACTACCTCTTTTAAAGCAGCAGGCACCACTCCCTCTCTCAAGGAGGAATTTACAACCTCCTGGACCCAGGCGGACAACCCCTCCTTGTTTGATTTAATAAGCCATGAAGGGCAAGGGTCAAGCACACAAGTGGTCGATCGGACTCGGCCAAGCACCTTGTCCGCATCCTCAGGCCTCAGTAACTGAAACTCATCCAATAAAACTGGACCAGACGGTGCTCTGAACGCCTCTACCAATGGATCTGCATTAATGGTTGTGTCCAATTCATGACGAATCTGAGCAACTTTATCCTCAAAGTGCCGAGCAAACTTGTCACAGTGTGCTACCGAGGGTTCCACCGTCTCTCTCCCTGGCCCAGAATGTAACAGGCTGTGAACCACTTGGAAAAGCTCCGCCGGACGACACTGAGAAGATGCAATGCTGGTGGAAAAGAACTGCCTCTTTGCCACCCTCACCGCCACAGAGTAGGCTCGATAGTGGGCTCTTACCTGTGTTCGGTCAGACTCAGCACAAGTTTTCCTCCACCTGCGTTCTAGCCGTCTCCCCTCTTGCTTCATTGCCCTCAGCTCAGGTGTATACCAAGGAGCTGGCCGGGCTCTGCTCAGAGGGAGAGGGCGCTTGGGCGCGATCGTGTCAACCGCCCGAGTCATCTCTGCATTCCACAGAGTGACCTGGGCTTCGACAGGAGCACCAGCCATACCAGCAGGAAAATCCCCCAGAGCCCTCTGGAATCCATCGGAAGCCATTAATCTCCGGGGGCGGACCATTTTAATAGGTCCCCCACCCTTGCAGAGGGGAAAGGCCGCCAGAAGTCTAAACCTCAGCAGGAAGTGATCTGACCATGACAAAGGGACAGATGTTAATTCCTCTACTTTCAGATCACCATCCTCCTGCCCAGTCGAGAAAACCAGATCAAGCGTGTGTCCTTTTATATGCGTTGGGCCGATGACATGTTGGGACAGCCCCATGGTTGTCATGGCGGCCATGAAGTCCTGAGCTGCCCCGGATACAGCAGCCTCGGCATGGAAGTTGAGATCCCCCAGGACCATCATCCTGGGGGTCCTCAACACCAAGTCCGAGACCACCTCCGTCAGCTCAGGCAGGGAGTCCGATGGGCAGCGGGGTGGGCAGTACACCAACAGAATCCCTAATCTGTCCCGGGTACCCAACACAAGGTACAGATACTCAAGATCTGCACTCGAATGAGCAGGAAGCCTGGAGAGGGAGATTGAATTCCTATAGACCACGGCAACCCCCCCTCCCGGACCCTCAAGTCGGTGTTGGTGCTGCATTGAGTACCCAGCAGGGCACAGCTGGGAGAGAGTGACCCCTCCCAGTTCCCCCACCCAGGTCTCAGTAATACATGCCAGGTCAGCCCCCTCATCCACAATCAAATCATGGATGAGGGAGGTCTTATTTTGGGCCGACCTGGCATTCAGCAGCAGCACCACCAGACCCGAGGGCGGACTGGTAAGGCTGCCAGGAACCATCAGGTTGGGGAAAGAACCAGAAGAGGGGACAGCTGTAAGGTGTCTAGCCCCTCTTCTCCTCAGCTGGCCTGTTAATCCCCCAACGCCATACCTCCCCCTGCCCGTGACCACAGTTATGGTGGCACCTCCCCCACCCCCTGAGTTGTCCAATAGTCCTCCCAGGCACATATTAAAATATTAGGATATAAAATATACAACAGTTTAAAAGTATATAAAAGAGATAAAAGAGAACAGCAGCTAAGAAGGAGCAGATAGTCCACGTTTGCCCCTTCCCCTGGTATTTAAAGCTGCTGCCCTCTGCTGCTGCTGCTGCTATTTGCTGCTGGTGTTGTGGCTTCTGGTGTCTCTGGAGAGGCAGGTGGGTAGATCTTCAGGTCCTACATGACTCCAAGTGCAACGCTAAGTGCGCACTTAGCGTCGCACTTGGTGCGACACCGAGTCACTGCCTCTGGCAGCCCCGCCTTAAGTACCTGTGGCGGGGGCAGAAGCAGGCTCAGGCTCAGGATCACCCGGTGCAGCCTCTGATGCCTCTCCAGATGTGATCCACTGGATCACATTGTTGAGCTAACTTGTATCAAAATTGTCTGTGGAGACAGGCAACAGCTCCCAGGGGAGGCTGGTGGCTCCAGTTCTGGTGGGGCAGTGATTCCATGCTGGTACAAGACATTGGATTCCTCCTTTCAAGTTCTGGCTGGTTCTGTCTGAAACCCAGAATGGGTTCACAGCTCCACTGAAATCACAGCTGCCATATCTTCTTTGAGATAAACAATTCCCTCCAATCAAAAACATTTCTGTGCAGTAAATGTGTGATGACCATAGATGACAATGACAAGAAAGGAAATGGAAGAACCAAATAAAAATCCTGCATTCTCTTGAAGTAAGTCTTAATGACAAAAAGTGCGTGAAAAATTTGAAGGAAGCAAATCAAATGCAATACGCTAATCCCATTAATGGACAACCAAAAATCCATTTAATGTGTTATGTTCAGGGCTATCCATGTGCACTCAAGCTGGAATATGCTGGTACACTGCAGCTGTTAAGGGACATGCCTTGAACAGATGTATTAGTTAGACAATATAGGTCTGGTATAGTTCCAGTCTCACCACTACCTCAGATGCAGATGGCGGTCACTGGCAGAGTGAGAGCCCCAAGGCTCAGCCTTGCCTGTCTACTGTAACAGAAACACAGGAACTGTTCAACTGAAGCTATAAGCACATCAAAAGGCTCTGTTAACTATGATCTCACCAATAATAGTATCTCCTCCAAACATATGCCAAATATTCTTCCACAACTCTGCTTCTATGGATCAGATGCCCTAGTTTGTTTTGAACATGATATGCTCCTTTGTATTCAGATCAGGCCTCAGTAGAATAATGTAGCACTTGGGAAGAAAGATGCAGCCCAACAACCCAGCACTGGAGGCCAAGATCGAGAAGACCTGCACGGCCACCATGTATTTCCCCTTGGTGCTCAGGTAGGAGGGCACAAAGGACAGCCAAACACTACAGAAGACCAGCATGCTGAAGGTGATCAGTTTGGCTTCATTGAAGGCCCCAGGCAGTTTCCTGGCCAGGAAAGCCACTGTGAAGCAGATGGTAGCCAAGAAGCCCATATAGCCAAGGGCAGAATAAAAGAAGACAACAGATCCTTCGTTGCATTGCAGGATGATCTGTCCAGGCTGGGAGTGCATGTCAGAGTCAGGGAATGGGGCAGAGCTCCCCAGCCAGATGGCACAGATGACAACTTGGACACAAGAACAAGAACTTACAATGGAGTTTGCCAGACTCTTCCCCAGCCATCTCTTCACTCTGTTCCCTGGTTTTGTGGCCAGGAAAGCCAAGACCACTGTGATGGTTTTGGCCAACACCGAAGAAATGGCAAGTGAGAAGATGATGCTGAAGGCTGTTTGTCGGAGAAGGCAAGTCACTTTCCTTGGCTGGCCAATGAACAGGAAGGAGGACAGGAAGGAAAGCATGATGAAGATGAGGAGACTGTAGGAGAGCTCTCGGTTGTTGGCCTTGATTATTGGAGTTTCTTGGTATTTCATGAAGATTCCTAATATGAAGCCCATGGATAACGACAAGAATAGAGCAAAGGAAGTCAGGACAATCCCCAAAGGTTCTTCATAGGTGAGGAAGGTTATCTCCTTGGGGACACATTGATCTCGGTCCTTGTTTGGATGCTGATCTTCCGGACACTTGGTGCAATGGTCTGCATCTGAGAAGACGGAGAGTAAGTTCAGCAGGATTCACATCCACTGTACCTCCAGAAAAAAATGTGCAGTTGGGCAGGGGGAGAGAGAAACATTCCCTCATAGAGGACCTGTTTTGTGACCAGACCAGTCTATGGCCTCATCACCAAGCGAGGATCTTAGTAGTAGCAGGGTTAGGAAAGCTGTCTCTTCCAGGCATTAGAGAGTGGTTGTCAGTCACAGAAGAACAGAAAAGAGTGGGCTAGATGTATTGATGGGCTGACTTGGAATACGCACAGCTTCCTACATGTTTTAAATATGGAAAGGAGTGTGTGTGAGGTTATCCTGTTTTTATCTTCATAATAATCCTGTAAGGCATGTTAAGCTACCTGGTAGCTGAGTGGCTTGTGATTTATTTATTTACTCAACTTATGACCCACCTTTCTACCACAGGGTGGTGCTCAAGGGACTCCTGGTTAAGGTTGAAATCTGGAGTAGGAAACTTCCATAAAGCTTTCTTATTTTTCAATCATGTTTTACTAACTAGGTTTAAAAAAAAAACAGAAGACTGAATCAACATTAGGCAGGGGAGTTCTCTGATCAGCAGAAAGTGGGGGTTGCACCATATTCAAATCCCCTTTTCTGCCAGGGACCCCCTGCTTGCATGCCACAGGATCGCAGCACGGTGCAGACAATTCTCTGCATATAATGGAGAAAGGCCCACAATGTCTGTACATGCTGCCCTGTCCCAATCATGGAAAAATCAGAGTGGTTGTTTTTTTGGGGGGCATGGTTTATACCAGGAACAGTGTGCACTAAACATCCCCCCTGCTTTGCACCCTAGAGATTCACTCCCATGGTCTTTTCTTTCCACTCACTTCATGGGATTAATGGTGGAGATTAAAAATAAACTGAAGCCAAGCAGGGGTCAGAGTTCAAAAAATCTTTAGCATCTGTTCCTAAGATGTATGAATATTTAATGTATTAATTAAAATGCTTTTGAGCCGCAAATCAGAACAATGATCACGATGATGTACGGACCAGAGGAATAAAACTTTGTAGAAGAAGAGCAACTAATAACAACAACAACAACAAATAGCATTCAGTCAAATGGAACAAGCCTTAATTAAAATCACGCTATGTACTAGAACGGCATCATGAGGTCTTTTAGGCTGAGGAGTAGTGAATGGCCCTTGACCACAACGAATTCCCATGATGCTTTACACTCGGAGCAACAGTCGTTCATGAAGCCTTCTTCTCTTACCTATTCATGGGATGTTTTGCTCAAGGGGTTTAAAAGAAAAGAAGAGAGATTTAAAAAAGGGCTGTGGAGACTATTCAGGACATTCAAATAGTATGCAAGGGAACTCCCATTCTTCTGATCTTGCCTACCTTCCTGACTGGAGATGGTTCCTTCCGGGCATGGAGTGCAAGCATAGCAGCATGGTGGCTCTCCTTCCTGGACCTCCTTGGTGTATCCAGGGCGACAGCTCTCAGTGCATCTGGACTGAGGCACTGTCTAGCAACAAAGAGAAGGAGCATCAAGGAAAAGAGTGCTATGAAGATTTGTGCCTATGGAAATGAGTCCTACAATTTAGACAGGACCCAACAGGGTTTCTAGCGCTTGTGATCCTAAGTGAAATAGAGACACGAACCCAGGTCCTTGTTTTAGGGAAGAAGGATTTATGCATCACAACATGGCACGGAAATTTTTGATCACTTTGTTTCAAAATGTATATGCCACCTATACTATACATGTACGCAAGCAAATATAAAAACTGGAGGGGAAAGGTAAGACAATGAAATGAACTAAAAGGCAATTCCAGAATATCAGAAATCACAAATGACAGTAATAAAAGAACAAGCTTCAAAACATGTGCATGCAATAAGTGTGAAAGATGCAGGAGGGAGACGAGCTTTTCGTGGGAGGATAGGCACCACCCCTGAAGTGGCCCTCTCCTCTTCCCTGTTTTGATGTTCAGTGGCAGGGCAGAAGGCAAAGGAAGGATCGGAGGCCTTGTGGCACAGCTGGAGATGGACAGGCATTTTAAGAAGGGGGGGTACCTGGTGGATTTAGAGACAGTGAGCAGGGTACATGATGGATTTATATCCCCAAATTAAGTTCAGCACCATTGGATAACTCTTTTATAGTTCTGGATGGTTCTGACTAAAACCCAGATTGGATCCACAGCCCCACCGAAATCAGAGCCACCAGCCTCCACTGTACCCAACCACAGAATACATCGAATTAAATTAATAAAAGCACTAGATAAAATCCAACAATTAAACACAAAAGGATCATAGTATGAAAATCCATTCAAATAATAAAAAGGCCTCTTGAAACAGAAAGGACTTCCTGCTTGAGAGTCATGGCAGACCAAGACCTCCAGGGATGTTGTCACACCACAAAAGGCCTTCCTGCCAATTGTCACTAGCCAAATCTCAGCTGGTCTGGCCACTTGGAGGAGGCCTCATCAGAGCTCTAAGACAACATATGCAAGAGTCATGTGGAAGAGGGCATTTTTACATGTTTAGAAGATGAGGATGGGGGTGGGACACACAACACAGATGACACAAGCCAATAATAGGACACGAATCCTTTCCCCTACCTCATTAAAATGGCCGGGCCAGGCAATGGCTTCCTGCTTAATGATGAGTTTCATGTCTGCAGATGCCTGTCTCTCCACACTCCCAATAGTCACTCTAGCGCGAGACTCATTGGGAAACATCACCCAATTCACGATATCAAAGTCAGCTGCCAGTTCCCCAGTCTTATCCAGATGGAGTCCGCCCATGGAAGCATTCGAGAACTGGATTTCTCGTAAGGAAGTGTGAAGCTAGAATGACAGAGAAAACGCCCTGTATTTAGAAATCATGAAAATGTAGTCAATATCTTAGGCCTCATCAGTTTGAGCTGTAATTTGGCCGCAGAAGAAAAGTTGCAGAACATTTTTTTTTTTTACATGGGGGGAGGTGCAAACGCACATTAGTACAAAGTGCGCCTTTGCACATGACCAACATTCTCATTCAAAGTGCATCCCATCAATGAACAGGTGGCAGAATTCAAGATGCCCGACCATCTCCAGAGATTTTGAAACAAAACCTGCACATTCCTATTCATAATGAAGATAAAAAGCATGTTCAGGCATGATGATAAGCCATAATGGTTAAGGAATCTCTGCTAACATTGGCGGCTTAGTGTGTCATGTGGGGGAGAAACCACATTCTCCATTGTTAGTAAGCCACCCCGACTAACCTCCCCTCTTCAGAAGTGTTAAGGGGCCCGAGATGACTAACCGAGTCATCTCGTGGGCTCCCCAGGGATTCAACAGGCTCTAGAGGGCTTCCAGGCCATGACCATAGAGTCTGTTGGGTGGGGTGCATCCACTGTGGGCATTGCTCTAACTGCCATAGGTTTTCTCTATGGCCAAGAGCCTATTTTGGACCGTGGAGAGGCCACCAGGAGCGACTGCCAGGAACCCTTTCATGCCACAGAAGATGGGATGCTCACGACACACATCAAGAAGATAGCCAGATAACAATGGAGAGAGGATGGTTACCAAAATGAAAATAACATTGGGGGGAAAGTTCCTATTCCCCCATGGCATGCCACAGCTCAAGAGATCAAAGAATGATCACCAAATCTTAATTTCTGAAAGCACTCTTGCAGGTATCAGAGGAACTGGAGTTCCGAGCCTCCAACACCAGTGTAGAAGGCCCAGAAGGATACAAGGGTTGATGGTGGAATCATAGAATAATAGCATTGGAAGGGGCCAATAAGACCATTGAGTCCAACCCCCTGCTCAATGCAAGAATCCAATTCAAAGAATCCCTGACAGGTGGCTATCCAGCCTAGGGATGTATGAAAGTTCCGCCACGGATCTCGGGGAGGCTGAATGCCAGCACATTTGGCCCCCCGAAATCGGTGGTGGAACAGCCTGCCCCCCCTGCCCCCCCAGGATGAGACTTACCTTGGGTGGATCTTCCTGGCAGCAGTGGCTCCGGCAGCAGCTCCGGTGGCGAGGCGGCGGCGGTCAGTCTTCCGACCGGCTGCCGCTGCCGCCATTTCCAGTAAAAAAAAAAAAAAAGTGATAAACTATGTAAAGATTTACGTAGCCTATCACAGCTAGGTTTAAAAAAAAACCCGTGATAGGCTACGTAAATGTTTACGTAGTCTATCACGGCTGACTTTTTTTAAAAAACCAAAAAAACGCGCGTACGCAAATGGCGGCGGCCATGGCCCCCGCCATTTGCGTTCCTTATTTTGCCAAGTCTTAGTCTAAGTAAACATTTACGTAGACTAAGACAGCGAAAATTAGGGGAACACAAATAGCGTAGCATCTACGCTATTTGCGTTACCCTTATTTTCGCCGTCTTAGTCTACGTAAATGTTTACGTAGACTAAGACATGCCAAAATAAGGAACGCAAATTTGCGTATGCATGTTGTTGTTGTTGTTTTAAGTCAGCCATGATAGGCTACATAAACATTTACGTAGCCTATCACGGCTGACTACAGGGACGCAAACGGCGGCAGCTATATCTGGCTGCTGGCGGAGCTGGCCGGTGGCTCCGCAGAATCGCTGTGGAGCACAGCTGGCCAGCCAGGATTCCTGGTGGGGAGGAACGACGCGCCTCCCCCCCCGGCGAGGATTCCAGGGGGAGGGACGGAACGCCTCCCCCCAAACCATAAACATAATTCGCGAAAGGTAAATACCTTTCTTACATCCCTAGTCCAGCCTTGTCTTAAATGCCTCCAGTGTGGGAGAGCCTACCACGTCCCTAGGTCATTGGCTCCATTGTCATATTGCTCTAACTGTCAGGACCTTTTCCTGATGTTCAGCCGGAATCTGGCTTCCTGTAACTTGAGCCCATGCTTCCGTGTCCTGCATTCTGGGATGATCAAGAAGAGATCCTGGCCTTCTTCTCTGTGACAACCTTTCAGTTACTTGAAGAGTGCTATCATATCTCCCCTCAGTCTTCTCTTCTCAAGGCTAAACATGCCCCTTACTTTCAGCCTCTCCTATGAGGGCTTTGTTTCCAGTCCCCTGATGATCTTTCCTGCCCTCCCCTGAACCCTCTCCAGTTTGTCTGCATCCTTCTTAAAGTGTGATGTCCAGAACTGGACGCAGTACTCCAGATGAGGCCTAACCAGTGCTGAGCAGAGGGGAATTTGTTCTTCCCTCAGTGCTGTTCCGATCCACTTCAGATCACAGCGAGGCACTTCCAAAGCAGCCCACTTTGCTTTGTTATTAGGGATTCAGTCCAAAGATGTGCACAGACTTAACCAAAACCATCGAGTCCAGACAGTGTTTCAAAACAAATGGTCACACTACTGCTCCATTAGGAGCAGCAAGCATTACCCCTTACATCAGGATGCATTAACCACTAGGGATGGATGGACTCCCCTCTGTTCAAGGCATGGGAGAGCTTCAAGAGCCCCCCCCCCCAGCCTCCCAGCTTGCCTTGCAAGGTCAGCCAAGCGAGCTGCCCCACTCCCGCCTCCACAGGGGTTAACTACTGGAGTCCTCAGCACACATGGGCCCAGCACGCAAGCCATCGTCTCTTCGCAAGGAGGAGATAGCTAGAGAGGCTGCGGTGCTGAGGACTCATCCAGTCCAGACCATGCCAGCTGTTAAGGGGTTCCTTGACAGCCAACAGGGCAAGACGAAGACTCACTCTTGTATATGCCCCAGCCACACTTGCCATCTCCTCCTTGCAATGAGGATTAGTGAGAGTAGATGGGGTGCGTGTGGTGAGAACTTGGGGCTGTTCCCTGCTGCTCAGCGGCCAGCTCTGTCACCGCCACATGGCTTGGCAAGTGGGGTCAATGGGGCTGGGTGGGAGGGTCTGCTGGCCTCCCAGATGAAGGTGGGTGCTTGTGACATCCCTATTTACCACAGGCTGCACCCACCTGGTCATACCCCATCCTCCACAGGTTGCTTTTCTTAAGAGGACATGTAATCAGTCACATTGCTGCAAACTCCTTGTATTTGCATCAATGAGTGGGATAACACAAATGGATCCCACTGGATCTTCTACAGCAAAAGCATCACGTTCACTGCAAAGTTAAGAGACTATATCCTTACGGTGCTTCACAAAACAACAACTAGTTCTCGATGGGTCTGGGTATTCATTTGTAAGGGATTTTTGGAGGAGGGAAACCACTTGAGGATGTAACAGTGGCAGAAAACAGGGTCTAGTTGCTGCCTGCACTGCCACACAGGAGGAACAATTATGTGCTCTAACCCATGTTTGGTTATTTTCATCATAAGTCTTAATGGAGGTGTTGTCAAAGGAAAAGGGAATACCTCCCAGGGCTGTAGCCCTTGACGTTCTTTCCTTTCTCCTTCACCCACCATCAACATCCGCTTGGGTCGGGATGAATATGCAGCATGTAAGGCATGGGCCACAGCATGGATGCTGCTATAAGTAACATAGCTGTCCTGAGACAGGGCTCTCTCGATCTCCTCCTGGGGCAGTGTCACCTGTTTCTTTTTCTCTCTGCAACCTGTCCAAATTTTCATGGACAAAACGTGCATTGAACTGAAACACTGAAAGGTTTCATCCCAAAACCGTTCCAGAGAAGATGAGACTGGGTCATAGTAGTCATATTTTGTCATTATTTTAGTCTTCATTCTGAAGGACAAAGAACCATGGAGGAAATGGAAGTAAGAAGGTGCAAGAGACAAGTTGAAGTCGATGTCCTGAAAAGCTGGTGTGATCCAGAGTTTTGCCCCAGTTGGTTTCTTTTCGAGTGTTCTTTGCATAAACATGAACGCAGAACACCCATAGTGGGAGTCGGCATAGTAAACAACTACCTTCACTTCTTTCCCCAAGAAAGAAAGGTCGATCTGGAATATTTGATGCATGATATTTCGTGGTAGCCTTTTGGAGAAAGCGACACAAATCCCACTGCTGATCATCAGGGGTGTGAAGGCACTCAGGAACCGCTCCCCATTCTCAGTGTCTGGAGCAAAAAGACCGACCCACGTCCATCGGAAAAACAGAAGCAGCTGGACGATCCCCGGGTACTGGGTTTCTTCCTTCGGGGCCATGCGGTAGACAAAAGGGAACTGACTTTTGTCATTAGAAACAGGAGTAGCAATGCCGTAACTGATCTAGGGAGCAAAGTAAAGTAAGCGATGGTAATTTAGTATCAGTTTGTTTTCTGGATGAAGGTCAAATATTTTTGGCTAACATGGAAGGAGGATTATATACTAAGGATGTACAAAAAGTACTTACCTTTCCAATCCAGTGCATCCACGGTGTGGGGGGGAGGCACTCCGTCCCTCCCCCTGGAATCGTCCCTGGACAGCTATACTACGCAACAACTCCACTGTGACTATCACGGCAAAAGGCAGAGACGCAAATGGCGTAGCGGCCACTATTTGCGTCCCTCCCTTTTGCCATGATAGGCTACATCCCGACCCTGCATTGGGTTCCTTAAAGAGTGAATGAATGAATGAATGAATGAATGTGTAGTATCTAAATCAATGCCTGTCACTATGAAGTGGTATATGTGGAGGGGAAGTGAAAAACATCTCAAGCTTCATTTGTGGTGCAGCCCAAGAGGAACACTGTGGTCCTTTTCACACATTCAAAATGTTGTAGAATGATCCACTTCAGGAACCAGTCAAAGGAGGTTAGACCTGCTCACTGCCTTGCATAAGGGAACAGAAGAGGATAGATTTAGCCCCACCCCCAACTATGTTCTAGACTCTGCTTGGGGAGCACACAGGAGCCTTCTTCAAGAATTAAAGCCATGAAGGGGCCACATGAGGACAAAAGCAACCCACTTTGGGTGTTGACGTGGTTACAGGACCGAATCAGCCTGGATGGTCTATATCAAGAGAGGGACAGGGGGAATGCCACCCTGCTAATTCTGCCCCATCTCCCATCGGCTTTGGATACCATGGACCATGGTTTCCTGCTGGATCGACTCTGTGGGAAGGGCATCGGAAGGAGTGTGTTACAGTGGTTTCAGTCCTACCTATGGGGTTGATTTGAGGGAGTAATGTAATGTCCATTCTGTGACCCCTCGGCAATTGAGCTACAGTCTTCCACAGGGCACCATCTTGTCCCCAATATTGCTCAACATCTGTATGAAGTCTGGGAGCAGTAATGAGGGGATTTGGAACAGGACGGAAGCCCTGTGGGTGAGTGGTTCCCCAGTCCAGGAGATAGGCTCATTGCCGCTTCTGGGTGGGGCTGCACTCCCCTTGAAAGATCATGTTTGTAATCTGGGGGGAGTCCTACACCCATCGTCCCTGCAGGCCCATGTGGCCTTTGCAGCTTGGAGTGTCTTTTGCCAACTTCAGCTGGTTCACCAGCTACTGCCTCTCCTGGATGGGGTAGCTTGTTCACCATGGTACAGGTGCTAATAACCTGAAGACTGGATTACTGCCATGCACTCTATGTGGGGCTGCCCTCAAGGCTGCTCCGAAAGCTGGCAATAGTTCAGAATTCAGGAGCTCAGCAGTTGCCGGGAGCTGACCCTCTTCAGCATGCTACCCCTTTGCTGAGGGAACTGCACAAGTTGCCTATTTGAAACCAGGTCAGATTTAAGGGGGGGGGGTTACTAGTGTACAAAGAGCTAAAAAACTTGGGACCAGGATACCTGAAAGAGCGCCATCTCCATTCCCAACCTGCCTGATGACTGAGCTCATTGGGAGGCATGGTCCTGATGGTTACTCATGGACTAATGGCCCAATTGGAGTCCACCCAGAGAAGAGCCTTCAGTGTGGTGGCCCCCTTTGTCTGGAACTCCCTGCCTCTGCAGGTCAGGCAGGCATGAACTTTTTAACATGGAGTTTTATTGTTTTCTCTTATCTTGCATCTTTTAGTGTTCACCACTCCGGAATCTGTCTAGATGTGGAGTGAAATATAAATGTAAATATATAAATACAGAAATAAATACAGAAATAAATAAATGCCCTCCAGGGCTGTGCCTTCAACAGACAGATGGGGGACAGCATACATTCTGGGGCAGAATCATGGCAGTAGTCATGTGGGGGCTGCAAAATCTGCTGGGGAGGGAGGGTTCTCGTTCCGGTCAGCCACTACTGTTCCTGAAACATCTGCATAGAAGAGCCTTTTAAGACATGATTCAAGGTGCAATCCTACAGAGGTAGATGGGCACTCAGACCCCTACTGAAGTCAGAGGCAACCTCCTATAGAATGCAGGGCAGAACCAGTATATAGTAGGGGATTCCCTCTGTGGTGCACTTTGCTGTAGATGGACCTTTTCATGCGTCTATGTGACACGTCGGGAAGGGGCAGGAACCGGGCTGGGGATCACCTATAAAGCTGTTCAGTACAGCTTCCGTGGTCTCCTGCCATCCCTGCTCCCAGGGATGCCTGGCCTCCCATCCCAGAGCTCCACCACTGCCACGACTCACCTCCAACACACTCTCTAGAGAACCATTATGCCCAGGATGCATAGGGACTGAAGAGTGAGCGCTGAGACCAAGCAGTGCTCAGCTCCTCTATCTATGCAACTGGCCTTCTGTCCGCTCCCCATTCACACCTGTGGGATTTTGTAGATGCTTGACATGGAGGAAATGTGGAGGGAGAGGTCCGATTCACCCCCTTCAAGGATGGCCAGCAGGTGATTCTTCCTCCCGCAGCTGTAATGTGGAAGGATGCTTTCGCCCCCAGCAAGGAGTTGCAGCATGCCGTAGGAGGTGGCTCTGCCTTCGAAGTAGGACTTGTAGATGTTGTAGCCCAGGGTGATGTTGGGTAAGAGCCTGGGGTTCTGGTTGATCTCCTGAATGGCAAACATGAAGGACAGGATGTGCCAGTGCCTTGTAGTTTGCAAACTGCAAAAATAAATAAATAAATAAATAAATAAATGCAATATCTCGTGCTGTCGTTCTCCATTGAATGTAAACAAACCTTTCCTTCCTTCATATCCCTCTATTCTTTTTCATGCAATTTCAATCTCAGAAGAGCCAATCATCACATAATGCTTTGGACGTTAATAGGGGGCAGCAAACATACCTGTGTTGCAAGGTAATCGAGAATCAATTTACCTGCTTAAAGGAAAGGTGGAGATATTTGTACCACATTCCTTGAGAGGGGTTGTTGGTAGGGATGTCAGAGAATTTCTACACGAATCTCAGGGTGGCTGAGTGCCAGCACATTCGGCCCCCCGAAATTGGTGGAGAAACGGTCTGCCCCCCCGCCCCCTCGGGATGGGACTTACCTTGTGCGAATGTCCCTGGCGGCGGCGACTCCGGTGGCGGTTTGGCGGCAGTTCGGCGGCAGTGGCTGCGGCGGCTGGTCTTCCGACCGGCTGCCGCCACCACCATTTCCAAGATTTTTTTTTAAAAAAAAACATGATAGGCTACGTAAAGATTAAAAAAAAAAAAGTGATAGGCTATGTAAAGATTTACGTAGCCTATTACGGCTGAGTGGGGAAAAAAAAAAAACCCACGTGTACGCAAATAGCGCTCCCCTTATTTTCGCCGTAGTCTACGTAAATGTTTACGTAGACTCCACGTGCCAAAATAAGGAATTTGCTTACACACGGTGTTTTTTTTTTTCACTCAGCCGTGATAGGCTACGTAAACATTTACGTAGCCTATCACGGCTGACTGGAGGGATGCAAACGGTGGTGGCTACGGCCGCCACCATTTGCGTCCTGGCAGGACAGGATTCATGGCTGGAGGGACGGGGCGCCCCCCCCGGCCAGAATTTCGGGGGGAGGTACGGAGTGCCTCCCCCCCACCGCGAATCAGCTTTCGGGTTCAGGTAAGTGACTTTTGTACATCCCTAATTGTTGGAAGATTTCAAGGATCAAGTATCCAGCTGTTGTCTGTCTATCTATATTGAGATAGATTCTCTCTCTCCCTCTCTCTCTCTCTCTCTCTCACACACACACACACACACACACACACGTCTCCTTTGTTAAGGCTTATCACTAAAAACAATCATTCTGTCATGTAGAATCCTAATAGGGTTGGGGTATCATTCAGAATGGTTTCACCAATATTATTGAACTTTACAGGTGCCAGAAGAAGTGTTGCGTTTACATGCCATGAAATTTCCAGGTCTATTGGTGAACTATTGGGAGAGAAACAGCAGTATAAAGAGAAAAAGCAAGCAAACAAATAAACAAACCCCTCTCTCTGTCCAAAGAAACTTTAAGAGTATGTATCAGAGACCTTGTTTGGATCAGAGTTTGGGGGGGGGCATTTTGTTTTATGTCTGAAACATTGATGATTTCCTATTCTTCATGTGTTGGGGATGGTAGAATACTGGGGGGGGGGGAGAATAACACCCTTTTCAACGTGTATGCAAGTCACCTGCCGCCATTGCAGGCCTTTTTTTTCATTTTTTTTTCTGCATCATGCCATGTTTTCTAGTGTTTCAGAGGGAAATCAAAATGGCCACAGCCATTAAAAAAAAAAAAAAGTTCCCCAATTTACCAGGGATATCTCCTGGAAAAAAATGTCTGGAGAAAAATTTAGTGGCTATGTACTGACCAATCCAATGATAGTAAAGTAGGCTGGGGTATTTAAAAGTACTGGGGAAGAGCAGAGGGAATTTCCAAGTAGTGCCAGAAAGAGTGAAGCGGCTGGGCCAAAGGCGAAAGGACACTCAGATGTGGATGTGTCTGGTAGTGAAAAGAAAGTCTGATGCTGTAAGGAACAATATTGTTTAGGAACCTGGAATGTAAAATCAATGAATAAGTGTAAGCTGGAGGTGGTCAAACATGAGATGGCAAGACTGAACATT
Organism: Heloderma suspectum; assembly: GCF_057233095.1. Lineage (NCBI taxonomy): Eukaryota > Metazoa > Chordata > Lepidosauria > Squamata > Helodermatidae > Heloderma > Heloderma suspectum. The sequence goes on along the minus strand of NC_139459.1, from coordinate 384,541,999 downwards.
GAGATCTTGGGAATCAGTGAACTAAAATGGACAAGGAAAAAAGGAAAGGTTCCTCCTGTGCAAGCACCAAGTCATTGCTGACCCCTAGAGGGATGCCGCTTTCACTGGCAAGCATGGGCAAATTTAATTCAGGTGACCATTATACTGTGGGCAAGAATTCCTTAGAAGAAATGGAATAGCACCCATAGCCAATAAATGGGTGGGAAAAGCAATACTGGGGTACAATCTCAAAAACGATAGAATGATCTCAGTATGAATCCAAGGCTAACCATTGAACATCACAATAATTCAAGTCCGAGGAACTATGGACGGAGGTCCGTAACATTGTTCATTAGGCAGCAACTCACTCCATCCCAAAGAAAAAGAAATGCAAGAAAGCCAAGTGGCTGTCTGATCCTGAGGCTTTACAAGTAGCTGAGGAAAGAAGGGAAGTGAGAAGCAAGGGAGAAAGGGGAAGATATATCCAACTGAATGCAGAGTTCCAGAGAATAGCAAGGAGAGACAAGAAGGCCTTCTTAAATGAACAATGCAAAGACATCAAGGAAAACAACAGAATGGGAAAGACTAGAGATCTTTTCAAGAACATCGGAGATCTCAAAGGAACATTTTGTGGAAAGACGGGCATGATAAAGGACAAAGAAGGCAGTGACCTAACAGAAGCAGATGAGATTAAGAAGAGGTGGAAAGAATACACAGAAGAACTATACAGGAAAGATCTGATTGTCCCTGATAGCCATTCTAGTGCGGTCACTAAACGTGAGCCGGACATCCTCGAGAGTGAAGTCAAGTGGGCCTTTGGAAGCATTACTAACAAGAAAGCTTGGGGAGATGACAGCATTCCAGCTGAGCTATTTAAAATCCTAAAAGATGATGCTGTTAAAGTGCTGCACTCAATATGCCAACACATTTGGAACACTCAACAGTGGCCACAAGACTGGAAAAGTTCAGTTTACATTCCAATTCCAAAGAAGGGCAACGCCAAAGAGTGTTCAAACTACCGTACAATTGCGCTCATTCACATGCTAGCAAGGTGATGCTCAAAATCCTACAAGCTAGGCTTCAGCTCTATGGGAACTGAGAACTACTGGAAATACAAGCTGGGTTTCAAAGAGGCAAAGGAACTAGAGATCAAATCGCCAACATTCACTGGATCATGGAGAAAGCAAGAGAATTCCAGAGAAACATCTATTTCTGCTTCATTTACTATGCTAAAGCCTTTGATTGTGTGGATCACAACAAACTGTGGCAAATTCTTAAAGAGATGGGAGTACCAGACCACCTTGGATGAATCACAGCTTGGAATTAAGATTGCCGGGAGAATTATAAACAACCTCAGATACACAGAGGATACCACCCTAATGGCAGAAAGCGAAGAGGAACTAAAGATCCTCTTGTTGAGGGTGAAAGAGGAGAGTGCAAAAGCTGGTTCGAAACTCAACAAGAAAAAATGAAGACCATGGCATTGGGCCACATCACTTCCTGGCATATAGAAGGGGAAGAAATGGAAGCAGTGACAGATTTTATTTTCTTGGGCTCCAAGATCACTGCAGGCCGTGACTGTAGCCATGAAATTAAAAGATGTTTGCTCCTTGGGAGGAAAGCTATGGCAAATCTAGACACCATAGTAAGAAGCAGAGACATCACCTTGCCGACCAAGGTTCGTATAATCAAAGCTATGGTTTTCCCAGTAGCAACATATGGCTGTGAGAGCTGGACTATCAGGAAGGCTGAGCGCTGAAGAATTGATGCTTTCGAACTGTGGTGCTGGAGAAGACTCTTACGAGTGCCCTGGACTGCAAGGAGGTCAAATCAGTCCATCCTAAAGGAAATCAACCCTGGCTGCTCATTAGGACAGATATTGAAGCTGAAGCTGAAATATTTTGGCCACCTAATGCAAAGAGAAAACTCCCTGGAAAAGACCCTGATGCTGGGAAAGACTAAAGGCAAAAGGAGAAGGGGACGGCAGAGGATGAGTTGGCTAGATAGCATCGCCGATGCAATGAATATGGACTTGAGCACACTCCGGGAGAGAGCGGAGGACAGGAAGGCCTGGCGTGCTATGGTCCTTGGGGTCATGAAGAGCCAGACATGATTTAACGACTGAACAACAACAAATGGTTTGAAGAAATGCTAATTTCAGATCTTCAGTGTGCGCGTGTGTGGGGGGGGGCATGCGCATGCACGGGTCTGCAGGTCTGCTTCTTCCTGCCTTTATAGTTCTAAAAATTTCAAGGGATTTTACTTCTGGTTTGAGTTCAACTTCATTCTCTCCTTTCCCCCAAATTATCTTTAAATCAATTCTCTTTTAGCTTTGCAAGCTTTTGTTAATGAGTATCAACCACAGAGACTTAAAAGTGAATAATATGGGGAGGGGGAGTCATAGATTAACTGTACCCTCTTATCCTTGCTGTTTCAGTGGGTATAAATAGAAATATAGCTACATAGTGCTTATAATGTTTACAGTATTTGCGTTAAGTGCTCGGTAACGTTGCCTCAAAGAAAACCTGTGTTCCACTCATTTTACTCACTGGAAATAACATCAAAGTGGAAACTGAAAATGGAGCACTCTTCAACGCTTCTAGAAGGAATGCCATTTTTCCAGTTAGTACTCACACAACCTGTAGAACCTTGAAAAGAGGGTTACAGACAGTTGCTTTTGCCATCTTAGCTCACTGCAGAGAGTATATTCAAAAAAGCACAGACCCTCAGCTCAGCCTGGTGCCCCCGAATGCTCAATCTGCCCCCCCAGCATCCCCCCCTACTTGAAGGATCATCTATTCCCATATACACTTGCCCAGACCCTGAGATCAGCTTTAGCCATCTGACTGCAGAAGCCCCCACCAAAGGAAGCAAGGTTGGTGGATCAAAAGACCAGGGCCTTTTCTCCTGTGGCATTCCAGTTGTGGAGGAGAAAATTGGGTGAACCCTATTCTCTTATAACCAGAGGTTGGGCGGGGAGTAGATTCTATTACTTATATGGAGAAAATGCCTCAACTGACCAGTCTGAATCTTCATAGTGTAGGAGACATGTATCTGATGATGGCCTGTGGCAATTTTGAAATAGAACTGGTCAGAACTTAGTTTTTTCTAGGATGTTAAATTTTGATAGGAGAGCTCCAGCAGATTGACAGATTTTGTCTGTTGTTTTTTCCCACTTCAGTTTCATGGGTTGAAATCTGGAACACTCAACAGTGGCCACAAGACTGGAAAAGTTCAGTTTACATTCCAATTCCAAAGAAGGGCAACGCCAAAGAGTGTTCAAACTACCGCACAATTGCGCTCATTTCACATGCCAGCAAGGTGATGCTCAAAATCCTACAAGCTAGGCTTCAGCAGTATGCGAACCGAGAACTACCGGAAGTACAAGCTGGGTTTCGAAGAGGCAGAGGAACTAGAGATCAAATCGACAACATTCGCTGCATCATGGAGAAAGCAAGAGAATTCCAGAAAAATGTCTATTTCTGCTTCATTGACTACGCTAAAGCCTTTGATTGTGTGGATCACAACAAACTGTGGCAAATTCTTAAAGTGATGGGAGTACCAGACCACCTTACCTGTCTCCTGAGAAACCTGTACGAGGGTCAAGAAGCAACAGTAAGAACCAGACATGGAACAACCGATTGGTTCCAAATTGGGAAAGGAGTACGACAAGGCTGCATATTGTCACCCTGCTTATTTAACTTATATGCAGAGTACATCATGAGAAATGCCGGGTTGGATGAATCAGAGGTCGGAATTAAGATTGCCGGGAGAATTATCAACAACCTCCGATATGCAGACGATACCACCCTAATGGCAGAAAGTGAAGAGGATCTCAAGAGCCTCTTGTTGAGGGTGAAAGAGGAGAGTGCAAAAGCTGGTTTGAAACTCAACATTAAAAAAACTAAGATCATGGCATCTGGCCCCATCACTTCCTGGCATATAGAAGGGGAAGAAATGGAAGCAGTGACAGATTTTACTTTCTTGGGCTCCAAGATCACCGCAGACGGTGACTGTAGCCATGAAATTAAAAGACGCTTGTTCCTTGGGAGGAAAGCTATGGCAAACCTAGACAGCATAGTAAGAAGCAGAGACATCACCTTTCCGACAAAGGTCCGTCTAATCAAAGCTATGGTTTTCCCAGTAGTAATGTATGGCTGTGAGAGCTAGACTATAAGGAAGGCTGAGCACCGAAGAATTGATGCTTTCAAACTGTGGTGCTGGAGAAGACTCTTACGAGTCCCCTGGACTGCAAGGAGGTCAAATCAGTCCATCCTAAAGGAAATCAACCCTGAGTGCTCATTGGAAGGACAGATACTGAAGCTGAAGCTCAAATATTTTGGCCACCTAATGCGAAGAGAAAACTCTCTGGAAAAGACCCTGATGCTGGGAAAGACTGAAGGCAAAAGGAGAAGGGGACGGCAGAGGATGAGATGGCTAGATAGCATCACGGATGCAATGAATATGAACTTGAGCACGCTTCCGTGAGAGAGCGCAGGACAGGAAGGCCTGGCGTGCTATGGTCCATGGGGTCACGAAGAGTCGGACACGACTGAACGACTGAACAACAACAAAAGCTTGGTGCCGATGATCTGCCGCCATATATTTGATATACACGGATATAGATGGACAGAAGTTGGAGACACATTATACAGATTCTTAATTCTCCTATTTCTAATAACCTAAAAGAACAGATCACCAAAAAGATAACCAAGGACTTTGGTTCATTACCATCCCAGAAGCCTTTTCTCCATTATAGGGAATCTATGCACAAAACACAAAATGAACTCAACTGGTCTTTGGCTTGAATCTCTTCTAATGCAGGAGCAACCACAGGCTTCTGCAGTCTTGATTCAGAGACTTGATGATACTGAGTGACAGGAACTACACTCCTGCCCAGCGGAACCTGTTCCCCCAGTGATCGCATGTGAATGTGATGCTGCCTAGTTCTGGCACTTCACCCTCTTCTTTGATGTCTCTCCAGAATAAACAGGGCCATCAAGCATTCTTTCATGCAAGACTCAATCTTTGACCAGCAGCAGCATTTCAGGGGAGGTTTGGGAAACTCCATTCCAAAGCAGATCCTGTCTGTGTAAGGTAGGAGTCCCTGAAATTCTGACCCAAGGACTCTTTTATTTTAATTTTTGTTCTGATTTGAGAGGTCATCGTCTGTATCCTCTGCTGACTAACTTCCCAGGGCATTCTGAGGAAAGATTGGTCATTCACTGCCCTGGAAAAAGTCAGATACCTCAACAAAGAGGTGGCTAATTATTTCCTAATCATCATGCGTATGCACACTCAGCTGATTGTATTCTCTAAACTGAAGAAACTGTATCACTGTGTCCTGATATTATCTCTTGTGTTTTATCTTGAATGGGTCTAACGCCCATTACACACACACACACACACACACACACACACACACGGTTTCTTCAGAAGTAAATCCCACAGAGTGCAGTAGGATTTACAGTCAAAGACTGCAGTGGATGAGGAAGAAAGGTGCTCAGCCTTAGAACTATGGCTGTGTAATTATTCTGGAGAGGGAACCTCTGTGCGAACATTTGCATTTGGACCACTCCTAAGAAAGAACCTCCCCAGCTCCAGCCTTTGTCTTATCACAACATTTAAAAGCTAAGAGGCTGCTGGTTCTTTTGTCTGAAACAATGCAAGGGAACCCCATGGATCCAGTCATATGTGAGCATACTGAACTAAATGGTGCCTTTACTTCAATGAAGCTCCAGATTCTTCTTCAAAATGTGCAGAATGGCAAAAGTCAGGAGAGCGATTTATCCGGGATCACCAGAGATACCAGAAAAGATGGACAGTCTCCCGTAAATGGGGACAACCGTAGTGCGGGTTTGGAAGCATTACATCATCCGCATCACTTACGTGACAACCCTGGTTAAAGGGGACTCAGAGAAAACGTATGGTTCGTTGCACATAAAATACTGTGAAGACAGGACTCCACTGATGAGGTAGTCTCCTGGCCTGTAATAATATGATCCTAACTCTTGCTTTTTGTTGAGATTTGTCAGGCAGTCTGTCCTCTGCAGTAGACCAGCCGCATAAGGAAGCAGGAGCAACAACAGCAGCAGCAACGGTGTCATCCTGGCTCTGCCTCCCTCCTGCTGAACGACATTCCAGTCTGAGCCGAAGGCAGCGGTGGGAAGTGGTGTACTAAACTACATCACAGGCATGGTCATCTCAGCCTGTCTGAAATCTGAGCCCAGGCTCTCGGGAGCACAGGAGAGATTTTATGCACTAAGCTTTTCAGGCACGGTGCAGGAGGGTTCCTGGAGCTGCCTTTCATTCTGATGTTTACATCATTGGTCTCCAAGGAAAACAGAAAGCAAAACATCTCTTGAGCTTTGGCAAGGCTCAGAATAGATCACTATGTTTTTGATAATGATCAGGGGAAGCTTCACAGCTGCAACTTCATGGATTCTCTGAGTGCCTCGAGGTGAGCTGCAGAACTGGAGAAAAACATGTTTGTGAGAAGTCACACAGGCAGCTCCATCTTCTGGTTGGCAAGAGGGAAAGGTGAGCCTGGCCTGGCCTGTATTCAAAAAACTCACATGAAAAAGGCTAGTTCAAGAAAATCTCTTCGGATGCATACCAGTGGTTGGGAAAGTGTGGCCCTCCAGCCGAATGACCTAGCCCATGGGGAGGAATGATGGGAGCTGCAGTCTGAGAACATCAGGAGGGCCACATCTTCCCCATTCCTTATGCACTAGAAATACAGTCAGGATTACCAGTGATCAAACAACAAATGGTGGCCGCCATACAACTGAAGGTTCTCCCCCTATTAGTACTTCCAGTGAGCTCATCAGAACCGTGCATCATCTTGTTAGGGAAGAAGTAAATTATATTCAACAAACTGGTTAGTTACAAACACAGTTCGTAGAGAATAATGAAATGTAAAGATAGGTTTAAGGTAACTAACTATATTATTTGAAACATTCCAGGTGTTACATCTTTGATCTTTTCAAAACTTCCTTAAATACAGTGTTCTTGGTGTCGACTCCAGGGAAGCCACTGTAATGTCCTTGTTCTGGTCCATCCCTTGATTCTTAATGTTTACCAATGATCTCTTGCTAACAACACAGAGGTAATTTCAGAGACATGGGGAACATTATGCATCTAGAGTAGGGATGTACGAATCCCTTGCCTGGTTCAGGTTGGGGCATCTGCTGGGGGGGGGGAGGCGATCCGTTCCTCCACCCTGGAACCCTGCCCGGCCAGCTCCGCTTTGTGGCCCGTCTGTGGAGCCGCTGGCTGGGCTGATCCGCAGCGGGGCCTAGCAACTGCCAGGCTGGTGCGGACACAACTGGCATCTTGCATAGGGGAGACCATTTGCGTCCCTACGGTAGCCCGTGATAGGCTACGTAAATATTTACGTAGCCTATCATGGCTAAACCCCTTCATGGATCACTGCCTTGTTGTGGCGTAGGGGCTTGCGTAACTCAGTGAAGCCATAAGCTATGCCGTGCAGGGCCACCCAAGACGGACAGGTCATGGCAGAGGGTTCTGACAAAATGTGGTCCACTGGAGAAGGAAATGGCAACCCACTCCAGTATTCTTGCCAAGAAAACCCCATGGAACGTATCACAAGGCTAAAAGAGATGACGCCGGAAGATGAGCCCCTCAGGTCGGAAGGTGTCCAATATGCTACTGGGGAAGAGCAGAGGGTATTTCCAAGTAGCGCCAGAAAGAGTGAAGCGGCTGGGCCAAACCCGAAAGGACACTCAGCTGTGGATGTGTCTGGCGGTGAAAAGAAAATCCAATGCTGTAAAGAACAATATTGTTTAGGAACCTGGAATGTCAGATCAATGAATCAAGGTAAGTTGGAGGTGGTCAAACATGAGATGGCAAGATTGAACATCAACATCTTGGGAATCAGCGAACTAAAATGGACAGGCATGGGAGAATTTAATTCAGGTGACCATCATATCTACTATTGTGGGCAAGAATCCCTTAGAAGAAATGGAGTAGCACTCATAGTCAACAAAAGGGTGGGAAAAGCAGTACTGGGGTACAATCTTAAAAATGATAGAATGATCTCAGTACGAATCCAAGGCAAACCATTCAACATCACAGTAATTCAAGTCTATGCCCCAACCACTGAGGCCGAAGAAGCTGAGGTTGATCGGTTCTATGAAGACCTACAACGCCTTCTAGAACTAACACCAAAAAAAGATGTCCTTTTCATCATAGGGGATTGGAATGCTAAAGTAGGAAGTCAAGAAATCACTGGGATAACAGGCAGGCATGGCCTTGGTGTACAAAATGAAGCAGGACAAAAGCTAATAGAGTTTTGCCAAGAGAACATGCTGATCATAGCAAACACTCTTTTCCAACAGCACAACAGGCGACTCTACACATGGACGTCACCAGATGGTCAATATCGAAATCAGATTGATTATGTCCTTTGCAGCCAAAGATGGAGAAGCTCCATACAGTCAGTCAAAACAAGACCTGGAGCTGACTGTGGCTCAGATCATGAGCTGCTTCTTGCAAAATTTCGGCTTAAATTGAAGAACGTCGGGAAAACCACTAAACCATTCAGGTATGACCTAAATCATATCCCTGATGAATATACAGTGGAGGTGAGGAATAGATTTCAGGGATTAGACCTGATAGACAGAGTGCCTGAGGAACTATGGACAGAGGTCCGTAACATTGTTCAGGAGGCAGCAACGAAATCCGTCCCAAAGAAAAAGAAATGCAAGAAAGCCAAGTGGCTGTCTGAGGAGGCTTTACAAGTAGCTGAGGAAAGAAGGGAAGCGAAAAGCAAGGGAGAAAGGGGAAGATATACCCAACTGAATGCAGAGTTCCAGAGAATAGCAAGGAGAGACAAGAAGGCCTTCTTAAATGAACAATGCAAAGAAATCGAGGAAAACAACAGAATGGGAAAGACTAGAGATCTCTTCAAGAAAATTGGAGATCTCAAGGGAACGTTTTGTGCAAAGACGGGCATGATCAAGGACAAAGAAGGCAGGGACCTCACAGAAGCAGATGAGATTAAGAAGAGGTGGAAAGAATACACAGAAGAACTATACAGGAAAGATCTGAATGTCCCTGATAGCCATGATAGTGCGGTCACTGAACTTGAGCCGGACATCCTCGAGAGTGAAGTCAAGTGGGCCTTAGGAAGCATTAGTAACAACAAAGCTAGCGGAGATCACAGTATTCCAGCCGAGCTATTTAAAATCCTAAAAGATGATGCTGTTAAAGTGCTGCATTCAATATGCCAACAAATCTGGAACACTCGACAGTGGCCACAAGACTGGAAAAGGTCAGTTTACATTCCAATTCCAAAGAAGGGCAATGCCAAAGAGTGTTCAAACTACCGCACCATTGCGCTCATTTCACATGCCAGCAAGGTGATGCTCAAATTCCCACAAGCTAGGCTTCAGCAGTATGCAAACCGAGAACTACCGGAAGTACAAGCTGGGTTTCGAAGAGGCAGAGGAACTAGAGATCAAATCGCCAACATTCGCTGCATCATGGAGAAAGCAAGAGAATTCCAGAAAAATGTCTATTTCTGCTTCATTGACTACGCTAAAGCCTTTGATTGTGTGGATCACAACAAACTGTGGCAAATTCTTAAAGTGATGGGAGTACCAGACCACCTTACCTGTCTCCTGAGAAACCTGTACGAGGGTCAAGAAGCAACAGTAAGAACCAGACATGGAACAACCGATTGGTTCCAAATTGGGAAAGGAGTACGACAAGGCTGCATATTGTCACCCTGCTTATTTAACTTATATGCAGAGTACATCATGAGAAATGCCGGGTTGGATGAATCAGAGGTCGGAATTAAGATTGCCGGGAGAATTATCAACAACCTCCGATATGCAGACGATACCACCCTAATGGCAGAAAGCGAAGAGGATCTCAAGAGCCTCTTGTTGAGGGTGAAAGAGGAGAGTGCAAAAGCTGGTTTGAAACTCAACATTAAAAAAACGAAGATCATGGCATCTGGCCCTATCACCTCCTGGCATATAGAAGGGGAAGAAATGGAAGCAGTGACAGATTTTACTTTCTTGGGCTCCAAGATCACCGCAGACAGTGACTGTAGCCATGAAATTAAAAGATGCTTGCTCCTTGGGAGGAAAGCTATGGCAAACCTAGACAGCATAGTAAGAAGCAGAGACATCACCTTGCTGACAAAGGTCCGTCTAATCAAAGCTATGGTTTTCCCAGTAGTAATGTATGGCTGTGAGAGCTGGACTATAAGGAAGGCTGAGCGCCGAAGTATTGATGCTTTCGAACTGTGGTGCTGGAGAAGATTCTTATGAGTCCCCTGGATTGCAAGGAGGTCAAATCAGTCCATCCTAAAGGAAATCAACCCTGACTGCTCATTGGAAGGACAGATAATGAAGCTGAAGCTCCAATATTTTGGCCACCTAATGCGAAGAGAAAACTCCCTGGAAAAGACCCTGATGCTGGGGAAGACTGAAGGCAAAAGGAGAAGGGGACGGCAGAGGATGAGATGGCTAGATAGCATCACGGATGCAATGAATATGAACTTGAGCACGCTCTGGGAGAGAGCGCAGGACAGGAACGCCTGGCGTGCTATGGTCCATGGGGTCACGTAGAGTCCCACACGACTGAACGACTGAACAACAACAAAATCATGGCTAAAGCAGGGACGTAAATGGCGGCCGCTATGGCAGTTGCACCCCTGGTCTTTGTCATGCTTTGCTCCCCCCCCCCATGAAGTTCAGGCCGGGGTGGGGAGGCTTCCCGCCTCGCCCGGCCAAAATTCAGGCCGGGGGGGAGGCTTCCCACCTCGCCCGGCCGAAATTCAGGCTGGGGAGTAGGCGCCTTGCCTCACCCGGCCGCGAACTAAAAAGTTAAAAAAAAAAACGCCCCCGTGATAGGCTACGTGACGATTAACGTAGCCTGTCACGGCTAGATCTGCAAAGTCAGCCGTGATAGGCTACATTAATTGTCACGTAGCCTATCACGGGAGCGTTTTTTCTTTTCTTTTATTGGAATGGCAGCAGCGGCAGCCGGTCAAAAGACCTGCTGCCGCTCCCGCCCCGGACGAAGACCCGCCGAACGGCTGGCCGGACCCGCCGCCGGGAGGGACATTCGCCAAATGAAAGTCCCATCCCGGGGGGGGGAGCGGGGGGCGGGGGGTGCCAAGAATTTCTCCCCGAAACTTGTTAAAGGGGCCAAACACGTTGGCGCTCGGCCCCCCGAAGTTTTGGGGAGAAATTCTCTGCCAACCCTACTCATCATTCTGTGGTTGTGATGGAAGCACAGAGATATGTCCATTTCCACATGCCCAGCAGCAAGTGTAGAAGTGTTCTCGTGCTCGAGAATTTCACCCACCTGCCGGTACTCAGGAGTGCATGGGTAAGCACTGAGTATCAGTTAGTGAGTGACTCCAGCAAGGTGCAGCCCAGTGTTCTGTTCTCTGCTCAATCCAGGAGAGCCATAGTGGCCTCCTCGGTGTCAAGGATGTACAGCTGGCCGTAGCTTGGAGGCTCATCTCACTGCAAAGTGCTCATCAGAGCCTGTCCAGTCTTGAGTGGTGCATACCAGGAAGCAAAGCCTAGAACTACGAAATCCGGAACTGCGAGTGGGGGCAGTGAAAACTTTCTGACATGGCAGCTACGAGTTCACAATTCAGCATTGAAAAGCAAGGCGTCGCAGTGCTCACAAATAGGGATTTACAAAATTCACTTACCATTTTGCAGATCTGCTTCACTGCGGGGGGGGGGGATGTGCTCCGTCCCTCCCCCCAGAATCCTGCCCGGCCAGCTATGCTCCATGGCGGCTCCATGGAGCTGCCAGCCAGCGCCATCCGCAGCCGGATTTCCGGCCGCGGATGGGCTGCTGTGGACGCAAATGGCGGCCACCATAGCGGCCGCCATTTGCTTCCAGCCAGTCTGCTATGATAGGCTACATAGGTATTTACGTAGCCTATTACAGCAAAGTAAAAAAAGAAAAATGTATACGCAAATGGCGGCGGCTACAGCGGCCGCCATTTGCGTTCCCTATTTTTCGCCATTTTATCCTATGTAAATATTTACGTAGGCTATTACGGCGAAAAAAAAGGGACACAAATAGTGCCCACTACGTTATTTGCATTCCCCTTTTTTCCACCATAATAGCTTACGTAAATATTTATGTAGGATAAAACGGTGAAAAATAGGGAACGCAAATGGCGGCTGCCGTAACAGCTGCCATTAGCGTACGCGGTGTTTTTTTTTACCTTGCCGTGATAGGCTATGTAAATACTTATGTAGCCTATCATGGCCTCCACAGGGACGCAAAAAGTGCCCCTGCGTTAGCTATGATAAGCTACGTAAGTATTTATGTAGCCTATCACGTTTATGAAGAAGAAGCAAACGGCAGGCGCAGATGCCATTCGCAAGTCAACGCAGATGGAAGCAGATAAGTGCTCGGTTTCGCATGCCTGTAGTGTGTTGGGGGCTCCGTTCCGGGCCCATTTCATGGGGGGGGGGCAGGGAGACTTCGTTCCACCATGCTACTCACAAACCTTAACACCGTGCCAATATGAAAACTGTGCATGTTGGTTGCAAGATGCAGGCTGAAAGGCACAGCCTGCCTCCCATGCCTGGGCTGGTTTCAGATATTGATGGATGCAAGGTGGGACAGAGCTTGGCTGTTGTCAAAAGGCTGAGGGGTTGCCTGCATATGCAGGCTGATTGAGGTGGGGGTGGAAGCATCCAGGCCAGGCCACAAAACTCCTTCTCTAGGGGCTGGAGGGGTAGAATTGGTGCAGCGGCATGAGGTTTGCCAGGACTCGTGGTTCACCTACTGGTTGCTGTTACCAGCAAGCATTTCATGTCTAGGCATGGTAGTAATGTGTGGAATATATAAATTTTGTTTTGTTAAATGCAACAGCTCAAGACTTCCTTTCTGAGCAATAAATAAACTTCAACTAGCTAACTTTTAACTGCAGGTATCTCTTAATCCCTTCAGGATTTGTTTGCCAGATGTATGTTACTGATGCTCACCCTGAACTCCCTTAAATTCTCCCCTGTGCAGCGGTGGCCTCCACAATTGTGTCTCTGGGTGTCATGCTCTCCCCCACTCCTGACAAATACATTTTCTCTTGGGCACCCTGTGCTCTCTCAAGAGCATTTTTCTGTATTGTGCCCCCTCCTTGCCTCTCTGGTTGCCCTTTCGCTCTCCCACCCTCCGAAATTCCAGTCTCTATCTTTGTGGCCCTTTCTCTCCTATTGTGCCTTTCTCTCTCTTGACCCCTGCACCACCCTTCTCTCTCTCCCATCAGCCTCTGTCGCTGGTTGTTCTGCATTCTGAATTCTTCCACCTGCTGCTGTCTGACCACCACAACTCCCATCCTGTTCCCAGATAGGGAATTAAGGATTGTGAAAAGCCTGTTCATTTTGCAGATTGTCAGGCACCTTCTATTCCATCGTCCTCCCTTCGACACAGTCTGATTTTTCTTAGGTTCCAAACTGCTGCAAATTTGCATGGGCAAAATTCCCCCCCAAAAGCACAAATTCCCCCCAAATATGCATTTTAACTCCCTAACCTATGGGGAAAATGTGCATTTTCAGCCAGGTTTTTTTTTTTTAATTGTGACTTTTTTTACAACAAACTTTGTGCAGAACAGTTGAGGGTTAAAAACACTAGGGATGTACGAAAGTCACTTACCTGTTTGCGGATTATGTTGATGGTGGGGGGGAGGCATTCCATCCCTCCCCCCAGAATCCTCACTGGGGGGGGAGGCGCTCCGTTCCTCCCCCCCGGAATCCTCTGCAGCTGGCTGTGCTCCGTGGCAGCTCTGTGGAGCGGCCGGCGAGGCCCAGCCAAGCCAGAACCATCCGCAGACGGATTTCCGGCCGCGGAGGGCTCTGGGTAAAAAACAAAACCAAATCCGTGTACGCAAATGGCAGCGGCTACGGGCGCCACCATTTGCGTTCCTTATTTTTGCCCTCTTAATATACGTAAATATTTATGTAGGCTACGACGGCAAAAATCAAGGGGAACGCAAATAGCGTAGCGGGCGCTATTTGCATCCCTTTTTGATTCCCGTTTTAGCCTACATAAATATTTACGTAGGCTAAAACAAGGAATCAAAAAGGGATGCAAATAGCGCCCGCTATGCTATTTGCGTTCCCTTGATTTTCGCCGTCATAGTCTACATAAATATTTACGTAGATTAAGAGGGCAAAAATAAGGAACGCAAATGGCAGTGGCCGTAGCGGCCGCCATTTGCGTACGCGGTTTTGTTTTTTAACCCACCCAGCCATGATAGGCTACGTAAAGATTTATGTGGCCTATCACGTCGTGTGTGTTTTTTTAAACCTAGTCATGATAGGCTACGTAAATCTTTACGTAGCCTAACACGTCTTCCTTTTTCTTTCTTTCTTTCTTTCTTTCTTTCTTTCTTTCTTTTTTTTTTTTTTACCAGAGTGGACATGGTGACAGCGGTAGCCGGTCGGAAGACTGGCCACCGCCACTGCCAGAGCCGCCGCCGGAGCCGCCGCCACCCGGAAGATCTGCCCCAGGTGAGTCTCATCCTGGGGGGGATCCACGGGGTGGTGGGGGGTGGAAAGTCTTTCCGCCATGGAGTTCGGGGGGCCGAATTCACTGGCATTCGGCCTCACCATATCCATGGCGGAATTCTCTGCCATCTCTAAGAAACACAGTTCCCAAAATCTGTGGAATCCACCCGCCAGGGGATAAGCCCATCCGCTGGTAGGGTTCAAAAAAATCTGAACTCACTTGGTTCTCTTGCAGATTCCTCCAACATCCCTACTCACAAGTCTCTCTGCCAGCCTGTCAACAAAAGTCTTAAAAATAACTGCTGGGAAGGGGCAGGGATGGGAGAACATGATCACAAAATACAGGTGTCCAGGTTTGGGCAGTGGCCAGGGGTGAGGCTAGAGTACCAACTGCACCCATTCCAGAGATGTCAGATCTGATCAAGGTGACACATGCCTAAGTTACACCCTGTTTGGACTGTGGTAACATCCAATATGTGGGACTGCCTTTGGTAGGGACGGGTGAATGTGTGAGACTCGAGACTGCTCGGATCTTCCAAATACTGTATCATCGCTCATCACATTTCCTGTTCACGATGTCTGCTCACTCTGCAGGAACAGGAAAATCGTGCAAATCAAGCAGCAACTGAATGTGAAATGTGTGCACATTTCCCAAAATTTGTACCCATTTCCTGATTTGTGAAACTTTCCTGCATAGACTAAAGTGGGGCTGATTCAGTCTCCAGGGAAATTTGCACAAATCGAACTGGGGAAGTGGTGCAAATTGAACACAAGCACACATCTGGCCAATTGCAAACATTTTCACCAGACATGTGCTCATGATCACATTCAGAACTTCATTCTGGCGGTGCTTGCATGGTTTGTGAGCAAAAACAATATTCTCATATATCCCCGGTCTTTGGAAAGTGTTTTTAAACTGCAGATGGTGCAGAATGCTGCAGCTGGACTATTGACCGGGGCTATTTACAGGTAAAATGGAACTCCCAAATTACAACAGCTTCACTGTTCGCTACTGGTCCATTTCCAGAGACAATGTATGGTGCTGGTTATTACTTAGAACGTCATGCATGACTTGGAATCAGGCTATTTGAAATATGAATGAATAGCATTTACTCAGTTAATCCTTAGACCATAGTATCACAAAACCAAGTCACAGAACTTTTTTTTTTTTGCACAACAATATTGTTGTGCATATTGTTGTGAATATTTTTGCACAACAAAATGTGTACAAAATGGTTGAAGGTTAGAAAAATGGTTCTAGAAGTCTGTGGAATCCACCCATCAAGGGAAAAGACAGTCCACTGGTCAGATTCCTAAAAACCTGAACTCATTTGGTTCTGTTGCAGATTTCTCCAACATCCCTAATCCCTGATCTCTCTGGTAGGGATGGCGGAGAATTTCTCCCCGAAACTTCGGGGGGCCAAGCGCCAACGTGTTCGGTCCCCCGAACAAGTTTCGGGGAAAAATCCTCTGCCCCCCCACCCCCCGCCCCCCCCGGGACGGGACTTACCTTCCCTGAATGTCCCTCCCGGCGGCGGGTCCGGCCGGCGGTTCGTCCGGTGTTCGAGCGGGGCGGGAGCGGCAGCCGGTCTTTTGACCGGCTGCCGCCCCCGCCATTGCAATGAAAGAAAAAAAACAACACGTCCCCTGATAGGCTACGTGACGATTCACGTAGCCTATCACGGCAAGATTTGCAAAGTCAGCCGTGATAGGCTACGTGAATCGTCACGTAGCCTATCACGGGTGACTTAAAAAAAAAAAAAAAAAGTGTGTACGGATAATGGCGGCCCCCATAGGGAGCCGCCATTCCCCTTCCTTATTTGGTCGCTGTAGTCTACGTAAATGTTTACCTAGACTACAGCGAAAATAAGGGCAACGCTATTTGCGTTGCCCTTATTTTCGCCGTAGTCTACGTAAACATTGACGTAGACTACAGCAACTAAATAAGGAACGCGAATGGCGGCTCCCTATGGGGGCCGCCATTCGCGTACGCGCTTTTTTTTTTTTTTTAAAGTCACCCGTGATAGGCTACGTGACAATTCACGTAGCCTATCACGGCTGACTTTCCAGATCTAGCCATGATAGGCTACGTGAATCGTCACGTAGCCTATCAGGGGACGTGTTTTTTGTTTTTTTTTACTTTCGAGTTCGCGGCCGGGCGAGGCGGGAAGCCTCCTCCCCGGCCTGAATTTCGGCCGGGCGAGGCGGGAAGCCTCCCCCCCCCGGCCTGAATTTCGGCCGGGCGAGGCGGGAAGCCTCCCCCCCCCAGCCTGAACTTCGCGGGGGGAGCAGCGAAGCGCTCCCCCCAACCGCGAAAAAGCTTCGGCGAAAGGTAAGGGACTTTCGCCCACCCCTACTCTCTGGCGGCCTATAAAAAAAGTTTTAAAAAGAACCGCTGGGAAGGGGCAGGGATGGGAGAACTTGATCACAAAGGTGTCCTGGTTTGGGCAGTGGCCGGGGGTGAGGCTAGAGCACCAACTGCACCCATTCCAGAGAGGTCAGATCTGACCATGGTGACACATGCCTAAGTTACACCCCGTTCGGGCCACGGAAACATCCTCCATGTGGGTCTGTCTTTGGTAGGAATGGGTGAATCAGCAATATTCGAGAGTGCTAGGAATCTCCAAATGTTGTATCAGCACACGTCCAATTTCCTTCTCACGATTCCTGATCGCTCTGCGTTAATGGGAAAATCAAGCCAATCCAGCTGATGGAGCAGTACTCGAATGGGAAATGAATGCAAATCCCCTCAAATTTGCACCCATTTCCTGATTTGTGCAACTTTGCTCCATAGACTAAAGCATGGCTGATTCAGTCTCCAGGGACACCCGCACAAATCAAAATGGGAAAGTTGCGTGAATCGAACACGAGCACACATCTGGCCACTTGCAAACGTTTTTGGCAGACACATGCTTGTGATCTTGTTCGGAACTTTATGCTGGGCGTGCTTGCGTGGTTTGCGAGCAAAAACAATATTCCCATATATCTCCAGTCTTCCAAAAGTGTTTTTAAAACTACAGATGGTCCAGAATGCGGCATCTGGACTATTGACCAGGGCTATTTAGATGTAAAACAGACTCCCAAATTACAGCAGCTTCACTGTGGGATACCGGTTTATTTCCAGACAAAAATTATGGTGCTGATTATTATTTAGAATGGCATGCATGACTTGGAATCAGGCTATTTGAAATATGAATGAATAGCACTCCGTTAATCCTTAGACCACAGCAGCACAAAACCAAGTCACAGAACTTACTCAAAGTGACATAAGACTACAGTAATCGCTAATTAAAATTATTAGTTGAAATTGTTGGAATTAAAACATATTCTTAAAATAAGAAGCTTTACATCTACAATACCTGACATTATAGACTGAGATAAGAATACATTTGTCATCTTTTCCAGTCTCCCAGGCAACGCACCACAATGGGATCTATGTACTTTCCCCCAAATTTCACAGCCTTGGCTGTAGAAGGAACAACCCTCCTGGCCACACACTGGGGAGCTGCTTGCAGCAGAAAACCCGATTTCCTCTCTACATACCAAAATTTCATTTCCCTTAAGAAGGGATCTAAATCACAATCTCTAATATCAGTATAGAGTTGACATTTGAGAATATAATGTGCCAAATCCCACAAAACGGGTTTCCCACAAAGAGACAACCTCTCTTAGACTGGCACACTACAAAATCTACCCAATTCCATCATTGAATCCATTTGTTTGAAGTGTCATTGAGTGGAACCCTTCGACATTTCAGTGACAAGGGTAATATAAGCTACCCTTCAGATTGCTGCTGTCCTGTCATCCCTGCCAAGCACCTCACTGCTCGAAAGCTATTTGAAATAGTGCTGAAGGTGACGAACAACACTAAAGTATAAGATCAAATATAAATCTATAATTAAAACATAAATGCAAATAAGTTAAAGCCACATCAGTAAAAGAGAAAATGCACCTGCCACTTCAAACCCACTTCAGCAAACAGCTTTATAACTGAAACCTGCCCCGAATAAAGACCCCTTTGCCTGCTGCTGGGAGGTCAACAAAGTGGTAGCTGCCCTGGTAACGTACCTTATAGGGATGTGCGAACTCACTCCCATCTCGGATTTCCGAGCATCCACCCATCCCCTGCCTCCACTCACCTGTTCCCAGATCCCACTTGAGCCCCTCCAATGCTCAGCAAGCAACCCGCACCCAACCCGGCAGCCTTGTTGAGCTCTGTGGTCGCCATTTTCTGAAAAATAAAATGGTGATCACAAAATACGCATAGCACGACAATGCACATTTTGTGAATGCGCATATTTCTGTGTGTGCAAAAATGCACATTTTTGCCACAATGTGCATTTTTGCACATATGCAAATATGCACATTTTGTGATTTGGAGGGAGTTCCCTTGTAAAAGTCATCGATCCATGTTTTTCTGCCATAGCGGTGCTGGAAATGCTGGATGCATGATGTTTAGGGCTTAGTCCATGGAGTCCTGTGTGATCTGGGAAGGATTTGATAGTGGTTTGCAGGGATGGATCTCTGGGGGATCTTAGTACCTCAGCAGACTCACAGACTTTATTTCTGAAAGTTGGGATATATAAATAAATGAATGAATGAAAGAATAATACATATATACATACACAATTAAAATAAAAAGAGAAGCAGAAGGCGTAGAGAGAACCAAACCAGCTATGAGGGAGCAAGGAAGAGGGCGAAGAGCGTGGTTTCGGAGCCCTGGTCTCACCTCCATCCCCAGAAACAAAGAAATCCTATGGCACTCTCAACACTGTCTATTACTGCACTGCAGAGGAAATCGACAATTGACCTTGGCCAGGCATTTACTGTAGAAGCAATATCATAAGAGACAAGGCCAAAGATACTCCTTTAGGATGAATGCCCACACAACACAGCCTGGTTGGGGACTGTACATTATGAAACTTTCTTCAGCTGAATTACAATGAAAAACCAACTTGTACCAAAATTGAGTGTTAACCCAGACAACAGCTCCCAGTGGCGTCTCGTGGCTCCAGTTTTGGTGGGGATAGAATTCCATGCTGTTTCAGCACAATTGGATTCCTCCTGTCGAGTTGTGTCTGGTCCTGTCTGAAACCCAGAATGGGTTCACAGCTCCACTGAAATCAGAGCTGCAAACCTCCACTGGCAGCTGCTCCAAATCTCAGGCTGAGAATTTCAGGATCTAACGTTTAAACGGCCTGGGACCAAAAACTGAGCAAACGACTATCCCATGTCAAATATCTCTCCGTCCATCCCCTTCGAGAAAAACAATTCCGTCTGATCAAAAACATAATTTCTGTGCAGTAAATGTGTGATGACCATAGATGACAATGACAAGCAAAGAAATGGAAGTGCCAAATTAAAATACTGCATTTTTTGAGAATAATTCTTGATGACAACAAGTGCATGAAACCATCATAGCAACCAGAGCAATTACAATACACATGCCATTAACAAGCAAACAAATATCCATTTAACATCTTACATTCAGGGCTTTCCATGTGCACGCAAGCTGCAAAATGCTGGTACACTGCAGCTGTTAAGGGCCACACCTTCAGCAGATGCATTATTTAGACAATGTGGGAATGGCATAGTTCCAGCCTCACCACTATGTCAAATGTGGATGGCGGTCACTGGCAGAGTGAGACCCTCAAGGCTCAGCTTTGCTGGTCTCCTGTAACAGAAACACTGAAACTGTGCAACTGAAGTGATAAGCACATCAAAAGGCTCTGTTAACTAAGATCTGACCAAACTAGGGATGCCAGAGAATTCCGCAATGGAATTCCGCAACCCCCAAAATCTGTGGTGGAACGAAGCCCCCCCCGCCCCCACCCCACAAAATGGGCCTGGAACAGAACACCTACCTGCTGCCATCGGCACTGACTTGCGAATGGTGGCCATGTCTGCGAATGGTGGACGCGACTTGTGAATGGTGGCCTCACCATTTGCGTCCCTGCAGTAGCTGTGATAGGATACGTAAGTATTTAAATAGCCTAGACCGGCAAAACTAAGGGAACACAAATGGCGGCGGCTACGGCCGCCGCCATTTTGCTTTCCTTTTTTTTTTTGCATTTAAGTCTATGTAAATATTTACGTAGGCTCTTACGGCAAAAAAAGAGAAAAGAACGCAAATGTCATAGTGGCCACTATTTGCGTTCCTTGTTGTTGTTGTTTTTTGCTGTAGTAGCCTACGTAAATATTTACGTAGGCTAAAACAGCAAAAAAAAGGGAATGCAAATGGCGCCCGCAGTAGCCGCTAGGGATGTACGAAAGTCACTTACCTGATCGCAGATTATGCTGATGCTGGGCGGGAGGTGCTCCATCCCTCCCCCCCCGAATCCTGGCCGGCCGGCTCTGCTCCGCAGGGATTCTGCAGAGCCGCAGGCCGGCTCCGCCAGCAGCTGGACATCCGAACGCTGGCCAGCAGGGATGCAAATGGCGGCGACCATAGCCGCCACCATTTGCGTCCCTGCAGTCAGCCATGATAGGCTACGTAATTGTTTACGTAGCCTGTCATGGCTGATTAAAAAAAAACAAAAAATGCGCATACACAAATGGCGGTGCCCACGGGTGCCGCCATTTGCGTTCCTTATTTTGGCACGTCTTAGTCTACAAACATACGCCAAATATTCTCCCACAACTCTACTTCTCTGGATCAGATACCTTAGTTTGTTTTGAACATGATATGCTCCTTCGTATTCAGATCAGGTCTCAGTACAATAATGTAGCACTTAGGAATACAGATGCAGCCCAACAGCCCAGCACTGGAGGCCAAAATTGAGAAGACCTGCACAGCCACCATGTATTTCCCCTTGGTGCTCAGGTAGGAGGGCACAAAGCACAGCCAAACACTGCAGAAGACCAGCATGCTGAAGGTGATCAGTTTGGTTTCATTGAAGGCCCCAGGCAGCTTCCTGGCTAGGAAAGCCACCATGAAACAGATGACAGCCAAGAAGCCCATGTAGCCAAGGGCAGTATAAAAGAAGACAACAGATCCTTCGTTACATTGCAGGATGTTCTGTTCAGGCTGGGAGTGCATGTCAGAGTCAGGGAATGGGGCAGAGATTCCAAGCCAGATGGTGCAGATGACAACTTGGACACCAGAACAAGAACTTACAATGGAGTTTGCAAGACTCTTCCCCAGCCATCTCTTCATTTGGTTCCCTGGTTTTGTGGCCAGGAAAGCCAAGACTACGGTGATCGTTTTGGCCAACACCGAAGAAACGGCAACTGAGAAGATGATGCTGAAGGCCGTTTGTCGGAGAAGGCAAGTCACTTTCCTTGGCTGGCCAATGAACAGGAAAGCGGACAAGAAGGAAAGCATGATGAAGATGAGGAGAATGTAGGAGAGGTCTCGGTTGTTGGCCTTGATTATTGGAGTTTCTTGGTATTTAATGAAGATTCCTAATATGAAGCCCGTGGATAACGACAAGAACAGAGCAAAGGAAATCAGGATAATTCCCAAAGGTTCTTCATAGGAGAGGAAGGTTACATCCTTGGGGACACATTGATCTCGGTCCTTGTTTGGATGCCGATCTTCCGGACACTTGATGCAATGGTCGGCATCTGAGAAGACGGAGAATGAGTTCAGCAGGATTCACATCAACTCAGCTTTGATGAAGTTGCCATCTGCAGCCTCATCACCAAAAGAGGACCTTAGTAGTAGGGCCAAAAAAGCTGTCTCTTTGGGACATTACAGACTCTTGGTCAGTCAGAAAAGAATAGACAAGAGTGTGCTTTTTATTCAAACAAAGAGAAGGTTGCTGCTCTTTCCCTTCATGCTGCATTTGTACAAGTGAAGTGTGACTGCTTCAGAAAGAACTTTCCATTATACTGTCTCTTTTTCTTCATGAGTTTCATAACAGAAGTATGATGTAGTGGTTAGAGTCCAGCCCAAAGTCACCCAGTGAGAGAACTAACAGTTTTGCTAATGAGCTGGATGTGGAAATGCAAAGCTCAGCTGGGGTCAAGTGGGGTGCTGACGTGTGTAGGAGTAAGTTGCATTGAACTCAATAAGACTTACTTCTGAGTAGACATGCACAGAGTTGGTTCTGCTCTCCATTTTAGCCTCACAACGTCACCAACAAGGCTGGATGTGGAAATAGAAAGCCTAGCAGGGGGAATAATACCTCGTGCAGGGCTCCAGACCGGCATGGTCATTTTAAAAGGTTTTTTTCTTTCTTTCAAACTGTGTTGCTTTAAACAAAGAGTGCATTGCTCAGGCACACCTAGGGCAGCCTTGTTTTGGGAAGCCCCGAGGAGGAGGAAGTGTTTTGGCTGAAAGTAATTACTGCACATCTCAGAGCAGGGGAAAAAATACGTAAATATCTATGAAAAATACCCTTTCTTATGGAAGTTATGCAGAATCATGGAGATGGCTGGGCACCGGAATTACAGCTGTTGGTACGGATTTATCTTCATAATTCTTGGAGTGGAAAAAAAAAGAGGAGAATTCCAGGGGCTTGAGAATGACAGTACGGCGCACTGGCAGCAAACTGCGGAAGTCAAGCGGCACGGAAGGTACACAGTTCATAAATCCCTAGTGGGATTATCCTGTTCTTATTTTCATAATAATCCTGTAAGGCATGTTAAGCTACCTGGTAGCTGAGTGGCTTGTGATTTATTTATTTACTCAACTTATGACCCATCTTTTTACCACAAGACGGTGCTCAAGGGACTCCTGGTTACATTTGAAATACAGGGTAGGAAACTTCCATAAAGCTTTCTTATTTTTTAATCATGTTTTACTAAAGAGGTTTAAAAAAGAAGAAGACTGAATCAGCATTGGGGAGAGGGGTACTCTGATCACCAGAAAGTGGGGATTGAAACATTTTCACATCCCCTTTTCTGCCAGGGACCCCCTGCTTTCCTGCCACAGGATCTCAGCACAGTGCAGACAATTATCTGCGTATAATGGAGAAAGGCCCACCGTGTCTGTACATGCTGCCCTGTCATAATCATGGAAAAAGCAGGGTGGTTTTCTTTGGGGGGGCATGCTTTATACCAGGAACAGTGTGCACTAAGCATCCCCCCTGCTTTGCACAGCAGAGATTCACTCCCATCGTCTTTTCTTTCCACTCACTTCATGGGATTAATTGTTGGAGATTAAAAATAAACTGAAGTCAAGTAGGGGTCAGAGTTCAAAAAGTCTTTAGCATCTGTTCCAAAGATGTATGAATATTTAAGGTGTTAATTAAAATGCTTTTGAGCCTGCACATCAGAACAATGATCACAATGATGTACAGGCCAGAAGAATAAAACCTTGTAGAAGAAGAGCAACTAATAAATAAAATTAGCATTCAGTCGAATGAAACAAGTCTTCATTAAAATTACACTATGTACTAGAAGGACATCATGAGGTATTTCAGGCTGAGCAGTAGTGAATGGCACATGACCATAAAGAATTCCCCTGATGTTTTACACTTCATTCATGAAGCCTTCTTCTCTTACCTACTCAAGGAAAGTTTTGGTAAAGGTGTTTAAGAGAAAAGAAGAGAGAAGTAAAATAGGGCTCTGGAGACTATTGTGCAAATTCAATCAGTTGCCCTAGGGAACTCCCATTCTTCTGATCTTGCCTACCTTCCTGAATGGAGATGGTTCCTTCTGCACATGGAGCGCAAGCATAGCAGCATGGTGGCTTTCCTTCTTGGACCTCCTTGTAGTATCCACGGCGACAGCTCTCAGTGCATCTGGAATGAGGCATGGTCTAGCAACAAAGAGAAGGAGCATCCAGGAAAACAGTGTTATGAATATTTGTGCCTATGGAAATGAGTCCTCCAATTTAGACAGGACCCAACAGAGTTTCTAGCGCTTGTGACCCTAAGTGAAGTAGAGAAGTGATCCCAGGTCCTTGTTTCAGGGAAGCACTATTTATGCATCACAATGGCACAGAAGTTTTGGGTCATTTTGTTTCAAAATGTATATACCACCTATACTATACATGTACTGAAGCCAATATAAAAACTGGAGGGGAAAGGTACGACAATGAAATAAACTAAAACACAATCCCAGAATAACAGAAATTAACAAATAAATTATTATTTATAATAATAATTATAATAAGCAGCAATAAAAGGACAAGCTTCAAAACATGTGCATGCAATGACAGTGAACTATGGGGGAGGGAGATGAGCTTTTTGCGGGAGGATGGGCACCGCCATTGGAAAGACCCCCTCCTCTTCCCCATTTTGATCTTCAGTGGCAGGACAGAAGGCAAAGGAAGATCGGAAGCCTCATGGCACAGCTGGAGACGGAAAGGCATGTTAAGAAGGGGGGGTAAATAGGGGATTTTGAGAGAGTGAGTGGGGTACATGATGGATTTATATCCCCCCAATAAGTTCAGCACCATGATAACTCTTTTATACTTCTGGGTGGTTATGACTAAAACCCAGAATGGATCCACAGCCCTGCCAAAATCAGAGCCACCAGTCTCCACTGTACCAACAGTCTCCACTGTTGTTGTTGTTGCTGTTGTTGTTGTTCAGTCGTTAAGTCGTGTCCGACTCTTCGTGACCCCATGGACCATAGCACACCAGGCCTTCTTGTCCTCCACTCTCTCCCGGAGTGTTCTCAAGTTCATATTCATTGCATCGGTGATGCTATATAGCCATCTCATCCTCTGCCATCCCCTTCTCCTTTTGCCTTCAATCTTTTCCCAGCATCAGGGACTTTTCAAGTGACATTTCTCTTCTCATTAGGTGGACAAAATATTTGAGCTTCAGTTTCAGTATCTGTCCTTCCAATGAGCACTCAGGGTTGATTTTGTTTAGGATGGACTGATTTGAACTCCCTGCAGTCCAGGAGACTCGGAAGAGTCTTCTCCAGCACCACAGTTCGAAAGCATCAATTCTTTGGTGCTCAGCCTTCCTTATAGTCCAGCTCTCACAGCCATACATTACTACTGGTACTGGGAAAACCATAGCTTTGATTAGACGGACCTTTGTCAGCAAGGTGATGTGTCTGCTTCTTTCTATGCTGTCTAGGTTTGCCATAGTTTTCCTCCCTAGGAGCAAGCGTCTTTTAATTTCATGTCTACAGTCACTGTCTGCCTTGATCTTGCAGCCCCAGAAAATCAAATCTGTCACAGCTGTCATTTCTTCCTCTTCTATATGCCAGGAAGTGATGGGGCCAGATGCCATGATCTTCATTTTTTTAATGTTGAGTTTCAAATCAGCTTTTACACTCTCCTCTTTCACCTTCAACAAGAGGATCTTTAGTTCCTCTTCACTTTTTCCCATTAGGGTGGTATCATCTGCGTATCTGAGATTGTTGATAATTCTCCCGGCAATCTTAGTTCAAACCTGTGATTCATCCATCCCGGCGTTTCTCTTGATGTACTCCGCATATACGTTAAATAAGCAGGGTGACAATATACAGCCTTGTCATACTCCTTTCCCAATTTTGAACCAAGCGGTTGTTCCATGTCTGGATCTTACTGTTGCTTCTTGACCCTCGTACAGGTTTCTCAGGAGACAGGTACAGGAGAGAGGAGACAGGTGGTCTGGTACTCCCATCACTTTAAGAATTTGCCACAGTTTGTTGTGATCCACACAATCAAAGGCTTTAGTGTAGTCAATGAAGCAGAAATAGACGTTTTTCTGGAATTCTTTTGCTTTCTCCATGATCCAGCAAATGTTGGCGATTTGAACTCTAGTTCCTCTGCCTCTTCAAAACCTTGATTGTACTTCCAGTAGTTCTCGGTTCACATACTGCTGAATCCTAGCTTGTAGTATTTTGAGCATCACCTTGCTGGCATGTGAAATGGGCGCAATTGTACGGTACTTTGAACACTCTTTGGAATTGCCCTTCTTTGGAATTGGAATGTAAACTGAACTTTTCCAGTCTTGTGGCCACTGTTGAGTGTTCCAAATGTGTTGGCATATTGAGTGCAGCACTTTAACAGCATCACCTTTTAGGATTTTAAATAGCTCAGCTGGAATACTGTCATCTCCGCTAGCTTTGTTGTCCTAAGGCCCACTTGACTTCACTCTCTAGTAAGGATGTACGAAAGTCACTTACCTTTCCGTGGATTATGTTTATGGTTGGGGGGGAAGCATTCTGTCCCTCCCTCCAGAATCCTCGAGGGGGGGGGAGGCATTCCGTTCCTCCCCCCTGGAATCCTCCATGGCCAGCTATGCTTCGCGGAAGCTCCGTGGAGCAGCCGGTCAGGCCCAGCCAGGCCAGAGCCGTCCGCAGCCAGGTTTCCGGCCGCGGAGGGCTCGGGGGGGGGGGAACCACGTACGCAAATGGCGGTGGCTACGGTCGCCGCCATTTGCATTCCTTATTTTTGGCTGTCTTAATCTACATAAATATTTATGTAGACTATGACACTGAAACTAAAGGGAAATGCAACTACCGTAGCGGGCACTATTTGCATCCCTTTTTGATTCACCATTTTAGCCTACGTAAATATTTTCGTAGGCTAAAACGGTGAATCAAAAAGGGACGCAAATAGCGCCCACTACGCTATTTGCGTTCCCCTTTATTTTTGCTGTCATAGTCCACGTAAATATTTACGTAGATTCAGATGGCCAAAAATACGGAACACCAATGGTGGCGGCCGTAGCCACCGCCATTTGCGTACGCGGGTTTTGGGTTTTTTTTTAAACCCACCCAGCCATGATAGGCTACGTGAAGATTTACGTAGCCTATCACGTCATGTTTTTTTTTCTTTAAACCCAGCCATGTTAGGCTACGTAAATCTTTCCATAGCCTATCACTATTTTTTTTTTAAACAAGACTGGAAATGGCGGCGGCGGCAGCCGGTCGGAAGACCAGCCGCCGCCGCAGCTGCCGCTGGAGCCGCTGCCGCCCGGAAGATCCACCCCAGGTAAGTCTCGTCCCAGGGGGGAACCGTGGGGGGGCGGGGGGGCAGGCCGTTCTGCCATGGAGTTCGGGGGCCGAATGCACTGGCATTTGGCCTCACCGAGATCTGTGGCAGAATTCTCTGCCATCCCTATATGTCACTGCCTTCTTTGTCCTTTATCATGACCGTCTTTGCACAAAACGTTCTCTTGAGATCTCCAATTTTCTGGAAAAGATCTCTCGTCTTTCCCATTCTGTTGTTTTCCTCGATTTCTTCGCATTGTTCATTTAAGAAGGCCTTCTTGTCTCTCCTTGCTATTCTCTGGAACTCTGCATTCAGTTGGATATATCTTCCCCTTTCTCCTATGCTTTTTGCTTCCCTTCTTTCCTCAGCTACTTGTAAAGCTTCATCAGACAGCCACTTTTCTTTCCTGTATTTCTTTTTCTTTGGGATGGATTGCGTTGCTTCCTCCTGAACAAAACGGACCTCCATCCATAGTTCCTCAGGCACTCTGTCTATCAGGTCTAATCCCTGAAATCTATTCCTCACGTCCACTGTATATTCATAAGGGATATGATTTAGGGCAAACCTGAATGGTTTAGTGGTTTTCCCTACGTTCTTCAATTTCAGCCAAAATTTTGCAACAAGAGGCTCATGATCTGAGCCACAGTCAGCTCCAGGTCTTGTTTTTACTGACCGTATAGAGCTTCTCCATCTTTGACTGCAAAGGACATAATCAATCTGATTTTGATATTGACCTTCTGGTGATGTCCATGTGTAGAGTCGCCTCTTGTGCTGTTGGGAAAGAGTGTTTGCTATGATCAGCCTGCTCTCTTGGCAAAACTCTATTAGCCTTTGTCCTGCTTCATTTTGTACACCAAGGCCATGCTTGCCTGTTATGCCGGTCATTTCTTAACTTCCTACTTTGGCATTCCAGTCCCCTATGATGAAGTGGACATCTTTTTTTGGTGTTAGTTTTAGAAGGTGTTGTAGGTCTTCATAGAACTGATCAACCTCAGCTTCTTTGGCCTCAGTGCTTGGGGCATAGACTTGAATTACTGTGATGTTGAATGGTTTGCCTTAGATTCGTACTGAGATCATTCTATCATTTTTGAGATTGTACCCCAGTACTGCTTTTCCCACCCTTTTATTGACTAGGAGTGCTACTCGATTTCTTCTAAGGGATTCTTGCCCACAGTAGGAGATATAATGGTCACCTGAATTGAATTCGGCCATGCTTGTCCATTTTAGTTTGCTGATTCCCAAGATGTCGATGTTCAATCTTGCCATCTCATGTTTGACCACCTCCAGCTTACCTTGATTCATTGACCTTACATTCCAGGTTTATAAACAATATTGTTCTTTACAGCATCAAATTTTCTTTTCACCACCAGACACATCCACAGCTGAGTGAGTGTCCCTTCGGTTTTGCCTCAGCCACTTCACTCTTTCTGGCACTACTTGGAAATTCCCTCTGCTCTTCCCCATTAGTATATTGGACACCTTCTGACCTGAGGGGCTCATCTTCCGGCGTCATATCTTTAAGCTATGCCATGCAGGGCCACCCGTGATGGACAGGTCATGGCAGAGAGTGCTGACAATTTACGGTCCACTGAAGAAGGAAATGGCAACCCACTCCAGTATTCTTACCAAGAAACCCCATGGAATGTATCACAAAGCACTACATAAAAACCCACAGTTAAACACAAAGGGATCACAACCTGAAAATCCCATTCAAATAATAGAAAGGCCTCTTGAAACAGAAAGGATTTCCTGCTTGAGACTCATGGCAGACCAAGATCTACAGGGTCGTTGCCACACCACAAAAGGCCTTCCTGCCAATTGTCACCAGCCAAATCTCAGCTGGCCGTGCCACTTGGAGGAGGCCTCATCAGGTGCTCTAAGACAAGAGTCATGTGGAAGATGCCATTTTTACTAGGACTGTTAACCACTTCAGTCTGAAGCCTGAATCCCTAGTGTGTCTGGGTGCTGCGGTGCAAAGCGGTGCAATTCCAGAACAGGTCAGGATCAGGCCGAAGCATTCTGATATGGGATGGATTAGTCTGAAGAGCTTTGGGGTGCTTCAGCCCTATGCAGACAGCAACCCCACCCCGCTGTGTGAGC
The DNA here is from genome assembly GCF_057233095.1 of Heloderma suspectum. Taxonomy (NCBI): domain Eukaryota; kingdom Metazoa; phylum Chordata; class Lepidosauria; order Squamata; family Helodermatidae; genus Heloderma; species Heloderma suspectum. Next base: position 384,512,575 of record NC_139459.1, on the reverse strand, counting down.
CCCTCACTCCTTACCTGGTCTCCAGGGGATCACCTGCAGCTATCACTCTCTTAGAGGGAGTTGCCATTTCCTTTCAAAATGGTGACTCTTCTTCTTCCAGGAAGAGGAATTACCATTTTAAAAAATAAATAAAAGGTGACTCCCTTGCAGAGGCCAATGGGTGCGGGCACTCCCGACAGATCCTGGTAAGGAATGGGGGTTCTTTGGGGGTGGCAATGACAGTGGGGGGTCACTCTCAGTGGGCGTTTCCCCCCTTGTGCTTCGGGTCTCTAGATCTTGCTTCAGAACTGGAGAAGTGGGTCAACCCAGCTTCAGGGGCGGTTGAGGTGAGTTCAGGCCGATTAGAGTCCTCTAAACTGAGCTCTGAATTAGGTTGTGTGGGCTGTGCACAGCCCTAATTTTTGCTAGCCTGTGTCAGGGTGGACACTGAGCCCATAGAATCCCAGAGTAGTTCTGATTCAGAGGAAGAGCAGTTGCTCCTGGGAGAGGAGCGCACTCCTCTTTCCCAGGGCCAACAGCTGACAGAGATTCCTCCCACCAGCATTCCTAGGTTAGATAGCAGTCTTGGGAGTGACAGAGCGTGGGAAGCAGACTTGATGGACGCATGACGCTGACGCAGAGCGCAGTGCCAAATGGAGGGTGCAGGAAAGAGGCGTAGTTCCCGTTTGGCGCGCAAACAATGGCTGTGCCCAGAGGATCCAAGGGAAAAGGGGAGGGACTCTCTCTAGTCCTTAAGTTCAGGGGTCTGCCAGTAATTCCCTTTCAAACGGGGACCAACTGTTCCAACGTAGGGCATAGGTACTCTGCTGCTCATATCTACTTGCTAACAGTAGAGTTGTTAAGTTGTAAAAGAGGAATAAAGCTTTGAAAAGAATCCCTTTGTCTGTGTCTGGACTTGGTTACTGGATTAGACTGAGAGAGGCCTCCAAGGAGCCCTTGACAGCCTGACCCTGGAGGGCATAAAATGTATCAGCACTTTCATCTGCACCCTGAAGCGGAGTGTGAGCCAAAGAAGGAATTTTAAAACAGGTACGGTGCTGTCTCTCCGCCCTGCCCCAGTTATCAACTGTGGGGTCACCAGAACTCTCTCCACTGCATTCAGAAGAAGGCCCACCTGGCACCTCCAAGCCTCCTTTCGGACCTCTGCACTACTCAAGTTTAGAGGAACTTCCGTCTTCCTGTGCTATTACTCCCAATTTGCTCCATCCAAATAGGATGATGGCGTTTTGCAAATGGCCAGGGCCAGGGACAAGGCCAGGGACAAGCAATAAATCCAAGCCAGATTATCTGCTATATAAATGGGATAGGGGAGATAGGCATGAGAGAGGCAGGGAAGAACAAGAGCTGGAAGTCCAAAGGGTAGAGACAGATGAGGAGAAAGGCAAGCTGTTTCCTGATGACTGGTGGCGGTGAGAGTCCTGGGACATCGATGCATTGAGCTGGGATGGAAGTACAGGAAAAGCTTTGTCCTCTGTGATGGATTAGTCCTTCTTTGGCCAACTTCAGATGTGGGAGATATTTTGCTCTTTCAGATTGCAGGGATGCTAAATTGTCCTGGAGGGGTCTTATCAGCAAGTGGGGTTATCGCCCACCATTCCTACAACTGCATGAGATGTATGTGAAAGGGGGGGGGCATTATTTTACTCCAACCCTTGGCTTTTTAGGAAGATTCAGTTCTGTTAATGTAGAAAACTGCAGAGATCAACCCTGAACCAGAATGTTTTCATCATATCCCTCTATTGCTCCCCAGAACATATGTGGAGGATGGGCATCTCCTCACAAAATCTCACCTTGACTCTGCCACATATTATATTGCCCCAACTGCGCATTGTGTTAGTTTTTATAGTCTGCCCCTTTTCTCTGCACTTATCCATACCACCTCTTTTAACTCAATCCAATTCTACCCATAGTGGGACCATAATTCCATGGTAGAGCACCTGATTTACATGCACAAGGTCCCAGGTTCAATCCCTGGGATCTCCTGGTAGGGCTGCAATAACTCCTGCCTGAAAACATGAAGAGCTGTTACCGGTCAGTGTCAACAATAGTAGGTTAGATGAGCCCTTATTTTTGGAGGCAGAGACCTATGTTGACCCTTGAATTCAGTATGAATTGGGAGTAATGAATAACTGACTGGATAGACATGTAGCCTAACACATGTCTGTCCAGGGAGTTGGGGAAGTGCCACCATAACTGTGGTCACGGGCAGGGGGAGGTCTGACATTGGGGGATTAACAGGCCAGCTGAGGAGAAGAGGGGCTAGAAACCTTACAGCTGTCCCCTCTTCTGGTTCTTCCCCCAACCTGATGGTTCCTGACGGCCTTACCAGTCTGCCCTCGGGTCTGGTGGTGCTGATGCTAAATGCCTGGTGGGCCCCAAATAAAATCTCCCTCATCCATGATTTGATTGTGGATGACGGGGCTGACCTGGTATGTATTACTGAGACTGGGGTGGGGGAACTGGGAGGAGTCACTCTCTCCCAGCTGTGCCCTCCTGGGTACTCAAAGCAGCACCAAAACTGGCTCGAGGGTTGGGGAGGGGGGGTTGCCATGGTCCATAGGAATTAAATCTCCCTCTCTAGGCTTCCTGCTCATTCGAGTGCAGATCTTGAGTGTTTGTACCTTGTGTTGGGTATGCGGGACAGATTAGGGTTTCTGTTGGTGGTGTATCGCCCACCCCGCTGCCCCTCAGACTCCCTGCCTGAGCTGACAGAGGTGGTCTTGGACTTGCTGTTGAGGACCCCTCGGATGATGGTCATGGGGGATCTCAACTTCCACTTTGAGGCCGCTGTATCTGTGGCGGCTCCGGACTTCATGGCTGCCATGACAACCGTGGGGCTGTCCCAATATGTCATCAGCTCAATGCATATAAAAGGACACACACTTGATCTATTTGTCTTGACTGGGCAGGAGGATGGTGATCTAACAGTGGAGGAATTAACATCTGTCCATTTGTCATGGTCATATCACTTCCTGTTGAGGTTTAGACTCCTGGCAGCCTTCCCCCTCTGCAAAGGTGGGGGACCTATTAAAATGGTCTGCCCCCAGAGGCGAATGGATTGCATTGGATTCCAGAGGGCTCTGGGGAGGGTTTCCTGCTGGTATGGCTGGTGCTCCTGTCAAAGCCCAGGTCACTCTGGAATGCAGAGATGACTCGGGCGGTTGACACAATCGTGCCCAAGCGCCCTCTCCTTCTGAGCAGAGCCCAGCCAGCTCCTTGGTATACACCTGAGCTGAGGGCAATGAAGCAAGCAGGGAGAGGCTAGAATGCAGGTGGAGGAAAACCCGTGCTGAGTCTGACCGAACACAGGTAAGAGTTCACTATCGAGCCTACTCTGTGGCGGTGAGGGTGGCAAAGAGACAGTGCTTTTCCACCAGTATTGCATCTTCTCAGTGTCATCCAGTGGAGCTTTTCTGAGTGGTTCACGGCCTATTACATTCTTGGCCAGGGAGAGACAACTGTGGAACTCTCGGTTGCATGCTGTGACTAGTTTGCAAGGCACTTCGAAAATAAAAGTTGCTCAGATTTGTCATGAATTGTACACCAGGATTAATGCAGTTCCATTGGAAGAGGCATTCAGAGCACCATCTGGTCAAGTTTTATTGGACGAGTTTCAGTTACTGAGGCCTGAGGATGCGGACAAGGTGCTTGGCCAAGTCCGATCGACCACTTGTGTGCTTGACCCTTGCCCTTCATGGCTTATTAAATCAAACAAGGAGGGGATGTCTGGCTGGGTCCAGGAGGTTGTAAATTCCTCCTTGAGAGTGGGAGTGGTGCTGGCCTCTTTAAAAGAGGCGGTAATCAGACCACTCCTAAAAAAGCCTACCCTGGACCTGGAGGATGTTAACAGTCATAGGCCAGTGGCCAACATCCCCTTCCTGGGCAAAGTGCTTGAGCGGGTGATTGCAGGACAGCTCCAGGCACTGTTGAATGAAATGGATTATCGAGATCCATTTCAATCAGGCTTCAGGCCTGGTTTTGGAATGGAAACTGCCTTGGTCACAATGTGGGATGACCTCTGCTGGGAGAGGGACAGGAGGAGTGTGATACCATCTCAGCAGCTTTCGATACCATCGACCATGGTATCCTTCTGGGTAGGTTGTCTGGGTTGGGAGTTGGAGGCAGAGGGATTACTGCTCTGTGCTATGGCAATTGTGCAATGGGGTTCCACAGGGCTCTGTTTTATCCCCCATGCTGTTTAACATCTGCATGAAACCGCTGGGGGAGGTTATCCGTGTGGGCTGAGGTGCCATCAATATGTGGATGACACCCAGGTCTACCACTCTTTCTCATCAAACCCAGTGGCTCTTCTGAATCAGGGCCTGGGCACGGGAATGGACTGGATGAGGGCCAATAAACTGAAACTCAATGCAGACAAGATGGAGGTACTGTTAGTGGGTGGTTCGTCTGCCCAGCTAGATGATATTCAACCTGTTCTGGAGGGGGTTGCTCTCCCCCTAAATGATCACGTTCATAGTTTGGGGGTGCTCTTGGATCCAGAACTGTCACTTGAGGCACATTTCTGGGCCCGATTCAAAGTGCTGGTATTAACATTTAAAGCCCTTAATGACTTGGGGACAGATTATCTGAAGGATCACCTCCTCCCCCATGTGCCTGCCTTGACCTTAAGATCATCCTCAGTGGCCCCTCTCTGTGAGCCCCTTCCCAAAGGAAGTGAGGCGGGTGGCTACTAGGACGAGGGCTTTTTCTGCTGTGGCAACCCGACTGTGGAATGAGCTCCCTAGTGAGGTTCACCTGGCACCTACACTGTATTCCTACCGGCGCCAGGTGAAGATCTTTTTTTTATTTTCCCAGGCATTTTAGCATTTTAGCTTTTTAGACGTTTTGCATTGCTGTTTAAAACCTGTATTTTAAATTCCTGCACTGCTGCTAGGTATTATTGTGGTTGTATTGATATATTGTGGTTTGGATGTTCTATATATTTAAAATTGTTTTATTGTAGGACGTTCGGTTTTAATTTTTGTGAACCACCCAAAGAGCTTTGGCTATTGGGTGGTACAGAAATAAAATGAAATAAATAAATAAATACATACATACATACATACATGTTTAGAAGATGAGGATGGGGGTGGGACACACAACACAGGGTGGATATTCTTAGAGCTTAAGAGATGTCACAAGCCAATAATAGGACACAAATCCTTTCCCCTACCTCATTAAAATGGCCAGGCCATGCAATGGCTTCCCGCTTAATGGTGAGTTTCATGTCTGGAGAGGCAGGTCTCTCCACACTCCCAATAGTCACTCTAGCATGAGACCCATTGGGAAACATCACCCAGTTCACGATATCAAAGTCAGCTGCCAGTTCCCCAGTCTTATCCAGATAGAGTCCGCCCATGGAAGCATTAGAAAACTGGATGTCTCGTAAGGAAGTGTGAAGCTAGAATGATAGAGAAAACGGCCTGGATTTAGAAATCATGAAAATCATGTAGTCCATATCTTAGGCCTCATCACTTTGAGCTGTGATCTTCCATGTTCAGTGCACATCCCATCCGGGCTCACAATGCCGTTCTTTGGCTGTTCAGAGTTGTCGGAATAATCCGCAATCAATTCAAAAGTGATCATATTTAAGAGATGGCTTTTCCCAAGTTGCACAGATTAGGCTACCTTGCAGGACTTTTTTTTTTTTTTACATGGGGGGGTGCAAGTGCACATTAGTACAAAGTGCGCCTTGGAACATGACCAAAATCCTCATACAAAAACGTGCATCCCATCAATGAACAGATGGCAGAAGGAATGATGCCTGATCATCTGCAGAGATTTTAAAATAAAACCTGCACATTCTTACTCATAATGAAGATACCACGCATGTTCAGACATCGTGCCAAGCCGTAATGGTTAGGGAATCTCCGCTAACCTTCATGGCTTATCGTGTCATGTGGGGGAGAAAACCACATTCCTCATTCTTGGTAAGCCATCCCGACTAACCACCCCTCTGCAAAAGTGTTAAGGGGCCCGAGTTGACTTATCGTGTCATCTGGCGGGCTCCCCAGGGTTTCAACAGGCTCCAGAGGACTTCCAGGCCATGACCATAGGGTCTGCTGAGTAGAGTGTCTTCCACTGTGGGCAATGCTCTAACCGCCATGGGCTTTCTCTATGGCCAAGTGCTATATTCGACCCTGGAGAGGCTACCAGGAGTGAATGCCAGGAGCCCTTTCATGTCACAGAAGATTGGAGGCTCACAAAACACATCAAGAAGATAGCCAGATAACAGTAGGGAGAGGATGGCTACCAAAATGAAAATAACTTTGGTTGAAAAGGTCATATACCTCTGGGATGCCAAAGCTCAAGAGATCAAAGAATGATCACCGAATATTAATTTCTGAAATGACCCTTGCAGGTAGCAGGGGAACTGGAGTTCACTGCCTTCAACACCAGTGTAGAAGGCCCAGAAGGATATGAGGTTTGATTGTGGAATCATAGAATCAAAGAATAGTGGGGTTGCAAGGGAGCTATAAGACCATTGCATCCAACCCCCTGCTCAGTGCAGGAATCCAATTCAAATAATCCATGACAGGTGGCTGTCCAGCCTCGTCTTGAATGCCTCCAGTGTGGGAGAGCCCACCACTTCCCTAGGTAATGGTTCCATTGCATTGTTGCTCTAACCATCAGGAAGTTTTTCCTGATGTTCAGCTGGAATCTGGCTTCCTGTAACGTGAGCCCATGATTCCGTGTGCTGCATTCTGGGATGATCGAGAAGAGATCCTGGCTCTGTGACAACCTTTCACATATTTGAAGAGTGCTATCATATCTCCCCTCAGTCTTCTCTTCTCAAGGCTAAAGATGCCCAGTTCTTTCAGTCTCTCCTATTAGCACTTTGTTTCCAATCCCCTATTCATCCTTGTTGCCCTCCTCTGAACCCTCTCCAGTTTGCATCCTTCTTAAAGTGTGGTGCCCAGAACTGGATACAGTCAGAGTACTCAAGATGAGGACTAAACAGTGTTGAGTAGGGATGGCGGAGAATTTCTCCCCGAAACTTCGGGGGGCCGAGCGCCAACGTGTTCGGCCCCCCGAACAGGTTTCGGGGAGAAATCCTCGGCACCCCCCCCGCACCCCGCACCCCCCCCGGGACGGGACTTACCTTCCCTGAATGTCCCTCCCGGCGGCGGGTCCGGCTGGTGGTTCGTCAGGTGTTCGAGCGGGGCGGGAGCGGCAGCCGGTCTTTCGACCGGCTGCCGCCGCTGCCATTGCAATAAAAGAAAAAAAAAAGTCCCCTGATAGGCTACGTGACGATTCACGTAGCCTATCACGGCTAGATTTGCAAAGTCAGCCGTGATAGGCTACATGAATCGTCATGTAGCCTATCACGGGTGACTTAAAAAAAAAAAAAAAAAGTGTGTACGGATAATGGCGGCCCCCATAGGGAGCCGCCATTCCCGTTCCTTATTTGGTTGCTGTAGTCTACGTAAATGTTTACGTAGACTACGGCGAAAATAAGGGCAAAGCTATTTACGTTGCCCTTATTTTTGCCGTAGTCTACGTAAACATTTCCGTAGACTACAGCGACTAAATAAGGAACGCGAATGGCGGCTCCCTATGGGGGCCGCCATTCGCGTACGCGCCTTTTTTTTTAAAAAAAAAGTCACCCGTGATAGGCTACGTGATGATTGACGTAGCCTATCACGGCTGACTTTGCAGATCTAGCCGTGATAGGCTACGTGAATCGTCACGTAGCCTATCAGGGGGCGTTTTTTTTTTTACTTTCGCGTTCGCAGCCGGGCGAGGCGAGGCGCCTCCTCCCCGGCCTGAATTTCGGCCGGGCGAGGCGGGAAGCCTCCCCGCCGGCCTGGATTTTGGCTGCGCGAGGCGGGAAGCCTCCCCCCCTGGCCTGAACTTCGCGGGGGGAGCAGCGAAGCGCTCCCCCCCACCACGAACAAGCTGTGAGAAAAGGTAAGTGACTTTCGTCCACCCCTAGTGCTGAGTAGAGGGGAAATTGTACTTCACGTGATTTGGAAGTCTCATATTCAGGTTGTGATCAACAACAATTCCAAGGTCCGTCTCGCTTGTAGTCAAGAATTGTACTCAAGAACTTTGGAGCCATGTATTCCCCACCTTGTAACTGTGCATTTGAGTTCTTTTTCCTTGGTGCAGGACTTGGCATTTATCCCTAATAAATTTCATTCTGTTTTCTGCCCAGCGCTCCAGCCTCTCAAGATCACTTTGAATTCTGTTTCTGTCTTCCATGCTATTAGCTATGCTGCCCAATTTTGTGTCATCTGCAGATTTGATCAGCATTCCCTGCATCTCCTCATCCAACTCATTAATAACAATGTGAAAGAGCACTTGGCCCAGGACTGAGCCCTGTGGTACCTCTCTCGATACCTCTCCCCAGGTTGAGAAGCTCCCATTGATAAGCACTCCGTGAATCCGATACTGTAGCCAACTGTGGAACCACCTGATGGACCCTTGCCAACAGTCCATCTCCCAGGAAGTATAGCCCTTGGTCCCAGAATCCAAATCTCTCATGCCGGCACCAACTTCATAGCCAGTCATTCACCTGGACTATTTTTCTTTCCCTTTCTGTTCTGTCCCTCTTCTAACTACTGGAAGGATGGATGAGAAAACTATCTGGGCCCCAAAGTTCTTGAGTTGCCTTCCCAATGCTTCAAAGTCTGACATGATTTCTTTGTAGCTCTGCTTGTTGGTATCATTTGTTCACATAGATGAGAAGAAAGGGATACCTGTCATTGGGCTTTATGAGCATAGGGAACCCCTCAGACACATCTCTAGTCCATCCTCCTGGGAGACAGCATACCTGGCGAGTCCATGGGTCTTCACAACATACTTAGGTTTCAATCCCATGCAGCAAGTAGCCTCCCACTACTACTACTCTTCTCTTCTTGTTGTTGTAGGCCTTGGTTTCATCACCTCTGCTTGACTGACTTTCAGCCTCTTGCTCTCTCTTATGCAAGTTCCCCTGTAATTCTTCCTCTGCACAGTGTCCTCCAGTCCCATCCTCAAGTACCCGGAAATGATTCCATAAGTCCACTGGTGTAGAGTGGCTTCTAGTGGTTCTACTCATAACAGTCAGCCTTTTCCAAGGAGTAGCCTCTACTTCATTGTTCCTCACCTCAGCAGTTTCCTCTTCTGCCTCAGCTTGTTGTTGCTCTTCTAGCTTATGTTCTTCACTTTCCTGCTGTCGTTCCACCGTTCTGTCCAAGAACTCTTCATGTGCTCTTATTCCCTGGACGAGCAACACTTATAGTTCCAGTCCTCTTACTCGTTCTGCTAACAGTGGGGTCAACTTGCACTTGTTGCACATGTAGGCCATGTAAATCTCAGGGAAGAAAACAAACATGGCACCGACCTTGCAGGTCACCACCACTGGAGAGTCTTTTCCTTCAATAGTCTCTATTCCCTTTACATTTCTTGCTTCCTGATAGTACTGAAATAGCCTGTGCTTCGTCCTCTGTTCACTGGAGGTTAAAAACAGAGCTGCACTGGTATGGAAGTGTGTGTTACAAGAAAAAGATTAAAAAAAAACTCAAAAGAATACCCTCCATTAGGAGCCTCCCTCTTGACCTCCCCTGCCGAACTCCCCTGGCCAAGTCCTGTTTTCTCTCCCTGTTCACTCCCTCTGATCACTCGCTCTTTTGGAGCTTGCTTTCTTCTATAGTCCGTAGACCAGCTGGAGCAGCTACCTCTGCTCTGCTCAGCTGGGAGGTGGGATACAGATGAAAACTTCCTGCCTGCACAGCTACTGGCATCACTCAGGCCACACACTCTCAATTCAATTGGAGCTCTCAGGATCACATGGTGAACACATGGAGACTCAGAAGGGAAAAGACAGCCCCTTGGTTTACTCCAGCCCACTCACTGCTTTTCCTTCATCCCCTCAACCCCTGCAAATCCCCTGGCCAAGTCCTGTTTGCTCTCCCTGTTCTCTCGCTCTGATTGCTCGCTCTCTGGGAGATTGGTTGCTTCTATAGTCCCTAGACCAGCTGGAGCACCTTCCTCTGCTCTGCCCTGCTCAGATAGGAAACAGGAAACAGACATATCAAAAGCAGATGTGAGATCAAATAGAATCAACAGCATGGATTTCCCCTTGTTTCTTTTAAAGGTAATCCATCATGAGACCAAGACTGATTCAGCCACATAACCAGAGAGGGAATCCAATGGAATGGGTCCAGACAATCAGGAGCTGCAGCTGGGCTGCCACCACCCTCTTGAGACCATGAGCCAAAGGGGCGAATGAGGACTGGCAGCATTCCTCCAAAACCATGGCTGTGAACAGAGTCGTCATTACGGTTTGGATGCAACTTTGGACCTTCTGAAGCAGCCCAGCCCTGCTTTGCTTCAAGCTGATTCTGACCTAGGGATGTACGAAAGTTCCGCCATGGATCTCGGGGAGGCCAAATGCCAGCGCATTCGACCCCCTGAAATCAGTGGAGGAATGACCCGCCACCCCCCTGGGACGGGACTTACCTTGGGCAGATCTTCCTGGAGGCTTCCCACCTCGCCCGGCCGAAATTCAGGCCAGGGAGGAGGTGCCTCACCCGGCCGCGAAATTAAAAGTAAAAAAAATAATAATAAAACACCCCCGTCATAGGCTACGTGATGATTAACGTAGCCTATCACGGCTAGATCTGCAAAGTCAGCCATGATAGGCTACGTAAATCGTCACGTAGCCTTTCACGGGTGACTTTAAAAAAAAAAAAAGCGCGTACGCAAATGGCGGCCCCCATAGGGAGCCGCCATTCGCGTTCCTTATTTAGTCGCTGTAGTCGTTGCCCTTATTTTCAAATAGCGTTGCCCTTATTTTCACCATAGTCTACGTAATCTTTACGTAGACTACAGCGACCAAATAAGGAACGGGAATGGCGGCTCCCTATGGGGCCTCCATTATCCGTACGCATTTTTTTTTTAAAGTCACCTGTGATAGGCTATGTGACGATTTATGTAGCCTATCATGGCTGACTTTGCAAATCTAGCCATGATAGGCTACGTTAATCGTCACGTAGCCTATCACGGAGGCGTTTTTTTTTTCTTTTATTGGAAAGACCGGCTGCTGCTCCCACCCCGGACGAAGACCCGATGAACCGCCGGCCGGACCCGCCACTGGGAGGGACATTCACCAAAGGTAAGTCCCGTCCCGGGGGTGTGTGTGCGGGGTGCGGGGGTGTGCGGAGAATTTCTCCCCGAAACTTGTTCGGGGGGCCGAACATGTTGGCACTCGGCCCCCTGAAGTTTCGGGGAGAAATTCTCCGCCAACCCTAAGAAGAACGCTCTTGAGGAGCTAGGCATGTCATTGTCAACATCTACAGTCAAGAGACAGATTTATGAATGTAAATACAGAGGCTTCACAACAAGGTGCAGTCACTGACTGCAAAAGATTTTCATCCAAGTATTAAAGGTGACCCTTAAGTTTGAAATGATGTTGGTCTGTTCCATTACTTATGAGACACCAACGATGGGGGGGTGTATGCCACTGGCTGTACTTCCTGAATGGGTAGTGTGCCCCACTTTTGTCAACACCCTTGAATTACAGCTGAAAGTCCTGACTTCACTCCCATCTGGGTGTGTTTCCTTTCAACTTCAATGTGGTGGTGTACAGAGGCCAACTGCCAAAACAGTTATCCTTGTTCCAATATTTCTGGCCCTGACTGTACAAACCAAACTTAGAAGGGATAATCATCTGAGAAGTTAGTTGTTGGAGTGAAGGAGGTCACTGTCCCTAATTCTGCTGTAGGTTTCTTTGAAGTGCCTCCTCCATCAGTGACCTCTGAGCACTGCAACTTGCCTCCACATTCAGTTGCCCCACTACACCAGCACACGCTATCTGGACCGGGGGAGAGCCTGACAGCCTACCAGTGCTGCTAATCCCAGCCACACCTTGTCCACCTCTTCCCTTGCCAACAAGACCCTGAAGATGCCTCATATTGGGCTGGCTTGCTTTGCAACACAGTGCAGTTTTGAATTATTCAAGTAATAGATGTTAATGTTTGTAGTGTTTCACCCTTTTTTTTTTTTTTTTTGGAAATGTGGACTGTATAGTGCTTTGACACACACTGTTTGCTTGTCAACAACAAAAACGCAAACACAAAAACGAAGACAAGAACAGAGAGAGAGAGAGAGAGGATCAAAAGAAAAACAAATGCTGGACTTCCTACAAGCAAGGTGGGAGGACAGCAGAAGACAAAGGGGATTTTAACTGTTGTTGTTCTTGCTGTTGTTTAAGGGAAATATAATCAAAACTGGGAAAGGAAGGAATACAGGAATGGAGGGGGGTGGGTGGAGGAGAGCCATGAAAAAGGACAGGAGGGTAGTGTTTGTGTGTGTGTGTGTGTGTGTGTGTGTGTGTGTAAGTAAAATCTAGACAGAATGAAAGTAAGGGCAAACAAATTGCTGAGAATTGAGAAGGGTGGGGTGCAAGCGAAGGAAAGAGGCAAGGGAAGGCACAGGAAAGTCATTTTTATTGTATTTCTTCTTTTTAAAATCAACAATCAAGAAAAGAATGAAGTGTAAAGCCTATTATAGAAGGGGGAGGGCAGAGACAAAGAACCAGGCACAGAAAGAGGGAAACTCAAACCCCTTATTTTCGAAGTGCTTTGTTTTTTAAATCAAGGATCTACAATTGAAAGAAATAAAACCCCCCAAAAAAGAATAGTTACTGGGACGGAAGAAGAAAGTACAAGCACACACACACCATATGGATTTAGCCAAATCTCCCTAACAACAGATCATAAACCCAAACCACCACCTAATCAGTGCTCTCTCTCCCTCCCTCTCCCCCTCCCTCCCTCTCTCTCTCTCTCTCTCTCTCTCTCTCTCTCTCTCTCACACACACACACACACACACACACACTGAAATGAAAGCAGGCTGATCTCTCCAATGTATCCACTCCGAAACTGCCCCCCCACCACTGTCACTCATTGGAGAGTGGAGACTTCTGGGGTACCCTCAGCCCTTATTTGGCAACTAGAGTTCCCATTCGCCTAGGCTCAACATTTCCCCCTCCCCCTCCTCTCCCTCCCATCTCTTTTGCAAGTTGCTATGTTTTGGAGACGGGCTGTCTGCACTTCGGAAGGCATCAGAATGCCTCTGAATATCCAAGTGGGACCGAGGAGACTTGGCGACGAGCTGCTTCACTTCGGGGTGCCTCAGTGCTGTTCCAATCCACTTCAGATCATGGTGAGGCACCTCCAAAGCAGGCCACTTTGCTTCGTTATTTGGGATTCAGTCTGAAGATGTGCACAGCCTTATCCAAAACTATAGAGTTGAGACAATGTTTCAAAAAAATGGTCACACCTTGGCTACAAATGGTCATTACCCCTCACATCAGGATGCATTAACCAATAGGGATGGATGGACTCACCTCTGTCCAAGGCATGGGGGAGCTCCAAGAGCCTCCCCCCCCACCAAGCCTCCCAGCTTGCCTCGTGAAGTCAGCCAAGCAAGCTGTCCCAGACCTGCCCCCACAGGGGTTGACTGCTGGAGTCCTCAGCACACATGGGCCAGCACGGAAGCCATAATCTCTTCACAAGGAGGAGATGGCTAGAGAGGCTGGGGCGCTGAGGCCTCATCCAGACCATGCCAGCTTTCAAGGGCTTCCTTGACAGCCAGCAGGGTAAGACGAAGACTCAGTGCTGTAAATGCTCCAGCCACACTTGCCATCTCCTCCTTTCAAGGAGGAGATAGTGAGAGTGGTTAGGGTGTATGTCGTGAGAACGCAGTGCTGTTCCCAGCTGCTCAGCGACCAGCTCTGTCAGCGCCACATGGCTCGGTGAGTGGGATCAAGGGGGCTGGGTGGGAGGGTCTGCTGGCCTCCCAGATGAAGGTGGGTGCTTGTGACATCTCTATTTACCACAGGCTGCACCCACCTGGACATACCCTATCCTCCACAGCTAGCTTTTTTTGAGAGGACATGTAATCGGGCACATGGCTGCAAATTCCCTGTGCACTTCATAAGACCTCAATAACAGAAATGGATCCCAATGTGTGTTCTACAACAAAAAACATTCAGTTCACTGCAAAGTCAACAGATAGTATCCGGACGGTGCTTCACAAAATTACAACAACTGGTTCTCGATGGGTCTGGGGCTTCATTTGTAAGGGATTTTTGTAGGAGGGAAGCTACTTGAACGTGTAATGGTGCAGAAAACAGTGTCTACTGGCTGCCTGCACTGGGACACAGGAGGGACAATTATCTGCTCTAACCCATGTTTGGTTATCTTCATCATGAGTCTTTATGGAGGTGTTGCCAAAGGAAAAGGGAATACCTGCCAGGGCTGCAGCCTTTGACGTTCCCGCCTTTCTCCTTCACCCACCATCAACATCTGCTTGGGTCGGGATGAATATGCAGCATGGAAGGCATGGGCAACAGCATGGATGCTGCTATAAGCAACGTAGCTGTCCTGAGACAGGGCTCTCTCAATCTCCTCCTGGGGCAGCGTCGCCTGTTTCTCTTTCTCTCTGCAACCTGTCCAAATTTTCATGGACAAAACATGCGTTGAATTGAAACACTGAAAGGTTTCATCCCAAAACCGTTCCAGAGGAGAGGAGACTGGCTCATAGTAGTCATATTTTGTCATTATTTTAGTCTTCATTCTGAAGGACAAAGAACCGTGGAGGAGACGGAAGAAAGAAGGTGCAAGAGACAAGTTCATGTCAATGTCCTGAAAAGCTGGTGTGATCCAGACTTTTGCTCCAGTTGGCTTCTTTTCAAGTGTTCCTTGTATCAACATAAATGGAAAACACCCATAGTGGGAGTCGGCATAGTAAACAATTACCTTCACTTCTTTCCCCAAGAAAGAAAGGTCGATCTGGAATATTTGAGTTAAGAAATTTCGTGGTAGCCTTTTGGAGAAAGCGACACAAATCCCACTGCTGATCATCAGGGGTGTCAAGGCACCCAGTAACCTCTCCCCATTCTCAGTGTCTGGAGCAAAGAGACCGACCCACGTCCATCGGAAAAACAGGAGCAGCTGGACGATCCCCGGGTACTGGGTTTCTTCCTTTGGGGCCGTCCGGTAGACAAAAGGGAAGTGACTTTTGTCATTAGAAACAGGAGTAGCAATGCCATAACTGATCTAGGGAACAAAGTAAAGTAAGAGACTGCAGTTTAGTATCAGTTTGTTTTCTGGATGAAGGTCAAATATTTTTGGCTAAAATGGAAGGAGGACTATGTATCCTGCATTGGGTTCCTGAAGAGGAAAAAAGGCAGGGTATAAACACAGTAAATGCAATAAATACTGTAATACTGTAAAATACTGTAGAGTGATACACTTCAGGAACCAATCGATGGAGGTTGGACCTGCTCACTGCTTCATGTGAGACAACTGAAAAGGGTAGATTTAGCCCCGCCCCCAACTATGTTCTAGATTCTGTTTGGGGAGCACACAGGAGCCTTCTTCAAGAATTAAAGCCATGAAGGGGCCACATGAGGACAAAAGCAACCCACTTTGGTTTTTGACCTGGTTACAGGACCGAATCAGCCTTGGGTGCCCTGCTGGATGATCTATATCATGAGAGGGACAGGGGGAGTGCCACCCTGCTAATTCTGCTCCATCTCTTACCAGCTTTGGATACCCTGGACCATGGTTTCCTGCTGGACCAACTCTGTGGGAAGGGCATCAGAAGAAGTGTGTAACAGCGGTTTCAGTCCTACCTATAGGGTTGATTTGAGGTAGTAATGTTGGATGTCCACTCCTTGACCCCTTGGCAATTGAGCTACAGGGTTCCACAGAGCACCATCTTGTCCCCAATATTTGTCAACATCTTCATGTAGTCACTGGGAGCAGTAATGGGGGTAGTTGGAACAGGATGGAAGCCCTGTGGATGAGTGGTTCCCAAGTCCAGGAGATAGAGCCATTGCCTCTTCTGGGTGGGGCTTCGCAGCCCTTGAAAGATCAGGTTTGTAATCTCGGGGGAGTCCTAGATCCATGGTCCCTGCAGGCCCACTTGGCCCTTGCAGCTTGGAGTGTCTTTTGCCAACTTCAGCTGGTTCACCAGCTATGGCCTCTCCTGGGTGGGGTAGCTTGTACACCACAGTACAGGTGCTAATAACCTGAAGACTGGATTACTGCCGTGCACTCTGTGTGTGGCTGCCCTCAAGGCTGCTCCAAAAGCTGGCAATAGTTCAGAATTCAGGAGCTCGGCAGTTGTCGGAAGCTGACCCTCTTCAGCATACTTCACTTTGCTGAGTTAACCGCGCTACCTGCCTATTTGAAACCAGGTCAGATTTAAGGGGTTTTTTAAATCAGTGTACAAAGAGCTAAACAACTTGGGACCAGGATACCTGAAAGAGCGCCATGCCATCTCCCTTTCCAACCTGCCTGATGACTGAGCTCATCGAGGGGCATGCTCCTGGTGGTTCCCCATGGACTTATGGCCCGACTGGAGTCCACCCAGAGAAGAGCCTTCAGTTGGCCCCCGTTGTCTGGAACAAATTTCAGGATGCCATCCTTGGCTGACCAGCCACAGTTGTATTGTAATTATATTTCTCTCTCTCTCTCTCTCTCTCTCTCTCTCTCTCTCTCTCTTAGAAATAATTTTTAACATGGAGTTTTATTCTTTTATCTTACCTTGTATATTTTATTGTTCACCACTCCGGAATCTGTCTTGATGTAGAGTGAAATATAAATGTAAATAAATAAATACAGAAATAAATACAGAAATAAATAAATGCCCTACAAGGCTGTGCCTTCAACAGAGAGATGGGGGACAGCATACATTCTGGGGCAGAATCATGGCAGTGGTCATCATGTGGGGGCTGCAAAAACTGCTGGGGAGGGTTCTTGTTCCTGTCAGCCACTACTGTTTTCTCTAACGTCTGCACAGGAGAGCCTTTCGAGACGTGATTAATGTTGCAATCCTACAGAGGTAGATGGGCAGTCAGACCTCTGCTGAAGTCAGAGGCAACCTCCTATCCAATGCAGGGCAGAACCAGTGCAAAGAAGGGGATTACCTCCGTGCTGCACTTTGCCGTAGGTGGACCTTTTCACGTGTCTATGTGAGGCACCGGGAAGGGTCAGGAACCGGGCTGGGGATCACATAGAAAGCTGTCCAGTACAGCTTCCATGGTCTTCTGCCATCCCTGCCCCCAGGGATGTCCGGTCTCCCATCCCAGAGCTCCACCACTGCCACGACTCACCTCCAACACACACTCCAGAGAGCCATTATGCCCAGGAGGCACAGGGACTGAAGAGCGAGCGCTGAGCCCAAGCGATGCTCATCTCCCCTATCTATGCACCCGGCCTCCTGTCCACTCCCCATTCACACCTGTGGGATTTTGTAGATGCTCGACATGGAGGAAATGTGGAGGGAGAGGTCCGATTCAGCCCCTTCAAGGACGGCCAGCAGGTGATTCTTTCTCCCACAGCTGTAATGTGGAATGTTGCTTTCGCCCCCAGCAAGGAGTTGCAGCATGCCGTAGGAGGTGGCTCTGCCTTCGAAGTAGGACTTGTAGATGTTGTACCCCAGGGTGATGTTGGGTAAGAGCCTGGGGTTCCGGTTGATCTCCTGAATGGCAAACATGAAGGACAGGATGTGCCAGTACCTTGTATCTTGCAAACTGCAAAACAATAAATAAGAATAAAATTCAATGCCTCATGCTATCGTTCTCCACTGAATGAAAACAAGTCTCAGTTTCTTTCTTTTATACCCCTATATTCTTTTGCATGCATTTTGAATCCCAGAAGAGCCAATCATCACATAATGCTTTGGATGTTCATAGGGGTTAGCAAATATACCTGTGTTGCAAGGTAATTGAGTATCCATTTACCTGATGAAAGGAAAGATGGAGATATTTGTACCACATTCCTTGAGAGAGTATGTTGGCAGATTGCAAGGATCAAGTATCTGTCTGTCTGTCTGTCTGTCTGTCGGTCTGTCTATATTTAGATAGATAATCTCTCTGTCTCTGTCTCTGTCTCTCTCTCACACACACACACACACACACGCTTGTCTTGTGTTAAGGCTTATCAGTAAAAACAATCATTCCGTCATGTAAAATCATAATAGGGGTGGGGTATCATTCAGAATGGTTTCACCAATGTTATTGAAATTTATAGGTGCCAGAAAAAGTGTTGCGTTTACATACCATGAAATTTCCAGGTCTCTTGGTGAACTATTGGGAGAGAAACAAACAAACAAACCCGTCTCTCTGTCCAAAGAATCTTTGAGAGTATGTATCAGTGACCTCGTTCAAATCAGAGTTTGTGGGGAAAAAAAAAACTTTTTTTATGTCTAAAACATTGATGATTTCCTATTCCTCCTGTGTCGGGGATGGTGGAATATTTTTGTTTAAATAACCCTTTTAAACTTGTATGCAAGTATTCTGCCGCCATTGTAGGCCTTGTTTTCATTTTGTTTTCTGCATCATGCTATGTTTTCTGGTGTTTGAGAGGGAAATCAAAACAGCCACAGCCATTCAGAAAAAAATGGAAAAAAATGTCTGGAGGGACATTTAGTGGGTATGTACTGACCAATCAAATGAGAGTAAAGTAGGCTGAGGTATTTAAAAGTAAGTTTGCTTTGAAGAAATCTGTGTGCCCATGTATGTGGGCATGTGCTTGCATGGGTCTGCATGCCTGCTTCTTTCTGACTTTATAGTTCTATGTGTTTCAAGGGATTTCACTTCTGGTTTGAGTTCAGCTTCACTCTCTCCATTCCCCCAAACTATCTTGAAATCACAGCCCCTCAGCTCAGTTTGGTGTCCCCAAATGCTCAATCTCTGCCCCCAGCCCCCCTTGCTACCTGAAGGATCATCTCCTGCCATATACACTTGCCCAGACCCTGAGGTCAGCTTTAGCAGTCGGACTCCAGAAGTCCCCACCAAAGGAAGCAAGGTTGGTGGTTACTAAGACAAGGGCCTTTTCTCCTGTGCCCCTCCAGTTGTGGAGGAGAAAATTGGATGAATCGTATTCTCTTATAACCAGAGTTTTAAGAGTGGGGCTGGGGGAGTAGATTCTATTTCTTCTTTGAGAAAATGCCTCAACTGTCAAGTCTGAATCTTTGGAGTGTAAGAGACATGTATTTGAGGATGGTCTATTGCCATTTTGAAGTAGAACTGGTCAGAAATTGCTTTTTTCTAGGAGGTTAAGTTTTGATAGGTGAGCTCCTGCAGTTTGATAGATTTTGTCTGGATTTCTTTCCCACTTGAATTACATGGGCTACTTTGGAGGATCATTTCTCCTGTTTGTACAGTGACTCTTGGAAAACAGTCTGTCATGTCTGGTAAGGAAGAAGGTGTAGAATACACTATACCTCAGAAAACACCAAGGCATTTCTAGGTTTCTACCCCATTTTAAGCCGGCATTCAAATAAAAAAGAATTTCCACACCAGCCTCTAGCCATTGTGGAATATGAACCAGTCCTTAATAGCACAAAGGATGTTAATAGTCTTAAGGCATGTTATATTCAGGGGGGAGGAGTGGGGGAAGAAAAAGAGATCTCCCTATTAATAACATAAGCGGCGTAGCTCAGTGCCAATGATCTGCCACCGTATATTTGATATACACGGATCTGGATGGACAAAATTTGGAGACACATTATACAGATTCTTAATTCTCCTATTTCTAATAACCTAAATGAACAGATCATGAAAAAGTTAACCAAGGGCTTTGGTTCATTACCATCCCAGAAGCCTTTTCTCCATTATAGGGAATCAATGCACAAAACACAAAACGAACTCAACTGGTGTTTGGCTTGAATCACTTCTAATGCAGGAGCAACCACAGGCTTCTGAAGTCTTGATTCAGAGATGTTAGGATACTGAGTGACAGGAACTACACTCCTGCCCAGCAGAACCTGTTTCCCTTGTGACCCTATATGATGTTGCTGAGTTCTGGCACTTCACCCTCTTCTTTGACGTCTCTTCAGAATAAACAGGGCCATCAAGCATTCATTCATGCAAGACTTAATCTTTGACCAGCGGTAGCATTTCTGGGGAGGTTTTGGGAACTTTCATTCCAAAGCAAATTGCATCTGTGTAAGGCAGGAGTCCCTGCAACTCTGACCCAAGGACTCTTTCACTGTAATTTCTATTCTGATTTGAGAGGCCATATGCTGTATCCTCTGCTGACTAACTTCCCAGGGCATTCTGAGGAAAGTTTGGTCATTCACTGTCTTGGGAGAAGTCAGATATCTCAACAAAGAGGTGGCTAATTATTTTCTAATCATCATGCGTATGCACACTCAGCTGATTGTATGAGCTAAACAGAAGAACCTGTATCCCTGTGTCCTGAAATTATGTCTTGTATTTTATCTTGAATGTGTCTAACACACATTACACACACACACACACACACACACACACGTGGTTTCTTCAGAAGTACATCCCACAGAGTGCAGTAGGATTTACAGTCACGTACTGTGGTGGATGTGGAAGAATGGTGCTCAGCCTTAAGAACTATGGCCCTGTAATTATTCTGGAGAAATAATTACAATTCTGTGTGTACATGTGCATTTGGACGACTCCCAAAAAATAACCTCCCCAGCTCCAGCCTGTGTCTTAGCACAATATTTAAAAGCAAAGAGGCTGCTGGTTCTTTTGGCTGAAACAATGCAAGGGAACCCCATGGATCCAGTCATATGTGAGCATACTGAACTAAATGGTGCCTTCACTTTAATGAAGCTCCGAATTCTTCTTCAAAAAGGACAGAGTGGTAAAAGTCGGGAGAGCGATTCATCAGGGATGATTAGAGATACCAGAAAAGATGGACAGTCACCCGCAAATGGGGACAACCGGAGTGCGGGTTTGGAAGCATAACATCATAATCATCATCACTTACATGACAACCCTGCTTAAAGGGGGCTCAGAGAAAACATAGGGTTCATCACACCTAAAATACTGTGAAGAGAGGACTCCACTGATGAGGTAGTCTCCTGGCCAGTAATAATATGATCCTAAGTCTTGCTCTTTCTTCTGAGTGATCAGGCATTCTGTCTTCTGTAGTTGACCGGCTGCATAAGGAAGCAGGAGCAACAACAACAGCAGCAACGATATCATTCTGGGTCTGCCTCCCTCCTGCTGCTCCTCCTTTGTGACTGTTCCTTTCACCTCCACAGCCAGCTAATCAGAAGACGTGAAAAAAGACTTGCAAGATTGAGGCTGCAGTGTCTTTACAATGACATACAATTCTGAGCCAAAGGCAGTGGTGGGAGGCAGTGTACTGAACTATACCATAGGAATGGTCATCTCATCCTGTCCTAAAACTGAGCCCAGGCTCTCGGGAGCACAGGAGAGATTTTATGCACCAAGCTTTTCAGGCATGGTGCAAGAGGGTTCCTGGAGCTGCCTTTCATTCTGATGTTTACATCATTCATCTCCAAGGAAAACAGAAAGCAAAACATCTCTTGAGCTTTGGCAAGGCTCAGAATAGATCACTATGTTTTTGATAATGATCAGGGGAAGCTTCACAGCTGCAACTTCATGGATTCTCTGAGTGCCTCGAGGCGAGCTGCAGAACTGGAGAAAAACATGTTTGTGAGAAGTCACACAGGCAGCTCCATCTTCTGGTTGGAAGGGGGAAGGGTGATCCTGGCCTGGCCTGTATTTGAAAAACTCACACAAAAGAGCCAAGGTCAAGAAAATCTCTTAAGACACAAACCAGTTTTTGGGAACCTGTGGCCCTTGAGATAGCACTAGACTGCGCAATCAGCAGCCCTAACTGGCCTAGCTGATGGGGAAAAATGATGGGTGTTGCAGTCCGAGAACATCAGGAGGGCCACCTCTTCCCCATTCCTTAGGCGCAAGAAATACAGTCAGGATTACCAGTGATCAAACAACAAATGGTGGCCGCCATACAACTGAAGGATCTCCCCCTATTAGTACTTCCAGTGAGCTCAACAGAACTGTGCAGAATCTTGTTTGGGACATAGTAATCATATTCCACAACATAGTTACTTGCAAACACATTCCGAGAAAATCTGTTAGGATGTATACCAGAGGTCGGGGGATATGTGCCCTTCCACATGTTGTTGGACGATGTTGGACAAAAGATTTTCTCTTTTGTATTCAAATCAGGCCTCAGTACAACAATGTATTACTTGGGAATAAAGATGCAGCCCAACAGCCCAGCACTGGAGGCCAAGATCGAGATGACCTGCACAGCTACCATGTATTTCGCCTTTGTGCTCAGGTAGGACAGCACAAAGGACAGCCAAACACTGCAGAAGATCAGCATGCTGAAGGTAGGAAAGCCACCGTGAAGCAGATGGCAGCCAGGACGCCCATGAAGCCAAGGGCAGAATACAAGAAGACTACAGATCCTTCGTTGCATTGCAAGATGATCTGTCCAGGCTGGGAGTGCATGTCAGAGTCAGGGAATGGGGCAGAGCTCCCCAGCCAAATGGTGCAGATGACAGCTTGGACACAAGAACAAGAACTTACAGTGGAGTTTGCAAGACCCTTTCCCACCAATCTCTTCTCTCTGTTCCCTGGCTTTGTGGCCAGGAAAGCCAACACCACCATGATGGTTTTGGCCAACACCAAAGAAACGGCAAGTAAGAAGATGGTGCTGAAGGCCGTTTGTCAGAGAAAGCAAGTCACTTTCCTTGGCTGTCCTATGAACATGAAGGAGGACAAGAAGGAAAGCATGGTGAAGATGAGGACAATGTAGGGGAGGTCTCGGTTGCTGGCCTTAATTATTGGCGTTCCTTGGTATTTCATGAAAATTCCTATTTGAAGCCGGTGGATAAGGACAAGAATAGAGCAAAGGAAGTCAGAACAATCCCCAAAGGTTCTCCATAGGAGAGGAAGGTTATCTCCTTGGGGACACATTGATCTCAATCCTTCTTTGGACACTGATCTTCCAGACACTTGGTGCAAAGGTCTGCATCTAAGAAGAAGGAGAGTGACTTCAGTAGGATTCACATCAACTGTACGTCCAGAACAATGTGCAGTTGGGCAGAAAGAGAAACAAACATTGCCTTGCAAAGGACCTGCTTTGTCACCAGAAGTTTCAATCTATGGCCTCATCACCAAAGGAGGACCTTAGTTGTTGTAGGGCCAGGAAAGCTGTCTCTCTGGGACATTATGGAGTGCTTTCCAGTTGGAGTAGAGCAAAGAAGAGTGGGATAGATGGATGGATGGGTTGACTTGGAATAAACACAGCTTCCTTCTGTGTTGACATATGAAGAAGCCACTGTGTTTATCCCAACATTGTTCAGGGTCAGGGAGTATCTGTGAGGTTATCCTGTTTTGTATCTCCATAATAATCCTGTAAGGCACATTAAGCTATGTGGTAGTGGAGTGGCTTGTTCTTTATGTATTTATGCAAATATTGTGCCACCTTTCACCCACAAGATGTTGCTCATGGGTCTCCTAGTTAAGTGTCAAATCAGAGTGGGAAATTGTCCTAAAGCTGTCCTATTCTTTTTAGTAAAGTTTTTCTAAAGGGGTTTCGAGGAACAGAAGAGTGAATCAGTGTTGATCAGGGGAATGCTCTGATCACCAGACTTCAGGGGATGTACCATTTTCACATCTCCTTTTTCTTCCAGGCACCCCCTGCTTGCCTGCCACAGAATCGCAGCCCAGTGCAGGGTATTCTTTCTCTACAGGTGATGGAGAAAGGCCGACCATGTCTATACATATGGCCCTGTCCCAATCAAGGAAAAAGCAGAGTGGTTCTTGGTGGGGGGGCACAATTTATACCAGGCAGTGAGCATCCCCCCTGCCTTGCACCCCAGAGATTGACTCCCACGGTCATTTCTTTCAACTCACTAAATGGGATTAATGGTGGAGATTAAAAATACTGAAGCCAAGAAGGGGAAAGAGTTCAAAAAAGCCTATACCATCTGTTCCAAAGATGTATGAATATTTAATGTCTTAATTTAAATGCTTTTGAGCCTGCACATGAGAACAATGATCACAGTGATATATGAATCAGAATAACAAAACGTTGTAGAAGAAGAGCCACTAATGACAAATAAAATAAACATTCAGTGGAAAGCATCAAGCCATCATTAAAATCATGCTGTGTACTGGAATGGCTGGGTGAATACACCATAGCACTGTGAGGTATTTTAGCCTGAGCAGTAGTGAATGGCCCATGACCACAAGCCCCATCTCTGAGGAGGGATTTGAACTCAGGTCTCTCCTGTCCAAGTCCAACCCTCCCGTTGCTTCTATCTCCAAGGAATTGCCATGATATTTTCAACTAGGAGCAAGCAACAGTAATTCATGAAGCCTTCTTCTCTTACCTACTCATAGAATGTTTTGCTCTAGGGGTTTAAAAGAAAAGAAGAGAGAATTAAAATAGGGATGTGGAGACTATTGGGTGGATTCAAATGGTTGCCCTATTTCCCAAGGGAGCTCCCATTCCTCTGATGTCACCCACCTTCCCGAATGGAGATTGTTCCATCCGCGCATGGAGCGCAAGCATAGCAGCAAGGTGGCTCTCCTTCCTGGACCTCCTTGGCGTATCCGGGGCGACAGCTCTCAGTGCACCTGGAACGAGGCATGGTCTAGCAGCAAAGTGAAGGAGCATCAAGGAAACAGTGATAAGAATATTTGTGTCTATGGAAATGAGTCATACAGTTTGGGGAGGACCCAACAGGCTCTCAAGATAGTGACCTTAAGTGAAATAGAGAAGTGAACTCTGGTCCTTCTTTCAGGGAAGCACTATTCATGCATCACAACATGGCACAGAGGTATTTGGTCTGTTTGTTTGTTTCAAAATGTATATACCATGTTTTCTACACATGTACTCAAGGCAATGTAAGAACTGAAGGGGAAAAGGTACAACAATGAAATAAACTAAAAGACAACCATAAAATAACAGAAATTACAAACAACAGGAATTAAAAAAACAAGCTTCAAAACTTATGCATGCAATCCTGGAGAACTGTAGGGGGAGGGAGATGAGCTTTTCAAGGGAGGATAGCACCACCTCTGAAAAGGCCCTCTCCTCTTCCCTGTTTTGATCTTCAGTGACAGGGCAGAAGGAAAAGGAAGGATTGGAGGCCTCATCGCACAGCTGGGAAAGGAAAGGCTTTTTAAGGAGATGGGGTATATGGTGGATTTGGAGACACTAAGGGGGGTACAGGAAGGATTTATATCCCCCAAATAGTTTCAGCATCTCGGATGACTCTTTCAGAGTTCCAGGTGGTTCTGACTAAAACTCAGAATGGAACCACAGCCTCACCCAAATCTGAGCCACCAGCCTCCACTGTGCCAAACCACAGAGTAGAACCCCATTAAATGAATAGAGGCACGAAGAAAAAACAAATGATGAAACACCAAAGCATCACACTGTAAAAATCCCATTCCAAAAAAGCCCCTTGAAACACAAAGGACTTCCAGCTTGAGACTCATGGCAAACCAAAGTCTCCAGGGACGATGCCACAACACAAAACGCCTTCCTGCCGATTGTCACCAGCCATATCTCAGATGGTTGGGCCATTGGAGAAGGCCTCATCAGATGCTGAAAGAGAGCATGTCCAAGCCTCCTGTGGAAGACATCATTTTTATTAGGGCTTTGCACCACTTCGGTCCAAATCCTGAACCCTTAGTGGATCGGGGCGATTTGGACCAAAACGATGAAGTTCTGGAATGGGTCAGGATCTCTCTGAAGCACACCAGTATGGCTTAGAGGACTCTGAAGTGTTTGGGGGATGCTTTGCACCTGTCTGGACAGTCCCCCACTCTTTCCTGGTCTCCTAGGGATCGCCCCCCCCCCCCCGCTTCAGGTCTCTAGAAGTTGCTTCAGATCTGGAGCCAGAAGTGGGTCAACCTGCCTTTGGAGCAGGTGAAGGTGGGTCAGGGCTGATTCGGGACCACTGAATCAGCCTCCGAAGCAGGTTGGACGGGCTCTGGAGAGCCCTACTTTTTCCAACCATGAGCATAGACTGTGAAAGGCTTCAAACGTATCAGAACTTTAATCTGCACCCTGGAGCTGACTGTGAGCCAAAGAAACACTTTTAAAACAGGTGCGGTGCTGTCTCTCTGCCCTGCCCCACTTATCAGCTGCAGGGCCACCAGCTCTCTCTCAACTGCCTTCAACAGAAGGTCCCCGTGGTGCCTCCAAGCCTCCTTTCTGCCCTTTTGTATTGGCCCCAGGAGCATAGCCAAGTCATTTATAGTGTCAGAGGGGCCTAGAGATCCATAATGCTTGGTTAAATTCATTATTGGTGCAATCCCTTGTTAGTAAGCCTCTGAGCATGTGCAGATGAGTCAAAAGGCCGATAACAGCCCCAGAGCATTCCCTGAAAATGAATACTTGGGGGCCTTATGAGGCTGTGCCTGGGAAGTGAAGCAATGTGTTTATGCTGAGATGCAGGTAGGGTTGGTGGAGAATTCTGCTGCGGACCCAAATGAGGCTAGATTCAAAAGAATCCAGCCTCCGGCGTCCACTGCAGAATGGATGACTTACCTCCACCTCCCTCTGGAATCCTCTGGAGCCAGCTCCTGTCTGCGGCAATTCCGTGGAGCTGCAAGCCACCTCTGTATCACTGGCGATACGGCAATGGTGGCCCCCAGTGCTGTATCGCTGAGGAATGAATACAGATGCAAATGACATAGTGGATGCCACTTGCGGCCATAAAGCCTGTAAGTTAACCTAAATGCAGCCAAATGTCTGAAATGAACTTGATCACACTCCGGGAGACAGCAGAGGACAGGAAGGCCTGGCGTGCTATGGTCCATGGGGTCATGAAGAGTCAGACACGACTTAACGACTGAACAACAACAAGGGCTTTATGGCTACAAGTGGGGTCCACTATGCCATTTGCGTCTGTATTCATTCCTCAGCGATATGGTGCTGGCGTGCGGCTCCTTGGAATCGCTGCAGAGAGGAGTCAGCTCTGGAGGATTCTGGGGGAAGGAATGGATTGCCTCCCCCCCCCCAGTGGATTCCTCACAGACCGGAAGGAAGGGAATCCGCCCATCCCTAGATACAGGTGGCTGTGCTGAGATCCTAGTGCTGTTAGTCTATGCTGGGAATGAGTGCTAGGGGTGCTGGCTGCTATTAGCTGCCTTATATATAAAACCCATTGTACCCGATGGTTCTGGGTTCAGAGAAGCTGTCTGATCCAACCGTTGGGTACACCTGTGCTCTGTAAGTACTCAATAAAGTCTCCTTGGAAGCAAACCTGCATCTGATTTATCACTATTGGCACCTCTAACCTAAGAGTTCAACACCCACAGCAGGGGCAACACGCCTCTGTAGTACCCAAGTTTAGAGGACCTTCTGACTTCCTCTGCTTTGCTCCCAATTTTTCTCCATCCAAATAGGATGATGGCGTTCTGGAAATGGGTGGGGCAATGGGCAATAAATCCATGCCAGATTACCTGCTATATATATGTGATACGGGAGACAGACATGAGAGGCAGGGAAGAGCAAGAGCAAGAAGTCCAAAGAGGAGAGACAGACGAGGACCAAGGCAATATGCTTCCTGATGATTGGTGGTGACAGTCCTGGGTCATAAATGCATTGAGCTAGGATGGACGTACAGTAAAAGCTTCGTCTTCTGTGATGGATTCGCCCTTCTTTGGCCAACTTCAGATCTGGGAGGTATTTTGCTCTTTCAGGTGACAGAGATGCTCATTTGGTCTGGGGGGGGGGTCTTCTGAGCAAGACGGGTTAGCACCCACCCTTCCTACAACTGCATGGGGTGTGTGAAGGGGGTGGGCATTATTGAGCTCCAACCCTTTGTTTTTCCTGGAAAATTCAGGGTTGTCAATGTGGCGACCTGCAGAGGAAAACCCTGAACCAGAATGCTGTCATGCTATGCTAGTATTGGTCCACAGAACTTATGGGGAGGATGGGCATCTCCTCCCAAATCTCACCTTGACTCTGGCTCCAAAGTGTAGTGCCCCAACTGAGCATCGTGTTACTTCTTTTGGTCTCCCCCTTGTGTCTGCACTTAGAATCCATGCCATCTCTTCTAACTCAGTCTGATTCTCCCCATACTGGGGCCATGATTCAGCAGTACAGTACTTGCTTTACATGCAGAACATTCCATGTTGAATCCCTGGCATCTCCAGGTAGGGCTGGAATAACTCCTGCCTGAAACCTGGAGAGCTGCTACCAGTCAGTGCCAATGATACTAGGTTAGATGAACCTATATTTTTGGAGGCAGCTTTGTACATTGATACTTGAATTCAGTATGAATCAGGAATTGTGTTTGACTGGATAGCCATGTAGCCTAACATGTGTTGAGAAAGATGTCTGGAAAAAAATCACAGAACAGGGTGGATATTACTAGAGCTTAAGAGAGATGTCACAAGCCAATAATAGGACACAGATCCTTTCCTCTACCTCATTAAAATGCCCTGGCCATACAATGGCTTCCTGGTTAATGGTGAGTTTCATGTCTGGAGATGCCTGTCTCTTCACACTCCCAACATTCCCTCTAGCACGAGATTTATTGGGAAACATCACCCAATTCATGATATCAAAGTCTGCTAGAATGACAGAGAAAACAGTCCAGATATAGAAATCATGAGAATATAGTCAATATCTTAGGCCTCATCAGTTTGAGCTGTAATCTTCCATGGTCAGTGCACACATCCCATTTGGGCTCAGAATGCCATTCTTTGGGTATTCACCGTCACAGGTAGGGATGTCAGAACAATCCTCAATCAATTCAGTTGAGATGCCTGATGATCTGCAGAGATTTTAAAACAAAATCTATACCTTTTACTCATAATGAAGATACGAGGCCTGCTCAGATATCATGCTAAGCCATGATAGTTAGGGAATCTCTGCTAACCATGGTGGCTTCACATGTCATGTAGGGAGAAAACCACACTCCCCATTGTTAGTAAGCCACCCCGACTAACCACCCCTCTGCAAAAGTGTTAAGGGGCCTGATGCAGCTGACTGTGTTATCTGGAGGGCTCCTCAGTGGTTTCAATTAGCTCCAGAGGACTTCCAAGCCATGACCATAGAGTCCACTAGGTGGAGTGTCTTCCACTATGGGCAACACCCTAGCTGCCATGGACTTTCTCTATGTCTGAGGGCCTATTTCAGATGCTGGAGCAGCCACCAGGAGTGAGCTCCAAGACTCCTTTCATGCCATGGAGGACGGGATGCTCAGGAAACACACCAGGAAGACAGCCAGGTAACTATTGAGAGGGGATGTTTACCCAAAGGTAAATAACATGGGTGGAAAAGGTCATATACCCTCTGGGATGCCACAGCTCAAGACGTCAAAAAATAATCACCAAATGTTAATTTCTGAATCCACCCTTGCTGGTAGCAGGGGAACTAAAGTGCAGTGCCTCCAACACCAGTGTGGAAGGCCCAGCCCAGAAGGGTATGAGGGTTGATGGTATGAAAAGTGGATGTGAGATCAAGTAGAATCAACAGCGTGGCTTCCCTCTTGTTTCTTTTGTTGAAGATCATTGTTCATGGGACCAAGACTGATTCAGTCACATAACCAGAGGAGGAATCCAATTGGAATGTGTCTAGATCATCAATACTTGCAACTGGGCTGACACCACCCCCTTGAGACCATTAGCCAAAAATAGGGTATTAGGACTGGAAGTAGCTATCAAACTCTAGGGCTGTGAAAAGACCCACCACTTTGCTTCAGATGCCATTTTGGACATTCCAAAGCAGCCCTGCTTTGCTTAAGATTGCTTCAGACCTCATCCACTTCGCCTCGGATGTGAATCCGAAGCGAGAGTCAGATATCCGAATCATTCTTCTTCTATGATGTTTTCCCACTGACTTCCATCGGAACAGATAAATGGCTTTCACAATTTGTTTTTAAGACAAACACATGAAATTTGGGGACCTGGCATCCCCATGGAGGGAATCCCACCTGCCAAATGTCAGACAGCGTGGCCAAGTAGTTTTTGTGCTGAGTGAAGGTGAATTTTTATTTGTTTTTCAACAAAAACTCTCAAAGCAAAGAGCTATAACTTGTCAGCAAGCCTGGAGAGGATCCCACCTGACAAAGTTGAGACAGTTTGGCCTGGATGTTCTTGTGCGAGGCACTGGTAAATTGGACATTGTCCACCTCTATCCCTCCAACAAGAACCCAAATATGCCCACTGTATTTTGAACTGTGGACTGTGTAGTTCTTTGACACACACTGCTTACTTGAGCACAACACATGCAAAGACACACACACACACACAGAGAGAGAGAGAGGGAGGAGCAAATGAAAAGCAAATGCTGGACTACCTACAAGCCAGCAGGTGAAGACTCCAGGGGAGAACAGGGGTTTTTCATATATTTTTTTAATTTTAATTTTAGTTTTTAGGGAAAAGAGATCAAAAATAGGAAAGGAAGGTATACAGGAATTGGAAGGGTGGTGGTGGCAGGGAGCCAGGAACAAGGACAAGAGAGTAGTGTGTGTGTGTGTGTGTGTGTGTAAAAAAAATCTAGACAGAATGAAAGTAAGGGCAACAAATGGTTGAGAAATGAGAAGGGTGGGGTGGAAGGTAAAGAAAGAGGCAAGGGAAGGAAAAGTACAGAAGTTTTTAATTTTTTGGTTTTTAAAAGAAACAGTCAACAAAAGCTGATTAGCTACACAATCGTACTCCAAGGGTGCTTATCAATGGGAGAGGTCACGAGCGGGGTACCGCAGGTCTCGGTCCGGGGCCCAGTGCTCCTCAACATTTTTATTAATGCCTGGGATGAGGAGGTGCAGGGAATGCTGATCAGATCTGCAGATGACACAACATTGGGTGGGATAGCTAATTCCTCGGAAAACAGAAACAGAATTCAAAGTGATCTTGATAGGCTGGAGTGCTGGGCAGAAAACAACAGAATGACATTTAATAGGGAGAAATGCCAAGTTCTGCACCTAGGGAAAAGAAACCAAATGCGCCCTTACAAGATGGGGAATACTTGGCTGAACAATACTACAAGCAAGAAGGATCTTGGAATTGTTGTCTAGCACAAGCTGAATATGTGACGTGGGTGCAAAAAGGCAAAAGATATTTGGGGCTGCATTGATAGAAGTCTAGCTTCCAAATCACGTGGGCTACTAGTTTCCCTCGATGCAGTGCTGGTTAGGCCTCAGCTTGAGTACTGTGTCCAGTTCTCGGCACCACACAATAAAAAGGATGCAGACCAAATGGAATGTGTTCAGAGGAAGGCAACAAAGATGATCAGGGGACTGGAAACAAAGCCCTCTGAGGAGAGACTGAAAGAGCCAGGCATGTTTAGCCTTGAGAAGAGAAGACTGAGGGAGATAAGATAGCACTGTTCAAGTCCTTGAAAGGTTGTCACATAGAGGAAGGCCAGGATCTCTTCTCGATCATCCCAGAATGCAGGACATGTAGTAATGGACTCAAATTAGAGGAAGCCAGATTCTGTCTGAACATCAGGAAAACCTTCCTAACAAAGCAATATGACACTGGAACCAACGACCTAGGGAGGTGGTGGGCTCTCACATACTGGATGCATTCAAGACGAGGCTGGACAGCCACTTTTCAGGGATGCTTTGACTTGGATTCCTGGTCTGAGCAGGGGGTAGGGATGTCAGAGAATTTCACCATGAATCTTGGGGAGGCCGAATGCCAGCGCATTCGGCCCCCCGAAATCGGTGGTGAAATGGTCTTCCCTCCCGCCGGGATGGGACTTACCTTGGGCGAATCTCCCTGGCGGCAGCAGCTGCGGCAGCGGTTCGGCGGCTGTTCGGCGTTGGTGTCTGCGGCGGCCGGTCTTGCGACTGGCTGCCGCCGCCACCATTTCCAGTAAAAAAAAAAACACGTGATAGGCTACGTAAAGATTTACGTAGCCTATCACGGCTAGGTTTTTAAAAAATACCGTGATAGGCTACGTAAATGTTTACGTAGCCTATCACGGCTGAGTAAAAAACAAACAAACAATCCATCTACGCTATTTGCGTTCTCCTTATTTTCGCCGTAGTCTACGTAAATGTTTACGTAGACTAGACGTGCCAAATTAAGGAACGCAAATGGCGGCGCCCATGGGCGCCGCCATTTGCGTACGCACGGTTGTTTTTTTGTTTTTTTTACTCAGCCGTGATAGGCTACGTAAACATTTATGTAGCCTATCACAGCTGACTGCAGGGATGCAAACGGCGGCGGCTACAGCCGCCACCATTTGGAGACCCGGCCAGCCAGGATTCGTGGCAGGAGGGACGGGGTGCCTCCCTCCTGGCCAGAATTTTGGGTGGGAGGGACAGGGTGCCTCCCCCCCCTCAAATCAACTTTCGTGAAAAGGTAAGTGACTTTCATACATCCCTAGCAGGGAGTTGGACTCGATGGTCTTATATGCCCCTTCCAACCCAACTGTTCTATGGTTCTGAGATTCTATGAAAACAATGAAGTGTAAAACATGTTAGAGAAGGTAGGGAGAGGGAGGGCGAGACAAAGAACCAACTCTCGAACCAACTCTAACAGCACATCATAAACCAAAATCACCACCTAATCAGAACTCTCTTACACACACAAATAAACGAAAGCAGGCTGATCTCTCCAATGTATCCACTCCAGTCTTGCCCCCACTCCTCCACCACTGTCACCGATTGGAGACTGCTGGTTACATTCAGCCCTAATCTGGCAACTAGAGTTGCCATTCACCAAAGCTCCCTCCCTCCCTCCCTCCCCCCCTCCCTCCCTCCCTCTCCTCTTCTCCCCTTGCCCCTGCCCTCTTCCTCCTCTGCCCCTCCCTTATCTTTTTCAAGTTGCTATGTTTTGGAGACAGGCTATCTGGGCTTCCGAAGGCATCAGAATACTTCTGAATTGTCCAACCTCGGCGATGAATCGCTTCACTTCGGAGCACTTTGGATCTGTTCTGATCCTCTTCGGATCACACCAAGGCACCTCCAAAGCAGCCCACTTCCCACTGTTATGCAGGATTTGGTCCAAAGTGGTGCACAGCCCTATCCAAAACCATAGGGTCGAGAGCAGGTTTCAGAAGAAATGGTCATACTACCACTTGTAAAGCCTCATCAGACAGCCACTTGGCTTTCTTGCATTTCTTTTTCTTTGGGATGGATTTCATTGCTGCCTCCTGAACAATGTTACGGACCTCCGTCCATAGTTCCTCAGGCACTCCATCTATCAGGTCTAATCGCTGAAATCTATTCCTCACCTCCACTGTATATTCATAAGGGACATGATTTAGGTCATCCCTGAATGGTTTTCTCTACGTTCTTCCATTTAAGCCAAAATTTTGCAAGAAGCAGCTCATGATCTGAGCCACAGTCAGCTCCAGGTCTTGTTTTGACTGACTGTATAGAGCTTCTCCATCTTTGGCTGCAAAGGACATAATCAATCTGATTTCGATATTGACCATCTGGTGATGTCCATGTGTAGAGTCATCTCTTGTGCTGTTGGAAAAGAGCGTTTGCTATGATCAGCGTGTTCTCTTGGCAAAACTCTATTAGCTGTTGTCCTGCTTCATTTTGTACAACAAGGCCATGCCTGCCTGTTATCCCGGTTCACAAAATGGTTGGGCCATTGGAGGAGGCCTCATCAGATGCTGAGAGAGAACATATCCAAGCCTCCTGTGGATGACATCATTTTTACTAGGGCTGTGCACCACTTCAGTCCAAATCCTGAATCCCTATTGAATCGGGGTGGTTCGGACCGAAGTGATGAAGTTCTGGAACGGGCCAGGATCAATCTGAAACACTCCAATATGGGTTAGATGACTCTGAAGTGTTTGGGGGATGCTTTGCACCTATCTGGACAGGTCCCCGCTCTTACCTGGTCTCCTGGGGATTGCCCGCAACCATCGCTGCCTTGGAGAGAGTCACCATTTTCTTTCAAAATGGTGTCTCTTCTTCTTCCAGTAAGAGGAGTCACCATTTTTATTTTTTTTTATTTTTTTTAAAGGCAACTCTGTTGCAGAGGCCAAGATGTGTAGGCACTCCCAACACATCGAGGTAAGGATTGGGGGGTCTGTGGTGGTGGCCGAAACAGCAGTGTGTGTGTGTTATGTTCAGTGGCAGTAACCCCCCCTTCCAATCTCTAGATCTCGGGAGCCTGAAGTGGGTCAACCTGGTTTCAGGGGAGGTTGAGGTGACCTCTTTATTAGGGTGGGTGGGCTGTGCACAGCCTTAATTTTTGCTACCCTGACACTAGATTGTAAAGGGCTTCAAAGGTATCAGCACTTTTATCTACACCTTGAAGCTGACTGTGAGCCAAAGAAGCACTTATAAAACAGGCGAGGTGCTGTCACTCTGCCCTGCCCCAGTTATCAACTGAGGGTCCACCAGAACTCTCTCAGCTGTCTTCAAAGGAAGGCCCACCAGGCACCTCCAAGCCTCCTTTCTGACCTCTGTACTACTCAGGTTTAGAGGAACTGTGCTATTGCTCCCAATTTTGATCCATCCAACTACGATGGTGGCATTCTGGGAATGAGTGGGGGTCGGAGGCCAGGGATGAGCAATAAATCCAAACTAGATTATCTGCTATATAAATGGGAAAGGAGAAATAAGCATGAGAGAGGCAGGGAAGAGCAAGAGCTGGAAGTCCAAAGGGTAGAGACAGATGAGGACCAAGGCAAGCTGTTTCCTGATGACTGGTGGAGGTGACTGTCCTTGGTTATAAATGCGTTGAGCTAGGATGGAAGTACAGTAAAGGCTTTGTCCTCTGTGATGGATTAGCCCATCTTCGGCCAAGTTCAGATCTGGGAGATATTTTTGTTCTTTCAGTTTGCAGGGAGGGTAAATTGGCCCAGAGGGGTCTTATCAGCAAGAGGGATTACCACCCAACCTTTCTACAGCTGCATCGGATATGTGACATTGGGGGGGGGAGCCATCTTGTACTCCAACCCTTTGTTTTTAAGGAGGATTCAGGGCTCTCCAAGTATCACACTGCAGAGGCTGACCCTGAACCAGAACCTTTCATGATATCCCAGTACTGCTCCACAGAACATATCGGCGCATCTCCTCACAAACTCTTACTCTGGTCCTGACTCCGAAGCATACTTCCCCCACCTGGGCATTGTGTTACTACTTATAATCTCCCCCTTGTCTCTGCACTTAGAATCCATACCACCTCTTTTAACGCAATCTGATTCTACCCATATTGGGGCAATAATTCAGCACTAGAGTTCCGGATTGACATGCACAAGGTCCCAGGTTCAGTCCCGGGCATCAGTAGGTAGGGCTGGGATATCTCCTGCCTCAAACACTGGAGAGCCGCTACCAGTTAGTCTCAACAATACTGGGTTGGATAAACCCAAGTTTTTGGAGGCACTTTCCTACGTTGACACTTCAAGTCAGTACGCATTGGGAGTTGTGTTTATCTGACTGAAGAGCCTTGTAGCCTAACATGTGTTAAAAAGCCTGGAAAAAAAATCACAGAACAGGGTGGATATTCCTAGAGTTTAAGAGATGTCACACACCAATAATAGGACACAAATCCTTTCCCCTACCTTATTAAAATGGCTGGGCCACACAATGGCTGCCCACTTAATGGTGAATTTGATGTCTGGAGATTCCTGTCTCTCCACACTCCAATAGTCACTCTAGCACGCGACTCATTGGCAAACATCACCCAATTCATGATATCAAAGCCAGCTGCCAGTTGCCCAGTCTCATCCAGATACAATCCACCCATGGAAGCATTAGAAAACTGGGCTCAGAATGTCATTCTTTGGGTATTCACAGTCACAACTAGGGATGTCAGAATAATCCTTGGCCAATTCAGATGAGATTGAATTTGACAGATTGATTGGATTTGCTTTTTCCAAGTTGCACAAATTGCGGAGACTTCCAAACCTTTTCTTTTTTTTTACTTGTGGGGCGGGGGACACAGCAAAATTCTGCTACGTAATTTGGACTCCATCAATGAAAAGTTGGCAGAAGTAAAGAGGCCTGATCATCTGCAGAGACTTTTAAACAAAATACGGACATTCCTACTCATGACAAAGATACCACGCCTGTTCACACATCATGCTAAGCTATGATGGTTAGGGAATTTCTGCTAACCATGGAGGCTTAGCGTATCATGTGGGG
The DNA here is from genome assembly GCF_057233095.1 of Heloderma suspectum. Lineage (NCBI taxonomy): Eukaryota > Metazoa > Chordata > Lepidosauria > Squamata > Helodermatidae > Heloderma > Heloderma suspectum. The sequence continues at coordinate 384,476,715 of NC_139459.1, read as the reverse complement.
GAGAAAACCACATTCCCCATAGTTAGTAAGCCACCCTGATGAACCACCCCTCTATAAAAGTGTTAGGGGCCAGCGGTGGCTTACCATGTCATCTGGAGGCTCCCCAGTGGTTTAAACAGGCTCTAGAAGACTTCCAGGCCATGATCACAGAGCCACTTGGTAGAGTGTCCTCCACTGTGGGCAACACTCTAGCCGCCACGGACTTTCTGTATGGCTGAGGGCCTAACACAGATGCTTGAGTAGAAGCTAGGGATGTCAGAGAATTCTGTGACGGATCTTGGTGAGGCTGAATGTCAGTGAATTCAGCCCCCCGAAATCCATGGCGGAACGAAGCCCCCGCCCCCCCAACCCACAAAAGGCACATGAAATCTGTGCTGACTTGTGAATGGCGGCCACCCTGTGGCCGCCATTCGCTTCCTGATCGTAGCCGTGATAGGCTACGTAAATACTTAAATGCCTTTTGCATCCCTGTGGAGGCCGTGATAGGCTACATAAGTATTTATGTTGCCTCTCACGACAGCCCCACCCAAACAAAAAAACAGCATACGCAAATGGTGGCGGCTACGGCGGCCACCATGTGTTCCCTATTTTTAGCTGTTTTAGCCTACATAAATATTTACGTAGGTTATTACGGCAAAAAAAAGGGTAATGCAAATAGCACAGTGGGCACTATTGGAGTTCCTTTTTTTTTTGCCATAATAGCCTATGTAAATATTTATGTAGGCTAAAATGGGGGGGGGGGAAGAAATGCAAATGGCGCCCACTTCGCTATTTGCGTTCCCCTTTTTTTCACAGTAATAGCCTAGGTCATAACCCTTTATTTTTGCCATCATAGTCTACATAAATATTTACATCGACTAAGATGGCCAAAAATAAGGAATGCAAATAGCGGCAGCCATAGTCGCCATTTGCGTATGTGTTCCCCCCCCCAGAGCCCTCCGTGGCCGGAAATCCAGCTGTGGACGGCTCTGGCCTTGCTGGGCCTGGCCGGCTGCTCCGTGGAGCTGCCATGGAGCACAGCCGGCTGTTCGAGGAATCTGGGGGGGAGGAACGGAGTGCCTCCGCCCCCATCAAGGATTCCAGGGGGAAGGTTGGAACGCCTCCCCCCCACCGTCAACATAATCCGCAGAAAGGTAAGTGACTTTCGTACATCCCTAGCTGAAAGCGAGGAGGAGCTGAGGAACCTCATGACGAAAGTGAAAGAAGAAAGTGTAAAAGCTGGGTTGCAGTTAAACCTCAAAAAAAAAACACCAAGATTATGGCAACCAGCTTGATTGATAACTGGCAAATAGAAGGAGAAAACGTGGAGGCAGTGACAGACTTTGTCTTTCTAGGCACAAAGATTCCTGCAGACGCTGACTGCAGCCAGGAAATCAGAAGACGTTTACTTCTTGGGAGGAGAGCAATGACAAATCTGGATAAAATAGTGAAGAGCAGAAACATTACACTGACAACAAAGGTCCGCATAGTGAACGCAATGGTATCCCCTGTAGTGACCTATGGCTGTGAGAGCTGGACCATAAGGAAGGCTGAGCGAAGGAAGATAGATGCTTTTGAACTGTGGTGCTGGAGGAAAATTCTGAGAGTGCCTTGGACTGCAAGAAGATCAAACCAGTCCATACTCCAGGAAAGAAAGCCAGACTGCTCACTTGAGGGATTGATATGAAAGGCAAAACTGAAGTACTTTGGCCACATCATGAGAAGACAGGATACCCTGGAGAAGATGCTGATGCTAGGGAAAGTGGAAGGCGAAAGGAAGAGGGGCCGACCAAGGGCAAGATGGATGGATAATATTCTGGAGGTGACTGACTCGAGCTTGAGAGAGCTGGGGGTGGCAACGGCTGACAGGAAGCTCTGGGATGGGCCGGTCCATGAAGTCACGAAGAGCCGGAAGCGACTGACTGAATAAACAAGAAACTAGTATACAAAGCCCTAAACAACTTGGGACCAGGACACCTGAGAGAGAGCCTTCTCCCTTACCAACCTGCCTGGTCACTGAGGTCATCAGAGGGCGTGTTTCTGGTGGTTCCACATGGACTTATGGCCTGGTTGGAGTCCACCAGGAAAGTAGCCTTCAGTGTGGTTCACATCTTCAACTTCATGGATCCTCTGTGTGGCTCGAGGCGCAGGTGCAGAGCTGCAGAAAAACATGTTTGCAAGGAGTCACATATGCGGCTCCATCTTCTGGCATGGTGGGCATGGGGTAAAGGTGAGCATGGCTCATGTGTGTGAAAAACTTTTGTGTGAAAAACTCACACAAAACAGCCAAGATCAAGAAAATCTCTTAAGACACAAACCAGTGGTTGGGAACCTATGGCCCTCCAGATAGTTCTGGACTGCAAGACCAACAGCCCTAGCTGGCATAGTCCATGGGGAGGAATGATGGGACTTGTAGTCCAAGAAGATCAGAAGTGCCACTTCTTCCCCATCCCTGATGCGCATGAATGTACACAACACTTGGGGAGTTTCCCAGCCCTGCTCCCTTTGCCAGCCCTCCCAATTGCACTTCTGCTGCTGGATAAACCGGAATAGGGATTACCAGCGTCAAAGAACAAATGGTGGCTGCCATAGAACTCAGTGATTTCCCCCAGTGGTTATTACTACCAGTGAGCTCCTCAGAACTCTGCATAACCTTCTTTGGGAAGAAGTAAATTATATTCCAAAAGCTGGTGATTTGCAAACATAAGAAATAAAATGGAAGTAAAGGGTAAAGATATCTATGTGTGTTTATTGAAATATTCGAAGTGTCGCATCGTTTATTTCTGCAATGCTTCCTTAAATACATGGTTCTTGATGTCAACTCCTGGCCCATCAACCATGTGAATCCTGAGGTTTGCCAATGAGAGCAAGTGACTCTTGGTGATGCAGAGCAGTCTGTGGCAGAAGAGAGGCGTAGGCTGACAGACGACAACTTCGTTTGCCCGGCTGCAACATATGCCCTGCCAGGACCCCATCCAACCTCACTGTGAAAGTGCAGCAAAGGATCAACCAAAGGGTTTCCATGGTATAATACCAGAGAATGATCAGCCAGAGGAAAGCCATCTGAGCTAACAGACACTGAAGCAATATCCGAGACATGGGGAACGTATTACCATCCAGAGTGAGCCTTAGCGTTCATCATTCTGCGGTCATCATGATGGATATACAGCAATACATCCACAGGCGCATGCCCAGCAGCAAGTGCAGCCGAGTTCTCGTGCTCAAGGACTTCACTGATATGCCGCTACTCAGTAGCGCATGGGCAAACATTGAGTATCAGCTTAGTGAGTGACTCCAGGAAGGTGCAACAAAGTGTGCTGTTCTCTGCTAGATTGAGGAGAGCCACAGAGGCCTCATCAGTGTCAAGAATGTACAGCTGGCCATAGCTTGGAGTCTCATCTGACCACGAAGTGCGAATCAGATAGTAAACTGAGCCTTGCACCCTGAACATAAATGGACTGGGAACTATGGCTGTGCAATCTGGAGTGGTGCATACCAGGAAGCCAAGCCTACAGTCCTGTTGTCCTTGCGAATGCCCTTCAGGAATTGCTTGCCCAGAATGGAGCCATCAGTGACAATATTGTGGATGAAATCTGGAACCGTGAGTGGGGGTAGTGAAACCTTTCCGCCATGGCAGCAAAGGGCTAATGATTCACCACTGAAAAGCAAGGCCTTGCAGTGCTCACAAACCTTAATAGACTTGCCAATATCAAACCTGTCGATAGCAGTTGCAGGTCAGATGGCAAAAGGCACAGTCTGCCTCCTGTGCCTGGGCTGGTTTCAGATATTGACAGATGCGAGGCTGGACAGAGCTTTGCTGTCATCAAAAGCCTGATGGGGAGCCTGCATATGCATGCTTGGCGAGGTGGGCATGGCAGTGTTCCAGGAGGGGGCATGAAGCTTCTTATCTAGGGGCTGGAGGGGTAGAAGTAGTGCGGAGGTGTGAGTCATGCTGAGACTCATGGTTTGCCTGCCGGGTACTGTTACCAGTAAGCGTTTGTTGTCTAGGCATGCTAGGATTGCATAGAATATATAAAGGTAGTTTTGTTAAATGTAACAGCATGAGACTTCCTTTCTGAGCAATGAATAAACTTTGACTGGGTTACTTTTAACGGTAGCTGTCTCTTATTCCCTTTATGATTTGTTTGCCAGCTGTATGTTATTGGCATGTGTTGTACTTTGGCCTGCACCTGTTTCTAAAGGTGTACAGACATCTTTGTGTGTGTGTTCATCTTTCATTTCACTTCGACATGCAATAGATCATTTTTGTTTCATTAGACTTGACATTTTATATTAAACATAAACCTTTATAGTCTATTGATGAAGAAAATAGCCTAATTCATTGAATAAAAAAGCTTTATGGACATACATAATCTTCTGACTTTGAATTGCAGTGAAAACCACTGTTATTTGTGGAATCTGCATGTCATGAGCCTTCCAAAGAAATGTGTTTCATCAGAACCAAACAACAGGAAGGCAGTCAAAAAGGGATGACCATCTTACTCCACCTTTCAATTACACACACACACACACACACACACACTTTTCTAGTCATCAGAGCAGCCCTCCTCGCAGCTGGTGTGAGTATGTGGCATCCATGGGCAGTTGCCAGGCCCACTGTGTCCAGTCATGGTCCATTGCTGATGCCTGCCCTGACTCCTCCTCATTCCCCCCACCTTGCGTTGGCCCCAACAGCCTCTGAATGAAGGGAATAACCAAGAACATAGGTAACAAAACTGGCAAAGATGAAACCACAGATAAGCAATGAGAAACATGGTGCCAGGCTAATGCAGGATTGGTTGAGATAGCAGACAGAGGTCAAAGCACAGTTGTGCAGTCAGATACCTTACATAGTCCAGAATAAAAGTCAAGAAGAAAGCCAAGGGTCAATAACACAAAACCTCAATCCCAGGGCAAGGTCCAGGAGGCAAGATAGAGGACACAAAACTGTGGAGATGGAACCATGGTCCTCTCTCCTGAAGGCCTTGGCTCCTCCAAGTCAACTGGTGCTGATGGTTCAAAAGTATCACTCCATCTCTGGGAGTTCTAGGGTCTTGGAGAAGAAGGAGGAGGAGTCCAGCAGGGGCAAGACATCCCCTGACTTGGCCACCACTGAACTAGCGACCTTTGAATTTCCAGTAAATCAGAGAACGCATCTGTGGACACAGAGATGTGACATGGTGGTTTTGGAGGGAGTTCCTGTGTAAACGCCATGGATCCATGGTTTTGTGCCATGTCAGTTCTGGGAATGCTGGATGCATGATGTTTAGGCTCGGTCCATGGAGTCATGTCTGATCTGTGAAGGAGCTGATGGTGGTTTACAGGGAAGGGATCCCATGTCACAATCCTGCAGAATCTAGATCTTTTCTACTCAATCCATTTATCACCTCTGCGTGCATTTGGCCTACAGTTGGTGTGTGTCTCTGTGTCATGCTCTCCCCCCTCTGTGTGCATTTGGCCTACTGTTGGTGTGTGTCTCTGTGTCATGCTCTCCCCCCTCTGTGTGCATTTGGCCTACTGTTGGTGTGTGTCTCTGTGTCATGTTCTCCCACACTCCCGACACACATTTCCTCTCTCAAGAGCATTTTTTCTGTATGTGTGCCTCTCCCCCCCCGCCCCACTTGCCTCTCCAGTTTCCCTTTCTCTCTCCCTCCACTGTTGTTCCATTCTCTGCCTTTGTGGCCCCTTACTCTCATGTTGTGCCCTTCCTCTCTCTTGACCCCTGCACCACCCTCAGTTGTGTCACTGGTTGTTCTGCATTCAAAACACTTCCCCCAGTTGCTGCCTGGCCACCACAACTCTCACTCCTGCATTGGCCCATTGGACTGTAAGCCCACATTACCAGCAGCTTTAGAAAGGCCTAGAGATCCATCATGCTCTCTGACTTTGTTCCATTGGCTGCAGTTTCCTGATAATGGGCCTCTTGATTTGTGAGACTAGTCAAAGGTTGATATCGCCGCCTCAGCACATTCCATGCTAACGAGCGCTGGTATCTTATCAGGGTCTCTGATGTGCCTGGGAAGTGAAACTCTGTTTGTCTGAAAGCTACAGGTGTCTGTGCTGGGAAAGTTCTCATTGGTTTTCTTCTGACCAAGCACTGTTAGTCTATGCTGGGAAAGTTGCCAATGAACGCTAATTAACTCTTTCTCCTGTCATGCTGCCTCACTGCTAACATGTATGGTATAAGATCCATTTTACCCCTTGGCTCTGGGTTCAGAGAAGCTGTCTGATCCAACCACTGGGTATGCCTATGACAGTGACATCAGTGAAATCTTCTTCTAAGCAAATGTGGATCTGGCTTATCGCTATCTTGGAACCTCTAAATTAGGAGGCCTACTGCAGAGGCAATACAACTCCCAGGTAGGGAAGTAGGGATTGTGAGAAACCTGTTCATTTTGCTGGTTGTCAGGCACCTTTTCTTCCATTGTCCTCCCTTTGACAGAGTCTGTTTTTTTTCCTTAGTTTCTGAATTTGTGCAAATTTGCATGGGCCAAATGTGCAAATTCCCCCAAAATGCTTCCACCCAAATGCACATTTTAACACCCTAGGCTTTGTGGGAAATGTGCATTTTCAGCCAGTTCTTACTTTAATTGCAGCATATTTGTGCACAACAAAATGTGTACAAAATGGTTGAAGGTTAGAAAAATGGTTCTAGAAGTCTGTGGAATCCACCCATGAAGGGAAAAGACAGTCCACTGGTTAGATTCCTAAAAACCTGAACTCATTTGGTTCTGTTGCAGATTTCTCCAACATCCCTAATCCCAGATCTCTCTGGCGGACTATAAAAAAAGTTTTAAAAAGAACCGCTGGGAAAGGGCAGGGATGGGAGAACTTGATCACAAAAGTGTCCTGGTTTGGGCAGTGGCTGGGGGTGAGGCTAGAGCACCAACTGCACCCATTCCAGAGAGGTCAGATCTGACCATGGTGACACATGCCTAAGTTACACCCCGTTCGGGCCACGGAAACATCCTCCATGTGGGTCTGTCTTTGGTAGGAATGGGTGAATCAGCAATATTCGAGAGTGCTAGGATTCTCCAAATGTTGTATCAGCACACGTCCAATTTCCTGCTCACGATTCCTGATCGCTCTGCGTGAATGGGAAAATCAAGCCAATCCAGCTGTTCGAGCAGTACTCGAATGGGAAATGTATGCAAATCCCCTCAAATTTGCACCCTTTTCCTGATTTGTGCAACTTTGCTCCATAGACTAAAGCATGGCTGATTCAGTCTCCAGGGACACCCGCACAAATCAAAATGGGAAAGTTGCGTGAATCGAACACGAGCACACATCTGGCCATTTGCAAACATTTTTGGCAGACACATGCTTGTGATCTTGTTCGGAACTTTATGCTGGGCGTGCTTGTGTGGTTTGCGAGCAAAAACAATATTCCCATATATCTCCAGTCTTCCAAAAGTGTTTTTAAAAATACAGATGGTCCAGAATGCTGCATCTGGACTATTGACCGGGCCATTTAGATGTAAAACAGAATCCCAAATTACAGCAGCTTCACTGTGGGCTACCGGTTTATTTCCAGACAAAAATTATGGTGCTGATTATTCCTTAGAATGGCATGCATGACTTGGAATCAGGCTACTTGAAATATGAATGCATAGCATCTACTGCATTAATCCTTAGACCATAACAGCACAAAACCAAGTCACAGAACTTACTAAAAGTGACATAAGAACACAGGAATCACTAATTGAAAGTATTAGTTGAAATGGTCAAAACTGAAATGTATTCTTACAATAACAAGCTTTACATATACAATACCTGACATTATAGACTTAGATAAGAATACATTTCTCATAGTTTCCAATCTCTCAGGCAATGCACTACAAATCATGGGATCTATATACTTTTCCCTACATTTCACAGCCTTGACTGTAAAAATAAAAGCAACCTTCCAGTCCACGCACTGGTGAGTTCCTTGTAGCAGTAAACCCAGTTTCCTTTTTACATCCCCAAAGTGCATTTTCCTTAAAAAGGGACCTAAATCACAATCTCTAATATCAGTAGAGAGATGACATTTGAGGATATAAGGTGCCAAATCCTCCCAAAATGGATTCCCAGGAACACACAATCTCTCCTAGAAGGGCATACCACAAAATCTACCCACTTTCGTCATGGAATCCATGTGTTTGAAGCATGACTGAATGAAACCCTTCGACATGTTAGTGTCATGGGGAATAGAAGGTACTCTTTAGATTGGTGCTGTTCTTTTGTCCCTGCCAAGCACCTCGCTGCTCCAAAGCTATTTGGAATAGCACACCAGGTGATGAACAACACTAAAGTATAAGATCAAATATAAAAGTATAATTTAAACAGAAAAGCCAAGACGTCGAAGCCGCATCAGTAAAAAAGAAAGGGTACCCCCCACTTCAAACCTAGGGATGTACGGATGTCACTTACCTTTTAGCGAAATTGATTCGTGGTGGGGGGAAGGCGCTCCATCCTTCCCCCCCGAAATTCTGGCCAGCCGGCTCTGCTCCGCAGGGATTCTGCAGAGCCGTAGGCCGGCTCCGCCAGCGGCTGGACATCCAGCCACTGGCTAGCAGGGACGCAAATCGTGGCGGCTGTAGCCGCCGCCGTTTGCGTCCCTGCAGTCAGCCATGATAGGCTATGTAAATGTTTATGTAGCCAATCACGGCTGATTTAAAAGAAAAAAAAACATGCGTATGCAAATGGCGGCGCCCATGGCGCCACCATTTTCATTCCTTATTTTCCCCGTCTTAGTCTACGTAAACATTTATATAGACTCTATTTGTGTTCCCCTTCTTTTCACCTTCTTAGTCTACGTAAATGTTTACGTAGACTAAGACGGCGAAAATAAGGAATGCAAATGGCGGCGTCCATGGGTGCCGCCATTTGCGTACGTGCATTTTTTAAAAAAAATCAGCCGTGATAGGCTACGTAAACATTTACTTAGCCTATCACGGTGTTTTTTAAAAATTTAGCCGTAATAGGCTACGTAAATCTTAACATAGCCTATCACTTTTTTTTTTTTTTACTGGAAACGTCGGTGGCGGCAGCCGATTGGAAGACCAGCTGCCGCAGCCGCCGCCGCCAAACCGCCGCCACCAAACCGCCGCGCAACGGCCACCGGAGCCACCGTCGCCAGGATGATCCGCCCAAGATAAGTCCCGTCCCGGGGGGGCAGGGGGGCAGACCATTCTGCCACCTATTTCAGGGGGCCGAATGAGCTGGCATTCGGCCTTCCCGAGATTCGTGGTGAAATTCTCTGACATCCCTATTCAAACCCACACAGCAAACAGCAGAATAACCCGAAGCCTGCCTGAAAGAAGACCCCTTTGCCTGCTGCCGGGAGGTTAACAAAGTTGCAGCTAGCCTGGTAGCTGACCTGAAGTTCCCGGAGCTGGGACCATCCCCGAAGAAACCCTTCGAGACTCTGCTCTTGAGTCAGATCTTTATGATTTTGGACTCTAAGGAAAGCTTTGCAGAAATCCCTTCGAGCTTTGGCAAAAATAAGAATAAATCATAATGATTACAATCATAGTGCCCATCACAACCGCAACATCCTAAACCCCATGTTGCTCCAAGTGCGGCTGCATGGATGGAGGAAAGCACATTTGTGAAAACTCACTGATGCCTCTCCAGATGCTGGTTGGGACTCAGCAAACAGACAATTGACCTTGGCCAGACATTTATCATAGAAGTAATCTCATACAAGACATGGCCAAGATACGCCTTTAGGATGACTGTCCACGCAACACAGACTGGTTGAGTACTGTACATTATGAAACTTTCTTCCACTGGATCACATTGTTGAGCTAACTTGTACCAAAATTGTCTGTGGAGACAGGCAACAGCTCCCAGGGGAGGCTGGTGGCTCCAGTTCTGGTGGGGCAATGAATGCATGCTGGTTCAACACATTGGTTCCTCCTTTAGAGTTCTGGCTGATTCTGTCTGAAACCAAAAACGGGTGCACAGCTCCACTGAAATCACAGCTGCCAGCCTCCACTGGCAGCTGCCCAAAATCTCAGGCTGAGAATTTCAGGATCTAAAGTTTAAATGGCCCAGTACCAAAAGCTGAGCATAGGATTATCCCGCATCAAATATCTCTATGTTTGGGAGACATAGATTATCCCATATCTTCTTCGAGATAAACAATTCCCTCCAATCACAAACATCATTTCTGTGCAGTAAATGTGTGATGACCATAGATGACAATGACAAGAAAGGAAATGGAAGAACCAAATAAAAATCCTGCATTCTCTTGGAGTAAGTCTTAATGACAAAAAGTGTGTGAAAACTTTGAAGGAAGCAAATCAAATGCAATACACTAATCCCGTTAATGGACAACCAAAAATCCATTTAATGTGTTGCGTTCAGGGCTATCCATGTGCACTCAAGCTGGAATATGCTGGTACACTGCAGCTGTTAAGGGCCATGCCTTGAACAGATGTATTAGTTAGACAGTATGGGTCTGGTATAGTTCCAGTCTCACCACTACCTCAGATGCAGATGGCGGTCACTGGCAGAGTGAGAGCCCCAAGGCTCAGCTTTGCCTGTCTCCTGTAACAAAAACACAGGAAATGTTCAACTGAAGCTATAAGCACATCAAAAGGCTCTGTTAACTATGATCTCACCAATAATAGTATCTCCTCCAAATTTATGTCAAATATTCTTCCACAACTCTGCGTCTATGGATCAGATGCCCTAGTTTGTTTTGAACATGATATGCTCCTTTGTATTCAGATCAGGCCTCAGTACAATAATGTAGCACTTGGGAAGAAAGATGCAGCCCAACAACCCAGCACTGGAGGCCAAGATGGAGAAGACCTGCACGGCCACCATGTATTTCCCCTTGGTGCTCAGGTAGGAGGGCACAAAGGACAGCCAAACACTGCAGAAGACCAGCATGCTGAAGGTGATCAGTTTGGCTTCATTGAAGGCCCCAGGCAGCTTCCTGGCCAGGAAAGCCACTGTGAAGCAGATGGCAGCCAAGAAGCCCATATAGCCAAGGGCAGAATAAAAGAAGACAACAGATCCTTCGTTGCATTGCAAGATGATCTGTCCAGGCTGGGAGTGCATGTCAGAGTCAGGGAATGGGGCAGAGCTCCCCAGCCAGATGGCGCAGATGACAACTTGGACACAAGAACAAGAACTGACAATGGAGTTTGCAAGACTCTTCCCCAGCCATCTCTTCACTCTGTTCCCTGGCTTTGTGGCCAGGAAAGCCAAGACCACTGTGATGGTTTTGGCCAACACCGAAGAAACAGCAACTGAGAAGATGATGCTGAAGGCCGTTTGTCGGAGAAGGCAAGTCACTTTCCTTGGCCTCCCCATGAACAGGAAGGAGGACAAGAAGGAAAGCATGATGAAGATGAGGAGAATGTAGGAGAGCTCTCGGTTGTTGGCCTTGATTATTGGAGTTTCTTGGTATTTCATGAAGATTCCTAATATGAAGCCTGTGGATAAGGACAAGAATAGAGCAAAGGAAGTCAGGACAATGCCCAAAGGTTCTTCATAGGTGAGGAAGGTTATCTCCTTGGGGACACATTGATCTCGGTCTTTGTTTGGATGCTGATCTTCCGGACATTTGGTGCAATGGTCTGCATCTGAGAAGACGGAGAGTGAATTCAGCAGGATTCACATCCACTGTACCTCCAGAAAAATATGTGCAGTTGGCCAGGGGGAGAGAGAAACATTCCCTCATAGAGGACCTGTTTTGTGACCAGACCATTCTATGGCTTCATCACCAAGCAAGGATCTTAGTAGTAGCAGGGTTAGGAAAGCTGTCTCTTCCGGGCATTAGAGAGTGGTTGTCAGTCACAGAAGAACAGAAAAGAGTGGGCTAGATGTATTCATGGGCTGACTTGGAATACACAAAGCTTCCTACATGTTTTAAATATGGAAAGGAGTGTGTGTGAGGTTATCCTGTTTTTATCTTTATAATAATCCTGTAAGGCATGTTAAGCTACCTGGTAGCTGAGTGGCTTGTGATTTATTTATTTACTCAACTTATGACCCACCTTTCTACCATAGGGTGGTGCTCAAGGGACTCCTGGTTAAGGTTGAAATCTGGAGTAGGAAACTTCCATAAAGCTTTCTTATTTTTCAATCATGTTTTACTAACTAGGTTTAAAAAAAAACAGAAGACAGAATCAACGTTAGGCAGGGGAGTTCTCTGATCAGCAGAAAGTGGGGGTTGCACCATATTCAAATCCCCTTTTCTGCCAGGGACCCCCTGCTTGCGTGCCACAGGATCGCAGCACGGTGCAGACAATTCTCTGCATACAATGGAGAAAGGCCCACCATGTCTGTACATGCTGCCCTGCCCAATCATGGAAAAATCAGAGTGGTGTTTTTTTTGGGGGGGCATGGTTTATACCAGGAACAGTGTGCACTAAGCATCCCCCCTGCTTTGCACCCCAGAGATTCACTCCCATGGTCTTTTCTATCCACTCACTTCATGGGATTAATGGTGGAGATTAAAAATAAATTGAAGCCAAGTAGGGGTCAGAGTTCAAAAAATCTTTAGCATCTGTTCCTAAGATGTATGAATATTTAATGTATTAATTAAAATGCTTTTGAGCCGCAAATCAGAACAATGATCACGATGATGTACGGACCAGAGGAATAAAACTTTGTAGAAGAAGAGCAACTAATAACAACAACAACAACAACCACCACCACAAATAGCATTCAGTCAAATGGAACAAGCCTTAATTAAAATCACGCTATGTACTAGAACGGCATCATGAGGTCTTTTAGGCTGAGCAGTAGTGAATGGCCCTTGACCACAACGAATTCCCATGATGCTTTACACTCGGAGCAACAGTCGTTCATGAAGCCTTCTTCTCTTACCTATTCATGGGATGTTTTGCTCAAGGGGTTTAAAAGAAAAGAAGAGAGATTTAAAAAAGGGCTGTGGAGACTATTCGGGACATTCAAATAGTATGCAAGGGAACTCCCATTCTTCTGATCTTGCCTACCTTCCCGAATGGAGATGGTTCCTTCCGCGCATGGAGTGCAAGCATAGCAGCATGGTGGCTCTCCTTCCTGGACCTCCTTGGCATATCCAGGGCGACAGCTCTCAGTGCATCTGGACCGAGGCACTGTCTAGCAACAAAGAGAAGGAGCATCAAGGAAAAGAGTGTTATGAAGATTTGTGCCTATGGAAATGAGTCCAAAATTTAGACAGGACCCAACAGGGTTTCTAGCGCTTGTGACCCTAAGTGATTTAGAAGTGATCCCAGGTCCTTGTTTCAGGGAAGCACTATTTATGCATCACAACATGGCATGGAAGATTTGGTCTGTTTGTTTCAAAATGTATATGCCACCTATACTATACATGTACGCAAGCAAATATAAAAACTGGAGGGGAAAGGTAAGGCAATGAAATGAACTAAAAGGCAATTCCAGAATATCAGAAATCACAAGCGACAGCAATAAAAGAACAAGCTTCAAAACATGTGCATGCAGTAAGGGTGAACGATGCGGGAGGGAGACGAGCTTTGCGTGGGAGGATAGGCACCACCCCTGAAGTGTCCCTCTCCTCTTCCCTGTTTTGATGTTCAGTGGCAGGGCAGAAGGCAAGGGGAGGATCGGAGGCCTCATGGCACAGCTGGAGATGGACAGGCATTTTAAGAAGGGAGGGGTACCTGGTGGATTTAGAGACAGTGAGCAGGGTACATGATGAATTTATATCCCCAAATTAAGTTCAGCACCATTGGATAACTCTTGTATAGTTCTGGATGGTTCTGACTAAAACCCAGATTGGATCCACAGCCCTGCCGAAATCAGAGCCACCAGCCTCCACTGTACCAAACCACAGAATACATCGAATTAAATTAATAAAAGCACTAGATAAAATCCAACAATTAAACACAAAAGGTTCATAATATGAAAATCCATTCAAATAATAAAAAGGCCTCTTGAAACAGAAAGGACTTCCTGCTTGAGAGTCATGGCAGACCAAGATCTCCAGGGATGTTGCCACACCACAAAATGCCTTCCTGCCAATTGTCACCAGCCAAATCACAGCTGGCTGTGCTAGTCAGAGGAGGCTTCATCAGATGCTGTAATACAAGATATCCAAGAGTCATGTGGAAGATGCCATTTTTTACTATGGCTGTTAACCACTTCAGTCTGAACTCTGAATCCCAAGCGTGCCTGGGTGCTCCGGTCCAAAGTGGTGCAGTTCCGGAGCAGGTCAGGATCAGGCTGAAGCACACCAATATGGGTTGGATCACTCTGAAGAGCTTTGGGGGTGCTTCAGCCCGATGCAGACAACAACCCCACCCCGCTGTGTGAGCCCCTCACTCGTTACCTTGTCTCCAGGGGATTACCTGCAGCCATCACTCTCTTGGAGGGAGTTGCCATTTCAAATCTCGCCTTGACTCTGTGTCCAAAGCTTACTGCCCCAACTGGGCATTGTGTTACTTCTTATAGTCTGCCCCTTGTCTCTGCACTTAGAATCCATATCACCTCTTTTAACTCAATCCAATTCTACCCATACTGGGGCTGTAATTCAGCAGTAGATCGCCTGAGTTACATGCACAAGGTCCCAGGTTCAATCCCTGGCATCTCCTGGTAGGGCTGGAAGAACTCCTGCCTGAAACCCTGGAGAGCCATTACCAGTCAGTGTCAACAATACTGGGTTAGATGAGCCCATATTTTTGGAGGCAGCTACCTACGTTGACCCTAGAATTCAGTATGAATTGGGAGTAATTAATAACTGATGGGATAGACATGTGGCCTAACACATCTTAAAATCCTGGGGGGCGGGGCAGACAACACAGGGTGGATATTATTAGAGCTTAAGAGATGTCACAAGCCAATCATAGGACAAAAATCCTTTCCCCTACCTCATTAAAATGGCCGGGCCATGCAATGGCTTCCCGCTTAATGGTGAGTTTCATGTCTGCAGATGCCTGTCTCTCCACACTCCCAATAGTCACTCTAGCGCGAGACTCATTGGGAAACATCACCCAGTTCACGATATCAAAGTCAGCTGCCAGTTCCCCAGTCTTATCCAGATGGAGTCCACCCATGGAAGCATTCGAAAACTGGATTTCTCGTAAGGAAGTGTGAAGCTAGAATGACAGAGAAAACGCCCTGTATTTAGAAATCATGAAAATGTAGTCAATATCTTAGGCCTCATCAGTTTGAGCTGTAATTTGGCCACAGAAGAAAAGTTGCAGAACATTTTTTTTTTACATGAGGGGAGGGAGGTGCAAACACACATTAGTACAAAGTGTGCCTTTGCACATGACCAAAATTCTCATACAAAGTGCATCCCATCAATGAACAGATGGCAGAATTAAAGATGCCCGATCATCTCCAGGGATTTTGAAACAAAACCTGCACATTCCTGTTCATAATGAAGATAAAAAGCATGTTCAGGCATGATGATAAGCCATAATGGTTAAGGAATCTCTGCTAACCTTGGTTAGCATGACATGACCCCACATGACACACTTGGTGGCTTAGTGTGTCATGTGGGGGAGAAACCACATTCTCCATTGTTAGTAAGCCACCCCAACTAACCTCCCCTCTTCAGAAGTGTTAAGGGGCCCGAGATGACTAACCGAGTCATCTCGTGGGCTCCCCAGGGATTCAACAGGCTCCAGAGGGCTTCCAGGCCATGACCATAGAGTCTGTTGGGTGGGGTGCATCCACTGTGGGCATTGCTCTAACTGCCATAGGCTTTCTCTATGACCAAGAGCCTATTTTGGACCCTGGAGAGGCCACCAGGAGTGACTGCCAGGAACCCTTTCATGCCACAGAAGATGGGATGCTCACGAAACACATCAAGAAGATAGCCAGATAACAATGGAGAGAGGATGGTTACCAAAATGAAAATAACCTTGGGGGAAAGGTCCTATTCCCCCATGGCATGCCACAGCTCAAGAGATCAAAGAATGATCACCAAATCTTAATTTCTGAAAGCACTCTTGCAGGTATCAGAGGAACTGGAGTTCCGAGCCTCCAACACCAGTGTAGAAGGCCCAGAAGGATACAAGGGTTGATGGTGGAATCATAGAATAATAGCGTTGGAAGGGGCCACTAAGACCATTGAGTCCAACCCCCTGCTCAATGCAAGAATCCAATTCAAAGAATCCCTGACAGGTGGCTGTCCAGTCTAGGGATGTACGAAAGTTCCGCCACGGATCTCGTGGAGGCTGAATGCCAGCGCATTCGGCCCCACGAAATCAGTGGTGGAACAGCCTGCCCCCCCGCCCCCCCAGGACGAGACTTACCTTGGGTGGATGTTCCTGGCGGCAGTGGCTCCGGCGGCAGCGGCGAGGCGGTGGCGGCAGTCGGTTTTCCGACCGGCTGCCGCTGCCGCCATTTCCAGTAAAAAAAAAAGTGATAGACTACGTAAGATTTACGTAGCCTATCACGGCTAGGTTTTAAAAAAAACCAGTGATAGGCTACGTAAACATTTACATAGCCTATCACAGCTGACTGCAGGGACGCAAACGGCGGCAGCTATGGCCGCCGCCATTTGTAGCCAGCGGCCGGATGTCCGGCTGCTGGCAGAGCTGGCCGGCAGCTCTGCAGAATCGCTGTGGAGCACAGCTGGCCAGCCAGGATTCCGGGTGGGGAGGAACGGCGCGCCTCCCCCCCGGCAAGGATTCCAGGGGGAGGGACGGAACGCCTCCCCCCAAACCATAAACATAATTCGCGAAAGGTAAATACCGTTCTTACTTCCCTAGTCCAGCCTCGTCTTAAATGCCTCCAGTGTGGGAGAGCCTACCACGTCCCTAGGTCATTGGCTCCATTGTCGTATTGCTCTAAGTGTGAGGACGTTTTCCTGATGTTCAGCCGGAATCTGGCTTCCTGTAACTTGAGCCCATGCTTCCGTGTCCTGCATTCTGGGATGATCGAGAAGAGATCCTGGCCTTCTTCTCTGTGACAACCTTTCAAGTACTTGAAGAGTGCTATCATATCTCCCCTCAGTCTTCTCTTCTCAAGGCTAAACATGCCCAGTTCTTTCAGTCTCTCCTCGTAGGGCTTTGTTTCCAGTCCCCTGATGATCTTTGTTGCACTCCCCTGAACCCTCTCCAGTTTGTCTGCATCCTTCTTAAAGTGTGATGCCCAGAACTGGATGCAGTACTCCAGATGAGGCCTAACCAGTGCTGAGCAGAGGGGAATTTGTACTTCCCTCAGTGCTGTTCCGATCCACTTCGGATCACAGCGAGGCACTTCCAAAGCAGCCCACTTTGCTTCGTTATTAGGGATTCAGTCCAAAGATGTGCACAGACTTAACCAAAACCACCGAGTCCAGACAGTGTTTCAAAACAAATGGTCACACTACTGCTCCATTAGGAGCAGCAGGCATTACCCCTCACATCAGGATGCATTAACCACTAGGGATGGATGGACTCCCCTCTGTTCAAGGCACGGGAGAGCTTCAAGAGCCCCCCCCCAGCCTCTCAGCTTGCCTTGCAAGGTCAGCCAAGCGAGCTGCCCCACTCCCTCCTCCACAGGGGTTAACTGCTGGAGTCCTCAGCACACATGGGCCCAGCACGCAAGCCATCGTCTCTTCGCAAGGAGGAGATGGCTAGAGAGGTTGCGGTGCTGAGGACTCATCCAGTCCAGACCATGCCAGCTTTTAAGGGGTTCCTTGACAGCCAACAGGGCAAGACGAAGACTCACTCTTGTATATGCCCCAGCCACACTTGCCATCTCCTCCTTGCAATGAGGATTAGTGAGAGTAGATGGGGTGCGTGTGGTGAGAACTCGGGGCTGTTCCCTGCTGCTCAGCGGCCAGCTCTGTCACCGCCACATGGCTTGGCAAGTGGGGTCAATGGGGCTGGGTGGGAGGGTCTGCTGGCCTCCCAGATGAAGGTGGGTGCTTGTGACATCCCTATTTACCACAGGCTGCACCCATCCTCCACAGGTTGCTTTTCTTAAGAGGACATGTAATCAGTCACATTGCTGCAAACTCCTTGTATTTGCATCAATGAGTGGAATAACGCAAATGGATCCCACTGGATCTTCTACAGCAAAAGCATCACGTTCACTGCAAAGTCAAGAGATTGTATCCTTAAGGTGCTTCACAAAACAACAACTGGTTCTCGATGGGTCTGGGCTTCATTTGTAAGGGTTTTTTGGAGGAGGGAAGCTACTTGAGGATGTAACAGTGGCAGAAAACAGGGTCTAGTGGGTGCCTGCACTGCCACACGGGAGGAACATTTATGTGCTCTAACCCATGTTTGGTTATTTTCATCATGAGTCTTAATGGAGGTGTTGTCAAAGGAAAAGGGAATACCTCCCAGGGCTGTAGCCCTTGACGTTCCTGCCTTTCTCCTTCACCCACCATCAACATCCGCTTGGGTCGGGATGAATATGCAGCATGCAAGGCATGGGCCACAGCATGGATGCTGCTATAAGTAACGTAGCTGTCCTGAGACAGGGCTCTCTCAATCTCCTCCTGGGGCAGCGTCACCTGTTTCTTTTTCTCTCTGCAACCTGTCCAAATTTTCATGGACAAAACATGCATTGAACTGAAACACTGAAAGGTCTCATCCCAAAACCGTTCCAGAGAAGATGAGACTGGGTCATAGTAGTCATATTTTGTCATTATTTTAGTCTTCATTCTGAAGGACAAAGAACCATGGAGGAAATGGAAGTAAGAAGGTGCAAGATGCAAGTTGAAGTCCATGTCCTGAAAAGCTGGTGTGATCCAGAGTTTTGCCCCAGTTGGTTTGTTTTCGAGTGTTCTTTGCATAAACATGAACGCAGAACACCCATAGTGGGAGTCGGCATAGTAAACAATTACCTTCACTTCTTTCCCCAAGAAAGAAAGGTCGATCTGGAATATTTGATGCATGATATTTCGTGGTAGCCTTTTGGAGAAAGCGACACAAATCCCACTGCTGATCATCAGGGGTGTGAAGGCACTCAGGAACCGCTCCCCATTCTCAGTGTCTGGAGCAAAGAGACCAACCCACGTCCATCGGAAAAACAGAAGCAGCTGGACGATCCCTGGGTACTGGGTTTCTTCCTTCGGGGCCATGCGGTAGACAAAAGAGAACTGACTTTTGTCGTTAGAAACAGGAGTAGCAATGCCGTAACTGATCTAGGGAGCAAAGTAAAGTAAGCGATGGTAGTTTAGTATCAGTTTGTTTTCTGGATGAAGGTCAAATATTTTTGGCTAACATGGAAGGAGGATTATATACTAAGTATGTACAAAAAGTACTTACCTTTCCAATCCAGTGCGTCCACAGTGGGGGGGAGGCACTCCGTCCCTCCCCCTGGAATCGTCCCTGGACAGCTATGCTATGCAATGTCTCCACTGTGACTATCACGGCAAAAGGCAGAGACACAAATGGTGTAGCGGCCACCATTTGCGTCCCTCCCTTTTGCCATGATAGGCTACATCCCTACCCTGCACTGGGTTCCTTAAAGAGTGAATGAATGAATGAATGAATGAATGAATGAATGAATGAATGTGTAGTATCTAAATCAATGCCTGTCACTATGAAGTGGTATATGTGGAGGGGAAGTGCAAAAATATCTCAAGCTTCATTTGTGGTGCAGCCCAAGAGGAACACTGTGGTCCTTTTCACACATTCAAAATGTTGTAGAATGATCCACTTCAGGAACCAGTCAAAGGAGGTTAGACCTGCTCACTGCCTTGCATAAGGGAACAGAAGAGGATAGATTTAGCCCCACCCCCAACTATGTTCTAGACTCTGTTTGGGGAGCACACAGGAGCCTTCTTCAAGAATTAAAGCCATGAAGGGGCCACATGAGGACAAAAGCAACCCACTTTGGGTGTTGACCTGGTTACAGGACTGAATCAGCCTGGATGGTCTATATCAAGAGAGGGACAGGGGGAGTGCCACCCTGCTAATTCTGCCCCATCTCCCATCAGCTTGGGATACCATGGACCATGGTTTCCTGCTGGATCGACTCTGTGGGAAGGGCATCGGAAGGAGTGTGTTACAGTGGTTTCAGTCCTACCTTTGGGGCTGATTTGAGGGAGTAATGCTGGGTGTCCATTCCTTGACCCCTCGGCAATTGAGCTACAGTCTTCCACAGGGCACCATCTTGTCCCCAATATTGCTCAACATCTGTATGAAGTCTGGGAGCAGTAATGAGGGGATTTGGAACAGGATGGAAGCCCTGTGGGTGAGTGGTTCCCCAGTCCAGGAAATAGGCTCATTGCCGCTTCTGGGTGGGGCTGCACTGCCCTTGAAAGATCAGGTTTGTAATCTGGGGGGAGTCCTACATCCATCGTCCCTGCAGGCCCATGTGGCCTTTGCAGCTTGGAGTGTCTTTTGCCAACTTCAGCTGGTTCGCCAGCTACTGTCTCTCCTGGATGGGGTAGCTTGTTCACCATGGTACAGGTGCTAATAACCTGAAGACTGGATTACTGCCATGCACTCTATGCGGGGCTGCCCTCAAGGCTGCTCCGAAAGCTGGCAATAGTTCAGAATTCAGGAGCTCGGCAGTTGTCGGAAGTTGACCCTCTTCAGCATGCTACCCCTTTGCTGAGGGAACTGCACAAGTTGCCTATTTGAAACCAGGTCAGATTTAAGGGGTTTTTTTTACTAGTGTACAAAGAGCTAAAAAACTTGGGACCAGGATAACTGAAACAGTCCTGTCTCCCTTTCCAACCTGCCTGATGACTGAGCTCCTTGGGAGGCATTGTCCTGATGGTTACTCAGGGACTAATGGCCCAATTGGAGTCCACCCAAAGAAGAGCCTTCAGTGTGGTGGCCCCCTTTGTCTGGAACTCCCTGCCTCTGCAGGTCAGGCAGGCATGAACTTTTTAACATGGAGTTTTATGCTTTTATCTTATCTTGCATCTTTTAGTGTTCACCACACCGGAATCTGTCTAGATGTGGAGTGAAATATAAATGTAAATATATAAATACAGAAATAAATACAGAAATAAATAAATGCCCTCCAGGGCTGTGCCTTCAACAGAGAGATGGGGGACAGCATACATTCTGGGGCAGAATCATGGCAGTAGTCATGTGGGGGCTGCAAAAACTGCCGGGGTGGGAGTGTTCTCGTTCCGGTCAGCCACTACTGTTTCCTGAAACATCTGCATAGGAGAGCCTTTTAAGACATGATTCAAGGTGCAATCCTGCAGAGGTAGATGGGCACTCAGACCTCCACTGAAGTCAGAGGCAACCTCCTATAGAATGCAGGGCAGAACTAGCACATAGTAGGGGATTCCCTCTGTGGTGCACTTTGCTGTAGATGGACCTTTTCATGTGTCTATGTGACACATCGGGAAGGGGCAGGAACTGGGCTGGGGATCACATAGAAAGCTGTCCAGTACAGGTTCCGTGCTCTCCTGCCATCCCTGCTCCCAGGGATGCCTGGCCTCCCATCCCAGAGCTCCACCACTGCCACGACTCACCACCAACACACACTCGAGAGAATCATTATGCCCAGGAGGCACAGGGACTGAAGAGCGAGAGCTGAGCCCAAGCAGTGCTCAGCTCCTCTATCTATGCACCTGGCCTCCTGTCCACTCCCCATTCACACCTGTGGGATTTTGTAGATGCTTGACATGGAGGAAATGTGGAGGGAGAGGTCCGATTCACCCCCTTCAAGGATGGCCAGCAGGTGATTCTTCCTCCCGCAGCTGTAATGTGGAATAATGCTTTCTCCCCCAGCAAGGAGTTGCAGCATGGCGTAGGAGGTGGCTCTTCCATCGAAGAAGGACTTGTAGATGTTGTAGCCCAGTGTGATGTTGGGTAAGAGCCTGGGGTTCTGGTTGATCTCCTGAATGGCAAACATGAAAGACAGGATGTGCCAGTGCCTTGTAGTTTGCAAACTGCAAAACAAACAAACGAACAAAAATTAAATGCAATACCTTGTGCTGTCGTTCTCCACTGAATGTAAACAAACCTTTCCTTCCTTCATATCCCTCTATTCTTTTTCTTGCAATTTCAATCTCAGAAGAGCCAATCATAACATAACGCTTTGGATGTTCATAGGGGGCAGCAACTATGGACGGAGGTTCGTAACATTGTTCAGTAGGCAGCAACTCAATCCATCCCAAAGAAAAAGCAATGCAAGAAAGCCAAGTGGCTGTCTGATGAGGCTTTACAAGTAGCTGAGGAAAGAAGGGAAGCAAAAAGCAAGGAAGAAAGGGGAAGATATATGCAACTGAATGCAGAGTTCCAGAGAATAGCAAGTAGAGACAAGAAGGCCTTCTGAAATGGACAATGCAAAGACATCAAGGACACCAATAGAATGGAAAAGACTAGAGATCCTTTCAAGAACATCGGAGATCTCAAAGGAACGTTTTGTGGAAAGACGGGCATGATAAAGGACAAAGAAGGCAGGGACCTAACAGAAGCAGATGAGATTAAGAAGAGGTGGCAAGAATACACAGAAGAACTATACAGGAAAGATCTGATTGTCCCTGATAGCCATGCTAGTGCGGTCACTGAACTTGAGCTGGACATCCTCGAGAGTGAAGTCAAGAGGGCCTTTGGAAGCATTACTAACAAGAAAGCTAGCAGAGATGACAGTATTCCAGCTGAGCTATTTAAAATCCTAAAACATGATGCTGTTAAAGTGCTGCACTCAATATACTAACACATTTGGAACACTCAACAGTGGCCACAAGACTGGAAAAGGTCAGTTTACATTCCAATTCCAAAGAAGGGCAACACCAAAGACTGTTCAAACTACCATACAATTGCGCTCATTCACATGCCAGCAAGGTTATGCTCAAAATCCTACAAGCTAGGCTTCAGCGCTATGTGAACTGAGAACTACTGGAAATACAAGCTGGGTTTCAAAGAGGCAGAGGAACTAGAGATCAAATCGCCAACATTCGCTGGATCATGGAGAAAGCAAGAGAATTCCAGAAAAAAACATCTATTTCTGCTTCATTTACTATGCTAAAGCCTTTGATTGTGTGGATCACAACAAACTGTGGCAAATTCTTAAAGTGATGGGAGTACCAGACCACCTTGGATGAATCACAGCTTGGAATTAAGATTGCCGGGAGAATTATAAACAACCTCAGATATGCAGAGGATACCACCCTAATGGCAGAAAGCGAAGAGGAACTAAAAATCCTCTTGTTGAGGGTGAAAGAGGAGAATACAAAAGCTGGTTTGAAACTCAACATAAAAAAAACGTAGGTCATGGCATCTGGCCACATCACTTCCTGGCATATAGAAGGGGAAGAAATGGAAGGAGTGACAGATTTTATTTTCTTGGGCTCCAAGATCACTGCAGGCTGTGACTGTAGCCATGAAATTAAAAGACGCTTGCTCCTTGGGAGGAAAGCTATGGCAAAACTAGACACCATAGTAAGAAGCAAAGACATCACCTTGCCGACAAAGGTTCGTATAATCAAAGCTATGGTTTTCCCAGTAGTAATGTATGGCTGTGAGAGCTGGACTATAAGGAAGGCTGAGCGCCGAAGAATTGATGCTTTTGAACTGTGGTGCTGGAGAAGACTCCTACAAGTCCCCTGGACTGCAAGGAGGTCAAATCAGTCCATCCTAAAGGAAATCAACCCTGGCTGCTCATTAGAAGGACAGATATTGATTGAAAATCAAATATTTTGGCCACCTAATGCAAAGAGAAAACTCTCTGGAAAAGACCCTGATGCTGGGAAAGACTAAAGGCAAAAGGAGAAGGGGATGGCAGAGGATGAGATGGCTAGATAGCATCACCGATGCAATGAATATGGACTTGAGCACACTCCGGGAGAGAGCGGAGGTTAGGAAGGCCTGGCGTGCTATGGTCCATGGGGCCACGAAGAGCCAGACATGATTTAACAACTGAACAACAACAAATGGTTTGAAGAAATGCTAATTTCAGATCTTCTGTGTGCGTGTGGGGGGGGGGCATGCGCATGCATGGGTCTGCAGGTCTGCTTCTTCCTGCCTTTATAGTTCTAAATGTTTCAAGGGATTTTACTTCTGGTTTGAGTTCAGCTTCACTCTCTCCTTTCCCCCAAATTATCTTTAAATCAATTATCTTTTAGCTTTGCAAGCTTTTGTTATTGAATATCAACCACAGAGACTTAAAAGTGAATAATATGGGGAGGGGGAGTCATAGATTAACTGTACCCTCTTATCCTTGCTGTTTCAGTGGGTATAAATAGAAATATAGCTACATAGTGCTTATGTTTACAGTATTTGCGTTAAGTGCTCGGTAACGTTGCCTCAAAGAAAACCTGTGTTCCACTCATTTTACTCACTGGAAATAACACCAAAGTGGAAAGTGAAAATGGAGCACTCTTCAACGCTTCTAGAAGGAATGCCATTTTTCCAGTTAGTACTCACACAACCTGTAGAACCTTGAAAGGAGGGTTACAGACACTTGCTTTTGCCATCTTAGCTCACTGCAGAGAGTATATTCAAAAAGCACAGACCTTCAGCTCAGCCTGGTGCCCCCGAATGCTCAACCTGCCCCCCCAGCACCCCCCCCCCTGCTACTTGAAGGATCATCTCCTCCCATATACACTTGCCCAGACCCTGAGATCAGCTTTAGCCATCTGACTGCAGAAGCCCCCACCAAAGGAATCAAAGTGGGTGGCTCGAAAGACCAGGGCCTTTTCTCCTGTGGCATTCCAGTTGTGGAGGAGAAAATTGGGGTATCGTATTCTCTTATACCCAGAGGTTGGGCGGTTAGTAGATTCTATTACTTATATGGAGAAAATGCCTCAACTGACCAGTCTGAATCTTCATAGTGTAGGAGAAGTGTATTTGATGATGGCCTGTGGCAATTTTGAAGTAGAACTGGTCAGAAATTGCTTTTTTCTAGGATGTTAAATTTTGATAGGAGAGCTCCAGCAGAATGACAGATTTTGTCTGTTGTTTTTTCCCACTTCAGTTACATGGGGACTTTGGAGGATCGTTTCTCCTGTCTGTACAGTGAAAACAGTCTGCAAAACAGTCTGTCATCTTTGGTAAGTAAGAAAGTGTAGAATATACTATGCCTCAGAAAACTATAAGGCATGTCTAGGTTTTTACCCCATTTTAAGCTGGCATTCAATTAAAAAAGCATTTCCACACCAGCCACTCAGCCATTCTGGAATACTAACCAGTCCTTAATAGCATGAAGGATGTTAATAGTCTTAAGTCATGTTATATTCGGGGGGGGGGGGGAGAAAAAGAGATCTACCTATTAATAATACAAGAGATGTAGCTTGGTGCCGATGATCTGCCGCCGTATATTTGATATACACGGATATAGATGGACAGAATTTGGAGACACATTATACAGATTCTTAATTCTCCTATTTCTAATAACCTAAAAGAACAGATCACCAAAAAGATAACCAAGGGCTTTGGTTCATTACCATCCCAGAAGCCTTTTCTCCATTATAGGGAATCTATGCACAAAACACAAAATGAACTCAACTGGTCTTTGGCTTGAATCTCTTCTAATGCAGGAGCAACCACAGGCTTCTGCAGTCTTGATTCAGAGACTTGATGATACTGAGTGACAGGAACTACACTCCTGCCCAGCAGAACCTGTTTCCCTGGTGACCCTATGTGATGTTGCCTAGTTCTGGCACTTCACCCTCTTCTTTGATGTCTCTCCAGAATAAACAGAGCCATCAAGCATTCTTTCATGCAAGACTCAATCTTTGACCAGCAGCAGCATTTCAGGGGAGGTTTGGGAAACTCCATTCCAAAGCAGATCCTGTCTGTGTAAGGTAGGAGTCCCTGAAATTCTGACCCAAGGACTCTTTTATTTTAATTTTTGTTCTGATTTGAGAGGTCATAGTCTGTATCCTCTGCTGACTAACTTCCCAGGGCATTCTGAGGAAAGATTGATCATTCACTGCCCTGGAAAAAGTCAGATATCTCAACAAAGAGGTGGCTAATTATTTCCTAATCATCATGTGTATGCACACTCAGCTGATTGTATTTGCTAAACTGAAGAAACTGTATCCCTGTGTCCTGAAATTGTCTTGTATTTTATCTTGAATGGGTCTAACACCCATTATACACACACACACACACGGTTTCTTCAGATGTAAATCCCACAGAATGCAGTAGGATTTACAGTCAAGGACTGCAGTGGATGAGGAAGAAAGGTGCTCAGCCTTAGAACTATGGCTGTGTAATTATTCTGGAGAGGGAACCTCTGTGCGGACATTTGCATTTGGACCACTCCTAAGAAAGAACCTCCCCAGCTCCAGCCTTTGTCTTATCACAACATTTAAAAGCAAAGAGGCTGCTGGTTCTTTTGTCTGAAACAATGCAGGGGAACCCCATGGATCCAGTCATATGTGAGCATACTGAACTAAATGGTGCCTTTACTTCAATGAAGCTCCGGATTCTTCTTCAAAATGCAGAATGGCAAAAGTCAGGAGAGCGATTTATCTGGGATCACCAGAGATACCAGAAAAGATGGACAGTCTCCCGTAAATGGGGACAACCGGAGTGCGGGTTTGGAAGCATTACATCATCCGCATCACTTACGTGACAACCCTGGTTAAAGGGGACTCAGAGAAAACGTATGGTTCGTTGCACATAAAATACTGTGAAGACAGGACTCCACTGATGAGGTAGTCTCCTGGCCTGTAGTAATATGATCCTAACTCTTGCTCTTTGTTGAGATTCGTCAGGCAGTCTGTCTTCTGCAGTAGACCAGCCGCATAAGGAAGCAGGAGCAGCAACAGCAGCAGCAACGGTGTCATCCTGGCTCTGCCTCCCTCCTGCTGCTCCTCCTTTGTGACTGTTCCTTTCACCTCCACACCCAGCTAATCAGAAGACATGAGAAAAGTCTTGCAAGATCGAGGCTGCAGGGTCTTTACAACGACATTCCAGTCTGAGCTAAAGGCAGCGGTGGGAGGTGCTGTACTAAAGTACTAAAGTACACCTCAGGCATGGCCATCTCAGCCTGTCTAAATCTGAGCCCAGGCTCTCGGGAGCACAGGAGAGATTTTATGCACCAAGCTTTACAGGCACGGTGCAGGAGGGTTCCTGGAGCTGCCTTTCATTCTGATGTTTACATCATTGCTCTCCAAGGAAAACAGAAAGCAAAACATCTCTTGAGCTTTGGCAAGGCTCAGAATAGATCACTATGTTTTTGATAATGATCAGGGGAAGCTTGATGCGGACACAACTGGTGTCTTGCATAGGGGACACCATTTGTGTCCCTACAGTAGCCCGTGATAGGCTACATAAATATTTACGTAGCCTATCATGGCTAAAGCAGGGACGTAAATGGCAGCCGCTATGGCAGTTGCACCCATGCTCTTTGTCGTGAAAGGCTACGTAAGTATTTACGTAACCTCTCATGGTAAAGGCAGCTACGCAAATGGTGTCCACTACGCCATTTGGGGCAGCAGCAGCATGGCAGCGGCTGGCTGGTAGACCAGCCGGAGCCTCTGCCACCGCATCTGCCTCAGGTAAGCTCCGTCCCAGTGGGATTCCGCGTGGTGGAGAGGGGTGGGAGGCTGCTCTTGAGTCCGTGGCAGAATTCTCTGACATCCCTAATCTAGAATGAGCCATAGTTCTCATCATCCTGCGGTTGTGATGGAAGCACAGAGATATGTCCATTGGCACATGCCCAGCATCCAGTGTAGAAGTGTTCTCGTGCTCGAGAATTTCACCCACCTGCCGGTACTCAGGAGTGCATGGGTAAGCACTGAGTATCAGTTAGTGAGTGACTCCAGCAAGGTGCAGCCCAGTGTTCTGTTCTCTGCTCAATCCAGGAGAGCCATAGTGGCCTCCTCGGTGTCAAGGATGTACAGCTGGCCGTAGCTTGGAGGCTCATCTCACTGCAAAGTGCTCATCAGAGCCTGTCCAGTCTTGAGTGGTGCATACCAGGAAGCAAAGCCTAGAACTACGAAATCCGGAACTGCGAGTGGGGGCAGTGAAAACTTTCTGACATGGCAGCTACGAGTTGACAATTAAGCATTGAAAAGCAAGGCGTCACAGTGCTCACAAATAGGGATTTACAAAATTCACTTACCATTTTGCGGATCTGCTTCGCTGCGGGGGGGGATGCGCTCCATCCATCCCCCCAGAATCCTGCCCGGCCAACTCCACTCCACGGCGGCTCCGTGGAGCTGCCAGCCAGGGCCATCCGCAGCCGGATTTCCGGCCGCGGATGGGCTGCTGTGGACGCAAATGGCGGCCGCTGTAGCGGCCGCCATTTTCTTCCAGCCAGGCTGCCATGATAGGCTACGTAAGTATTTACGTAGCCTATCACAGCAAAGTAAAAAAAGAAAAATGCATACGCAAATGGCGGCGGCTACGGCGGCCGCCATTTGCGTTCCCTATTTT
The DNA here is from genome assembly GCF_057233095.1 of Heloderma suspectum. Lineage (NCBI taxonomy): Eukaryota > Metazoa > Chordata > Lepidosauria > Squamata > Helodermatidae > Heloderma > Heloderma suspectum. The sequence continues at coordinate 384,448,519 of NC_139459.1, read as the reverse complement.
TTGCCATTTTATCCTATGTAAATATTTACGTAGGCTATTACGGCGAAACAAAAGGGACACAAATAGCGCCCATTACGTTATTTGCATTCCCCTTTTTTCCACCATAATAGCTTATGTAAATATTTACGTAGGATAAAACAGTGAAAAATAGGGAAAGCAAATGGCGGCTGCCGTAACAGCTGCCATTTGCGTACGCGGTTTTTTTTTTTTACCTTGCTGTGATAGGCTACGTAAGTATTTACGTAACTATCATGGCCTCCACAGGGACGCAAAAAGTGCCCCTGCGTTAGCTGTGATAAGCTACCTAAGTATTTACGTAGCCTATCACATTTATGAAGAAGAAGCAAATGGCAGCCGCAGCCGCAGATGCCATTCGCAAGTCGACGCAGATGGAAGCAGGTAAGTGCTCGGTTTCTCACGCCTGTAGTGTGTTGGGGGCTCCGTTCTGGGCCCATTTCATGGGGGGGTGGGGGGGCTTTGTTCCGCCATGCTACTCACAAACCTTAACACCGTGCCAATATGAAAACTGCATGTTGGTTGCAGGATGCAGGCTGAAAGGCACAGTCTGCTGCCTCCTATGCCTGGGCTGGTTTCAGATATTGATGGATGCAAGGTGGGACAGAGCATGGCTGTTCTCAAAATGCCGAGGGGTTGCCTGCATATGCAGGCTGATTGAGGTGGGGGTGGAAGCGTGCAGGGCAGGCCACAAAACTCCTTCTCTAGGGGCTGGAGGGGTAGAATTGGTGCAGCGGCATGAGGTTTGCCAGGACTCGTGGTTCACCTACTGGTTGCTGTTACCTGTAAGCATTTCATGTCTAGGCATGGTAGTAATGCGTTGAATATATAAATGTTGTTTTGTTAAATGCAACAGCTCAAGACTTCCTTTCTGAGCAATGAATAAACTTCAACTAGCTAACTTTTAACTGCAGGTATCTCTTAATCCCTTCAGGATTTGTTTGCCAGCTGTATGTTACTGATGCTCACCCTGAACTCCCTTAAATTCTCCCCTGTCCAGCGGTGGCCTCCACATTTGTGTCTGTGTGTGTCATGTTCTCCCCCACTCCTGACAAACACATTTTCTCTTGGGCACCCTGTGCTCTCTCAAGAGCATTTTTCTGTATTGTGCCCCCTCCTTGCCTCTCTGGTTGCCCTTTCGCTCTCCCACCCTCCGAAATTCCAGTCTCTATCTTTGTGGCCCTTTCTCTCCTATTGTGGCCTTTCTCTCTCTTGACCCCTGCATCACCCTTCTCTCTCTCCCATCAGCCTCTGTCGCTGGTTGTTCTGCATTCTGAATTCTTCCACCTGCTGCTGCCTGACCACCACAACTCCCATCCTGTTCCCAGATAGGGAATTAAGGATTGTGAAAAGCCTGTTCATTTTGCAGATTGTCAGGCACCTTCTATTCCATCGTCCTCCCTTCGACAGAGTCTGATTTTTCTTAGGTTCCAAACTGCTGCAAATTTACATGGGCAAAATTCCCCCCAAAAGCACAAATTCCCCCCAAATATGCATTTTAACTCCCTAGCCTATGGGGAAAATGTGCATTTTCAGCCAGGTTTTTTTTTTTTTTATTGTGACTTTTTTACAACAAACTTTGTGCAAAACAGTTGAGGGTTAAAAACACTAGGGATGTATGAAAGTCACTTACCTGTTCGCGGATTATGTTGATCATGGGGGGGAGGCATTCCATCCCTTCCCCCTGAATCCTCACTGGGGGGGAGGCGCTCCGTTCCTCCCCCCCGGAATCCTCTGTGGCCGGCTGTGCTCCGTGGCAGCTCCATGGAGCGGCTGGCCAGGCCCAGCCAAGCCAGAACCATCTGCAGACGGATTTCCGGCCGCGGAGGGCTCTAGATAAAAAACAAAAACTGCGTACGCAAATGGCAGCGACTACAGGCGCCACCATTTGCGTTCCTTATTCTTGCCCTCTTAATCTACGTAAATATTTATGTAGACTATGACAGCAAAAATCAAGGGGAACGCAAATAGCGTAGCGGGCGCTATTTGCATCCCTTTTTGATTCCCGTTTTAGCCTACATAAATATTTACGTAGGCTAAAACCCCTTGATTTTCGCTGTCATAGTCTACAAAAATATTTACGTAGATTAAGAGGGAAAAAATAAGGAACGCAAATGGCGGCGGCTGTAGCCGCCGCCATTTGCGTACATGGTTTTGTTTTTTAGCCCACCCAGCCATGATAGGCTACGTAAAGATTTATGTGGCCTATCACGTCGTGTGTGTTTTTTTAAACCTAGTCATGATAGTCATGAAATTTGCATTTCAGTCTACATAAATATTTACATAGGCTATTACGGCAAAAAAAGAGAAAAGAACGCAAATGTCGTAGTGGCCACCATTTGCGTTCCTTGTGTTTTTTTGCCGTAATAGCCTATGTAAATATTTACGTAGGCTAAAAAAGCAAAAAAAAGGGAACGCAAATGGTGCCCGCAGTAGCCGCTAGGGATGTATGAAAGTCACTTACCTGTTCGCAAATTCTGCTGATGCTGGGCGGGAGGTGCTCCGTCCCTCCCAATGAAATTCTGGCTGGGGGGGGGAGGCTCTCCATCCCTCCTCCCCTGAATCCTGGCCAGCCGGCTCTGCTCCGCAGGGATTCTGCGGAGCTGCCGGCCGGCTCCGCCAGCAGCTGGACATCCGAACGCTGGCCAGCAGGGACGCAAATGGCGGCGACCATAGCCGCCACCGTTTGCATCCCTGCAGTCAGCCGTGATAGGCAACGTAAATGTTTACATAGCCTATCATGGCTGATTAAAAAAAAACAAAAAACGCGCATACGCAAATGGCGGTGCCCATGGGTGCCGCCATTTGTGTTCCTTATTTTGCCACGTCTTAGTCTACAAACATACACCAAATATTCTCCCACAACTCTACTTCTCTGGATCAGATACCTTAGTTTGTTTTGAACATGATATGCTCCTTCGTATTCAGATCAGGTCTCAGTACAATAATGTAGCACTTAGGAATACAGATGCAGCCCAACAGCCCAGCACTGGAGGCCAAAATCGAGAAGACCTGCACGGCCACCATGTATTTCCCCTTGGTGCTCAGGTAGGAGGGCACAAAGCACAGCCAAACACTGCAGAAGACCAGCATGCTGAAGGTGATCAGTTTGGTTTCATTGAAGGCCCCAGGCAGCTTCCTGGCTAGGAAAGCCACCGTCAAACAGGTGGCAGCCAAGAAGCCCATGTAGCCAAGGGCAGTATAAAAGAAGACAACAGATCCTTCGTTGCATTGCAGGATGTTCTGTCCAGGCTGGGAGTGCATGTCAGAGTCAGGGAATGGGGCAGAGATTCCAAGCCAGGTGGCAGCCAAGAAGCCCATGTAGCCAAGGGCAGTATAAAAGAAGACAACAGATCCTTCGTTGCATTGCAGGATGTTCTGTCCAGGCTGGGAGTGCATGTCAGAGTCAGGGAATGGGGCAGAGATTCCAAGCCAGAAGGTGCAGATGACAACTTGGACACCAGAACAAGAACTTACAATGGAGTTTGCGAGACTCTTCCCCAGCCATCTCTTCATTTGGTTCCCTGGTGTTGTGGCCAGGAAAGCCAAGACTACGGTGATCGTTTTGGCCAACACCGAAGAAACGGCAACTGAGAAGATGATGCTGAAGGCCGTTTGTCGGAGAAGGCAAGTCACTTTCCTTGGCCGGCCAATGAACAGGAAAGCGGACAAGAAGGAAAGCATGATGAAGATGAGGAGAATGTAGGAGAGGTCTCGGTTGTTGGCCTTGATTATTGGAGTTTCTTGGTATTTAATGAAGATTCCTAATATGAAGCCCGTGGATAATGACAAGAACAGAGCAAAGGAAATCAGGATAATTCCCAAAGGTTCTTCATAGGAGAGGAAGGTTACATCCTTGGGGACACATTGATCTCGGTCCTTGTTTGGATGCCGATCTTCCGGACACTTGATGCAATGGTCGGCATCTGAGAAGATGGAGAATGAGTTCAGCAGGATTCACATCAACTCAGCTTTGATGAAGTTGCCATCTGCAGCCTCATCACCAAAAGAGGACCTTAGTAGTAGGGCCAAAAAAGCTGTCTCTTTGGGACATTACAGACTCTTGGTCAGTCAGAAAAGAATAGACAAGGGTGTGCTTTTTATTAAAACAAAGAGAAGGTTGCTGATCTTTCCCTTCATGCTGCATTTGTACAAATGTGACTGCTTCAGAAAGAACTTTCCATTATGCTGTCTCTTTTTCTTCATGAGTTTCATAACAGAAGTATGATGTAGTGGTTAGAGTCCAGCCCAAAGTCACGCAGTGAGAGAACTAACAGTTTTGCTAATGAGCTGGATGTGGAAATGCAAAGCTCAGCTGGGGTCAAGTGGGGTGCTGACATGTGTAGGAGTAAGTTGCATTGAACTCAATAAGACTTACTTCTGAGTAGACATGCACAGAGTTGGTTCTGCTCTCCATTTTAGCCTCACAACGTCACCAACAAGGCTGGATGTGGAAATAGAAAGCCTAGCAGGGGGAATAATACCTCGTGCAGGGCTCCAGACCGGCATGGTAACTTTAAAAGGTTTTTTCTTTCTTTCAAACAGCATTGCTTTAAACAAAGAGTGCATTGTTCAGGCACACCTAGGGCAGCCTTTTTTTGGGAAGCCCCGAGGAGGAGGAAGTGTTTTGGCTGAAAGTAATTACTGCACATCTCAGAGCAGGGGAAAAAATACGCAAATATTAGGGATGGGGGAGAATTTCTCCCCGAAACTTCGGGGGGCCGAGTGCCAACATGTTCGGCCCCCCGAAGTAGTTTTGGGGAGAAATTCTCCACACACACACCCACCCCCGCACCCCCCCGGGACAGGACTTACCTTTCCCGAATGTCCCTCCCGTTGGCGGGTCCCGGCGGTGGTTCGTCAGGTCTTCGACAGGGGCAGAGGCGGCAGCCGGTCTTTCGACCGGCTGCCGCCGCCGCCATTCCAATAAAAGTAAAAAAAATAACGCCCCCGTGATAGGCTACGTGACGATTAACATAGCCTATCATGGCTAGATCTGCAAAGTCAGCCGTGATAGGCTACTTTAAGGCTACGCGATAGGCTACGTGATAGGCTATTTGCGTTGCCCTTATTTTCGCCATAATCTACGTAAAGATTTATGTAGAGTAGAGCGACCAAATGAAAAATACGTAAATATCTATGAAAAATAGCCTTTCTTATGGAAGTTATGCAGAATCACGGAGATGGCTGGGCACTGGAATTACAGCTGTCGGTACGGATTTATCTTGGTAATTCTTGGAGCATAAAAAAAAGAGGGGAATTCCGGGGGCTTGCAACCGACGGTATGGAGCACTGGCCGCAAACTGCGGAAGTCAAGCGGCACAGAAGGTACACAATTCGTACATCCCTAGTGAGGTTATCCTGTTCTTATTTTCATAATAATCCTGTAAAGCATGTTAAGCTACCTGGTAGCTGAGTGGCTTGTGAATTATTTATTTACTCAACTTATGACCCAGCTTTCTACCACAAGATGGTGCTCAAGGTACTCCTGGTTACATATGAAATACAGAGTAGGAAACTTCCATAAAGCTTTCTTATTTTTTAATCATGTTTTACTAAAGAGGTTTAAAAAAGAAGAAGACTGAATCAGCATTGGGGAGAGGGGTACTCTGATCACCAGAAAGTGGGGATTGAAACATTTTCACATCCCCTTTTCTGCCAGGGACCCCCTGCTTTCCTGCCACAGGATCTCAGCACAGTGCAGACAATTATCTGCGTATAATGGAGAAAGGCCCACCGTGTCTGTACATGCTGCCCTGTCATAATCATGGAAAAAGCAGGGTGGTTTTCTTTGGGGGGGCATGCTTTATACCAGGAACAGTGTGCACTCAGCATCCCCCCTGCTTTGCACAGCAGAGATTCACTCCCATCGTCTTTTCTTTCCACTCACTTCATGGGATTAATTGTTGGAGATTAAAAATAAACTGAAGTCAAGTAGGGGTCAGAGTTCAAAAAGTCTTTAGCATCTGTTCCAAAGATGTATGAATATTTAATGTGTTAATTAAAATGCTTTTGAGCCTGCACATCAGAACAATGATCACAATGACGTACAGGCCAGAAGAATAAAACCTTGTAGAAGAAGAGTAACTAATAAATAAAATTAGCATTCAGTCGAATGAAAAAAGTCTTCATTAAAATTACACTATGTACTAGAAGGACATCATGAGGTATTTCAGGCTGAGCAGTAGTGAATGGCACATGACCATAAAGAATTCCCATGATGTTTTACACTTCATTCATGTAGCCTTCTTCTCTTACCTACTCATGGAAAGTTTTGGTAAAGGTGTTTAAGAGAAAAGAAGAGAGAAGTAAAATAGGGCTCTGGAGACTATTGTGCAAATTCAAAGAGTTGCCCTAGGGAACTCCCATTCTTCTGATCTTGCCTACCTTCCTGAATGGAGATGGTTCCTTCTGCACATGGAGCGCAAGCATAGCAGCATGGTGGCTTTCCTTCTTGGACCTCCTTGTAGTAACCACGGCGACAGCTCTCAGTGCATCTAGAATGAGGCATGGTCTAGCAACAAAGAGAAGGAGCATCCAAGAAAACAGTGTTATGAATATTTGTGCCTATGGAAATGAATCCTCCAATTTAGACAGGACCCAACAGGGTTTCTAGCGCTTGTGACCCTAAGTGAGGTAGAGAAGTGATCCCAGGTCCTTGTTTCAGGGAAGCACTATTTATGCATCACAATGGCACAGAAGTTTTGGGTCATTTTGTTTCAAAATGTATATACCACCTATACTATACATGTACTGAAGCCAATATAAAAACTGGAGGGGAAAGGTACGACAATGAAATAAACTAAAACACAATCCCAGAATAACAGAAATTATAAGCAGCAGCAATAAAAGGACAAGCTTCAAAACATGTGCATGCAATGACAGTGAACTATGGGGGAGGGAGATGAGCTTTTTGCGGGAAGATAGGCACCACCATTGGAAAGACCCCCTCCTCATTTTGATCTTCAGTGGCAGGACAGAAGGCAGGACAGAAGGCAAAGGAAGATCGGAAGCCTCATGGCACAGCTGGAGACGGAAAGGCATGTTAAGAAGGGGGGGTAACTGGGGGATTTTGAGAGAGTGAGTGGGGTACATGATGGATTTATATCCCCCCAATAAGTTCAGCACCATGATAACTCTTTTATACTTCTGGGTGGTTATGACTAAAACCCAGAATGGATCCACAGCCCTGCCAAAATCAGAGCCACCAGTCTCCACTGTACCAACAGTCTCCACTATTGTTGTTGTTGCTGTTGTTGTTGTTCAGTCGTTAAGTCGTGTCCGACTCTTCGTGACCCCATGGACCATAGCACACCAGGCCTTCTTGTCCTCCACTCTCTCCCGGAGTGTTCTCAAGTTCATATTCATTGCATTGGTGATGCTATATAGCCATCTCATCCTCTGCCATCCCCTTCTCCTTTTGCCTTCAATCTTTTCCCAGCATCAGGGACTTTTCCAGTGACGCTTCTCTTCGCATTAGGTGGACAAAATATTTGAACTTCAGTTTCAGTATCTGTCCTTCCAATGAGCACTCAGGGTTGATTTTGTTTAGGATGGACTGATTTGAACTCCCTGCAGTCCAGGAGACTCGGAAGAGTCTTCTCCAGCACCACACTTCGAAAGCATCAATTCTTTGGCGCTCAGCCTTCCTTACAGTCCAGCTCTCACAGCCATACATTACTACTGGTACTGGGAAAACCATAGCTTTGATTAGACGGACCTTTGTCAGCAAGGTGATGTGTCTGCTTCTTTCTATGCTGTCTAGGTTTGCCATAGTTTTCCTCCCTAGGAGCAAGCGTCTTTTAATTTCATGTCTACAGTCACTGTCTGCCTTGATCTTGCACCCCCAGAAAATCAAATCTGTCACAGCTGTCATTTCTTCCTCTTCTATATGCCAGGAAGTGATGGGGCCAGATGCCATGATCTTCATTTTTTTAATGTTGAGTTTCAAATCAGCTTTTACACTCTCCTCTTTCACCTTCAACAAGAGGATCTTTAGATCCTCTTCACTTTTTCCCATTAGGGTGGTATCATCTGCGTATCTGAGATTGTTGATAATTCTCCCGGCAATCTTAGTTCAAACCTGTGATTCATCCATCCCGGCGTTTCTCTTGATGTACTCCGCATATACGTTAAATAAGCAGGGTGACAATATACAGCCTTGTCATACTCCTTTCCCAATTTTGAACCAAGCGGTTGTTCCATGTCTGGATCATACTGTTGCTTCTTGACCCTCGTACAGGTTTCTCAGGAGACAGGTACAGGAGACAGGAGACAGGTGGTCTGGTACTCCCATCTCTTTAAGAATTTGCCACAGTTTGTTGTGATCCACACAATCAAAGGCTTTAGTGTAGTCAATGAAGCAGAAATAGACGTTTTTCTGGAATTCTTTTGCTTTCTCCATGATCCAGCAAATGTTGGCGATTTGAACTCTAGTTCCTCTGCCTCTTCAAAACCTTGATTGTACTTCCAGTAGTTCTCGGTTCACATACTGCTGAATCCTAGCTTGTAGTATTTTGAGCATCACCTTGCTGGCATGTGAAATGGGCGCAATTGTATGGTACTTTGAACAGTCTTTGGAATTGCCCTTCTTTGGAATTGGAATGTAAACTGAACTTTTCCAGTCTTGTGGCCACTGTTGAGTGTTCCAAATGTGTTGGCATATTGAGTGCAGCACTTTAACAGCATCACCTTTTAGGATTTTAAATAGCTCAGCTGGAATACTGTCATCTCCGCTAGCTTTGTTGTCCTAAGGCCCACTTGACTTCACTCTCTAGTAAGGATGTACGAAAGTCACTTACCTTTCCGTGGATTATGTTTATGGTTGGGGGTGAAGCATTCTGTCCCTCCCTCCAGAATCCTTGAGGGGGGGGAGGCATTCCGTTCCTCCCCCCTGGAATCCTCCATGGCCAGCTATGCTTCGCGGAAGCTCCGTGGAGCAGCCGGTCAGGCCCAGCCAGGCCAGAGCCGTCCGCAGCCAGGTTTCCGGCCGCGGAGGGCTCGGGGGGGGGGAACCACGTACGCAAATGGCGGTGGCTACGGTCGCCGCCATTTGCATTCCTTATTTTTGGCTGTCTTAATCTACATAAATATTTATGTAGACTATGACACTGAAACTAAAGGGGAACGCAACTACCGTAGCGGGCACTATTTGCATCCCTTTTTGATTCACCATTTTAGCCTACGAAAATATTTTCGCCCGCTACGCTATTTGCGTTCCCCTTTATTTTTGCTGTCATAGTCCACGTAAATATTTACGTAGATTCAGATGGCCAAAAATACGGAACACCAATGGTGGCGGCCGTAGCCACCGCCATTTGCGTACGCGGGTTTTGGGTTTTTTTTTAAACCCACCCAGCCATGATAGGCTACGTGAAGATTTACGTAGCCTATCACGTCATGTTTTTTTTTCTTTAAACCCAGCCATGTTAGGCTACGTAAATCTTTCCATAGCCTATCACTATTTTTTTTTTAAACAAGACTGGAAATGGCGGCGGCGGCAGCCGGTCGGAAGACCAGCCGCCGCCGCAACTGCCGCTGGAGCCGCTGCCGCCCGGAAGATCCACCCCAGGTAAGTCTCGTCCCAGGGGGGAACCGTGGGGGGGCGGGGGGGCAGGCTGTTCTGTCATGGAGTTCGGGGGCCGAATGCACTGCATTTGGCCTCACCGAGATCCGTGGCAGAATTCTCTGCCATCCCTATATGTCCCTGCCTTCTTTGTCCTTTATCATGACCGTCTTTGCACAAAACGTTCTCTTGAGATCTCCAATTTTCTGGAAAAGATCTCTCGTCTTTCCCATTCTGTTGTTTTCTTCGATTTCTTTGCATTGTTCATTTAAGAAGGCCTTCTTGTCTCTCCTTGCTATTCTCTGGAACTCTGCATTCAGTTGGATATATCTTCCCCTTTCTCCTATGCTTTTTGCTTCCCTTCTTTCCTCAGCTACTTGTAAAGCTTCATCAGACAACCACTTTTCTTTCTTGTATTTCTTTTTCTTTGGGATGGATTGTGTTGCTTCCTCCTGAACAAAACGGACCTCCATCCATAGTTCCTCAGGCACTCTGTCTATCAGGTCTAATCCCTGAAATCTATTCCTCACCTCCACTGTATATTCATAAGGGATATGATTTAGGGCAGACCTGAATGGTTTAGTGGTTTTCCCTACGTTCTTCAATTTCAGCCAAAATTTTGCAACAAGAGGCTCATGATCTGAGCCACAGTCAGCTCCAGGTCTTGTTTTTACTGACCGTATAGAGCTTCTCCATCTTTGGCTGCAAAGGACATAATCAATCTGATTTTGATATTGACCTTCTGGTGATGTCCATGTGTAGAGTCGCCTCTTGTGCTGTTGGGAAAGAGTGTTTGCTATGATCAGCCTGCTCTCTTGGCAAAACTCTATTAGCCTTTGTCCTGCTTCATTTTGTACACCAAGGCCATGCTTGCCTGTTATGCCGGTCATTTCTTAACTTCCTACTTTGGCATTCCAGTCCCCTATGATGAAGTGGACATCTTTTTTTGGTGTTAGTTTTAGAAGGTGTTGTAGGTCTTCATAGAACCGATCAACCTCAGCTTCTTTGGCCTCAGTGCTTGGGGCATAGACTTGAATTACTGTGATGTTGAATGGTTTGCCTTAGATTCGTACTGAGATCATTCTATCATTTTTGAGATTGTACCCCAGTACTGCTTTTCCCACCCTTTTATTGACTAGGAGTGCTACTCCATTTCTTCTAAGGGATTCTTGCCCACAGTAGGAGATATAATGGTCACCTGAATTGAATTCGGCCATGCTTGTCCATTTTAGTTTGCTGATTCCCAAGATGTCGATGTTCAATCTTGCCATCTCATGTTTGACCACCTCCAGCTTACCTTGATTCATTGACCTTACATTCCAGGTTTATAAACAATATTGTTCTTTACAGCATCGGATTTTCTTTTCACCACCAGACACATCCACAGCTGAGTGAGTGTCCCTTCGGCTTTGCCTCAGCCACTTCACTCTTTCTGGCACTACTTGGAAATTCCCTCTGCTCTTCCCCATTAGTATATTGGACACCTTCTGACCTGAGGGGCTCATCTTCCGGCGTCATATCTTTAAGCTATGCCATGCAGGGCCACCCGTGATGGACAGGTCATGGCAGAGAGTGCTGACAATTTACGGTCCACTGAAGAAGGAAATGGCAACCCACTCCAGTATTCTTACCAAGAAACCCCATGGAACGTATCACAAAGCACTACATAAAAACCCACAGTTAAACACAAAGGGATCACAACCTGAAAATCCCATTCAAATAATAGAAAGGCCTCTTGAAACAGAAAGGATTTCCTGCTTGAGACTCATGGCAGACCAAGATCTACAGGGTCGTTGCCACACCACAAAAGGCCTTCCTGCCAATTGTCACCAGCCAAATCTCAGCTGGCCGTGCCACTTGGAGGAGGCCTCATCAGGTGCTCTAAGACAAGAGTCATGTGGAAGATGCCATTTTTACTAGGACTGTTAACCACTTCAGTCTGAAGCCTGAATCCCTAGTGTGTCTGGGTGCTGCGGTGCAAAGCGGTGCAATTCCAGAACAGGTCAGGATCAGGCCGAAGCATTCTGATATGGGATGGATTAGTCTGAAGAGCTTTGGGGGTGCTTCAGCCCTATGCAGACAGCAACCCCACCCCGCTGTGTGAGCCCCTCACTCTTTACCTGGTCTCCAGGGGATCACCTGCAGCTATCACTCTCTTAGAGGGAGTTGCCATTTCCTTTCAAAATGGTGACTCTTCTTCTTCCAGGAAGAGGAAATACCATTTTAAAAAATAAATAAAAGGTGACTCCCTTGCAGAGGCCAATGGGTGTGGGCACTCCCGACAGATCCTGGTAAGGAATGGGGGTTCTTTGGGGGTGGCAATGACAGTGGGGGGTCACTCTCAGTGGGCGTTTCCCCCCTTGTGCTTCGGGTCTCTAGATCTTGCTTCAGAACTGGAGAAGTGGGTCAACCCAGCTTCAGGGGCGGTTGAGGTGAGTTCAGGCCGATTAGAGTCCTCTAAACTGAGCTCTGAATTAGGTTGTGTGGGCTGTGCACAGCCCTAATTTTTGCTAGCCTGTGTCAGGGTGGACACTGAGCCCATAGAATCCCAGAGTAGTTCTGATTCTGAGGAAGAGCAGTTGCTCCTGGGAGAGGAGCGCACTCCTCTTTCCCAGGGCCAACAGCTGACAGAGATTCCTCCCACCAGCATTCCTAGGTTAGATAGCAGTCCTGGGAGTGACAGAGCGTGGGAAGCAGACTTGATGGACGCATGACGCTGACGCAGAGAGCAGTGCCAAATGGACGGTGCAGAAAAGAGGCGTAGTGCCCGTTTGGCGTGCAAACAATGGCTGTGCCCAGAGGATCCAAGGGAAAAGGGGAGGGACTCTCCCTAGTCCTTAAGTTCAGGGGTCTGCCAGTAATTCCCTTTCAAACGGGGACCAACTGTTCCAACGTAGGGCATAGGTACTCTGCTGCTCAGATCTACTTGCTAACAGTAGAGTTGTTAAGTTGTAAAAGAGGAATAAAGCTTTGAAAAGAATCCCTTTGTCTGTGTCTGGACTTGGCTACTGGATTAGACTGAGAGAGGCCTCCAAGGAGCCCTTGACAGCCTGACCCCGGAGGGCATAAAATGTATCAGCACTTTCATCTGCACCCTGAAGCGGAGTGTGAGCCAAAGAAGGAATTTTAAAACAGGTACGGTGCTGTCTCTCCGCCCTGCCCCAGTTATCAACTGTGGGGTCACCAGAACTCTCTCCACTGTGTTCAGAAGAAGGCCCACCTGGCACCTCCAAGCCTCCTTTCGGACCTCTGCACTACTCAAGTTTAGAGGAACTTCCGTCTTCCTGTGCTATTACTCCCAATTTGCTCCATCCAAATAGGATGATGGCGTTTTGCAAATGGGTAGGGGCAGGAGGCCAGGGACAAGCAATAAATCCAAGCCAGATTATCTGCTATATAAATGGGATAGGGGAGATAGGCATGAGAGAGGCAGGGAAGAACAAGAGCTGGAAGTCCAAAGGGTAGAGACAGATGAGGAGAAAGGCAAGCTGTTTCCTGATGACTGGTGGCGGTGAGAGTCCTGGGACATCGATGCATTGAGCTGGGATGGAAGTACAGGAAAAGCTTTGTCCTCTGTGATGGATTAGTCCTTCTTTGGCCAACTTCAGATGTGGGAGATATTTTGCTCTTTCAGATTGCAGGGATGCTAAATTGTCCTGGAGGGGTCTTATCAGCAAGTGGGGTTATCGCCCACCATTCCTACAACTGCATGAGATGTATGTGAAAGGGGGGGGGCATTATTTTACTCCAACCCTTGGCTTTTTAGGAAGATTCAGTTCTGTTAATGTAGAAAACTGCAGAGATCAACCCTGAACCAGAATGTTTTCATCATATCCCTCTATTGCTCCCCAGAACATATGGGGAGGATGGGCATCTCCTCACAAAATCTCACCTTGACTCTGCCACATATTATATTGCCCCAACTGCGCATTGTGTTAGTTTTTATAGTCTGCCCCTTTTCTCTGCACTTATCCATACCACCTCTTTTAACTCAATCCAATTCTACCCATAGTGGGACCATAATTCCATGGTAGAGCACCTGATTTACATGCACAAGGTCCCAGGTTCAATCCCTGGGATCTCCTGGTAGGGCTGCAATAACTCCTGCCTGAAAACATGAAGAGCCATTACCGGTCAGTGTCAACAATAGTAGGTTAGATGAGCCCTTATTTTTGGAGGCAGAGACCTATGTTGACCCTTGAATTCAGTATGAATTGGGAGTAATGAATAACTGACTGGATAGACATGTAGCCTAACACATGTCTGTCTAGGGAGTTGGGGAAGTGCCACCATAACTGTGGTCACGGGCAGGGGAAGGTCTGACATTGGAGGATTAACAGGCCAGCTGAGGAGAAGAGGGGCTAGAAACCTTACAGCTGTCCCCTCTTCTGGTTCTTCCCCCAACCTGATGGTTCCTGACGGCCTTACCAGTCTGCCCTCGGGTCTGGTGGTGCTGATGCTAAATGCCTGGTGGGCCCCAAATAAAATCTCCCTCATCCATGATTTGATTGTGGATAACGGGGCTGACCTGGTATGTATTACTGAGACTGGGGTGGGGGAACTGGGAGGAGTCACTCTTTCCCAGCTGTGCCCTCCTGGGTACTCAAAGCAGCACCAAAACTGGCTCGAGGGTTGGGGAGGGGGGGTTGCCATGGTCCATAGGAATTAAATCTCCCTCTCTAGGCTTCCTGCTCATTCGAGTGCAGATCTTGGGTGTTTGTACATTGTGTTGGGTATGCGGGACAGATTAGGGTTTCTGTTGGTGGTGTATCGCCCACCCCGCTGCCCCTCAGACTCCCTGCCTGAGCTGACAGAGGTGGTCTCGGACTTGCTGTTGAGGACCCCTTGGATGATGGTCATGGGGGATCTCAACTTCCACTTTGAGGCCGCTGTATCTGTGGCGGCTCCGGACTTCATGGCTGCCATGACAACCATGGGGCTGTCCCAATATGTCATCAGCTCAATGCATATAAAGGGACACACGCTTGATCTGTTTGTCTTGACTGGGCAGGAGGATGGTGATCCAACAGTGGAGGAATTAACATCTGTCCATTTGTCATGGTCATATCACTTCCTGTTGAGGTTTAGACTCCTGGCAGCCTTCCCCCTCTGCAAAGGTGGGGGACCTATTAAAATGGTCTGCCCTCAGAGGCGAATGGATTGCATTGGATTCCAGAGGGCTCTGGGGAGGGTTTCCTGCTGGTATGGCTGGTGCTCCTGTCAAAGCCCAGGTCACTCTGGAATGCAGAGATGACTCGGGCGGTTGACACAATCGTGCCCAAGCGCCCTCTCCTTCTGAGCAGAGCCCAGCCAGCTCCTTGGTATACACCTGAGCTGAGGGCAATGAAGCAAGCAGGGAGAGGCTAGAATGCAGGTGGAGGAAAACCCGTGCTGAGTCTGACCGAACACAGGTAAGAGTTCACTATCGAGCCTACTCTGTGGCGGTGAGGGTGGCAAAGAGACAGTGCTTTTCCACCAGTATTGCATCTTCTCAGTGTCATTCAGTGGAGCTTTTCTGAGTGGTTCACGGCCTATTACATTCTTGGCCAGGGAGAGACAACTGTGGAACTCTTGGTTGCATGCTGTGACTAGTTTGCAAGGCACTTCGAAAATAAAAATTGCTCAGATTTGTCATGAATTGGACACCAGGATTAATGCAGTTCCATTGGAAGAGGCGTTCAGAGCACCGTCTGGTCCAGTTTTATTGGATGAGTTTCAGTTACTGAGGCCTGAGGATGCGGACAAGGTGCTTGGCCAAGTCCGATCGACCACTTGTGTGCTTGACCCTTGCCCTTCATGGCTTATTAAATCAAACAAGGAGGGGATGTCTGGCTGGGTCCAGGAGGTTGTAAATTCCTCCATGAGAGAGGGAGTGGTGCTGGCCTCTTTAAAAGAGGCGGTAATCAGACCACTCCTAAAAAAGCCTACCCTGGACCTGGAGGATGTTAACAGTCATAGGCCAGTGGCCAACATCCCCTTCCTGGGCAAAGTGCTTGAGCGGGTGATTGCAGGGCAGCTCCAGGCACTGTTGAATGAAATGGATTATCGAGATCCATTTCAATCAGGCTTCAGGCCTGGTTTTGGAATGGAAACTGCCTTTGTCACAATGTGGGATGACCTCTGCTGGGAGAGGGACAGGGGGAGTATGATACCATCTCAGCAGCTTTCGATACCATCGACCATGGTATCCTTCTGGGTAGGTTGTCTGGGTTGGGAGTTGGAGGCAGAGGGATTACTGCTCTGTGCTATGGCAATTGTGCAATGGGGTTCCACAGGGCTCTGTTTTATCCCCCATGCTGTTTAACATCTGCATGAAACCGCTGGGGGAGGTTATCCGTGTGGGCTGAGGTGCCATCAATATGTGGATGACACCCAGGTCTACCACTCTTTCTCATCAAACCCAGTGGCTCTTCTGAATCAGGGCCTGGGCACGGGAATGGACTGGATGAGGGCCAATAAACTGAAACTCAATGCAGACAAGATGGAGGTACTGTTAGTGGGTGGTTCGTCTGCCCAGCTAGATGATATTCAACCTGTTCTGGAGGTGGTTCCTCTCCCCCTAAATGATCACGTTCATAGTTTGGGGTGCTCTTGGATCCAGAACTGTCACTTGAGGCACATTTCCGCGCCCGATTCAAAGTGCTGGTATTAACATTTAAAGCCCTTAATGACTTGGGGACAGGTTATGTGAAGGATCACCTCCTCCCCTATGTGTCTGCCTGGACCTTAAGATCATCCTCAGTGGCCCCTCTCTGTGAGCCCCTTCCCAAAGGAAGTGAGGCGGGTGGCTACTAGGACGAGGGCTTTTTCTGCTGTGGCAACCCGACTGTGGAATGAGCTCCCTAGTGAGGTTCACCTGGCACCTACACTGTATTCCTACCGGCGCCAGGTGAAGATCTTTTTTTATTTTCCCAGGCATTTTAGCATTTTAGCTTTTTAGACGTTTTGCATTGCTGTTTAAAACCTGTATTTTAAATTCCTGCACTGCTGCTAGGTATTATTGTGGTTGTATTGTTATATTGTGGTTTGGATGTTCTATATATTTAAAATTGTTTTATTGTAGGACGTTCGGTTTTAATTTTTGTGAACCACCCAAAGAGCTTTGGCTATTGGGTGGTACAGAAATAAAATGAAATAAATAAATACATACATACATACATACATGTTTAGAAGATGAGGATGGGGGTGGGACACACAACACAGGGTGGATATTCTTAGAGCTTAAGAGATGTCACAAGCCAATAATAGGACACAAATCCTTTCCCCTACCTCATTAAAATGGCCAGGCCATGCAATGGCTTCCCGCTTAATGGTGAGTTTCATGTCTGGAGAGGCAGGTCTCTCCACACTCCCAATAGTCACTCTAGCATGAGACCCATTGGGAAACATCACCCAGTTCATGATATCAAAGTCAGCTGCCAGTTCCCCAGTCTTATCCAGATAGAGTCCGCCCATGGAAGCATTAGAAAACTGGATGTCTCGTAAGGAAGTGTGAAGCTAGAATGACAGAGAAAACGGCCTGGATTTAGAAATCATGAAAATCATGTAGTCCATATCTTAGGCCTCATCACTTTGAGCTGTGATCTTCCATGTTCAGTGCACATCCCATCCGGGCTCACAATGCCGTTCTTTGGCTGTTCAGAGTTGTCAGAATAATCCGCAATCAATTCAAAAGTGATCATATTTAAGAGATGGCTTTTCCCAAGTTGCACAGATAAGGGAAACTTGCAGGACTTTTTTTTTTTTTTTACATGGGGGGGTGCAAGTGCACATTAGTAAAAAGTGCACCTTGGAACATGACCAAAATCCTCATACAAAAACGTGCATCCCATCAATGAACAGATGACAGAAGGAATGATGCCTGATCATCTGCAGAGATTTTAAAACAAAACCTGCACATTCCTACTCATAATGAAGATACCACGCATTTTCAGACATCATGCCAAGCCGTAATGGTTAAGGAATCTCCGCTAACCTTCATGGCTTATCGTGTCATGTGGGGGAGAAAACCACATTCCTCATTCTTGGTAAGCCATCCCGACTAACCACCCCTCTGCAAAAGTGTTAAGGGGCCCGAGTTGACTTATCGTGTCATCTGGCGGGCTCCCCAGGGTTTCAACAGGCTCCAGAGGACTTCCAGGCCATGACCATAGGGTCTGCTTCCACTGTGGGCAATGCTCTAACCGCCATGGGCTTTCTCTATGGCCAAGTGCTATATTCGACCCTGGAGAGGCTGTCAGGAGTGAATGCCAGGAGCCCTTTCATGTCACAGAAGATTGGAGGCTCACAAAACACTTCAAGAAGATAGCCAGATAACAGTAGGGAGAGGATGGTTACTAAAATGAAAATAACTTTGATGGAAAAGGTCATATACCCTCTGGGATGCCAAAGCTCAAGAGATCAAAGAATGATCACTGAATATTAATTTCTGAAATGACCCTTGCAGGTAGCAGGGGAACTGGAGTTCAGTGCCTCCAACACCAGTGTAGATGGCCCAGAAGGATATGAGGTTTGATTGTGGAATCATAGAATCAAAGAATAGTGGGGTTGCAAGGGAGCTATAAGACCATTGCATCCAACCCCCTGCTCAGTGCAGGAATCCAATTCAAATAATCCATGACAGGTGGCTGTCCAGCCTCGTCTTGAATGCCTCCAGTGTGGGAGAGCCCACCACTTCCCTAGGTAATGGTTCCATTGCATTGTTGCTCTAACCACCAGGAAGTTTTTCCTGATGTTCAGCTGGAATCTGGCTTCCTGTAACGTGAGCCCATGATTCCGTGTGCTGCATTCTGGGATGATCAAGAAGAGATCCTGGCTCTGTGACAACCTTTCACGTACTTGAAGAGTGCTATCATATCTCCCCTCAGTCTTCTCTTCTCAAGTCTAAAGATGCCCAGTTCTTTCAGTCTCTCCTATTAGCGCTTTGTTTCCAGTCCCCTGATCATCCTTGTTGCCCTCCTCTGAACCCTCTCCAGTTTGCATCCTTCTTAAAGTATGGTGCCCAGAACTGGATACAGTCAGAGTACTCAAGATGAGGACTAAACAGTGCTGAGTAGACGGGAAATTGTACTTCACGTGATTTGAAAGTCTCATATTCAGGTTGCGATCAACAACAATTCCAAGGTCCTTCTCGCTTGTAGTCACGAATTGTACTCAAGAACTTTGGAGCCAAGTATTCCCCACCTTGTAACTGTGCATTTGAGTTCTTTTTCCTTGGTGCAGAACTTGGTATTTATCCCTACTAAATTTCATTCTGTTTTCTGCCCAGCTCTCCAGCCTCTCAAGATCACTTTGAATTCTATTTCTGTCTTCCACGCTATTAGCTATCCTGCCCAATTTTGTGTCATCTGCAGATTTGATCAGCATTCCCTGCATCTCCTCATCCAACTCATTAATAACAATGTGAAAGAGCACTTGGCCCAGGACTGAGCCCTGTGGTACCTCTCTCGATACCTCTCCCCAGATTGAGAAGCTCCCATTGATAAGCACTCCTTGAATCCGATTCTGTAGCCAACTGTGGAACCACCTGATGGACCCTTGCCAACAGTCCATCTCCCAGGAAGTATAGCCCGCGGTCCCAGAATCCAAATCTCTCATGCCGGCACCAACTTCATAGCCAGTCATTCACCTGGACTATTTTTCTTTCCCTTTCTGTTCTGTCCCTCTTCTAACTACTGGAAGGATGGATGAGAAAACTATCTGGGCCCCAAAGTTCTTGAGTTGCCTTCCCAATGCTTCAAAGTCTGACATGATTTCTTTGTAGCTCTGCTTGTTGGTATCATTTGTTCACATAGATGAGAAGAAAGGGATACCTGTCATTGGGCTTTATGAGCATAGGGAACCCCTCAGACACATCTCTAGTCCATCCTCCTGGGAGACAGCATACCTGGCGAGTCCATGGGTCTTCACAACATACTTAGGTTTCAATCCCATGCAGCAAGTAGTCTCCCACTACTACTACTCTTCTCTTCTTGTTGTTGTAAGCCCTGGTTTCATCGCCTCCGCTTGACTGACCTTCAGCCTCTTGCTTGCTCTCATGCAAGTTCCCCTGTAATTCTTCCTCTGCATGGTGTCCTCCAGTCTCATCCTCAAGTAGCTGGAAATGATTCCATAAGTCCACTGGTGTAGAGTGGCTTCTAGTGGTTCTACTCCTAACTCTCACCCTTTTCCAAGGAGTATCCTCTACTTCATTGTTCCTCACCTCAGCAGTTTCCTCTTCTGCCTCAGCTTGTTGTTGCTCTTCTAGCTTCTGTTCTTCACTTTTCTGCTGTCGTTCCACTGTTTTGTCCAAGAACTCTTCATGTTCTCTTATTCCCTGGAGGATCAACACTCATAGTTCCAGTTAGGGATGGACGAAAGTCCCTTACCTGTCCTCGAAGCTTGCTTCGCGGTGGGGGGGAGGCGCTGAGCTTCTCCCCCCAAAGTTCATGAGAGGGGGGGAGGTGCCCCGCCTTGCCTGGCTGAAATTCAGGCCGGGCGGGAGGCACCCCATCCCTCACCAGCAAAATTCAGGCCAGGTAGAAGCGCCCCGTCTACCCGGCCGCGAAAAAACAAAAACAAAAACAATGAAAATAAATCATCACGTAGCCTATCACGGGTGACTTTGGAAAAAAAAAAAAAAGTACGTACGCAAATGGCAGCCCCCATAGGGAGCCACCATTTGCGTTCCTTATTTGGTCCCTGTAGTCTACATAAAGATTTACGTAGACTACGGCAAAAATAAGGGCAACGCTATTTGAAAATAAGGGGGCTGCCATTTCCGTTCGCGCTTTTTTCTTTTTTTTTTTCTTTCAAAGTCACCCGTGATAGGCTACGTGACGATTGATGTAGCCTATCACGGCTGACTTTGCAGATCTAGCCGTGATAGGCTACGTGAATCGTGATGTAGCCTATCACAGTTTTTTTTTTTTTTTTTACTGCACTTGTAATGGCGGCAGCGGCAGCTGGTCGAAAGACAGGCTGCTGCCCCCGCTCCTGACGAAGACCCGACGAACTGCCGCCGGGACCCACCGCCGGGAGGGACATTTGTGAAAGGTAAATCCCATCCCAGGGGGGTGGCGGGGGGTGGCGGGGGGTGGCGGGGGGTGGCGGAGAATTTCACCGCCGATTTCGGGGGGCCGAATGCGTTGGTACTCGGCCCCCCGAAGTTTCGGGGAGAAATTCTCCCCCATCCCTAGTTCCAGTCCTCTTACTCGTTCTGCTAACACTGGGGTCAACTTGCACTTGTTGCACATGTAGGCCATGTAAATCTCAGGCAAGAAAACAAACATGGCACCAACCTTGCAGGTCACTGCAACTGGAGAGTCTTTTCCTTCAATAGTCTCTATTCCCTTTACATTTCTTTTTTCTGATAGTACTGAAATAGCCTGTGCTTCGTCCTCTGTTCACTGGAGGTTAAAAACACAGCTGCACTGGTATGGAAGTGTGTGTTACAAGAAAAAGATTAAAAAATCTCAAAAGAATACCCACCATTAGGAGCCTCCCCCTTGACCTCCCCTGCTGATCTCCCCTGGCCAACTCCTGTTTTCTCTCCTTGTTCACTGCCTCTGATGGCTCGCTGTTTTGGAACTTGCTTGTTTCTATAGTCCCTAGACCAGCTGGAGCACCTTCCTCTGCTCTGCCCTGCTCAAATAGGAAACAGGAAACAGACGTATCAAAAGCAGATGTGAAGTGACAGCCTACCAGTGCTGCTAATCCCAGCCACACCTCGTCCACCTCTTCCCCTGCCGACAAGACCCTGAAGATGCCTCTTATTGGGCTTGCTTGCTTTGCAACACAGTGCAGTTTTGAATTATTCAAGTAATAGATGTTAATGTTTGTAGTGCTTTACACTTCTTTTTTTTGGAAATATGGATTGTATAGTGCTTTGACACACACTGTTTGCTGGTCAACAACAAAAACGCAAACACAAAAACGAAGACATGAAGAGAGAGAGAGAGAGAGAGAGAGAGAGAGAAAGAAAGAGAGGATCAAAAGAAAAGCAAATGCTGGACTACCGAAAAGCAAGGTGGGAGGACAGCAGAAGACAAAGGGGATTTTAATTGTTGTTCTTGCTGTTGTTTAAGGGAAACGTGATCAAAAATGGGAAAGGAAGGAATGGAGGATGGTGGGGGCAGGTGGAGGAGAACCAAGAAAATGGACAGAAGAGTTGTGTGTGTGTGTGTGTGTGTGTGTGTAAGTAAAATCTAGACAGAATCTAAGTAAGAGCAAACAAATGGCTGAGAATTGAGAAGGGTGGTGGAAACGAATGAAAGAGGCAAGGGAAGGAAAAGGAAAGTTGTTTTTATAGATTTTTTTTTCCTTTTTAAAATAAACAACCAAGAAAAGAATGAAGTGTAAAACCTATTATAGAAGGGGGAGGGCAGAGACTAAGAACCAGGCACAGAAAGAGGGAAACTCAAACCCCTTACTTTTGAAGTGCTTTGTTTTTTAAATCAAGGATCTACAATTGAAAGAAAGAAAGAAAAAACAAAAAAGAATAGTTGAACTGGGATGGAAGAAGAAAGTACAGCCACACACACACCATATGGATTGAGCCAAATCTCCCTAACAACACGTCATAAACCCAAACCACCACCTAATCAGTGCTATCTCTCTCTCTCCCTCCCTCTCCCTCTCCCTCTCCCTCTCTCTCTCTCTTTCTCATGCACAAATACACACACACACACACACACACTGAAACGAAAGCAGGCTGATCTTTCCAATGTATCCACTCCAATACTGCCCTCCCCACAGTCACTCATTGGAGACTGCTGGGGTAAATTCAGCCCTCATTTGGCAACTAGAGTTGCCATTCGCCTAGGCTCACCATTTTCCCCTCCCCCTCCTCTCTCCCTCCCATCTCTTTTGCAAGTTGCTACGTTTTGGAGACGGGCTGTCTGCACTTCAGAAGGCATCAGAATGCCTCTGAAGATCCAAGTGGGACCGAGGAGCCTTGGCGACGAGCTGCTTCACTTCGGGGTGCCTCAGTGCTGTTCCAATCCACTTCAGATCATGGTGAGGCACCTCCAAAGCAGGCCACTTTGCTTCGTTATTTGGGATTCAGTCTGAAGATGTGCACAGCCTTATCCAAAACTATAGAGTCGAGACAATGTTTCAAAAAAATGGTCACACTATGGCTACAAATGGTCATTACCCCTCACATCAGGATGCATTAACCAATAGGGATGGATGGACTCACCTCTGTCCAAGGCATGAGGGAGCTCCAAGAGCCCCCCCCCCAAGCCTCCCAGCTTGCCTCGTGAAGTCAGCCAAGCAAGCTGCCCCAGACCTGCCCCTACAGAGGTTGACTGCTGGAGTCCTCAGCACACATGGGCCAGCACAGAAGCCATAATCTCTTCACAAGGAGGAGATGGCTAGAGAGGCTGGGGCGCTGAGGCCTCTTCCAGACCATGCCAGCTTTTAAGGGCTTCCTTGACAGCCAGCAGGGTAAGACGAAGCCTCAGTGCTGTATATGCTCCAGCCACACTTGCCATCTCCTCCTTTCAAGGAGGAGTCAGTGAGAGTGGTTAGGGTGCATGTGGTGAGAACGTGGTACTGTTCCTAGCTGCTCAGCGACCAGCTCTGTCAGCACCACATGGCTCGGGGGGAGGGACAAGGGGGCTGGGTGGGAGGGTCTGCTGGCCTCCCAGATGAAGGTGGGTGCTTGTGACATCCCTATTTATCACAGGCTGCACCCACCTGGTCATACCCCATCCTCCACAGCTAGCTTTTATTAGGAGGACATGTAATCAGGCACATTGCTGCAAATTCCCTGTGCACTTCATAAGACCTCAATAACAGAAATGGATCCTAATGTGTGTTCTACAACAAAAAACATTCAGTTCACTGCAAAGTCAAGGGATGGTATCCTGACGGTGCTTCACAAAACGACAACTGGTTCTCGATGGGTCTGGGGCTTCATTTGTAAGGGGTTTTTGTAGGAGGGAAGCTACTTGAACATGTCATGGTGCAGAAAACAGTGTCTACTGGCTGCCTGCGCTGCCACACAGGAGGGACAATTATCTGCTCTAACCCATGTTTGGTTATCTTCATCATGAGTCTTTATGGAGGTGTTGCCAAAGGAAAAGGGAATACCTGCCAGGGCTGCAGCCTTTGATGTTCCCGCCTTTCTCCTTCACCCACCATCAACATCTGCTTGGGTCGGGATGGATATGCAGCATGGAAGGCATGGGCAACAGCATGGATGCTGCTATAAGCAACGTAGCTGTCCTGAGACAGGGCTCTCTCAATCTCCTCCTGGGGCAGCGTCGCCTGTTTCTCTTTCTCTCTGCAACCTGTCCAAATTTTCATGGACAAAACATGCGTTGAATTGAAACACTGAAAGATTTCATCCCAAAACCGTTCCAGAGGAGAGGAGACTGGCTCATAGTAGTCATATTTTGTCATTATTTTAGTCTTCATTCTGAAGGACAAAGAACCATGGAGGAAACGGAAGAAAGAAGGTGCAAGAGACAAGTTCATGTCAATGTCCTGAAAAGCTGGTGTGATCCAGACTTTTGCTCCAGTTGGCTTCTTTTCGAGTGTTCCTTGTATCCACATAAATGGAAAACACCCATAGTGGGAATCCGCATAGTAAACAATTACCTTCACTTCTTTCCCCAAGAAAGAAAGGTCGATCTGGAATATTTGAGTTAAGAAATTTCGTGGTAGCCTTTTGGAGAAAGCGACACAAATCCCACTGCTGATCATCAGGGGTGTGAAGGCACCCAGGAACCTCTCCCCATTCTCAGTGTCTGGAGCAAAGAGACCTACCCACGTCCATCGGAAAAACAGGAGCAGTTGGACGATCCCCGGGTACTGGGTTTCTTCCTTTGGGGCCGTCCGGTAGACAAAAGGGAAGTGACTTTTGTCATTAGAAACAGGAGTAGCAATACCATAACTGATCTAGGGAGCAAAGTAAAGTAAGAGACTGCAGTTTAGTATCAGTTTGTTTTCTGGATGTAGGTCAAATATTTTTGGCTAAAATGGACGGATGATTATGTACCCCTCATTGGGTTCCTTAAGAGAAAAAAAGGCAGGATATAAACACAGTAAATGCAATAAATAAATAATTAATAGTATCTAACTCAATGCCTGTCACTATGAAGTGGTATATGTGGACAGGGAGTGCAAAAATATCTCAAGCTTCTTTTGTGGTGCAGCCCAGGAGGAACATTGGGGTCTTTTTCACGCATTCAAAATACTGTAGAGTGATACACTTCAGGAACCAATCGATGGAGGTTGGACCTGCTCGCTGCCTCATGTGAGACAACTGAAAAGGGTAGATTTAGCCCCGCCCCCAACTATGTTCTAGACTCTGTTTGGGGAGCACACAGGAGCCTTCTTCAGGAATTAAAGCCATGAAGGGGCCACATGAGGACAAAAGCAACCCACTTTGGTTTTTGACCTGGTTATAGGACCGAATCAGCCTTGGTTGCCCTGCTGGATGATCTATATCATGAGAGGGACAGGGGGAGCGCCACCCTGCTAATTCTGCTCCATCTCTTACCAGCTTTGGATACCCTGGACCATGGTTTCCTGCTGGATCAACTCTGTGGGAAGGGCATCAGAAGAAGTGTGTAACAACAGTTTCAGTCCTACCTACAGGGTTGATTTGAGGTAGTAACGTTGGATGTCCACTCCTTGACCCCTTGGCAATTGAGCTACAGGGTTCCACAGAGCACCATCTTGTCCCCAATATTTGTCAACATCTTCATGTAGTCACTGGGAGCAGTAATGAGGGTATTTGGAACAGGATGGGACCCCGGGGATGAGTGGTTCCCAAGTCCAGGAGATAGGCTTATTGCCTCTTCTGGGTGGGGCTGCGCAGCCCTTGAAAGATCAGGTTTGTAATCTGGGGGGAGTCCTAGATCCATGGTTCCTGCAGGCCCACTTGGCCCTTGCAGCTTGGAGTGTCTTTTGCCAACTTCAGCTGGTTCACCAGCTACGGCCTCTCCTGGGTGGGGTAGCTTGTTCACCATAGTACAGGTGCTAATAACCTGAAGACTGGATTACTGCCGTGCACTCTATGTGTGGCTGCCCTCAAGGCTGCTCTGAAAGCTGGCAATAGTTCAGAATTCAGGAGCTCTGCTGTTGTCAGAAGCTGACCCTCTTCAGCATACTTCCACTTTGCTGAGGGAACCGCGCTACCTGCCTATTTGAAACCAGGTCAGATTGAAGGGTTTTTTTTAATCAGTGTACAAAGAGCTAAACAACTTGGGACCAGAATACCTGAAAGAGCGCCATGCCATCTCCCTTTCCAACCTGCCTGATGACTAAGCTCATCGAGGGGCATGCTCCTGGTGGTTCCCCATGGACTTATGGCCTGACTGGAGTCCACCCAGAGAAGAGCCTTCATTGTAGTGGCCCCCTTTCTGTGGAACTCCCTGCCTCTGGAGGTCAGGCAGGCATGAACATTGTGCGGTACCCTGAAATCTTCTTTATTTCAGGATGCCATCCTTGGCTGACGAGCCACAGTTGTATTAGAATTCTCTCTCTCTCTCTCTCTCTCTCTCTCTCTCTGTCTTTTAAAAATATTTTTTAACATGGATTTTTATTCTTTTATCTTATCTTGTATATTTTATTGTTCACCACTCCGGAATCTGTCTAGATGTAGAGTGAAATATAAATGTAAATAAATAAATACAGAAATAAATACAGAAATAAATAAATGCCCTACAGGGCTGTGCCTTCAACAGAGAGATGGGGGACAGTATACCTTCTGGGGCAGAATCATGGCAGTGGTCATCATGTGGGGGCTGCAGAAACTGCTGGGGAGGGTTCTCGTTCCTTTCAGCCGCTAATGTCTTCTCTAATGTCTGCATAGGAGAGCCTTTCGAGACATGATTAAAGTTGCAATCCTACAGAGGTAGATGGGCAGTCAGACCTCTGCTGAAGTCAGAGGCAACCTCCTACCTAATGCAGGGCAGAACCAGTGCAAAGAAGGGGATTCCCTCCGTGCTGCACTTTGCCGTAGATGGACCTTTTCACGTGTCTATGTGAGGCATCGGGAAGGGTCAGGAACCGGGCGGGGGATCACATAGAAAGCTGTCCAGTACAGCTTCCATGGTCTCCTGCCATCCCTGCCCCCAGGGATGCCCGGTCTCCCATCCCAGAGCTCCACCACTGCCACGACTCACCTCCAACACACACTCCAGAGAGCCATTATGCCCAGGAGGCACAGGGACTGAAGAGCGAGCGCTGAGCACAAGCAATGCTCATCTCCCCTGTCTATGCACCTGGTCTCCTGTCCACTCCCCATTCACACCTGTGGGATTTTGTAGATGCTTGACATGGAGGAAATGTGGAGGGAGAGGTCCGATTCAGCCCCTTCAAGGACGGCCAGCGGGTGATTCTTTCTCCCACAGCTGTAATGTGGAATGTTGCTTTCGCCCCCAGCAAGGAGTTGCAGCATGGCGTAGGAGGTGGCTCTGCCTTCAAAGTAGGACTTGTAGATATTGTAGCCCAGGGTGATATTGGGTAAGAGCCTGGGGTTCTGGTTGATCTCCTGAATGGCAAACATGAAGGACAGGATGTGCCAGTACCTTGTACCTTGCAAACTGCAAAACAATAAATAAGAATAAAATTCAGTGCCTCATGCTGTCGTTCTCCACTGAATGAAAACAAATCTCAGTTTCTTTCTTTTATACCAAATATTCTTTTGCATGCATTTTGAATCCCAGAAGAGCCAATCATCACATAATGCTTTGGATGTTCATAGGGCTTAGCAAACATACCTGTGTTGCAAGGTAATTGAGTATCCATTTACCTGATGAAAGGAAAGATGGAGATATTTGTACCACATTCCTTGAAAGAGTATGTTGGCAGATTGCAAGGATCAAGTATCTGTCTGTCTGTCTGTCTGTCTGTCTGTCTGTCTGTCTATCTATATCTAGATAGATAATCTCTCTGTCTCTGTCTCTGTCTCTCTCTCTCTCTCTCTCTCACACACACACACACACTTGTCTTGTGTTAAGGCTTATCAGTAAAAACAATCATTCCGTCATGTAAAATAGTAATAGGGGTGGAGTATCATTCAGAATGGTTTCACCGATGTTATTGAAATTTATAGGTGCCAGAAGAAGTGCTGCGTTCACATACCATGGAATTTCCAGGTCTGTTGGTGAACTGTTGGGAGAGAAACAAACAAACAAACAAACAAACCCCTCTCTCTGTCCAAAGAAACTCTGAGAGTATGTATCAGTGACCTTGTTCAAAGCAGAGTTTGTGTGGGAAAAAAAAATTTTTTTATGTCTAAAACATTGATTATTTCCTATTCCTCCTGTGTTGGGGATGGTGGAATATTTATTTATTTTTAAATAACCTTTTAAAACTTGTATGCAAGTATTCTGCCTCCATTGTAGGCCTTGTTTTCATTTTGTTTTCTGCATCATGCTATGTTTTCTGGTGTTTGAGAGGGAAATC
Source organism: Heloderma suspectum (assembly GCF_057233095.1). NCBI lineage: Eukaryota > Metazoa > Chordata > Lepidosauria > Squamata > Helodermatidae > Heloderma > Heloderma suspectum. The sequence continues at coordinate 384,420,534 of NC_139459.1, read as the reverse complement.
AAAACGGCCACTTGTTGTTCAGTCGTTCAGTCGTGTCCGACTCTTCGTGACCCCATGGACCATAGCACGCCAGGCCTTCCTGTCCTGCGCTCTCTCCCGGAGCGTGTTCAAGTTCATATTCATTGCATCCGTGATGCTATCTAGCCATCTCATCCTCTGCCGTCCCCTTCTCCTTTTGCCTTCAGTCTTTCCCAGCATCAGGGTCTTTTCCAGGGAGTTTTCTCTTCGCATTGGGTGGCCAAAATATTGGAGCTTCAGCTTCATTATCTGTCCTTCCAAAGAGCAGTCAGGGTTGATTTCCTTTAGGATGGACTGATTTGACCTCCTTGCAGTCCAGGGGACTCGTAAGAGTCTTCTCCAGCACCACAGTTCGAAAGCATCAATTCTTCGGCGCTCAGCCTTCCTTATAGTCCAGCTCTCACAGCCATACATTACTACTGGGAAAACCATAGCTTTGATTAGACGGACCTTGGTCGGCAAGGTGATGTCTCTGCTTCTTACTATGCTGTCTAGGTTTGCCATAGCTTTCCTCCCAAGGAGCAAGCGTCTTTTAATTTCATGGCTACAGTCACCGTCTGCGGTGATCTTGGAGCCCAAGAAAGTAAAATCTGTCACTGCTTCCATTTCTTCCCCTTCTTTATGCCAGGAAGTGATAGGGCCAGATGCCATGATCTTAGTTTTTTTAATGTTGAGTTTCAAACCAGCTTTTGCACTCTCCTCTTTCACCCTCAACAAGAGGCTCTTGAGATCCTCTTCGCTTTCTGCCATTAGGGTGGTATCGTCTGCATATCGGAGGATGTTGATAATTCTCCCGGCAATCTTAATTCCGATCTCTGATTCATCCAACCCGGCATTTCTCATGATGTACTCTGCATATAAATTAAATAAGCAGGGTGACAATATGCAGCCTTGTCGTACTCCTTTCCCAATTTTGAACCAATTGGTTGTTCCATGTCTGGTTCTTACTGTTGCTTCTTGACCCTCATACAGATTTCGCAATAGACAGGTAAGGTGGTCTGGTACTCCCATCACTTTAAGAATTTGCCACAGTTTGTTGTGATCCACACAATCAAAGGCTTTAGCGTAGTCAATGAAGCAGAAATAGACGTTTTTCTGGAATTCTCTTGCTTTCTCCATGATGCAGCGAATGTTGGCGATTTGATCTCTAGTTCCTCTGCCTCTTCGAAACCCAGCTTGTACTTCCGGTAGTTCTCGGTTCGCATACTGCTGAAGCCTAGCTTGTAGGATTTTGAGCATCACCTTGCTGGCATGTGAAATGAGCGCAATTGTACAGTCGTTTGAACACTCTTTGGCGTTGCCCTTCTTTGGAATTGGAATGTAAACTGACCTTTTCCAGTCTTGTGGCCACTGTTGAGTGTTCCAGATTTGTTGGCATATTGAATGCAGCACTTTAACAGCATCATCTTTTAGGATTTTAAATAGCTCGGCTGGAATACTGTCATCTCTGCTAGCTTTGTTGTTACTAATGCTTCCTAAGGCCCACTTGACTTCACTCTCTAGGTTGTCCGGCTCAAGTTCAGTGACCGCACTATCATGGCTATCAGGGACATTCAAATCTTTCCTGTATAGTTCTTCTGTGTATTCTTGCCACCTCTTCTTAATCTCATCTGCTTCTGTTAGGTCCCTGCCTTCTTTGTCCTTTATCATGCCCGTCTTTGCACAAAACGTTCCCTTGAGATCTCCAATTTTCTTGAAGAGATCTCTAGTCTTTCCCATTCTGTTGTTTTCCTCGATTTCTTTGCATTGTTCATTTAAGAAGGCCTTCTTGTCTCTCCTTGCTATTCTCTGGAACTCTGCATTCAGTTGGGTATATCTTCCCCTTTCTGCCTTGCTTTTCGCTTCCCTTCTTTCGTGAGCTACTTGTAAAGCCTCCTCAGACAGCCACTTGGCTTTCTTGCATTTCTTTTTCTTTGGGACGGATTTTGTTGCTGCCTCCTGAACAATGTTACGGACCTCCATCCATAGTTCCTCAGACAGAGTGCCTGAGGAAAACGGCCACAGCCATTCAGAAAAAAAAAAATAGAAAAAAATGGGAAAAAATGTCTGGAGAGACATTTAGTGGGTATGTACTGACCAATCAAATGAGAGTAAAGTAGGCTGAGGTATTTAAAAGTAAGTATGCTTTGAAGAAATTTGTGTGCCCATGTGTGTGGGCATGCGCTTGCATGGGTTTGCATGTCTGCTTCTTCCTGACTTTATAGTTCTATGTGTTTGAAGGGATTTCACTTCTGGTTTGAGTTCAGCTTCACTCTCTCCATTCCCCCAAATTATCTTGAAATCAATTCTCTTTTAGCTTTACAAGCTTTTGTTACTGCATATCACCCACAGAGGCTTAAAAGTGAGTAATAGGGGGAGGGGGTGTCATAGATTAACAGCGCCCTCTTATCCATGCTGTTTCAGTATGCATAAATAAAAATAACAATTATTTTATCATTACCTACATAGTGCTTATAATGTTTACAGTATATGTGTTAAGTGCTCGGGAACGTTGCCTCAAAGAAAAGCTGTGTCCCACTCATTTTTACTCACTGGAAATCACATCAAAGTGGAAACTGAAAATGAAGCACGCTTTACCGCTTCTAGAAGGAACACCATTTTTCCAGTTAGTACTACTCACACAACCTGCAGAACCTTGAAAGGAGGGTTACCGACACTTGCTTTTGCTATCTTAGCTCACTGCAGACAGTATATTCAAAAAACAGCCCCTCAGCTCAGCTTGGTGTTCCCAAATGCTCAATCTCCGCCCCCAGCACCCCCCTTGCTACCTGAAGGATCATCTCCTGCCATATACATTTGCCCAGACCCTGAGGTCAGCTTTAGCAGTCTGACTCCAGAAGCCCCCACCAAAGGAAGCAAGGTTGGTGGCTACTAAGACAAGGGCCTTTTCTCCTATGCCACTCCAGTTGTGGAGGAGAAAATTGGGTGAATCGTATTCTCTTAATTCTCTTAACCAGAGGTTTAAGAGTGGGGCTGGGGGAGTAGATTCTATTTCTTCTTTGAGAAAATGCCAGCGGTCAAGTCTGAATCTTTGTAGTGTAGGAGATGTGTATTTGAGTATGGCCTGTTGCCATTTTGAAGTAGAACTGGTCAGAAATTGCTTTTTTCTAGGAGGTTAAGTTTTGATAGGTGAGCTCCTGCAGTTTGATAGATTTTGTCTGGATTTCTTTCCCACTTGAATTACATGGGCTACTTTGGAGGATCATTTCTTCTGTTTGTACAGTGACTCTTGGAAAACAGTCTGTCATGTCTGGTAAGGAAGAAGGTGTAGAATACACTATGCCTCAGAAAACACCAAGGCATTTCTAGGTTTCTACCCCATTTTAAGCCAGCATTCAAATAAAAAAGCATTTCCACACCAGCCTCTAGCCATTGTGGAATATGAACCAGTCCTTAATAGCAAAAAGGATGTTAATCGTCTTAAGGCATGTTATATTCAGGGGGGAGGAGTGGGGGAAGAAAAAGAGATCTCCCTATTAATAACACAAGAGGCGTAGCTCAGTGCCGATGATCTGCCACCGTAAATTTGATATACACGGATCTGGATGGACAAAATTTGGAGACACATTATACAGATTCTTAATTCTCCTATTTATAAAAACCTAAATGAACAGATCACCAAAAAGGTAACCAAGGGCTTTCGTTCATTACTATCCCAGAAGCATTTTCTCCATTATAGGGAATCTATGAACAAAACACAAAACGAACTCAACTGGGGTTTGGCTTGAATCACTTCTAACGCAGGAGCAACCACAGGCTTCTGAAGTCTTGATTCAGAGACCTGATGATACTGAATGACAGGAACTACACTCCTGCCCAGCAGAACCTGTTTCCCTGGTGACCCTATGTGATGTTGCCTAGTTCTGGCATTTCACCCACTTCCTTGATGTCTCTTCAGAATAAACAGGGCCATCAAGCATTCATTCATGCAAGACTTAATCTTTGACCAGCGGTAGTATTTCTGGGGAGGTTTTGGGAACTTTCATTCCAAAGCAAATTGTCTGTGTAAGGCAGGAGTCCCTGCAACTCTGACCCAAGGACTCTTTCATTGTAATTTCTATTCTGATTTGAGAGGCCATATGCTGTATCCTCTGCTGACTAACTTCCCAGGGCATTCTGAGGAAAGTTTGGTCATTCCCTGTCTTGGGAGAAGTCAGATATCTCAACAAAGAGGTGGCTAATTATTTTCTAATCATCATGCATATAAGCACTCAGCTAATTGTATGAGCTAAACTGAAGAAGCTGTATCCCTGTGTCCTGAAATTATGTCTTGTGTTTTATCTTGAATGGGTCTAACGCCCATTACACACACACACACACACACACACACACACACGTGGTTTCTTCAGAAGTACAGTGCAGTACGATTTACAGTCATGTACTGTGGTGGATGTGGAAGAATGGTGCTCAGCCTTAAGAACTATGGCCCTTGTAATTATTCTGGAGAGGGAACCTCTATACGGACATTTGCAAACCACTCCCAGGAAAGAACCTCCCCAGCTCCAGCCTGTGTCTTAGCACAATATTTAAAAGCAAAGAGGCTGCTGGTTCTTTTGGCTGAAACAATGCAAGGGAACCCCATGGATCCAGTCATATGTAGCATACTGAACTAAATGGTGCCTTCACTTCAATGAAGCTCCGAATTCTTCTTCAAAAAGGACAGAGTGGCAAAAGTTGGGAGAGCAATTCATCAGGGATGACCAGAGATACCAGAACAGATGGACAGTCACCCGTAAATGGGGACAACCGGAGTGCGGGTTTGGAAGCATAACATCTTCATCATCACTTACATGACAACCCTGGTTAAAGGGGGCTCAGAGAAAACATAGGGTTCATCACACCTAAAATACTGTGAAGAGAGGACTCCGCTGATGAGGTAGTCTCCTGGCCGGTAATAATATGATCCTAAGTCTTGCTTTTTCTTCTGAGTCATCAGGCAGTCTGTCTTCTGTAGTTGACTGGCTGCATAAGGAAGCAGGAGCAACAACAGCAGCAGCAACGACATCATTCTGGATCTCCCTCCCTCCTGCTGCTCCTCCTTTGTGACTGTTCCTTTCACCTCCACAGCCAGCTAATCAGAAGATGTGAGAAAAGATTGAGGCTGCAGTGTCTTTACAATGACATACAATTCTCAGCCAAAGGCAGTGGTGGGAGGCAGTGTACTGAATTATACCATAGGACTGGTCATCTCATCCTGTCCTAAAACTGAGCCCAGGGTCTAGGGAGCACAGGAGATATTTTATGCACCAAGCTTTTCAGACACAGGGCAAGAGGTTTCCTGGCACTACCTTTCATTCTGATGCTTACATCATTGGTCTCCAAGGAAAACAGAAAGCAAAACATTACTTGAGCTTTGGCAAGGCTCAGAATAGATCACTATGTTTTTGATAATGATCAGGGGAAGCTGCACAGGTGCAACTTCATGGATTCTCTGAGTGCCTTGAGGCGAGGTGCAGAACTGGAGAAAAACATGTTTGTGAGAAGTCACACAGGCAGCTCCATCTCCTGGTTGGCAAGGGGGAAAGGTGATCCTGGCCTGGCCTGTATTCAAAAAACTCACACAAAAGAGCCAAGATCAAGAAAATCTCTTAAGACACAAACCAGTGGTTGGGAACCTGTGGCCCTCCAGATAGAACTGGACTGCGCAATCAGCAGCCCTAACCGACCTAGCTGATGGGGAGAAATGATGGGAGTTGCAGTCCGAGAACATCAGGAGGGCCACCTCTTCCCCATTCCTTATGCACATGAATGTGCCCACCACTTGGGGAGTTTCCCAGCCCTGCTCCCTTTGCTAGCCCTCCCAACTGCACTTAGTGTGCTGGATAGGCCAGGATGACCAGTTATCAAAGAACGAGTGGTGGTCTCCATACAACTCAGCGATCTCCCCCTATTAGTACTTTGAGTGAGCTCAACAGAACTGTGCAGAATCTTGTTTGGGACACAGTAACACATTCCACAACATAGTTACTTGCAAACACATTCCGAGAGGAAAAACCTCAGCATCAAACGGCTCTGTTATCTATGATCTCAACTATACTAGTATCTCCTCCAAACCTATACCAAATATTCTTCCACAGCTTTACTTCTATGGATGAGATGCTCTAGTTTGTTGTGAACATATTATGCTCCTTTGTATTCAGATCAGGCCTCAGTACAACCATGTATCACTTGGGAATAAAGATGCAGCCCAACAGCCCAGCACTGGAGGCCAAGATCGAGAAGACCTGCACAGCTACCATGTATTTCCCCTTTGTGCTCAGGTAGGAGAGCACAAAGGACAGCCAAACACTGCAGAAGATCAGCATGCTGAAAGTAGGAAAGCCATTGTGAAGCAGATGGCAGCCAGGACGCCCATGAAGCCATAGGCAGAATACAAGAAGACGACAGATCCTTCGTTGCATTGCAGGATGATCCGTCCAGGCTGGGAGTGCATGTCAGAGTCAGGGAATGGGGCAGAGGTCCCCAGCCAAATGGTGCAGATGACAGCTTGGACACAAGAACAAGAACTTACAGTGGAGTTTGCAAGACCCTTTCCCACCAATCTCTTTTCTCTGTTCCCTGGCTTTGTGGCCAGGAAAGCCAAGACCACATTGATGGTTTTGGCCAACACCAAAGAAACGGCAAGTAAGAAGATGGTGCTGAAGGCCATTTGTGAGAGAAGGCAAGTCACTTTCCTTGGCTGCCCCATGAACATGAAGGAGGACAAGAAGGAAAGCATGCTGAAGATGAGGAGAATGTAGGAGAGGTTTCAGTTGTTGGCCTTGATTATTGGCATTTCTTGGTATTTCATGAAAATTCCTAATATGAAGCCTGTGGATAAGGACAAGAATAGAGCAAAGGAAGTCAGAACAATCCCCAAAGGTTCTCCATAGGAGAGCAAGGTTATCTCCTTGGGGACACATTGATCTCGATCCTTCTTTGGACGCTGATCTTCCGGACACTTGGTGCAATGGTCTGCATCTAAGAAGAAGGAGAGTGACTTCAGTAGCATTCACATCAACTGTACTTCCAGAACAATGTGCAGTTGGGCAGAGAAAGAAACAAACATTGCCTTGCAGAGGACCTGCTTTGTCACCAGAAGTTTCAATCTATGGCCTCATCACCAAAGGAGGACCTTAGTTGTAGGGCCAGGAAAGCTGTCTCTCTGGGACATTATGGAGTGCTTTCCAGTTGGAGTAGAGCAGAGAAGAGTGGGCTAGATGGATGGATGGGTTGACTTGGAATAAACACAGCTTCCTACCGTGTTGACATATGGAGAAGCCACTGTGTTTATCCCAACATTGTTCAGGGTCAGGGAGTATCTGTGAGGTTATCCTGTTTTGTATCTCCATAATAATCCTGTAAGGCACATTAAGCTATGTGGTAGTGGAGTGGCTTGTTATTTATGTATTTATACAAATATTGCGCCACCTTTCCCCCAGAAGATGGTGCTCATGGGACTTCTAGTTAAGTGTCAAATCCAGAGTGGGCAATTGTCCTAAAGCTGTCCTATTCTTTTTATTGAAGTTTTTCTAAAGGGGTTTCGAGAAACAGAAGAGTGAATCAGTGTTGGTCAGGGGAATGCTCTGATCACCAGACTTCAGGGGATGTACCATTTTCAGATCTCCTTTTTCTTCCAGGCACCCCCTGCTTGTCTGCCACAGAATCGCAGCACAGTGCAGGGGATTCTCTGCAAGTGATGGAGAAAGGCCCACCATGTCTTTACATATGGCCCTGTCCCAATCAAGGAAAAAGCAGAGTAGTTCTTTGTGGGGGGCACAATTTATACCAGGAACAGTGTGCAGTAAGCAACCCCCCTGCCTTGCACCCCAGAGATTGACTCCCATGGTCATTTCTTTCAACTCACTTAATGGGATTAATGGTGGAGATTAAAAATACTGAAGCCAAGAAGGGGAAAGAGTTCGAAAAAGCCTATACCATCTGTTCCAAAGATGTATGAATATTTAATGTCTTAATTTAAATGCTTTTGAGCCTGCACATGAGAACAATGATCACAGTGATATATGAATCAGAATAACAAAACGTTGTAGAAGAAGAGCCACTAATGACAAATAAAATAAACATTCAGTGGAAAGCATCAAGCCATCATTAAAATCATGCTGTGTACTGGAATGGCTGGGTGAATACACCATAGCACTGTGAGGTATTTTAGCCTGAGCAGTAGTGAATGGCCCATGACCACAAGCCCCATCTCTGAGGAGGGATTTGAACTCAGGTCTCTCCTGTCCAAGTCCAACCCTCCCGTTGCTTCTATCTCCAAGGAATTGCCATGATATTTTCAACTAGGAGCAAGCAACAGTAATCCATGAAGCCTTCTTCTCTTACCTACTCATAGAATGTTTTGCTCAAGGGGTTTAAAAGAAAAGAAGAGAGAATTAAAATAGGGATGTGGAGACAATTGGGTGGATTCAAATGGTTGCCCTATTTCCAAAGGGAACTCCCATTCCTCTGATGTCACCCACCTTCCCGAATGGAGATTGTTCCATCCGCGCATGGAGCGCAAGCATAGCAGCAAGGTGGCTCTCCTTCCTGGACCTCCTTGGCGTATCCGGGGCGACAGCTCTCAGTGCACCTGGAACGAGGCACGGTCTAGCAGCAAAGAGAAGGAGCATCAAGGAAACAGTGATAAGAATATTTGTGTCTATGGAAATGAGTCATACAGTTTGGGGAGGACCCAACAGGCTCTCAAGATAGTGATCTTAAGTGAAATAGAGAAGTGAACTCTGGTCCTTCTTTCAGGGAAGCACTATTCATGCATCACAACATGGCACAGAGGTATTTGGTCTGTTTGTTTGTTTCAAAATGTATATACCATGTTTACTATACATGTACTCAAGGCAATGTAAGAACTGAAGGGGAAAAGGTACAACAATGAAATAAACTAAAAGACAACCATAAAATAACAGAAATTACAAGCAACAGGAATTAAAAAAACAAGCTTCAAAACTTATGCATGCAATCCTGGAGAACTGTAGGGGGAGGGAGATGAGCTTTTCGAGGGAGGATAGCACCACCTCTGAAAAGGCCCTCTCCTCTTCCCTGTTTTGATCTTCAGTGACAGGGCAGAAGGAAAAGGAAGGATTGGAGGCCTCATCGCACAGCTGGGAAAGGAAAGGCTTTTTAAGGAGATGGGGTATATGGTGGATTTGGAGACACTAAGGGGGGTACAGGAAGGATTTATATCCCCCAATTAGGTTCAGCATCTCGGATGACTCTTTCAGAGTTCCAGGTGGTTCTGACTAAAACCCAGAATGGAACCACAGCCTCACCCAAATCAGAGCCACCAGCCTCCACTGTGCCAAACCACAGAGTAGAACCTCACTAAATGAATAGAGGCACGAAGAAAAAACAAATGATTAAACACCAAAGCATAACATCATAAAAATCCCATTCCAATGACAAAAAAGCCCCTTGAAACATAAAGGACTTCCTGCTTGAGACTCATGGCAAACCAAAGTCTCCAGGGATGATGCCACAACACAAAACACCTTCCTGCCGATTGTCACCAGCCATATCTCAGATGGTTGGGCCATTGGAGGAGGCCTCATCAGATGCTGAAAGAGAGCATGTCCAAGCCTCCTGTGGAACACATCATTTTTACAAGGTCTTTGCACCACTTCGGTCCAAATCCTGAACCCTTGTGGATCGGGGTGATTCGGACGGAAGCAATGAAGTTCTGGAACACGTCAGGATCTCTCTGAAGCACTCCAGTATGGGTTAGAGGACTCTGAAGTGTTTGGGGGATGTTTTGCACCTGTCTGGACAGGCCCCCACTCTTTCCTGGTCTCCTGGGGATCCCCCCCCCACTTCAGGTCTCTAGAAGTTGCTTCAGATCTGGAGCCAGAAGTGGGTCAACCTGCCTTTGGAGAAGGTGAAGGTGGGTCAGGGCCAATTTGGGACCACTGAGTCAGCCTCTGAAGCAGGTTGGATGGGCTCTGCAGAGCCCTACTTTCTCCTATCATGAGCCTGGACTGTGAAAGGCTTCAAACGTATCAGCACTTTAATCTGCACCCTGGAGCTGACTGTGAGCCAAAGAAACACTTTTAAAACAGGTGCGGTGCTGTCTCTCTGCCCTGCCCCACTTATCAGCTGTAGGGCCACCAGCTCTCTCTCAACTGACTTCAAAGGAAGGTCCACGTGGCACCTCCAAGCCTCCTTTCTGCCCTCTTGTATTGGCCCCAGGAGCATAGCCAAGTCATTTATAGTGTCAGAGGGGCCTAGAGATCCATAATGCTTGGTTAAATTCATTATTGGTGCAATTCCCTTGTTAGCAAGCCTCTGAGCATGTGCAGATGAGTCAAAAGGCCGATAGCAGCCCCAGAGCATTCCCTGTGAATTAATACTTGAGGGCCTTATCAGGCTGTGCCTGAGAAGTGAAGCTATGTGTTTATGCTGAGATGCAGGTAAGGTTGGTGGAGAATTCTGCTGCGGACCCAAATGAGGCCAGATTCAAAAGAATCCAGCCTCCGGTGTCCACGGCAGAATGGATGACTTACCTCCGCCTCCCTCTGGATACAGTGATACAGGCGGAGCTCTGTATCACTGGCGATACAGCAATGGTGGCCCTCATTGCCGTATGGCTAAGGAATGAGTACAGATGCAAATGACGTAGTGGACGCCACTTGCGGCCATAAAGCCCTTAGTTTAACCTAAATGCAGCCATAAATGTCTGCAGTGAACTTGAGCACACTCCGGGAGACAGCAGAGGACAGGAAGGCCTGGCGTGCTATGGTCCATGGGGTCATGAAGAGTCAGACACAACTTAACGACTGAACAACAACAAGGGCTTTATGGCTACAAGTGGGGTCCACTACGCCATTTGTGTCTTTATTCATTCCTCAGCGATACGGTGCTGGCGTGCGGCTCCTTGGAATCACTGCGGAGAGGATCCAGCTCCGGAGGATGCTGGGGGAAGGAATGGATTGCCTCTCCCCCTCCCTGGTGGATTCCCCACAGACCGGAAGGAAGGGAATCCACCCATCCCTAGATACAGGTGGCTGTGCTGAGATCCTAATGCTGTTAGTCTATGCTGGGAATGAGTGCTAGGGGTGCTGGCTGCTATTAGCTGCCTTATATATAAAACCCATTGTACCCGATGGTTCTGGGTTCAGAGAAGCTGTCTGATCCAACCGTTGGGTACACCTGTGCGCTGTAAGTACTCAATAAAGTCTCCTTGGAAGCAAACCTTCATCTGATTTATCACTATTGGCACCTCTAACCTAAGAGTTCAACACCCACAGCAGGGGCAACACGCCTCTGTAGTACTCAAGTTTAGAGGACCTTCTGACTTCCTCTGCTTTGCTCCCAATTTTTCTCCATCCAAAAAGGATGATGGCATTCTGGAAATGGGTGGGGCAATGGGCAATAAATCCATGCCAGATTACCTGCTATATACATGGGATACGGGAGACAGACATGAGAGGCAGGGAAGAGCAAGAGAAGGAAGTCCAAAGAGGAGAGACAGACGAGGACCAAGGCAATATGCTTCCTGATGATTGGTGGTGACAGTCCTGGGTCATAAATGCATTGAGCTAGGATGGACGTACAGTAAAAGCTTCGTCTTCTGTGATGGATTCACCCTTCTTTGGCCAACTTCAGATCTGGGAGGTATTTTGCTCTTTCAGGTGACAGAGATGCTCATTTGGTCGGGGGGGGGGCTCTTCTGAGCAAGACGGGTTAGCACCCACCCTTCCTACAACTGCATGGGGTGTGTGAAGGGGGTGGGCATTATTGAGCTCCGACCCTTTGTTTTTCCTGGAAAATTCAGGGTTGTCAATGTGGCGACCTGCAGAGGAGAACCCTGAACCAGAATGCTTTCATGCTATGCTAGTATTGGTCCACAGAACTTATGGGGAGGATGGGCATCTCCTCCCAAATCTCACCTTGACTCTGGCTCCAAAGTGTACTGCCCCAACTGAGCATCGTGTTACTTCTTTTGGTCTCCCCCTTGTGTCTGCACTTAGAATCCATGCCATCTCTTCTAACTCAGTCTGATTCTCCCCATACTGGGGCCATGATTCAGCAGTACAGTACTTGCTTTACATGCAGAACATTCCAGGTTGACTCCCTGGCATCTCCAGGTAGGGCTGGAATAACTCCTGCCTGAAACCTGGAGAGCTGCTACCAGTCAGTGCCAATGATACTAGGTTAGATGAACCTATATTTTTGGAGGTAGCTTTGTACATTGATACTTGAATTCAGTATGAATCAGGAATTGTGTTTGACTGGATAGCCATGTAGCCTAACATGTGTTGAGAAAGATGTCTGGAAAAAAATCACAGAACAGGGTGGATATTACTAGAGCTTAAGAGAGATGTCACAAGCCAATAATAGGACACAGATCTTTTCCTCTACCTCATTAAAATGCCCTGGCCATACAATGGCTTCCTGGTTAATGGTGAGTTTCATGTCTGGAGATGCCTGTCTCTTCACACTCCCAACATTCCCTCTAGCACGAGACTTATTGGGAAACATCACCCAATTCATGATATCAAAGTCTGCTAGAATGACAGAGAAAACAGTCCAGATATAGAAATCATGAGAATATAGTCAATATCTTAGGCCTCATCAGTTTGAGCTGTAATCTTCCATGGTCAGTGCACACATCCCATTTGGGCTCAGAATGCCATTCTTTGGGTATTCACCATCACAGGTAGGGATGTCAGAACAATCCTCAATCAATTCAGTTGAGATGCCTGATGATCTGCAGAGATTTTAAAACAAAATCTATACCTTTTACTCATAATGAAGATACGAGGCCTGCTCAGATATCATGCTAAGCCATGATAGTTAGGGAATCTCTGCTAACCATGGTGGCTTCACATGTCATGTAGGGAGAAAACCACACTCCCCATTGTTAGTAAGCCACCCCGACTAACCACCCCTCTGCAAAAGTGTTAAGGGGCCTGATGCAGCTGACTGTGTTATCTGGAGGGCTCCTCAGTGGTTTCAATTAGCTCCAGAGGACTTCCAAGCCATGACCATAGAGTCCACTAGGTGGAGTGTCTTCCACTATGGGCAACACCCTAGCTGCCATGGACTTTCTCTATGTCTGAGGGCCTATTTCAGATGCTGGAGCAGCCACCAGGAGTGAGCTCCAAGACTCCTTTCATGCCATGGTGGATGGGATGCTCAGGAAACACACCAGGAAGACAGCCAAGTAACTATTGAGAGGGGATGTTTACCCAAAGTAAATAACATGGGTGGAAAAGGTCATATACCCTCTGGGATGCCACAGCTCAAGACATCAAAAAATAATCACCAAATGTTAATTTCTGAATCCACCCTTGCTGGTAGCAGGGGAACTAAAGTGCAGTGCCTCCAACATCAGTGTGGAAGGCCCAGCCCAGAAGGGTATGAGGGTTGATGGTATGAAAAGTGGATGTGAGATCAAGTAGAATCAACAGCGTGGCTTCCCTCTTGTTTCTTTTGATGAAGATCATTGTTCATGAGACCAAGACTGATTCAGTCACATAACCAGAGGAGGAATCCAATTGGAATGTGTCTAGATCATCAGTACCTGCAACTGGGCTGCCACCAACCTCTTGAGACCATTAGCCAAAAAGGGGGTATTAGGACTGGAAGTAGCTCTCCCATACTGGAGGCATTCAAGATGAGGCTGGACAGCCACTGAGCAGGGGGTTGGACTCTATGGTCTTATATGCCCCTTCCAACCCTACTGTTCTATGGTTCTGAGATTCTATGAAAACAATGAAGTGTAAAACATGTTAGAGAAGGTGGGGAGAGGGAGGGCAAGTCAAAGAACCAACTCTCGACCCAACTCTAACAGCACATCGTAAACCAAAATCACCACCTAATCAGAACTCTTTTACACACACAAATAAATGAAAGCAGGCTGATCTCTCCAATGTATCCATTCCAGTTTTGCCCCCACTCCTCCACCACTGTCACCGATTGGAGACTGCTGGTTACATTCAGTCCTAATTAGGGATGTCAGAGAATTTCTCCACAAATCTCCGGGAGGCCAAATGCCAATGCATTCAGCCCCCCGAAATTGGTGGAGAAACAGTCCGCCCCCCCACCCCCTCTGGGATGGGACTTACCTTGAGCAAATGTCCCTGGCAGCGCCGGCTCCCGGCGGTTTGGCGGCGGTTCGGCGGCAGTGGTGGCGGCTGGTCTTCCGACCGGCTGCCACCGCGGCCATTTCCAAGTAAAAAACAACAACAACAAATGTGATAGGCTACGTAAAGATTTACGTAGCCTATCATGGCTAGATTTTCAAAAAACACTGTGATAAGCTACGTAAATGTTTATGTAGCTTATCACGGCTGACTTTGGAAAAAAAAATCACGTACGCAAATGGTGGCACCCATGGGTGCTGCCATTTGCGTTCCTTATTTTGGCATGGGTAGTCTACTTAAATCTTTACGTAGACCACGGTGAAAATAAGGGCAACGCTATTTGCGTTGCCCTTATTTTCGCCGTAGTCTATGTAAATATTTACGTAGACTATCTGTACCAAAATAAGGAACACAAATGGCGGCACCCATGGGCGCCGCCATTTGCGTACCCATTTTGTTTTTTTTTCAAAGTCAGCCGTGATAGGCTACGTAAACATTTCCATAGCTGATCATGGCTGACTGCAGGCCAGGGATGCGAACGGCGGCAGCTATGGCCGCCGCCATTTGCATCTCGGCAGGAGAAGGGGTTTCGTGGCCGGAGAGATGGGGCGCTCCCCCCCGGCCAGAATTTCGGCGGGGATGGACGGGGTGCCTCCCCCCACCCAGAATTTTGGGGGGAGGAACGGAGCGCCTCCCCCCCACCGCAAAGCAAGCTTCGGGATCAGGTAAGTGACTTTCATCCATCCCTAGTCCTAATCTGGCAACTACAGTTGCCATTTGCCAAAGCTCCCTCCCTCCCTCCCTCCCTCCTTCCCCTCCTCCTCCTCCTCCTCTCCCCTTGCCCCAGCCCTCCCCCTCCCCTCCCGCTCCCTTATCTTTTCCAAGTTTCTTTGTTTTGGAGACAGGCTGTCTGGGCTTCCGAAGGCATCAGAATACTTCTGAATCTTCAAGTGGGACCGAGGCACCTCGGCGATGAACCGTTTCACTTCGGAGCACCTTGGATCTGTTCTGATCCTCTTCAGATCACACCAAGGCACCTCCAAAGCAGCCTGCTTCCCTTTGTTATTCAGGATTTGGTCCAAAGTGGTGCACAGCCCTATTCAAAACCATAGAGTCGAGAGCAGGTTTCAGGAGAAATGGTCATACTACCACTCCCTTATGCACAGCAGGCTCTACCCCCTCATGTAAGGATGCATTAATCTCCTCCTGGGGCAGCGTCACCCGTTTGTCTTTCTCTCTGCAACCTGTCCAAATTTTCATGGACAAAACATGCATTGAACTGAAACAGTTAAAGGTTTCATCCCAAAACCGTTCCAGAGAAGAGGAGACAGTGGCTCATAGTAGTCATATTTTGTCATTATTTTAGTCTTTATTCTGAAGGACAAAGATCCGTGGAGGAATGGGAAGTCAGAAGGTCTATGAGACAAGTTGAAGTCCATGTCCTGAAAAGCTGGTGTGATCCAGAGTTTTGCCCCAGTTGGTTTCTTTTCAAGTCTGCTTTGTTTCAACATCAACGGAATACACCCATAGTGGGAGTCCGCATAGTAAACAATTACCTTCACTTCTTTCCCCAAGAAAGAAAGGTCCATCTGGGAGATTTGATGTAAGATATTTCGTGGTAGCCCTTTGGAGAAAGTGACACAAATTCCACTGCTGATCATCCCTGCGGAGCACAGCCGGCCGGCCAGGATTCCGGGGGGGGGGGAGGAACGGAGCGCCTCCCCTCACATCGAGGATTCCAGGGGGAGGGATGGAGCGCCTCCCCCACCACCACGAAGGAGATCCGCGAAATGGTGAGTGACTTTCGTACATCCCTATTGAAAGCTGGAGATCATTAAGGATTCAGCAGCTCGGCTGTTGTCAGGAGCTGCCCCTCTTCAGCATGCGACTCCTTTGCTGAGAGAACTGCTCTGCTTGCCTATTTGATACCAGGCCAGATTTAAGGTTTTGTTACTAGTGTACAAAGACCTACACATCTTCGGTCCAGGATACCTGAGAGATTGTCTTCTCCCTTACCAACCTGCCTGACCACTGAGCTCATTGGGGGCATGCTCCTGATGGTTCCCCATGGACTGATGGCCCGATTGGAGTCTACCCAGAGCAGAGCTTTCAGTGTGGTGGCCCCTTTACTCTGAAACTTTCTGCCTCTGGAGATCAGGCAGGTACCAAAGCATCTATATTTCAGGAAGCCTTCCTCAGCGGATGAGCCACAGTTGTATCTGAATTCTATTCCTTTCTCTTTAAAAACACACACACTGAAGAACATGAAGTTTTATTATTTTATCTTATCTTGAATCTCTGATAGTTCACCATTCCAGAATCTGTCTAGATGTGGAGTGGAATATAATATAAATAAATTAGTTAATACAGAAATAAATAAATGTCCTTCAGGGCTGTGCCTTTAGCAGAGAGCTGGGGGACATCATACCTTCTGGGGCAGAATCATGGCAGTGGTCATGTGGGGACTGCAAAAACTGCTGGGGAGGGTTCTCGTTCCTCTCAGCCACTACTGTTTTCTGCAATGTCTCCATAGGAGAGCCTTTTGCCACATCATTAAGGGCGCAATCCTACAGAGATAGATGGGTGCTTCAGACCTCCCCTGAAGCCAGAGGCGACCTCCGATCCAACGCAGGGCAGAAGCAGCACAGAGGAGAGGATTCCCTCTGTGCTGCAGCTGTTCTTCACTTTGCCTTAGATGGACGTTTTCACATGTCTACATGCGGCTTCAGGAAGCAGGCAGAACAGGGCTGGAGACCACATTGGGAGCTGTGTAAAACAGCTTCTGTGGTCTCATGGTCAACCCTGCCCCCAGGAATGCCCTATTTTTGCCCCTCCATGCTCCATCTTATGAGCAGAGCAATTCTCTCTATTCAAGTGACAGGCAGCAGGGGAGGGGGGACAAGTGTGCCCAGTAGGAACAGGGAGTGAAGGAACACTGCCACGACTCATCCCCAACGCACACTCCAGAGAGCCATTATGCCCAGGAGGCCCAGGGACTGTAGAGCGAGAGCTGAGCCCAACCAGGGCTCAGCTCCCAATTCTGTTCCCCTGGCTTCCTGTCCCCTCTCAATGCACACCTGTGGGATTGTGTAGATGCTCGACATGGAGGAAATGTGGAGGGAGAGGTCTGATTCAGCCCCTTTAAGAACGGCCAGCAGGTGATTCTTCCTCCCGCAGCTGTAACGTGGAATGTTGCTTTCGCCCCCAGCAAGGAGCTGCAGCATGGCGTAGGAGGTGGCTCTGCCTTCGAAGAAGGACTTGTAGACGTTGTAGCCCAGGGTGACGTTGGGTAAGAGCCTGGGGTTCCGGGTGACCTCCTGAATGGCAAATGAAGGACAGGATGTGCCAGTGCCTTGTATCTTGCAACCTGCAAAACAATAAATAAGAATAAAATTCACTGCCTCATGTTGCCGTTCTCCATTGAATGAAAACAAATCTCAGTTTCTTTTTTTTATACCCCTATATTCTTTTGCATGCAATTTAAACCTCAGAAAAGCTGATCATCCCATAATGCTTTGGAAGTTCATAGGGGGCAGCAAACAAAGCCTGATAAAACAAAACAAAACATGGAAATATTTGTACCCCATTCCTTGAGAGGGGATGTCAGATTTTGACAGATTTCAAAGAACAAGTGTCTGTCTGTCTGTCTTTAGATAGATATTCATTCTCATTCTCTCTCTCTCTCTCTCTCTCTCTCTCACACACACACACACACAGAGAGAGATGTGTGCCTTTTGTTAAGGCTTATCCGTAAAAACAATCATTCCATCATGTATAATCATAACTAGGGTGGGGTATCATTCAGGATGGTTTCACCATTTTTTTAAAAAAAATTCAGGTGCCAGGAAGAGGTGTTGGGTTTACATCAGGACTATGCATCCGAATCCCGCTTCAGGTTTGGGGCCGAGTCGGGTCATCCCCAACCCCTGAATCAGCCCGAGCTAAATCAGGCCCACCTCCGAAGCCAGAAGGCAGGTTCTGAGATGGATGAGGGGGTCCCTGCACACTCCTAGTTTACATACCATGAAATGTCCAGGTCTAATTGTGAAATATTGGGAGACAAAGAGCAGTATAAAGAGAAAAAGGTCTAAACATTGATGATTTCCTAGTCCTCATATATTGGGGATGATGGAATGCTTAAAAAACAACAACTCTTTTTAACATATATGCAAGTCAATAGGAACAAAGTGGTGAAAGTAGGTGGTGAAAGTAGGTGGCACTGATCTGCCACCATATATATATATATATATATATATATATATATATATATATATGATATACATGACTATACATGGGCAAAATTTGGAGTCACATTATACAGATTCTACCTAATACCCTAAATGACCAGATAACCAAACAAGATAATAAAGGGCATTTGTTAATTATTATCCAATAAGTCTCTTGTCCATTTTAGGGGAACTATGCACGAAACATAAAATGAACTCAGCTGGAGTTTCACTTGAATCTCTTCTACTGCTCGAGCGACAACAAGTTTCTAAAGTCTTGACTCAGAGATTTTATGATATTGAATGACAGGAACCGTACCCCTGCCTAGCAGAACGTGTTCCCCCTGTGACCCTATTGGATTCTGCCCAGTTCTGGTACTTCACTCTCTAGTTTGATGTCTCTTCAGAATAAAGAGGCCCATGGAGCATTCATTCAGGCAAGACTTGACATTTTACCAACAGCAGTATTTCAGGATTTGGGAACTTCCATTCCAAAGCAGATACTGTCTGTGTAAGGCAGAAGTCCCTGAAACCCTGACACACGTACTCTTACACTGTTATTTTTATTCTGATTTAAGATGGCATATGCTGTATCCTCTGCTGACTAATTTCCCAGGGCATTCTGAGGAAAGATTGGTCATTCACTGTCTATGGGATAAGGTCCCATGTATCACCAAACAGATAGCTGATTATTTTCTAATGGCCATGTGTATAAGCGCTCAGCTGTATGATCGTATTAGCTAAACTGAAGCAACTATATCCCTGTGTCTTGAATTTTGTGTCTTGAATGTTATCTTGAATGGGTCTAATACCAGTTCTCTCTCTCTCTCTCTCTCTATATATATATATATATATATATATATATATATATATATATTTACACACACACACACACACACACACGTACAGAGAGAGACAGACAGAGAGAGAGAGAGACCTTGCTTATTCACAACTAAATCCCATTGAGTACAGCAGGATTTCCTATCAAGTACTGTAGTGGATGTGGAAAAAAGGTGCTCACCCTTAACACAGAGCCACAACTATGGTGCTATAAAATCCTAGACAGCAAACCTGTGCAGGGGCACTTGCATTTAGACTAGGGGTGGTGGAGAATTCTGCCACGGATTCCAGTGAGGCTGAATGCACTGGCATTCAGCCCCCCGGAATCCGTGGTGGAACGACCTTCTGTCCCCTGCCCACCCTGTGGAATCCCACGGGATGGCACTTACCTGGAGCGGATGCGGCGGAAGGTGCGGCGGCGGTGGGGGCGGCATGTGCAGCAGGGAAGGCAGGTGCGATGGCAGTGGGGGCGGGGGCAACAGCGGGGGTGGTGGGGGCAGGTGCAGCGGCGGTGGGGGTGGTGGCGGGGGTGGGGCGGTGGCTGGTCTCCTCGCCGGCCGCAGCTGGGCGCAGCGTATGCAAATGGCGGCGGCTACAGCAGCCGCCATTTGCGTTTGCTATTTTTTGCCGTTCTAGCCTACGTAAATATTTACGTAGAATTAGGAGCTCCGTTAAAATGAAGGCAGCATTTAGTTCAGCACTATCAGATATGACTGGATCAATGTACCCTACGTAAATATTTACGTAGGCTAGAATGGCGAAAAATAGCGAACGCAAATGGCGGCCGCTGTAGCCACCGCCATTTGCGTACATGTTTTTTTTTTACTTTGTCCATGGCAGAAAAGAAGTGTCAGCAGACAACCATTACCCAGAGGAAAGCCATCCGAGTGAATTTTTAGAAACATGGGGAATGTTGTCATGCCTCCAGAGTGAGCCATGGTGTTCCTCATTCTACAATGGAAGCACAGCGATATGCCCATAGGTGCACAGCCAGTGGTGTGCTGCCCTCTACTGGCTTGAGG
The DNA here is from genome assembly GCF_057233095.1 of Heloderma suspectum. NCBI lineage: Eukaryota > Metazoa > Chordata > Lepidosauria > Squamata > Helodermatidae > Heloderma > Heloderma suspectum. The sequence continues at coordinate 384,400,347 of NC_139459.1, read as the reverse complement.
TGAGCAATAGTGGCCTCATTGGTGGCAAGGATGTACAGCTGGCCATAGCTTGGCATCTCAGCTGACCAGAAAGTGCTCATCAATTGGTAAACTGAGTTCCATTGTCATGGACAGATCACTACCTGGTGGGGTTTAGGCTTGCTGGCACTCAGAACCTATGCAGGAGTGGAGGGCCGATTAAGATGGTCTGCCCCAGGAGGCTGATGGATCCGAATGGTTTCCTGACAACTCTTGGGGATTTTCCTCTTTCCTCGGCAGGTGATTCCGTCGAAGCCCTGGCCAATTTCTGGAATGGAGAAATGACCCGGGCCATAGACACAATCGCTCCTGAGTGTCCTCTCTCAGGAAGTGGAGCCACACCAGCACCCTGGTTTTCTAGGGAGCTGGCGGTGATGAAACGAGAGAGAAGATGACTGGAGTGACATTGGCAGAAAGCTCGGAGTGAATCCGTTCGAACATGGGTTAGACCCTATTTGAAGGCCTACTCTGTGGCAATGCAGGCAGCAAAGAAAATATTTTTGCAAAGAGCAATCCAGCAGAGCTGTTTCAAGTAGTTAGGTGTCTTTTACGCACCAGCCCACAAGAGGATAATTTAAACCTCTCGACAGCCCACTGTGAACAATTTGCTCAGCACTTTGCAGACAAAATCGTAAGGATGTCAGAGAATTCTGCCACGGATCTCGGGGAGGCCGAATGCCAGTGCATTTGGCCACCCGAAATCGGTGGCAGAATGGTCTGCCACCCCCCCGACCTCCCCAGGACAAGACTTACCTGGGGCGGATCTTCCTGGCGGCGGCTGCTCCGGCAGCAGCTGCGGTGGTTCGGCGGCAGCGGCCGGTCTTCCGACCGGCTGCCGCCACCGCCATTTCCAGTTAAAAAAAAAAAGTGATAGGCTACGTAAAGATTTATGTAGCCTATCACGGCTAAGTTTAAAAAAATACCTGTGATAGTCTACGTAAATGTTTATGTAGCCTATCATGGCTGACTTAAACAACAACAACAACATGCGTATGCAAATGGCGGCGGCCATGGCCGCTGCCATTTGCGTTCCTTATTTTGGCACGTCTTAGTCTACATCAAGATTTATGTAGACTAAGACGGCGAAAATAAGGGGAACGCAAATAGTGTAGCATCCGTTACGCTATTTGCGTTCCCCTTATTTTCGCCGTCTTAGTCTACGTAAATCTTGACGTAGACTAAGACGTGCCAAAATAAGGAACGCAAATGGCGGCGGCCATGGCCGCTGCCATTTGCGTGCGCGCGTTGTTGTTGTTTTAAGTCAGCCATGATAGGCTATGTAAACATTTACGTAGCCTATCACGGCTGCCTGCTGGGACGGAAACGGCAGCAGTTACGGCCGCCGCCATTTGCGTCCCTGCTAGCCAGCGGCAGGATGTCCGGCTGCTGGCGGAGCCGGCCGGCAGCTCCGCAGAATCCCTGCGAAGCACAGCTGGCCGGCCAGGATTCCAGGGGGGGAGGAACGGAGCGCCTCCCCCCCATCCAGGATTCCGGGGGGAGGGACAGAGCGCCTCCCCTCCATCAACATAATCCGTGGAAGGTAAGTGCCTTTCATACATCCCTACAAAATCGCTTGGATCCACTCTGACTTGGATGCTATAGCTGATACAGACCCAGTGGATGTAACTTTGGCTCCTGCTTGTCCAGTGTTGTTGGATACTTTCAATTTGTACTAGGGTTGGCGGAGAATTTCTCCCCAAAACTTCGGGGGGCCGAGCACCAACGTGTTCGGCCCCCCAAACAAGTTTCGGGGAGAAATTCTCTGCACCCCCCCCCGCCCCCCCCCGGGACGGGACTTACCTTTGGTGAATGTCCCTCCCGGTGGTGGGTCCGGCTGGCGGTTCGGCGGGTCTTCGTCCAGGGCAGGAGCGGCAGCCGGTCTTTCGACTGGCTGCCGCCGCCGCCATTCCAAGAAAAGAAAAAAAAAAGCGCCCCTCGTGATAGGCTACGTGACGATTAACGTAGCCTATCACGGCTAGATTTGCAAAGTCAGCCGTGATAGGCTACGTAAATCGTCACGTAGCCTATCACGGGAGACTTTAAAAAAAAAAAAAAGCGCGTACGGATAATGGTGGCCCCCATAGGGAGCCGCCATTCCCGTTCCTTATTTTTTTTTTAACTTTTTAGTTCGCGGCCGGGCGAGGTGAGGCGCCTCCCCCCCAGCCTGAATTTTGGCCAGGCAAGGCGGGAAGCCTCCCCCCCTGCCTGAACTTCGCGGGGGGAGCAGCGAAGCGCCTCCCCCCCACCACGAAAAGCTTCGAGGACAGGTAAGTGACTTTCGTCCATCCCTAATTTGTACAGCCTGAGGATGTGGACAGGATCCTGGGAGAGGTGAGAGCCACCACGTGTGTTCTAGATCCTGCCCTTCCTGGCTCATAAAAGCAGCCAGAGGTGGACTGGCCGAGTGGGTAATGGGAGTGGTTAATGCCTCCTTTAGGCAAGGCAGAGTTCTAGCCTGCCTGAAGGAGGTGGTAGTGAGACCTGGATGAGATAGATTATCTTGATCCATTTCAATCTGACTTGAGACCCAGTTATGGGACAGAAACAGCTTAGGTCGCCTTGGTGGATGACCTATGCCGGGAACTAGACAGGGGGAGTGTGTCTCTGTTGGTTCTTCTGGAACTCTCAGCGGCTTTTGATAGCATCAACTATGTTATCCTTCTGGGCCGCCTCACTGGGATGGGACTTGGAGGCACTGTTTTATAGTGGCTCCATTCTTTCTTTGAAGGGCAGACCCAGAATGTGATGCTGGGGGACTTCTGTTCAACTCCCTGGCCATGGGCTTGTGGAGTCCCTCAGGGTTCTATTTGTCCCACATGCTATTTAACATAGCAATGAAACCACTGGGAGAAGTTGTCCAGAGTTTGGGGCTTCGGTGTCACCAGTATGCTGATGACACTCAACTCCATTTTTCCTTTCCATCTAATTCCAAGGAACCTGTTGCGGTGCTGAACCAGTGTCTGTCGGCAGTAATGGACTGGATGAGGGCAAACAAATTGAAGCTTAATCCAGACAAGACAGAGGTGCTCCTGGTCAGTCAAAAGCTAGATCAGGGAATAGGGATACAGCTTGTGCATACTTCTGGATTCAGCCCTGAGCCTGGATGCCCAGGTTTCAGCGGTGGCCAGGAGTGCATTTGCACAGTTAAAGCTCATGCGCCAGCTGTGCCCATTCCTTGAGATGCCTGACTTGGCCACAATAACACATGCCTTAGTTACATCCAGTTTGGATTACTGTAACACACTCTACGTGGGGCTGCCCTTGAAGAGTGCTAGGAAACTTCAGCTGGTTTAGAGAGCTGCTGCTAGACTGCTGACTGGGGCAGGTTACAGGGAGCATACAACTCCCCTGCTAAAACAGCTTCATTGGCTCCCAGTCTGTTTCTGGGCATAATTCAACGTGGGAGAGGGCCTTCTCGGTGGCTACCCTAAGGCTCTGGAACTCCCTTCCAAGGGAGACAAGAGTGGCACCATCCTTGATAGGCTTTCATAGGTATGTAAAAACTTTTTTGTTCCAGCAGGCCTTAGGGGATAACTAGTCTGGACCTGTAAAAATATGACAGATGGATACCATTTTTCTTGTTGTCTTTTAATGTTTTGATATTTTTACAATTTTAATATTTAGGACTTAGTTATATTTCTAACTTTTGTACACTTGTATTTATAGTTCTATTTATAGGTTCTAATTGTATAGGTTTTACTGTTGGAAAGCCGCCTTGAGTCCCAGTATTGGGAAAAAGGCGGGATATAAATATAATGATGATCATGATTGCAGCTGTGCAATTCTGAGTGGTGCTGGCCAGGCAGCAAATCCTAGAGTACTGCTGTGCTTGCAAATGTCGTTCAGGAATTTCAGGAAAAGAGAGATCAGTGCAGTCATAGGGATGGCAGAGAATTTCACCACGAATCTCAGGGAGGCCGAATGCCAGCACATTTGGCCCCCCAAAATCGGTGGTGAAACAGTCTGCCCCCCACCCCCCCCCGGGATGGGACTTACCTTGGGCGAATCTTCCTGGTGGCGGCGGCTCCAGTGACGGTTCAGCGGTGGTTTGGCGGCGGCAGCTGCGGCGGCCGGTCTTCCGACTGGCTGCCGCCGCCGCCATTTCCAGTAAATAAAAAACAAAAACAAAAAAAAATGATAGGCTACATAAAGATTTATGTAGCCTATCAGGGCTAGATTTTTAAAAAACAAGGTGATAGGCTACATAAATGTTTACGTAACCTATCACGGCTGATTTAAAAGAAAAAAAAAGCGTGTATGCATATGGTGGCGCCCATGGGCACCGTCATTTGCATTCCTTATTTTGGCATGTCTTAGTCTACGTAAACATTTATGTAGATTAAGACTACATAAATGTTTACGTAGAGTAGATGTGCCAAAATAAGGAACGCAAATGGCGGCGCCCATGGGCACCACCATTTGCGTATGCAGTTTGTTTGTTTGTTTGTTTTACTCAGCCGTGATAGGCTACGTGAACATTTACGTAGCCTATCACGGCTGACTGCAGGGACGCAAACGGCATTTGCAGACCCAGCTGGCCAAGATTCGGGGGGGAGGGATGGAGCGCCTCCCCCCCAGCCAGAATTTGGGGGGGGAGGGACGGAGCACCTCCCCCCCCGGCCAGAATTTCGGGGGACGGATGGAGCACCTCCTCCCCCCAAATCACATTTCGTTAAAAGGTAAGTGACTTTCATACATCCCTAAGTGCAGATGACATCCGGAACTGAGTGGTGGCAATGAACACTTTCTGCCATGGCAGCTGGGAGTTGAGGATTCACCCTCGAAAAGCAAGGCATCGCAGTGCTCACAAACCTTAACAGACTTGCCAATATCAAACCTGTCGAGGTTGGTTGTAGGACGCAGGACGAAAGGCAGAGCCTGCCTCCTTTGCCTGGGCTGGTCGTTTCAGATGTTGATGGATGCAAGGCTGGCCAGAGCTTTGATGGCTCCAAAAGCCGAGGGCTTGCCTGCATATGCAAGCTTCCTGAGGCAGGAGTGGAAGCATCCAGCCTGGGGCACAAAGCTTCTTCTCTAGGGGCGGGAGGGGAATATATAAAGGTCATTTTGTTAAATGTAACAGCTTGAGACTTCCTTTCTGAGCAATTAATAAACTTTGCCTGGGTTACTTTTAACTGTAACTGGTGTCTCTTCTTCCCTTCATGATTTGTTTGCCAACCGTATGTTACTGGGATATCATTCTACGTTCGCCTGCAGCTCTGTTTATTGAGGTGTACAGAGACTTTTTTGTGTTCATATTTCATTTCACTCCAACTTTCAATGGATTGTTTATTTAATTGAGCTTGACTTTTTAAATATTAAACATAAACCTTTATAGTATATTGTTATAGAAAGTAGCCTAATTATTATTATTTTTTAAGGAAGCTTTATACATAAACTGCCAACTTTGAATTATAGTGAAAGCTGTGGTCATCCATGGAATCTGCATGTCAAGACCTTTCCAATGAAGTGCGTTTCAAGAGAATCAATCATCAGGAAGGGAGTCAAAAAGGGATAACCAATTTACTCCCAGCTTAGAAATAGATAGATACACATAGAGATGGCAGAGAATTCTGCCATGGATCTCGGTGAGGCCGAATGCCAGTGCATTTGCCCCCCCCGAAATCTGTGTCAGGGTGGCCTGCTACCCCCGCCCCCCCCCGCGGATCCCCCCCGGGATGAGACTTACCTGGGGTGGATCTTCCGGGCGGCGGCGGATCCAGTGGCGGCTGTGGAGGCGGCGGCTGCGATGGCTGGTCTTCCGACCAGCTGCTGCCGCCATTTGCAGTCTTGGTAAAAAAAAAAAAAAAAAAGACGTGATAGGCTACGTAAAGATTTACGTAGCCTATCATGGCTGGGTGGGTTTAAAAAAAAAAGACATGATAGGCTACGTAAATCTTTACGTAGCCTATCATGGCTGGGTGGGTTTTAAAAACAACAACAACCCACACACCCAAATGGCAGTGGCTACGGCCACCACCATTTGCGTTCCTTATTTTTGCCCATCTTAGTCTACGTAAATGTTTACATAGACGATGATGGCGAAAACAAGGGAAAGCAAATAGCGTAGCGGGCGCTATTTGTGTCCCCTTTTGATTCGCTGTTTTAGCCTACATAAAGATTTACGTAGGCTAAAATGGTGAATCAAAAAGGGACGCAAGTAGCGCCCACTATGCTATTTGCGTTCCCCTTTATTTTCGCCGTCATAGTCTACGTAAATATTGACGTATATTAAGATGGCCAAAAAGAAGGAACACAAATGGCGGCAGCTGTAGCCGCCATCATTTGCATACATGGGTTTTTTGTTTTGTTTTTTACCCAGAGCCCTCTGCGGCTGGAAATCCAGCTGCGGACGGCTCTGGCCTGGGCCTGGCCAGCTGCTCTGCAGAGCTGCCACGGAGCACAGCCAGCTGTTCGAGGATTCCGGGGGCGAGGAAAGGCACGCCTCCCCGCCCCCGTCGAGGATTCCAGGGGTAGGGATGGAACGCCTCCCCCCCACCATCAACATAATCCGCGAACAGGTAAGTTATCAGAGCAGCCCTATTCTGAGCTGGTGTCAGTACATGGTGTCCACGTGCAGTTGCCTAGTCCCTGTGCCCTGTCATGGTCCACTGCTGATGCCCAGCCTGATCCCCCCTCAATTTCCCCCCATCCTGTGGTGGCCTCCACAGTCTCTGAGTGGAGGGAGTAACCATGAAGAAAGGTAATGAAACAGGCAAAGGTAAAAGCACAGATAAGCAGACAGAGGTTAAACACAGTTGGGCAGTCAGATACCATACACAGTCCATGAGCAGAGCCAAGAAAAAAGCAAAGGTTCAGTAAGGCTGAGCATCAATCACACAACAAGGTCCAGGAGACAACAGAGAAAACAGAGCCTGAAAGAACAGGATTGTTTCAGCTGTGGTACATTAGAGGCCTGGTGAGAGCCCTACTGATGAGGAGTCACTTTCTCCTGAGGAGGCTTTCCTTGAAGTTGGGGACCATTTCTCTGGGGCATTGGGGGGAGATTAAAAGGGTGTCTAGACCCAGCCAGGTAGCAGTGCTTGGAGTGCTGCCACCACAGCCAGGTATGGCCCCAGGGGCCCTGACAGAGCAGGGGCCCTCTGGAGGACACTCGGCCCCCTCAAACATGAAGCAAGCCACGGCCTGTCCTCATGGATCTTCTTGGGATGCCAACACAACCACCACTAAATCACAGAGAGGTGACATGTGGTTTTGGAAGGGGTTCCCCTGTAACAGCCATGTTTTTCTGCCATGGCAGTGCTGGAAATGCTGGATTAGGGATGGATTAGACCCATTGCTCCTGCCCCCCCACCGACCCTGTGGAATCCCCCGGGATGGCACTTACCTTGTGTGGATAAGGCAGAAGGTGCAGCAGCGGCGCGGAGGCGGCAGGGGCGGCGTGGAGGCAGCGGGTGCAGTGGCGGCAGCGGGTGCAGTGGAGGCAGGGGTGGCGGCAGCACGGAGGCAGCGGCGGGGGCAGGTGCAGCGGTGCGGCAGCGGGGCGGAGGCGGGGGCGGGGGCGTCATGGAGGCAGCAGCGTCGCAGAGGTGGTGGTGGTGTGAAGGCGGCGGCAGGGGCCGGGGCAGGTGTGGCAGGTGTGGTGGCGGATGCGGCGGCTGGTTTCCTGGCTGACCGCGGCTGGGTGCGGCGTACGCAAATGGCAGCTACGGCGGCCGCCATTTGCGTTCGCTATTTTTAGCTCTTCTAGCCTACGTAAATGTTTATGACATTTGTGTACGCCTATCACGGTTAAGTACAGGGATGCAAACGGCGGTGGCTATGGCCGCAGCCATTGTGTCCCTGCTGCCCAGAAGTCGGATGTCCGGCTGCGGGCGGAGCCGGCCGGCGGCTCCGCGGAATCCCCGCAGATCGAAGCTGGCTGGGCAGGACTCCGGGGGGAGGGACGGAGCACCTCCTCCCCCACGGCAAAGCAGAACTGCGAAACGGTAAGTCACTTTTGTACATCCCTCTGCTGGATGCGTGATGTTTTATAGGGATGTATGAAAGTCACTTACCGTTTCGCGGATTTGCTTCATGGTGGGGGAGGAGGTGCTCCATCCCTCCCCCCGGAATCCTCGATGGGGGGGAGGCGCTTCATACCTCCCCCCAGAATCCTGCCTGGCCAGCTCCGTTCCACGGCAGCTCCTCCGAGCAGCTGGCCAGGGCCGTCCGCAGCCAGAGTTCCAGCTGTGGACTGGCTGCCCTGATAGGCTATGTAAGAATTTATGTAGCGTATCACTGCAAGGAAAACAAAAAACCAACTTACGCAAATGGCAGCGGCTATGGCTGCCGCCATTTGCGTTGCATTTTTTTCGCTGTTTTAGCTTACATAAATATTTACGTAAGCTATTATGGCGAAAAAAAAGGGGACCGCAAATAGAGTAGTGGGCGCTATTTGTGTTCCTTTTTTCCCCGCCGTTTTAGCCTCTGTAAATATTTATGTAGGCTATTACGGCAAAAAAAAAGGAACACAAATAGCGCCCACTATGCTATTTGCGTTCCCCTTTCCTTTTTCTTTTTTTGGCCATAATAGCTTATGTAAATATTTACGTAGGCTAAAACAGCGGGGGGAAAAGGGAATGCAAATGGAGGCCGCCGTAGCCGCCGCCATTTGCGTATGAGGTTTTTGTTTGTTTGTTTGTTTTTTCTTGCCGGGATAGGCTAAGTAAATACTTACGTAGCCTATCATGGCCTCTGCAGGGATGCAAAAGGCATCCCTGCGTTAGCCATGATAGACTACCTAAGTATTTACGTAGCCTATCACAGCTATGATGAAGAAGCGAATGGTGGCTGCAGGGCGGCCACCATTTGCAAATAAGGGCGGACGGCAACAGGTAAGTGCTCCATTTCGTGCACCTTTTGTGGGTTGGGGGCTCCGTCCCATGTGCCTTTCATGGGTAGGGGGGGTGGGGGCTTCGTCCCACCATGGATTTCAAGGGAAATCAGTGCTGCCAGCCTCCAGTGGCAGCTACCCAAATATCAGGCTGAGAATCTCAGAATCTAAAGTTTAAATGGCCCGGGATGAAAAACTGAGTATAGGATTGTTGTTTTGTTGTTGTTCAATCGTTCAGTCGTGTCTGACTCTTCATGACCCCATGAACCATAGCATGCCAGGACTTCCTGTCCTGCGCTCTCTCCTGAAGTGTGCTCCAATCCATATTCATTGCATCGGTGATGCTATCTAGCCATCTCATCCTCTGCCGTCCCCTTCTCCTTTTGCCTTCAGTTTTTCCCAGCATCAGGGTCTTTTCCAGAGAGTTTTCTCTTCGCATTAGGTGGCCAAAATATTTGAGCTTCAGCTTCTGTATCTGTCCTTCCAATGAGCACTCAGGGTTGATTTCCTTTAGGATGGACTGATTTGACCTCCTTGCAGTCCAGGGGACTCATAAGAGTCTTCTCCAGCACCACAGTTTGAAAGTATCGATTCTTTGGCGCTCAGCCTTCCTTATAGTCCAGCTCTAACAGCCATAGGTTGCTACTGGGAAAATCTAGTGATGTACGATAGTCCCTTACCTGGTCCCGCAGCTTGCTTCATGGGGGGGGGGGAGACGCCCCTCCTCGCCCGGCCGAAATTCAGGCCGGGGAGAATCGCCCCGTCTCCCTGGCCACGAAAGAAAAAATGAATGGGGAAAAACAAACAAACACCCGTGATAGGCTACGTAATGATTAACGTAGCCTATCATGGCTAGATTTCCAAGGTCAGCTGTGATAGGCTACATTAATCGTTACGTAGCCTATCACGGGTGACTTTGAAAAAAAAAAAAAAAAGCGCGTATGCAAATTTGCGTTCTTTATTTGGTCCCAGGTAGTCTACATAAAGATTTACGTAGACTACGGTGAAAATAATTATTTTTGCCGTTGTTATTGTTCAGTCGTTCAGTCGTTTCCGACTCTTCATGACCCCATGGACCATAGCACGCCAGGCCTTCCTGTCCTCTGCTCTCTCCCGGAGTGTGCTCAAGTTCATATTCATTGCATCGGTGATGCTATCTAGCCATCTCATCCTCTGTCGTTCCCTTCTCCTTTTGCCTTCAGTCTTTCCCAGCATCAGGGTCTTTTCCAAAGAGTTTTCTCTTCGCATTAGGTGGACAAAATATTGGAGCTTCAGCTTCAGTATCTGTCCTTCCAATGAGCACTCAGGGTTGATTTCCTCTAGGATGGACTGATTTGACCTCCTTGCAGTCCAGGGGACTCGTAAGAGTCTTCTCCAGCACCACAGTTCGAAAGCATCAATTCTTCGGCGCTCAGCCTTCCTTATAGTTCAGCTCTCACAGCCATACATTACTACTGGGAAAACCATAGCTTTGATTAGACGGACCTTTGTTGGCAAGGTGATGTCTCTGCTTCTTACTATGCTGTCTAGGTTTGCCATAGCTTTCCTCCCAAGGAGCAAGCGTCTTTTAATTTCATGGCTACAGTCACCGTCTGCAGTGATCATGGAGCCCAAGAAAATAAAATCTGTCACTGCTTCCATTTCTTCCCCTTCTATATGCCAGGAAGTGATGGGCCCAGATGCCATGATCTGAGTTTTTTTACTGTTGAGTTTCAAACCAGCTTTTGCATTCTCCTCTTTCACCCTCAACAAGAGGCTCTTGAGATCCTCTTCGCTTCCTGCCATTAGGGTGGTATCATCTGCATATCGGAGGTTGTTGATAATTCTCCCGGCAATCTTAATTCCGACCTGTGATTCATCCAACCCGGCGTTTCTCATGATGTACTCTACATATAAATTATATAAGCAGGGCGACAATATGCAGCCTTGTTGTACTCCTTTCCCAATTTTGAACCAGTCGGTATTTCCATGTCCAGTTCTTACTGTCGCTTCTTGACCCTCATACAGGTTTCTCAGGAGACAGGTAAGGTGGTCTGGTACTCCCATCACTTTCAGAATTTGCCATAGTTTGTTGTGATCCACACAATCAAAGGCTTTAGTGTTGTCAATGAAGCAGAAATAGAGGTTTTTTCTGGAATTCTCTTGCTTTCTCCATGATCCAGTGGATGTTGGCGATTTGTTGTCCAGTTCCACTGCCTCTTCAGAACCCAGCTTGTACTTCCGGTAGTTCTCGATTCACATACTGCTGAAGCCTAGCTTGTAGGGTTTTGAGCATCACCTTGCTGGCATGTGAAATGAGCACAATTGTACGGTAGTTTGAACACTCTTTGGCATTGCCCTTCTTTGGAACTGGAATGTAAACTGACCTTTTCCAGTCTTGTGGCCACAGTTGAGTGTTCCAAATTTGTTGGCATATTGAGTGCAGCACTTTAACAGCATCATCCTTTAGGATCTTAAATAGCTCAGCTGGAATACTGTCATCTCCGCTAGCTTTGTTGTTAATAATGCTTCCTAAGGCCCACTTGACTTCACTCTCTAGGATAGGGATGTACAAAAGGCACTTACCTTTTGCGGATTATGTTTATGGTTGGGGTGGAGGCGTTCCGTCCCTCCCCCCGGAATCCTGGCTGGCAGGCTGTGCTCTGCAGGGATTCTGCGGAGCCACCGGCCGTCTCCGCCAGCAGCCAGACATCCGTCCGCTGGCTAGCAGGGATGCAAGTAGCGGCGGCCGAAGCCACCGCCGTTTGCTTCTCTGCAGTCAGCCATGATAGGTTATGTAAATGTTTATGTAGCCTATCATGGCTGACTAAAAAAAACAACAACGCGCCTATGCAAATGGCGACGGCCACGGCCACCGGCATTTGCGTTCCTTATTTTGGCACATCTTAGTCTACCTAAACATTTACGTAGCCTATCATGGTTTTCTTTTAAAACCTAGCCATGATAGGCTACGTACATCTTTACGTAGCGTATCACGTTGTTTGTTTGTTTTTTTAAATTGGAAATGGCAGCGGTGGCAGCCGGAAGGAAGTCCGTCTGCCACCGCCGCCAAGAAGTTCCACCCAAGGTAAGTCTCATCCCGGGGGGGGGGGGGGGCGTGGCATTCTGCATTCAGCCTCCCTGAGATCCGTGGTGGAATTTTCACACATTCCTACTCTAGGATGTCCAGCTCAAGTTCAGTGACCACAGTATCATGGCTATCAGGGACATTAAGATCTTTCCTGTATAGTTCTTCTGTGTATTCTTGCCACCTCTTCTTAATCTCGTCTGCTTCTGTTAGGTCCCTACCTTCTTTGTCCCATGCCTGTCTTTGCACAAAACATTCCCTTGAGAGCTCCGATTTTCTTGAAGAGATCTCTAGTCTTTCCCATTCTATTGTTTTCTTCGATTTCTTTGCATTGTTCATTTCAGAAGGCCTTCTTTTCTCTCCTTGCTGTCCTCCGGAACTCTGCATTCAGTTGGATATATCATCCCCTTTCTCCCTTGCTTTTCGCTTCCCTTCTTTCCTCAGCTACTTGTAAAGCCTCATCGGACAGCCACTTGGCTTTCTTGCATTTCTTTTTCTTTGGGATGGATTGAGTTGCTGCCTCCTGAACAATGTTACAGACCTCCGTCCATAGTTCCTCAGGCACTCTGTCTATCAGGTCTAATCCCTGAAATCTATTCCTCACCTCCACTGTGTATTCATCAGGGATATGATTTAGGTCATACCTGAATGGTTTAGTGGTTTAATCTAGGTTCTTTAATTTAACCCGAAATTTTGCAAGAAGCAGCTCAAAGGACATAATCAATATGATTTCAATATTGACCATCTGGTGATGTCCATGTGTAGAGTCGCCTCTTGTGCTGTTGGAAAAAAGTGTTTGCTATGATCATCATGTTCTCTTGGCAAAACTCTATTAGCCTTTGTCCTGCTTCATTTTGTACACCAAGGCCATGCTTGCCTGTTATCCTGTTTGCCTGTTATGTGATTTCTAGACTTCCTACTTTGGCATTCCAATCCCCTATGATGAAGAGGACATCTTTTTTTTTTTGATGTTAGTTCTAGAAGGTGTTGTAGGTCTTCATAGGTCTTCATTTTTGAGACTGTACCCCAGTACTGCTTTTCCCACCCTTTTGTTGACTAGGAGTGCCACTCCATTTCTTCTAAGGTATTCTTGCCCACAGTAGGAGATATAATGTTCACCTGAATTAAATTCGCCCATGCTTGTCCATTTAAGTTCGCTGATTCCCAAGATGTTGATGTTCAATCTTGCCATCTCATGTTTGACCACCTCCAGCTTATCTTGATTCATTGATCTGACATTCCAGGTTCCTAAACAATATTGTTCATTACAGCATCGGACTTTTTTTTCACCACCAGACACATCCACAGCTGAGTGTCCTTTCGGCTTTGTCCCTGCCGCTTCACTCTTTCTGGCGCTACTTGGAAATACCCTCTGATCTTCCCCAGTAGTATATTGGACACCTTCCGACCTGAGGGTCTCATCTTCCCGCGTCATCTCTTTTGGCCTTGTGATACGTTCCATGGGGCGTTTTCTTGGAAAGAATACTGGAGTGGATTCCCATTTCCTTTTCCAGTGGACCACATTTTGTCAGAACTCTCCACCATGACCTGTCCATCTTGGCTGGCTCTGCACGGCATAGCTTATGGTTTCACTGAGTTACGCAAGCCCCTTCGCCACAACAAGGCAGTGACCCATGAAGGGGGAGTACAGGATTATTCTCTACCAAATATCTCTCTGTTCGGCTGACTGTCCACTTCGAGATAAATAATTCCATTTGAACAAAAACAAAATTTCTGTGCAGTAATTGTGTGAAAATGTGTGAAAACCATAGATGACAATGACAAGAAAGGAAATGGAAGAACCAAATTAAAATCCGGCACTATCTTAGAATACGTCTTAATGACAAAAGATGAATGACAACTTCGTAGCAAGCTGAGCAAATCCAATAAACTAATCCCATATACCCACAAACAAAAATCCATTTAATGTGTTGCATTCAGGGGTTCCATGTGCACTCAAGCTGGAATATGCTGGTACACTGCAGCTGTTAAGGGCCTCATCTTGAACAGATGCATTAATTAGACAATATAGGTATGCTATAGTTCCAGCCTCACCACTACCTTAGATATGGATGTGGGTCAATGACAGAGTGACAGGCCCATTGCAACAGGAGCTGTGAGCACATGAAAAGGTTCTGTTAATTATGATCTCACCAAAATAGTATCTCCTCCAAACCTATGCCAATTATTCTTCCACAACTCTACTTGTGTGCATCAGATACCCTAGTTTGTTTTGAACATGATATGCTCCTTTGTATTAAGATCAGGCCTCAGTACAGTAATGTAGCACTTGGGAATAAAGATGCAGCCCAACAACCCAGCACTGGAGGCCAAGATTGAGAAGACTTGCACGGCCACCATGTATTTCCCCTTTGTGCTCAGGTAGGAGGGTACAAAGGACAGCCAAACACTGCAGAAGACCAGCATGCTGAAGGTGATCAGCTTGGCTTCATGGAAGGCCGCAGGTAGGGATGTACGAAAGTCACTTACCTTTTCGCAGGGGTGCTTCATGGTGGGGGGAGGTGCTTCGCTTCTCCCCCCGAAGTTCAGGCAAGCGGGGGAGGGCGTCCCGCCTCGCCTGGCCAAAATTCAGGCCGGGGAGAAGTGCCCCCCACCACGCCGTAGTCTACATAAATCTTTACGTAGACTACCGGGACCAAATAAGGAACGCAAATGGCGGCACCCATAGGGCGCCGCCCTTTCTGTACGCACTTTTTTTTTTTCTTCAAAGTCACCCGTGATAGGCTACGTAACGATTTACATAGCCTATCACGGCTGACTTTGGAAATCTAGCTGTGATAGGCTATGTTAATCATTACGTAGCCTATCACGGGGTTGTTGGGGGGTTTTTTACACTTTGTCATGGCGGCGGCGGCGGCAGCCGGTCGGAAGACCGGCTGCTGCCCCCTCCCCCGACAAATGGCCGACGAACCACTGCCGGGACCCGCCGCTGGGAGGGACATTCGCCAAAGGTAAGTCCCATCCCGGGGGGGGGCGGGGGGCGGAGAATTTCACTGCCAATTTCGGGGGGCCGAATGCGTTGGAGCTCAGTCCCCCGAAGATTCGGGGAGAAATTCTCCGCCATCCCTAGCCGCAGGCAGCTTCCTGGCTAGGAAAGCCACCGTGAAGCAGGTGGCAGCCAGGAAGCCCATGTAGCCAAGGGCAGAATATAAGAAGACAAAACATCCTTCGTTGCATTGCAGGATGATCCATCCAGGCTGGGAGTGCATGTCACAGTTACGGAATGAGGCAGATGTCCCCAGCCAGATGGTGCAGATGACAACTTGGACACTAGAAGAAGACATTACAGTGGAGTTTGCGAGACTCTTCTGCAGCCATCTCTTCACTTGGTTCCCTGGTTTTGTGGCCAGGAAAGCCAAGACCACGGTGATGGTTTTGGCCAACATCGAAGAAATGGCTAGTGAGAAGATGATGCTGAAGACTGTTTGTCGGAGAAGGCAAGTCACTTTCCTTGGCCGGCCAATGAACAGGAAAGAGGACAAGAAGGAGAGCATGATGAAGATGAGAAGAACGTAGGAGAGGTCTCGGTTGTTTGCCTTGATTATTGGAGTTTCTTGGTATTTAATGAAGAATCCTAATACAAAGCCCATGGAAAAGGACAAGAATAGAGCAAAGGAAGTCAGGACAATCCCCAAAGGTTATCTATAGTTGAGGAAGGCTATCTCCTTGGGGACACATCGATTTCGGTGATTGTTTGGATGCTGACCTTCCGAACACGTGATGCAACGGTCAGCATCTGAGAAGGAGGAAAGTGACTTCAGCAGGATTCACATCAACTCAAGTTTGTTGAAGTTGCAATCTGTGGCCTCATCACCAAAGGAGGACCTTAGTAGCAGGGCCAGAAAAGCTGGGACATTACAGACCCTTTGTCAATCAGAGAAGAATAGAGAAGAGTGGACTAGATAGACTGATGTGTTTATATGGAATACAGACACGTTCCTACCTCATTTAAATATGGAGAAGCGACTATGTTTATCCCAATGTTATTCTTTGCTCAAATTATGCACCATCTTTCCACATCAAGATATGTTGAATGGGCTACGGTTACCCTTGAATGACCAGGTCCACAGCTTTGGGGTCATCTTAGACACCCAGCTGTCCATGGAGACTCAGGTGTCAGCTGTGAGCCAGACAGCACTGTACCAACTCCATCTGATACAGCAGTTGCGCCCCTTCCTTCCTGACCATCTCCTCCCATTGGTAGTACATGCCCTGGTCTCCTCTCGTTTAGACTACTGTAATGTGCTCTATGTGGGGTTACCCTTGAAGATGGTTTGGAAGCTTCAGCTGGTACAGAACGTGGGGGCTCCCCTGATTAAAGGTAGCCGCCGGTGAGATCACATCACTGCTGTGCTGAAGGAGCTGCACTGGCTACCAGTTGTTTTCTGGGCCAAATTCAAGGTGTTGGTTTCGACCTTTAAAACCTTATACGGCTCCAGCCCAGCCTATCTCAAGGAGCACCTCCAGCAACACCAGACAGGCCCCTCAACAAGATCAGCCTCGGATGGCCTTCTCTCTGTCCCATCAGCCGGGACAGCTAGGCTGGTGAGGATGAGGGATAGGGCCTTCTCTGTGTTGGCCCCCACTCTGTGGAACTCCCTCCCTACGGAACTCTGCCATGCCCCCTCTTTTAATGCAACCACGCATTAAAAACATGGTTGTTTGGGCAGACATTTGGGATGGGTTGGGGTAATTTTAGAAATGTGATGCTTTTAATGTTGCATTTTATTGTATAAACTGTTTTTATTGATGTACATTGCCCAGAGTGGCTGGGTGACCGGCCAGATGGGCGATTAATTAATTAAATAATAAATAAATAAATAAATAAATAATCAAGATGGCCCTCCAAGGACTCCTGATTAGGTTTCAAATCCAGAGAAGGAAAACTTCATAAAGTCTTCCTATGTTGTTACTAAGGTTCTACTGCTCTGATAACCAAAACGTAGGGGTGGTACCATTCCCACATCCCCTTTTCTTCCAGGCAGTCCCTGCTTGCCTTCCACAGGATCCCAGCACAGTGCAGACAATTCTCTGCGTGAAGTGGAGAAAGGCCCACCATATCTGGAGATATGGCCCTGTCCCAATCATGGATAAAGTGGAATGGTTCTTTCTGGGGGGAACCCACATTAATACCAGGAAAAGTGTGCACTAAGCATCCTCCCTGCCTTGCACCCTAAAGATTGACTCCTGCAGTCATTTCTTTCCATTCAATTTATGGGATTAATGATGGAGATTAAGAATCTGAAGCCAAGTAGCGGCAGAGTTCAAAAAAGTCTTTACCATCTGTTCCAAATATGTATGAATATTTAATGTTAAAATTAAATGCCTTTGTCCCTGCACATCAGAACAAGTATCAAAGTGATATATGAACCAGAATAACAAAAGGTTGTAGAAGAAGAGCAACTAATAACAAATAAAATAAGCATTCTGTGAACTCTATCAAGACCTCATTAAAACCATGCTGTGTACCGGAATGGCTGGGTGAATAAACCATAGCACTGTGAGCTATTTTAGCCTGAACAGTAGTGAATGGCCCATGACCACAAGCCCTGTTTCTTAGCAGGGATTTGAACTCAGGTCTCTCCAAGTTCAATGCTCCCGTTGCTTCATCAGGCTATCTAATTCCAAGGAATTCCCATTATATTTTCAACTAGGAGCAACAGTCATTCATAAAGCCTTCTTCTCCTACCTACTCATGGAAAGTTTTGTTCAAGAGTTTTAAAAGAAAAGAAGAGAGAAACAAAATAGGGTTGTGGAGACTATTGGGTGTATTCAAATGGTTGCCCTGTTTCCCAAGGGAACTCCCATTCCTCTGATGTCTCCTACCTTCCTGAATGGAGATTGTTCCTTCCGCGCATGGAACGCAAGCATAGCAGCATGGCGGTTCTCCTTCCTGGACCTCCTTGGCGTATCCAGGGAGACAGCTCTCATTGCACCTGGAACGAGGCACAGTGTAGCAGCAAAGAGAAGAAGCATCAAGGAAACAGTATTACGGATATTTGTGCCTATGGAAAAGAGTCATACAATTTCAACAGGACAGGTGGCAGTGTAGGCCAATCACAGTGAACAATAGGGGGAGGGACATGAGCTTTTCTATAGCACCACCTCTGAAAAGGCCTTCTCCTCTTCCCCTTTAAGATCTTCAGTGGCAGGGCAGGAGGAGAAGGAAGGATCGGAGGCCTTATGACACACCAGGGAAAGGAAAGCCTTTTTAAGGAGGGGAGTCAATGGTGGATTTAGAGACACTGAAGGGATATATGGTGAATTTATATCCCCCAAATATGTTCAGCACCTTGGATAACTCCTTTAGAATTCCAGTGGATTCTGACTAAAAATCCCATTCCAATGACAAAAAAGCCCCTTGAAACAGAAAGGACTTCCTGCTTGAGATTCATGGCAAACTAAAATCTCCAGGGACAATGCCACATCACAAAATGGCTGGGCCATTGGAGGAGGCCTCATCAGATGCTGAAAGAGAACCTATCCAAGCCTCCTGTGGATGACATGATTTTTACTAGGGCTCTGCACCACTTCGGTCCAAATCCTGAATCCCTATTGGATCGGGGTGGTTTGGACCGAAGCAATGAAGTTCTGGATCGGGTCAGGATCAATCTGAAACACTCCAGTATGGGTTAGATGACTCTGAAGTGTTTGGGGGATGCTTTGCACCTATCTGGACAGGCCCCCGCTCTTACCTGGTCTCCTGGGATTACACGCAACCATCGCTGCCTTGGAGAGAGTCACCATTTTCTTTCAAAATGGTGTCTCTTCTTCTTCCAGTAAGAGGAGTCACCATTTTTACTTTTATTTTTATTTTTGTTTAAAGGCAACTCCGTTGCAGAGGCCAAGATGTGTAGACACTCCCAACACATCGAGGTAAGGAGTGGGCGGTCTGTGGTGGTGGCCGAAACAGCATTGTGTATGTGTTATGTTCAGTGGCAGTAACCCCCCCCCCCTTCCAATCTCTAGATCTCGGGAGCCTGAAGTGGGTCAACCTGGTTTCAGGGGAGGTTGATGTGACCTCTTTATTAGGGTGGGTGGGCTGTGCACAGCCTTAATTTTTGCTACCCTGACACTAGATTGTGAAGGGCTTCAAAGGTATCAGCACTTTTATCTACACCTTGAAGCTGACTGTGAGCCAAAGAAGCACTTATAAAACAGGCGAGGTGCTGTCACTCTGCCCTGCCCCAGTTATCAACTGAGGGTCCACCAGAACTCTCTCAGCTGTCTTCAAAGGAAGGCCCACCAGGCACCTCCAAGCCTCCTTTCCGACCTCTGTACTACTCAGGTTTAGAGGAACTTGAGACTTCCTGTGCTATTGCTCCCAATTTTGATCCATCCAACTATGATGGTGGGATTCTGGAAATGAGTGGGGGTTGGAGGCCAGGGATGAGCAATAAATCCAACCTAGATTATCTGCTATATAAATGGGAAAGGAGAAATAAGCATGAGAGAGGCAGGGAAGAGCAAGAGCTGGAAGTCCATAGAGACAGATGAGGACCAAGGCAAGCTGTTGCCTGATGACTGGTGGAGGTGACTGTCCTTGGTTATAAATGCATTGAGCTAGGATGGAAGTACAGTAAAAGCCTAGTCCTCTGTGATGGGTTAGCTCATTTTTGGCCAAGTTCAGATCTGGGATATATTTTTGTTCTTTCAGTTTGCAGAGAGGCTAAATTGGCCCAGAGGGGTCTTATCAGCAAGAGGGATTTCCACCCAACCTTTCTACAGCTGCATCGGATATGTGACATTGGGGGATGGGGAGCCAGTATTGCTCCACAGAACATATCGGGGCATCTCCTCACAAACTCTTACTCTGGCCCTGACTCCGAAGTATACTTCCCCAACTGGGCATTGTGTTACTACTTATAGTCTCCCCCTTGTCTCTGCACTTAGAATCTTAGGGATGGCGGAGAATTTCTCCCCGAAACTTCAGGGGGCCTAGCGCCAACGTGTTCGGCCCCCCAAACAAGTTTCGGGGAGAAATCCTCCGCACCACCCCCCGCACCCCCCGGGACGGGAATAACCTTCCCTGAATGTCCCTCCCGGCGGCAGGTCCAGCTGGCGGTTCGTCCGGTGTTCGAGCGGGGCGGGAGCAGCAGCCGGTCTTTCGACCGGCTGCCGCCCCCGCCATTGCAATCAAAGAAAAAAAAAAAAGTCCCCTGATAGGCTACGTGACGATTCACGTAGCCTATCATGGCTAGATTTGCAAAGTCAGCCGTGATAGGCTACGTGAATCGTCACGTAGCCTATCACGGGTGACTTTAAAAAAAAAAAAAAGCGCGTACGCGAATGGCGGCCCCCATAGGGAGCCGCCATTCCCCTTCCTTATTTGGTCACTGTAGTCTATGTAAATGTTTACGTAGACTACGGCGAAAATAAGGGCAACGCTATTTGCGTTGCCCTTATTTTCGCCGTAGTCTACATAAACATTTACGTAGACTACAGCTACTAAATAAGGAACGCGAATGGCGGCTCCCTATGGGGGCCGCCATTCGCGTACGCGCTTTTTTTTTTTTTTAAAGTCACCCGTGATAGGCTACGTGACGATTCACGTAGCCTATCACGGCTGACTTTCCAGATCTAGCCGTGATAGGCTACGTGAATCGTCATGTAGCCTATCAGGGGACTTCTTTTTTTTTTTTTTTACTTTCGTGTTCGCGGCCGGGCGAGGCGGGAAGCCTCCTCCCCGGCCTGAATTTCGGCCTGAATTTTGGCCGGGCGAGGCGGGAAGCCTCCCGCCCCGGCCTGAACTTCGCGGGGGGAGCAGCGAAGCGCTCCCCCCCACCGCGAAAAAGCTGCGAGAAAAGGTAAGTGACTTTCGTTCACCCCTACTGGAGAGCCATGTAGCCTAACATGTGTTAAAAAGCCTGGAAAAAAATCACAGAACAGGGTTGATATTCTTAGAGCATAAGAGATGTCACACACCAATAATAGGACACAAATCCTTTCCCCTACCTTTTTAAAATGGCTGGGCCACACAATGGCTGCCCACTTAATGGTGAGTTTGATGTCTGGAGATGCCTGTCTCTCCTAGGGATGGACGAAAGGGACTTACCTGGTCCCGCAGCTTGCTTCGTGGTGGGGGGGAGGCGCTTCGCTTCTCCCCCCAAAGTTCAGGCAAGGGGGGGGAGGCGCCCCGTCTCGCCCAGCCAAAATTCAGGCTGGGCGGGAGGCGCCCCATCCCTCATCGCCGAAATTCAGGCCGGGGAGGAGAGCCCCGTCTCCCCAGCCGCGAAAAAAAAAGTAAAGTAAAAATAACAAAACACATACCCGTGATAGGCTACGTAACTATTTACATAGCCTATCACGGGTGTGTGTTTGTTTGTTTTTTACTTTACTTTTTTTTTTTTGCAATGGCACTGGCGGCAGCCGGTCGAGAGACCGGCCGCCACCCCCGACCCCGCCGAACCGCCGCCAGGACCCACCGCCGAGAGGGACATTCGGCTACAGTAAGTCCCATCCCGGGGGGTCGGGGGGCCGGCGGAGAATTTCCCCACCAATTTCAGGGGGCTGAATGCGTTGGCATTCGGTCTTCCGGAGATTCGTGGAGAACCTCTCCGCCATCCCTAGACTCTCTCCACACTCCAATAGTCACTCTAGCATGTGACTCATTGGCAAACATCACCCAATTCATGATATCCAAGTCAGCTGCCAGTTGCCCAGTCTCATCCAGATACAGTCCACCCATGGAAGCATTAGAAAACTGGTCTCAGAATTGCATTATTTGGGTATTCACAGTCACAACTAGGGATGTCAGAATAATTCTTGGTCAATTCAGATGAGATTGAATTTGACAGATTGATTGGATTTGCTTTTTCCAAGTTGCACAAATTGCGGAGACTTCCAAACCTTTTCTTTTTTTTTACTTGTGGGGTGGGGGACACACCAAAATTCTGGTACATAATTTGGACTCCATCAATGAAAAGTTGGCAGAACTAAAGAGGCCTGATCATCTGCAGAGACTTTTAAACAAAATACAGACATTCCTACTCATAACAAACATACCATGCCTGTTCACACATCATGCTAAGCTATGATGGTTAGGGAATTTCTGCTAACCATGGAGGCTTAGCGTATCATGTGGGGGAGAAAACCACATTCCCCATTGTTAGTAAGCCAACCTGATGAACCACCCCTGTTTAAAAGTGTTAGGGGCCAGCGGTGGCTTACCATGTCATCTGGAGGCTCCCCAGTGGTTTAAACAGGCTCCAGAAGACTTCCAGGCCATGATCATAGAGCCGCTTGGTAGAGTGTCCTCCACTGTGGGCAACACTCTAGCCGCCACGGACTTTCTCTATGGCTGAGGGCCTAATACAGATGCTTGATTAGAAGCTAGGGATGTCAGAGTATTGCGTGATGGATCTCGGTGAGGCCGAATGTCAGTGAATTCGGCCCCCCGAAATCCATGGCGGAATGAAGCCCCCACTCCCCGCAACCCATGAAAGGCACACGAAATGGAGCACTTACCTGCTGCCATCTGCGCTGACTTGCGAATGGCGGCCGCCCTGCAGCCGCCATTCGCTTCCTGATCATAGCCGTGATAGGCTACGTAAATACTTAAATGCCTTTTGCATCCCTGTGGAGGCCGTGATAGGCTACATAAGTATTTATGTTGCCTATCACAGCAGCCCCACCCAAACAAAAAAACAGCATATGCAAATGACAGCGGCTATGGTGGCTGCCATTTGCGTTCCCTATTTTTAGCCGCTTTAGCCTACGTAAATATTTACGTAGGCTATTACGGTGAAAAAAAGGGTAATGCAAATAGCATAGTGGGCGCTATTGGAGTTCCTTTTTTTTGCCATAATAGCCTATGTAAATATTTATGTAGGCTAAAACGGGGGGGGGGGGAGAAATGCAAATGGCACCCACTATGCTATTTGCGTTCCCTTTTTTTCACCGTAATAGCATAGGTAAATATTTACATAGGCTAAAATGGCTAAAAATGGAGAATGCAAATGGCGGCCACGGTAGCCGCCACCATTTGCGTACGCAGTTTTTTTTGGGGGGGCTGCCTTGATAGGCTATGTAAATACTTATGTAGCCTATTACGGCAGCTTCGAAGGATGCAAATGGCGGCCACTACGGTGGCCGCCATTTGGGTCCGCAGCAGCCCATCTGCGGCCAGAACTCCGGCCGCGGACGTCCCTGGCCGGCACCTCCATGGAGCTGTTGCACAAAATGCTAGTTTCGCCCCCTGGGGGCTAGTCCAATTTGCTCCAAAGAGGAGAGTCAACTTCAGGCTGGGTCCAACTCGATTTTATTGTTTGCAAACAGTTCGACAAAGGAGCTCACGCTCAAAAGCAGAGTCGACCCCTAGCAACCCCCGTGCTACAGTTTTATCACTCAGCTTGCATTCTTCAGCCAGAGTGTCACTTTTGGTTGGTTGCCAGAGGTTTGCTTAGCAACCTTATCTTGGGGTTACTGTCCGCTCATTCCAGGCATGCGCAGCTCTTACAATGCTATGTGCCGCTTAAGGCACATACAATGGCTTTTAGGTTACATTTTTACTACAATTCCCCCCTCAAGATGCTTTCTTCTTATAACACTTAGTCTATTTCAGCCATCGCTAAACTCTGGTAATGTACAAACATTTCCCTGCTGACTACAGATTCTACTGTGCGTTTAACTAGGGCTATAATTCAGGGAAGTATGCAGGGTAAGAAACACAAAATTAGCATAACTAAGCAGACTATCATAAATCCAGTCTTCAACTAGCGAAAGTCTGGCAACCACGAAGTCAGCCAGTCAGTACTCCACCCGTTCCAGGTTTGTACTGGGACGTGAGTTGCTTTTCTAATTTTGGTTGCAATATCCCTAAGGATATCGCCATTGTCATCAATCTGCAAGCAACAGTCTGTCCAATTAAACTTCTGACAAAGGCCCCCCTCTGCTGCTAACACGTAATCAAGTCCCATCTGATTTTGGGTGACAGCATTGCGGAGTTGGGTTAGCTGTGTGGCTGCTAAATCTGTGGCCCTTGCAGTATCGTTTGCAAAGATTTCCACTATTGCCTGAAGCCCGATTATGCGGTTAGTGAGGTATGTGGGTTCTCTCCCCACCACGTTGGGTTCCCAAGTGGCAGGCCCATAATACCTTATTATCCTTTCTGCCGGCTAGGGGTGCACGAAAGTCATTTACATGGTCTCGCAGCTTTTTGCGGTGGGGGTGAGGTGATTCGCTGCTCTCCCCCCAAAGTTCAGGCTGGGGGGGGAGGCTTCCCGCCTCGCCCGGCCAAAATTCAGGCTGGGGAGGAGGCGCCTCACCTTGCCCGGCCGCGAAATAAAAAGTAAAAAAAAAAACGCCCCCGTGATAGGCTACGTGACGATTAACGTAGCCTATCATGGCTAGATCTGCAAAGTCAGCCATGATAGGCTACGTAAATCGTCACGTAGCCTATCACAGGTGACTTTGAAAAAAAAAACCGTGTACGCAAATGGTGGCCCCCATAGGGAGCCGCCATTCGCGTTCCTTATTTGGTCGCTGTAGTCTATGTAAATCTTTACGTAGACTATGGAGAAAATAAGGGCAATGCAAATAGCATCACCCTTATTTTCATCGTAGTCTACGTAATCTTTACGTAGACTACAGCGACCAAATAAGGAACGTGAATGGCGGCTCCCTATGGGGGCCGCCA
The DNA here is from genome assembly GCF_057233095.1 of Heloderma suspectum. NCBI lineage: Eukaryota > Metazoa > Chordata > Lepidosauria > Squamata > Helodermatidae > Heloderma > Heloderma suspectum. The sequence goes on along the minus strand of NC_139459.1, from coordinate 384,375,771 downwards.
TTAGCCATACATGCTTTTTTTTTTTTAAGTCACCCGTGATAGGCTACGTGACGATTTACGTAGCCTATCACGGCTGACTTTGCAAATCTAGCCGTGATAGGCTACGTTAATCGTCACGTAGCCTATCACGGGGGCATTTTTTTTTTTTTAGTTTTATTGGAATGGCGGCGGCGGCAGCCAGTCGAAAGATCGGCTGCCGCCCCCGCCCCTGACGAAGACCCGACGAACCGCCGCCGGGACCCGGCGCCAGGAGGGACATTCGGGAAAGGTAAGTCCTGTCCCGGGGGGGTGCGGAGAATTTCTCCCTGAAACTTCTTCGGGGGGATGAACACGTTGGCGCTTGGCCCCCCGAAGTTTCGGGGAGAAATTCTCCGCCAACCCTACTGCCGGCCACTCATCATTTCCCCATCTTTGTGTAGCAGACAAGTCTTTCATGCTCAGGGATCTTTTATCTATTCCGTATAGTCGGTGCAGTACTGAGGCCCTTTGAGGAAACAGCATGAATGGGGGCCTTAATATCCCAGGATAACACATGCCAGTCCAGTTGGCGGGCAACTGGGTGTATGTGTGAGTCCCACAGATCCAATAATGGCCAGTCAAAGCAGGCCAAGACTTGTCTGCTAGGCCATATTTTGGGGGATCCAAATACTGATTATAATATCCCAAATATAGGGTTGAATCTCCACGCGGGCTGAGAGTTCCATTCATATAGCAAGCTCTAGCATTTTGATCTTTCGTCTGGTTTCGAATGCAATAGAACAAGGATTGTGAGCTACTATGAGGGATTGACCACAACACACATTTGTGGCCACCTATCACCCTTGAAACCTCGGGCCGAAGGGTGATGTAATCTGCATATCCTGCACAAAAAGTTCTCTTCGAGGTGTGATTGTTGTGCCATGCACCTCCCTTTACTATATAATTCCTGCAGCTGCTATTTCCTACAAAGTGTGTATGTGTGTCAGACCTGTTTTGCATGAAGCACCATTCTCTTAATTGGGGCCACACTTCCCATGATGGAGTTTGACTTAAGATAAAATCGTCTTCCCAAGTAACATTTGTTTGTTTATGTATTCTATAATCAGTGTGTACTAATTCAGTCAGGTTCAGAGGATGAGGGATCCATGTGCTTACCTTTCCCTCATTCTTGGCCTGTATGCAGACCCAGCAGTTCGAGAGGTTCAAGTATGTGGCTACAGCTTCGGCTAGAAACAGCATGCTGTTTTCTCCTACAGCTAGATTTAGCCTTAGGATTTTTACTAACAGACATAGCTGCTGCATACTTAATCTTTGGTCCTTGTTATATATAGCCTTAATTTCAGTTCTGAAATAGGATGACTATGCCAGTTGTTTTTATCCCGCTGCTTGCAGGCTTCTTCTTCCAAGAGGAGGTCAGCTTCCGGAGTGACCACGCCCTGGGAGCTGGGGTCCTCACCTTGGTTGTACCTTTTTATTCTGGAACAATGAGTCCACCTTTCATTGCCACTGAGCTTGACAGCTGTATGGGTTACCAACAACACCTGGTATGGTCCTTCCCACCTCTCAGTTAGGGGGCCCTTTTTCCACTTTTGGAGCAGCACCTGGTCCCCCGGCTGGAAGTTATGGATCGGAGCATCCAGCGGTTGGCTCTGGAATGGTGCAGCAAACCTGTGAAGGGATGACAAAACAGACTGCAAGGCAATAGCATATTCTCTAATTTCAGTTTTTCCCAAATCGACAGTGACTTGTTCCCTCCACCCCGCTGGCAGAACCCTGGGAGGCATTCCAAACATTAATTCAAAAGGTGACAATTTTATCCCTCTACGTGGAGTGCTATGAATGCAAGTTAAAGCCAGTGGGAGTGCCTGGGGCCATTTTAAGTGGGTCTCAATGCAAATTTTTGTTATCATTGTCTTTAATGTCCTATTCATGCACTCCACCTGACCTGAACTCTGAGGCCTCCATGGGGTATGGAGTCTCCATTTAATGCCTAAAGCTTTAGACACTTCTTGCACTATCTTTCCCACAATGTGGCTCCCCTGATCCCACTCAATAGACTCAGGCAACAGGAACCGGGGTATCAGTTCCTGGAGCAGGAAGCGTGCTACTGTTAATGCTGTAGCTGTCCTTGTAGGGTAGGCCTCTACCCAGCCCATTAGCTGGTCCACCAGTACCAATAAATATTGGTGTCGGCCTGACCTTGGAAGCTCTGTGAAGTCAATCTGCCAGGCCTGTCCAGGGTAGTGCGCCCACTGTCGTCCTCCCATTGGCGGTGGCGCTCAGGCCCCTTTTGGATTTACCTTCTGGCAGGTGGGGCATCTTGCTGCGACTCGTTGGGCTTCTACATACAGTCCCGGTGCCACAACCTGTCGAACTAGTAAGTCTCCCATTGTGGTGCCTCCCATGTGTGTCTTCGCATGAAGTTGTTTTACTACCTCTTCTGCCAGCCATCGGGGTAGCATGACTTTTCCTCCTGGGACTATCCACCACCCTTGGGGATTTTTTGTGGTCTTGTTTTCCTCGGCAGCTTTGTCATCAGCCTGGGTGTATTTTGCTTTGTAGTCTTCCCAGCGGAGGGGTATCTCATGGGCTGAGCCTTCAAACACTGCTTCTCCTCCCATCCGCGCTGCTTCTTTGGCTGCCATGTCGGCCTTCACATTTCCCCATTTCTGGTGCTCATCTGCGGCTCTGCTATGCACTTTTACGTGCACCACGGCTACCTCCTTTGGCAGTTGGAAAGCTTCCAGTAGTGCCACAATCTGCGGTCCATTTGCAATCTTCTGTCCAGAGGCTGTGATGAACCCACGTTCTTTCCACAGTAGTCCATGGGCATGTACGGTGGCAAAGGCATAGCGTGAGTCTGTAAATATGTTCACTCTTTTATCCTTCCCCAATTCTAGTGCACGTGTCAAGGCAGTGAGCTCTGCTGCTTGTGCTGACCAACTTGCGGGGAGTTTCTCTTTCCACATAGTTTCAGTCAGTGTTACCATGGCACATCCTGTATGTCGTGTGCCATGGATTACATTGCTTGAGCCATCTACAAAGAACTCTTCTTCTGGATTTTCAAGTGGGTCATCTGTCAAGTCGGGTCGAATCAATACTGTTTGAGTTAACACTTCTAAACAATCATGACATGGGGGTCCTGGTTCTGGCAGAAGGGTGGCTGGATTCAGGGCAGTGGTGTGGTTATAGGTGAGGCCTGGATTAGATAACAAAAAGATCTCATATCTAGATTGTCTGGAAGGATTTAAAATTTTCCTCCCTCTGCTCCGAGGATTCGGGGCACTCCATGTGGGGTGTGTATCTCGATATTAGCTCCCATGACAATCTTTTGTGCCTCCTCTACAAGGGTGGCGGTGGCCGCAATGGCTCTCAGACATGCTGGCCACCCTTTTGCTACAGGGTCCAGGACCTTGGAGTAGTAGCCCACAGGCCTCCATTTCGGGCCCACTGGTTAAGTCAAGACTCCCGAGGCAACTCCCTTGTTCTCATGCATGTACAGTCTATAGGGCTTGTGCCCATTTGGAATCATGAGTGCTGGAGGTTGTGAGAGGGCAGTCTTTAATAGTTCAAATGCATGCTGATTTTCTTTGGTCCATTTCCAACTTGCGAGGCTCTCTTTGGTAAGAGACTCATACAGGGGCTTAGCCTTTCCCCCATAATCAGGAATCCACATTCTGCAAAACCCCATCAGACCCAGAAAGGCTCGTAGCTCCTTTGGGCTTTTAGGAGCAGGCATATTTTGTATAGCTTGAATTCAATCTTTGCTCAGGGCTCTTGTTCCCATTTCAGTCTCATAGCCTAAGAAAGTGACCTTTGGTTGGCATATTTGAGCCTTCTCTCATGATACTTTGTGCCCCCTTTCTCCCAAGGTGTTCAGCAAGGACTCTGTTGCCCTCTTCCCCGTTTGCATGCTAGGGCTCGCTATCAACAGGTCATCAACATATTGCAACAGCGCCACCTCCTGGTGCTTGTCCCTCCACTGCTCCAAATCCTTCTGCAATGCCAATCCAAAAATGTGGGGGGCTGAAACAAGCCCTTGGGGCAACACAGCCCATAACAATTGAGTTTTATGATAAGTATCTGGGTCTTCCCATACAAATGCAAATATTTTCTGGCTATCTTTGTGCAGTGGGATAGAGAAGAAAGCATCTTTTAAATCTAGGATGGAAAACACCCTTGCATTCACTGGGACTTGGGTCAAAATGGTGTGGGGGTTCGGAACCAGGGGATGATCCATTAAAACTTTCTTGTTTATGGCTCTCAGATCTTGCACCAGCCTGTAGGAGGTGCTGTTTGGTTTGAGCAACCCCAATATTGGGATGTTAAAGGGGGATGAGCCCTCTACTAGCCAGCCATACTTCTCAAACTTTTCAATAAGAGAGAGCTGAATTTTCAATAATTCAGAGAGCTTCGGCTATTGGGCGGTATAGAAATAAATAAATAAATAAAAATAAATAAATAAAATAAGCGGTTTTAAGCCTGCACGAGTAGCTCTCTTCAAAGGATACTGTTTCATGCACACAGGCAGCTCTCCCTCCTTTAGGGGAATTTTGATTGGTGTTACATACTTTGCCCGAGCTGGGGTTCCATCTGCCCATACACATGGGTCAACATTCTCTAAGAGCTCAATCCCCTTGGCCTTTGACACAGTTTCAGTTGCCTGGAGGGCCATCTGGTAATTTGAGCTCTGCTTCACTGGTAGCTGTACTACAATCTGATCCCCACGAAAGAAGATCTCATCTTGCAGCTTCGTCAGGAAGTCCTGCCCCAGAAGGGCAACCGGACATGTGGGCGAGACCACAAAGGCATGTTCTAGTCTATTGTCTCCAATCTTTGTGAGGAGGGGCTCACATACAGGCAATCTAGCCTTTCTTCCTTCAATTCCTTCTATTGTCACGTGTCGTCCGCTTTCTTTGGCAAGGGTTTTTTTTTTGCAGGGATCATGGAAAAGGTGGCTCCAGTATCTACCAGAACCTCATAGTCTCTGCCACCGACCCTTATCTTTACCATGGGATCTTTCCGAGTACTTACTCGTAGGGTGGTGGCTTTAGATCCCGGTCTCCTTCAGCTACATTCCTCAGAGGAGTCTGCTCTCAATTGGCATCCCTCCCCCTGACTTTTCTCTCTCTGCCTTCTCAGCAGGCAATCCTTCTTCCAGTGTCCCCTCTCTCGGCAATATGCATATTCGTCAAACCTAGGGCGGCCCTTTCCCTTCTTCTGCCCCCCCTCTGGCCTCTGCTGAGGACCTATGCATCCTGCACTTCCACTCAAGGCAGCTGCTAGCATCACCAGCTGCTTTTCACCATGTTTTGTCTCCTTTTTTTCTGTTACTTGCTCTCGGTTGCCATACACTTTATATGCAATCTCTACCAGCTCGGAGAGTGGTTTGCCCAAGGCTCCTTCAGCTTTCTGCAGTTTCTTTCTTATATCTGGTGCTGCTTGCCATATGAACATTGTATTTACCATGCATTCGTTTTCTGGGGCTTCAGGATCTAGGTCACTAAACTTCCTAAATGCATCAAACAACCGTCCTAGGAACACAGAGGGATTTTCATCCTTCTCTTGGTGGACTTCATACAATTTGGAAAAGTTAGTCACACATGGCACAGCCCTCCCCAATGCCTCCACTATTATTCCCAAATAGTCCTGACTCTGCTCTCGGTCCCTGGGGTCATTGGGACACCACTCAGGGTCTACTTGGGGGCATAATTCACAGGGGTCCCTAGTAGTTCCCGCTACTCACTCTTCGGCGATCCTATTTGTGGTGCCTTGCACTAGACGCGTTTCCTCGGATGTTAGTAGGGTTTGCAACATCATCTGCACATCTGCCCATGTGGGACAATGCGTCTGCCCCACAGATCGAAATAAATTTTGCATCTTATCAGGATCTTCTCTAAAGGAAGGGTTCTGATTTTTCCAGTTGAACAGATCAGCGGTGCTGAAGGGTACATATACAAATGCAGTCTGCCCTTGCCCTGTCATTACCTCTCGCATCGGGCACTGGTATTGAGGGTGCGGGTTTCGGGTAGCCCTAGGCTCAGCCAGAGGAGAAAAATGTATTGCTAACTGGGATGGATCCCGCAGGGGTCTTGGTGAGTCGGGTTGGGCCACTTGTCTTGGGACTTGGTCAGAGGAGGAGTCAGCAGGGCACGAGGGAGTCACATTATATTCTCCATCATAGGGCGGCGGTTGAGAGACACTTTGCGATGTGGGCCTGGATGGCTGGGGTTGAGAGGCTGTGGCCACCGTTGGGGTACTTGCTACTGGAGGTTGAGGCAGGATTGCATGATCACGATCCTGCCCCCTCAAACCTTGTGCCAAGTCTATCTCATCTTCTCCCTCTAAGATTGGCTTTCCCTTCCCTCCCTTCTTTCTCCGAGGGTCTGCAGCCAGCATTTGTTTGCACATCTCTCCTTTACATTGTTTCACCCAGGAAGGGTTGCTCAAAGCACAACTCAACCATGAGTCTATGTAGGGATACTGATCCCAGTGCCCATCATTTACAACAATAATGTGCACTTTTCTAATTGTGGCCTCATTAAAGGAGCTGATATCTGGCCAGTTGACTCCAAATGATGGCCATTCCAATTGACAGAGTGTAACCAGCTTGCCTTTCGACATCTTAGTACCATAATTATCTTTGACTTTACTAAAGTTCTTTAGCATGCATCCCAAGGGAGTGGCAGAGCTTTTTAAATGGGAGCTACCCGATCGCATTGTGCCTACCTCTATTTGAAACCATACACGGAGTCTGACAAACCACCGATGCTTACACCGAGTCTGACAAACCTCAGACACTTACACAGAGTCTGACAAACCTCAGATGCTCCAAAGGCAACTCAAACAGAAAGACAGAAGGGAAATCAAATACTTACTCTGTCCAGCACCCTAGTGCCGCCTCTTCAGACCCGTTCAGCCTGGTTGACTCAATCAATGGAGGCCACGCCTTTAACCTCCTGGGTGTCACGACCGCCATTCTCTGGTGCTGTGGCAGACCTCAAAGGCGGTCCGGCGCGCCCCACAGGCACCTTCGCCGGTTCTGTTGTTTGACCCCAGGGTGGTCCAAGGGACTCCTGACTGCTCACCAAATTGTTGCACAAAATGCTAGTTTCGCCCCCTGGAGGCTTGTCCAATTTGCCCCAAAGAGGAGAGTCAACTTCAGGCTGGGTCCAACTCAATTTTATTGTTTGCAAACAGTTCAACAAAGGAGCTCACGCTCAAAAGCAGTCGACCCCCGGCAACCCCGGCGCTACAGTTTTATCACTCAGCTTGCATTCCTCAGCCAGCGTGTCGCTTTTGGTTGCCAGCGGTTTGCCTAGCAACCTTATCTTAGGGTTGCTGTCCACTCATTCTAGGCATGCACAGCTCTTACACTGCTACATGCTGCTTAAGGCACATACAATGGCTTTTAGGTTACATTTTTACTACAGAGCTGCCGCGGGGTGGAGCTGGCCCAGGGAGGATTCCGGGGGGAGGGACAGAGCGCATCCGCCCCACCGCGAATCCAAGCTGCGAAAAGGTAAGTGACTTTTGTACATATCTAGGAGAAGCCTGGACTGAGTGCCAGGAGTGTTTTCATAAGATAGACGATGGGGTACTCAGGAAACACACCGGTAAGTTAGTCACATAACTACAGAGAGGGTTGGTCACTCAAATGTAAATAGCAGTGGTGATAAATTATCATATACCCTCTTGGAAGCCACAGCTCAAGAGATCAAAGAATGATCACCAAATATTAACTTCTGAATTCACCCTTGCGGGTAGCAAAGGAACGAGAGTGCAGTCCCTCCAACACCAGTTAAGAAGGCCCAGAAGGATACAAGGGTTGATGGTATGAAAAGTAGATTTGCGTTCAAGTGGAATCAACAGCATGGATTCCTCTTGTTTCTTTTAAAGGTAATCCTTCATGAGACCAAGACTGATTCAGTCACACAACCAGAGGAGGAATCCAAATGGAATGGGTCTAGATCATCAGTAGCTGCAACTGGGTTGCCACCACCCTCTTGAGTCCATTAGCTAAAGAGGGGGTGTTAGGACCAGCAGTCATTATCCAAAACTAGGGCTGTGAATGAGGGATGTTGGAGAAATCCGCCACGGATGCCAGTAGGTCCAGATTCTTTAGAATCCGGATCCCCAGACTCCATGGCAGAATGGACTACCCCACCACCACCCGCCGAAATCCCCCACAGAACGGACGTACCTGATGGCGGCGGCAGAACCTGGTCATCTTCCTGCCACTACAGTCTTCGGACATAAATGGCGTCCGGCTTAGGGGACGCCAATTGTCTCCACTGCCATTGCCGTGATAGGCTACATAAATACTTATGTAGAATATTAGGGCAAAGAGCAGGGGCACAAATGGCGGCTGTTACGCCATTTGCATCCCTGCTAGGGATGGACAAAAGTCCCTTACCTGTTCTCGAAGCTTGCTTTGCAGTGGGGGGGAGTTGCTTTGGTTCTCCCCCCGAAGTTCAGGCGAGGGGGGGAGGCACCCCGCCTCGCCCGGCTGAATTTCAGGCCGGGGGGGAGGCGCCCCATCCCTCACCGGTGAAATTCAGGCCGGGGAGGAGCGCCCCATCTACCCGGCCATGAAAAAAAAAGTACAAAAAACTCACACACACACACACCCGTGATAGGCTACATAACGATTTACGTAGCCTTTCACGGCTAGATTTCTAAAGTCAGCCGTGATAGGCTATGTAAATCGTCATGTAGCCTATCACGGGTGACTTTGAAAAAAAAAAAAGCATGTACGCAAATGGCGGCTCCCATGGGGACCACCATTTGCGTTCCTTATTTTGACACATCTAGTCTACATAAAGATTTACGTAGACTACGGCGAAAATAAAGGAATACTATATGCGTTGCCCTTATTTTCGCCGTAGTCTACGTAAATGTTTACGTAGACTAGACGTGCCAAAATAAGGAACGCAAATGGTGGCGCCCATGGGCCACCGCCATTTGCGTATGGGCTTTTTTTTTTTTTCAAATCCACCCGTGATAGGCTATGTGACGATTTACGTAGCCTATCACGCCTGACTTTGGAAATCTAGCCGTGATAGGCTAGGTAAATCGTCACGTAGCCTACCACAGTTGTGTGTGTGTGTTAGTTTTTTATTTTGTAATGGCAGCGGCAGCAGCCGGTCGGGAGACCAGCCGCTGCCCCTGATGAAACGCCGCCGAAACGCCGCCAGGACCCGCCGCCGAGAGGGACATTCGGCCACGGTAAGTCCCATCCCAGGGGGAGTGGGGGGCCGGCGGAGAATTTCCCCAACACTTTCGGGGGGCCGAATGCATTGGCGCTCGGCCTCCCAAAGATTTGTGGAGAAATTCTCCGCCATCCCTAGTCCCTTCTCTTTGCTGTGATAGGCTAGCTACGTAAATACTTACGTAGCCTATCAAAGCCTGGCAGGCATGCAAATGGTGGAAGTCCGGCTGCTGCCAGCCATGACCCAGCCAGGGAGGATTCCGGGGGGAGGGACGGATAGCCTCTCCCCCCCAACGGACTCCCAGACCAGAATGAGGTGAGTATTCTGCACACCCCTACTGTGACCTGACCCCCCATTATGGCTTGGATGCCACTTTGGACCTTCTCAAGCAGCACTGCTTTGCTTTGGACAGATTCTGACCCCATCCACTTCACTTCGAATCCAAATCCAAAGTGAGATTCGGATATCCGAATCATTCTTATATGACATTTTCTCTTTGACTTGCATTGGAAAATAGAAATGGCCATCAGGTTTCGGGTTTCATGAGAAATGCATGAAATTTGGGGAACTGGCATCTGCCATGGAGGGAATTCAACCTGCCAAATTTCAGACAGTTTGGCCTATTAGTTTCTGTGTGAAGAGCTAGTGAAATTTGATTTTTTCCAAAAAACCTCTCAAAGCAAAGAGCTATAGCTTTCACTGGTTGCACAGAGGTGCATGAAATTTTGGGAATTGTCACCAGCCGAATCTCAGACAGTTGGGCAATTGGAGGAGGCCTCATCAGATGCTGAAAGAGAGCATATCCAAGCCTCATGTGGAAGACATCATTTTTACTAGGGCTGTGCACCACTTTGGTCCAAATCCTGAATCCCTAGTGGATCGGGGTGATTTGGACCAAAGCGATGAACTTCTGGAATGGGTCAGGATCAATCTGAAACACTCCAATATGGGTTAGATGACTCTGAAGTGTTTGGGGGATGCTTTGCACCTATCTGGACAGGCCCCCGCTCTTACGTGGTCTCCTGGGGATCGCCCGCAACCATCGCTGTCTTGGAGGAAGACACCATTTTCTTTCAAAATAGTGTCTCTTCTTCTTCCAGTAAGAGGAGTCACCATTCTTATTTTTATGTTTTTTCAAGGCAACTCCATTGCAGAGGCTGAGATGTGTAGGCACTCTCAACAGACTGAGTTAAGGAGTGGGGGGTCTGTGCTGGTGGCCGAAACAGTATGTGTGGGGGTGTTATGTTCAGTGGCAGTTACCCCCCACTTCCCATCTCTAGATGTTGAGTCAGCTCTGGAGCCTGAAGTGGGTCAACCTGGCTTCAGGGCAGGTTGAGGTGACCTCTGTATTAGGTAGGGATGTACGAAAGTCATGTACCTTTTCGAAGGGTGACATTCACGGTGGGGGGGAGGCGCTCCGTCCCTCCCACTGAAATTCTGGCCGGGGAGTGAGGTGCTCCATCCCTCCCCCCCCCCTGGAATCCTGGCCGGCCAGCTCCGCAAATGGCGGCGGCCGTAGCCGCCACCGTTTGTGTCCCTGCAGTCAGCCATGATAGGCTACGTAAATGTTTATGTAGCCTATCATGGCTGATTTAAAAGAAAAAAAAACGCGTGTATGGAAATGGCGGCGCCCATGGGCGCCGCCATTTGCATTCCTTATTTTGGCACGTCTTATTTTGGCACTTATTTTGTGTAAATGTTTACGTAGACTAAGACGGCGAAAATAAGGGGAACGCTATTTGGACGCTACGCTATTTGCGTTCCCCTTATTTTCGCCGTCTTAGTCTACGTAAATGTTTATGTAGATTACGATGTGCCAAAATAAGGAACGCAAATGGCGGCGCCCATGGGTGCCGCCATTTGTGTACGCGCGGGTTTTTTTTTTTTAAATCAGCCACGATAGGCTACATAAACATTTATGTAGACTATCACGGTGTTTTTTAAAAATCTAGCCGTGATAGGCTACGTAAATCTTTACGTAACCTATCACATTTTTTGTTTGTTTTTCTTACTGGAAATGGCGCCGAACAGCCGCCGAACTGCCACCGCAGGCGCCACCGCCAGGGACATTTGCACAAGGTAAGTCCCATCCCGCGGGGGCAGGGGGGAGACCATTTCTCCACCAATTTCGGGGGGCCGAATGCGCTGGCATTTGGCCTCCCTGAGATTCGTGGCTGAATTCTCTGACATCCCTAGTATTAGGTTGGGTGGGCTGTGCACAGCCTTAACTTTTGCTGCCCAGAGCTTAGACTTTAAAGCGCTTCAAAGGTATCAGCACTTTAATTTACACCTTGAAGCTGAGTGTGAGCCAAAGAACCACTTTTAAAACAGGTGAGGTGTTGTCTTTCTGGCCTGCCCCAATTATCACCTATGGGGCCACCAGACCTCTCTCAGCTGTCTTCAAAGGAAGGCCCACCTGGCACCTCCAAGCCTCCTTTCTGATTTCTGTACTACTCAGGTTTAGGGGAACTTCAGGCTTCCTGCACTATTGCTCCCAATGTTGCTCCATCTAAATACGATGGTGGCATTCTGGAAATGAGTTGGGGTGGGAGGCCAGGGATGAGCAATAAATCCAAGCTGGATTATCTGCTATATAAATGGAAAAAGAGAGCTAAGCATGAGAGAGACAGGGAAGAGCGAGAGCTGGAAGTCCAAAGGGTAGAGACAGATGAGGACCAAGGCAAGCTGTTTCCTGAAGACTGGTGGAGGTGACAGTCCTGGGTTATAAATGCATTGAGCTAGGATGGAAGTACAGTAAAAGCTTCGTCCTCTTTGATGAATTAACTTGGCCAAAGTCTTAATCTTCGGCCAAGTTCAGATCTGGGAGATATTTTTATTAGGTGTGTCAGAGAATTTCTCACCGAAACTTCGGGGGACCGAGTGCCAACGTATTCAGCCCCCCGAAGTAGTTTCGGGGAGAAATTCTCTGCACCCCCCTGCCCCCCCGGGATGGGACTTACCTTTCCCGAATGTCGCTACCGGTGGCGGGTCGCAGCGGTGGTTCGGCAGGGCTTCGACAGGGGCGGGGGTGGCAGCCGGTCTTTCAACCGGCTGCCGCCGCCGCCATTCCAAGAAAAGTAAAAAAAAAACAAAACGCCCCCATGATAGGCTACGTGACGATTAACGTAGCCTATCACGGCTAGATTTGCAAAGTCAGCCGTGATAGGCTACGTAAATTGTCACGTAGCCTATCATGGGTGACTTAAAAAAAAAAAAAAGGGCGTACGGCTAATGGCGGCCCCCATAGGGAGCCGTCATTCCCGTTCCTTATTTGGTCGCTGTAGTCTCACCCTACCTATTCAACCTGTACACAGAACACATCATGCGACGTGCTGGACTTGATGAAGCCAAGGCTGGACTTAAAATCACTGGAAGAAACATTAACAATCTCAGACATGCAGATGATACCACTTTGATGGCTGAAAGTAGGGATGTCAGAGAATTCTGCCACGGATCTCAGTGAGGCCGAATGCCAGCGCATTTGCCCCCCCGAAGTCTGTGGTGGAATGGCCTGCCCCCCCACCCCCCCATGGATCCCCCCCGGGAAGAGACTTACCTGGGGTGGATCTTGTGGGTGGTGGCGGCTCCAGTGGCTCCTGTGGCTCTGGCAGCGGCGGCGGCTGGTCTTCCGACCGGCTGCCACCGCCACCGCCATTTGCAGTCTCTTGTAAAAAATAGCGTTGCCCTTATTTTCGCCGTAGTCTACGTAATGATTTACGTAGCTTATCACTGCTGACTTTGGAAATCTAGCTGTAATAGGCTACGTTAATCGTTACATAGCCTATCACGGTCAAATATAAAAGTATGATTTAAACAGAAAAGCCAAGACATCGAAGCTGCATCACTAAAAAAGAAAGAGTATCCCTCACTTCAAACCCACACAGCAAACAGCATAATAACCCAAAGCCTGCCTGAAAGAAGACCCCTTTTCCTGCTGCCAGGAGGTCAACAAAGTTGCAGATTGCCTGGTAACTTACCTATGGTAAGGAGTTCCTGGAGCTGGGACCATCCCCTAAGAAACCCTTCTCTTCCTGCCAAAATGGCGGCCGCCATTTGCATTCCTTATTTTTCACCATTTTAGTCTACGTAAATATTTACGTAGACTATTATGGCGAAAAAAAGGGGAACACAAACAGCGTAGTGGGTCATGGCTATCATGGCTTGCCAGGGACGCAAAGGGTGGTTTCACGGGTCTTTCGCGGGGTGGTGGGGCGGGTTGATCCGTTCCGCCATGGATACCGGGGGGCTGAATTCACTGGAATTTGGCCTCCCTGGGATCCGTGGAGGAATTTTCTAACACCTTTACCCATCTGCTTCTCTGGAGGAATGCAGAACAGAAGGTAGTTTAGGGTGCAGATCGCTCATTCCTCATTCATGTCTTAGTATGTTGGAAATTTCTAAATGTGTTGGAAGGGTACAGTGTGCTTCTCCCCAGTTATGGCTGCCACTTCCTCTCAGTTCCATTCACTAGGGATGGCGGAGAATCCTGCCACGGACTCCAATGAGGCCAGATTCTTTAGAATCCACCCCCCCCCCGAGTCCATGGCAGAACGGAACACTTACCTCCACCTCCCTACAGAATCCTTTTCAGCCGGATCCCACGGATCCGGATTTCCATCGATACACCCGCCATGCTGTATCGCTGACTGAAGGGACTGACTGCGGATGCAAGTGGCATCCAGGACGTCATATGCGGGCGTAAAGGCCTTAGTTTACGGTAAATGCAGCCATAAATGGATGCATTTAGCTTAAACTAAGACCTTTATGGCTGGAAATTGTGTCCTGGATGCCATTTGAGGCCCTGTTTTTTCACGTGATAGGCTACGCAAATATTTGTGTAGCCTATCACGTGAATGAAAAGCACGGACGCAAATGGCATCGAGGATGCCATTTGCAGCTGTAAAGGTCTTAGTTTAAGCTAAATGCAGCCAGTTATGGCTGCATTTGCCTAAAACTAGGCCTTTTCAGCCGCAAATGGCATCCTGGACACCACTTGCGTGCACAGCCAAGTCCCCTTCAGCCAGTGATATGGCATGGCAGCCGTATCGCTGGCTCTTCAGAGCTCGCCAGCACTTCTGGGGAATCACGGTGGAGTGGAGCCAGCTGAAGAGGATTCCGGGGTGTGGAACAGATCACACCCCCCCCCCCGGAATGCCCCAAAACGGATCCAGGTAGGGAATTCATACACCTCTACCATTCACTCTAGCCTCTGAACAAGAGGGCATCCCAGAGTTTCACTGGAGAATAAACTAACTTCCCAGGCACCACAAAATGCCTTCAGCCTGATGCCCCTTGCCTCTTCTGGATCCAAGTGTTGGAAAGTTTGGCGTGACTTTCAGCAGAGTTGCCTTATATAGACAAAACATGGTAGCACAGCATTTCATTGTTAGAGGCAGTAAACACAGGCTAGAGCCAGTTTAGATGGTGTTCACATAAGATCACAATCCTGTGAAGATAGTTGCTAGCCTCTGAACTTGGAGCCAGGCAACTATGCTGTGCAGATCATCTCCTCTGTGCTCCAGCTGCCCTGCATTCTCAGCTAGACTAGACAGGCAATTTCAGGCATCTAGAAAGGGATGATGGAGCAGGAGGGGGGAGGATGTGCTGCCCATAGAAAGCCTTGCAAACATTTTTAAATTGGTGACTCCCTGCAATGAGAGCCGGCTGGTGTCCAGCCCTCAGGAGCTGCCAGCAGCGTTGGAGGAGGGAGAGGGAGTGGCCCAGGTAAGGAGCTAGGGGATTGCGTGGGGGAAGCGGGGAGGGGACACCAGGATTCGGCCATCCAAATCCGACTTCAGTTCAGGGCCAGGTTGTAGGGATGTACGAAACCCCGCTTACCTGGCTCCACCGGGTTCCGCTGGGGGGGGAGGCGCTCCATCCCTCCCCCTGGAATCCTCGCCGGCTGGCTCCGCTCCGCGGGGATTCTATGGAGACACTGGCTGGCTCCGCCAGCAGCCGGACATCTGGCCGCTGGCTAGCAGTAATGCAAATGGCGGCGGCCGTAGCTGCTGCCATTTGCGTCCCTGAATTCAGCCGTGATAGGCTTCATAAAGACTTATGTAGCCTATCATGTCTGGGTTTAAAAAAAAAAAAAACTCGTATGCAAATGGCGGTGGCTACAGCCGCTGCCATTTGCGTTCCTTATTTTTGGCCATCCTAGTCTATGTAAATATTTATGTAGACTAAGATGAAGACAAGAAAGGGGAATGTAGGGATGGCAGAGAATCTCTCCCCGAAACTTCGGGGGGCCGAGCGCCAACGTGTTCGGCCCCCCGAACAAGTTTCGGGGAGAAATTCTCCGCACCCACCGCCCCCCGCACCCCCCCCGGGACGGGACTTACCTTTGACGAATGTCCCTCCCAGCGGCGGGTCCGGCCGGCGGTTCGGCGGGTGTTCGTGTGGGGCGGGAGCGGCAGCCGGTCTTTCGACCGGCTGCCGCCGCCACCATTCCAATCAAAGAAAAAAAAAACAAAAACGCCCCCGTGATAGGCTATGTGACGATTAACGTAGCCTATCATGGCTAGATTTGCAAAGTCAGCCGTGATAGGCTACGTAAATCGTCACGTAGCCTATCACGGGTGACTTAAAAAAAAAAAAAGTGTGTACGGATAATGGCGGCCCCCATAGGGAGCCACCATTCCCATTCCTTATTTGGTCGCTGTAGTCTACGTAAAGATTTACGTAGACTACGGCGAAAATAAGGGCAACGTTATTTGCATTGTCCTTATTTTCGCCGTAGTCTATGTAAAGATTTACGTAGACTACAGCGACCAAATAAGGAACGCGAATGGCGGCTCCCTATGGGGGCCGCCATTAGCGTACGCGCTTTTTTTTTTTAAAGTCACCCGTGATAGGCTACGTGATGATTAACGTAGCCTATCACAGCTGACTTTGCAGATATAGCCGTGATAGGCTACGTTAATCGTCACGTAGCCTATCACGGGGGCATTTTTTTTTTTTAAAACTTTGGCGTTCGCGGCCGGGCAAGGCGGGAAGCCTCCTCCCCGGCCTGAATTTCAGCCGGGCGAGGCGGGAAGCCTCCTCCCCGGCCTGAATTTCGGCCGGGCGAGGCGGGAAGCCTCCCCCCCCAGCCTGAAGTTCGCGGGGGGAGCAGCGAAGCGCCTCCCCCCCACTGCGAACAAGCTTTGACGACAGGTAAGTGACTTTCGTCCACCCCTAGGGGAATGCAAATAGTGTAGCGGATGCTATTTGCGTTCCCCTTTATTTTCACCGTCTTACTCTACGTAAATATTTACGTAGACTAAGACGGTGAAAATATGGGGCAACGCAAATATCGTCCGCTACGCTATTTGCGTTCCCCCTTATTTTGGCCATCTTAGTCTACGTAAATATTTACGTAGACTAAGATGGCCAAAAATAAGGAACGCAAATGGCGGCGGCAGTAGCCGCCGCCATTTGTGTACGCGTTTTTTTAAAAAACCCAGACGCGATAGACTACGTAAGTCTTTACGTAGCCTATCATGAATGTGTGTGGGGGGAACAGACTGCAAATGGTGGTGATGGCGGCAGCTGGTTGGAAGACCAGCCGCCGCCACCGCTGCCGTCGAAGCCGCCGCTGGAGCCGCCGCTGTCTGGACATCCACCCCGGGTAAGTCTCATCCTGGGGAGGATCTGCGGGGGGACGGGGGGGGGTGGCAGGCCGTTCTGCCACAGAGTTCGGGGGGCTGAATACACTGGCATTCAGCTTCACTGAGATCCGTGGCGGAATTCTCTGAGATCCCTACCAGGTCGGGTCAAGGCCCCCCCCCCCCCAGTCAGGCCATGCAGAATCAGGCCCACCTCCAAGGCCACGAAGAGGCTTCTGAGTAGGATCTGGGGGGATGTCCCTGCACAGCCCTACTTTTATACACATCATCAGAGAAGGCTATCTCACACTGTTTACCTACAAGCACCCTCTAAAGCTGGGTGTGAGTGAAAGGAAGTGAAGGCCTTGGATATGGCTCCCTGCTTCCTTGTTGCAGAGTAAGAAGGAAGAGGAAGGGGAGGGGCAAGAAAAAGTTATGGCTCAAGTTGCAGGACAACAACTGAGGTGAACAAGACAAGCATCTGTTGATGCGACACATGCTCTATCATCCCCTAGTGTCTGAAAGTGTGTGGAGTTGTTCCTACCATCCAACACAAAGCATGTGGTATGGGGGAGGGGAGAGCCTTGGGTTGCCTTTGCTTACATTCACTTAAAGCAAATGAAAGCCCACCACATCTCAAACCCATCTGTTCTGCTTTCAAACAACTCTTAAGCATTCGGATGTCTTTCCTTCTGATGACAAGGAGGCACATGAATGAAACACTCCTAGAGCTGTGGTGTGTAATTTGAGGTCCCCCAAACTTAGTTTGGGCTGCACACTAAAGTTCCTTATTCCTCTCTCTCTCTCTTTCTCTCTTTCTCCCTCTTTCTCGGCAATGATTGGCAGGGGGGTCATATGCTTCACAACATCACCAAAGGGAAGCTTTGGACAAGATACAGACACTCACTGGCAATTATGCAGTTGGGCCCAAGACAGCGTCTTGAGGCCAATAGAAATGTTGGGCCAGACACAAAGATTGGGTGTCTCTTTGAGGACACTGTCCTGGTTGTATAAGTACATGACATGTGGTTGATTTCATGTTGCCCAAACCTTAGGATGGCAGGTATAGTCCTATTTCTGGATCGTTCAGTGTGTGTTGGGAGGTTAGAAGAATTAATCTGTCACAGAGTGCTACACAAAGCCAGTGGCTTAGACTGGCGATAATTGTTGTGGAACTCAAAGCGGGCAGTTGCCCAGTCATAAAGACATATCACATGGAAGAGCCTAAGCTTTATTTGGGGGCACAGGGGCCTCTTGGGACTGAGCATTCAACTATATTCCAAACTTTTCTGGGGATCAGGAACCAGGAAGCTAGTCCCCACCTTCAGCCTTGTCCTTGACACAGCCCTCCACTGCATTGCCTTTGCTGATACAGATGGAGGCCAGCCATGGCTTCACAACCGAAGCAGATGATACAAAATCTCACTTGGGCAGAGTGATGTCCATGCTCCCATTCCCACCAAGCCTGCCTAAAACTTAAAAAAACAACAACAATGCGTGTAAGTAAATGGTGGCGGCCACGGCCGCTGCCATTTCCGTTCCTTATTTTGGCACGTCTTAGTCCACATAAACATTTTCGTAGACTACGGCGAAAATAAGGGGAATGCAAATAGCGTAGAGTCTTAGCCGTTTTAGCCGTCTTAGTCTACGTAAATCTTGACGTAGACTAAGACGTGCCAAAATAAGGAACACATATGGCAGTGGCCATGGCCGCCGACATTTGCGTACAAGCGCTGTTGTTGTTGTTGTTGGTTTTAAGTCAGACGTGGTAGGCTACGTAAACATTTATGTAGCCTATCACGGCTGACTGCAGGGACGCAAACAGCAGTGGCTACGGCCGCCGCCATTTGTGTCCCTGCTAGCCAGTGGCCGGATGTCCGGCTGCTCGTGGAGCCAGCTGGCAGCTCCTCAGAATCCCTGCGGAGCACAGGCGGCCGGCCAGGATTCCGGGGGGGGGGGAGGAACGGAGCGCCTCAACCCCCCACCATCAACATACTCCGCGAAAGGTGACTTTCGCACATCCCTAGCGACTCGGCGGAGCCGCCAGCTGGGGCCGCCCGCAGCCGGGCATCTGGCCGCTGGGCTGTACAGGGACGCAAATGGTTGTGGCCGCAGCTGCTGCCATTTGTGTCCCTGTATTTTGCTGTGATAGGCTACGTATATATTTATGTAGCCTATCACGGCAAAAAAAAAAAAAAGAAGGAATGCAAATGGCGGCGGCTATGGCGGCTGCCATTTGCATTCCCTTTTTTTGCTTGTTAGGCT
Source organism: Heloderma suspectum (assembly GCF_057233095.1). Classification (NCBI taxonomy): domain Eukaryota; kingdom Metazoa; phylum Chordata; class Lepidosauria; order Squamata; family Helodermatidae; genus Heloderma; species Heloderma suspectum. The sequence continues at coordinate 384,356,729 of NC_139459.1, read as the reverse complement.
ACCTAAATATTTATGTAGCCTATCATGGAAAAAGACAGTTGTAGTGGCTGCCAAGTTGTTGTAGTGGCTGCCATTTGCGCCCCTGTCTATTGCCGTGATAGGCTACATAAATATTTACGTAGCCTATCACAGCAAAAAAAGGGAACGCAAATGGCAGCGGCTACAGCGGCTGCCATTTGTGTTGCCATTTTTTTTGCTGCGATAGGCTACGTAAATATTTACGGAGCCTATCATGGCCTTCACAGGGATGCAAATGCCTGCCTGCGTTAGCAGTGATAGGCTACGTAAGTATTTACATTAGGGATGTACGAAAGGCACTTACCTTTCGTGGATTATGTTTTTGGTTGGGGGGCAGGCGTTCCGTCCCTCCCCCCGGAATCCTCGCTGGGGGGGGAAGCGCTCCGTTCCTCCCCTCCCAGAATCATGGCCAGCCGGCTGTGCTCTGCAGGTATTCTGCAGAGCCGCCGCTGGCTCTGCCAGCATCTGGCCGCTGGCTAGCAGGGATGAAAATGGCGGAGGCTGTAGCCGCCACCGTTTGCGTCCCTGCAGTCAACCGTGATAGGCTACGTAAATGTTTACGTAGCCTATCATGGCTGACTTAAAAAAAAAAAACTGCATGTATGCAAATGGTGGCAGCCACGGCCGCCGCCATTTCCGTTCCTTATTTTGGCACATCTTAGTCCACATAAACATTTTCGTAGACTACGGCGAAAATAAGGGGAACGCAAATAGCGTAGCGGATGTAGACTAAGACTTACATATACTTACGTAGTCTAAGACATGCCAAAATAAGGAATGCAAATGGCGGCGGCCGTGGCTGCCGCCATTTGCGTACGCGCAGTTTTGTTTTGTTTTGTTTTCTAGTCAGACATGATAGGCTACATAAAGATTTACATAACCTATCACTTCTTTTTTTTTTTAACTGGAAATGGTGGTGGCGGCAGCCGGTTGGAAGACCGGCCACTGCCGCCGCTGCTGAATGGCCACCGGAGCCGCCGCCGCCGCCAGGAAGATCCACACCAGGTAAGTCCCGTCCCGGGGGTGGCAGGCCGTTCTGCCACTGATTTCGGGGGGCCAAATGTGCTAGCGTTCGGCCTCCCCGAGATTCGTGGCAGAATTTTCATACATCCCTAATTTACGTAGCCTATCACGGCCATAATGAAGAAGCAGATGGCAGCTGCAGATGCGGCCACCATTCGCTAAGCAGTGCAAATGTCATCAGGTAAGTGTCCCGTTTTGCACGTCTTTCATGGGGTGTGGGGCAGGGAGCTTCATTCTGCCATGGATTTCGGGGGGGCAAATGCACTGGCATTCGGCCTTACCAAGATCCATGGCGGAATTCTCTGACATCCCTAATCACTGGCAGAGTATCGTTCCAAGGCTGAGATTTGCCTGTCTCCTGTAAAAGCAAGACCGAATCTGTAGAACTGAAGCTATAAGCACATCAAAAGGCTCTGTTATCTATGATCTCAGCAAACTAGTGTCTCCTCCAAACTTACACCAAATGTTCTTCCACAACTCTACTTCTATGGATCAGATGTGCTAGATTGTTTTAAACCCGATATGCTCCTTTGTATTCAGATCAGGCCTCAGTAGAATAATGTAGCACTTGGGAATAAAGATACAGCCCAACAACCCAGCACTGGAGGCCAAGATCGAGAAGACCTGAACAGCTACCATATATTTCCCCTTGGTGCTCAGATAGCAGGGCACAAAGGACAGCCAAACACTGCAGAAGACCAGCATGCTGAAGGTGATCAGCTTGGCTTCATTGAAGGCCCCAGGCAGCTTCCTGGCCAGGAAAGCCACCGTGAAGCAAATGGCAGCCAGGAAGCGGGGGGCGGGGGGGCAAGGATTTCTCCCTGAAACTTGTTCGGGGGGCCGAACACGTTGGCGCTCGGCCCCCCGAAGTTTCGGGGAGAAATTCTCCGCCATCCCTAAAGAAACCTCCATGAAGCTTTCTTATTATTTAATCAAGATTTACTAAAGAGGTTTAAAAAAATGGAAGACTGAATCAACGTTGGGTAGAGGAGTACTCTGATCACCAGAAAGTATGGGTTTCTACCATTTTCACATCTGCTTTTCTGCCAGGGACCCCTTGCTTGCCTGCCATGGGATCACAGCACAGTGTAGACGATTCTCTACATACAATGGAGAAAGGTCCACCCTGTCTGTACATACTGCCCTTTACCAATCATGGAAAGAGCAGAGTAATTTTTTTGGGGGAGGGGGCATGATTTATTCCAGGAACAGTGTGTATTAAGAATCCCCCCTGATTTGCACCCCAGAGATTCACTCCCATCGTCTTTTCTTTCCACTCACTTTAGGGATTAATGTTGGAGATTAATAAAAATTTAAAAAAAAAACCTGAAGCCAAGTAGGGATCCGAGTTCAAAAAAGTCTTTAGCATCTGTTCAAAGATGTATGAATATTTAATATGTTAATTGAAATGCGTTTGAGCCTGCACAACCGAACAATTATCACAATTAAAATCACGCTACGGCTATGTACTAGAATGGCATCATGAGGTATTTTGGGCTGAGCAGTAGTGAATGGCCCATGACCAAAAGGAATTCCCATGATGTTTTACACTAGGAGCAACAGTCATTCATCAAGCCTTCTTCTCTTACCTACTCATGGGATGTTTTACTCAAGGGGTTTAAAAGAAAAGAAGAGAGAATTAAAATCTGGAGACTATTCGGCATATTCAAAGAGTTGCCCTATTACCCAAGGGAACTACCATTCTTCTGATCTCACCTACCTTCCTGAATGGAGATGGTTCCTTCCGCACATGGAGCGCAAGTATAGCAGCATGGTGGCTCTCCTTCCTGAACCTCCTTTGCGTATCCAGGGTAGCAACTCTCAGTGCACCTGGACCAAGGCACAGTCTAGCAACAAAGATAAGGAGCATCCAGGAAAACATTGTTATGAATATTTGTGTCTATGGATATGTGTCCTACAATTTAGACAGGACCCAACAGGGTTTCTCTCACTTGTGACCCTAAGTGAAATAGAGACGTGAACCCAGGTCCTTGCTTCAGGGAAGCACTATTTATGCATCACAACATGGCACGGAGGTTTTTGGTCTGTTTGTTTCAAAATGTACATATATACCACCTATACTCAAGCCAATATAAATACTGGAGGGGAAAAGGTATGACACTGAAATAAACTAAAAGACAATCCTAGAATCACAGAAAGTACAAGCAACAGTAATAAAAGAACAAGCTTCAAAACATGTGCACGCAATAAGGGTGAACAATAAGGGGAGGGAGATGAACTTTTTGTGCTAGCATAGGCACCACCATTGAAAAGGCCCCCTCCTCTTCCCCGTTTTGATCTTCAGTGGCAGCTGGCAGGGCAGAAGGCAAAGGAAGGATCGGAGGCCTCATGGCGCAGCTGGAGACGGAAAGGCATTTTAAGAAGGTGGGGGTACCTAGTGGATTTAGAGACAGTGAGCGGGGTATATGATAGTTTCGTATCCCCTAAACAAGTTCAGCACCTTCGATAACTCTTGTATAGTTCTGGATGGTTCTGACTAAAACCCAGAATGGATCCGCAGAGCCGCCAAAATCAGAGCCACCAGTAGGGATGTTGAAGAATTCCGCCACAGACTCCGGTGAGGCTGGATGAATCCGGTTGCCCAGAGTCCGTGTCGGAATGGACTACCCCCCACCACCACTCCCAGAATGCCCCCCAGAACAGACCTACTTAGCCCCAGCAGCGGCAGCTCCGGCGGTGGCTCCTGGCCGTCTTCCGGCGCTGCCGGGCTGCGACCGTAAATGGCAGCTGTTATGCCAGCCGCCATTTGCGTCCCTGCCAAGCCGTGATAGGCTACGTAAGTATCTACGTAGGCTATCATGGCAAAAGGCCTGGATGCAAATCTCAGCCACTACGCCATTTGTGCCCCTGCCTTTTGCCATGATAGGTTATGTAGATACTTACGTAGCCTATCATGGCCTAATGCAAGGACAAAATGGTGGCCGCGATGACAGCTGCCATTTCCAGCCGCAGCAGCCCAGCAGTGGCTGAAGTCTGGCTGCAGCCAGCCCCAGCCAGTGGCTCGGCTGCCTTGCCGCAGAGTGGAGCCAGCCGGGGAGGATTCCGGGGGGGACCAGATCGCCTCCCCCCCCTCGAGGATTCCGGAGGGAGGATCGGATTGCCTCCCCCACCCCTGCGGATCCCAATGGAACAAGGTAAGTGAGGTTTCGTAGACCCCTAGCCACCAGCCTCCACTGTACATAACCTCAGAATACATCAAATTAAATGAATAAGAGCACTACGTAAAAATAAACAAGTAAATGCGAAAGTATCACAATTTGAAAATCCCATTCAAATAATCAAAAGGCCTCTTGAAACCCAAAGGACTTCCTGCTTCAGACTCATGGCAGACCACGACCTCCAGGGATGTTGCCACACCACAAAAGGACTTCCTGCCAATTGCCACCAGCCAAATAACAGCTGGCTGTGTCACTTGGAGGAGGCCTCATCAGATGCTCTAAGACAATATATGCAAGAGTGATGTGGAAGGTGCCATTTTTACTAGGGCTGTTGACCGCTTCAGTCTGAACCCTGAATCCCTAACATGTCTGGGTGCGTTGGTCCAAAGCGGTGCAGTTCCGGAGCAGGTCAGGATTGGGCCGAAGCACTCCAATATGGGTTGGATCACTCTGAAGAGCTTTGGGGGTGCTTCAGCCCTATGTGGACAGCAACCCCACCCAGGTATGTGAGCCTTCACTCCTTACCTGGTCTCCAGAGGATCGCCTACAGCCATCACTCTCTTGGAGGGAGTTGCCATTTTCTTTCAAAATGGTGATATTCTTATTCTAGTAAGAGGAAATACCATTAAAAAATGAAAAATAAAAGGTAACTCCCTTGTGGAGGACACTGGGTGCGGGCATTCCCGACACATCCAGGTAAGGAGTGGGGGTTCTGTGGGAGTGTCAACAGCATTGGGGGGGTCACTCTCAGTGGATGTTTCCCCCCTTCTGCTTCAGGTCTCTAGATGTTGTTTCAGATCTGGAGCCTGAAGTGGTTCAACCCAGCTTCAGGGGAGGTTGAGGCGAGTTTGGGCCGATTTGAGTCCTCTAAATAGACCTCTGGCGGGCTGCGCCCAGGCCTAATTTTTGCTACCCTGACCCTAGATTGTAATGGACCTCAAATGGATCAGCACCTTAATCTGCATCCTGAAGCTGACTGTGAGCCAAAGAAGCACTTTTAAAACAGCTGTGGTGCCGTCTCTCTGCCCTGCCCCAGTTATCACCCGTGGGGTCACCAGAACTCTCTCCACTGCCTTAGGAGGAAGGCCCACCCGGCACCTCCAAGCCTCCTTTATGACATCTGAACTACTCAGGTTTAGAGAAACTTCAGTCTTCCTGTGCTATTGCTCCCAATTTTGCTCCATCTGAATATAATGATGGTCTTCTGGAAATGGGTGTGGGCGGGAGACCAGGGTTTAGCAATAAAGCCCGGACAGATTATGTGCTGTACAAATGGGATAGGGGAGATAGCCATGAGAGAGCAACGGAACAGCAAGAACTAGAAATCCAAATGGTAGAGACAGATGAGGACCAAGGCAAGCAGTTTCCTGGCTATTGATGGAGGTGACGGTGCTGGGAAATAAATGCATTGAGCTGGGATGGAAGTGCAGGAAAAGCTTTGTCCTCTGTGAGGGATTCGCCCTTCTTTGGCCAAGTTCAGATCTGGGAGACATTTTGCTCTTTCAGATTGCAGAGATGCTAAATTGGCCTGGGGATGGTGTGTGTGTGTGTGTGTGTGTGTGTGTGTCTTCTCAGCAAGAGGGGTTCTCGCACACCCTTCCTACAACCCTGAGATGCGTGTGAAAGGGAGGGGCATTATTGTGCTCCAACCCTTTGCTTTTTAGGAAGATTCAGGGCTGTTAATGTAGCAAACTGCAGTGGCCAACCCTGAACCAGAATGCTTTCCTGATATCCTAGTATTCCTCCCCAAAACGTATGGGGAAGATGGGCATCTCCTCACAAAATCTCACCTGGACTCTGGCTCCAAAGTATACTGCCCCCACCTGGGCATTGTGTTACTTCTTACAGTGTCCCTCTTGTCTCTGCACTTAGAATCTACACCACATCTTTAACTCAATCCAATTCTTCTTCCCATAGTGGGGCCATAATTCAGCAGTAGAGCACCTGATTTACATGCACAAGGTCCCAGTTTCAATCCCTGGCATCTCCTGATGGGGCTCCCACCTTCCCGACCATTAGCTCCCATTGATAGTACATGCCTGGTCTCCCTTCGTCTTGACTACTGTAATGCGCTCTACGTGGGGTTACCCTTGAAGATGGTTTGGAAGCTGCAGCTGGTGCAGAACGCGGCAGCTTGCCTGATTAAAGGCAGCCACCAACATGATCACATCACTCCAGTGCTGAAGGAGTTGCACTGGTTACCAGTTGTTTTCCGGGCCAAATTCAAGGTGTTGGTTTTGACCTTTATAACCCTAGGCTCTCAAGGAGCGCCTCCAGCAACGCCAGACAGGCCGCTTACCAAGATGAGCCTCAGATGGCCTTCTCTCTGTCCCATCAGACAGGACAGCTAGGCTGGTGAGGACGAGGGAGAGGGCCTTCTCTGGGGTGGCCCCCACTCTGAGGAACTCCCTCCCTAGGGAACTCCACCATGCCCCCTCTTTATTGAGCTTCTTCCTAGGGATGGCGGAGAATTCCACCACGGACTCCAATGAGGCCGTATTCTTAGAATCCCCCCCCCAGAGTCTGTGGCAGAAAGGACCACCCCACCCCACCATCCCATGCAGTCTGACCCAGCTGGATCCTGCCTGGCAGGCTGGCACCACTGGCTCAGGCTGGGTCCGTCTGCAGCCCCGTGTGGATGCAAAATGGTGTCTGGCATGGTGGACGCCATTTGCATCCTTTCCTTTTTGCCGTGATAGGCCACGTAAATCTTTGCATAGCCTATCACAGCCAAAGGGAGGCATGCAAATGGTGTCCACCATGCTGGATGCCATTTGCGTCCGTAGACCAGCTGGCCAGGGAGGATTCTGGGGGGGAGGACCAGATGGCCTCCCCCCCACCCACGGACCCCCCAGCATACCCAGGTAGGTGGGGTCCATACACCCCTACTTCCACCATGCACTGAAAACTTGGTTATTCAGGCAGGCATTTGGGGTGGGTTAGGGTATTTTTAAATAATGTTTTAATGTACTGTTTTAAATTGTATCATTGAACTGGCTGGGTGACCAGCCAGACGGGTGATTAAGAAATTTAATGAATGAATGAATGAATGAATGAAGAGGGCTCGAGTAACTCCTGCCTGAAGCCCCGGACAACCGTTAACAGTCAGTGTCAACAATACAGGGTTAGATGAGCCCAAGTTTTTGGAAGCAGCTTTGTACATTGACACTTGAATTCAGTATGAATTGGGAGTTGTGTTTAACTGACTGGATAGCCATGGAGCCTAACACATGTTTAGAAGCCTGGAAAAAAATCACAGAACAGGGCAGATATTCTTAGAGTTTAAGAGATGTCACATGCCAATAATAGGACACAAATCCTTTCCCCTACCTCATTAAAATGCCCAGGCCAGACAATGGCTTCCCGGTTAATGGTGAGTTTCATGTCTGGAGATGCCTGTCTCTCCACACTCCCAATATTCACTCTTGCACGTGACGCATTGGGAAACAGCACCCAATTCACGATGTCAAAGTCAGCTGCCAGCTCCCCAGTCTCATCTAGATGCAGCCCTCCCATGGAAGTGTTAGAAAAAAACTGGATTTCTCTTAAGAAAGTGTGAAGCTAGAAGGACACAGAAAATGGCCTGGATGTAGAAATCATGAAAATATAGTCCATATCGTAGGCCTCATCATCTTCCCATCTGCACATCCCTCTCGCTTGCAGTCCTTTTGAACCAAGTATCACCCATCTTGTAACTGTGCATTTGATTTGTTTTTCCTAGGTGCAGAACTTCGCAATTATCCCTACTAAATTTCATTTTGTTGTTTTCTGCCCAGCATTCCAGCCTATTAAGATCACTTTGAGTTATGTTTCTGTTTTCCAGGGTATTAGCTATCCCGCCCAATTTTGTGTCATCTGCAGCTTTGATCAGCATTCCCTGCACCTCCTCCTCCAAGTCATTCTTAACAGTGTTGAAGAGCACTGGGCCCAGGACTGAGCCCTGTGGTACCCCACTCGTTAATGATCCCCAGTTGGGGAAGATCCCATTGATAAGCACTCCTTGTGTCTGATTCTGTAGCCAACTGTGGATCCACCGGATCGTTGTTTCATCTAACCCACTTTGAGCTAGTTTGCCAATCAGGACATCATGGGGCACCTTCTCGAAGGCTTTGCTGAAGACGAGGTATATGATGTCCACAGCATTCCCACAGTCCACAAGAGAGGTGACGTGACCAAAAAATGAGATCAGATTTGTCTGGCAGGATTTGTTCTTGACAAATCCATGTTGGCTTTGAATAGTCACGGCATTGTTTTCAAGGTGCCTACAGATGGATTGCTTTATCATCTGCTCCAGAATTTTCCCAGGGCTTGATGTCAGACTGACTGGTCTGTAGTTCCCAGGTTCCTCCTTTTTACCCTTTTTGAAGAGAGGGACACAATTAGCCCTCCAGTCATCTGGCACTTCCCCCGTCCTCCATGATTTCTCAGAGAGAATAGACAGTGGTTCTGAGAGGTCTTCTGCCAGTTTCTTTATTACTCTAGGATACAGTTCATCTGGCCCTGGAGAGTTGAACTCATTCCAAGTAATGAGGTGATCCTTGACCATATGCTTGTCGATCTCAAGCTGCAATCCTGCCCCTTCAGCCTATACTTCGCTTTTTCCAGGGGGCTCATAGACCCTCTTTTGGGAGAAGACTGAGCCAAAGTAGAAACTGAGCACTTCTGCATTTTCTTTGTTATCTGTTATAATTTTGCCATCCTTATTTAATAGCTGTACCACCATTTCTTTCCTCTGTCTTTTACTATGCACGTACATAGCTGAAGAAAGCCTTTGTGTTACTTTTAGCATCCCCCACTAACCTTACCTTTAGCATTCCTGACGCCATCCCTGCAATTCTGTGCTACCTGCCTGTACTTTTCCTTTGTAGCTTGTCCTTCCTTCCACTTCCTATATGTGTGCTTTTTTGTTTGTTTGTTTTCAGGTCATCTCTAAACTTTTTGTGAAGCCACTTTGGCTTCTTCTGTTGTCTTCCACCTTTTTTTCTTGTTGGAATTGTTTGTAATTGTGCCTTGAGAATTTCCTTTTTTAAAAAACTCCCACCCGTCTTGGACTCTTTTTCTCATCGGAGTTGCTTGCCGTGGGACCTTACGTATCATTGTTCTGAGGTTATTAAAATTGGCTTTCAGTGTAGCCAAATGCATTCCCTGGATATTAAAATCCAGGGAATGAATTTGGCTACACTGGGCTTTTGCTTAGAACCAAGAACTCAAGTATCACATGGTCACTTTCCCCCCAGAGTTGTTGCTGTATTCCAGTCATGAGAATCATCCCACCAAGTCTCAGTTATACCTATCAAGTCATAATTTCCCTCTTGTATTAAGAGTTCACGTTTGTTCTGTTTGTTTCCCAAACTATGGGCATTAGTATACAGACACCGAAGATGATGTGCTTTATAGTCTGGCTTCCTTCCTACAAGTTTCTGAAGACTATTTTTGGGCGCTATTAGAGCTGTTGTCTCCATTGCAGTGAATGAGCCCTCGTCCATCGTTACCCCCATCTTTACATCTCCCTCCCCTGTAGGATTCAGTTTAAAGCCCTCCTGATGAAGTTCTTAATATTGTGGCCAAACACATTCTTCCCATCTCTTGTGAGGTGCAGCCCATCCATTGCCAGCAGTCCATCTTCCAGGAAGTACAGCCCGTGGTCCCAGAATCCAAATCTCTTGCACAGGCACCACCTTGGTAGCCATTCATTGACCTGGAGTATTTTTCTTTCCCTTTCTATCCCTCTTCTAACTACTGGAAGGATGGATGAGAAAACTATCGGGGCCCCAAAGTTCTTGAGTTTCCTTCCCAAAGCTTCAAAGTCTGACGTGATTTCTTTGTAGCTCTGCTTGTCGGTATCATTTGTTCCCATATGGATGAGAAGAAAGGGGTACCTGTCAGTGTGCTTTATGAGTGCAGGCAACCCTTCAGTCATGTCTCTAATCCATCCTCCTGGGAGACAGCACTCCTGGCGAGTCCACAGGTCTCCACGACATACTTGGGTTTTGATCCCACGCAGCAAGGAATGTTGCTGTGTGAATGAAGCACAGAGAGCTTCGGCTATTGGGTGGTATAGAAATGAAATAAATAATAATAAATAAATAAATGAATAAGGAATCTCCCGCTACTACTATTCTTCTCTTTTTGCTGTTGTAGGCCTTGGTTTCATTGCCTCTGCTTGACTGACCTTCAGCGTCTTGCTCACTCTCATGCAGGTTCCCATGTAATTCTTCCTCTGCAGGCTGTCCTCCAGTCTCATCCTCAAGTATACATCCTCAAGATGTAAAGATACATCCTCAAGTATCTGGAAACGGTTCCATAGTTCCGCTGCTTCCACTGGTGCAGAGTGGCTTCTAGTTGTTCTACTTCTGACTGTCACCCTTTTCCATGTAGTATCCTCTCCTTCATTTTTCCTCAACTTAGCAGTTTCCTCTTCTGCTTCTGCTTTAGCTTGCTCTTGCTCTTCTAGCTTCTGTTCTTCACTTTGTTGCTGTAGTTCCATCGTTCTGTCCAAGAGCTCTTCATGTTCTCTTATTCCCTGGAGGGTCAACACTCGCCGCTCCAGTCCTCTTACTTTTTTCTTCAAGCAGCGTGATCAAATTGCACTTGTTGCACATGGAGGCCATGTTGATCTCAGGCAAGAAAACAAACATGGCACCGACCTTGCAGGTCACCACCACTGGGGAGTCTTTTCCTTCCATAGTTCCTATTCCCTTTATGTTTCTAGCTTTCTGATTGTATTGGAATAGCCTGTGCTTTGTCCTCTATTCACTGGAGGTTAAAAACACAGTCCCACTTGTATGGAAGTGTGTGTTACAAGAAAAAGAATAATAATTAAAATATGGGGCTGCCAGGTATGCTCATTAGGGGCCTCCCCTTTGACCTCCCTGGATGAACCTCCCTGGCCAACTTCTGTTTCCTCTCCCTGTTCACTCACTCTGATTGCTCGCTCTCTGGGAGCTTGCTGCCTTGTATAGCCCCTAGACCTGCTGGAGCAGCTTCCTCTGCTCTTCTCAGCTGGGAAATAGACTGAAACATCCTGCCACACAGCTGCTGGGATCACTCAGGCCACACCCTCTCAATTCAATTGGAGCTTTCAGGAGGACATGGTGAGCACACAGAGACTCAGAAGGGAAAGGACAGGCCCTGGGCCTAGTCCAGCCCACTTACTGCTTTGCCCTTGTCTCCTCTTCTCCTGCAACCCCCCTGGCCAACTCTTGCTTGCTCTACCTCTTCACTCACTCTGATCACTCGCTCTCTGGGAGCTTGCATGCTTCTATATCCCCTAGACCAGTTGGAGCCGCTTCCTCTGCTCTGCTCAGCTAGGAGACAGGAAACAGACATCTCAGAAGTAGGGATGTCAGAGAATTCTGCCACAGACTTCAGTGAGGCCAGATTCTAAAGAATCCGGCCCCCTGGAATCCATGGCGGTACAGCCTCTCCCGCCGCCACCCTGCAGAATCACCCCAGGACAGAGCATACCTGGCAGTGGATGCGGCAGATGTGGCAGCGGCAGCAGCTCTGGCTTGTGTGTCCGCAAAGGGCAGCTGTCGTAGTGGCCACCATTTGTGTCCCTGCCTTTTGCCTTGATAGGCTATGTAAATTCTTATGTAGCCTATCACAGCTTAATGCAAGGACACAAATGGCGGCTGCTACGATGGCCGCAGCAGCCTGGCTGCAGCCGGAACTCCGGCTGTGGACGGCCCTGGATGGTGGCTCCATGGAGCTGCCACAGAGCGGAGCCAGCCGGGGAGGATTCTGGGGGGGGGATGGGGTGCCTCCCCCCCCCCACCGTGGATTGCCCGGCACAGAGCCAGGCAGGGGTTCGTACATCCTTAATCAAAAATAGGGATGGTGGAGAATTCCGCCACGGCCTCCAGACTCCCCAGTGTCTGTGGCAGAACGGACTGCTCCCTCCACACCTGACGAAGTCCCCACGGACTAGGGGTGGACAAAAGTCCCTTACCTTTCACCGAAGCTTGTTTGCGGTGGGGGGGAGGCGCTTCGCTGCCCCCCCCACGAAGTTCAGGCCGGGGGGGGAGGATTCCCGCCTCGCCCCGGCTGAAATTCAGGCCGGGGGGGGAGGCATCCTGCCTCACCCCGGCTGAAATTCAGGCTGGGGAGGAGGCTTCCCGCCTCACCCGGCCGCGAACTCGAAAGTTAAAAAAAAAACAAAACGCCCCCGTGATAGGCTACGTTAATCTTTTTTTTTTTTTCTTTTCTTGGAATGGTGGTGGCGGCGGCAGCCGGTCAAAAGACCGGCTGCCGCTCCCGCCCCGCACGAACAGCCTCCGAACCGCCGGCCGGACCCGCTGCCGGGAGGGACATTCGGTGAAGGTAAGTCCCATCCTGGGGGGTGCGGGGGGCGGGGGGGGTGCGGAGGATTTCTCCCCGAAACTTGTTCGGGGGGCCGAACACGTTTGCGCTCGGCCCCCCGAAGTTTCGGGGAGAAATTCTCCGCCATCCCTACCACGGACCGAATCCTACCTGCCTCTGGGGAGTCTGGATCTGGCCGCTGCTGCCTGCAGCTCCACTTCCGTCCCCTTTTGATTCCCCATTTTAGCCTACGTAAAGATTTACGTAGGCTAAAATGGTGAAGGAAAAAGAGACGCAAATAGAGCCCGCTATGCTATTTACGTTCCCCTTGATTTTTGCCATCATAGTCTACATAAATATTTACGTAGATTAAGACAGCCAATAAGAAGGAACTCAAATGGCGGCGGCTGTAGCCACCACCATTTGCGTATGCGTGTTTTGTTTTTTTTAACCCATCCCCAACCATGATAGGCTACGGAAAGATTTACATAGCCTATCACGTCTTTTTTTTTCTTTTCTTTTTTTAAGCCTAGCCATGATAGGCTATGTAAACCTTTACATAGCCTATCATGTATTTTTTTTTTTTTTTCACAAGCCTGGAAATGGTGGCGGCGGCAGCCGGTCGGAAGACCGGCCACTGCCGCTGCCTTCGCCGGAGCCGCCGCCGCCCCCTGGAAGATCCATCCCTGGTAAGTCTCGTCCCGGGGGGGATCCTCGGGGGGGTGGGGGGGCAGTCCATTCCACCACAGATTTTGGGGGGGCCGAATGCACTGGCATTTGGTCTCACCGAGATCCATGGAGGAATCCTCTGACATCCCTAATCAACAGCGTGGATTTCCCCCTGTGTCTTTGAATTGTCATCCTTCATGAGACCAAGACTGATTCAGTCACATAACCAGAGAGGGAATCCAATGGAATGGGTCCAGACAATCAGGAGGTGCAGCTGGGCTGCCACCACCCTCTTGAGACCACTAGCCAAATGGGGGTATTAGGACAGGCAGTAGTTATCCAAAACCAGGGTTGTGAACAGACCCCCCACTTCATTTTGGATGCTGCTCTGGACCTTGCAAAGCAGCCGTGCTTTGCTTCTGACAGATTCTGACCACATCCACTTCACTTTGGATCCGAATGGATATCCGTATCATTCTTATATGACATTTTCTCATTGACTGGCGTTGGAAGAAATAAATGGCCGTCGGGTTTCAGGTTTCATGATAAACACATGAAATTTGGGGAGCTGGCAACCTCCATTAAGGGGATTCCACCTGCCAAATTCCAGACAGTCTGGCAAAGTAGTTGTTGTACTAGGCACTACTAAAATGTGCTTTTCTCAGAAATACAAGCCAAACTCAGGAGGGATCATAATCCGAAAAGTTAGTTGTTGAAGTGGAGGAGGTCACTGTCCCTAATCTCTGTGGTAGGCTTCTTTGAAGTGCTTCCTCAGACAGTGACCTCTGGGCACTGAAACTTTCCTCTGTGCTCGGCAGCCCTACTGCACCAGGATGCACCATCTGGACTGGGGGAGAGCCAGCTTGCCTACCAGTGCTGGTAATCCCAGCCACACCTCATCCACCTCTGCCCCTGCCAACAACACCCTGAAGATGTCCCATATTGGGCTGGCTTGCTTTGCAACACAGTGAAGTACTGAATTATTGAAATAATATATGTTAATATATATTTATGTGTGTCTCTGTGTGTGTTTAAAATCTAGACAGAACGACAGTAAGGGCAAACCAATGGTTGAGAATTGAGAAGGGTGGGGTGGAAGCAAAAGAAAGAGGCAAGGGAAGGAAAAGGAAAGTAGTTTTTACTGTATTTTTCCTGTTTAAAATAAACAATCAAGAAAAGATAAGTATAAAGCCTATGAGAGAAGGGGGAGGGGAGAGACAAAGAACCAGGCACAGAAAGAGGGAAACTCAAACTCCGTACTTTTCAAGTGTTTTTTTTTTTTTTTAAATAAAGGATCTACAAATTAAAGAAAGAAAGAAAGAAAGAAAGAAAGAAAGAAAAGAAAAGAAAAGAAAAGAAAAGAAAAGAAAAGAAAAGAAAAGAAAAGTTGGACTGGAAAGGAAGAAAGTACAAGCACATACACACCATATGGATTTAGCCAAATGTCCCTAACAACACATCGTAAACCAAAAGCATCACCTATTAAGGGCACTGTCTCCCTCACAAAGAAACAAAAGCTCACTGATCTCCCCAATGCACCCACTCCAGTATTGCCCCCCCACCACTGTCACTGATTGGAGGCTGCTGGGTTACATTCAGCCCTCATTTGGAGACAAGAGCTGCCATTCGCCAAGGCTCAACATTTCCCCCCCTCCCCCTCCTCTCCCCCTCTCATACCTTTTGAAAGGTGATATGTTTTGGAGACAAGCTGTCTGCACTTCAGAAGGCATAAGGATGCCTCCAAAGCCCCAAGTGGGACAGAGGAGCCGTGGCAACGAGCTGCTTCACTTTGGGGCGCCTCGGTGCTGTTCGGATCCAGTTCAGATCACAGCAAGGCACCTCCAAAGCAGCCCACATTGCTTCATTATTTGGGATTCAGCCCGAAGATGTGCACAGCCTTCTCCAAAACCATAGACAACACACAATGTTTGAAAATAAATGGTCACGCTACAGCTCCCTTAGGAGCAGCAGGCATTACCCCTCACATCAGGATGCATTAACCAATAGGGATGGATGGACTCACCTCTGTCCAAGGCATGGGGGAGCTCCAAGAGCCACCCCCCCAGCCTCCCAGCTTGCCTTGCAAGGTCAGCCAAGCAAGCTGCCCCAACCCTGCCTCCACAGGGGTTAACTGCTGGAGTCCTCAGCACACGTGGGACCAGCATGCAAGCCATCGTCTCTTCACAAAGAGGAGATGGCTAGAGAGGCTGGGGTACTGAGGCTTCATCCAGACCATGCCAGCTGGTAAGGGCATACTTGACAGCCAACAGGGCAAGACGAGGCCTCAGTGCTGTATATGCCCCAGCCACCCTTGCCATCTCCTCCTTGCAAGGAGGAGATAGTGACAGTGGTTAGGATGTGCATGGTGACAACTCAGGGCTGTTCCCAGCTGCTGGGCGGCCAGCTCTGTCAGTGCCACATGGCTCGGTGAGCGGGGACAAGCGGGCTGGGTGGGGGGAGTCTGCTGGCCTCCAGGATGAAGGTGGGTGCTTGTGACATCCCTATTTACCACAGGCTGCACACACCTGGTCATACCCTATCCTCCAAAGCTAGCTTTTATTAGGAGGACATGTAATTGGGCACATTGCTGCAAACGCTTTGTGCACTTCACAAGACTGCGACAACAGAAATGGATCCCACATGGGTCATTTACAACAAAAAAAATTCAGTTCACTGCAAAGTCAAGAGATTGTATCATTATGGAGCTTCACAAAACAACAACTGGTTCTCGATGGGTCTGGGGCTTCATTTGTAAGGGAGTTTTAGAGGCGGGAAGCTACTTGAGCATGTAAAAGTGGCAGAAAACAGGGTCTACTGGCTGCCTGCACTGCCATGCAGGATGAACAATTGTCTGCTCTAACCCATGTTTGGTTATCTTCATCATGAGTCTTTATGGTGGTGTTGCCAAAGGAAAAGGGAATACCTGCCAGGGCTGCAGCCTTTGACGTTCCCGCCTTTCTCCTTCACCCACCATCAACATCCGCTTGGGTCGGGATGAATAAAAAGCATGCAAGGCATGGGCCACAGCTTGGATGCTGCTATATGTAATGTAGCTATCCTGAGACAGGGTTCTCTCAATCTCCTCCTGGGGAAGCGTCGCCTGTTTCTTTTTCTCTCTGCAACCTGTCCAAATTTTCATGGACAAAGCATGCGTTGAACTGAAACACTGAAAGGTTTCATCCCAAAACAGTTCCAGAGAAGAGGAGAATGGCACATAGTAGTCATATTTTGTCATTATTTTAGTCTTCATTCTGAAGGACAAAGAACCATGGAGGAATGGGAAGTCAGAAGGTCTATGAGACAAGTTGAAATCCATGTCCTGAAAAGCTGGTGTGATCCAGAGTTTTGCCCCAGTTGGTTTCTTTTCGAGTGTTCTTTGTATAAACATAAACGGAAAACACCCATAGTGGGAGTCCGCATAGTAAACAATTACCTTCACTTCTCTCCCCAAGAAAGAAAGGTCAATCTGGGATATTTGATATAAGATATTTCGTGGTAGTCTTTTGGAGAAAGCGACACAAATCCCACTGCTGATCATCAGGGGTGTGAAGGCACCCAGGAACCTCTCCCCATTCTCAGTGTCTGGAGCAAAGAGACCGACCCACGTCCATCGGAAAAACAGCAGCAGCTGGACGATCCCTGGGTACTGGGCTTCTTCCTTCGGGGCCATGCGGTAGACAAAAGGGAACTGACTTTTGTCATTAAGAACCGGAGTAACAATGCCATAACTGATCTAGGGAGCAAAGTGAAGTAAGAGACTGTAGTCTCAGTTTGTTTTCTGGATGAAGGTCAAATTTTTTGTTGCTAAAATAGAAGGAGGATTATGTACCCCTCATTGGGTTCCTTAAAGAGGAAAAAAGGCAGAAGATAGATAGATAGATAGATAGATAGATAGATAGATAGATAGATAGATAGATAGATAGATAGAATCTAACTCAATGCCTGTCACTATGAAGTGGTATATGTGGAGGGAGAGTGCAAAAATATCTCAAGCTTCATTTGTGGTGCAGGCTTGCAGCCCAAGAGGAACACTGCGGACGTTTCACACATTCAAAATGCTGTAGAGTGATACACTACAGGAAAAAATCAATGGAGGTTAGGACCCCCCAACTATGTTCTAGATTCTGTTTGGGGAGCACACCAGTGCCTTATTTAAGACTACAGGGACCAAATAAGGAACGCGAATGGCGGCTCCCTATGGGGGCCGACATTTGCGTACGTGCTTTTTTTTTTTTTTTCAAAGTCACCCGTGATAGGCTACGTGATGAGTAACGTAGCCTATCACAGCTGACTTTGCAGATCTAGCCATGATAGGCTACGTTAATCGTTACGTAGCCTATCACAGGGGCGTTTTTTTTTTTTCTTTTGAAGTTCGCAACCGGGGAGACGGGGCACTTCTCCCCGGACTGAATTTCAGCCGGTCAAGGAGGGAAGCCTCGCCCCCCCAGCCTGAACTTCAGGGGGAGCAGTGAAGCGCCTCCCCCCCACTGCGAAGCAAGCTGCGAGACCAAGTAAGTGACTTTCGTGCATCCCTAATTGTTATATTGTGGATTGGATGTTCTATATATTTAAAATTGTTTTATTGTAGGCCGTTCAGTTTTAATTTTTGTGAACCACACAAAGAGCTTTGGCTATTGGGCGGTACAGAAATAAAATGAAATAAATAAATAAATACATGTTTAGAAGATGGGGATGGGGGTGGGAGTCACAACACAGGGTGGATATTCTTAGAGCTTAAGAGATGTCACAAGCCAATAATAGGACACAAATCCTTTCCCCTACCTCATTAAAATGGCGGGGCCAGGCAATGGCTTCCCGCTTAATGGTGAGTTTCATGTCTGGAGAGACAGGTCTCTCTACATTCCCAATAGTCACTCTAGCATGAGACCCATTGGGAAACATCACCCAATTCACGATATCAAAGTCAGCTGCTAGTTCTCCAGTCTTATCCAGATAGAGTCCACCCATGGAAGCATTAGAAAACTGGATGTCTTGTAAGGAAGTGTGAAGCTAGAATGACAGAGAAAACGGCCTGGATTTCAAAATCATGAAAATCATGTAGTCCATATCTTAGGCCTCATGACTTTGAGCTGTGATCTTCCATGTTCAGTGCACATCCCATCCAGGCTCACAATGCCATTCTTTGGCTGTTCAGAGTTGTCAGAATAAATCCGCAATCAATTCAAAAGTGATCATATTTAAGACATGGCTTTTCCCAAGTTGCACAGATTAGGGAAACTTGCAGGACTTTTTTTTTTTTTTACATGGGGGGGTGCAAGTGCACATTAGTACAAAGTGCGCCTTGGAACATGACCAAAATCCTCATACCAAAAAGTACATCCCATCAATGAACAGATGGCAGAAGGAAAGATGCCTGATCATCTGCAGAGATTTTAAAACAAAACCTGCACATTCCTACTCATAATGAAGATACCAGGCATGTTCAGACATCATGCCAAGCCGTAATGGTTAAGAAATCTCCACTAACCTTCATGGCTTTTCATGTCATGTGGGGTAGAAAACCACATTCCCCATTCTCGGTAAGCCATCCCGACTAACCACCCCTCTGCAAAAGTGTTAAGGGGCCCAAGGTGACTTACTGTGTCATCTGGCGGGCTCCCCAGGGTTTCAACAGGCTCCAGAGGACTTCCAGGCAATGACCATAGAGTCTGCTGAGTAGAGTGTCTTCCACTGTGGGCAATGCTCTAACCGCCATGGGCTTTCTCTATGACCAAGTGCTATTTTTGACCCTGGAGAGGCCACCAGGAGTGAAGGCCAGGAGCCCTTTCGTGTCACAGAAGATTGGAGGCTCACAAAACACATCAAGAAGATAACCAGATAAGAATGGAGAGGGCATGGTTACCAAAATGTAAATAACTTTGGTGGAAAAGGTCATATCCCCTCTGGGATGCCACAGCTCAAGAGATCAAAGAATGATCACTGAACTAGAGTTCAGTGCCTCCAAGACCAGTGTAGATGGCCCAGAAGGATATGAAGTTTGATTGTAGAATCATAGAATCAACGAATAGTGGGGTTGCAAGGGAGCTAAAGACCATTGTATCCAACCCCCTGCTCAGTGCAGGAATCCAAGTCAAAGAATCTATGACAGGTGGCTGTCCAGCCTCATCTTGAATGCCTCCAGTGTGGGAGAGCCCACCACTTCCCTAGGTAATGGTTCCATTGCATTGTTGCTCTAACCGCCAGGAAGTTTTTCCTGATGTTCAGCTGGAATCTGCCCTCCTGTAACGTGAGCCCATGATTCCGGGTCCTGCATTCTGGGATGATCGAGAAGAGATCCTGGTTCTGTGACAACCTTTCAAGTACTTGAAGAGCACTATCATATCTCCCCCCAGTCCTCTCTTCTCAAGGCTAAACATGCCCAGTTCTTTCAGTCTCTCCTATTAGCGCTT
The DNA here is from genome assembly GCF_057233095.1 of Heloderma suspectum. Lineage (NCBI taxonomy): Eukaryota > Metazoa > Chordata > Lepidosauria > Squamata > Helodermatidae > Heloderma > Heloderma suspectum. The sequence continues at coordinate 384,337,129 of NC_139459.1, read as the reverse complement.
TGTTTCCAGTCCCCTGATGATCTTTGTTGCCCTCCTCTGAACCCTCTCCAGTTTGTTTGCATCCTTCTTAAAGTGTGGTGCCCAGAATTGGATACAGAGTACTCAAGTTGAGGAGTAACCGGTGCTGTGTAGAGGGGAAATTCTACTTCACGTGATTTGGAAGTCTCATATTCAGGTTGTGATCGACAACAATTCCAAGGTCCTTCTCGCTTGTAGTCAAGAATTGTACTCAAGAACTTTGGAGCCAAGTATTCCCCACCTTGTAACTGTGCATTTGGGTTCTTTTTCCTTGGTGCAGGACTTGGCATTTATCCCTACTAAATTTCATTCTGTTTTCTGCCCAGCGCTCCAGCCTCTCAAGATCACTTTGAATTCTATTTCTATCTTCCACGCTATTAGCTATCCTGCCCAATTTTGTGTCATCTGCAGATTTGATCAGCATTCCCTGCATCTCCTCATCCAACTCATTAATAAGAATGTGAAAGAGCACTTGGCCCAGGACTGAGCCCTGTGGTACCTCTCTCGATACCTCTCCCCAGGTTGAGAAGCTCCCATTGATAAGCACTCCTTGAATCCAATTCTGTAGCCAACCTGAACCACCTGATGGACCCTTGCCAACAGTCCATCTCCCAGGAAGTATAGCCCTTGGTCCCAGAATCCAAATCTCTCATGCCAGCACCAACTTCATAGCCAGTCATTCACCTGGAGTATTTTTCTTTCCCTTTCTGTTCTGTCCCTCTTCTAACTACTGGAAGGATGGATGAGAAAACTACCTGGGCCTCAAAGTTCTTGAGTTGCCTTCCCAGCGCTTCAAAGTCTGACATGATTTCTTTGTAGATCTGCTTGTTGGTATCATTTGTTCCCACATAGATGAGAAGAAAGGGATACCTGTCATTGGGCTTTATGAGCATAGGGAACCCCTCAGACACATCTCTAGTCCATCCTCCTGGGAAACAGCATACCTGGCGAGTCCGTGGGTCTTCACAACATACTTAGGTTTCAATCCCATGCAGCAATTAGTCTCCCACTACTACTACTCATCTCTTCTTGTTCTTGTAGGCCTTGGTTTCATTGCCTCTGCTTGACTGACCTTCAGCCTTTTGCTCGCTCTCAGGCGGGGTGCCCTGTAATTCTTCCTCCGCACAGTGTCCTCCACTCTCATCCTCAAGTACCTGGAAACGATTCCATAAGTCCACTGGTGTAGAGTGGCTTCTAGTGGTTCTACTCATAACAGTCACTCTTTTCCAAGGAGTATCCTCTTCTTCATTGTTCCTCACCTCAGCAGTTTCCTCTTCTGCCTCAGCTTGTTGTTGCTCTTCTAGCTTCTGTTCTTCACTTTGCTGCTGTTGTTCCACCATTCTGTCCAAGAACTCTTCATGTTCTCTTTTTCCCTGGAGGATCAACACTCATAGTTCCAATCTTCTTGCTTGTTCTGCTAACAGTGGGGTCAACTTGCACTTGTTGCACATGTAGGCCATGTAAATCTCAGGCAAGAAAACAAACATGGCACCGACCTTGCAGGTCACCACCACTGGAGAGTCTTTTCCTTCAATAGTCTCTATTCCCTTTACATTTCTTGCTTTCTGATAGTACTGAAATAGCCTGTGCTTCGTCCTCTGTTCACTGGAGGTTAAAAACACAGCTGCACTGGTATGGAAGTGTGTGTTACAAGAAAAAGTTTAAAAAAAACTCAAAAGAATACCCACCATTAGGAGCCTCCCCCTTGACATCCCCTGCCAAACTCCCCTGGCCAAGTCCTGTTTTCTCTCCCTGTTCACTCCGTCTCATCGCTTGCTCTTTGGGAGCTTGCTTTCTTCTATAGTCCCTAGACCATCTGGAGCAGCTACCTCTGCTCTGCTCAGCTGAGAGGTGGGATACAGATGAAAACTTCCTGCCCACACAGCTGCTGGCATCACTCAGGCCACACACCCTCAATTCAATTGGAGCTCTCAGGATCACATGGTGAGCACATGGAGACTCAGAAGGGAAAAGACAGCCCCTTGGCTTACTCCAGCCCACTCACTGCTTTGCCTTCATCCCCTCATCCCCTGCAACTCCCCTGGCCAAGTCCTGTTTGCTCTCCCTGTTCGCTCGCTCTGATCGCTCGCTCTCTGGAAGATTGCTTGCTTCTATAGTCCCTAGACCAGCTGGAGCACCTTCCTCTGCTCTGCCCTGCTCAGATAGGAAACAGGAAACAGATGTATCAAAAGCAGATGTGAGATCAAATAGAATCAACAACGTGGATTTCCCGTTGTTTCTTTTAAAGGTAATCCATCATGAGACCAAGACTGATTCAGACACATAACCAGAGAGGAAATCCAAATGGAATGGGTCCAGACAATCAGGAGCTGCAGCTGAGCTGCCACCACCCTCTTGAGACCAAGAGCCAAAGGGGGGTATTAGAACTGGCAGCAGTCCTCCAAAACCATGGCTGTGAACAGAGTCCCCATTACGGTTTGGATGCAACTTTGGACCTTCTGAAGCAGCCCAGCCCAGCTTTGCTTCAGGCTGATTCTGACCTAGGGATGTACGAAAGTTCCGCCACGGATCTCGGGGAGGCCGAATGCCAGCGCATTCGGCCCCCCTGAATCAGTGGCGGAACGGCGCGCTACCCCTCCGCCACCACCCTGGGATGGGACTTACCTTGGGTGGATCTTCCTGGCGGCGGCAGCTCCGGCGGCGACAGCTCCGGCGGCGGAGGCAGCTCCAGCGGCGGCGGCAGCTCTGGCGGCAGTTCGGTGGCGGCGGCTGCAGCTGCGGCGGCCGGTCTTCTGACCGGCTGCCGCTGCCGCCATTTCCAAGTAAAAAAAAAAAAGGGATAGGCTACGTAAAGATTTACGTAGCCTATCATGGCTAGATTTTTAAAAAAAACACCATACTAGGAAACGTAAATGTTTATGTAGCCTATCACGGCTGACTAAAAAAAACACAAAAACGCGCGTACGCACATGGCGGCACCCATGGGCGCCACCATTTGCTTTCCTTATTTTGGCACATCTTAGTCTACATAAACATTTACGTAGACTAAGATGGTGAAAATAAGGGGAACGCAAATAGCGTAGACGTGCCATGGCCGCTGCCATTTGCGTACCCGCGTTTTTTTTTTAAATCAGACATGATAGGCTACGTAAACATTTATGTAGCCTATCATGGCTGACTGCAGGGACGCAAACGGCGGCAGCTACGGCCGCCGCCATTTGCGTCCCCAGCAACTGGATGGCCGACTGCTGGCGGAGCCGGCCGGCAGCTCTGCAGAATCGCTGCGGAGCACAGCCAGCCAGCCAGGATTCCGGTGGGAGTGACGGAACGCCCCCCCCCTAGCATCAGCATAATCCGCGGAAAGGTAAGTACCTTTCGTACATCCCTAGAGAAACCTGTTCATTTCACTGCTTGTCAGGCAGCATTTCTTCCATCATCATCCCTTTGACAGAGTCTGATTTTTTTCTTAGTTTCCAAATTTGTGCAAATTTGCATGGGCCAAATGCGCAAATTCCCCCAAAATGCTTCCACCCAAATGCACGTTTTAATGCCCTAGGCTTTGTGGTAAATGTGTATTTTCAGCCAGTTTTTTTTTAATTGCAGCATATTTTTCTGCAACAAAATGTGCACAAAATGGTTGAAGGTTAGAAAAACAGTTCTAGAAGTGTGTGGAATCCACCCAACAATGGAAATGACAATCCACTGGTCAGATTCATAAAAACCTGAACTCATTTGGTTCTGCTGCAATTGTCTCCAACTAAGGATGTCAGAGAATTCCGTGACGGACCTTGGTGAGGCCGAATGCCAGTGCATTCAGCCCCCCGAAATCCATTAGGGAACGAAGCCCCAACCCCCAACCCACAACAGGTGCACGGGATGAAGTCCCTGCCGCCCCCACCCCATGAAAGGCACACTTAATGGAGCACTTACGTGCTCCCATCTGCGCTGCTTTGCGAATGGCGGCCGTCCTGCTGCCGCCATTCGCTTCCTCCTCTTCAAGCCATTATAGGATACTAAATACTTACATAGTAAGTAGCATTAATGCAGGAGCTGCCGCTGCCACTGGAGTGGCTTCCGCCGCAGGTGCCACCGCTGCTGCTGCTGGAGCTACAGCCAGGTAGGCTCCGTTTCACGGGGCTTTCGCGGGGTGTTGGGGCGGGTTGATCCGTTCTGCCTAAGGATGGATGAAAGTCCCTTACCTGGTCCCGCAGCTTGCTTCGTGGTGGGGGGGAGGTGCTTCGGTTCTCCCCCCGAAGTTCTTGGCAGGGGGGGAGGCGCCCAGCCCCTCCCGGCTGAAATTCATGCCTGGGGGGAGGTGCCCCATCCCTCACCACTGAAATTCATGCCGGGGGGGAGCGCCCCATCTCCCCGGCCGCGAAATAAAAAAAGTAACTTGAAAAAAAAAAACGTGATAGGCTATGTAACGATTTACGTAGCCTATCACGGCTAGGTTTTCAAAGTCAGACATGATAGGCTACGTAAATCGTTACATAGCCTATCACGGGTGACTTTGGGAAAAAAAATAAAAAAGCGCGTACGCAAATGGCGGCGCCCATGGGTGCCGCCATTTGCGTTCCTTATTTAGGCACGGGTAGTCTATGTAAATCTTTACGTAGACTACCCGTGCCCAAATAAGGAACGCAAATGGCGGTGCCCGTGGGTGCCGCCATTTGCATACGCACTTTTTTTTTCTTTTTTCAAAGTCATCCGTGATAGGCTACATAAAGATTTACGTAGCCTATCACGGCTGACTTTGAAAATCTAGCCATGATAGGCTACGCAAATCGTTACGTATCCTATCACATTTTTTTTTGTTTTTGTTTTACTTCACGGGGAAATGGCGGTGGCAGCAGCAGGTTGGAAGACCTGCCGCCACCGCTGCCCCCACCGAACTGCCGCTGAACTGCCCCCGGGACCTGCTGCCGAGAGGGACATTCAACAGAGGTAAGTCCCATCCCGGGTGGGGCGGGGTGGTGGAGAATTTCCCCAACAATTTCGGGGGGAAGAATGCGTTCGCATTCAGCCTCCTGGAAATTCGTGGAGAAATTCTCTGCCATCCCTAGTTCCTCCACAGATACTGGGGGGCTGAATTCACTGGAATTTGGCCTCCCTGGGATCTGTGGTGGAATTCTCTAACACCCCTACCCATCTGCTTCTCTGGAGGAATGCAGAACAGAAGGTAGTTTAGGGTGCAGCTCCCTCATTCCTCATTCATGTCTTAGTATGTTGGAAATTTCTAAATGTGTTGGAAGGGTACAGTGTGCTTCTCCCCAGTTATGGCTGCCACTTCTTCTCAGTTCCATTCACTAGGGATGGCGGAGAATCCTGCCACGGACTCCAATGAGGCCAGATTCTTTAGAATCCCCCCCCCCAGAGTCCATGGCAGAACGGAACACTTACTTCCGCCTCCCTACAGAATCCTTTTCAGCCGGATTCCATGGATCCGGATTTCCATCTATACACCCGCCATGCTGTATCGCTGACTGAAGGGACTGACTGCTGTCTGGATTCCAGAGGGCTCTGGGGGATTTTCCTGCTGGTATGGCTGGTGCTCCTGTCGAAGCCCAGGTCGCTTTGTTGAATGCAGAGATGACTCGGGCGGTTGACACGAGACAGTTCTTTTCCACCAGCATTGCATCTTCTCAGTGTCGTCCAGCGGAGCTTTTCTGAGTGGTTTGCAGCCTGTAACATTCTGGGCCAGGGCTAGAGATGGTGGAACCCTCAGTAGCACGCTGTGACAAGTTTGCATGGCACTTTGAGGATAAAGTCGCTCAGATTTATCATGAATTGGACACCACCATTAATGCAGTTCCATTGGTAGAGGTGTTCAGAGCACCATCTGGTCCAGTTTTATTGGATGAGTTTCAGTTACTGAGGCCTGAGGATGCGGACAAGGTGCTTGACCAAGTCCGATCGACCACTTGTGTGATTGACCCTTGCCCTTCATGGCTTATTAAATCAAACAAGGAGGGGTTGTCCGCCTGGGTCCAGGAGGTTGTAAATTCCTCCTTGAGAGAGGGAGTGGTGCCTGCCACTTTAAAAGAGGCAGTAATTAGACCACTCCTGAAAAAGCCTAACCTGGACCCAGAGGATGTTAACAATTATAGGCCAGTGGCCAACATCCCCTTCCTGGGCAAGGTGCTTGAGCGGGTGGTTGTAGGACAGCTCCAGGCACTCTTGAATGAAACGGATTATCTAGATCCATTTCAATCGGGCTTCAGGCCTGGTTTTGGAATGGAAACTGCCTTGGTCGCCCTGTGGGATGACCTCTGCCGGGAGAGGGACAGGGGGAGTGCAACCCTGTTGATTCTCCTGGACCTCTCAGTGGCTTTCGATACCATCGACCATGGTATCCTTCTGGATAGGTTGTCTGGGTTAGGAGTTGGAGGCACTGCACTACAGTGGTTCTGCTCCTACTTGGATGGCCAATTCCAGAAGGTGGTGCTGGGGGATTATTGCTCTGTGCCATGGCAATTGTGCCATGGGGTTCCACAGGGCTCTCTTTTCTCCCCCATGCTGTTTAACATCTACATGAAACTGCTGGGGGAGGTTATCCGGAGGTGTGGGCTGAGGTGCCATTGTAGCAGCCATGTCAAAAATCAGACTAAGTGGACTCATGTTCTTGCTGAGCTGGCATGAGATAGCTAAAACAGCAATGTGGAAATTCCCCAAATTATTAGCAGGACTAGGTCTCTCTGACACTGGCACATCATGTTCCAGTCCTCTGCTTGGCTTGCATATTGCTTGGCTACATATCAAGGTCTCGTTCTTTGCTAATCATGCCCCATTACCCATTTTCGTAGACCTCGCAGTTAGAAACACTGAGAGAAGGGGAGGGGAAAACTGCCTGCTGTCATATCTATAAAAGTCATGTATTACTGTGATTCAGGGCTTCTGGCTCTTTGGAAACGATTCCAGCCTCAAGCCCGCAGGTTAAATAAAGAAGAATCTCTTTTTCCTTCACTCCGTGGTCTCTCTGACTCTGATTTCTGCTACACCATCAATATGCAGATGACACCCAGCTCTACCTCTCTTTCTCATCAAAACCAGGTGAGGCAGTGGCTGTTCTGAATCAGGGCCTGGGCATGGCAATGGACTGGATGAGGGCAAATAAACTGAAACTCAATCCAGACAAGACAGAGGTACTGTTAGTGGGTGGTTCGTCTGCCCAGCTAGGTGATATTCAACCTGTTCTGGAGGGGTTGCACTCCCCCTAAAGGATCAGGTTCCTAGTTTGGGGGTGCTCTTGGATCCAGAACTGTCACTTGAGGCACAGGTGAACTCAGTGGCACAGAGCACTTTTTATCAGCTTAGGCTGGTATACCAACTACGCCTTTATCTGGACAGAGATAGCCTAGCTACAGTTATCCATGCTCTGATAACTTCTCGTCTGGATTCCTGCAATGCGTTATACGTGGGGCTGCCTTTGAAAACGGTCCGGAAACTTCAGCGGGTCCAAAATAGGGCAGCAAGATTGTTAACAGGGACTGGCCTGCGAGCTCATATTACTCCAGTACTTTTCCAGCTGCACTGGCTGCCAGTCCATTTCCGGGCCAGATTCAAAGTGCTGGTGTTAACATTCAAAGCCCTTAACAGCTTGGGGCCAGGTTAACTGAAGGATCGCCTCCTCCCATATGTGCCTGCCCAGACCTTAAGATCATCATCAGCGGCCCTTCTCTGTGAGCCCCTGCCAAAGGAAGTAAGGCGGGTGGCTACTAGGAGGAGGGCTTTTTCTGCTGTGGCACCCTGGCTCTGGAATGAGCTCCCTAGTGAGGTTTGCCTGGCGCCTACATTGTATTCCTTTCGGCGCCAGGTGAAGACCTTTTTATTTTCCCAGACATTTTAGCATTTTAGCTTTCTAACTTTTTATCTTTGCTGTTTTAAAACTGTATTTTAAACTCTTGCACTGCTGCTAGGTTTTATTGTGGTTGTATTGTTATATTGTGGTTTTAATGTTCTATATATTTTAAATTGTTTTATTGTGTGTTGTTTGGTTTTAATTTTTGTGAACTGCCCAGAGAGCTTCGGCTATTGGGTGGTATAGAAATGAAATGAAATAAATGAAATAAAATAAATTTGAGGCCCTGTTTTTTCATCCGATAGGCTACGCAAATATTTGTGTAGCCTATCGCGTGAATGAAAAGCACGGACGCAAATGGCATCGAGGATGCCATTTGCAGCTGTAAAGGTCTTAGTTTAAGCTAAATGCAGCCAGTTATAAACAGGCTGCATTTACCTAAAACTAGGCCTTTTCGGCTGCAAATGGCATCCTGGACGCAACTTGCATGCACAGCCAAGTCCGCTTCAGCCAGTGATATGGCATGGCAGCCGTATCGCTGGCTCTTCAGAGCTTGCCGGCACTTCTGGGGAATCACGGTGGAGTGGAGCCAGCCAAAGAGGATTCTGGGGGGTGGAACAGATTGCCTCCCCCCCCCTGTGGATGCCCCGAAACGGATCCAGGTAGGGAATTCATACACGTTTACCATTCACTCTAGCCTCTGAACAAGAGGGCATCCCAGAGTTTCACTGGAGTATGAATTAACTTCCCAGGCACCACAAAATGCCTTCAGCCTGATGCCCCTTGCCTCTTCTGGATCCAAGTGTTGGAAAGTTTGGCATGACTTACAGCAGAATTGCCTTATATAGACAAAACATGGTAGCACAGCATTTCATTGTTGGAGGCAATAAAGACAGGCTAGAGCCAGTTTAGATGGTGTTCACATAAGAGCACAATCCTATGAAGATAGTGGCTAGCCTCTGAACTTGGAGCCTGGCAACGATGCTGTGCAGATCATCTCCTCTGGGCTGCCCTGCATTCTCAGCTACACTAGACATGCAATTTCAAGTATCTAGCAAGGGATGTTGGAGCAGGAGGGGGGAGGATGTGCTGCCCATAGAAAGCCTTACAAACATTTTTAAAATGGTGACTCCCTGCAATGAGAGCCGGCTGGTGTCCAGGCCTCAGCAGCTGCCAGCAGTGATGGAGGAGGGAGAGGGAGTCACCCAGGTAAGGAGCTAGGGGATTGCGTGGGGGAATCGGGGAGGGGACACCAGGACTCGGCCATCTAAATCCCACTTCAGTTCAGGGCCAGGTCGTAGGGATGTATGAAACCCCGCTTACCTGGCTCCACCTGGTTCCGCTGGGGGGGGGGAGGCACTCTGTCCCTCCCCCTGGAATCCTCGCTGGCCAGCTCCGCTCCGCGGGGATTCCGCAGAGCCACTGGCCAGCTCCACCAGCAGCTGGACATCTGGCCGCTGGCTAGCAGGGACGCAAATGGTGGCAGCTGTAGCCGCTGCCGTTTGCGTCCCTGAATTCAGCCGTGATAGGCTGCGTAAAGTCTTACATAGCCTATCACATCTGGGTTAAAAAAAAAAAAAGCGTACACAAATGGCGGCGGCTACAGCCACCACCATTTGCGTTCCTTATTTTTGGCCGTCCTAGTCTACATAAATATATACATAGACTAAGACAAAGACAAGAATGGGGAACGCAAATAGTGTAGCGGATGCTATTTGCGTTCCCCTTTATTTTCACCGTCTTACTCTACGTAAATATTTACGTAGACTAAGACGGCGAAAATACGGGGGAACGCAAATAGCGTCCGCTACGCTATTTGTGTTCCCCCTTATTTTGGCCATCTTAGTCTACGTAAATATTTACGCAGACTAAGATGGCCAAAAATAAGGAACGCAAATGGCGGTGGCCGTAGCTGCCGCCATTTGAGTATGCGTTTTTTTTTTTTTTTTAACCCAGACGTGATAGGCTACATAAGTCTTTATGTAGCCTATCATGAATGGGGAAAAAAAAAACAGACTGCAAATGGTGGCAGCGGCGGCAGCTGGTCGGAAGACCAACTGCCGCTGCCGTCAAAGCTGCCGCTGGAGCTGCCGCCGTCTGGAACATCCACGCCAGGTAAGTCTCATCCCAGGGGGGATCCGCAGGGGGGCGGGGGGGTGGCAGGCCATTCTGCCATGGAGTTCGGGGGGCTGAATGCACTGGCATTCGGCCTCACCGAGATCCGTGGCGGAATTCTCTGAGATCCCTACCAGGTCGGGTCAAGCCCCCCCCCCCCCAAGTCAGGCCATGCCTAATCAGGCCCACCTCCAAGGCCACTAAGAGTCTTCCAAGTAGGATCCGGGGGGGGGGGTGTCTCTGCACAGCCCTACTTTTACATCATCAGAGAAGACTATATCACACTGTTTACCTACAAGCACCCTCTAAAGCTGGGTGTGAGTGAAAGGAAGTGAAGGCCTTGGATATGGCTCCCTGCTTCCTTGTTGCAGAGGAAGAGGAAGGGGAGGGGCAAGAAAAAGTTATGGCTCAAGTTGCAGGACAACAACTGAGGTGAACAAGACAAGCATCTGTTGATGCAACACATGCTCCATCATCCCCTAGTGTCTGAAAGTGTGTGAAGTTGTTCCTACCATCCAACACAAAGCATGTGGTATGGAAGTGTGGTCTTGAATAGGGGAGGGGAGAGCCTTGGGTTGCCTTTGCTTACATTCACTTAAAGCAAATGAAAGCCCACCACATCTCAAGACCATCTGTTCTGCTTTCGAACAACTCTTAAGCATTCGGACGTCTTTCCTCCTGATGACAAGGAGGCACATGAATGAAACACTCCTAGAGCTGTGGTGTGTAATTTGAGGTCCCCCAAACTTAGTTTGGGCTGCACACTACAGTTCCTTATTCCTCTCTCTCTCTCTCTCTCTCTCTCTCTCTCTCTTTCTCTCTCTTTCTCTTTCTCACTCTCTCTCTTTCTCTCTCTCTGTCAGCAATGATTGGCAGGGGGGTCATATGCTTCACAACATCACCAAAGGGAAGCGTTGGACAAGATACAGACACTCCCTGGCAATAATGCAGTTGGTCCCAAGACAGCGTCTTGAGGCCAATAGAAATGTTGGTCCAGACACAAAGATTGGGTGTCTCTTTGAGGACACTGTCCCGATTGTATCAGTGCATGACATGTGGTTGATTTCATGTGGCCCAAACCTTAGGATGGCAGGTATAGTCCTATTTCTGGATCATTCAGTGTGTGTTGGGAGGTTAGAAGAATTAATCTGTCACAGAGTGCTACACAAAGCCAGTGGCTTAGACTGGCGAAAATTGTTGTGGAACTCAAAGCGGGCAGTTGCCTAGTCATAAAGACATATCACATGGAAGAGCCTAAGCTTTATTTGGGGGCACAGGGGCTTCTTGGGACTGAGCATTCAGCTATATTCCAAACTTTTCTGGGGATCAGGAACCAGGAAGCTAGTCCCCACCTTCAGCCTTGTCCTTGACACAGCCCTCCACTGCATTGCCTTTGCTGATACAGATGGAGGCCAGCCATGGCTTCACATCCAAAGCAGATGATACAAAAAAATCTCACTTGGGCAGAGTGATGTCCATGCCCCCATTCCCACCAAGCCTTCCTAAAACTCAGCCCAGGGTCTCAGTGGAATAGGTGTCCGTTGTTCATCAAGCCTGCACCAACTTCTTCAGGCTCACTTCAAGGTAAAAGTATCTCATTCTACTCTTGAGTCTGATGTTTATGATTTTGGACTCTAAGGAAAGTTTTGCAGAAATCCCTCGGAGCTTTGGCAAAATAAGAATAAATCATAATGTTTTCAATCATAGTGACCATCACAACTGCAACATCCCAAACACTGTGTTGCTCCATGTGCAGCTGCATGGATGTAGGAAAGCATGTTTGTGCAACCTCACTGATGCCCCTCCAGTTGCTGGTTGGGACTCAGCAAATGGACAATTTACCTTGGCCAGAGATTGATCATAGAATCAATATCATAGGAGGCATGGCCAAGATACGCCTTTAGGATGAATGTCCACACAACACAGACTGGCTGAGTGCTGTACATTATGAAACTTTCTTCCACTGATTCACACTGTTGAGCCAACTTGTACCACAATTGTCTGTGGAGACAGGCAACAGCTCCCAGTCAAGGCTGGTGGCTCCAGTTTTGGTGGGGCTGTGAATCCATGCTGGTTCAGCACAGTGCATTCCTCCTTTTGACTTCTGGCGGGTTCTGTCTGAAACCCAGAATGGGTTCACAGCTCCACTGAAATCAGAGCTGCAGGCTCCAAGGGCAGCTGCCCAAAATCTCAGGCTGAGAACGTCCAGATCTAAACGTTAAATGGCCCAGTACCAAAAATGCAGCTTAGGATTATCCCATATCAAATATCTCTCTGTTTGTGAGACTGTCTCCTTGGAGAAAAACAATCACCTCCAATCAAAAACATCATTTTTGTTCAGTAAATGTGTGATGACCATAGAGGACAATGTCAAGAAAGGAAATGGAATGACCGAATTAAAATCCAGCATTCTCTTAGAATAAGTCTTATTGACAAAAAGTGCATGAAACCACCCTAGCAAGCAAAGCAAACACAATACACTCATGCCATTAACAAACAAACAAAAATCCATTGACTGTGTTGCATTCAGGGCTTTCCATGTGCACTCAAGCTGCAAAATGCTGTTACACTGCAGCTGTTAAGGGCCACACCTTCAACAGTGCATTATTTAGACAATATGGGTATGGTATCATTCCAGCATCACCACTACCTCAGATGTGGATGGAGCTCACTGATAGGGATGTACGAAAGTCACCTTTTCAAAGGATGACATTCATGGTGGGGGGGAGGCGCTCCCTCCCTCCACTGAAATTCTCACAGGCCAGCTCTGCTCTGCAGCGACTCGGTGGAGCTGCCGGCCGGGGCCGCCTGCTGCCAGGCATCTGGCCACTGGGCTGAACAGGGACGCAAATAGCAGTGGCCGCAGCCACTGCCATTTGCATCCCTGTATTTTGCCGTGATAGGCTACGTATATATTTATGTAGCCTATCACAGCAAAAAAAAAAAGGAACGCAAATGGCGGCGGCTACGGCGGCTGCCATTTGCATTCCCTCTTTTTGCTTGATAGGCTACGTAAATATTTACGTAGCCTATCATGGCAAAAGACAGGGGCATAAATGGTGTAGTGGCCGCCATTTGCACCCCTGTCTATTGCCGTGATAGGCTACGTAAATATTTACGTAGCCTATCGCAGCAAAAAAAGGGAACGCAAATGGCAGCGGCTATGGCGGCCGCCATTTGCGTTGCCTTTTTTTTTTTTGCAGTGATAGGCTACATAAATATTTACGTAGCCTATCATGGCCTCCACAGGGACGCATATGGCATCCCTGTGTTAGCAGTGATAGGCTACGTATTTATGTAGCCTATCACAGCCATAATGAAGAAGGGAATGGCAGCTGCAGACACGGCTGCCATTCGCTAAGCAGCGGAAATGGCACCAGGTAAGTGTCCCGTTTTGCGCGCCTTTCCTGGGGTGTGGGGTTGGGGGGCTTCGTTCGACCATGGATTTTTTGGGGGGAGCGAATGCACTGGCATTTGGCCTTACCAAGATCTGTGGCGGAATTCTCTGACATCCCTAATCACTGGCAGAGTATTGTCCCAAGGCTGAGATTTGCCTATCTCCTGTAAAAGCAAGACCAAAACTGTACAGCTGAAGCTATAAGCACATCAAAAGGCTCTGTTAACTATGATCTCAACAAACTAGTATCTCCTCCAAACTTACACCAAATGTTCTTCCACAACTCTACTTCTATGGATCAGATGTGCTAGATTGTTTTAAACTCGATATGCTCCTTCGTATTCAGATCAGGCCTCAGTACAATAATGTAGCACTTGGGAATAAAGATACAGCCCAACAATCCAGCACTGGAGGCCAAGATCGAGAAGACCTGCACAGCTACCATGTATTTCCCCTTTGTGCTCAAGTAGGAGGGCACAAAGGACAGCCAAACACTGCAGAAGACCAGCATGCTGAAGGTGATCAGCTTGGCTTCATTGAAGGCCCCAGGCAGCTTCCTGGCTAGGAAAGCCACCGTGAAGCAAATGGCAGCCAGGAAGCCCATGTAGCCAAGGACAGTATAAAAGAAGACAACAGATCCTTCGTTGCATTGCAAGATGATCTGTCCAGGCTGGGAGTGCATGTCAGAGTCAGGGAATGGGGCAGAACTCCCTAGCCAGATGGTGCAGATGACAACTTGGACACTAGAAGAAGAACTGACAATGACGTTTGCAAGACTCTTCCCCAGCCATCTCTTCACCCTGTTCCCTGGTTTTGTGGCCAGGAAAGCCAACACCACAGTGATAGTTTTGGCCAACACCGAAGAAATGGCAACTGAGAAGATGATGCTGAAGGCCGTTTGTCGGAGAAGGCAAGTCACTTTCCTTGGCCGCCCCATGAACAGGAAGGAGGACAAGAAGGAAAGCATGATGAAGATGAGGAGAATGTAGGAGAGGTCCCGGTTGTTTGCCTTGATTATTGGAGTTTCTTGGTATTTAAAGAAGATTCCTAATATGAAGCCCGTGGATAAGAACAAAAATAGAGCAAAGGAAATCAGGACAATGCCCAAAGGTTCTTCATAGGTGAGGAAGGTTATCTCCTTGGGGACACATTGATCTCGGTCCTTGTTGGGATGCTGATCTTCCAGACACTTGATGCAATGGTCGGCATCTGAGAAGACGGAGAGTGAGTTCAGCAGAATTCACATCAACTGTACCTCCAGAAAAAATGTGTAGTTGGGCAGGGAGAGAGAGAAACATTCCCTCACAGAGGACCTGTTTTGTGACCAGACGTTTCAGTCTATGGCCTCATCACCAAACAAGGACCTTAGTAGAGCAGGGCCAGGAAAGCTGTCTCTGTGGAGCATTACAGAGTGGTTGTCAGTCATGGAAGAAGAGAGAAGAGTGGGCTAGATGGATTGATGGGTTGACTTGGAATAAACACAGCTTCCTACCTGGTTTAGATATGGAACAGTGATTGTATTTATCCCAACATTGTTCAGGGTAAGGGAGTGTTGGTGAGGTTATCCTGTTCTTATCTTCATAATCATTCTGTAAGGCATGTTAAGCTACCTGGTAGCTGAGTGGCTTGTGATTTCCTCATTTACTCAACTTATGTCCCACTTCTAGGGTTGGCGGAGAATTTCTACCCGAAACTTCGGGGGGCCGAGCGCCAACGTGTTTGCCCCCCCGAACAAGTTTCGGGGAGAAATCCTCCAAACCCCCCCCCACCCCCCGCACCCCCCCCGGGACGGGACTTACCTTCACTGAATATCCCTCCCGGCGGCGGGTCAGGCCGCCGCCGCCATTGCAATGAAAGGAAAAAAAACAACACCCCCTGATAGGCTACGTGATGATTCACGTAGCCTATCACGGCTAGATTTGCAAAGTCAGCCGTGATAGGCTACGTCAATCGTCACGTAGCCTATCACGGGTGACTTTAAAAAAAAAAAAAGCGCGTACGGATAATGGCGGCCCCCATAGGGAGCTGCCATTCCCGTTCCTCATTTGGTCGCTGCAGTCTACGTAAAGATTTACGTAGACTACGGTGAAAATAAGGGCAACGCTATTTGCGTTGCCCTTATTTTCGCCGTAGTTGACGTAAACATTTACGTAGCCTACAGCGACTAAATAAGGAATGCGAATGGCGGCTCCCTATGGGGGCTGCCATTCACGTACGCGCTTTTTTTTTTTTAAGTCACCCGTGATAGGCTACATGACGATTGACATAGCCTATCATGGCTGACTTTGCAAATCTAGCCATGATAGGCTCCGTGAATTGTCACGTAGCCTATCAGGGGGCGTTTTTTGTTTTTTTTTTAAACTTTCGCGTTCGCGGCTGGGCGAGGCGGGAAGCCTCCTCCCCGGCCTGAATTTCGGCTGGGCCGAGGCGGGAAGCCTCCCCCCCCCGGCCTGAACTTCGCGGGGGGACCAGCGAAGCGCCTCCCCCCCACCGCAAACGTCCTTCGAGGACAGGTAAGTGACTTTCGTCCACCCCTACTTTCTACCACAAAATGGTGCTCAACGGACTCCTGGTTAAGTTTGAAATCTGGAGTAAGAAACGTCCACGAAGCTTTCTTATTACTTAATCAAGATTTACTACAGAGGTTTAAAAAAATGGAAGACTGAATCAACGTTGGGTAGGGGAGTACTGTGATCACCAGAAAGTAGGGGTTGTACCATTTTCACATCTGCTTTTCTGCCAGGGACCCCTTGCTTGCCTGCCATGGGATCGCAGCACAGTGTAGACGATTCTCTACATACAATGGGCAAAGGCCCACCCTGTCTGTACATACTGCCCTGTCCCAATCATGGAAAAAGCAGAGTGATTTTTTGGGGGAGGGGGCATGATTTATTCCAGGAACAGTGTGTATTAAGCATTCCCCCTGATTTGCACCCCAGAGATTCACTCCCATCATCTTTTCTTTCCACTCACTTTAGGGATTAATGTTGGAGATTAATAATAATTTTTAAAAAAATTGAAGTCAAGTAGGGATCCGAGTTCAAAAAAGTCTTTAGCATCTGTTCAAAGATGTATGAATATTTAATGTGTTAATTGAAATGCATTTGAGCCTAGACATCCAAACAATTATCACAATTAAAATCACGCTACCGCTATGTACTAGAATGGCATCATGAGGTATTTTGGGCTGAGCAGTAGTGAATGGCCCATGACCAAAAGGAATTCCCATGATGTTTTACACTAGGAGCAACAGTTGTTCATCAAGCCTTCTTCTCTTACCTACTCATGGAATGTTTTACTCAAGGGGGTTAAAAGAAAAGAAGAGAGAATTAAAATTGGGCTCTGGAGACTATTCGGCATATTCAAAGAGTTGCCCTATTACCCAAGGGAACTACCATTCTTCTGATCTCACCTACCTTCCTGAACGGAGATGGTTCCTTCTGCACATGGAGTGCAAGTATAGCAGCATGGTGGCTTTCCTTCCTGAACCTCCTTTGCATATCCAGGGCAACAACTCTCAGTGCACCTGGACCAAGGCACGGTCTAGCAACAAAAATAAGGAGCATCCAGGAAAACAGTGTTATGAATATTTGTGCCTATGGATATGAGTCCTACCATTTAGACAGGACCCAACAGGGTTTCTCTCACTTGTGACCCTAAGTGAAATAGAGACGTGAACCCAGGTCCTTGTTTCAGAGAAGCACTATTTATGCATCACAACATGGTACGGAGGTTTTTGGTCTGTTTGTTTCAAAATGTACGTACATACCACCTATACTATACATGTACTCAAGCCAATTTAAATACTGGAGGGGAAAAGGTATGACACTGAAATAAACTAAAAGACAATCCTAGAATCACAGAAAGTACAAGCAACAGCAGTACAAGAACAAGCTTCAAAACATGTGCACGCAATAAAAGTGAACAATAAGGGGAGGGAGATGAGCTTTTTGCGGGAGGATGGGCACCACCATTGGAAAGACCCCCTCCTCTTCCCCATTTTGATCTTCAGTAGCAGGGCAGAAGGCAAAGGAAGATCGGAAGCCTCATGGCACAGCTGGAGACGGAAAGGCATTTTAAGAAGGTGGGGGTACCTGGTGGATTTAGAGACAGTGAATGGGGTACATGATGGATTTATATCCCCCAAATATGTTCAGCACCATGATAACTCTTTTATAGTTCTGGATGGTTCTGACTAAAACCCAGAATGGATCCACAGACCCGCCAAAATCAGAGCCACCAGTAGGGGTGTTGGAGA
The DNA here is from genome assembly GCF_057233095.1 of Heloderma suspectum. NCBI lineage: Eukaryota > Metazoa > Chordata > Lepidosauria > Squamata > Helodermatidae > Heloderma > Heloderma suspectum. The sequence continues at coordinate 384,319,582 of NC_139459.1, read as the reverse complement.
ATTCCACCACGGACTCCAGTGTGGCTGGATGAATCTGGCCACCCGGAGTCTGTGGCGGAACGGACTACCCCCTGCCACCCCCCGGAATGCCCCCCAGAACAGACCTACCTAGCCCCAGCAGCAGCGGCTCCGGCGGTGGCTCCTGGTCGTCTTCCGGCGCTGCCGGGCTACGGCTGCAAATGGCAGCTGCTATGCCAGCCGCCATTTGCGTCCCTGCCAAGCTGTGATAGGCAACATAAGTATCTACGTAGGCTATCACGGCAAAAGGCCAGGATGCAAATGGCAGCCGCTACGACATTTGCGCCCCTGCCTTTTGCCGTGATAGGTTACGTAGATACTTACGTAGCCTATCATGGCCTAATGCAAGGACAAAATGGCGGTCGCTATGACAGCTGCCATTTGCGGCCGCAGCGGCCCAGTAGTGGCCGAAAGTCTGGCTGCAGCCAGCCCCAGCCGGCGGCTCTGCGGCCTTGCCGCAGAGCGGAGCCAGTCGGGGAGGATTCCGGGGGGGGGGGGACCAGATCGCCTCCCCACCTGAATGATTCCGGAAGGAGGACCGGATTGCCTCCCCCGCCCCTGTGGACCCCAACGGAACAAGGTAAGTGGGGTTTCATACACCCCTAGCCACTAGCCTCCACTGTACATAACCTCAGAATACATCAAATGTAATGAATAAAAGCACTACGTAAAAATAAACAAGTAAATGCTAAAGTATCACAATTTGAAAATCCCATTCAAATAATAAAAAGGCCTCTTCAAACCGAAAGAACTTCCTGCTTCAGACTCATGGCAGACCACGACCTCCAGGGATGTTGCCACACCACAAAAGGCCTTCCTGCCAATTGCCACCAGCCAAATAACAGCTGGCTGTGCCACTTGGAGGAGGCCTCATCAGATGCTCTAAGACAACATATGCAAGAGTGATGTAGAAGGTGCCATTTTACTAGGGCTGTTGACCGCTTCAGTCTGAACCCTGAATCCCTAACATGTCTGGGTGCATTGGTCCAAAGCGGTGCAGTTCCGGAGCAGGTCAGGATCGGGCCGAAGCACTCCAATATGGGTTGCATCATGCTGAAGAGCTTTGGGGGTGCTTCAGCCCTATGTGGACAGCAACCCCTCCCAGCTGTGTGAGCCCCCCATTCCTTACCTGGTCTCCAGAGGATCACCTACAGCCATCACTCTCTTGGAGGGAGATGCCATTTTCTTTCAAAATCGTGACTGTTCTTATTCTAGTAAGAGGAAATACCATTAAAAAATGAAAAATAAAAGGTGACTCCCTTGTGGAGGCCACTGGGTGCGGGCATTCCCGACAGATCCAGGTAAGGAGTGGGGGTTCTGTGGAGTGTCAATGGCAATGGGGGGGTCAATCTCAGTGGGTGTTTCCCCCCTTCTGCTTCGGGTCTCTAGATGTTGTTTCAGATCTGGAGCCTAAAGTGGTTCAACCCAGCTTCAGGGGAGGTTGAGGCGAGTTCGGGCCGATTCGAGTCCTCTAAATAGACCTCTGGCGGGCTGCGCCCAGCCCTAATTTTTACTCCACTGACCCTAGATTGTAATGGACCTCAAATGGACCAGCACCTTAATCTGCACCCTGAGGCTGACTGTGAGCCAAAGAAGCACTTTTAAAACAGCTGTGGTGCCGTCTCTCTGCCCTTCCCCAGTTATCAACCGTGGGGTCACCAGAACTCTCTCCACTGCCTTAGGAGGAAGGCCCACCCGACACCCCCAAGCCTCCTTTATGACATCTGTACTACTCAAGTTTAAAGGAACTTCTGTCTTCCTGTGCTATTGCTCCCAATTTTGCTCCGTCTGAATATAATGATGGTCGTCTGGAAATGGGTATGGGCGGGAGACTGGGGTTTAGCAATAAAGCCCGGACAGATTACGTGCTGTCCAAATGGGATAGGGGAGATAGCCATGAGAGAGCAACGGAACAGCAAGAACTAGAAATCCAAATGGTAGAGACAGATGAGGACCAAGGCAAGCTGTTTCCTGGCTATTGATGGAGGTGATGGTGCTGGGAAATAGATGCATTGAGCTGGGATGGAAGTGCAGGAAAAGCTTTGTCCTCTGTGAGGGATTCGCCCTTCTTTGGCCAAGTTCAGATCTGGGAGACATTTTGCTCTTTCAGATTGCAGAGACTCTGGCTCCAAAGTGTGCTGCCCCAACTAGGCATTGTGTTACTTCTTACAGTGTCCCTCTTGTCTCTGCACTTAGAATCCACACCACATCTTTAACTCAGTCCAATTCTTCTTCCCATAGTGGGGCCATAATTCAGCAGTAGAGCACCTGATTTACATGCACAAGGTCCCAGGTTCAATCCCTGGCATCTCCTGATGGGGCTCCCACCTTCCCGACCATTAGCTCCCATTGATAGTACATGCCTGGTCTCCCTACGTCTTGACTACTGTAATGCGCACTACATGGGGTTACCCTTGAAGATGGATTGGAAGCTGCAGCTGGTGCAGAACGCGGCGGCTTGCCTGATTAAAGGCAGCCACCAGCATGATCACATCACTCCAGTGCTGAAGGAGTTGTTTTCTGGGCCAAATTCAAGGTGTTGGTTTTGACCTTTAAAACCCTAGGCTCTCAAGGAGTGCCTCCAGCGACACCAGACAGGCCGCTTAACAAGATGAGCCTCGGATGGCCTTCTCTCTGTCCCATCAGACAGGACAGCTAGGCTGGTGAGGATGAGGGAAAGGGCCTTCTCTGGGGTGGCCCCCACTCTGTGGAACTCCCTCCCTAGGGAACTCTGCCATGCTCCCTCTTTAATGAGCTTCCACCTAGGGATGGCGGAGAATCCCGTCACAGACTCCAAAGAGGACGGATTCTTAGAATCCCCCCCCAGAGTCTGTGGCAGAATGGACCACCCCACCCTACCATCCCGTGCAGTCCGACCCAGCCAGATCCTTCCTGGCAGGCTGGCACCACTGGCTCCGGCTGGGTCCGTCTGCAGCCCCGTGTGGATGCTAAATGGTGTCTGGCATGGTGGACGCCATTTGCATCCTTTCCTTTTTGCTGTGATAGGCCACGTAAATTTTTACGTAGCCTATCACAGCCAAAGGGAGGCATGCAAATGGTGTCCACCATGCTGGATGCCATTTGCTTCCGTAGACCAGCTGGCCAGGGAGGATTCTGGGGGGGAGGACCAGATAGCCTCCCCCCCACCCGTGGACCCCCCAGAGGACCCAGGTAGGTGGGGTCCATACACCCCTACTTCTACCACACACTGAAAACTTGGTTATTCAGGCAGGCATTTGGGGTAGGTTAGAGTATTTTTAAATAATGTTTTAACGTATACTTTTACTGTTTTAAATTGTACCATTGAACATTGCCCAGAGTAGCTGGGTGACCAGCCAGATGGGCGATTAGGAAACTGAATGAATGAATGAATGAATGAATGAATGAATGAATGAATGAATAGGGCTCGAGTAACTCCTGCCTGAAGCCCCGGACAACCGTTAACAGTCAGTGTCAACAATACTGGGTTAGATGAGCCCATGTTTTTGGAAGCAGCTTTGTACATTGACACTTGAATTCAGTATGAATTGGGAGTTGTGTTTAACTGACTGGATAGCCATGGAGCCTAACACATGTTTAGAAGCCTGGAAAAAAATCACAGAACAGGGCAGATATTCTTAGAGATTAAGAGATGTCACATGCCAATAATAGGACACAATTCCTTTCCCCTACCTCATTAAAATGCCCAGGCCAGACAATGGCTTCCCGGTTAATGGTGAGTTTCATGTCTGGAGATGCCTGTCTCTCCACACTCCCAATATTCACTCTTGCACGTGACGCATTGGGAAACAGCACCCAATTCACGATGTCAAAGTCAGCTGCCAGCTCCCCAGTCTCATCCAGATGCAGCCCGCCCATGGAAGTGTTAGAAAAAAACTGGATTTCTCTTAAGAAAGTGTGAAGCTAGAAGGACACAGAAAATGGCCTGGATGTAGAAATCATGAAAATATAGTCCATATCGTAGGCCTCATCACTCTGAGCTCTAATCTTCCCATCTGCACATCCCATCTGGGAACAGAGTAACACCCTTTGGGTTTTCACAGTCACAAATAGGGATGTGAGAAAGATCTTCAGTCAATTCAAATGCGATGGGATTTAACAGTGCTTTGGCTTTTCTCAAGTTGCACAGATTCCGGAGACTTGCAGACCATTTTTTTTCCATCAATGAACTAAACTAAAGATTGCTGACAATCTACAGAGATTTTAAAACAAAGCCCTTACGTTCCTAGTCATAATAAAGATACCAAGCCTGTTTACACGTCATGCTAAGCCATGATGGTTCGGGAATTTCTGCTATCCATGGTGGCTTAGCATGTCATGTGGGGGAGAAAACTACATTCCCCATTGTTAGTAAGCCACCCTGACTAACCACCCTTCTGCAAAAGTGTTAAGGAGCCTGAGGTGACTTACGGTGTCATCTGGTGGGATCCCCAGTGGTTTCAACAAGCTTCAGAGGACTTCCAGGCTGTGACCATAGGGTCCACTGGGTAGATTGCCTTCCACTGTAGGCAATGCTCTAACCGCAATGGGCTTTCTCCCTGGCCAAATGCTTATTTTGGACCTTGGAGTGGCCACCAGGAGTGACTGCCAGGAGCCCTTTCGTGCCACAGAGGATGGCATAATTGCAAAACACATCGAGAAGATAGCCAGATAACAATGGAGAGGGGATGGTTACCAAAATGTAAATAACATTGGCAGAGAAGCCCATATACCCTCTGGGATGGCACAGCTCAAGAGGTCAAAGAATGATTACCAAATCTTAATTTCTGAAACCACACTTGCAGGAAGCATGAGGAAATAGAGTGCACTGTAGGGGTGGTTGAAAGTCCCTTACCTGTCCTCGAAGGACGTTCGCGGTGGGGGGGAGGCGCTTTGCTGGTCCCCCCGCGAAGTTCAGGCTGGGGGGGGGAGGCTTCCCTCCTTGGCCCAGCCGAAATTCAGGCCGGGGGGGAGGCTTCCCGCCTTGGCCCGGCCGAAATTCAGGCCGGGGAGGAGGCTTCCCGCCTCGCCCGGCCGCGAACGCGAAAGTTAAAAAAAAAAAAAAAACGCCCCCTGATAGGCTACGTGACGATTCACGTAGCCTACCACAGCTAGATCTGCAAAGTCAGCCGTGATAGGCTACGTCAATCGTCACGTAGCCTATCAGGGGGCGTTTTTTTCTTTTTTTCTTTTATTGCAATGGCGGCGGCTCCCGCCCCGCTCGAACACCTGCCGAACCGCCAGCCGGACCTGCCGCCGGGAGGGACATTCGGCGAAGGTAAGTCCCGTCCCGGGGGGGTGCGGGGGGTGGGGGGGTTCGGAGGATTTCTCCTCAAAACTTGTTCGGGGGGCCGAACACGTTGGCGCTCGGCCCCCCGAAGTTTCGGGGAGAAATTCTCCGCCAACCCTAGTGCACTGTAGAAGGCCCAGAAGTGTAGAAGGCCCAGAAGGATAGGGGGGTTGATGGTAGAATCATTGAATAGTAGGGTTAGAAGGGGCCTATAAGACCGTTGAGTCCAACCCCCTGCTCAATGCAGGAATCCAAGTCAAAGAATCCCTGACAGGTGGCTGTCCAGCCTCGTCTTGAATGCCTCCAGTGTGGGAGAGCCCATCACATCCCTAGGTCATTGGCTTCTTTGTCATATTGCTCTAACCGTCAGGAAGTTCTTCCTGATGTTCAGCTGGAATCTGGCTTCCTGTAACTTGAGCCCATTGTTCTGTGTCCTGCACTCTGGGATGATTGAAAAGAGGTCCTGGCCTTCCTCACTGTGGCAACCTTTCAAGTACTTGAAGAGTGCTATCATATCTCCCCCCAGTCTTCTCTTCTCAAGGCTAAATATGCCCAGTTCTTTCAGTCTCTCTTCATAGGGCTTTGTTTCCAGTCCCCTGATCCTCTTTGTTGCCCTCCTCTGAACGCTCTCCAGTTTGTCTGCATCCTTCTTCAAGTGAACTTGACCAGAACTGGACACAGTACTCCAGAGGAGACCTAACCAGTGCTGTGAAGAGGGGAACTTGTACTTCACGTAATTTGGAAGCTTGTTGTTGTTCAGTCGTTAAGTCGTGTACGACTTTTTGTGACCCCATGGACCAAAGCACGCCAGGCCTTCCTATCCTCCGCTACAATTCTATTAATGCAGCCCAAAAGAGCATTGGCCTTTTTTGCAGCCACATCACACTGTTGGCTCATATTCAACTTGTGATCTACAACACTTCCAAGATCCCTCTCGCTTGCAGTCCTTTTGAACCAAGTATGGCTTTGAATAATCACGGCATTGTTTTCAAGGTGCTTCCAAATGGATTGCTTTATCATCTGCTGCAGAATTTTCCCAGGGCTTGATGTCAGACTGACTGGTCTGTAGTTCCCAGGTTCCTCCTTTTTACCATTTTTGAAGATAGGGACACAATTAGCCCAGTTCTTCCTGGGCACATTCTTCCCATCTCTTGTGAGGTGCAGCCCATCCATTGCCAGCAGTCCATCTTCCAGGAAGTACAGCCCGTGGTCCCAGAATCCAAATCTCTTGCACAGGCACCACCTTCGTAGCCATTCATTGACCTGGAGTATTTTTCTTTCCCTTTCTATCCCTCTTCTAACTACTGGAAGGATGGATGAGAAAACTATCGGGGCCCCAAAGTTCTTGAGTTTCCTTCCCAAAGCTTCAAAGTCTGACGTGATTTCTTTGTTGCTCTGCTTGTCGGTATCATTTGTTCCCATATGGATGAGAAGAAAGGGGTACCTGTCAGTGTGCTTTATGAGTGCAGGCAACCCTTCAGTCATGTCTCTAATCCATCCTCCTGGGAGACAGCACTCCTGGCGAGTCCACAGGTCTCCACGACATACTTGGGTTTTGATCCCACACAGCAAGGAATGTTGCTGTGTGAATGAAGCACAGAGAGCTTCGGCTATTGGGTGGTATAGAAATGAAATAAATAAATAATAATAAATAAATAAATAAGGAATCTCCCACTACTACTATTCTTCTCTTTTTGCTGTTGTAGGCCTTGGTTTCATTGCCTCTGCTTGACTGACCTTCAGCGTCTTGCTCGCTCTCATGCAGGTTCCCATGTAATTCTTCCTCTGCAGGCTGTCCTCCAGTCTCATCCTCAAGTATACATCCTCAAGATGTAAAGATACATCCTCAAGAATCTGGAAACGGTTCCATAGTTCCGCTGCTTCCACTGGTGCAGAGTGGCTTCTAGTTGTTCTACTCCTGACTGTTACCCTTTTCCATGTAGTATCCTCTCCTTCATTTTTCCTCACCTTAGCAGTTTCCTCTTCTGCTTCTGCTTCAGCTTGCTCTTGCTCTTCTAGCTTCTGTTCTTCACTTTGTTGCTGTAGTTCCATCGTTCTGTCCAAGAGCTCTTCATGTTCTCTTATTCCCTGGAGGGTCAACACTCGCCGCTCCAGTCCTCTTACTTTTTCTTCCAGCAGCGTGATCAAATTGCACTTGTTGCACATGGAGGCCATGTTGATCTCAGGCAAGAAAACAAACATGGCACCGACCTTGCAGGTCATCACCACTGGAGAGTCTTTTCCTTCCATAGTCCCTATTCCCTTTATGTTTCTAGCTTTCTGATTGTATTGGAATAGCCTGTGCTTTGTCCTCTATTCACTGGAGGTTAAAAACACAGTCCCACTTGTATGGAAGTGTGTGTTACAAGAAAAAGAATAATAGTAAAAAATGGGGGGAAAGCCATTAGGGGCCTCCCCTTTGACCTCCCTGGATGAACTCCCCTGGCCAACTTCTGTTTGCTCCCCTATGCAGGACACCATTTGCGTTGCTGCTTTAAACATGATAGGCTATGTAAATATTTGCATAGCCTATCACGGCTAAGGCAGGAACGCAAATGGCATCCCCTGTGCAGGACACCATTTGCGTCCACAGCAGCCTGGCAGCTGAGCCGGCCGGGCAGGATTCCAGAGGGGAGGACCAGATCACCTCCCCCCCCATCGAAGATTCTGGGGGGAGGACCAGATCCCCTCTCCCCACCCGTGGAACCCAGCGGAGCCAGGTAAGTGGGGTTTCATACACCCCTAATCAAAAGCAGATGTGAGATCAAGTAGTATCAACAGTAGGGATGTACGAAAGTGACTTACCTTTCATGGATTATGTTGATGGTGGGGGGGGGGGCTCTGGGTAAAAAAAACAAAAAAAACAAAGCGTACGCAAATGGCGGCAGCTAAGGCTGCTGCCATTTGCGTTCCTTCTTTTTACCATCTTAATCTATGTAAATATTTATGTAGACTATGATGGTGAAAATCAAGGGGAACGTAAATAGAGTAGCGGGTGCCATTTCCGGCCCCTTTTGATTCCTCATTTTAGCCTACGTAAAGATTTATGTAAGCTAAAACGGTGAATGAAAAAGGGATGCAAATAGCGCCCTCTACGCTATTTACGTTCCCCTTGATTTTTGCCATCATAGTCTACGTAAATATTTACGTAGATTAAGATGGCCAAAAAGAAGGAACTCAAATGGCGGCGGCCGTAGCCGCCGCCATTTGCGTACGCGTTTTGTTTTTTTTAACCCACCCCCAACCATGATAGGCTATGTAAAGATTTACGTAGCCTACCACGTCTTTTATTTCTTTTTTTTTAAACCTAGACAAATGAAAGAAAGAAAGAAAGAAAGAGAGAAAGAAAGAAAAGAAAGGAAAAGAAAAGAAAAGAAAAGAATAGTTGGACTGGAAAGGAAGAAAGTACAAGCACAGAGACACCAAATGGATTTAGCCAAATGTCCCTAACAACACATCGTAAACCAAAAGCATCACCTATTCAGGGCGCTGTCTCCCTCACAAAGAAACTAAAGCTCACTGATCTCCCCAATGCACCCACTCCAGTATTGCCCCCCCCCACTGTCACTGATTGGAGTCTGCGGGGTTACATTCAGCCCTCATTTGGCGACAAGAGCTGCCATTCGCCAAGGCTCACCATTTCCCCCCTCCCCCTCCTTTCCCCCTCCCATATCTTTTGAAGGTTGCTATGTTTTGGAGACAGGCTGTCTGCACTTCAGAAGGCATAAGGATGCCTCCAAAGACCTAAGTGGGACAGAGGAGCCGTGGCAACGAGCTGCTTCACTTTGGGGCGCCTCGGTGCTGTTCGGATCCACTTCAGATCACAGCGAGGAACCTCCAAAGCGGCCCACATTGCTTCATTATTTGGGATTCAGCCCGAAGATGTGCACAGCCTTCTCCAAAACCATAGAGACCACACAATGTTTGAAAACAAATGGTCACGCTACAGCTCCCTTAGGAGCAGCAAGCATTACCCCTCACATCAGGATGCATTAACCAATAGGGATGGATGGACTCACCTCTGTCCAAGGCATGGGGGAGCTCCAAGAGCCCCCCCCCAGCCTCCCAGCCTGCCTTGCAAGGTCAGCCAAGCAAGCTGCCCCAACCCTGCCTCCACAGGGGTTAACTGCTGGAGTCCTCAGCACACGTGGGACCAGCATGCAAGCCACTGTCTCTTCACAAAGAGGAGATGGCTAGAGAGGCTGGGGTGCTGAGGCTTCATCCAGAACATGCCAGCTGGTAAGGGCATACTTGACAGCCAACAGGGCAAGACGAGGCCTCAGTGCTGTATATGCCCTAGCCACACTTGCCATCTCCTCCTTCCAAGGAGGAGATAGTGAGAGTGGTTAGGATGTGCATGGTGACAGCTCAGGGCTGTTCCCAGCTGCTCGGCGGCCAGCTCTGTCAGTGCCACATGGCTCGGTGAGTGGGGACAAGCGGGCTGGGTGGGGGGAGTCTGCTGGCCTCCTGGATGAAGGTGGGTGCTTGTGACATCCCCATTTACCACAGGCTGCACACACCTGGTCATACCCTATCCTCCAAAGCTAGCTTTTATTAGGAGGACATGTAATTGGGCACATTGGTGCAAACTCTTTGTGCACTTCACAAGACTGCGACAACAGAAATGGATCCCACTGGATCATCTACAACAAAAACATGAAGTTCACTGCAAAGTCAAGAGATTGTATCGTTATGGAGCTTCACAAAACAACAACTGGTACTCAATGGGTCTGGGGCTTCATTTGTAAGGGAGTTTTAGAGGCGGGAAGCTACTTGAGCATGTAAAAGTGGCAGAAAACAGGGTCTACTGGCTGCCTGCACTGCCATGCAGGACGAACAATTATCTGCTCTAACCCATGTTTGGTTATCTTCATCATGAGTCTTTCTGGAGGTGTTGCCAAAGGAAAAGGGAATACCTGCCAGGGCTGCAGCCTTTGTTGACATTCCCGCCTTTCTCCTTCACCCACCATCAGCATCCGCTTGGGTCGGGATGAATATGCAGCATGCAAGGCATGGGCCACAGCTTGGATGCTGCTATACGTAACGTAGCTGTCCTGAGACAGGGTTCTCTCAATCTCCTCCTGGGGCAGAGTTGCCTGTTTCTCTTTCTCTCTGCAACCTGTCCAAATTTTCATGGACAAAACATGCGTTGAGCTGAAACACTTAAAGGTTTCATCCCAAAACAGTACCTGAGAAGAGGAGTTTGGCTCATAGTAGTCATATTTTGTCATTATTTTAGTCTTCATTCTGAAGGACAAAGAACCGTGGAGGAATGGGAATTCAGAAGGTCTATGAGACAAGCTGAAGTCCATGTCCTGAAAAGCTGGTGTGATCCAGAGTTTTGCCCCAGTTGGTTTCTTTTCAAGTCTGCTTTGTATAAACATAAACGGAAAACACCCATAGTGGGAGTCCGCATAGTAAACAATGACCTTCACTTCTTTCCCCAAGAAAGAAAGGTCGATCTGGGATAGTTGATGTAAGATATTTCGTGGTAGCCTTTTGGAGAAAGCGACACAAATCCCACTGCTGATCATCAGGGGTGTGAAGGCACCCAGGAACCTCTCCCCATTCTCAGTGTCTGGAGCAAAGAGACCGACCCACGTCCATCGGAAAAACAGGAGCAGCTGGATGATCCCTGGGTACTGGGCTTCTTCCTTCGGGGCCATCCGGTAGACAAAAGGGAACTGACTTTTGTCATTAAGAACCGGAGTAACAATGCCATAACTGATCTAGGGAGCAAAGTGAAGTAAGAGACTGTAGTTTAGTGTCAGTTTGTTTTCTGGATGAAGGTCAAATATTTTGTTGCTAAAATGGAAGGAGGATTATGTACCCCTCATTGGGTTCCTTAAAGAGGAAAAAAGGCAGAAGATAGATAGATAGATAGATAGATAGATAGATAGATAGATAGATAGATAGATAGATAGAATCTAACTCAATGCCTGTCATTATGAAGTGGTATATGTGGAGGGAGAGTGCAAAAATATCTCAAGCTTCATTTGTGGTGCAGGCTTGCAGCCCAAGAGGAACTCTGCGGACTTTTCACACATTCAAAATGCTGTAGAGTGAATGTGATACACTACAGGAAAAAATCAATGGAGGTTAGGACCCCCCAACTATGTTCTAGGTTCTGTTTGGGGAGCACACCAGTGCCTTATTTAAGAATTAAACCAATGAAGGGGCAACGTGAGTACAAAAGCAACCCACTTGGGGTTTTGACTTGGTTACAGGACCAAATCAGCCTTGGTTGCCCTGCTGGATGATCTAAACAAAGAGAGGGACAGGGGAGTGCCATCCTGCTAATTCTGCTCCATCTCTCATTGTCTTTGGATGCCCTGGACCATGGTTTCCTGCTGGATCGTCTCTGTAAGAAGGGCTTCGGAAGAAGTGTGTTACAGCGGTTTCAGTCGTACCTATGGGACTGATTTGAGGGAGTAATGCTGGGTGTCCATTCCTTGACTCCTTGGCAATTGAGCTACAGGGTTCCACAGGGCACCATCTTGTCCCCAATATTGCTCAACATCTGTATGAGGTCACTAGGAGCAGTAATGAGGGGATTTGGAACAGGATGGAAGCCCTGTGGGTGAGTAGTTCCCAAGTCCAGGAGATAGGCTCATTGGCTCTTCTGGGTGGGGCTGGGCAGCCCTTGAAAGATCAGGTTTCTAATCAGGGGGGAGTCCTAGATCCATCATCCCTGCAGGTCCACGTGGCCCTTGCAGCTAGGAGTGTCTTTTGCCAACTTCAGCTGGTTTGCCAGCTACGGCCTCTCCTGGGTGGGGTAGCTTGTTCACCATGGTACAGGTGCTAATAACCTGAAGACTGGATTACTGCCATGCACTCTATGTGGGGCTGCCCTCATGGCTGCTCTGAAAGCTGGCGATCGTTCAGAATTCTGGAGCTCAGCTGTTGTCGGGAGCTGACCCTCTTCAGCATGCTACCTTTGCTGAGGGAGCTGCGCTACCTGCCTATTTGATACCAGGTCAGATTTGGGGGGGGGTACTACTGTACAAAGAGCTAAACAACTTGGGACCAGAATACCTGCAAGATCTTCTTCTCCCTTTCCAACCTGCCTGATTACTGAGCTCATCAGGGGGAATGCTCCTGGTGGTTCCCCATGGACTTATGGCTGATTGGAGTTCACCCAGAGAAGAGCCTCCTGTGTGGTGGCCCCCTTTCTCTGGAACTCCCTGCCTCTGGAGGTCAGGCAGGCAAGAACACGGTGCTGTTCCTTGAAATCATCTTTATTTCAGTATGCCATCCTTGGATGAACAGGCACAGTTGTATTGTAATTCTCTCTCTCTCTCTCTCTCTCTCTCTCTCTCTCTCATAATTTTTAACATGGAGTTTTATTCTTTTATCTTATCTTGTATATTTTATTGTTCACCACTCTGGAATCTGTCTAGATGTGGAGTGAAATATAAATGTAAATAAATAAATGCAGAAATAAATAAATGCCCTACAGAGCTGTGCCTTCAACAGAGAGAAGGGTGACATCGTACCTTCTGGGGCAGAATCATGGCAGTGATCATGTGGGAGCTGCAAAAACTGCTGGAGAGGGTTCTCGTTCCTGTCAGCCACTACCGTTTTCTGTAATGTCTGCATAGATGCCTTTCGAGACATGATTCAAGGTGCAATCCTGTAGCGACGGACGGGCACTCAGACCTCCGCTGAAGTCAGAGGCAACCTCCTATCCAATGCAGGGCAGAACCAGTGCATAGAAGGGGATTCCCTCCATGCTGAACTTTGCCTTAGATGGACATTTTCATGCATCTATGTGAGGCATCGGGAAGGGGCAGGAACAGGGCTGGGGGTCACATAGAAAGCTGTCCAGTACAGCTTCCGTCATCTCCTCCCATCTCTGCCCCCAGGAATGCCCTGTTTTTGTCCCTCCATGCTCCATCTTATGAGCAGAGGGGTTCTTTTGGTGCCAGCTACAGGGGACGGGGTGTGTGTCTTTGAGTGTGATTTCTGGCAACCGAGCTCAGAGGTGTGGTTGCCAGAAACCAAAAATTGCTGTGGCCATCTAGCACATGTCTAGGAGCCATTTGATTGGGTTCTAAGATGATTGCTAAATGTGTCATTGAAAATGATAGGCAGCTGACCATTGCTGTCATTCCAACACCTGAAGCCAGAACTGATTATGGTCCTCTTCTAGCTTCATTTTTGGATGCCCAGCCTCCCATCCCAGAGCTCCACCACTGCCACAACTCACCTCCGACACACACTCCAGAGAAGCATTATGACCAGGAGGCACAGGGACTGAAGAGTGAGAGCTGACCAAGGGGAGCTGACCAAACCAGTGCTCAGCTCCCCTTTCTATGCACCTGGCCTCTTGTCCCATCCTACTTCACACCTGTGGGATTTTGTAGATGCTCGACATGGATGATATATGGAGGGAGAGGTCAGATTCAGCCCCTTCAAGAACAGCCAGCAGGTGTTTCTTCCTCCCGCAGCTGTAATGTGGCATGTTGCTTTCGCCCCCAGCAAGGAGCTGCAGCATGGCATAGGAGGTGGCTCTTCCTTCGAAGAAGGACTTGTAGATGTTGTAGCCCAGGGTGATGTTGGGTAAGAGCCTGGGGTTCTGGTTGATCTCCTGAATGGCAAACATGAAGGACAGGACATGCCAGTACCTTGATTGTTGCAAACTGCAAAACAATAAATAAGAATACAATTCAATGCCTCATACTGTCATTCTCTGTTGAATGAAAACAAATATGCTTCTTTCTGTTGTGCCCCTATAATCTTTTGTCATGCAATTTAAATCTCAGAAGGGCCGATCATCACATAATGGTTTGGAAGTTCGTAGGGGCAGCAAACTTAGCCATGTTGCAAGGAATTGAGTATCCATTTACCTGATGGAAGGAAAGATATTTATACCCCATTCCTTGAGAGGAGATGTTGACAGATTTCAAGGATCATCAAGTATCCAGCTGTCTGCCTGTCTATCTATATTTAGATTGAGATTTCCTCTCTCTCTCTCTCTTTCTCTCTCTCTCTCTCACTCTCGCGCGCAGGCAGACACACGCGCACACACACTCACACATGTGTGTCTTTTGTTAAGGCTTATCAGTAAAAACAATCATTCCATCATGTAAAATCGTAATAGGGGTGGGGTATCATTCAGAATGGTTTCTCCAATGTTATTGAAATTTATAGGTGCCAGAAGAAGTGTTGGGCTTACATGCCAGGAAATTTCCAGGACTACTGTTGAAATATTGGGAGAGAAACAGCAGTATAAAGAGAAAAAGCAAGCAAGCAAACATGCAAACCCCTCTCTCTGTCCAGAGTGACTTCGAGAGTTTGTACCAGCAACCTTTTTTGGATCTGAGTTTGTGGAGAAAAAACAAAACTTTTTTTGGGGTTTGTTTTAAGTATAAAACATTGATGATTTCCTATTCCTCATGTAGTGGATTATTTAAAGGATTATTTAAAAAATAATCCTTTTAATTTGTATGCAAGTCAATAGGATCTCCTGTCACTTTTTGATTTTGGATGTTGAGGAGGAAGGGGAGAAAACCTGCAGCCATTGTAGGCCTTGTTTTCATTTTCTTTTCTGCATCATGCCATATTTTCTGGTGTTTGAGAGGGAAATCAATATGGTCACAGCCATTTAAAAAAAAAGTTCCCCAATTTGCCAGGGATATCTACTGGAAAAAAATGTCTTGACAGACATTTAGTGGGTATGTACCGACCAATCAAATGATAGTAAAGTAAGCTGGGGTATTTAAAAGTAAGTAAATGCTTTGAGGAAATGCTAATTTCAGATCTTCTCTGTGCGTGCGTGTGTCTGTGTGGGCATGCTCATGCACGGGTCTGCAGGTCTGCTTCTTCCTGCTTTTATAGGTCTATGTGTTTCAAGGGATTTCCCTTCTGGTTTGAGTTTAGCTTCACTCTCTCCTTTCCCCCAAATTATCTTTAAATCAATTCTCTTTTAGCTTTGCAAGGTTTTGTTACTGAATATCACCCACAGAGACTTAAAAGTGAGTGATATGGGGAGGGGAAGTGATAGATGAACAGTGCCCTCACATCCGTGCTGTTTCAGAATGTATAAATAAAAGTAACACTTATTTTATTATTACTTACATAGTAATAATGTTTACAGTGTTTGAAGTTGTAAGTGCTAGGGAAGGTTGCCTCAAAGAAAAGTTTGCCCTTCATGGCTTATTAAATCAAAAAAGGAGGGGATGTTCGGCTGGGTCCAGGCGGGTGTAAATTCCTCCTTGAGAGAGGGAGTGAGGCTGGCCTCTTTAAAAGAGGCAGTAATCAGACCACTCCTGAAAAAGCCTAACCTGGACCCGGAGGATGTTAACAATTATAGGCCAATGGCCAACATCCCCTTCCTGGGCAAGGTGCTTGAGCTAGGGTTGGCGGAGAATTTCTCCCCGAAACTTCGGGGGGGCGAGCGCCAACGTGTTCGGCCCCCCGAACAAGATTCGGGGAGAAATTCTCCACCCCCCCACCCCCTCACCCCCCCTGGGACTGGACTTACCTTTCCGAATGTCCCTCCCGGCGGCGGGTCGCGGCGGCGGTTTGGCAGGTCTCCGTCAGGGGCGGGGGCGGCAGCCGATCTTTCGACCCGCTGCCGCCGCCGCCATTCCAATAAAAGGAAATTAAAAAAAAAAACGCCCCCGTGATAGGCTACGTGACGATTAACGTAGCCTATCATGGCTAGATTTGCAAAGTCAGTCGTGATAGGCTACGTAAATCGTCACGTAGCCTATCACGGGTGACTTAAAAAAAAAAAAAAGCACGTACGCAAATGGCGGCCCCCATAGGGAGCCGCCATTCCCGTCCCTTATTTGTTCGCTGTAGTCTACGTAAAGATTACGTAGACTACGGCGAAAATTAGGGCAACGCTATTTGCGTTGCCCTTATTTTCGCCGTAGTCTACGTAAATGTTTACGTAGACTACAGCGACCAAATAAGGGACGGGAATGGCGGCTCCCTATGGGGGCCGCCATTTGCGTACGTGCTTTTTTTTTTTTTTTTAAGTCATCCGTGATAGGCTACGTGACGATTTACGTAGCCTATCACGGCTGACTTTGCAGATCTAGCCGTGATAGGCTACGTTAATCGTCATGTAGCCTATCACGGGGGGGTTATTATTTTTTTTTACCTTTTAATTTCGCGGCCGGGCGAGGCGAGGCGCCTCCTCCCCGGCCTGAATTTCGGCCGGGCGAGGCGGGAAGCCTCCACCCCGGCCTGAGCTTTGGGGGGAGAGCCGCGAAGCGCCCCCCCACCGCGAAAAGCTGCGAGACCAGGTAAGTGACTTTCGTGCACCCCTAGCTTGAGCTGGTGGTTGTAGGACAGCTCCAGGCACTCTTGAATGAAACAGATCATCTAGATCCATTTCAATCAGGTTTCAGGCCTGGTTTTGGAATGGAAACTGCCTTGGTCACAATGTGGGATGACCTCTGCTGGGAGAGGGACAGGGGCAGTGTGACCCTGTTGATTCTCCTGGACTTCCCAGTGGCTTTTGATACCATCGACCATGGTATCCTTCTGGACAGGTTGTCTGGGTTGGGAGTTGGAGGCACTGCACTGCAGTGGTTCTGCTTGGATGGCTGACTCCAGAAGGTGGTGCTGGGGGATTATTGCTCTGTGCCATCACTGCCATGGCAATTTTGCCATGGGATTCCACAGGGCTCTATTTTATTCCCCATGCTGTTGAACATCTACATGAAACCACTGGGGGAGATTATCCAGAGGGGTGTGCTGAGGTGCCATCAATATGCGGATGACACCCAGCTCTACCTCTCTTTCTCATCAAACCCAGGTGAGGCAGTGGCTGTTCTGAATCAGGGCCTGGGCATGGCAATGGACTGGATGAGGGCCAATAAACTGAAACTCAATCCAGACAAGACGGAGGTACTGTTAGTGGGTGGTTCGTCTGCCCAGCTAGGTGATATTCAACCTGTTCTGGAGGGGGTTGCACTCCCCCTAAAGAATCACATTCCCAGTTTGGGGGTGCTCTTCGATCCAGAACTGTCACTTGAGGCACAGGTAAACTCAGTGGCACAGAGCACTTTTTATCAGCTTCGGCTGGTATACCAACTACGCCCTTATCTGGACAGAGAGAGCCTAGCTACAGTTATCCATGCTCTGATAACCTCTTGTCTGGATTACTGCAATGCGTTATACATGGGGCTGCCTTTGAAAATGGTCCGGAAACTTCAGCTGGTCCAAAATAGGGCAGCAAGACTGTTAACTGGGACTGGCCAATGAGCTCTACTACACCAGGACTTTTCCAGCTGCACTGGCTGCCAGTCCATTTCCAGGCCTGATTCAAAGTGCTGGTATTAACATTCAAAGCCCTTAATGGCTTGGGGCCAGGCTATCTGAAGGATCGCCTCCTCCCACATGTGCCTGCCCGGACCTTCAGATCATCCTCAGCGGCCCCTCTCCGTGAGCCCCTGCCAAAGGAAGTGAGGCGGGTGGCTACTAGGAGAAAGGTTTTTCTGGCTGTGGCACTCTGGCTGTGGAATGAGCTCCCTAGTGAGGTTTGCCTGGCACCTACACTGTATTCTTTCCAGTGCCTGGTGAAGACCTTTTCATTTCCCCAGGCATTTTAACCTGTTAGCTCTTTAGACTTTTAGCTTTGCTGTTTTAAATCTGTATTTTAAATCCCTGCTCTGCTGCTAGGTTTTATTCTGGTTGTATTATTCACTGTGGTTTTAATGTTTTATATATTTTGTATTGTTTTATTGTGTGCTCTTTGGTTTTAATGTTTGTGAACCGCCCTGACAGCTTCGGCTATTGGGCGGTATAGAAATGAAATGAAATGAAATGAAATGAAATGAATGAATGAATGAATGAATGACTAAATAGCTGTGTCCCATTCATTTTTAACTACTGGAAATAACATCAAAGTGGAAACTGAAAACAAAACACACTTTAACGCTTCTAGAAGGAACACCATTTTTCCAGTCAGTACTCACACAACCTGTAGAGCCTTGAAAGGAGGGTTTCAGACACTTGCTTTTGCCATCTTAGCTCACTGCAGACAGTATATTCAAAAAACACAGCCCCTCGGCTCAGCTTGGTGTCCCCGAATGCTCAATCTGCCCCCACTCAGCACCTCTCCTTGCTACTTGAAGGATCATCTCCTCCAATATACACTTGCCCAGACCCTGAGATCAGCTTTAGCTGTCTCACTCCAGACGCCCCCACCAAAGGAAGCAAGGTGGGTGGCTACTAAGACAAGGGCCTTTTCTCCTGTGGCATCCCAGTTGTGGAGGAGAAAACTGGATGAATCGTATTCTTTTATAACCAGAGGCTGTGGGGGGGGGGGAGTAGATGCTATTTCTTATATTGAGGAAATGCCTCAGCAGACCAGTCTGAATCTTCATAGTGGAGGAGAAGTGTATTTGAGGATGGTCTATGGCAATTTTGCGGTAGAACTTGTAAGAAACTGCTTTTTTTCCAGCAGTTTAAATATTGATAGGTGAGCTCCAGCAGTTTGACAGATTTTGTCTGGATTTCTTTCCCACTTGAGTTACATGGGCTATTTTGGATGATCATTTCTCCTCTTTGTACAGTGTCTCTTGGAAAACAGTCTGTCCTCTTAGGAAGGAAGAAGGTGTAGAATATAATATGCCTCAGAAAACTATAAAGCATTTCTAATTTTTTACCCCATTTTAAGCCGGCACTCAAATAAAAAAGAATTTCCACACCAGCCACTCAGCCATTCTGGAATAGTAATCAGTCTTAATAGCACTAAGGATGTTAATAGTCTTGAGCCTTGTTCTATTAAGGGGGATGGGAGAAAAGAAAAAAAAAATAGGTGTACCTATTAGTACTGCAAGAGGCTTAGCTCGGTGCCAATAATCTGCCACTGTATATTTGATATACACAGATATAGATGGAGAAAATTTGGAGACACATTATAAAGATTCCTTATTCTCCTATTTCTAATAACCTAAATGAACAGATCACCAAAAAAGATGACCAAGGGCTTTGGTTAATTACCATCCAATAAGCCTTTTGTCCACTCTAGGAATCTATGCAGAAAACATAAAACAAACTCAACTGGTGTTTCGCTTGAATCTCTTCTAATTCCTGAGCAACCCCAGGCTTACGAAGTCTTGATTCAGAGATTTTATGATACTGAATAACAGGAACTACAGTCCAGCCCAGCAGAACCTGTTCCCCCAGCGACCCCATGTGATGCTGCCTAGTTCTGTTACTTCACCCTCTTCTTTGATGTCTCCTCAGAATAAACAGGCCCATCCAGCATTCACTCATGCAATGCAAGACTCAATGTTTTACCAACAGTAGCATTTCGGGGCAGGTTTTGGAAACTCCAGAGCCTCATGTGGTGCAGAGTGGTAGGCGGCAGTATTGCAACTGAAACTCTCCCGACGACCTGAGTTCGATTCCAGCAGAAGCCGGGTCTCGGGTAGCCAGCTCAGGTGGACTCAGCCTTCCATCCTTCCGAGGTCGGTAAAATGAGTACCCAGCTTGCTGGGGGAAAGGTAGTCACGACTGGGGAAGGCACACAGTCTGCCATGAAAATGCCAGCAAAAGCGGCGTCCCTCTCAGAGTCAGCAATGACTCGGTGCTTGCACAGGAGGAAGCTTTCCTTTCCTTTGGAAACTCCATAGCAAAGCAGGTCATGTCTGTGTAAGGCAGGAGTCCCTGAAACTCTGACACACATATCCTTATACTGTAATTTTTATTCTGATTTGAGAGGTCATATCCTGTATCCTCTGCTGACTAACTTCCCAAGGCATTCTGATGAAAGATAGGTCATTCTCTGTCTTTGGGATAAGGTCCCATGTATTACCAAAGAGGTGGCTAATTATTTTATAATCACCATGCGTATCTCAGCTGATTGACTGTATTCGCTAAACTGAAGAAACTGTATCCCTGTGTCCTGATGTGGTGTCTTGTATTTTATCTTGAATGGGTCTAATGCCTATTACAGACACACACACACACACACACACACACACACACACACATTTATATATATATATATATATATATATATATGGAGAGAGAGAGAGAGAGAGAGAGGTGGACCTCACTTATTCAGAAGTAAATCCCACTGAGTGCAGCAGGATTTACTGTCAAGTACTGTAGTGGATGAGGAAGAAAAGTGCCCACCCTTACCACAGGGCCACAACTATGGCACCATAATCATACTGGAGGGGGACCCTGTGTAGGGTCATTTGCATTTAGACTACCTCCAAGAAAGAACCGCCCTAGCTCCAGCCTGTCTCATCACAGGGTTGAAGAGCAAAGAGGGTGTTTGTTCTTTTGGATGAAACAATGCAAGGGAACCCAGTCATATGGGATCGTACTGGACTAAATGGTGCCTTTACTTTAGTGGAGCTCCTAATTCTTCTTCAAAAAGAACAAAGGGGCAAATGTCAGGAGAGCGACTTACCAGGGAGACCAGAGATACCAGAAAAGATGGAGAGTGTCCAGTCAATGGGGACAACTGCAGTGCGGGCTTGCAAGCATTAAATCATCATTACTTACGTGACAACCCGGGCTAAAGGGGACTCTGAGAAAATGTATGGTTCTTGACACCTAAAATACTGAGAAGAGAGGACTCCACTAATGAGGTACTCTCCTGGCCGGTGATAATAGGATCCTAACATTTGCTCTTTGTTCAGACTCCTCGGGCATTTTGTCTTCTGCACTTGACAGGCTGCATAAGGAAGCAGGAGCAACAGCAGCAGCAATGATATCATTCTGGGTCTACCTGGCTGTTGCGGTTTCTCCTTTGTGACTGTTCCTTTCACCTCCATAGCCAGCTAATCAGAAGATGAGAGAATGTCTTGCAAGATCGATGCTGCAGTCTCTTTACAAAGACGTCAAATTCTGAGCTGCAGGCGGCGGGGGGGGGGGTGTACTACGCTACGGCACAGGCATGTTCATCTCAGCTTGTCCGAAATCTGAGCCCGAGCTCTTGGGAGCACAGCAGCCATTTTATGCACCCAGCTTTTCAGGCACAGTGCAAGAGGTTTCCTGCAGCTGCTTTTCACTCTGATGCTGACTTGATTGGTCTCCAAGGAAAACAGAAAGCAAAACATCTCTTGAGCTTTGGCAGGAATCAGAACAGACCACTAGGTTTTTGATAATGATAAGGGGAAGCTTCACATCTGCGACTTCATGTATTCTCTGAGTGCCTCGAGGCGAGCTGAAGAACTGGAGAACAACATGTTTGCGAGAAGTCACACAGCTGGCTCCGTCTTCTGGTTGGCAAGGGGGAAGGTGAGCCTGGCCTGGCCTGTATTCGAAAAACTCACACAAAAGAGGCAAGATCCAGAAAATCAAGAATCACTTGATTCTTAAGGTTTACCAATGAGCGCACATGACTCATGGCAACATGGAGTTATCCATTGCAGAAGAGAGGTGCAGGCAGACAACCATCAGCCAGAGGAAAACCATCCAAGCTGACAACACAGAAGCAATTTCAGAGACATGGGCAACATTATAGCATCTAGAGTGAGCCATAGTGTTCACCATTCTGCAGTCGTGATGGAAGCACAGAGATATGTCCATTGGTGCATGCCCAGGAGCAAGTGCAGCTGTGTTCTCGTGCTCGAGGATTTCACTCACATGCTGGTAGTACTCAGTAGTGCATGGGTAAACATTGAGTAGTAGGTTAGTGAGTGACTCCAGCAAGGGGCAGTTCAGTCCAGTGTACTGTTCTCTGTCGCTCCAGGCGAGCCACAGTGGTGTCCCCGGTGTCAAAAATATACAGCTGCCTGCCCGCAGCTTGGAGTCTCATTGGACCATGAAGTGCTCATCAGAGGGTAAACTGAGCCTTGCACCCTGAACACAATTGCACTGGGACCTTGCGGCTGTGCAGTCTTGAGTGGTGCAGACCAGGAAGCCCATCCTAGAGTCCTGTTGTCCTTGCAAACGCCCTTCAGGAATTGCTTGCCCAGAAAGGAGCCATCAGTGTCAGTGTTGTGGGTGCAATCTGGAACTGTGAGTGGGGTTACGAAACACTTACCTTGCTCCATTCCGGGGCATCCACGGTGGGATGCCCCGAAAATAAGGGTAACGCAAATAGCGCTATTTTCACCGTAGTCTACGTAAATCTTTACGTAGACACCCCAGGCCCAAATAAGGAACGCAAATGGCGGCGCACATGGGCGCCGCCATTTGCGTACGCGCTTTTTTTTCCCTGAAGTCACCCGTGATAGGCTACGTAATGATTTACGTAGCCTATCACGGCTGACTTTAGAAATCTAGCCATGACAGGCTACGTTAATCGTTACATAGCCTATCACGTGTGTGTGTTAGTTTGTTTTTTACATTCACTTTGTAATGGCAGCGGCGGCAGCCGGTCGGAAGACCAGCTGCCGCCCACTCCCCCGCCGAAACACCGCCGAAATGCCGCTGCCGCCGAGAGGGACATTCGAGGGAGGTAAGTCCCATCCCGGATGGGGGGCGGGGGGGAGAATTTCACCAACAATTGGCAAATCCATTGGCATTCGGCCTCCCCGAGATTCGTGGAGAAATTCTCTGCCATCCCTAGTCACTGGCAGAGTATTGTCCCAAGGCTGAGATTTGTCTGTCTCCTGTAAAAGCAAGATGGAAACTGTAGAAATGAAGCTGTAAGCACATCAAAAGGCTCTGTTATCTATGATCTCAACAAACGAGTATCTCCTCCAAACTTACACCAAATGTTCTTCCACAACTCTACTTCTATGGATCAGATGTGCTAGATTGTTTTAAACCCAATATGCTCCTTTCTATTCAGATCAGGCCTCAGTACAATAATGTAGCACTTGGGAATGAAGATACAGCCCAACAATCCAGCACTGGAGGCCAAGATGGAGAAGACCTGCACAGCTACCATGTATTTCCCCTTGGTGCTCAGGTAGGAGGGCACAAAGGACAGCCAAACACTGCAGAAGACCAGTATGCTGAAGGTGATCAGCTTGGCTTCATTGAAGGCCCCAGGCAGCTTCCTGGCCAGAAAAGCCACAGTGAAGCAAATGGCAGCCAGGAAGCCCATGTAGCCAAGGGCAGAATAAAAGAAGACAACACACCCTTCGTTGCATTGCAGGATGATCTGTCCAGGCTGGGAGTGCATGTCAGAGTCAGGGAATGGGGCAGAACTCCCTAGCCAGATGGTGCAGATGACAACTTGGACACTAGAAGAAGAACTGACAATGGAGGTTGCCAGACTCTTCCCCAGCCATCTCTTCACCCTGTTCCCTGGTTTTGTGGCCAGGAAAGCCAACACCACAGTGATAGTTTTGGCCAACACCGAAGAAACGGCAACTGAGAAGATGATGCTGAAGGCCGTTTGTCGGAGAAGGCAAGTCATTTTCCTGGGCCGCCCCATGAACAGGAAGGAGGACAAGAAGGAAAGCATGATGAAGATGAGGAGAATGTAGGAGAGGTCCCGGTTGTTGGCCTTGATTATTGGAGTTTCTTGGTATTTCATGAAGATTCCTAATACAAACCCCGTGGATAAGGACAAAAATAGAGCAAAGGAAATCAGGACAATGCCCAAAGGTTCTTCATAGGTGAGGAAGGTTATCTCCTTGGGGACACATTGATCTCGGTCCTTGTTTGGATGCTGATCTTCCGGACACTTGATGCAATGATCGGCATCTGAGAAGACGGAGAGTGAGTTCAGCAGGATTCACATCAACGGTACCTCTAGAAAAAATGTGCAGTTGGGCAGGGAGAGAGAGAAACATTCCCTCACAGAGGACCTGTTTTGTGACCAGATGTTTCAGTCTATGGCCTCATCACCAAACAAGGACCTTAGTATAGCAGGGCCAGGAAAGCTGTCTCTGTGGGGCATTACAGAGTGGTTGTCAGTCAAGGAAGAAGAGTAGGGATGTCGGAGAATTTCTCCCCGAAACTTCGGGGGGCCGAGCGCCAACGTGTTCGGCCCCCCGAACAAGTTTCGGGGAGAAATTCTCTGCACCCCCCCTGCCCCCCGCACCGCCCCTGGGACAGGACTTACCTTTGCCAAATGTCCCACCTGGCGGCGGGTCCGGCCGCCGGTTCGGCGGGTGTTCGTCCGGGGCGGGAGCGGCAGCCGGTCTTTCGACCGGCTGCCGCCGCCGCCATTCCAATCAAAGAAAAAAATACAAAAACGCCCCCATGATAGGCTACGTGACAATTAACGTAGCCTATCACGGCTAGCTCTGCAAAGTCAGCCATGATAGGCTATGTTAATCGTCACGTAGCCTATCACGGGTGACTTTAAAAAAAAAAAAAAGCGCGTACGGATAATGGCGGCCCCCATAGGGAGCCGCCATTCCCGTTCCTTATTTGGTCGCTGTAGTCTACGTAAATCTTTACGTAGACTACAGTGACCAAATAAGGAACGTGAATGGCGGCTCCCTATGGGGGCCGCCATTTGCGTACGCGCTTTTTTTTTTTTAAAGTCACCCGTGATAGGCTACGTGACGATTAACATAGCCTATCATGGCTGACTTTGCAGATCTAGCCGTGATAGGCTACGTTAATCGTCACGTAGCCTATCACGGGGGCGTTTATTTTTTTTTTAAAAAAAACTTTTGAGTTCGCGTCTGGGCGAGGCGAGGCGCCTCCTCCCTGGCCTGAATTTCAGCTGGGCGAGGCGGGAAGCCTCCCCTCCCTGGCCTGAACTTCACGGGGGGAGCAGTGAAGCGCCTCCCCCCCACTGCGAAAAACTTCAAGGACGGGTAAGTGAGTTTCGTCCACCCCTAAAGAAGAGAGAAGAGTGGGCTAGATGGATTGATGGGTTGACTTGGAATAAACACAGCTTCCTGCCTGGTTTAGATATGGAAAAGTGAGTGTATTTATACCAACAGTGTTCAGGGAAAGGGAGTGTCTGTGAGGTTATCCTGTTCTTATCTTCATAATCATCCTGTAAGGCATGTTAAGTTGCCTGGTAGCTGAGTGGCTTGTGATTTGCTCATTTACTCAACTTATGTCCCACCATTCTACCACAAAATGGTGCTCCAGGGACTCCTGGTTAAGTCTGATATCTGGAGTAAGAAATGTCCATGAAGCTTTCTTATTATTTAATCAAGATTTACTAAAGAGGTTTAAAAAAATGGAAGACTGAATCAACGTTGGGTAGGGGAGTACTGTGATCACCAGAAAGTAGGGGTTGTACCATTTTCACATCTGCTTTTCTGCCAGGGACCCCTTGCTTGCCTGCCATGGGATCGCAGCACAGTGTAGACAATTCTCTACATACAATGGGCAAAGGCCCACCCTGTCTGTACATACTGCCCTGTCCCAATCATGGAAAGAGCAGAGTGATTTTTGGGGGGAGGGGGCATGATTTATACCAGGAACAGTGTGTATTAACCCCTCCCCGATTTGCACCCCAGAGATTCACTCCCATCGTCTTTTCTTTCCACTCACTTTAGGGATTAATGTTGGATATTAATAATAATTAAAAAAAAAACTGAAGCCAAGTAGGGATCCGAGTTCAAAAAAGTCTTTAGCATCTGTTCAAAGACGTATGAATATTTAATGTGTTAATAGAAATGCATTTGAGTCTGCACATCCAAACAATTATCACAGTTAAAATCACGCTATGGCTACGTACTAGAATGGCATCATGAGGTATTTTAGGCTGAGCAGTAGTGAATGGCCCATGACCATAAAGAATTCCCATGATGTTTTACACTAGGAGCAACAGTCATTCATCAAGCCTTCTTCTCTTACCTGCTCATGGAATGTTTTACTCAAGGGGTTTAAAAGAAAAGAAGAGAGAATTAAAATTGGGCTCTGGAGACTATTCGGCATATTCAAAGAGTTGCCCTATTACCCAAGGGAACTACCATTCTTCTGATCTCACTTACCATCCTGAACGGAGATGGTTCCTTCCGCACATGGAGCGCAAGTATAGCAGCATGGTGGCTTTCCTTCCTGAACCTCCTTTGCATATCCAGGGCAACAACTCTCAGTGCACCTGGACCAAGGCACGGTCTAGCAACAAAGATAAGGAGTATCCAGGAAAACAGTGTTATGAATATTTGTGCCTATGGATATGAGTCCTACCATTTAGACAGGACCCAACAGGGTTTCTCTCACTTGTGACCCTAAGTGAAATAGAGACGTGAACCCAGGTCCTTGTTTCAGAGAAGCACTATTTATGCATCACAACATGGCATGGTGGTTTTTGGTCTGTTTGTTTCAAAATGTACATATATACCACCTATACTATACATGTACTCAAGCCAATATAAATACTGGAGGGGAAAAGGTATGACACTGAAATAAACTAAAAGACAATCCTAGAATCACAGAAAGTACAAGCAACAGCAGTACAGGAACAAGCTTCAAAACATGTGAACGCAATAACGGTGAACAATAAGGGGAGGGAGATGAGCTTTTTGCGGGAGGATGGGCACCACCATTGGAAAGACTCCCTCCTCTTCCCCATTTTGATCTTCAGTGGCAGGGCAGAAGGCAAAGGAAGATCGGAAGCCTCATGGCACAGCTGGAGACGGAAAGGCATGTTAAGAAGGTTGGGGTACCTGGTGGATTTAGAGACAGTGAGTGGGGTACATGATGGATTTATATCCCCCAAATATGTTCAACACCATGATAACTCTTTTATAGTTCTGGATGGTTCTGACTAAAACCCAGAATGGATCCACAGACCCGCCAAAATCAGATCCACCAGTAGGGGTGTTGGAGAATTCCACCACGGACTCCAGTGAGGCTGGATGAATCCAGCCGCCCGGAGTCCGTGGTGGAACGGACTACCCCCCGCCACCCCCCGTAATGCCCCCCAGAACAGACCTACCTAGCCCCGGCAGTAACGGCTCGGGCGGTGGCTCCTGGTCATCTTCCGGCGCTGCTGGGCTGCGGCTGCAAATGGCAGCTGCTATGCCAGCTGCCATTTGCGTCCCTGCCAAGCTGTGATAGGCAACGTAAGGATCTACATAGGCTATCTCGGCAAAAGGCCAGGACGCAAATGGCAGCTGCTACGACATTTGCGCCCCTGTCTTTTGCCGTGATAGGTTACGTAGATACTTACGTAGCCTATCACGGCCTAATGCAAGGAAAAAATGGCGGTCGCTATGACAGCTGCCATTTGCGGCCGCAGCGGCCCAGCAGTGGCCGGAAGTTTGGCTGCAGCAAGCCCCAGCCGGCAGCTCTGCGTCCTTGCCGCAGAGCGGAGCCAGCCGGGGAGGATTCCGGGGGGGGGGGGACCAGATCGCCTCCCCCCCTCGAGGATTCCTGAAGGAGGACCGGATTGCCTCCCCCACACCTGTGGACCCCAACGGAACATGGTAAGTGGGGTTTCGTACACCCCTAGCCACTAGCCTCCACTGTACATAACCTCAGAATACATCAAATGTAATGAATAAAAGCACTACGTAAAAATAAACAAGTAAATGCTAAAGTATCACAATTTGAAAATCCCATTCAAATAATAAAAAGGCCTCTTCAAACCGAAAGGACTTCCTGCTTCAGACTCATGGCAGACCACGACCTCCAGGGATGTTGCCACACCACAAAAGGCCTTCCTGCCAATTGCCACCAGCCAAATAACAGCTGGCTGTGCCACTTGGAGGAGGCCTCATCAGATGCTCTAAGACAACATATGCAAGAGTGATGTGGAAGGTGCCGTTTTTACTAGGGCTGTTGACCGCTTCAGTCTGAACCCTGAATCCCTAACATGTCTGGGTGCGTTGGTCCAAAGCGGTGCAGTTCCGGAGCAGGTCAGGATTGGGCCGAAGCACTCCAATATCGGTTGCATCACACTGAAGAGCTTTGGGGGTGCTTCAGCCCTATGTGGACAGCAACCCCTCCCAGCTGTGTGAGCCCCCCACTCCTTACCTGGTCTCCAGAGGATCACCTACAGCCATCGCTCTCTTGGAGGGAGTTGCCATTTTTTTCAAAATGGTGACTGTTCTTATTCTAGTAAGAGGAAATTCCATTAAAAATGAAAAAAAAAAAGGTGACTCCCTTGTTGAGGCCACTGGGTACGGGCATTCCCGACAGATCCAGGTAAGGAGTGGGGGTTCTGTGGAGTGTCAACAGCATTGGGGGGGTCACTCTCAGTGGGTGTTTCCCCCCTTCTGCTTCGGGTCTCTAGATGTTGTTTCAGATCTGGAGCCTAAAGTGGTTCAACCCAGCTTCAGGGGAGGTTGAGGCGAGTTCGGGCCGATTCGACTCCTCTAAATCAACCTCTGGTGGGCTGTGCACAGCCCTAATTTTTACTCCCCTAACCCTAGATTGTAATGGACCTCAAATGGATCAGCATCTTAATCTGCATCCTGAAGCTGACTGTGAGCCAAAGAAGCACTTTTAAAACAGCTGTGGTGCCGTCTCTCTGCCCTGCCCCAGTTATCACCCGTGGGGTCACCAGAACTCTCTCCATTGCCTTCAGAGGAAGGCCCACCCGGCACCCCCAAGCCTCCTTTATGACATCTGTACTACTCATATTTAGAGGAACTTCAGTCTTCCTGTGCTATTGCTCCCAATTTTGCTCCATCCGAATATAATGATGGTCTTCTGGAAATGGGTGTGGGCGGGAGACCAGGGTTTAGCAATAAAGCCCAGACAGATTATGTGCTGTCCAAATGGGATAGGAGAGATAGCCATGAGAGAGCAACGGAACAGCAAGAACTAGAAATCCAAATGGTAGAGACAGATGCGGACCAAGGCAAGCTGTTTCCTGGCTATTGATGGAGGTGGCAGTGCTGGGAAATAAATGCATTGAGCTGGGATGGAAGTGCAGTAAAAGCTTTGTCCTCTGTGATGGATTCGCCCTTCTTTGGCCAAGTTCAGATCTGGGAGATAT
Source organism: Heloderma suspectum (assembly GCF_057233095.1). Lineage (NCBI taxonomy): Eukaryota > Metazoa > Chordata > Lepidosauria > Squamata > Helodermatidae > Heloderma > Heloderma suspectum. The sequence goes on along the minus strand of NC_139459.1, from coordinate 384,290,552 downwards.
TTTGCTCTTTCAGATTGCAGAGATGCTAAATTGGCCTGGGGATGGGGTGTGTGTGTGTGCGTGTGTCTTCTCAGCAAGAGGGGTTCTCGCACACCCTTCCTACAACCCTGAGATGCGTGTGAAAGGGAGGGGCATTATTGTGCTCCAACCCTTTGCTTTTTAGGAAGATTCAGGGCTGTTAGTGTAGCAAACTGCAGAGGCCAACCCTGAACCAGAATGCTTTCCTGATATCCTAGTATAGCTCCCCAAAACGTATGGGGAAGATGGGCATCTCCTCACAAAATCTCACCTGGACTCTGGCTCCAAAGTGTGCTGCCCCAACTGGGCATTGTGTTACTTCTTATGGTCTCCCCCTTGTCTCTGCACTTAGAATCCATACCACCTCTTTTAACTCAATCTGATTCTACCCATACTGGGGCCATAATTCAGCAGTAGAGCATCTGATTTACATGCACAAGGTCCCAGGTTCAATCCCTGGCATCTCCTGATGGGGCTCCTACCTTCCTGACCATTAGCTCCCATTGATAGTACATGCCTGGTCTCCCTTCGTCTTGACTACTGTAATGCGCACTACATGGGGTTACCCTTGAAGATGGTTTGGAAGCTGCAGCTGGTGCAGAACGCGGCGGCTTGCCTGATTAAAGGCAGCCACCAGCATGATCACATCACTCCAGTGCTGAAGGAGTTGTTTTCCGGGTCAGATTCAAGGTGTTGGTTTTGACCTTTAAAACCCTAGGCTCTCAAGGAGTGCCTCCAGTCACACCAGACAGGCCGCTTAACAAGATGAGCCTCGGATGGCCTTCTCTCTGTCCCATCAGCCAGGACAGCTAGGCTGGTGAGGATGAGGGAGAGGACCTTCTCTGTGGTGGCCCCCACTCTGTGGAACTCCCTCCCTACGGAACTCACCCATGCCCCCTCTTTAATGAGCTTCCACCTAGGGATGGCGGAGAATTCCGCCACCGACTCCAATGAGGCTGGATTCTTAGAATCCCCCCCCCCACAGAGTCTGTGGCAGAATGGACCACCCCACCCCACCATCCCGTGCAGTCCGACCCAGCCAGATCCTGCCTGGCAGGCTGGCACAACCGGCTCTGGCTGGGTCCGTCTGCAGCCCCATGTGGATGCAAAATGGTGTCCGGCATGGTGGACGCCATTTGCGTCCTTTCCTTTTTGCCGTAATAGGTCACGTAAATTTTTACATAGCCTATCACAGCCAAAGGGAGGCATGCAAATGGTGTCCACCATGCTGGATGCCATTTGCGTCCGTAGACCAGCCGGCCAGGGAGGATTCTGGGGGGGAGGATCAGATAGCCTCCCCCCCACCCGTGGACCCCCCAGCGGACCCAGGTAGGTGGGGTCCATACACCCCTACTTCTACCACGCACTGAAAACTTGGTTATTCAGGCAGGCATTTGGGGTGGGTTAGGGTATTTTTAAATAATGTTTTAATGTACTGTTTTAAATTGTACCATTGAACATTGCCCAGAGTGGCTGGGTGACCAGCCAGATGGGCGATTAAGAAATTTAATGAATGAATGAATGAATGAATGAATGAATGAATGCATGAATGAATAGGGCTCGAGTAACTCCTGCCTGAAGCCCCGGACAACCGTTAACAGTCAGTGTCAACAATACTGGGTTAGATGAGCCCATGTTTTTGGAAGCAGCTTTGTACATTGACACTTGAATTCAGTATGAATTGGGAGTTGTGTTTAACTGACTGGATAGCCATGGAGCCTAACACATGTTTAGAAGCCTGGAAAAAAATCACAGAACAGGGCAGATATTCTTAGAGATTAAGAGATGTCACATGCCAATAATAGGACACAATTCCTTTCCCCTACCTCATTAAAATGCCCAGGCCAGACAATGGCTTCCCGGTTAATGGTGAGTTTCATGTCTGGAGATGCCTGTCTCTCCACACTCCCAATATTCACTCTTGCACGTGACGCATTGGGAAACAGCACCCAATTCACGATGTCAAAGTCAGCTGCCAGCTCCCCAGTCTCATCCAGATGCAGCCCGCCCATGGAAGTGTTAGAAAAAAACTGGATTTCTCTTAAGAAAGTGTGAAGCTAGAAGGACACAGAAAATGGTCTGGATGTAGAAATCATGAAAATATAGACCATATCTTAGGCCTCATCACTCTGAGCTCTAATCTTCCCATCTGCACATCCCATCTGGGCACAGAGTAACACCCCTTGGGGTTTCACAGTCACAACTAGGGATGAGAGGAAGATCTTCAATCAATTCAAATGCGATGGGATTTAACAGTGCTTTGGCTTTTCTCAAGTTGCACAGATTCCGGAGACTTGGAGACTATTTTTTTTTTCCATCAGTGAACTAACCTAAAGATGCCTGATAACCTGCAGAGATTTTAAAACAAAGCCCTCACGTTCCTAGTCATAATAAAGATACCAGGTCTGTTTACATGTCATGCTAAGCCATGATGATTAAGGAATTTCTGCTATCCATGGTGGTTTAGCATGTCATGTGGGGGAGAAAACCACATTCCCCATTGTTAGTAAGCCACCCCGACTAACCACCCTTCTGCAAAAGTGTTAAGGAGCCTGAGGTGACTTACGGTGTCATCTGGTGGGCTCCCCGGTGGTTTCAACAAGCTTCAGAGGACTTCCAGGCTGTGACCATAGGGTCCACTGGGTAGATTGCCTTCCACTGTAGGCAATGCTCTAACCGCAATGGGCTTTCTCCCTGGCCAAGTGCTTATTTTGGACCCTGGAGTGGCCACCAGGAGTGACTGCCAGGAGCCCTTTCGTGCCACAGAGGATGGCATGCTTGCAAAACACATCAAGAAGATAGCCAGATAACAATGGAGAGGAGATGGTTACCAAAATATAAATAAAATTGGCAGAGATGCCCACATACCCTCTGGGATGCCACAGCTCAAGAGGTCAAAGAATGATTAGCAAATCTTAATTTCTGAAACCACCCTTGCAGGTAGCAGAGGAAATAGAGTGCACTGTAGAAGGCCCAGAAGTGTAGAAGGCCCAGAAGGATAGGGGGGTTGATGGTAGAATCATTGAATAGTAGGGTTAGAAGGGGCCTATAAGACCGTTGAGTCCAACCCCCTGCTCAATGCAGGAATCCAAGTCAAAGAATCCCTGACAGGTGGCTGTCCAGCCTCGTCTTGAATGCCTCCAGTGTGGGAGAGCCCACCACCTCCCTAGGTCATTGGCTTCTTTGTCATATTGCTCTAACCGTCAGGAAGTTCTTCCTGATGTTCAGCTGGAATCTGGCTTCCTGTAACTTGAGCCCATTGTTCTGTGTCCTGCACTCTGGGATGACTGAAAAGAGATCCTGGCCTTCCTCCCTGTGACAACCTTTCATGTACCTGAGGAGCGCTATCCTATCTCCCCTCAGTCTTCTCTTCTCAAGGCTAAATATGCCCAGTTCTTTCAGTCTCTCTTCATAGGGCTTTGTTTCCAGTCCCCTGATCCTCTTCGTTGCCCTCCTCTGAACCCTCTCCAGTTTGTCTGCATCCTTCTTCAAGTGAACTTGACCAGAACCGGACACAGGACTCCAGAGGAGGCCTAACCAGTGCTGAGAAGAGGGGAACTTGTACTTCACGTAATTTGGAAGCTTGTTATTGTTCAGTCGTTAAGTCGTGTCCGACTCTTCGTGACCCCATGGACCAAAGCACGCCAGGCCTTCCTGTCCTCCGCTACAATTCTATTAATGCAGCCCAAAAGAGCATTGGCCTTTTTTGCAGCCACATCACACTGTTGGCTCATATTCAACTTGTGATCTACAACACTTCCAAGATCCCTCTCGCTTGCAGTTCTTTTGAACCAAGTATCGCCCATCTTGTAACTGTGCATTTGATTTGTTTTTCCTAGGTGCAGAACTTCGCATTTATCCCTACTAAATTTCATTCTGTTGTTTTCTGCCCAGCATTCCAGCCTATTAAGATCACTTTGAGTTATGTTTCTGTTTTCCAGGGTATTAGCTATCCCGCCCAATTTTGTGTCATCTGCAACTTTGATCAGCATTCCCTGCACCTCCTCCTCCAAGTCATTCTTAACAATGTTGAAGAGCACTGGGCCCAGGACTGAGCCCTGTAGTACCCCACTCATTAATGATCCCCAGTTGGAGAAGATCCCATTGATAAGCACTCCTTGTGTCTGATTCTGTAGCCAACTGTGGATCCCCTCTAAGAGTTGTTTCATCTACCCACTTTGAGCTAGTTTGCCTATCAGGACATTATGGGGCACCTTGTCGAAGGCTTTGCTGAAGACGAGGTATATGATGTCCACAGCATTCCCACTGTCCATAAGAGAGGTGATGTGACCAAAAAATGAGATCAGATTTGTCTGGCAGGATTTGTTCTTGACAAATCCATGTTGGCTTTGAATAGTCACGGCATTGTTTTCAAAGTGCTTACAGACAGATTGCTTTATCATCTGCTGCAGAATTTTCCCAGGGCTTGATGTCAGACTGACTGGTCTGTAGTTCCCAGGTTCCTCCTTTTTACCCTTTTCGAAGATAGGGACAAAATTAGCCCTTCTCCAGTCATCTGGCACTTCATCCATCCTCCATGTTTTCTCAGAGAGAATAGACAGTGGTTCTGAGAGCTCTTCTGCCAGTTTCTTTATTACTCTAGGATGCAGTTCATCTGGCCCTGGAGATCTGAACTCATTCAAAGTAATGAGGTGTTTCTTGACCATATGCTTGTCGAACTCAAGCTGCAATCCTGCCCCTTCAGCCTATACTTCGCTTTTTCCAGGGGCTCATAGACCCTCTTTTGGGAGAAGACTTAGCCAAAGTAGAAATTGAGCACTTCTGCATCTTCTTTGTTATCTGTTATAATTTTGCCATCCTTATTTAATAGCTGAACCACCATTTCTTTCCTCTATCCTTTACTATGCACGTACGTAGTTGAAGAAAGCCTTTGTGTCTTTTCCTTCCATAGTCCCATAGATTTCCGGCTGCGGAGGGCTCTGGGTAAAAAAAAAAACAAAAAAACAACGCGTACGCAAATGGCGGCGGCTACAGCTGCTGCCATTTGCGTTCCTTCTTTTTACCATCTTAATCTACGTAAATATTTCCATAGACTATGATGGTGAAAATCAAGGGGAATGTAAATAGCGTAGCAGGTGCCATTTCCGGCCCCTTTTGATTCCTCATTTTAGCCTACGTAAAGATTTATGTAGGCTAAAACGGTAAAAGAAAAAGGGACGCAAATAGCGCCCACTACGCTATTTACTTTCCCCTTGATTTTTGCCGTCATAGTCTATGTAAATATTTACGTAGTTTAAGACGGCCAAAAAGAAGGAACTCAAATGGCAGCGGCCATAGCTGCTGCCATTTGTGTACGCGTTTTTTTTTTTTAACCCACCCCCAACCATGATAGGCTACGTAAAGATTTACGTAGCCTATCACATCTTTTTTTAAACCTAGACGAAAGAAAGAAAGAAAAAAGAAAAGAAAAGAAAAGAAAAGAATAGTTGGACTGGAAAGGAAGAAAGTACAAGCACATACACACCATATGGATTTAGCCAAATGTCCCTAACAACACATCATAAACCAAAAGCATCACCTATTCAGGGCGCTGTCTCCCTCACAAAGAAACTAAAGCTCACTGATCTCCCCAATGCACCCACTCCAGTATTGCCCCCCCCCCACTGTCACTGATTGGAGGCTGCTGGGTTACATTCAGCCCTCATTTGGAGACAAGAGCTGCCATTCGCCAAGGCTCACCATTTCCCCCCTCCCCCTCCTTTCCCCCTCCCATATCTTTTGAAGGTTGCTATGTTTTGGAGACAGGCTGTCTGCACTTCAGAAGGCATAAGGATGCCTCCAAAGACCCAAGTGGGACAGAGGAGCCTTGGCGACGAGCTGCTTCACTTTGGGGCACCTCAGTGCTGTTCGGATCCACTTCAGATCACAGCGAGGCACCTCCAAAGCATCCCACATTGCTTCATTATTTGGGATTCAGCCCGAAGATGTGCACAGCCTTCTCCAAAACCACAGAGACCACACAATGTTTGAAAACAAATGGTCACGCTACGGCTCCCTTAGGAGCAGCAGGCATTACCCCTCACATCAGGATGCATTAACCAATAGGGATGGATGGACTCACCTCTGTCCAAGGCATGGGGGAGCTCCAAGAGCCCCCCCCCCAGCCTCCCAGCTTGCCTTGCAAGGTCAGCCAAGCAAGCTGCCCCAACCCTGCCTCCACAGGGGTTAACTGCTGGAGTCCTCAGCACACGTGGGACCAGCATGCAAGCCACCGTCTCTTCACAAAGTGGAGATGGCTAGAGAGGCTGGGGTGCTGAGGCTTCATCCAGACCATGCCAGCTGGTAAGGGCATACTTGACAGCCAACAGGGCAAGACGAGGCCTCAGTGCTGTATATGCCCCAGCCACCCTTGCCATCTCCTCCTTGCAAGGAGGAGATAGTGACAGTGGTTAGGATGTGCATGGTGACAACTCAGGGCTGTTCCCAGCTGCTGGGCGGCCAGCTCTGTCAGTGCCACATGGCTCGGTGAGCGGGGACAAGCGGGCTGGGTGGGGGGAGTCTGCTGGCCTCCTGGATGAAGGTGGGTGCTTGTGACATCCCTATTTACCACAGGCTGCACACACCTGGTCATACCCTATCCTCCAAATCTTGCTTTTATTAGGAGGACATGTAATTGTGCACATTGGTGCAAACTCTTTGTGCACTTCACAAGACTGCGACAACAGAAATGGATCCCACTGGATCATCTACAACAAAAACATGAAGTTCACTGCAAAGTCAAGAGATTGTATCATTACGGAGCTTCACAAAACAACAACTGGTTCTCGATGGGTCTGGGGCTTTGTTTGTAAGGGAGTTTTAGAGGATGGAAGCTACCTGAGCATGTAAAAGTGGCAGAAAACAGGGTCTACTGGCTGCCTGCACTGCCATGCAGGACGAACAATTATGTGCTCTAACCCATGTTTGGTTATCTTCATCACGAGTCTTTCTGGAGGTGTTGCCAAAGGAAAAGGGAATACCTGCCAGGGCTGCAGCCTTTGTTGACATTCCCGCCTTTCTCCTTCACCCACCATCAGCATCCGCTTGGGTCGGGATGAATATGCAGCATGCAAGGCATGGGCCACAGCTTGGATGCTGCTATAAGTAACGTAGCTGTCCTGAGACAGGGTTCTCTCAATCTCCTCCTGGGGCAGGGTTGCCTGTTTCTCTTTCTCTCTGCAACTTGTCCAAATTTTCATGGACAAAACATGCGTTGAGCTGAAACACTTAAAGGTTTCATCCCAAAACAGTACCTGAGAAGAGGAGTTTGGCTCATAGTAGTCATATTTTGTCATTATTTTAGTCTTCATTCTGAAGGACAAAGAACCGTGGAGGAATGGGAATTCAGAAGGTCTATGAGACAAGCTGAAGTCCATGTCCTGAAAAGCTGGTGTGATCCAGAGTTTTGCCCCAGTTGGTTTCTTTTCAAGTCTGCTTTGTATAAACATAAACGGAAAACACCCATAGTGGGAGTCCGCATAGTAAACAATGACCTTCACTTCTTTCCCCAAGAAAGAAAGGTCGATCTGGGATATATGATGTAAGATATTTCGTGGTAGTCTTTTGGAGAAAGCGACACAAATCCCACTGCTGATCATCAGGGGTGTGAAGGTACCCAGGAACCTCTCCCCATTCTCAGTGTCTGGAGCAAAGAGACCGACCCACGTCCATCGGAAAAACAGGAGCAACTGGATGATCCCCGGGTACTGGGCTTCTTCCTTCGGGGCCATCCGGTAGACAAAAGGGAACTAACTTTTGTCATTAAGAACCGGAGTAACAATGCCATAACTGATCTAGGGAGCAAAGTGAAGTAAGAGACTGTAGTTTAGTGTCAGTTTGTTTTCTGGATGAAGGTCAAATATTTTGTTGCTAAAATGGAAGGAGGATTATGTACCCCTCATTGGGTTCCTTAAAGAGGAAAAAAGGCAGAAGATAGATAGATAGATAGATAGATAGATAGATAGATAGATAGATAGACAGACAGACAGACAGACAGACAGAATCTAACTCAATGCCTGTCACTATGAAGTGTTATATGTGGAGGGAGAGTGCAAAAATATCTCAAGCTTCATTTGTGGTGCAGGCTTGCAGCCCAAGAGGAACACTGCGGACTTTTCACACATTCAAAATGCTGTAGAGTGATACACTACAGGAAAAAATCAATGGAGGTTAGGACCCCCCAACTATGTTCTAGATTCTGTTTGGGGAGCACACCAGTGCCTTATTTAAGAATTAAACCAATGAAGGGGCAACGTGAGTACAAAAGCAACCCACGTGGGGTTTTGACTTGGTTACAGGACCGAATCAGCCTTGGTTGCCCTGCTGGATGATCTAAACAAAGAGAGGGACAGGGGAGTGCCACCCTGCTAATTCTGCTCCATCTCTCATCGGCTTTGGATGCCCTGGACCATGGTTTCCTGCTGGATCGACTCTGTAAGAAGGGATTTGGAAGAAGTGTGTTACAGCGGTTTCAGTCGTACCTATGGGGCTGATTTGAGGGAGTAATGCTCGGTGTCCATTCCTTGACTCCTTGGCAATTGAGCTACAGGGTTCCACAGGGCACCATCTTGTCCCCAGTATTGCTCAACATCTGTATGAAGTCAGTGGGAGCAGTAATGAGGGGATTTGGAACAGGATGGAAGCCCTGTGGGTGAGTAGTTCCCAAGGCCAGGAGATAGGCTCATTGGCTCTTCTGGGTGGGGCTGGGCAGCCCTTGAAATATCAGGTTTCTAATCAGGGGGGAGTCTTAGATCCATCGTCCCTGCAGGCCCACGTGGCCCTTGCAGCTAGGAGTGTCTTTTTGCCAACTTCAGCTGGTTTTCCAGCTACGGCCTCTCCTGGGTGGGGTAGCTTGTTCACCATGGTACAGGTGCTAATAACCTGAAGACTGGATTACTGCCATGCACTCTATGCGGGGCTGCCCTCATGGCTGCTCCAAAAGCTGGCGATCGTTCAGAATTCTGGAGCTCAGCTGTTGTCGGGAGCTGACCCTCTTCAGCATGCTACCTTTGCTGAGGGAACTGCGCTACCTGCCTATTTGATACCAGGTCAGATTTGGGGGGGGAAGGTTCTACTGTACAAAGAGCTAAACAACGTGGGACCAGAATACCTGCAAGATCTTCTTCTCCCTTTCCAACCTGCCTGATTACTGAGCTCATCAGGGGGAATGCTCCTGGTGGTTCCCCATGGACTTATGGCCGATTGGAGTTCACCCAGAGAAGAGCCTCCTGTGTGGTGGCCCCCTTTCTCTGGAACTCCCTGCCTCTGGAGGTCAGGCAGGCAAGAACACGGTGCTGTTCCCTGAAATCATCTTTATTTCAGTATGCCATCCTTGGCTGAACAGGTACAGTTGTATTGTAATTCTCTCTCTCTCTCTCTCTCTCTCTCTCTCTCTCTCTCATAATTTTTAACATGGAGTTTTATTCTTTTATCTTATCTTGTATATTTTATTGTTCACCACTCTGGAATCTGTCTAGATGTGGAGCGAAATATAAATGTAAATAAATAAATGCAGAAATAAATAAATGCCCTACAGAGCTGTGCCTTCAACAGAGAGAAGGGTGACATCGTACCTTCTGGGGCAGAATCATGGCAGTGATCATGTGGGAGCTGCAAAAACTGCTGGAGAGGGTTCTCGTTCCTGTCAGCCACTACCGTTTTCTGTAACATCTGCATAGACGCCTTTCGAGACATGATTCAAGGTGCAATCCTGTAGCGACGGACGGGCACTCAGACCTCCGCTGAAGTCAGAGGCAACCTCCTATCCAATGCAGGGCGGAACCAGTGCATAGAAGCGGATTCCCTCCGTGCTGCACTTTGCCGTAGATGGATGTTTTCATGCATCTACGTGAGGCATCGGGAAGGGGCAGGAACAGGGCTGGGGGTCACATAGAAAGCTGTCTAGTACAGCTTCCGTCATCTCCTCCCATCCCTGCCCCCAGGAATGCCCTGTTTTTGTCCCTCCATGCTCCATCTTATGAGCAGAGGGGTTCTTTTGGTGCCAGCTACAGGGGACGGGGTGTGTGTCTTTGAGTGTGATTTCTGGCAACCGAGCTCAGAGGTGTGTGGTTGCCAGAAACCAGAAATTGTGGTGGCCATCTAGAAAATGTCTAGGGGCCATTTGATTGGGTTCTAAGATGATTGCTAAATGTGTCATTGAAAATGATAGGCAGCTGACCATTGCTGTCATTCCAACACCTGAAGCCAGAACTGATTATGGTCCTCTTCTAGCTTCACTTTTGGATGCCCAGCCTCCCATCCCAGAGCTCCACCACTGCCACGACTCACCTCCGACACACACTCCAGAGAAGCATTATGACCAGGAGGCACAGGGACTGAAGAGTGAGAGCTGACCAAGGGGAGCTGACCAAACCAGTGCTCAGCTCCCCTTTCTATGCACCTGGCCTCTTGTCCCATCCTACTTCACACCTGTGGGATTTTGTAGATGCTCGACATGGATGATATATGGAGGGAGAGGTCAGATTCAGCCCCTTCAAGAACAGCCAGCAGGTGTTTCTTCCTCCCGCAGCTGTAATGTGGCATGTTGCTTTCGCCCCCAGCAAGGAGCTGCAGCATGGCATAGGAGGTGGCTCTTCCTTCGAAGAAGGACTTGTAGATGTTGTAGCCCAGGGTGATGTTGGGTAAGAGCCTGGGGTTCTGGTTGATCTCCTGAATGGCAAACATGAAGGACAGGACATGCCAGTACCTTGATTGTTGCAAACTGCAAAACAATAAATAAGAATACAATTCAATGCCTCATACTGTCATTCTCTGTTGAATGAAAACAAATATGCTTCTTTCTGTTGTGCCCCTATAATCTTTTGTCATGCAATTTAAATCTCAGAAGGGCCGATCATCACATAATGGTTTGGAAGTTCGTAGGGGCAGCAAACTTAGCCATGTTGCAAGGAATTGAGTATCCATTTACCTGATGGAAGGAAAGATATTTATACCCCATTCCTTGAGAGGAGATGTTGACAGATTTCAAGGATCATCAAGTATCCAGCTGTCTGTCTGTCTATCTATATTTAGATTGAGATTTCCTCTCTCTCTCTCTCTCTCTCACTCTCACTCGTGCGCATGGGGAGACACACGCGCACACACACACACACATGTGTGTCATTTGTTAAGGCTTATCAGTAAAAACAATCATTCCGTCATGTAAAATCGTAATAGGGGTGGGGTATCATTCAGAATGGTTTCACCAATGTTATTGAAATTTACAGGTTCCAGAAGAAGTGTTGGGCTTACATGCCAGGAAATTTCCAGGACTACTGTTGAAATATTGGGAGAGAAATAGCAGTATAAAGAGAAAAAGCAAGCAAGGAAACGAGCAAAACCCTCTCTCTGTCCAGAGTGACTTTGAGAGTTTGTACCAACAACCTTTTTTGGATCTGAGTTTGTGGAGAAAAAAAAAACTTTTTTTTGTTTGTTTTAAGTATAAAACATTGATGATTTCCTATTCCTCATGTAGTGGATTATTTAATGGATTATTTAAAAAATAATCCTTTTAATTTGTATGCAAGTCAATAGGATGTCCTGTCACTTTTTGATTTTGGATTTTGAGGAGGAAGGGGAGAAAACCTGCAGCCATTGTAGGCCTTGTTTTCATTTGCTTTTCTGCGTCATGCCATATTTTCTGGTGTTTGAGAGGGAAATCAATACGGTCACAGGCATTTAAAAAGAAGTTCCCCAATTTGCCAGGGATATCTACTGGAAAAAAAACGTCTTGACAGACATTTAGTGGGTATGTACCGACCAATCAAATGATAGTAAAGTAAGCTGGGGTATTTAAAAGTAAGTAAATGCTTTGAAGAAATGCTAATTTCAGATCTTCTCTGTGCGTGCGTGTGTCTGTGTGGGCATGCTCATGCACGGGTCTGCAGGTCTGCTTCTTCCTGCCTTTATAGGTCTATGTGTTTCAAGGGATTTCCCTTCTGGTTTGAGTTTAGCTTCACTCTCTCCTTTCCCCCAAATTATCTTTAAATCAATTCTCTTTTAGCTTTGCAAGGTTTTGTTACTGAATATCACCCACAGAGACTTAAAAGTGAGTGATATGGGGAGGGGAAGTGATAGATGAACAGTGCCCTCACATCCGTGCTTTTTCAGAATGTATAAATAAAAGTAACACTTATTTTATTATTACTTACATAGTAATAATGTTTACAGTGTTTGAAGTTGTAAGTGCTAGGGAAGGTTGCCTCAAAGAAAAGTTTGCCCTTCATGGCTTATTAAATCAAAAAAGGAGGGGATGTTCGGCTGGGTCCAGGCGGGTGTAAATTCCTCCTTGAGAGAGGGAGTGAGGCCGGCCTCTTTAAAAGAGGCAGTAATCAGACCACTCCTGAAAAAGCCTAACCTGGACCCGGAGGATGTTAACAATTATAGGCCAATGGCCAACATCCCCTTCCTGGGCAAGGTGCTTGAGCGGGTGGTTGTAGGACAGCTCCAGGCACTCTTGAATGAAACAGATCATCTAGATCCATTTCAATCAGGCTTGAGGCCTGGTTTTGGAATGGAAACTGCCTTGGTCACCCTGTGGAATGACCTCTGTTTTGAGAGGGACAGGGGGAGTGTGACTCTGTTGATTCTCCTGGACTTCTCAGTGGCTTTTGATACCATCGACCATGGTATCCTTCTGGACAGGTTGTCTGGGTTGGGAGTTGGAGGCACTGCACTGCAGTGGTTCTGCTTGGATGGCTGACTCCAGAAGGTGGTGCTGGGGGATTATTGCTCTGTGCCATCACTGCCATGGCAATTGTGCCATGGGATTCCACAGGGCTCTATTTTATCCCCCATGCTGTTGAACATCTACATGAAACCACTGGGGGAGATTATCCAGAGGGGTGTGCTGAGGTGCCATCAATATGCGGATGACACCCAGCTCTACCTCTCTTTCTCATCAAACCCAGGTGAGGCAGTGGCTGTTCTGAATCAGGGCCTGGGCATGGCAATGGACTGGATGAGGGCCAATAAACTGAAACTCAATCCAGACAAGACGGAGGTACTGTTAGTGGGTGGTTCGTCTGCCCAGCTAGGTGATATTCAACCTGTTCTGGAGGGGGTTGCACTCCCACTAAAGAATCACATTCCCAGTTTGGGGGTGCTCTTGGATCCAGAACTGTCACTTGAGGCACAGGTGAACTCAGTGGCACAGAGCACTTTTTATCAGCTTCGGCTGGTATACCAACTACGTTTTACCAACAGTAGCATTTCGGGGCAGGTTTTGGAAACTCCAGAGCCTCATGTGGTGCAGAGTGGTAGGCGGCAGTATTGCAACTGAAACTCTCCCGACGACCTGAGTTCGATTCCAGCAGAAGCCGGGTCTCGGGTAGCCAGCTCAGGTGGACTCAGCCTTCCATCCTTCTGAGGTCGGTAAAATGAGTACCCAGCTTGCTGGGGGAAAGGTAGTCACGACTGGGGAAGGCACACAGTCTGCCATGAAAATGCCAGCAAAAGCGGCGTCCCTCTCAGAGTCAGCAATGACTCGGTGCTTGCACAGGAGGAAGCTTTCCTTTCCTTTGGAAACTCCATAGCAAAGCAGGTCATGTCTGTGTAAGGCAGGAGTCCCTGAAACTCTGACACACATATCCTTATACTGTAATTTTTATTCTGATTTGAGAGGTCATATCCTGTATCCTCTGCTGACTAACTTCCCAAGGCATTCTGATGAAAGATAGGTCATTCTCTGTCTTTGGGATAAGGTCCCATGTATTACCAAAGAGGTGGCTAATTATTTTATAATCACCATGCGTATCTCAGCTGATTGACTGTATTCGCTAAACTGAAGAAACTGTATCCCTGTGTCCTGATGAGGTGTCTTGTATTTTATCTTGAATGGGTCTAATGCCTATTACAGACACACACACACACATACATATATATATATATATATATATATATATATGGAGAGAGAGAGAGAGAGAGAGGTGGACCTCACTTATTCAGAAGTAAATCCCACTGAGTGCAGCAGGATTTACTGTCAAGTACTGTAGTGGATGAGGAAGAAAAGTGCCCACCCTTACCACAGGGCCACAACTATGGCACTATAATCATACTGGAGGGGGACCCTGTGTAGGGTCATTTGCGTTTAGACTACCTCCAAGAAAGAACCGCCCTAGCTCCAGCCTGTCTCATCACAGGGTTGAAGAGCAAAGAGGGTGTTTGTTCTTTTGGATGAAACAATGCAAGGGAACCCAGTCATATGGGATCATACTGGACTAAATGGTGCCTTTACTGTAGTGGAGCTCCTAATTCTTCTTCAAAAAGAACAAAGGGGCAAATGTCAGGAGAGCGACTTACCAGGGAGACCAGAGATACCAGAAAAGATGGAGAGTGTCCAGTCAATGGGGACAACTGCAGTGCGGGCTTGCAAGCATTAAATCATCATTACTTACGTGACAACCCGGGCTAAAGGGGACTCTGAGAAAATGTATGGTTCTTGACACTTAAAATACTGAGAAGAGAGGACTCCACTAATGAGGTACTCTCCTGGCCGGTGATAATAGGATCCTAACATTTGCTCTTTGTTCAGACTCCTCGGGCATTTTGTCTTCTGCACTTGACAGGCTGCATAAGGAAGCAGGAGCAACAGCAGCAGCAATGACATCATTCTGGGTCTGCCTGCCTGTTGCGGTTTCTCCTTTGTGACTGTTCCTTTCACCCCCATAGCCAGCTAATCAGAAGACGAGAGAATGTCTTGCAAGATCGACGCTGCAGTCTCTTTACAAAGACATCAGATTCTGAGCTGCAGGCGGCGGGGGGGGGGGTGTACTATGCTACGGCACAGGCATGTTCATCTCAGCTTGTCCGAAATTTGAGCCCAAGCTCTTGGGAGCACAGCAGCCATTTTATGCACCCAGCTTTTCAGGCACAGTGCAAGAGGTTTCCTGGAGCTGCCTTTCACTCTGATGCTGACCTGATTGGTCTCCAAGGAAAACAGAAAGCAAAACATCTCTTGAGCTTTGGCAGGAATCAGAACAGACCACTATGTTTTTGATAATGATAAGGGGAAGCTTCACATCTGCGACTTCATGGATTCTCTGAGTGCCTCGAGGCGAGCTGAAGAACTGGAGAACAACATGTTTGCGAGAAGTCACACAGGTGGCTCCGTCTTCTGGTTGGCAAGGGGGAAGGTGAGCCTGGCCTGGCCCGTATTCAAAAAACTCACACAAAAGAGGCAAGATCCAGAAAATCACGAATCACTTGATTCTTAAGGTTTACCAATGAGCGCACACGACTCATGGCAACATGGAGTTGTCCATTGCAGAAGAGAGGTGCAGGCAGACAACCATCAGCCAGAGGAAAATCATCCAAGCTGATAACACAGACACAATTTCAGAGACATGGGGAACATTATAGCATCTAGAGTGAGCCATAGTGTTCATCATTCTGCGGTCGTGATGGAAGCACAGAGATACGTCCATTGGTGCATGCCCAGGAGCAAGTGCAGCTGTGTTCTCGTGCTCGTGGATTTCACTCACATGCTGGTAGTACTCAGTAGTGCATGGGTAAACATTGAGTAGTAGGTTAGTGAGTGACTCCAGCAAGGGGCAGTTCAGTCCAGTGTACTGTTCTCTGCTCGCTCCAGGCGAGCCATAGTGGTGTCCCCGGTATCAAGAATATACAGCTGCATGCCCGCAGCTTGGAGTCTCATCTGACCACGAAGTGCTCATCAGAGGGTAAACTGAGCCTTACACCCTGAACACAATTGCACTGGGACCTTGCGGCTGTGCATCCTTGAAGCCAAGCCTAGAGTCCTGTTGTCCTTGTGAACGCCCTTCAGGAATTGCTTGCCCAGAAAGGAACCATCAGTGTCAGTGTTGTGGGTGCAAACTGGAACTGTGAGTGGGGGTAGCGATAACTTTCTGCCATGGCAGCTAGGAGCTGATGATTCAGCATTGAAAAGCAAGGTGTCGCAGTGCTCACAAATGTCAACTGTCAATGTTGTAGGGATGTACGAAACCCTTACCTTGCTCCGTTCCAGGGCATCCATGGGGGGGGGGGGTGCTTCATCCCTCCCCTGGAATCCTCCCTGTCTGGCTCTGCTCTGCGCCGACTCTGCAGAGCCATTGGCCAGGGCCGGCCACAGCCGGAATTCCAGCCGCTGCTGGGCTGCTGCACTGGCTGCCATTTGCGTTGCTGCCATGCCATGAGAGGCTATGTAAATACTTACATAGCCTATTACAGCAAAGAGCAGGGCCGCCATTTGCACCCCTGCCTTTGTCCGTGATAGGCTAGATAAGTATTTACGTAGCCTATCATGAAGAAAGGCAGCCACACAAATGGCGGCCGCTACGATGGCTGCCATCTGCGGCCGCAGCAGCCCGGCAGTTGCTGGGAGACCAGCCGGAGCCGCCACTGCCACTGCATCCGCCACCAGGTATGCTCTGTCCCAGGGGGATTCTGTGGGGTGGCGGGGGGGGGAGGCCATTCCACCACGGATTCCAGAGGGCTGGATTCTAATGAATCCAGCCTCACTGGAGTCCGTGGTGGAATTCTCTGACATCCCTACTGGGAACACAGAGAGGTGACATGGTGGATTTGGAGAGATTTCCCTTGTAAAACCCACGGATCCCTGTTTTTCTGCCATGACAATGATGGAAGTGCTGGATGCATGATATTTAGGGCTTAATCCATGGAGTCCCGTGTGATCTGGGAAGGATTTGATGGTGGTTTGCAGGGATGGATCTCTGGGGGATCTTAGTACCTCAGCAGACTCACGGACTTTATTTTTGAAAGTTGGGATATATAAATAAATGAATGAATAATACATATATACATGCACAATTAAAATAAAAAGAGAAGCAGAAGGCATAGAGAGAACCAAACCAGCTATGAGGGAGTGAGAAAGAGGGCAAAGAGCGTGGTATCGGAGCCCTGGTCTCACCTCCATCCCCAGAAACAGAGACATCCTATAGCACTCTAAACACTGTGTATGACTGCTTTTACATTGGTCTGTGCACTGCAGGGCAAATGGACAATTGACCTTGGCCAGGCCTTTACTATAGAAGCAATATCATAAGAGACAAGGCCAAGGTACTCATTTAGGATGAATGTCCACACAACACAGACAGTTTGAGTACTGTACATTATGAAACTGTCTTCTGCTGAATCACTATGTCAAGCCACCTTGTACCAAAATTGCCTGTGGAGACAGAAAGTTCAGTGG
Organism: Heloderma suspectum; assembly: GCF_057233095.1. Classification (NCBI taxonomy): domain Eukaryota; kingdom Metazoa; phylum Chordata; class Lepidosauria; order Squamata; family Helodermatidae; genus Heloderma; species Heloderma suspectum. The sequence continues at coordinate 384,273,367 of NC_139459.1, read as the reverse complement.
CAGTGCCCCTCCCTGCTTCAGGACTCTAGAAGTTGCTTCAGATCCTGAGCCGGAAGTGGGTCAACCTGCCTTTGGAGCAGGTGGTGGCGGGTCAGGGACGATTCGGGACCACTGAATCAGCCTCCGAAGCGGGTTGGATGGGCTCTACAGAGCCCTACTTTTTCCTACCGTGAGCCCAGTCTGTGAAGGGCTTCAAATGTATCAGAACTTTGAACTGCACCCTGAAGCTAAGGATGAGCCAAAGAAGCACGTTTAAAACAGGTGAGGTGTTGTCTCTCTGGCCTGCCTCAGTTATCAACTACGGGGCCACCTAAACTCTCTCAACTGTCTTCAAAGGAAGGCCCACGTGGCACCTCCAAGCCTCCTTTCTGACCTCTTGTATTGGCCCCAGGAACATAGCCAAGTCATTTATAGTGTTAGAAGGGCCTAGAGATCCATAATGCTTGCTTAAATTAATTATTGGTGCAATTCCCTTGTTAGTAAGCCTCTGAGCATGTGCAGTTGAGTCAAAAGGCTGATAACAGCCCCAGAGCATTCCCTGCGAATGAATGCTAGTAGGCTTTATCAGGCTGTGCCTGGCAAGTGAAGCAATGTGTTTATGCTTGTATGCAGGTAGGGTTGGTGGAGAATTCCACTGCGGACCCAAATGAGGCCAGATTCAAAAGAATCCAGCCTCCGGAGTCCATGGCAGAATGGATGATGTACCTCCACCTCCCTCCAGAATCCTCCAGAGCCAGCTCCTTTCTGCAGCGATTCCGCGGAGCCGCACACCACCTCTGTATCACTGGCGATACAGCAATGGCGGCCCCCATTGCCGTATCACTGAGGAATGAATACAGACGCACATGGAGTAATGGATGCCACTTGTGGCCATAAAGCCCTTAGTTTAACCTAAATGTAGCCGTAAATGATATTAAAGTCAGCTGCCAGTTCCCCAGTCTCATCCAGATACAGGCTGCCCATGGAAGCATTAGAATACTGGATTTCTTGTAAGAAAGTGTGAAGCTAGAATGACAGAGAAAACAGCCTGGATTTGGAAATCATGAGAATTTAGTCAATATCTTACACCTCATCACATTGAGCTCTTATCTTCCATGGTCAGTGCACATCCCATCTGGGCTCAGAATGCCATTCTTTGGGTATTCACAGTCACAATTAGGGATGTCAGAATAATCCTCAGTCGATTCATATGAGACACCTGATGATCTGCAGAGATTTTAAAACAAAATCTATACCTTTTACTCATAATGAAGATCCTGGGTCTGTTTAAATGTCACGCTAAGCCATGATGGTAAGGGCATCTCTGCTAACCATGATGGCTTCATGTGTCATGTGGGGGAGAAAACCATATCCCCCATTGTTAGCAAGCCACCCTGACTAACCACTGCTCTGCGAAAGTGTTAAGGGGCCCAATGCGGTTTACCATATCATCTGGCGGGCTCCCCAGTGGTTTCAACGTGCTCCAGAGGACTTCCAGGCCATGAACATAGCGTCTGCTGGGTGGAGTGTCTTCTCCTATGGGCAACACCCTAGCCACCATGGACTTTCTCTATGGCTGAGGGCCTATTTCAGCAGCCACCAGGAGTGAGCGCCAGGACCCCTTTTGTGCCATGGAGGATGGGATGTGTATATTCGGTCCTGTTTAACCTCAGAACCTGCACCAAATGGGTCCGAAGCACCCCAGTGGGTAACCAAGCAATCCCAACAGTTAAACATCAACCCAAAACACCACTACAGGCAAGACTGTAACTTGAAACTGTATTTATGGCTTTATTGCTGAAAATTCAGGGGGAATACAAAATAAAAGAAATAGCATGGTGGTTATATGAGCGTTAGAAATTCTCTTCTCCAATTACGGGGGAAGAGAATGCAACAAAAACAGAAGGTAAATCAAAAGAATTGCAATTGCCAAAGCTGGCATGATGAACTTGGCCAATAAGATAACGGCTTGAGCTTCTAGCATTGGTATGACTCCTCTTTCCAACTTACTCCTGTTTACTACTTGCAGTTCAAAGCTAAATAATTCAACCATTGTGTTAACCTTCCCGTGGCCTCCTCTTGTTCTTACTTGAATACAAAATGTATGCTGAAGCATTACTAAGTTCCTCTAGGCATAGGAAGGGTAGAGGAAGGAGTTGGAGTGAACAGAAAACTTAAAACTTGGGAATAATTCCAGTTGTAACCTCTGAAGATGGGATTCCACATCTCCTCCCTAGATACAACCTCCAAGTCTCAAGCTTAGGAAACACTCCAAGTCCCAAACTCAGAAATCACTCTAAGTGCCACCCTCAGAAATAACTCTAAGTCCAAACTCAGAAATCATTCTAAGTCCCAAAGTCTAAGAGTCTAAGAAGGTCCATAGTTACTTAAATCTGTGGGTCTGGTGGCACGGCAGAAAGAGGGAAGTGGAGTAGCAGCAGCAGCAGCAGGAACAAAAGACACCAACCAACCCCGGAGCTCCCATTCCCTGGGCTTTTATACCCCTGCTCTGGTCAAAGGTGGGGCTCAAGGAGCAATGAGACAATCAGCTTCCAATAGGAAATGGGGTGCACGTGGTTAGAGCATTTGCTCACTGATCAGAAACAAGGTGTCCCACCTATCTCCCAAATTTCATGTGTCTGGGGAACGTGTTTGGCACTATTACAAATGGGCTACTTTGAAATGTCCCAGCATATAACCCAAATCTGCCATCTGGGCATGCTATCTTGATTGACGCATTGCTCTTCGGTATATCTTCTTTGAACCCTTTGGAGCCAGTGTAGTGTAGTGGTGAGAGTGACGGACTGGGAGCCGGGAGATCCGGGTTCTAGTCCCCACTTGGCCATGGAAGCTTACTGGGTGACTTTGGGCCAGTCACAGACTCTCAGCCCAACCTACCTCACAGGGTTGTTGTTGTGAGGATACAATGGTGAGGAGGAGGATAATGTAAGCCGCCTTGAGTTCCTTGCAAGAGGGAGAAAGGCGGGGTATAAATGCAATAAATAAATAAATAAAATAAACTCCCGGTCCTCTTTGGCCATTTTTGGTCATATCCACCCAAACGCCTCCTCCTAGTTGTTGCTCATGCTCAGGGCTATACTTCCCCGCCCAACTAGCATCGAGTAGGGACATTCTCTTATTAGCAGGTGTACACCACGAGAAGTCAAAACAGTACTTTTCCTCTTCTGAGTAGGCATCTGAGCATGCTCAGTTCTGCTGTTCATCTCATTTAGACACTCTGCCAGCATGCTGTGGCCTTGAGCAAGCTCTGTGAAGCTGCTTCTAAAGACTGCTGCATTTTTTCCCTCTTCTTCAAAAACAGTCCTGAAAAATCTCAGTTAGAGTCTCAGTTAGTGAAATAACACCATTTAGTATAGAATCAAACTTCATGGTCTTCTCATCCAGGGGTCAAGAGTCTGGAATATAAAGCTGCTTATGAGTCTGGGGTCTTCTAGGGGCTCTTCTTGTAGGCCTCTCCCAGATTAAATCTGCCATCTTTACTCTTTGTTAACCCTTTTCAGTACCAGATTAACAGGATGCACAGGAAACACACCAGGAAGACAGCCTGGTAACTATGGAGAGGGGATGTTTACCCAAAGGTAAACCGGTGGAAAAGGTCATATACCCTCTGGGATGCCACAGCTCAAGACACCAAAGAATGATCACCAAATGTTAATTTCTGAATCCACCCTTGCGGGTAGCAGGGGAACTAAAGTGCAGTGCTTCCAACACCAGTGTGGAAGGCCCAGAAGGGTATGAGGGTTGATGGTATGAAAAGCAGATGTGAGATCAAGTAGAATCAACAGCGTGGCTTCCCTCTTGTTTCTTTTGATGAAGGTCATCGTTCATGAGACCAAGACTAATTAAGTCACATAACGAGAGGAGAAATCCAAATGGAATGGGTCTAGATCATCAGTAGCTGCAACACCACCCTCTTGAGACCATTAGCCAAAAAGGGGGTATTAGGACCAGAAGTAGTTATCAAAATCTAGGGCTGTGAACAGACCCACCGCTTCACTTCAGATGCCATTTTGGACATTCCAAAGCAGCCCTGCTTCACTTCAGACTGCTTCAGACCTCATCCACTTTGCCTCAGATGCAAATCCGAAGCGAGAGTCAGATATCCGAATCATTCTTCTATGATGTTTTCCCATTGACTTCCATCAGAACATAGAAATGGCCATCACGTTTCATTTTTAAGAAAAAACACATGAAATTTGGGGGCCTGGCTGGGTTTTATTTATTTATTTGTTTGTTTGTTTATTTTAGGGGAAAGCGATAAAAAATAGGAAAGGAAGGAATACAGGAATTGGAAGGGTGGGGGTGGAAGGTGGAAGGGAGGCAAGAACAAGGACAAAAGAGTTGTGTGTGTGTGTGTGTGTGTGTATAAAATCTAGACAGAATGAAAGAAAGGGCAAACAAATGGCTGAGAATTAAGAAGGGTGGAGTGGAAGGTAAAGAAAGAGCCGAGGGAATGAAAAGAACAGTAGTCTTTACTTTTTTGGTTTTTAAAAGAAACTGTCAAGAAAAGCTGATTGGCTACACAATCGCACTCAAAGTGTGCTTATCAATGGGAGAGGTAACAAGCGGGGTACCGCAGGTCTCGGTCCTGGGCCCAGTGCTCTTCAACTTTTTTATTAATGCCTGGGATGAGGAGGTGCAGGGAATGCTGATCAGATTTGCAGACGACACAATAGAGCACGGATAGAGCGGAGGACAGGAAGGCCTGGCGTGCTATGGTCCATGGGGTCACAAAATATGTAAATATTTATGTAGGATAAAATGGGGGGGGGAGGAATGCAAATGGCACCCACTATGCTATTTACGTTCCCCTTTTTTTCACCATAATAGCCTATGTAAATATTTACGTAGGATAAAACAGTGAAAAATAGGGAACGCAAATGGCGGCCAGCATTTTTTTTTTCCTGCTTAGCCTATAAATACTTACGTAGCCTATCATGGCAGCCTGGCTGGACACAAATGGCGTCCACAACAGCAGCCGCCATTTGCATCCACAGCAGCCCATCCGTGGCCGGAAGTCCAGATGTGGACGGTGCTGGCTGGGTGCTCCACAGAGCCGCTGCGGAGCGGAGCCGGCCAGGCAGGATTCCCGGGGGGAGGACTGGATCGCCTCCCCCCTGTCAAGGGTTCCGGGGGGAGGGATGGAGCGCCCCCCCACTAAACATATTTGCAAAAAGGTAAGTGAGTTTCGTACATCTCTACAGAAGGGTATGAGGGTTGATGGTATGAAAAGTGGATGTGAGATCAAGTAGAATCAACAGTATGGCTTTCCTCCTGTTTCTTTTGATGAAGAAAAATGTTCATGAGACCAAGACTGATTCAGTCACATAACCAGAGGAGGAACCCAAATGGAATGGGTCTAGATCATCAGTACCTGCAACTGGGCTGCCACCACCCTCTTGAGACCATTAGCCAAAAAGGGGGTATTAGGACTGGAAGTAGCTATCAAAATCTAGGGCTGTGAACAGACCCACTGCGAGTGTCAGATATCCAAATCATTCTTCTATGATGTTTTCCCACTGACTTCCATCGGAACAGATAAATGGCCATCATGATTCGTTCTTAAGACAAACACATGAAATTTGGGGACCTGGCATCCCCATGGAGGGAATCCCACCTGCCAAATGTCAGACAGTGTGGCCAAGTAGTTTTTGTGCTGAGTGTAGGTGAACTTTTTTTTTCCAACAAAAAACCTCAAGAAAAAGAGCTATAACTTTTCACTTGTTGTACAGCAGTGCATGAAATTTGAGGAACTGTCAGCAAGCCTGGAGAGGATCCCACGTGACAAAGTTGAGACAGTTTGGTCCAGACGTTCTTGTGCTAGGCACTGGTAAATTGGACATCATCCACCTCTGCCCTTCCAACAAGAAGCCAAATATCCCCACTGTTTTTTGATCTGTGGACTGTGTAGTGCTTTGAAGCACACTGCTTACTTGAGCACAACACATGCAAAGACACACACAAAGAGAAAGAGAGAGAGAGAGAGAGAGAGAGAGAGAGAGAGAGAGAAGAGCATAAGAAAAGCAAATGCTGGACTACCTACAAGCCAGCAGGGGAAGACTCCAGGGGAGAACAGGGGTTTTTCATAGATCTTTTTATTTTTATTTTATTTATTTGTTTAGGGAAAAGAGATCAAAAATAGGAAAGGAAGGAATACAGGAACTGGAAGGGTGGGGGTGGAATGGAGCCAGGAACAAGGACAGGAGAGTGGTGTGTGTGTGTGTGTGTGTGTGTGTGTAAAAAAAATCAAGACAGAATGAAAGTAAGGGCAAACGAATGGTTGACAATTGAGAAGGGTGGGGTGGAAGGTAAAGAAAGAGGCAAGGGAAGGAAAAGTACAGAAGGCTTTAATTTTTTGTTTTTAAAAGGAACAGTCAAGAAAAGCTGATTAGCTACACAATCGTACTCCAAGGGTGCTTATCAATGGGAGAGGTCACGAGCGGGGTACCGCAGGTCTCGGTCCGGGGCCCAGTGCTCCTCAACATTTTTATTAATGCCTGGGATGAGGAGGTGCAGGGAATGCTGATCAGATCTGCAGATGACACAACATTGGGCGGGATAGCTAATTCCCCGGAAAACAGAAACAGAATTCAAAGTGATCTTGATAGGCTGGAGTGCTGGGCAGAAAACAACAGAATGACATTTAATAGGGAGAAATGCCAAGTTCTGCACCTAGGAAAAAGAAACCAAATGCACAGTTAGAAGACGGGGAATACTTGGCTCAACAATATAAAAGTGAGAAGGACCTTGAAATTGTTGTCTAGCACAAGCTGAATATGAGCCAACAATGTGATGTGGGTGCAAAAAAGCCAAAAGCTATTTGGGGCTGCATTAATAGAAGTCTAGCTTCCAAATTACATGAGCTACTAGTTTCCCTCAACGCAGCACTGGTTAGGCCTCAACTTGAGTACTGTGTCCAGTTCTCGGCACCACACCACATGATAAGAAGGATGCAGACCAACTAGAGGGTGTTCAGAGGAGGGCAATAAAGATGATCAAGGGACTGGAAACAAAGCTACATGAGGAGAGACTGAAAGAGTTGGGCATGCTTATCCTTGAGAAGAGAAGAGTCAGGGAGATAGGATAATGCTTTTCAAGTCCTTGAAAGGTTGTCATAGAGAGGAAGGCCAGGATCTCTTCTGGATCATGCCAGAATGCAGGACATGGAATAATGGACTCAAGTTACAGGAAGTCAGATTCTGGTTGAACATCAGGAAAACCTTCCTGACAGAGCAATATGATGTGGGAACCAATTACCTAGGGAGGTGGTGGGCTCTCCCATACTTGAGGCATTCAAGACGGGACTGGACAGCCACTTGTCAGGGATGTTTTGACTTGGACTCCTGCGTTGAGCATTGGGTTGAACTCGATGGACTTGTAGGCCCCTTCCAACCCTGCTATTCTATGGTTCTGAGATTCTATGAAAAGAATGAAGTGTAAAACATATTGGAGAAGGGGGGAGGGAGGGTGAGACAAAGAACCAACTCTCTACCCAACTCTAACAAGACGTCGTAAACCAAAACCAATCAGCACTCTCTCTCACACACAGTTAAATGAAATCAGGCTGATCTCTCCCACGTATCCACTCCAGTCTTGCCCCCCCCCCTCCTCCACCACTGTCACCGATTGGAGACTGCTGGTTACGTTCAGCCCTAATCTGGCAACTAGAGCTGCCATTCACCAAAGCTCCCTCCCGCCCTCCCCTCCTACTCCATCTCCTCCTCCTCTCCCCTTGCCCCAGCCCTCCCCCTCCTCTGCCCCTCCCTTATCTTTTCCAAGTTGCTTTGCTTTGGAGACAGGCTGTCTGGGCTTCTGAAGGCATCAGAATACTTCTGAATCACCAAGTGGGACCGAGGCACCTCGGCGACGAACCGCATCACTTCAGAGCACCTTGGATCTGTTCTGATCCTCTTCGGATCACACCAAGGCACCCCTGAAGCAGCCCACTTCCCTCTGTTATTCAGGATTTGGTCCAAAGTGGTGCACAGCCCTATCTAAACCATGGAGTCGAGAGCAGGTTTCAGGAGAAATGGTCATACTACCACTCCCTTATGCACAGCAGGCGCTACCCCCTCACGTAAGGATGCATTAACCAGGAGGGAGGGATGGACTCACCTCTTTCCAAGGCACGGGGGAGCTCCACGTCCCCCCCCAGCTGCCCAGCTTGCCTCACCCCAACATCCAAGCAAGCCGCCCCTCCTCTGTGTGATAAGGGCTGGACTTCTGGAGTCCTCGTCATGCACACCACAAGAGCTCTAGCCCACTCCTCATGATGCTGGGGCTCCAGGGCCTCATCCTGGCCCTGGCAGCTGTTGGGGGTTGCTTGACAGCCAACAGGGCAAGAGGAGGCCTCAGTATAGTGTATGCCCCAGCCACCTTGGCCATCTCCTCCTTGCAAGGAGGAGATAGTGAGATTGGTTGACTCATAGAGTCATAGAATAGTAGGGTTGGAAGGGGCCTACAAGGCCATGGAGTCCAACCCCCTGCTCAATGCAGGAATTCAAGTCAGAGCACCCCTGATAGGTGGCTGTCCAGCCTCATATTGAATGCCTCCAGTGTGCGAGAGCCCACTACCACTTGAGCCCCCTCCGAATAGAAACACTTGAGAATAATATGTTAAGACCAAAAACCTTGCAATATTCTATTATCATTATTAACTCCTAAATGCCTAGAACAGTTCTGAAACATAAGAAAATGGCCCTGAGCGGCCGCTTCCAAATGAGCCAAATCAACCAAATGCACCAGTCACACATCTCCATGGCAGGGATGCAATAAGCCACAAAATGTTATATAATCATAGAATCATAGAACAGTATGGTTGGAAGGCGGCTACAAGACCATCGAGTCCAAACCCCTGCTCGGTGCAGGAATTCAAGTAAGAGCATCCCTGACAGATGGCTGTCCAGCCTTGTCTTGAATGCCTCCAGTGTGGGAGAGCCCACCCCCTCCGTAGGGAATTGGTTCCTTTGTCGTATTGCTCTAACAGTCAGGACGTTTTTCCTGATGTCCAGACGGAATCTGGCTTCCTGTCACTTGAGCCCATGATTCTGTGTCCTGCACTCTGGGATGATCGAGAAGAGATCCTGTCCTTCCTCTCTGTGACAGCCTTTCAGGTATTTGAAAAGCACAATCATATTTCCCCTCAGTCTTCCCTTCTGAAGGCTAAATGTGCCCAGTTCTTTCAGTCTCTCTTCATGCATGTGATGAGAACTTGGGGCTGTTTCCAGCTGCTCTGTCAGTGCCACATGAGTTGGTGATTGGAGTCAAGGGGGCTGGGTGGGGGGAGTCCGCTGGACTCCCAGATGAAGGAGGGTGCTCGTGACATCCCTATTTATCATAGGCTGCACCAACCTCGTCATACCCCTCCACACAGCTACCTTTCTTAGGAGGACATGTAGTCAGGTGTATTGCTGCACACACCTTGTCTAGTTCATCAGACCATGATAACTGTATTGGATCCCACTGGATTGTCTACAAGAAAAGCATTAAGTTCACTACAACAGCAAGGAATTATATCCTTACAGTGCTTCACAAAACAACAACTGGTTCTCGATGGGTCTGGGGCTCCATTTCTAAGGTATTTGCGGAGGAGGGTAGCTATTTGGGGATGTTATGGTGGCAGACAAAGAGCATCGATTGGCTGCCTGCACTGCCATTCAGGGGGAACAATTATCTGCTCTAACCCATGTTTGGCTATCTTCATCATGGATCTTTATGGAGGTGTTGCCAAAGGAAAAGGGAATACCTCCCAGGGCTGCAGCCTTTGACGTTCCCACCTTTCTCCTTCACCCACCATCAACATCCGCTTGGGTCGGGATGAATATGCAGCTTGTAAGGCATGGGCCACAGCTTGGATGCTGCTTTCTGTAATGTAGCTGTCCTGAGACAGGGCTCTCTCCATCTCCTCCTGGGGAAGCGTCACCCGTTTCTCTTTCTCTCTGCAACTTGTCCAAATTTTCATGGACAAAACATGTGTTGAACTGAAACAGTTAAAGGTTTCTTCCCAAAACAGTTACAGAGAAGAGGAGACCAGTTCATTGCAGTCATATTTTGCCATTATTTTAGACTTCATTATGAAGGACAAAGAACTATGAAGGAAATGGAAGTAAGAAGGTTTCTGAGACAAGTTGAAGTCAATGTCCTGAAAAGCTGGTGTGATCCAGACTTTTCCCCCTCTTTGTTTCTCTTCGAGTGCTCTTTGTATCAACATAAATGGAAAACGGCCATAGTGGGAGTCTGCATAGTAAACAATTACATTCACTTGTTTCCCCAAGACAGATAGGTCAATCTGGAAGATTTGACGTAAGATATTTTGTGGTAGTCTATTTGAGAAAGCCGCACAAATCCCACTGCTGATCATCAGGGGTGTCAAGGCCACCATGAACCTCTCTCCATTCTCAGTGTCTGGAGCAAAGAGACAGACCCACGTCCATCTGAAAAACAGGAGTAGTTGGATGATCCCCAGGTACTGGGTTTCTTCCTCTGGGGCCATCCAGTAGACAAAAGGGAACTGAATTTTATCATTAAGTACAGGAGCGACAATGCCATAACTGATCTTGTGAGCAAAGTAAAGTAAGAGATGGTAATTTAGTATTGTTTTATTTTCTGGATGAAGGTCAAATATTTATTAACCTGAAATTATGAGTATTTAACAAAATGCCTGTCACTGTGAAAGATGTGGGATATATGTGGAAGGAGAGTGCAAAAATATTCCAAGGTCATTTGTGGTACAGTACAGCCAGAGAGGAACACTGGGGTCCTTTTGATGCATCCAAGATACTGCAGAGTGAAAGAGGAACCAATTGATGAGACTTAATCTGATTTAGCCAGGAGCCTTATTCCAGAAATACAGCCATGAAGGGGCAACATGAGTACAAAGCCACCCCACTTTGGGTTTGGACCTGGTTACAGGACTGAATCAGCCTTGGTTGCCCTGGTGGATGACCGATATCAAGAGAGGGACAGGGGGAATGCCACCCTGCTAATTCTGCTCGATCTCTCATCGGCTTTGGATACCATGGACCAAGGTATCCTGCTAGATTGAATCTGTGGGATGGGCATCGGAGGCCCTGTGTTACAGTGATTCCAGTCCTACCTATGGGGCTGATATCAGACAGTGACGTTGGGTGTCCATTCCTTGACCCCTTGGCAATTGAGCTACAAGGTTCTACAGAGCACCATCTCGTCCCCAATAGTGTTCAACATCTGTACGTAACTGCTGGGAGTGATCATGAGGGGACTTGGAGCAGGATGGGAGCCCTGTGGGCGAGAGGTTCCCAGGTCTGGGAGATAGGCTCATTGCCTCCTCTGGATGGGGCTGCACTCCCCTTGAAAGATCAGGTTTGTAATCTGGGGGTAGTCCTAGATCGATCATGGTCCCTGGAGGCCCAAGTTGCCCTTGTTGCTTGGAGTGTCTTTTACCAACTTGGGCTGGTTTGCCATTTATGGCCTCTCCTGGTAGGAGTAGCTTGTTCACCATGATACAGGTGCTAGTAAACTCAAGACTGGATTGCTGCAATGCCCTCTATGTGGGGCTGCTCCGAAAGCTGGAGATCATTCAGGATTCAGCAGCTTGGCTGTTGTCGGGAGCTGCCTCTCTTCAGCATGTGACTCCTTTGCTGAGGGAACTGCTCTGCCTGCCTATTTGATACCAGGCCAGATTTAAGGTTTTGTTACTAGTGTACAAAGACCTACACATCTTCGGTCCAGGATACCTGAGAGAGTGCCTTCTCCTTTACCAACCTGCCTGATCACTGAGCTCATCAGGGGGAATGCCCTTGGTGGTTCCCCATGGACTTATGGCCCAATTGGAGTCCACCCAGAGCACAGCCTTTGGTGTGGTGCCCCTCTTACTCTGAAACTTTCTGCCTCTGGAGGTCAGGCAGGTACCAAAGCATTTATATTTCAGGAAGCCTTCCTCGGCAGACATGTAGGCAGACAACCATTATGCAGAGGAAAGCCATCCGAGCTAACACACACAGCAGCAATTTCAGAAACATGGGGAACATGGTCGTGTCTCTAGAATGAGCCATAGTGTTCATCATTCTATGATGGAAGCACAGCGATATGTCCATAGGTGCACAGCCAGCACCAAGTGCAGCAGTGTTCTCATGCTCACAGACTTCACTGACACACCGGTACTCAGTAGTAGGGATGTACGAAAGGCACTTACCTGGTCCCGCAGCTTGCTTCGCGGTGGGGGGGGGAGGCGCTTCGGTTCTCCACCCGAAGTTCAGGCCGGGGGGGAAAGCGCCCCGCCCCACCTCGCCCGGCCAAAATTCAGGCCGGGGGGGAGGTGCCCCGCCTCACCTGGCCGAAATTCAGGCCAGGGAGAAGCGTCCCGTCTCCCCGGCCGCGAAATACAAAAGTGAAAAAAAACACACACACCCCCGTGATAGGCTATGTAATGATTTAAGTAGCCTATCACGTCTAGATTTCCAAAGTCAGCCGTGATAGGCTACGTAAATTGTTACGTAGCCTATCATGGGTGACTTTGAAAAAAAAAAAAGCGCGTATGCAAATGGATGGGCGCCGCCATTTGTGTTCCTTATTTGGGCCCGGGTAGTCTACATAAAGATTTACGTAGACTATGGCGAAAATAAGGGCAACGCAAATAGCGTTGCCGTTATTTTTGCCATAGTCTATGTAAATCTTTACGGTTTTTTTTGTTTTTTTTTTACTTTATTTTGTAATGGCGGTGGCGGCAGCCGGTCGGAAGACCGGCCACCACCCCCGCCCCCGCCGAACTGCTGCCAAACCGCCGCCGGGACCCGCCGCAGAGAGGGACATTCGCAGGAGGTAAGTCCCAACCCGGGGGGGGGGCAGGAGGGGGCGGAGAATTTCACTGCCAATTTCGAGGGGCCGAATGCATTGGCATTCGGCCTCCCCGAGATTCGTGGAGAAATTATCCACCATCCCTACTCAGTAGTGCATGGGTAAACATTGAGTAGCAGGTTAGTGAGTCCAGCAAGGTGCCATCCAGTGTGTTGTCCTCTGCTCACTCGTGGTGAGCCATAGTGGCCTCATCGGTGGCAAGGATGTACAGCTGGCCGTAGCTAGGGATGGCGGAGAATTTCTCCACGAATCTCGGGGAGGCTGAATCTCGGGGAGGCCAAATAGTGTTGCCTTTATTTTCGCCATAGTCTACATAAATCTTTACGTAGACTACCCAGGCCCAAATAAGGAACGCAAATGGCGGCGCCCATGGGCGCCGCCATTTGCATACGCACTTTTTTTTTTCCTCCAAAGTCACCCGTGATAGGCTACGTAACGATTTACGTAGCCTATCACAGTTGACTTTGGAAATCTAGCCGTGATCGGCTACGTAAATCGTTACGTAGCCTATCAAGGGTGGTTTTTTTTTTTCACTTTTGTATTTCGCAGCCAGGGAGTCGGGGCGCTTCTCCCCGGCCTGAATTTCGGCTGAGCAAGGCGGGGCACCTCCCTCCCCAGCCTGAACTTTGGGGGGAGAACCGAAGCGCCTCCCCCCCACCGCGAAGCAAGCTGCGGGACCAGGTAAGTGCCTTTTGTGCATCCCTAGCCGTAGCTTGGAGGCTCAGCTGACCAGAAAGTGCTCTTCAGATGGTAAACTGAGCCTTGTACCTTTAACACAAATGCACTGGGGCCTTGAGAGGGCCTGTCCCCCTGCTTGAAAGGAGAGAAGGAGACTGCCTGCACTAGACATGTGTTTTTTAAAGAAGGAGGGAGGTGTTGGGAGCCAGGGAACGTCCATTACAGTTCTACAGGGCAGAGGGAGATATGAAGGAGGGGACAATCACATTCTAAAGGCAGAGTGTGTAACAATAGGATGCTGACTGTCCCTCAACTGTCCCCCAACTCAAATAACCTGGATGGCCCTGGCAACAGACCCCCTGGGTTGAAACTGCTGCTGCTCAATGCCAGGTCAGTCAATGGTAAAACAACTGCTGTCCAGGACCTGATCCTGGATAAGCACATTGACCTGGCCTGTATTCCACAGACCTGGCTGGATGAAGCTGGTGTGTGTGGGGGATCTCTCTCAGCTCTGCCCCCCAGGGCTCTCTGTCCAGCAGCAGGCAAGACCTGGGGGACGAGGAGGTGGAGTGGCAGTGGTCTATCAGGATTTGATCCCCCTCACCAGGTGCCCTATTCCGCAGTCTGCTGGGCTTGAGTGTTTGTAGGTGAAGGTGAATGCCAGGAACAGAGTAAGGATGCTGTTGGTGTACCGTCCACCCTGCTGCTCAACAGTCTCCCTCCCTGAGCTAGCTGGTGTAGTCTCGGGGTTGGTGTTGGAGACCCCTCGGCTTGTTGTGTTGAGGGATTTCAACATCCATGCTGAGGCTGCCCTGTTGGGAGTGGCTCCGGACTTCATGTCCACCATGACAACCATGGGTCTGTCCAGAAGGTATCTGCCCCACCCATGCTGCTGGGAACACTCTGAACCTCATTATCTGTGCCGGATGGGGTGATAGTGATCTGAGAGTGGAGGAACTCTCTATAGTCCCGTTGTCATGGGCGGATCACTACCTGGTGGGGTTTAGACTTGCTGGCACTCGGAACCTCTGCGGGGGGGGGGGGCGATTAAGATGGTCCACCACAGGAGTCTGATGGACCAAACCAAATGGTTTCCTGACAGTTCTTGGGGATTTTCCTCTTTCCTCAGCAGGTGATTCTGTCAAAGCCCTGGCCGATCTCTGGAATGGAGAAATGACCCGGGTCGTGGACACAATCGCTCCTGAGTGTCCTCTCTCACGAAGTGGAGCTGCACCAGCACCCTGGTTTTCCGGGAGCTGGCAGTGATGAAATGAGTGAGAAGACAACTAGCGCGAAATTTGCAGAAAACTCGGAGTGAATCCGATCGAACATGGGCTAGAGCCTATTTGAAGGCCTACTCTGTGGCAATGTGGGCAGCAAAGTAAATATATTTTCTGCCACTATTTTGTCTGCAAAGAGCCTTCCAGCGGAGCTGTTTTGAGTGGTTAGGTGTCTTTTACACACCAGCCTGCAAGAGGATAATTTAAACCTCTCGACAGCCCACTGTGAACAATTTGCTCAGCACTTTGCAGACAAAATCGCTCGGATCCACTCTGACTTGGATGCTATAGTTGATACAGACCCAGTGGATGTAATTTTGGCCCCTGCTTGTCCAGTGTTGTTGGACACTTTTCAATTTGTACAGCCTGAGGATATGGACAGGATCCTGGGAGAGGTGAGAGCCACCACGTGTGTTCTAGATCCTTGCCCTTCCTGGCTCATAAAAGCAGCCAGAGGTGGACTGGCCGAGTGGGTAAGGGGAGTGGTTAATGCCTCCCTTAGGCAAAGCAGAGTTCCAGCCTGCTTGAAGGAGGTGGTGGTGAGACCTTTGTTAAAAAAAGCCCTCCCTGAACCCCACCATATTGGATAATTATCAGCCAGTCTCCAATATTCCATTTCTGGGCTAGATATTGGAGTGTGTGGTGGCCTCCCAACTCCAGGGATTCCTGGATGAGACAGATTATCTAGGTCTATTTCAGTCTGGCTTCAGACCCAGTTATGGGACAGAAACTGCTTTTGTCACCTTGGTGGATGACCTACGCCAGGAACTAGACAGAGGGAGTGTGTCGCTGTTGGTTCTGCTAGACCTCTCAGCAACTTTCGATAGCATCGACCATGGTATCCTTCTGGGCCACCCCGCTGGGATGGGACTTGGAGGCACTATTTTGCATGGCTCCATTCCTTCTTGGAGGGGCGGACCCAGAAGCTGATGCTGGGGGACTCCTGTTCGACTCCCAGGCCATGGGCTTGTGGAGTCCCTCAGGGTTCTGTTTTGTCCCCCATGCAATTTAACATATACACGAAACAACTGGGGGAGGTTGTCCGGAGTTTGGGGGTTCGGTGTCACTAGTATGCTGATGACACCCAACTCTGCTTTTCCTTTCCATCTAATTCCAAGGAAGCTTTTGGGGTGCTGAACCGGTGTCTGTCGGCAGTAATGGACTGGATGAGGGCAAACAAATTGAAGCTTAATCCAGACAAGACAGAGGTGCTCCTGGTCAGTCGAATTGTAGATCAGGGAACAGGGATATGGCTTGTGCTGGATGGGGTTACGCTCCCCTTGAAGACACAGGTTCGCAGCTTGGGTGTACTTCTGGATTCAGCCCTGAGCCTGGATGCCCAGGTTTCAGCGGTGGCCAGGAGTGAATTTGCACAGTTAAAGCTCATGCGCCAGCTTTGCCCGTTCCTTGAGATGCCTGACTTGGCCACAATAACACATGCATCAGTTACATCCAGTTTGGATTACTGGAATGCACTCTACGTGGGGCTGCCCTTGAAGAGTGCTAGGAAATTTCAGCTGGTTCAAAGAGCTGCTGCCAGACTGCTGACTGGGGCTGGTTACAGGGAGCATACAACTCCCCTGCTAAAACAGCTTCACTGGCTCCCAGTCTGTTTCTGGGCACAATTCACCATGGGAGAGGGCCTTCTCGGTGGTTACCCCAAGGAACTCCCTTTCCAGGGAGATGAGAGTGGCACCCTCCTTGATAGGCTTTCATAGGCATGTAAAAACTTTTTTGTTCCGGCAGGCCTTTGGGGATAACTAGTCTGGACCTGTAAAAATATGACGGATGGATACTATTTTTCTGGTTGTCTTTTAATGTTTTGATATTTTTACTATTTTAATATTTATGATTTAATTATATTTCTAACTTTTGTGCACTTGCATTTCTATTTCTATTTATACATTCTAACTGTAAAAGTTTTACTGTTGTAAAGCTGCCTTGACTCCCAGTATTGGGGAAAAGGTGGGATATAAATATAATAATGATAATGATGGCAGCTGTGCAATTCTGAGTGGTGCGTGCCAGGCAGCAAAGCCTAGAGTACTGCTGTCCTTGCAAACGTCGTTCAGGAATTTCTTGCCGAGAAAAGAGAGATCAGTGCAGATGACATCCGGAACTGAGTGCTGGTAGTGAACACTTTCTGCCATGGCAGCTGGGAGCTGAGGATTCACCCTTGAAAAGCAAGGCGTCGCAGTGCTCACAAACCTTAACAGAGTTGCCAATATCAAACCTGTCGAGGTTGGTTGCAGGACGCATGCCGGAAGCCACAGTCTGCCTCATTTGTCTGGGCTGGTTTCCAGATGGACGAATTGTGTACCTTCCGTGCCGCTTGACTTCCGCAGTTTGCAGCCAGTGCTCCGTACTGTCATTCGCAAGCCCCCGGAATTCTCCTCTTTTTTTTTCTGCTCTGAAAATTACGAAGATAAATCTGTACCGACAGCCGTAATTCTGCTTAACTTCCATAAGAAAGGCTATTTTTCATAGATATTTACGTATTTTTTCCTGAAACGTGCAGTAATTACTTTCAGCCAAAACACTTCCTCCTCCTCGGGGCTTCCCAAAACAAGGCTGCCCTAGGTGTCCCTGAGCAATGCACTCTTTGTTTAAAGCAACGCTGTTAAAGAAAGAAAGAAAGAAAGAAAGAAAGAAAGAACCTTTTAAAATGACTGTGCCGGTCTGGAGCCCTGCACAAGTATTATTCCCCCTGCTAGGCTTTCTATTTCCACATCCAGCCTTGTTGGTGACATTGTGAGGCTAAAATGGAGAGGAGAACCAACTCTGTGCATGTCTACTTGGAAGTAAGTCTTATTGAGTTCAATGCAACTTACTCCTACATATGTCAGCACCCCACTTGCCCCCAGCTCAGCTTTGTATTTACACATCCAGCTCATTAGCAAACCTCCTGTTAGTTATCTCACTGGGTGACTTTGGGCTGGACTCTAACCACTACATCATACTTCTGTTATATGAAACTCTTGAAGAAAAAGAGACAATATAATGGAAAGTTCTTTCTGAAGCAGTCACACTTGTACAAATGCAGCATGAAGGGAAAGATCAGCAACCTTCTCTTTGTTTGAATAAAAAGCACACTCTGCACATGCTCAGGGAATGGACAAAATGAGGAATAAACATACCAGAGAATATGAAGAACTATATTCTTCCATTATGTGTGTGTGTGTGGGGGGGATTCTCCCACTGGATTCTCCCTCAATCCAGCTGTTCCTTGGGAACTCCCCCCCCCCATTCACCCAAGGGTCTTCTGAGATAACTAACAGGAGGTCTGATAATGAAGTGGATGTGGAAATACAAAGCTGAGCAGAGAGGAGAACCAACTCTGTGCATGTCTACTCAGAAGTAAGTCTTACTGAGTTCAATGCAACTTACTCCTACACATGTCAGCACTCCACCTGCCCCTAGCTCAGCTTTGTATTTCCACATCCAGCACATTAGCAAACCTCCTGTTATTTCTCTCACTGGGTGACTTTGGGCTGGACTCTACCCACTAGATCATACTTCTGTTATGAAACTCATGAAGAAAAGGAGACAGTATAATGGAAAGTTCTTTCTGAAGCAGTCACACTTCACTTGTACACATGCAGCATGAAGGGAAAGATCAGCAAGCTTCTCTTCGTTTGAATAAAAAGCACACTCTGCACATACTCAGGGAATGGACAAAATGAGGAATAAACATACCAGGGAATATGAAGAACTATATTCTTCTCGTGTGCGTGTGTGCGCGTGTGTGTGTGTGTGTGTGGAATCTCCCTCCATCCAGCTCTTCCCTGGAAAAAAAACCCCATTCACCCAAGGGTCTTCTGAGATAACTAACAGGAGGTTTGATACTTACGTAGCCTATCACGGCCTGGCAGGGACGCAAATGGCGGCTGGCATAGCAGCTGCCATTTGTGGCTGCAGTCCAGCTGTGGCCGGAAGTCCAGCTGTGGCCGGCCATGGCTGGTGGCTCCACTGCCTTGCTGCGGAGCGGAGCCATCCGGGGAGGATTTCAGGGGGGAGGGACAGATTGTCCCCCCCCCCGTGCGGACTCCCGGACAGGAACAGGGTGAGTATTCCGCACACCCCTACTGTGAACTGACCCCCCATTATGGATTGGATGCCACCTTGGACCTTCTCAAGCAGCACTGCTTTGCTTTGGACAGATTCTGACCCCATCCGCTTCACTTCGAATCCAAATCCAAAGTGAGATTCGGATATCCGAATCATTCTTATATGACATTTTCTCATTGACTTGCATTGGAAAATAGAAATGGCCATCAGGTTTCAGGTTTCATGATAAATGCATGAAATTTGGGGACCTGTCATCTGCCATGGAGCGGATTTCCACCTGCCAAATTTCAGACAGTTTGGCCTAGTAGTTTCTGTGTGAAGAGCAGGTGAAATTTGATTTTTTCCAGAAAACCTCTCAAAGCAAAGAGCTATACCTTTCACTGGTTGCACAGAGGTGCATGAAATTTTGGGAATTGTCAGCAGGCTGGGAGCGGATCCCAGCTGCCTAGAATTGAGGCACTTCAACCTGGAGGTTCTTGTGCTAGGGACTGGTAAAATGTGCTGTTCTCAGGAACTCAAAACAAAGTCAGAAGGATAATAATCAGAGAAGTTTGGTGTTGACATGGAGAAGACCACTATCCCTAATCTCTGCTGTAGGTTTCTGGGAAGTGCCTGAATCAGTGACCTCTAAGCACTGAAACTTGCCTCCACACTCAGCAGCCCTACTGCACCAGGACCCACTATCTGGACTGGGAGAGAGCCAGCTTGCCTACCAGTGCTGCTAACCCCAGCCACACCTCGTCCACCTCTGCCCCTGCCAACAAGATCCCGAAGATGCCTCGTATTGGGCTTGCTTGCTTTGCAACACCGTGTAGCATTGAATCATTGAAATAATAGATGTTAATGTGAGTGTAGTGCTTTGCCCACTGTTTTTTGAAATGTGGACTGTGTAGTGCGTTGAAGCACACTGCTTGCTTGAGCACAACAACCCCCCCCCCCACACACACACACATACACAGAATGAGAGGAGTGAAATGAAAGCAACCACTGGACTACCTACAAGCGAGGGGGAAGGATTACAGAAGAGAAAGCGAAAAGAGCTAAAAAATGGGAAGGGAAGGAATATAGGAATTGAGAAGGGTGGGTGGGAGGGTGGGTGGGGAGCCAAGAACAAGGACAGGAGAGTAATATATATGTCCATGTGTGTCTCTGTGTGTGCGTGTGTAAATTCTAGGCGGAGGGTGGGGTAGAAGCAAAAGAAAAGCTAAAGAAGCAAAGGAAGGAAAAGTACAGTATATACAGTGTAGCCTACCATGGCCAAAAACATGAACGCAAATGGTGGCCACCGTAGCTGCCGCCATTTGCGTCCGCAGGCTCCAGACACCTGTGATTGCACCCGGCCGGTGGCTCTGCAGAGCTGCCACAGAGCGGAGCCGGAGGGGTTGGTATTTCGGGGGGGAGGTGCAGAGCGCCTCCCACCCACCATGAATTACCTCTGCGAAAAGGTAAGTGACTTTCATACATCCCTATGAAAAACACATCATAAAACAAAACCACCACCTAATCAGTGCTCTCTCACACAATGAATGAAAGCACAATGATCTCTCCAATGTATCCACTCCAGCATTATGCCCCCCAGCTCCACCACTGTCACTGATTGGAGACTGCTGGGTTGCGTTCAGCCCTAATTTGGCAACTAGAGTTGTAATTTGCCAAAGCTCATTCCCTCCACCTCCTCCTCTTCTCCCCCTCCCTTGTCGTTTTCAAGTTGCTACATTTTAGAGACAGGCTGTCTGGGCTTCAAGAGGCATCCAAATATCCAAGTGGGACTGAGGAGCCTTGGAGACAAACCACTGCGCTTCGGGGTGCCTCGGTGCTGTTCTGATCCACTTTGGAACACACCAACTAGGGATGTACGAAAGTCACTTACCTTTTTGCAGATGTGATTCGCGGTGGGGGGGAAGTGCTCTGTCCCTCCCCCCAGAATCCCCAACATGGGGGAGGCGATCCACGTGGTGTCCGACCACGGATGGGCTGCTGCGGATGCAAATGGTGGCCGCCGTAGAGGCCACCATTTGCGTCCAGCCAGGCTGCCATGATAGGCTACGTAAGTATTGATCTACCCTATCACGGCAGGCGAAAAAAAACCCAAAAACAGCGTAAATAAAAAATATTTACATAAGCTATTAGGGTGAAAAAAAAAGGAACGCAAATAGTGCCCACTACGCTATTTGCGTTCCCCTTTTTTTTCACTGTAATAGCCTACGCAAATATTTACATAGGATTAAATGGCGAAAAATAGGGAATGCAAATGGCGGCCGCAGTAGCCGCCACCATTTGCGTATGCTTTTTGTTTTTTTTGGCTTGCCATGATAGGCTATGTAAATACTTACGTAGCCCATGACGGCTATGGTGGAGAACTGAATGGCGGCCGCAGGGCGGCCGCCATTCGAAAGTCAGTGTGGACAGCAGCAGGTAAGTGCTCTGAATCACGCGCCTTTCGTGGGTTGGGGGCTCGGTTCCGAGTGCGTTTAGTGGGTTGGGGGGCGGGGACTTCATTCCGCCACGGATTTTGGGGGGCTGAATGAACTGGCATTCAGCCTCACCGAGATACGTGGCGGAATTCTCTGACATCCCTAACACCGAGGCAGCTCTGAAGCAGCATGCTTCGCTTCGCTATTCAGGATTTGGTCGGAAGGGGTGAACAGCTCTATCCAAAACCCTGGAGACCAGAGCAATTTCAGAAGAAATTGTCACATTACTGCTCCCTTATGAGCAGCAATTACCCCTCACATAAGGGTGCATTAACCACTAGGGATGGACAGGTGCTTAACAATCCAGGGCTTGGGGGAGGTCCAGGACACATATCCCACTTGGCATCCCAGCTTGCCTCGCCCCATCAGCCACCCTCATTAGCCATCTCCTCTTCACAACGAGGAGTGGCAAGAGAGGCTTGGGCTCTGAGGCCTGTCGTGGCCCTGCTGGTTGTGAAGGGATTGCTTGACAGCTGAGAGCTGACAGGGCAAGATGAGACCTCAATGCTGTGCATGCCCCAGCCATGCTTGCCATCTCCTCCTTGCAAGGAGGAGACAATGGGAGTGATTGGGATGCACGTGGTGACAACATGCGGCAGTTCCAAGCTGCCTAGCAACCACGTCTGTCACCACCACACAGTACTCTTAACCATGAGTTTTTATGGAGGTGTTGCAAAACGAAAAAGGGAATACCTCCCAGGGCTGCAGCCTTTGACATTCCCACTGTTCTCCTTCACCCACCATCAACATCCGTTTGGATCAAGATGAATATGCAGCATGTAAGGCATTGGCCACAGCTTGGATAATGCTGCAAGTAACATAGCTGTCCTGAGACAGGGCTCTCTCAATCTCCTCCTGGGGCCATGTTGCCCATTTCTCTTTCCCTCTGCATCCTGACCAATTTTTCTTGGACAAAACATGCGTTGAATTGATTTGAAACAGTTAAAGGTGTTATCCCAAAACAGTGTCAGAGCAGAGGAGACTGGTTCATAGTAGTCATATTGTGTCATTTTTGTAGTCTTCATTATGAAGGACAAAGAACCATGGAGGAACAGGAAGGAAGAAGGTGCAAGGGACAAGTTGATGTTTATGTCCTGAACATCTGGTGTGATCCAGACTTTTGCCCCAGTTTCTTTCTTTTTGAGTGTTCTTTGTATCAACATCAATGAAACATAGCCATAGTAGGAGTGTGGATAGTAAACAATGACCTTCACTTCTTTCCCCAAGTCAGATAGGTCCATCTGGGAGATTTGACGTAAGATATTTCGTGGTAGTCTTTTGGAGAAAGCAACACAAATCCCACTCCTGATCATCAGGGGTGTCAAGGCACCCAGGAACCGCTCCCCATTCTCAGTGTCTGGAGCAAAGAGACCGACCCACGTCCATCGGAACAACAGGAGCAGCTGGACAATCCCTGGGTACTGGGCTTCCTCCTTCGGGGCCATGCGGTAGACAAAAGGGAAATGACTTTTGTAATTAGAAACAGGTAGGGATGTACGAAAGGGACTTACCTTGTCTCGCAGCTTGCTTCGCGGTGGGGGGGAGGCGCTTCGCTTCTCCCCCTGAAATTCACGCCAGAGGGGGAGGCGCCCCGCCTCGCCCGGCCGAAATTCAGGCTGGGGGGGGAGGTGCCCCGCCTCGCCCGGCCGAAATTCAGGCCGGGGAAAAGCGCTCCGTCTCCCCGGCCGCGAAAGAAAAAGTGAAAAAAAAAAACACAAACCGTGATAGGCTACGTAACGATTAACGTAGCCTATCACGGCTAGATTTCGAAAGTCAGCCGTGATAGGCTACGTTAATCGTTATGTAGCCTATCACGGGTGACTTTGGAAAAAAAAAAAAAGTGGCCCTATGGGCGCCGCCATTTGCGTTCGTTATTTGGTCCCGGTAGTCTACGTAAAGATTTACATAGACTACGCCGGGGTTTTGTTTTATGTAGTTTTACATAGCCTATGACGTAAGGGGTTTTACGTAGCCTATCACATTTTTTTTTTTCACTTTACTTTGTAATGGTGGCGGTGGCAGCATTGTTTTAGTATTGTTTTCCTTTCTGGATGAAGGCCAGATAGCTACTAACCTGAAATTACTAGTAACTAAGAATATGTCTGTCTCTATGAAAGGTGAGGGGCATATTTTTAGGGGGAGGACAAAAATATCCCAAGCAATGTTTGCGGTGCAACCACAGAGGAGCATGGGATTGCTTTTCATGCATTCAAAATACTGTAGTGTCTCACTTTGGGAACCAATTGATGGAAGTTAACCCGCTCTCTGCCTCGAGTGAAGCCACCGAAAGGGACAGATTTAGTCCCACCCTGACCCGAACTAGGCTCTAGATTCTGTTTTGGGAGCACGCAGGACTCTTCCTGAATTACAGCCATGAAGGGGCAACATGAGTATAAAAGCAACCCACTTCTGGTTTTGACCTGGTTAAAGGACCAAATCAGCTTGGGTTGGCATGGTGGATGATCTTTATCAAGAGACAGACAGGGGGAGTGCCTCCCTGCTAATTCCACTCGATGTCTCATCGGCTTTCAATACCATGGTCCATGGAATCCTCCTGGGTCAATTCCGTTGGATGGTTATCGGAGGCACTGTGCTACAGCCGTTCTGGTTCTTCCGACGAGGCCGGTTTCAGACCCCAACATTGGGTGACCATTCCGTGACCCCTTGGCAATTGAGCTACAGGCTTCCACAGGGCACCATCTTGTCCCCAGTGTTGTTCAACATCTGTATGAACCCGCTCAGAGCAGTCATGAGGGGATTTGGAGCCAAGTGCCACCAGTATGCTGATGAGACGCAGCTCTGTCTCCCAGTGACAGCTGAAAAAGGTGAGGCTGTGCAAGTCCTGGACAGAGTGTAGACTCAGTGATGGGCTGGATGAGGGCCAATGAATTGAAAACCAATCTTGGCAGGACGCAAGCCCTGTTTATGAGTGCTGTCCATGTCCGGGAGATAAAATCATTGCCTCTTCTGGAGGGGGTTGCACTAACCTTGAAAGATCAGGTTTGTAGTCTGTGGTACTCCTAGATCCATCATTGTCCCTGGAATAGGGATGTACGAAAGGTACTTACCTTTCGGGGATTATGTTGATGGGCGGGGAGGTGCTCCGTTCCTCCCCCCCTGGAATCGTGGCCAGCCGGCTGTGCTCCGCAGGGATTCTGCAGAGCCACTGGCCGGTTCTGCCAGCAGCCGGACATCCGGCCGTTGGCTAGCAAGGATGCAAATGGCGGCAGCCGTAGCCGCTGCCGTTTGCATCCCTGCAGTCAGCCGTGATAGGCTACGTAAATGTTTATGTAGCCTATCACGGCTGACTTAAAACAACAACAACAACGCGCGTACGCAAATGGCGGTGGCCATGGCCGCCACCATTTGCATTCCTTATTGTGGCACATCTTAGTCTACGTCAAGATTTACGTAGACTAAGATGGCGAAAATAAGGGGAACGTAAATAGCGTAGTGGACACTACGCTATTTGCATTCCCCTTATTTTTGCCGTCTTAGTCTACGTAAATCTTGACGTAGACTAAGACGTGCCAAAATAAGGAACACAACTGGCGGCGGCCGTGGCCACCGCCATTTGCATACGCGCGTTGTTGTTGTTGTTGTTTTTTTTAAGTCAGCCGTGATAGGCTACGTAAACATTTACGTAGCCTATCACGGCTGACTGCAGTTTTTTTTTTTAAACTTAGCCGTGATAGGCTACGTAAATCTTTACATAGCCTATCACTTTTTTTTTTTTTTTTAACCGGAAATGGCAGCGGCGGCAGCCGGTTGGAAGACCGGATGCCGCAGCCGCCACTACTGAACTACCACCAGAGCCGCTGCCGGAGCCGCCGCCGCCAGGAATATCTGACCCAGGTAAGTCTCGTCCCCGGGGGGGGGGGCGTGGCAGACCGTTCCGCCACCGATATCGGCCTCCCTGAGATCCGTGGCGGAATTCTCTGACATCCCTACCCTGGAAGACCAAGTGGCCCACATGGCTTGGATAGCCTCTTACCAGCTTTGTCTGGTTTGCCAGCTATGGCCTCTCCTGGAAAGGGTAGCTTGGTCACAGTCATGCAGGTGCTAGTAACCCCCAAACTCCTTTGCTGAGGGAACTGCACTGGTTGCCTATTTGCTACCAGGCCAGGGATAAGGTATTAGTACTAGTATACAAAGCCCTAAACAACTTGGGACCAGGTCCAGGACACCTGAGAGAGAGCCTTCTCCCTTACCAACCTGCCTGGTCACTGAGGTCATCAGAGGGCGTGTTCCTGGTGGTTCCACATGGACCTATGGCCTGGTTGGAGTCCACCAGGAAAGTAGCCTTCAGTGTGGTGGCCCCTTCCTGTGGAATTCCCTGCCTTTAGAGGTCAGGCAGGTGCCAACACTGTGCTGTTCCCTGAAAACATTTTGTGAAGCCTTCCTTTACTGACCAGCCACAGTTGTATCAGAATTATGTTTGTTTCTCTTAAAATAAATAAATACACACATACATACATAGCAGGGAGTTTTATTCTTTTATCTTACCTTGTATCCTTTATCGTTCACCATTCTATAATCTGTCTAGATGTGGAGTGGAATGCAATTGTCAATAAATAAATACTGTAACAAATAGACGTACTACAGGGCTGTGCTCTTAACTGAGAGATGGGTGCCATCATACCTTCTGGTGCAGAATTGTGGCAGTGGCCAGGTGGCTGCTGCAAAAGCTGCTGGGGAGGGTTATCAGTCCTGTCAGCCACTGCTGTTTACTGTAACGACTGCATAGGAGAGCCTTTCAAGACATGATTATGGCCGCAATCCTATAGAGATAGACGAGTGCCCCTGACTTCCCCTGAAGCCAGAGGTGACCTCCGATCCAATGCAGGGCAGAAGCAGCACAGAGGATTCCCTCCATGCTGCACTTTGCCTTAGATCCATGTTTTCACACGTCTAAATGCGGCTTCGGGGAGGGGGCAGGAATGGGTCTGGAGATCACATTTTAGAAGAGTAGTCTTCCATGGTCTCCTGCCAACCCTGCCCCAAGCAACACCCTCTTTTCCCCTTCTATGAGTGGAGCGGCTCATAGATTCATAGAATCATAGAATAGGTTGGAAGGGGCCAAAAGGCCATCGAGCACAATGGGCTACACATATATCCATCTTTCCTGTGACCAGGTGAATGGAAACTTAATTACTTTGCAACATGGGCATGTTTGCTGCCCCCTACGAACTTCCAAACCATTCTGTGATGATCAGCTCTCCTGAGATCAAAATTGCATGAAAAAGAATTTGGGGGCACAAATGAAAGCAACTGAGACCATCCGTTCTCTTGGTGCAAGCTACAGGAGGCAGGGGTGGGGGTGTAGATTGCAGTTTTGGGCCACTGAGCTCAGAGGAGTGTGGTTGCCAGAACTCCAAAATTCCTACAGCCACCTATACAACATCTGGTGGCCATAGAATGGCTTTCTAAGAAGATCACCAAATGTGTCATTGAACATGGTAGCAGCTGACACAGAAGAGGGTCTAATGCTTGTTTTGCCCAGTTTCCATTCAATCCCTGCCAAAAAAAAAAAAGTAGGGATTGCCAGGACTGGGGGATGGGACCTCCTGAGCCTGTGGATTCTTGGCGACTGTCCGACCATGCTGACCCCTGATGCTGATCCTGATTGTCCTCTTTCTCCAGCCTCTTATCTCCCCAGGCAAGTCCTGACCACTCCAACACCTGAAGCCAGAACTGATGATGGTCCTCCTCTGGCCTCTCTTTTTGATGCCCAGCCTCCCATTCCAAAGCACTACAACTGCCAGGAGTCACCTCCGATGGACACTACAGAGGACAAGCATGCCCAATAGAACAGGCACTGAAGAGTGGGAGAGGAGCCATTTTTATGCCCCTGGCCTCCTATCCCCTCCCAATTCACACCTGTGGGATTTTGTAGATGCTCGACATGGAGGAAATGTGGAGGGAGAGGTCAGTTTCAGCCCCTTCGAGAATGGCCAGCAGGTGATTCTTTCTCCCGCAGCTGTAATGTGGAATGTTGCTTTCGCCCCCAGCAAGGAGTTGCAGCATGGCGTAGGAGGCGGATCTTCCATCGAAGAAGGACTTGTAGATGTTGTAGCCCAGGGTGACGTTTGGTAAGAGCCTGGGGTTCTGGTTGATCTCCTGACTGGCAAACATGAAGGTCAGGATGTGCCAGTACCTTGTAGCTTGCAAACTGCAAAACAATAAACAAAATTAAATTCAATGCCTCATACTCACACCAGAAGTAAAATCCCCTGCAACACATTGATCTATACAGGCAGGAAGAAGCAGACACGCAGACATGCCGACGTGCACAGTCACACACACACACCCACTTGAAGATCTGTAATTAGCATTTTCTTCAAAGCACTTACTTACTTTCTAGTACCCCAGACTACTTTTCTATGATATGACTGGTCAGTACATATTCATTAAATGTCCCACCAGAGAATTTTCCCTGTAGATATCCCTGGAAAACTAGGCAGCTCTATTTTTCCCTTTTTTTTAATAGTAGTGGCCATTTTCTCCCTCTCCCCCACCCCAAACACCAGAAGCCATGGAAAGATGCAGAAAACAAAATGGCCACTGCAATTAAAAGAAGGCCTACAACAGCTGCAGGTTTTCTCCCCTTCCTCCTCAACATTCAGAATCTCCAACTGACAGGCACTCCTATTGACTTGCATCCCCAGTAAAAAGGTTGTTGTTCTTGTTTTCAAATCCCATTCGACCATCCCCAATACATGTGGAAGAGGAAAACATAATGTAATGTTCAGTAATGTTCTCAAAGTAAACTGGTGGTCCACTGATTTTTATCTAGTGCATTAAAGTAAATAACATTAAAGTGGAAACTTTAATGAGCCAGTGTGGTGTAGTGGCAAGAGTGTTGGACTAGGAGCTGGGAGATCCGGGTTCTAGTCCCCACTCGGCCATGGAAGCTCACTGGGTGACTCTGGGCCAGTCACAGACTCTCAGCCCAACCTACCTCACAGGGTTGTTGTTGTGAGGATAAAATGGAGAGGAGGAGGATAATGTAAGCCGCCTTGGGTTCCTTGCAAGAGGAAAAAAGGCGGGGTATAAATGCAATAAATAAATAAATAAACTGAAACACGCTGTAAAACTAATGCAAGGAAGATCACTTTTGTAGTTAGAATCATAGAATGGTAGGGTTGGAAGGGGCCAATAAGACCATCGAGTCCAACTCCCTGCTCAATGCAGTAATCCAAGTCAGAGCATCCCTGACAGATGGCTGTCCAGCCTCATCTTGAACGCCTCCAGTGTGGGAGAGCCCACCACCTCCCTAGGTCATTGGTTCCTAGGGATGATGGAGAATTCTGCCACAGATCTAGGTGAGGCCAAATGCCAGTGCATTTGGCCCCCCAAAATCCATGGCGGAATGAAGCGTCCGGCCCCCCAACCCATGAAAGGTGTGCAGAATGGAGCCTCCAACCCACGAAAGGAGCGCAAAACGGAGCACTTACCTGCTGCCGTCCGCACTGACTTGCGAATGGCAGCCGCCCTGATGTGCATGAATGTTTGCACCACTTGGGGGAGTTTCCCAGCCCTGCTCCCTTTGCCAGCCCTCCCCCCCCAGATTGCACCTCTGGTGCTGGATAAGCCAGGATTACCAGCATCAAAGAACGAATGGTGGCTGCCATACAACTCAGTGATCTCCCCCTGTTAGCACTACCAGTGAGCTCATCAGAACTGTGCATAATCTTCTTTGGGAAGAAGTAAATTATATTCCAAAAGCTGGTCACTTGCGAACACAGCCCCTGGCAAAAAATAAAACCTAAGTAAAGAGTGGAGTTATCTAGGTGTGTTTATTGAAACATTCCAAGTGTTGCATCGTTTGTTTATACAACACTTCCTTAAAAACACGGTTCTTGATGTCAACTCCAGGGTAGCCACTGGAACGTCCATCGACCACTTGAATCCTGAGGTTTGCCAATGAGAGCAAGTGACTCTTGGCAATGTAGAGCAGACCGTGGCAGAAGAGAGGAGTAGGCCGACAGACACCAACTTGTTTTGCCCAGTTGCAAAAAGTGCCCTGCTGGGACCCCATCCACCCTCACTGTGAAAGTGCAGCAAAGGTTTTCCATGACTCTCCATGTTGATCTTGCATCACTCTCCATGTTTAGGGTATAACTCCAGAGAACCATCAGCCGGAGGAAAGCCATCTGAGCTAACAGATGCAATATCAGATGCAATATCAGAGACATGGGGAATGTATTAATGGCCAGAGTGAGCCATAATGTTCATCATTCCATGGTCGTGATGGAAACACAGCGATACGTCCATAGGCGCATGCCCAGCAGCAAGTGCAGCCGAGTTCTCATACTCAAGGACTTCACTGACATGCCAGTACTCAACAGTGCATGGGTAAACATTGACTAGCAGGTTAGTGAGTAACTCCAGGAAGGAGCAACAAAGTGTGCTGTCCTCTGCTCAATCGAGGAGAGCCATAGTGGCCTCATCGGTGTCAAAGATGTACAGCTGGCCGTAGCTTGGAGACTCATCTGACCACCAAGTGCTCATCAGATGGTAAACTGAGCCTTGCACCCTGAACACAAATGGTTTGGGACTTGTGGCTGTGCACTCTTGAGCGGTGCATACCAGGAATCAAAGCCTAGAGTCCTGTTGTCCTTGCAAACATCCTTCAGGAATTGCTTGCCCAGAATGGAGCCATCAGTGACAATGATGTGCATGAAATCTGGAACCGTGAGTGGGGGTAGTGAAACCATGGCATGCCATGGCAGCAAAGGGTTGATAATTCACCACTGAAAATCAAGGCATCACAGTGCTCACAAACCTTAACAGAGTTGCCAATGTCAAACCTGATGATATTAGTTGCAGATCACACGGCGAAAGGCACAGTCTGCCTCCACAAAGACACAAAGAAGACACAAAGCTTCTTCTCAAGGAGCTGGAGCGGTAGAAGAATGCGGAGGTGTGAGTCACACTGAGACTCCCAGTTTGCCTGCTGGGTACCTTACAGGTAAGCATTTGTTGTCTAGGCATGTTAGTAAAGTGTGGAATATGTAAATGTTATTTTGTTAAATGTAACGGCTCGAAACTTCCTTTCTGAGCAATGAATAAATATTGACTGGGTTACTTTTAACTGTGTCTCTCAATCCCTTCATGATTTGTTTTCCAGCTGTATGTTACTGGCATGTGTCGTACTTTGGTCTGCACCTCTGTTTCTAAAGGTGTACAGACATTTCTGTGTGTGTTTTTATTTCATTTCAATTTGATTTGCAATAGATCATGTTTGTTTAATTAGACTTGGATTTTTTATATTAAACATAAACCGTTATAATATATTGATGAAGAAAATAACCTAATTCTTTGAATAAAAAAAGCTCTATGGACGTACATAATCTCCCGACTTTGACTTGCAGTGAAAACCATTGTTAATTGTGGAATCTGCAAGTCAAGAGCCTTCCAAGGAAGTGTGTTTCATGAGAACCAATCAACAGGAAGGCAATCAAAAAGGGATAAACAACTTATACCACCTTTTAATTACACACACACACACACGGTTTTCTAGTCATCAGAATAGCCCACTTCAGAGCTGGTGTAAGTATGTGGTATCCATGGGCAGTTGCCAGGCCCCCTGCATCCTGTCATGGTCCACTGCTGATGCCTGCCCTGACTCCTCCTCACCCCTGCCCCCCATCCTTCATTGGCCCCAACAGACTCTGACTGAAGGGAGTAACCAAGAGCAAAGGCAACAAAACTGGCAAAGATGAAACGACAGAAAAGCAGTGAGAAACATGGGGCCAAGCTAATGCTGGAGTTGCTGAGATAACAGACAGAGGTCAAAACACAGTTGGGCAGTCAGACACCTTACACAGTACAGAAGCAAAGTCAAGAAGAAATCCAAGGGCCAATAACACCAAACCGTAATCCCAGGGCAAGGTCCAGGAGGCAAGATAGGAGACAGAAATCTGTGGGGATGGAACCACGGTCCTCTCTCCTGAGGGCCCTGGCTCCCCCACATCCCCTGATATGGATGGTTCAAAGGCATCGCTCCATCTCTGGGAGTTCTAGGTCCTTGGAGGAGGAGGAGGAGGCCAGCAGGGGCATGACATCCCCTGACTTGGCCACCTCTGATCTAGCCACTTTTTAATTCCCAGTAAATCACAGAACACATCTGTGGACACAGGGAGGTGATATGGTGCTTTTGGCAGGAATTCTCATGTTAAAACCATGGATCCACGGTTTTGTGCCATGGCAGTGCTGGAAATGCTGGATCCATGAAGTTTAGGCTCAGTCCATGGAGTCATGTGTGACATGTGAAGTATTTGATGGTGGTTTACGGGGGAGGCATCTCATTTCACAATCATGCAAAATCAAGAGGATCCATTCTACTCAAGCCATCTATCACCTCTGTGTGCATTTGGTCTAATGTTGGTGTGCGTGTGTGTGTGTTTGTATGTGTGTGTGTGTGATTCTCTCCCCTGCTCCTGACAAACACGTTTTCACTCTTGCACCCTGTGCTCTTTCCAGTGCATTTTTTCTGTCTGTGTGCCTCCCCCTGCCCTCGCCTCTCCGGTTTCCCTTTCTCTCTCCCTCCCACTGTCTTTCCAATCTGTATCTTTGTGTCCCCTGTTTCTCATATTGTGCCCTTCCTCTCTCTTGGTCCCTGCTCCACCCTTCTTTCCCTCCCTTCAGCTGTTTTCGCTGGTTGTTCTGTATTCTCTACTCTTCCACCTGTTGCTGCCTGACCACCACAACTCTCACTCCCCTCTAGGGAAGTAGGGATTGTGAAGAGCCTGTTCATTTCGCGGATTGTCAGGCACCTTTTCTTCCATCATCCTCCCATCGACAGAGTTTCCAAATCTGTGCAAATTTGCATGGGCAAACTGGGAGAATTCCCTCAAAGTGCACCCCCCCCAAGTGCCCATTTTCACGCCCTAGCTTTGTGGGAAATATGCATTTTTGGCCAGTTTTTTAATTGTAGCTTATTTTTCTGCAACAAAATGTCCACAAAATGGTTGAAGGATAGAAAAACAGCTCAGGAAGTCCGCAGAATCCACCCAAGAGGGGAAAAGACAATCCACTGGTGGGATTCATACATATCTGAAGTCATTTGGTCCTGTTGCAGATGTCTCCAACATCCCTAACTACAGGTATCCCTGGCAGCCTATAAAAAAGTTTTTAAAAGAACAGCTGGGAAGGGGCAGGGATGGGAGAACATGATCATAAAATACAGCTCTCATATTTCAGATCTGACCAGGGTGACACATGCCTAAGTTACACTGCGTTTGGGCTATGGAACCAACCTCCAAGTGATTGTATCTCTCGTATGGATGGGCGAATTAGTGATATTTGAGAGTGCTTGGACCTCAGAATCTGGCGGCGGGGATGGAGGAGGGAATGGTGGTGGCGGGGGTGAGGGAGGCAACAGTGGTGGTGGCCCAGGTAACGAGCTGGGGAATTGTGCGTGGGGGGACCTGGATACCTCGGATTCAGGACCAAGTCGGGTCGAGGCCTCCTTGAATCAGCCGAAGTCGAATCATGCCCACCTCTGGAGCCACGAAGTGGCTTCAGAGTAGGATCGGGGGGGGGGGGGCTGCACAGCCCTATTTCTAAACACATCATCAGAGAAGACTATCTCATACTGTTTACCTATAAGCACCCTCTAGAAGAAGACAAGTGGCTGTTGATGCGACACACAGTCTATCACCGCCCAGTGACTGGAAGCATATGGAGTTGTTCGAGGACAAAGCATGTGGTATAGAAGTGTGGTCTGACCTGGGGTAGGGGAGATCCTTGGGTTGCCTTTGCTTAAATACACTTAAAGCGAATGAAAGCCCAGCAGATCTCAAGACCATCTCTTCTGTTCCACTTTCAAACAACTCTTAAGCATTAGGAAGTCCTTCCTCCTGATGACAGGGAGTCACATGAATGCCACACTCCTAAAGCTGCGGTGTGTAATTTGAGGTCCCCACAAACTTAGTTTGGGCTGCACACTACAGTTCTTGATTTATCCCCACACACACACACTCTTTCTGCAATGATTGGCAGGGAGGCATATGTTTCACAACGTCTGGTACCAACAGGAAGTGTTAGACAAGACACTCACTGGCAATTATTCCGTTGGGCCCAAGACAGTATCTTGAGGCCAAAAGAAATGTTGGACCATACACAAAGATTGGGTGTCTCATTGAGGAAACTGTCCTGGTTGTATCAGTGGATGACATGTGGTTGGGTTCATATGGCCCAAACCTTAGGTTGGTGTGTATACTCCTGTTTCGGGATCTTTCAGTGTGTGTTGGGAGGGTAAAAGAATTAATGTGTCACACAGCATTACACAAAGCCAATGGTTTGGACTGGAGAGAATTGTTGTGGATGTCAAAGGGGGCTGTCGTCCCTTTATGGAGATATAACACATAGAATAGCCGAAGCTTTATTTGGGGGCACAGGGGCTTCTAGGGGCTGAGCATTCAGCTAAATTTCAAACTTTTCTGGGAATGAGGAACTGGGAAGCTAGACCCCAACTTCCGCCTTGTTCATGACACAGCCCTCCACTGCATTCCCTTTTCAGACACAGATGGAGTCCAGCCATGGCTTCAGATCCAAAGGGGGTGATACAAAATCTCACTTGGGCAGAGTTCTGTCCATGCCCCGCCTTCCCAACAAGCTTTTAGCACAGGATCTCAGTGGCACAGGTGTCAATCAACTCTGTGTTCCTCCAAGGGCAGGTGCATGGATGAAGGAAAACCCATTTGTGCAGATTCACTGATGCCACTCCATATGCTGGTTGGGAGTCAGCAAATGGACAATTGACCTTGGCCAGGTATTTACTATACAAGCAATACCATAAGAGACAAGGCCATGATAGTCCTTTAGGAGGAATGACTACAAAAAACAGACTGGTTGAGTATTGTTATTGTGCATTATGAATCTTTCTTCCACTGATTCATAATGTTGAGACAACTTGTACCAAAACTGAGTGTTCACACAGTCAAAGAGATCCAAGTGTAGACTGGTGGCTCCAATTTTGGTGAAGCTGTGAATTCATGCTGGTTTAGCACGTTGGATTCCTCCTTTAGAGTACTGGTTGGCTCTTTCTGACACCCAGATTGGCTTCACGGCTCCACTGAAATCAGAGCTGTCAGCATCCACTGGCAGCTGCCCAAAATCTCAGGCTGAGAATTTCAGGATCTAATGTTTAAATGGCCCAGTATAAAAACTGAGCATACGACTATCCCATATGAAATATCTCCCTATTCTGGAGACTGTCCACTTGGAGAGAAACAGTTCCCTCAGATCAAAAACATCATTTCTGTGCAGTAGATGTGTGATGAGCAAAGATAACAATAACAAGAAAGGAAATGGAAGCGCCAAATTTAAATCCGGCATTCTCTTAGAATATGTCTTAATGACAAAAAGTGCATGAAAACGTAGTAGCAAGCAAAGCAAATGCAACACACTAATCCCATTCACCAACAAACAAAAATCCATTTAACACGTTGCATACAGGGCTTTCCATGTGCACTCAAGCTGAAAAATGCTTGTACAATGCAGTTGTTAAGGGCCACATCTTGAACAGATGTATTGTTTAGACATCTATGGGTATGGTATAGTTCCAGCCTCACCACTAGCTTAGATGTGGATGGTGGTCAGTGGCATAGTGAGAGACCCAAACCCCAGATTTTCCTACTTGCTGCGACAGAAACATGGAGACAATGCAACTGAAGCTCTGAGTCCATCAAAAGGCTCTGTTAACTATGATCTCGCCAATACCAGTATCTCCTCCAAACCTATGCCAAATATTCCTCCACAGACTCACTTCTGTGGAGCAGATGCCCTAGTTTGTTTTGAACATGATATGCTCCTTGGTATTCAGATCAGGCCTCAGTACAATAATGTAGCACTTGGGAATGAAGATACAACCCAACAACCCAGCACTGGAGGCCAAGATCGAGAAGACCTGCACGGCTACCATGTATTTCCCCTTCGTGCTCAGGTAGGAGGGCACAAAGGCCAGCCAAACACTGCAGAAGACCAGCATGCTGAAGGTGATCAGTTTGGCTTCACTGAAGGCCCCAGGCAGCTTCCTGTCCAGGAAAGCCACTGTGAAGCAGATGGCAGCCAGGAAGCCCATGTAGCCAAGGGCAGAATAAAAGAAGGCGACAGATCCTTCATTGCATTGCAGGATGATCTGTCCAGGCTGGGAGTGCATGTCAGAGTCAGGGAATGGGACAGAGCTCCCCAGCCAGATGGTGCAGATGACAACAACTTGGACACCAGAACAAGAACTTACAAAGGAGTTTGCAAGACTCTTCCCCAGCCATCTCTTCACTTGGTTCCCTGGCTTTGTGGCCAGGAAAGCCAAGACCACGGTGATAGTTTTGGCCATCATGGAAGAAACGGCACCTGAGAAGATGATGCTGAAGGCTGTTTGTTGGAGAAGGCAAGTCACTTTCCTTGGCTGTCCAATGAACAGGAAGGAGGACAAGAAAGAA
Source organism: Heloderma suspectum (assembly GCF_057233095.1). Lineage (NCBI taxonomy): Eukaryota > Metazoa > Chordata > Lepidosauria > Squamata > Helodermatidae > Heloderma > Heloderma suspectum. The sequence goes on along the minus strand of NC_139459.1, from coordinate 384,237,580 downwards.
AGCATGATGATGGTGAGGAGTATGTAGGAGTGGTCTCGGTTGTTAGCCCTGATTATTGGAGTTTCTTGGTATTTAATGAAAATTCCTAATATGAAGCCTGTGGATAAGGACAAGAATAGAGTGAAGGAAGTCAGGACAATCCCCAAAGGTTCTTTATAGGAGAGGAAGGTCACATCCTTGGGGACACATTGATCTCAGTCCTTGTTTGGATGCTGATCTTCTGGACACTTGGTGCAATGGTTGGCATCTGAGAAGAAGGAGAGTGACTTCAGCAGGACTTCAGAATCTAATATGTTGACGTTGCAATCTGTGGCCTCATCACCAAAGCATGACCTTAGAAGCGGGGCCAGAACAGAGAAGAGTGGGCTAGATGGATAGATGTGTTGATATGGTAGAAAGACAGCTTCCTACCTTGTTTAAATATGGAGAAGCAAATGTGTTTATCCCAACATTGTTCAGGGTAAGGGAGTATCTGTGTGGTTATCCTATTTTTATCTTCATTATAATCCTTTAAGGCACGTTAAGCTACATGGAAGCGGAGTGGCTTGTTATATGTTTATTTGCTCAAATTATGTGCCACCATTCCACCACAAGATGCCACTCAAGGGACTCATGGTTAGGTTTCACATCCAGAGAAGGAAAATTTCATACAGCCTTCCTATCTATCTATCTATCTATCTATCTATCTATCTATCTATCTATCTATCTATTACTAAAGTTTTACTGAAGGGGCTTAGAGGAAGAGAAGATTGAATCAGAGTTGGGCAGAGGAGTGCTGTGATCATCAGAAACTAGGGATGGTACCATTCTCACCTCCCCTTTTCTTCCAGGGACCCCCTGCTTGCCAGCCACAGGGTCTCAGCACAGTGCAGAGGAGTCTCTACTAGGGATGGCGGAGAATTTCTCCCCGAAACTTCGGGGGGCCGAGCGCCAACGTGTTCGGCCCCCCGAACAAGTTTCGGGGAGAAATCCTCCGCACCCCCCCCGCCTCCCGCACCCCCCCCCCGGGACGGGACTTACCTTCCCTGAATGTCCCTCCCAGCGGCGGGTCCGGCTGGCGGTTCGTCTGGTGTTCGAGCGGGGCGGGAGCGGCAGCCGGTCTTTCGACCGGCTGCCGCCCCCGCCATTGCAATGAAAGAAAAAAAAAACACACGTCCCCTGATAGGCTACGTGACGATTCACGTAGCCTATCACGGAAAGATTTGCAAAGTCAGCCGTGATAGGCTACGTGAATCGTCACGTAGCCTATCACGGGTGACTTTAAAAAAAAAAAAAAAGCGCATACGCTACGCAAATGGCGGCCCCCATAGGGAGCCGCCATTCCCCTTCCTTATTTGGTCGCTGTAGTCTATGTCAATGTTTACGTAGACTACGGCGAAAATAAGGGCAACGCAAATAGCGTTGCCCTTATTTTCGCCGTAGTCTACGTAAACATTTACGTAGACTACAGCAACTAAATAAGGAAGGGGAATGGCGGCTCCCTATGGGGGCCGCCATTCGCGTACGCGCTTTTATTTTTTTTTTTAAAGTTACCCGTGATAGGCTACGTGACGATTCACGTAGCCTATCATGGCTGACTTTCCAGATCTAGCCGTGATAGGCTACGTGAATCGTCACGTAGCCTATCAGGGGACGTTGTTTTGTTTTTTTTTTACTTTCGTGTTCGCGGCCGGGCGAGGCGGGAAGCCTCCTCCCTGGCCTGAATTTCGGCCGGGCGAGGCGGGAAGCCTCCCCCCCCGGCCTGAACTTCGCGGGGGAAACAGCGAAGCGCTCCCTCCCACCGCGAACAAGCTGCGAGAAAAGGTAAGTGACTTTCGTCCACCCCTAGCTACATATAATGGGGATGGCCCACCATGTCTGTACCTATGGCCCTGTACCAGGCACGGAAGAAGCAGAGCGTTTTTTTTTGGGGGGGTGCCATGATTTATTTCAATTTAAATGCTTTTGACCCTGCACATCAGAACAGTTATCAGAGAGAAATACGACCCAGAATAACAAAACGTTGTAGAAGCAGAGGAACTAATAACAAATAAAGCAAGCACTCAGTGCAAAGGATCAAACCATCATTGTAATCACACTATGTGCTGGAATGGCTGGGTGAATAAACCATCGCACCCTGAGGTATTTCAGGCTGAGCAGAAGTGAATAGCCCATGACCACAAGCCCCGTTTCTGAGCAGGGATTTGAACTCAGTTCTCTCCAGTCCAAGTCCAACCCTCCCGTTGCTTCATCAGTCTCTCTAATTCCAAGGAATTCCCATGATATTTTCAACTAGGAGCAACAGTCATTCATGAAGCCTTCTTTTTGTACCCCCTCATGGAATGTTTTGCTCAAGGGGTTTAAAAGAAAAGAAGAGAGAATCAAAATAGGGTTGTGGAGACTACTGGGTATATACAAATAGTTGTCCTATTTCTCAAGGGAACTCCCAATCCTCTGATGTCGCCTACCATCCTGAATGGAGATGGTTCCTTCCGCGCATGGAGCACAAGCATAGCAGCAGGGTGGCTCTCCTTCCTGGACCTCCTTGGCGTACCCAGGGGGACAGCTCTCAGTGCACGTGGAATGAGGCACGGTCTAGCAGCAAAGAGAAGGAGTATCAAGGAAACAGTGTTGGGAGGATTTGTGGCTATGGAAATGAGTCATACAATTTAGACAGGACAGGTGGTGGCAGAGGCCAATCACAGTGAACAATAGGGGCAGGGAGATGAGCTTTTGGGGGGAGGATAGACACCACCTCCAAAAGGGCCTTCTCCTCTTCCCCTTCATGATCTTCAGTGGCAGGGCGGAGGAAAAGGAAAGATGGGAGGACTCATGCCACAGCTGGGAAAGGAAAGGCTTTTTAAGCAGGGGGTCCATGGTGGATTTAGAGACACTGAGGGGGGTATATGGTGGATTTATATCCCCCAGATATGTTCCGCATCTTGGATAACTCCTTTAGAGTTCCAGAGGGTTCTGACTAAAAATCCCATTCCAATGACAAAAAAGGCCCTTGAACAGAAAGGACTTCCTTCCTGCTTGAGACTCATGGCAAACTAAAATCTCCAGGGACAATGCCACATCACAAAATGCCTTCCTGCCAATTGTCACCAGCCAAATCTCAGATGTTTGGGCCATTGGAGGAGGCCTCATCAGATGCTGAAAGACAGCATGTCCAAGCCTCCAGTGGAAGATGTCATTTTTACTGGGGCTGTACACCGCTTCGGTCCGAATCCTGAAACTTGAGTGGATCAGGGTGGTTCGGACCAAAGCAATGAAGTCCTGGAATGGATCAGGATCAACCAGAAGCACTCCAATGTGGGTTAGATTACTCTGAAGTGTTTGGGGGATGCTTTGCACCTGTCTGGACAGGCCCCCATTCTTACCTGGTCTCCTGGGGATCACCCGCCACCATCGCTGTTTTGGAGGGAGTCACCATTTTCTTTCAAAATGGTGTCTCTTCTTCCAGTATTAGCGTTCCCACTTATTTTCGCCGTCTTAGTCTACATAAATATTTACGTAGACTAAGACGGCCCAAAATAAGGAATGCAACATTAAGACGGCCCAAAATAAGGAATGCAACATTTGCGTACGTGCATTTTTTGTTTTTTGAGTAAAGTCAGACGTGATAAGCTACATAAAGATTTACATAGCCTATCACGTCTTCTTTTTTTTTTTTTAAACCTAGCCATGATAAGCTACGTAAATCTTTACGTAGCCTATCACATCCTTTTTACAACACTGGAAATGGAGGCAGCGGCTGCTGGTAAGAAGACCGGCTGCCGCCGCCACCGCCGCCACCGCCGCCCGGAAGATCCGCCCCAGGTAAGTCTCCTCCCGGGGGGATCCACGGTGGGGCGGTGGCGTGGCCACAGAGTTCGGGGGGCCGAATGCACTGGCATTCGGCCTCACCGTGATCCATGGTGGAATTCTCTGACATCCCTATTATACTCCATCTGAAGATGATGGATGCATTCTGAGAATGTGTGAGTGTGGGAGGCCAGGGACGAGCAATAAATCCAAGCCAGATTAACTGCTGTATAAATGGGATAGGGGAGACAGACATGAGAGAGGCAGGGAAGAACAAAAGCTGGACGTCCAAAGGGGAGAGACAGACAGATGAGGACCAAAGCAAGCTGTTTCCTGATGATTGCTGGAGGGGACAGTGCTGGGACATAAATGAAGTGAGCTGGGATGGAAGTACAGTAAAAGCTTTGTCCTCTGTGATGGATTAGTCCTGCTTTGGCCAACTTCAGATCTGGGAGATCTTTTGCTCTTTCAGATTGCAGAGATGCTCTCGTGGCCCAGAGGGGTTCTGATCAGCCAGATGGGTCATCACCCCCCCTCTCCTACAGCTGCATGGGATGTATGTGGGGGGGGGGAGCCATACTGTGCTCCAACCCTTTGTTTTTAAGGAAGATTCAGGGCTCTCAAAGTAACAAACTGCAGAGGCTGACCCTGAACCAGAACCTTTCATGATATCCTGGTATTGCTCCTCAGAACATATTGGGAGGATGGGCCTGTCCTCACAAAATCTCACCTTGGTTCTGGCTCCAGGGTATACTGCCCCCACTTGGGCATTGTGTTATTTCTTATGGTCCCCCCTTGTCTCTGCACTTAAAATCCACACCACCTCTTCTAACTCAATCTGAGTCTTCCCACGCTGAGGTCTTCATACAGCACTGGAGTGCTTGCTTTACATGCACAAGGTCCCAGGTTCAATACCTGGCATCTCCAGAAAGGGCTGTAACTTCTCCTGCCAGAAACCCTGGAGAGTCTCTTCCAGTCAATGTCAACAATACTGTGTTAGATGGGAAGGGAAGGAATACAGGAATTGAGAAGGGTGGAGGTGGAGTGTGTTGGGCAGCCAAGAACAAGGACAGGAGAGTAATATATGTGTCCGTGTGTGTGTGTCTGTTGCTATAAAATCTAGACAGAATGAAAGTAAAGGAGAATGAATTGCTGAGAACTGAGAAGGGTGGAGTGGAAGCTAAAGAAAGAGACAAGGGAAGGAAAAGTACAGAAGGTTTTTTTTTTAACTTAAACAATCAAGAAAAGCCAATTGGCTAGAGAATTGGATTCAAAGAGTGCTTACCAATGGGATGTTCTCAAACTAGGTTTCGGTAACAAGCGGGGTACCGCAGGACTCAGTCCTGGGCCCCGTGATCTTCAACATTTTTATTAATGGCTTGGAGAAGGAGGTGCAGGGAATGCTGATCAAATTTGCAGATGACACAACATTGGGCAGGATAGCTAAGACCCTCGACAACAGAAATAGAATTCAAAGTGATCTTAATAGGCTGGAGCACTGGGCAGAAAACAACAGAATGAAATTTGATAGGGATAAATGCCAAGTTCTGCACCTAGGAAAAAGACACTGAATGCACAGTTCCAAGATGGGGGATATGTGGCTCAACAACACTGCAAGCAAGAAGGATCTCTGAATTGTTGTAGATCACAAGCTGAATATGAGCCAACAATGTGATGTGGCTGCAAAAAAGGCAAATGCCATTTTGGGCTGCATTAATAGAAGTACAGCTTCCAAATCATGTCAGGTACTAGTTCCCCTCAACTCAGCACTGGTTAGGACTCAGTTTGAGTACTGTGTCCAGTTCTGGGCACCACACTCTAAGAAGGATGCAGACAAAAGGGAATGTGTTCAGAGGAAGGCAACAAATATGATCAGGGAACTAGAAACAAAGCGCTATGAGGAGAGACTGAAAGGACTGGACATGTTTAGCCTTGAGAAGAGAAGTCTGAGGGGAGATGGGATAGTGCTGCTCAAGTACTTGCACGGTTGTCACAGAGATGAACGCCAGGATCTCTTCTTGACTTGGATTCCTTCCTTGAGCAGGGGGTTGGACTCGATGTATGATAGGCCCCTTCCAACCCTACTCTTCTATGATTCTAAGATTCTATGAAAAGTATGAAGTGTAAAACATATTAGAGAAGGGGGGCAGGGACAACAAAGAAACAGACACAGAAAGGAGGGAACTCAAACTCAGTACTTTTTAAATGTTTAGATTTTTAAGTAAAGAAGCTAAAAGAAAAAAGAGACTAGTTGCATTGGGAAGGAGGAAGAAGAAATTCGAAATCCATGCACAGCATAACCACCCAGCCAACTGTCTCTAAAAACACGTCATAAGCCAAAACCACCTCCTAATCAGCGCTCTCTCACACACAGTGCAACGAAACAGGCTGATCTCTCCAACTTTTCCACTCCAGCATTCCCCACCACCACCCCTGTCACTGACTGGAGACTGCTGGGTTGCGTTCAGCCCTAATTTGGCAATGAGAGATGTTATTTGCCACAGCTCATTCCCTCCTCCTCCTCTACCCCTCTCTTATATTTTGGGAGTTGCTGCCTTTGGGAGACAGGTTGTCTGGACTTCCAGGGGCACTGGAATACCTCTGAATATTCAAGTGGGACCGAGGAGACTCGGCAACCAACCACTTCGCTTTGGGGCACCTCGGTGCTGTTCCAATCCACTTCGCAAAACACCGAGCCACCTCGGAAGCAGCACGCTTTGCTTCGCTATTTGGGATTTGGTCGGAAGGGTGCACAGCCCACCCCAAAACCAAACCTCTAGAGTCCAGAGCAAGTTTCCGAAGAAATGGTCACACTACTGCTCCCTTATGAGCAGCAGGCATTACCCCTCACATAAGGATGCATTAGCCATTAGGGATGGATGGACTCACCACCATCCAGGGCTTGCGGGAGGTCCAGGAGCCCCACCCCACTTGGCATCCCAGCTCGGCTTGCCCCTTCAGCCACCCTCACTAGCCATCTCCACCTCATGACAAGGAGTTGGCTAGAGAGGCTTGTGCTCTGAGGCCTCGTCCTGGCCCTGCTGGTTGTGAGGGGCTTCCCTGACAGTTGACAGGGCAAGACGAGACCTCAGTTCTGTGCATGATGATTCACTTGCAAGGAGAAGACAGTGAGAGTGGTTGGGATGCATGTGGTGACAGCACAGAGCAATTCCCAGCTGCCCAGCAACCAGGTCTGTCAGCACCACACAGCTCGGCAAGCAGGGTCAAGGGGCCTGGGTGGCTGGAGCCATCAGACTCCAAGAAGAAGGTGGGTCCTAGTGACATCCCTATTTGCAACAGGCTGCACCCACCTGGTCATACTTGTCCCCCACAGCTAGCTTTTATTAGTGGGGCATGTAGTCAGGAGAATTGCTGCAAACACCTTGTCCAATCATCACACCACAATACATGGAAGGGATCCCACTGGACCTGCTACAACAAAAGTGTTAGGTTCATGGCAAAGTCAAGCAAATATGTCCTTACACTGCTTCACAGGAAAAAAACAATTGGTTCTCAATTGGTGTGGGGCTCCATTTGTAAGGGCTTTTTGGAGCAGGGAAGCCTTTTGGGTATGTAATGGTGGCAGAAAAACAGGAACTATTGGCTGCCTGCACTGCCACACAGGAGGAACCATTCTGTACCCTACCACATCCTTGGTTATCTTCATCATGAGTTTTTATGGAGGTGTTGCAAAAGGAAAAAGGGAATACCTCCCAGGGCTGCATCCTCTGATATTCCCTCCATTCCCCTTTAGCCACCATCACCATCCATTTAGATCGAGAGGAATATGCAGCATGTAAGGCATGGGCCAGAGCTTGGATACTGCTGTAAGTAACGTAGCTGTCCTGAGACAGGACTCTCTCCATCTCCTTCTGGGGCAGCATCGCCTGTTTCTCTTTCTCTCTGCATCTTGTCCAAAATTTCATCGACAAAACATGCATTGAATTGAAACAGTTAAAGGCGTTATCCCAAAACAGTGTCAGAGCAGAGAAGAAAGGTTCATAGTAGTCATATTTTGTCATTTTTGTAGTCTTCATAATGAAGGACAAAGAACCATGGAGGAACAGGAAGGAAGAAGGTGCAAGAGACAAATTGACATTGGTGTCCTGAAAAGCCGTAGTGATCCAGACTTTTGCTCCAGTTTCTCTCTTTTCAAGTGTTCTTTGTATCAACATAACCGGAAAAAAGCCATAGTAGGAGTTTGCACAGTAAACAGTGACCTTCACATGTTTCCCCAAGTCAGAAAGGTCAATCTGGGACATTTCATGTAAGATATTTCGAGGTAGTCTTTTGGAGAAAGCAACACAAATCCCACTGCTGATCATCAGGGGTGTCAAGGCACCCAGGAACCGCTCCCCATTCTCAGTGTCTGGAGCGAAGAGGCCGACCCACATCCATCGGAAAAACAGGAGCAGCTGGATGATCCCTGGGTACTGGGCTTCTTCCTTCGGGGCCATCCAGTAGACAAAAGGGAACTGAGTTTTGTCATTAACAACCGGCGTAACAATGCCATAACTGATCTAGGGAGCAAAGTAAAGTAGAGACTGTAGTTTAGTATTGTTCTGTTTTCTGACTGAAGGTCAAATATGTATTAACCTGAAATTGAAAGTTCTGTTTTCTGACCTGGCCGGGCAGGATTCCAGGGGGAGGGACAGAGTGCCTCCCCCCCATTGAGGTTTTCGGGGGAGAGACGGAGCGCCTCCCCCCCACACCGCAAAGCAGATCCGCGAAATGGTAAGTGATTTTTGTACATCCCTACTAGCACTGTGGGTGAGTGCTTCCCAAGTTTGGGAGATCGGCTCATTACCTCTTCTGGAGGGGGTTGTGTTCCCCTTGAAAGATCAGGTGTGCAGTGTGGGGCACTCCTAGATCCATTATTGTCCGTGGAAGACCAGGTGGCCCTCATGGCTTGGATAGCCTCTTACCAGCTTTGGCTGGTTTGCCAGCTATGGTCTCTCCTGGACAGAGTAGCTTGGTCACAATCATATGGGTGCTAGTAACCTCAATATTATACTACTGCAATGCGCTCCATGTGGGGCTCAGCTTAAGGCTGCTCCGAATGCTGGAGATAGCTCAGAATTGAGCAGCTGGAGGGCAGGGAGGCACCAACATTTAACTGTTCCCTGAAAGCATCCTTATTTCATGAAGGCTTCATTGACTGACCAGCCACGGTTGTATCAGAATTCTGTTTGTTTCTCATAAATAAATAAATAAATAATAAATAAATAAATAAATAAATTGAGTTTTACTCTTTTATTTTATCTTTTGTCTTTTATTGTTCACCACTCTGGAATCTTTCTAGATGTGGAGCGGAATACAAATGTATATAAATAAATACTGAAATAAATAGATGTACTACAATGCTGTGCCTTTAACAGAGAGATAGGGGACATCCTACCTTCAGGGGCAGAATCATTTCTGTGACCTGGTGGGGGCTGCAAATACTGCTGGGGAGGGTTTATTTATTACTGCATTTATATCCCACCTTTTTCCTCTTGCAAGGAACCCAAGGCGGCTTACATTATCCTCCTCCTCTCCATTTTATCCTCACAACAACAACCCTGTGAGGTAGGTTGGGCTGAGAGTGTGTGACTGGCCCAAAGTCACCCAGTGAGCTTCCATGGCCAAGTGGGGACTAGAACCCAGATCTCCTGGCTCCCAGTCCTGCACTCTTGCCACTACACCACACTGGCTCTCAGGGTTCTCATTCCTGTGGGCCACTACTGTTTTCTGCAACGTCTGGGTAGGAGGGACTTTTGCCACAGGATTCAGGGTGTGATCCTATAGAGATAGACAGGCACCTCTGCCTTCCCCTGAAGTCAGAGGCCACCTCCAATCCAATGCAGGGCAGAAGCAGCACAGAGGAGAGGATGTCTAATCCATCTCCGTAATCTCCTGACAACACTGCCCTGAGGAACAGCCTGTTCTTGCCCCTCCATGCCAAAAGACCATCGAGTCCAATGGGGTTAAAATATCTCAATCTTTCCTTTGATCAGGTGAATGGATACTTAATTAATTTGCAGCACGGGAATATTTGCTGCCCTCGATGAACAGCCAAACCATTATGTGATGATCGGCTCTTCTGAGATCTAAATTCCATGAAGAAAAGCATTTAGGGGTACAAATGAAAGAAACTGAGACCATCGGTTATCTCAGCTCAAGCTACAGTAGGCAGGGGTGGGTGTGGGGAGTGCAGTTTCTGGCTACCGAGCTCATAGGAGCATGGTTGCCAGAAGCCTAAATCCCTATGGCCACCAACACAACTTCTGGTGGCCACAGGATGGCTCTCTAAGAAGATTACGACATGAGTCATTGAACATGGCAGCAGCTGACAGAGAAGAGGGCCAAGTCCTTGTTTCGCTCATCTTCCATTCAATCCCTGCCAAAAGAAGCAGGGGGGGGGCAGGACGGGGGAAGGAATGGGGACTCCTGAGCCTGTGGATTCTTGGTGACTGTCGGACCATGCTCACCCCTGATGCTGGCCCTGATTGTAATTTTTCTCGAGACTCATTGCTCCCTAGGAAACTCCTGACCATCTCAGTATGTAAGGCTATAGCTGATTCTGGTCCTCTTCCGGATTCACTTTTTGATGCTGGGGTTCCCATTACGAAGGACCACAACAGCCAGTATTCACCTCCAACACACACTCCAGAGGACAAGCGTGCCCAGTAGCACAGGCAATGAAGAGTGAGAGCTCAGCCCAACCAGTGTTCAGCTCCCATTTCTGTGCTCCTGACATCCTGTCCCCACCCCCACTTCACACCTGCGGGATTTTGTAGATGCTCGACATGGATGAAATGTGGAGGGAGAAGTCAGATTCAGCCCCTTCAAGAACAGCCAGCAGGTGATTCTTTCTCCCGCAGCTGTAATGTGGAAGGATGCTTTCGCACCCAGCAAGGAGTTGCAGCATGGCGTAGGAGGTGGCTCTGCCTTCGAAGAAGGACTTGTAGATGTTGTAGCCCAGCGTGATGTTGGGTAAGAGCCTGGGGTTCCTGTTGATCTCCTGAATGGCCAACAAGAAGAACAGGATGTGCCAGTACCTTGTAGTTTGCAAACTGCAAAACAATAAAGAAACATTAAATGCAATGTCGTGTGCTGTCATTCTCCACTGAATGAAAGCAAATCTCAGTTTCCTTTCTTCATATCCCTATATTCTTTCTCTTGCAATTTAAATCTTAGAAGACCCAGTCATCACATCATGCTTTGGAAGTTCATAGGGTGCAGCAAACCTACCCGTGTTGCAGGGAGATTAAGTATCCATACACCTGATAAACAGAAAGATGGAGATATTGATACCCTATTCCTTGAGGGGAGATGTTGACAGATTTCAAGGAACATTATATATATATATATATATATATATATATATATATATATATATATATATATATGTTGTTGTTGTTCAGTCGTTCAGTCATGTCCAACTCTTCGTGACCCCATGGACCATAGCACGCCAGACCTTCCTGTCCTGCGCTCTCTCCCGGAGTGTGCTCAAGTCCATATTCATTGCATCGGTGATGCTATCTAGCCATCTCATCCCCTGCCGTCCCCTTCTCCTTTTGCCTTCAGTCTTTCCTAGCATCAGGGTTTTTTCCAAAGAGTTTTCTCTTCACATAAGGTGGCCAAAATATTTGAACTTTAGCTTCAGTATCTGTCCTTCCAATGAGCAGTCAGGGTTGATTTCCTTTAGTATGGACTGGTTGGACCTCCTTGCAGTCCAGGGGACTTGTAAGAGTCTTCTCCAGCACCACAGTTCGAAAGCATCAATTCTTCTGCACTCAGCCTTCCTTATATTCCAGCTCTCACAGCCATACGTTACTACTGGGAAAACCATAGCTTTGATTAGATGGACCTTTGTCGGCAAGGTGATGTCTCTGCTTCTTACTATGCTGTCTAGGTTGGCGATAGCTTTCCTCCCGAAGATCAAGTATCTTTTAATTTCATGGCTACAGTCACTGTCTGTGGTGATCTTGGAGCCCAAGAAAATAAAATCTGTCACTGCTTCCATTTCTTCCCCTCCACATGCCGGGAAGTGATGGGGCCAGATGCCATGATCTTCGTTTTTTTAATGTTGAGTTTCAAACCAGCTTTTGCACTCACCTCTTTCACCCTCAACAATTTTATTTATTTATTTCATTTCTATACCACCCGATAGCCGAAGCTCTCTGAGCAAGAGAACAAGAGGCTCGTTAGATCCTCTTTGCTTTCTGCCATTAGGGTGGTATCATCTGCATATCTGAGGTTGTTGATAATTTTCCCGGCAATCTTAATTCCGACCTATGATTCATCCAACCCGTCATTTCTCATGATGTACTCTGCATATAAGTTAAATAAGCAGGGCGACAATATGCAGCCTTGTCGTACTCCTTTCCCAATTTGGAACCAATCAGTTGTTCCATGTCTGGTCCTTACTGTTGCTTCTTGACCTTCATACAGGTTTCTCAGGAGACAGGTAAGGTGGTCTGGTACCCCCACCTCGTTAAGAATTTACCACAGTTTGTTGTGATCCACACAATCAAAGGCTTTAGTGTAGTCAATGAAGCAGAAATAGATGTTTTTCTGGAATTCTCTTACTTTCTCCATGATCCAGCGAATGTTGGCGATTTGATCTCTAGTTCCTCTGCCTCTTCGAAACCCAGCTTGTACTTCCGGTAGTTCTCGGTTCGCATATTGCTGAAGCCTAGCTTGTACTAGGATTTTGAGCATAACCTTGCTGGCATGTGAAATGAGCGCAATTGTACGGTAGTTTGAACACTCTTTGGCATTGCCCTTCTTTGGAATTGGAATGTAAAGTGACCTTTTCCAGTCTTGCGGCCACTGTTGACTGTTCCTAATTTTTTTTACATATTGAGTGCAGTACTTTAACAGCATCATCTTCTAGGATTTTAAATAGCTCAGCTGGAAGACTGTCATCTCCGCTAGCTTTGTTGTTACTAATGCTCCTAAGGCCCACTTGACTTCACTCTCGAGGATGTCCGGCTCAAGTTCAGTGAGCACACTATCATGGCTTTCAGGGACATTCAGATCTTTCCTGTATAGTTCTTCTGTGTATTCTTGCCACCTCTTCTTCATCTCATCTGCTTCTGTTAGGTCCCTGCCTTCTTTGTCCTTTATCATGCCCGTCTGTGCACAAAACGTTCCTTTGAGATCTCCGATTTTCTTGAAGAGATCTCTAGTCTTTCCCATTCTGTTGTTTTCCTCGATATCTTTGCATTGTTCATTTAAGAAGGCCTTCTTGTCTCTCCTTGCTATTCTCTGGAACTCTGCATTCAGTTGGATATCTCTTCCCCTTTCTCCCTTGCTCTCCACTTCCCTTCTTTCCTCAGCTACTTGTAAAGCCTCATCAGACAGCCACTTGGCTTTCTTGCATTTCTTTTTCTTTAGGATGAATTTAGTTGCTGCCTCCTGAACAATGTTCTGGACCTCTGTCCATAGTTCCTCTGGCACTCTTTCTATCAGGTCTAATCCCTTAAATCTATTCCTCACCTCCACTGTATATTCATAAGGGATATGATTTAGGTCATACCTGAATGGTTTAGTGGTTTCCCCTCCGATCTTCAATTTCAGCCAAAATTTTGCAAGAAGCAGCTCATGATCTGAGCCACAGTCAGCTCTGGGTCTTGTTTTTATTGACTGTATAGAGCTTCTCCATCTTTGGCTGCAAAGGACATCATCAATCTGATTTCGATATTGACCATCTGGTGATGTCCATGTGTAGAGTCGCCTCTTGTGCTGTTGGAAAAGAGTGTTTGCTATGATCAGCGTGTTCTCTTGGCAAAACTCTATTAGCCTTTGTCCTGCTTCATTTTGTACCCCAAGGCCATGCTTGCCTGTTATCCCGGTGATTTCTTGACTTCCTACTTTAGCATTCCAATCCCCTATGATGAATAGGACATCTTTTTTTGGTGTTAGCTCTACAAGGTGTTGTAGGTCTTCATAGAACCGATCAACCTCAGCTTCTTCAGCATCAGTGGTTGGGGTACAGACTTGAATTACTGTGAGGTTGAATGGTTTGCCTTGGATTCGTACTGAGATCATTCTATGGTTTTTAAGATTGTACCCCAGTACTGCTTTTCCCACCCTTTTGTTGACTATGAGTTCTACTCCATTTCTTCTATGGGATTCTTGCCCACAGTTGTAGATATGATGGTCACCTGAATTAAATTCGCCCATGCTTGTTCATTTTAGTTCGCTGATTCCCAAGATGTCAATGTTCAATCTTGCCATCTCATGTTTGAGCACCTCTAGCTTACCTTGATTCATTGATCTGACATTCCAGGTTCCTAAACAATATTGTTCTTTACAGATTTTCTTTTCACCACCAGGCACATCCACAGCTGAGTGTCCTTTTGGCTTTGGCCCAGCCGCTTCACTCTTTCTGGCGCTACTTGGAAATACCCTCTGCTCGTCCCCAGTAGTATATTGGACACCTTCCGACCTGAGGGGCTCATCTTCCAGCTTCATCTCTTTTAGCCTTGTGATACGTTCCATGGGGTTTTCTTGGCAAGAATACTGGAGTGGGTTGCCATTTCCTTCTGCAGTGGACCACATTTTGTCAGAACTCTCTGCCATGACCTCTCTGTCTTGGGTGGCCCTGCATGGCATAGCTTCTGGCTTCACTGAGTTACGCAAGCCCCTTCGCCACAACAAGGCAGTGACCCATGAAGGGGAGATATATATATATATATATATATATATATATCCGCCTGTCTGTCTGTCTGTCTGTCTATATTCACACACACATACACAAGTGTGTCCGTTCTTACGGCTTATCACTGCAAACAATCACTCCATCAAGTAAAATGGAATTTGGGGTCGGGGATTATTCGGAATGGTTTCACCAACGTTTTTGAAATTTACAGGTGCCAGGAAGAAGTGTTGGGTGTTCAACGGTTCCATTGGTGAACTACTGACAGAGAAAGAGCAGTTTAAAGGGGGGAAAGCAAGCAGGCAAACAAAATAATGAAATAAGTGTTTGCTTTATTTCTCAATTCCAACACAGCATGGATAGGAGGGCACTGCTGATCTACGCCTTCCCCCTCCCCATATTAGTTGTCTTCAAGCCGCTGTCGGTGATATTCAGTAACACAACTTTGCAAAGCTAAAAGAGAAGTGATTTAAAGATAAGTTGGGGGAAAGGAGCGAGTGAAGTGAGGATTAACTCACACCAGAAATAAAATCCCCTGCAAGACATCCAACTACACAGGCAGGAAGAAGCAGGCATGCAGACATGAAAGTTCACACGTGTACATGCACACGTATTTCTATCATATGATTGGTCAGGACATACCCACTAAATGTCCCACCAGAGAATTTTCCCTGTAGATATCCCTGGCAAACTAGGCAACTCTTTTTTGCTTTTCTTTTTTAATGGCAGGGGCCATTTTCCGCCCCCACCCAAACAGCAGAAAACGTGGCATGATGCAGAAAATAAAATGACCACTGTGACTGAAAGAAGGCCGAGAATGGCTGCAGCTTTTCTCCGCTTCCTCCTCAACGTTCAGAATCAACAAGTGACAGGCGCTCCTACTGATTTGCATCCCCGGTGAAAAGGCTGTTGTTCTCGTTTTGAAATCACATTCACCCATCCCCAATACATGAGGAAGAGGAAATCATCCGTGTTTTAGTCTTTAAAATAAAACACTGTTGTTTTTTCACAAACTCTGTTCCAAAAAGTTGCTGATATAAACTGTCAAAGACAGTTGTCATTACTTCTATAGATAGATCTACCTCTTAATAATACAAGAGGCATAGCTCAGTGCCATTGAACTGCACCTTCTATTTGATAGAAACGGACATAGCTGGGCAAAATTTGGAGACAGATTATAGAGATTCTTAATTCTCCTATCTCAAGTACCCTAGATGAACAGATCACCAAAAAAGATTACCGAGGGCTTTGATTAATTACCATCCCGTAAGCCTTTTCTCTATTATAGCGACTCCATGCAGAAAGCAGAAAATGAACTCAACCGGAACCTCTTCCGGAAGCTTGAATCTCTTCTCATACTGGAGAAACAACAACCTTCTAACACCTTGATTCAGATATTTCATGATACTGAATGACG
Source organism: Heloderma suspectum (assembly GCF_057233095.1). Lineage (NCBI taxonomy): Eukaryota > Metazoa > Chordata > Lepidosauria > Squamata > Helodermatidae > Heloderma > Heloderma suspectum. The sequence goes on along the minus strand of NC_139459.1, from coordinate 384,221,729 downwards.
GGATCGACACTCCCACCCAACAGAACATGTTCCCCCTTGTGAACCTATGGGATACTGCCGAGTTCTGGTACTTCACTCTCTTATTTGATGTCTCTTCAGAATACAGAGGCCCATGGAGCATTCTTCAGGCAGGACTTAACAATGTACCAACAGCAGCATTTCCGGTTTGGGGAACTTCCATTCCAAAGCAGACCATGTCTGTGTAAAGCAGAAGTCCCTGGAACTCTGACACACGAACTCTTATATTTTATTTTATTTTATTTTATTCTGATTTGGATGTCATATGCTGTATCATCTGCTGACTAACTTCTGAGGGCATTGTGATGAAAGACTGGTCATTCGCTGGCTATGGGATAAGGTTGGATATCTCACCAAACAGGCAGCTAATTATTTTCTCATCGCCATGCCTATAAGAGCTCAGCTGATGGTTAGTCCTAGCTAAACTTAAAAAAAACCTGTATCCCTATGTCCTGATATTATATCTTGCATTTTATCTTGAATGGGTCTAATGCCAACAGATAGATAGATAGATAGATAGATAGATAGATAGATGATGATAGATAGATGATGATGATGATGATGATAGATAGATAGATAGATAGATAGATACATGATAGATTGGAGAGAGAGTTAGGGAGAGAGAGAGAGAAGGACCTCACTTATTCAGAAGTAAATCCCACTGAGTGAAGAAGGATTAACTCTCAAGTACTGTAAGGGATGAGGAAGAAAGGAGCTCACCTTTAACACAGGGCCACAACCACGGCTCTATCATTGTTCTGGAGAGGGAATGTGTGTCTGGGCATTTGCACCTGGAAGACTCCCAAGAAAGAGCTTCACCAGATCCAACCTCTGTCTTATCGAGGCATTACAAAGCAAAGAGGGTGTCTGTTCTTTTGGTTGAAACAATGCAAGGGGACCCCATTTATTCAGCCATGAGGGATCGTACTGAACTAACTGATGCCTTCATTTTAATGGAGCTCCTAATAGGCATGTACGAACCCCACTCACCAGTCCACCTGGGGGTCCACGGGGGGGGGGGAGGCGATCCGTTCCTCCCCCCAGAATCCTCCCTGACCGGGTCCGCCCACAACCGGACTTCCGCCCACTGCCGGTCTGCGGATGCAAATGGCGTCTGGCGTAGCGGACGCTATTTGCATCCCTGCTCTTTGCCATGATAGGCTATGCAAAGATTTACATAGCCTATCATGAAAAGAGCAGGGACGCCAATGGCATAGCGGACGCTATTTGCGTTCCTGCTCTTTGCCATGATAGGCTATGTAAAGATTTACGCAGCCTACCACAAAAAGAGCAGGGACGCAAATTTTTGCACCTGCAGGCTGGCAGCGGATGGCTGCAGACTCAGCGGATGGACCTGGAACTGGACGGCGGCAGAAGGGTCTGTCTGGGTGAACTTTGTAGGGTGGTGGATGGGGGTTGGTCCATTCCGCCACGGACTACGGGGGGCCGAATTCTAAAGAATCCAGTCACATTGGAGTTCGTGGCAGAATTCTCCACCATCCCTAGCTCCTAATGCTTCTTCAAAAGGCACAAATGGGCAACAGTCAGGAGAGCGATGTACCAGGATACCTAGAGATACCAGAAAAGATGGACAGTCTCCAGTAAATGGGGACAACTGGAGTGTGGGTTTGGAAGCATTAAATCATCATTACTTACGCGACAACCCTGGCTAAAGGGGACTTTGAGAAAACATATGGTTCTTGACACCTAAAAAACTGTGATGAGAGGATTCCACTAATGAGGTAGTCTCCAGGCCGGTAATAATATGAACCTAACACTTGCTCTTTCTTCTGAGACCTCAAGCATTTTGAGTTCTGCACCTGACAGGGAGCATAAGGAAGCAGCAGCAGCAGCAGCAGCAGCAATGATATCATTCTGGGTCTGCCTGCCTCTTGCTGTTCCTCCTTTCTGACTCTTCCTTTCACCTCCACAGCCAGCTAATCAGAAGACGTGAGAAAATCTTGCAAGATGGAGGCTGCAGTGTCTTTGCAAATATCTCAAACCCTGAACCGAGGGCAGCAGGGGAGTGGGGGATGAACTGAACTACAGCACAGGCATAGCCATCTCAGCCTGTCCAAAATCTGAGCCCAGCCTCTCGCTAGCACAGGAGATATTTTATTCATCAAGCTTTTCAGGATTGGTGCAAGAGGTTTCCTGGCACAGCCTTTGATACTGATGTTTCCTTGATTGGTCTCCAAGGCAAATAGAAAACAAAACAGTTCCTGAGCTTTGGCAAGAATCAGAAGAGATCACTATATTTTGGATAATGATCAGGGGAAGCTTCACTTCTGCAACTCCATGGATTATCTGAGTGGCTCAAGGCGCAGGTGCAGAGCTAGAGAAAAAACATGTTTGCGAGAAGTCACACATGCGGCTCCATCTTCTGGCATGGGTGGGCAAGGGGGGAAGGTGAGACCAGCCTGACCTGTATTAGAGAAACTCACACAAAACAGCCAAGATCCAGAAAATCTCTTAAGAGACAGACCAGTGGGTGGGAACCTGTGGCCCCCCAGATAGTTCTGCACTGCGAGTCCAACATCCCTAGCTGGCATAGTCCATGGGGAGGGATGATGGGAGTTACAGTCCAAGAAGATCAGAAGGGCCACTTCTTCCCCATCCCTGATGTGCACGAATGTACACAGCACTAGGGGCATTTCCAGCCCTGCTCCCTTTGCCAGCCCTCCCGATGGCACCTTTGGTGCTGGATAAGCCAGGATTACCAGCGTCAAAGAACGAATATAATATTGTTATATTGTGGTTTTAATGTTCTATATAATTTAAATTGTTTTATTGTGTGTTGTTTGGTTTTAGTTTTTGTGAACCGCCCAGAGAGCTTCGGCTATTGGGTGGTATAGAAATGAAATGAATAAATAAATAATAAATAAGAATGGTGGCTGCCATACAACTCAGTGATCTCCCCCTGTTAGCACTACCAGTGAGCTTATCAGAACTGTGCATGATCTTGTTTGGGAAGAAGTAAATTATATTCCAAAAGCTGGTCACTTGCGAACACAGCCCCTGGCAAAAAATAACACCTAAGTAAAGAGTGGAGTTATCTAGTTGTGTTTATTGAAACATTCCAAGTGTTGCATTGTTTATTGATACAACACTTCCTAAATACATTGTTCTTGATGTCAACTCCAGGGCGGCCACTGGAACGTCCATCTTCTGGCCATCGACCACTTGAATCCTGAGGTTTGCCAATGAGAGGAAGTGACTCTTGGCAATGTAGAGCAGTTTGTGGCAGAAGAGAGGAGTAGGCCGACAGACGCCAACATGTTTTGCCTGGCTGCAACATGTGCCCTTCTGGGACCCCATCCACCCTCACTGTGAAAGTGCAGCATAGGATCAACCAAAGGGTTTCCATGACTCTCCACGTTGATCTTGCAGGACTCTACACGTTTAGGGTATAACACCACAGAATGATCAGCCAGAGGAAAGCCTTCCCAGCTAACAGACACAGAAGCAATATCAGAGACACGGGGAACATATTACCATCCAGAGTGAGCGACAGTGTTCATCATTCTGCGGTCGTGATTGATGTACAGCGACACATACGTAGGCGCATGCCCAGCAGCAAGTGCAGCCGAGTTCTCGTACTCAAGGACTTCACTGACATGCCGGTACTCAGTAGCGCATGGGTTAACACTGAGTAGCAGCTTAGTGAGTGACTCCAGCAAGGCGCAGCCCACTGTGCTGTTCTCTGAGCGATCGAGGAGAGCCATAGTGTCCTCCTCGGTGTCAAGAATGTACAGCTGGCCATAGCTTGGAGGCTCATCCGAACGCAAAGTGTGCATTAGATGGTAAAATGAGCCTTGCACCCTGAACACAAATGGACTGAGATCCTAGAATGTGCAATCATGAGTGGTGCATTCCAGGAAGCAAAGCCTAGACTCCTGATGTCCTTGTGAACGTCCTTCAGGAATTGCTTCTTGGGGCTGGAGGGGTCAAATTGGTGCAGCAGCATGAGCATTCCTGAGACCTCCAGTTTGCCTGCTGGTTATTTTTACCAGTAAGCGCTCGCTGTCCAGGCATGTCTGTTATGCGTGGAACATGTAAATGTTATTTTGTTAAATGTAACAGCTCGGGACTTCCTTTCTCAGCAATAACTAAACTTTGACTGGGTTACTTTCAACTATAGGTGTCTCTTATAGAATCATAGAACAGTAGGGTTGGAAGGGGCCTACAAGGCCATCGAGTCCAACCCCCTACTCAATGCAGGAATCCAAGTCAGAGCATCCCTGACAGGTGGCTGTCCAGCCTCGTCTTGAATGCCTCCAGTGTGGGAGAGCCCACCACCTCCCTCGGTCCTGGGTTCCATTGTCGTATTGCTCTAACAGTCTGGAAGTTTTTCCTGATGTTCAGCCGGAATCTGGCTTCCTGTAACTTAAGCCCATGATTTCGTGTCCTGCACTCTGGGATGAGCTTGATCCCATCATGATTTGTTTTCCAGCTGTATGTTACTGGCATGTGTCGTGCTTTGGCCTGCACCTCTGTTTCTAAAGGTGTTCAGACATTTTTGTGTCTGTGTTCATATTTCATTTCAATTCGATTTGCAATAGATCATACTTGTTTAATTAGACTTGATTTCATTGATACTAAAAAAAATCATGTATAGTATATTGATGAAGAAAATAGCCTAGTTCTTTGAATAAAAAAAGCTTTATGGACGTACATAATCTCCCAACTTTGAATTGCAGTGAAAACCATTGTTATTTGTGGAATCTGCATGTTAAGAGCCTTCCAAAGAAGTGTATTTCATGAGAACCAATCAACAGAAAGGCAGTGAAAAAGGGATAACCAACTTAATCCACCTTCTACTTACACACACACACACACACACACACACACACACACACACACAGTTTTTGAGTTATCAGAGCAGCCTTTTTGGAGCTGGTGTCAGGACGTGGCATCCATGGGCAGTTGCTAGGCCCCCTGTGCCCTGTCCTGGTCCACTGCTGATGCCTGACCTCAGTCCTCCTCACCCCCCCTCGTCCTTCATTGGCCCCCAACAGACTCTGAGTGAAGGGAGTAACCAAGAAGAAAGGTGACAACACTGGCAAAGATGACACCACAGATAAGCAGTGAAAAACATGGGGCCAGGCTAATGCTGGAGTGGTTGAGATAAGAGACAGAGGTGAAACCACAGTTGGGCAATCAGATAACCTTCACAGTCCAGGAGCAAAGTCAAGAAGAAATGCAAGGGTCAATATCATCGAACATCAATCCCAGGGCAAGGTCCAGGAGGCAAGATAGAAAACACAAAACCGTGGGGATGGAACCATGATCCTCTCTCCCGAGGGCCCTGGCTCCCCCAAGTCCTCTGATATAGATGGTTCAAAGGCATCACTCCTTCTCTGGGAGTTCTAGGTCCTTGGAGAAGGAGGAGGAGGCCAGCAGGGGCATGACATCTCCTGACTTGGCCACCTCTGATCTAGCCACCTTTGTAATTTCCAGTAAATCAGGGAACACAGGGCAGGTGATATGGTGGTTTTGGTGGGAGTTCCCATGATAACGCCATGGATCCATGGTTTTGTGCCATGGCAGTGCTAGAAATGCTGACTCCATTGTGTTTATTGCTCAGTCCATGGAGTCCTGTGTGATCTGTGGAGGATTTGATGGTGGTGTACGGGGGAGGCATCTCATTTCACAATCATGCAAGATCAAGAGGATCCATTCTACTCAATCCATCTATCACCTCTGTGTGCATTTGGCCTAATGTTGTGTGTGTGTGTGTGTGTGTGTGTGATTCTCTCCCCTACTCCGGACAAACACATTTTCACTCTTGCACCCTGTGCTCCTTCCAGTGCATTTTTTTCTGTCTGTGTGCCTCCCCCCGCCCTCGCCTCTCCGGTTTCCCTTTCTCTCTCCCTCCCACTGTCTTTCCAATCTGTATCTTTGTGTCCCCTGTTTCTCATATTGTGCCCTTCCTCTCTCTTGGTCCCTGCTCCACCCTTCTTTCCCTCCCCTCAGCTGTTTTCGCTGGTTGTTCTGTATTCTCTAATCTTCCACCTGTTGCTGCCTGACCACCACAACTCTCACTCCCCTCTAGGGAAGTAGGGATTGTGAAGAGCCTGTTCATTTCGCGGATTGTCAGGCACCTTTTCTTCCATCATCCTCCCATCGACAGAGTTTCCAAATCTGTGCAAATTTGCATGGGGAAAATGGGAGAATTCCCCCAAAGTGCACCCCCTCCTTCAAGTGCCCATTTTCACGCCCTTGCTTTGTGGGAAATATGCATTTTTGGCCAGTTTTTTAATTGTAGCTTATTTTTCTGCAACAAAATGTCCACAAAATGGTCGAAGGTTAGAAAAACAGCTCAGGGAGTCTGCGGAATCCACCCAAGAGGGGAAAAGACAATCCACTGGTGGGATTCATACAAACCTGAACTCATTTGGTCCTATTGAAGATGTCTCCAGTATTCCTAACTACAGGTCTCTCTGGAGGCCTATAAAAAAGTTTTTAAAAGAACAGCTGGGAAGGGGCAGGGATGGGAGAATGTGATCATAAAATACAGATCTCAGATTTCAGATCTGTCCAGGGTGACACATGCCTAAGTTACACCCCATTTGCACTACGGAACCAACCTCCAAGTGGTTGTATCTCTTGTATGGATGGGCAAATGAGTGATATTGAGAGTGCTTGGACCTCACGATCTGGTGGTGGGGATGGAGGAGGGAATGGTGGTGGCGGGGGTGGGGAGGCAACAGTGGTGGTGGCCCAGGTAACGAGCTGGGGGATGGTGCAGGGAGGGACCTGGATACCCCGGATTCAGGGCCAAGTCAGGTCGAGGCCTCCTCGAATCAGCCAAAGTCGAATCGGGCCCACCTCTGGAGCCATGAAGTGGTTTCAGAGTAGCATCTGGCAGGGGGGCCTGCACAGCCCTATTTTTATACACATCATCAGAGAAGGCTATGTCACACTGTTTACCTATAAGCACCCTCTAAAGCTGGGTGTGAGTGGAAGGAAGTGAAGGACTAGGATATGGCTCCTTGCATCCTTGTGGCAGAGGCAGAAGAGGAAGAAGAAAGAGGAAGGGGAGGGGCAGGAAAAGGAACTGATCAATCTATTGGAAAACAAGGGGTGAACAAGACCACCGGCTGTTGATGCGACACACGGTCTATCACCGCCCAGTGTCTGGAAGCACATGGAGTTGTTCTTACTATCCAGGACAAAGCATGTGGTATGGAAGTGTGGTCTGACATGGGGAAGGGAGATCCTTGGGTTTTCTTTGCTTGCTTACATTCACTTAAAGCAAACAAAAGCCCACCACATCTCAAGACCATCTGTTCTCTTCCGCTTTCAAACAACTCTTAAGAATTAGGAAGTCCTTCCTCCTGATGACAAGGAGTCACATGAATGACACACTCCTAGAGCTGTGGTGTGTAATTTGAGGTCCCCCCAAACTTAGTTTGGGCTGCACACTACAGTTCTTGATTTATCCCCCCCTCCCCCGCACTCTTTCTGCAATGATTGGCAGGGAGGCATATGTTTCACAACATCTGGTACCAACGGGAAGCGTTGGACAAGACACTCACTGGCAATTATTCCGTTGGGCCCAAGACAGTATCTTGAGGCCAAAAGAAATGTTGGACCATACACAAAGATTGGGTGTCTCATTGAGGACACTGTCCTGGTTGTATCAGTGGATGACATGTGGTTGATTTCATGTGGCCCAAACCTTAGGTTGGTGTGTATACTCCTGTTTCGGGATCTTTCAGTGTGTGTTGGGAGGGTAAAAATATTAATGGTGTTTTAATGGCAAAAGTATTAATGGCATTACACAAAGCCAATGGTTTGGACTGGAGAGGATTCTTGTGGATGTCAAGGGGGCTGTTGCCCCTTTATGGAGATATAACACATAGAACAGCTGAAGCTTTATTTGGGGGCACAGGGGCTTCTATTTATTTATTTATTTATTTATTTATTTATTTATTTATTACATTTATATCCCGCCATTTTTCCTCTTTAAGAAACCCAAGGCGGCGTAGATAATCCTCCTCCTCTCCATTTTATCCTCACAACAACAACCCTGTGAGGTAGGTTGGGCTGAGAGTCTGTGACTGGCCCAAAGTCACCCAGTGAGCTTCCATGGCCGAGTGGGGACTAGAACCCGCATCTCCCGGCTCCCAGTCCAACACTCTCACCACTACACCACACTGGCTTCTAGGGGCTGAGCATTCAGCTAAATTTCAAACTTTTCTGGGAATAAGGAACTGGGAAGCTAGACCCCAAGTTCCTCCTTGTCCATGACACAGCCCTCCACTGCATTCCCTTTTCTGACATGGATGGAGTCCAGCCATGGCTTCAGATCCAAAGGGGGTGATACAAAATCTCACTTGGGCAGAGTTCTGTCCATGCCCCACCTTCCCACCAAGCTTTCAGCCCAGGATCTCAGTGGCACAGGTGCCAGTCAACTCTGTGTTCCTCCAAGGGCAGGTGCATGGATGGAGGAAAAACCGTTTGTGCAAATTCACTGTTGCCACTCCATATGCTGGTTGGGAGTCAGCAAATGGACAATTGACCTTGGCCAGGTATTTACAAGCAATACCATAAGAGACAAGGCCAAGAGAGTGCTTTAGGAGGCATGTCTACACAAAACAGACTGGTTGAGTATTGTGCATTATGAATCTTTCTTCTACTGAATCATAATGTTGAGACACCTTGTACCAAAACTGAGTGTTCACACAGTCAAAGAGCTCCAAGTGTAGGCTGGTGGCTCCAATTTTGGTGAAGCTGTGAATCCATACTGGTTTAGCATGTTGGATTCCTCCTTCAGAGTACTGGTTGGTTCTGTCTGAAACCCAGATTGGCTTCACAGCTCCACTGAAATCAGAGCTGTCAGCATCCACTGGCAGCTGCCCAAAATCTCAGGCTGAGAATTTCAGGATCTAATGTTTAAATGGCCCAGTATAAAAACTGAGCGTACGACTATCCCATATGAAATATCTCCCTATTCTGGAGACTGTCCACTTGGAGAGATACAGTTCCCTCAGATCAAAAACATCATTTCTGTGCAGTAGATGTGTGATGAGCAAAGATGACAATAACAAGAAAGGAAATGGAAGCGCCAAATTTAAATCCGGCATTTTCTCAGAATATGTCTTAATGACAAAAAGTGCATGAAACCTTAGTAGCAAGCAAAGCAAATGCAACACACTAATCCCATTCACCAACCAACAAAAATCCATTTAACATGTTGCATACACGGCTTTCCATGTGCACTCAAGCTGAAAAATGCTTGTACAATGCAGCTGTTAAGGGCCACATCTTGAACAGATGTATTGTTTAGACATCTATGGGTATGGTATAGTTCCAGCCTCACCACTACCTTATGTGGATGGTTGTCAGTGGCATAGTGAGAGACCCAAACCCCAGATTTTCCTACTTGCTGCGACAGAAAGATGGAGACAATGCAACTGAAGCTATGAGTCCATCAAAAGGTTTTGTTAACTATGATCTCACCAATACCAGTATCTCCTCCAAACTTATGCCAAATATTCTTCCACAGACTCGCTTCTGTGGAGCAGATGCCCTAGTTTGTTTTGAACATGATATGCTCCTTTGTATTCAGATCAGGCCTCAGTACAATAATGTAGCACTTTGGAATAAAGATGCAGCCCAACAACCCAGCACTAGAGGCCAAGATCGAGAAGACCTGCACAGCTACCATGTATTTCCCCTTCGTGCTCAGGTAGGAGGGCACAAAGGACAGCCAAACACTGCAGAAGACCAGCATGCTGAAGGTGATCAGTTTGGCCTCATTGAAGGCCCCAGGCAGCTTCCTGGCCAGGAAAGCCACCGTGAAGCAGATGGCAGCCAGGAAGCCCATGTAGCCAAGGGCAGAATAAAACAAGGCGACAGATCCTTCATTGCATTGCAGGATGATCTGTCCAGGCTGGGAGTGCATGTCAGAGTCAGGGAATGGGGCAGAGCTCCCTAGCCAGATGGTGCAGATGACAACTTGGACACCAGAACAAGAACTTACAATGGAGTTTGCAAGACTCTTCCCCAGCCATCTCTTCACCCTGTTCCCTGGTTTTGTGGCCAGGAAAGCCAACACCACGGTGATAGTTTTGGCTAACACCGAAGAAACGGCACCTGAGAAGATGATGCTGAAGGCTGTTTGTCGGAGAAGGCAAGTCACTTTCCTTGGCTGGCCAATGAACAAGAAGGAGGACAAGAAAGAAAGCATGATGATTGTGAGGAGTATGTAGGACAGGTCTCGGTTGTTGGCCCTGATTATTGGAGTTTCTTGGTATATAATGAAAATTCCTAATATGAAGCCTGTGGATAAGGACAAGAATAGAGCAAAGGAAGTCAGGACAATCCCCAAAGGTTCTTCATAGGAGAGGAAGGTCACATCCTTGGGGACACATTGATATCGGTCCTTGTTTGGATGCTGATCTTCTGGACACTTGGTGCAATGGTCGGCATCTGAGAAGAAGGAGAGTGACTTCAGCAGGACTTCAGAATCTAATTTGTTGAAGTTGCAATCTGTGGCCTCATCACCAAAGCATGACCTTAGAAGAGGGGCCAGAACAGAGAAAAGTGGGCTAGATGGATAGATGTGTTGATATGGTAGAAAGACAGCTTCCTACCTTGTTTAAATATGGAGAAGCAAATGTGTTTATCCCAACGTTGTTCAGGGTAAGGGAGTATCTGTGTGGTTATCCTATTTTTATCTTCATTATAATCCTTTAAGCCACGTTAAGCTACATGGAAGCGGAGTGGCTTGTTATTTGTTTATTTACTCAAATTATGTGCCACCATTCCACAACAAGATGCCACTCACGGGACTCATGGTTAGGTTTCACATCCAGAGAAGGAAAATTTCATACAACCTTCCTATCTGTCTGTCTGTCTGTCTGTCTGTCTGTCTATCTATCTATCTATCTATCTATCTATCTATCTATCTATCATCTATCATCTATCTATCTATCATCTATTTATTACTAAAGTTTTACTAAAGGGGCTTAGAGGAGGAGAAGATTGAATCAGAGTTGGGCAGAGGAGTGCTCTGATCATCAGAAACTAGGGGTGGTACCATTCTCACCTCTCCTTTTCTTCCAGGGGCCCCCTGCTTGCCAGCCACAGGGTCTCAGCACAGTGCAGAGGAGTCTCTACATATAATGGGGATGGCCCACCATGTCTGTACCTACGGCCCTGTTCCAGGCATGGAAGAAGCAAAGCAGGGGGTTTTTTGGGTGGGTGCCATGATTTATTTAAATTTACATTTAAATGCTTTTGACCCTGCACATCAGAACAGTTATCAGAGTGAAATACGACCCAGAATACAAAACATTGTAGGAGCAGAGGAACTAATAACAAATAAAATGAGCACTCAGTGCAAAGGATCAAACCATCATTGTAATCACGCTATATGCTGGAATGGCTGGGTGAATAAACCATCGCGCCCTGAGGTATTTTAGGCTGAGCAGAAGTGAATAGCCCATGACCACTAGCCCCGTTTCTGAGCAGGGATTTGAAATCAGTTCTCTCCAGTCCAAGTCCAACCCTCCCGTTGCTTCATCAGTCTCTCAAATTCCAAGGAATTCCCATGATATTTTCAACTAGGAGCAACAGTCATTCATGAAGCCTTCTTTTTGTACCCCCTCATGGAATGTTTTGCTCAAGGGGTTTAAAAGAAAGGAAGAGAGAATCAAAATAGGGTTGTGGAGACGATTGGGTGTATACAAATAGTTGTCGTATTTCTCAAGGGAACTCCCAATCCTCTGATGTCGCCTACCATCCTGAATGGAGATGGTTCCTTCCGCGCATGGAGCACAAGCATAGCAGCAGGGTGGCTCTCCTTCCTGGACCTCCTTGGCGTACCCAGGGAGACAGCTCTCAGTGCACGTGGAACGAGGCACGGTCTAGCAGCAAAGAGAAGGAGCATCAAGGAAACAGTGTTAGGAGGATTTGTGGCTATGGCAATGAGTCATATAATTTAGACAGGACAGGTGGTGGCAGAGGCCAATCACAGTGAACAATAGGGGCAGGGAGATGAGCTTTTGGGGGGAGGATAGGCACCACCTCCGAAAGGGCCTTCTCCTCTTCCCCTTTATGATCTTCAGTGGCAGGGCAGAGGAAAAGGAAAGATGGGAGGACACTTGCCACAGCTGGGAAAGGAAAGGCTTTTTAAGCAGGGGGTCCATTGTGGATTTAGAGACACTGAGGGGGGTATATGGTGGATTTATATCCCCCAAATATGTTCCGCATCTTGGATAACTCCTGTAGAGTTCCAGAGGGTTCTGACTAAAAATCCCATTCCAATGACAAAAAAGCCCCTTGACCAGAAAGGACTTCCTGCTTGAGACTCATGGCAAATTAAAATCTCCAGGGACAATGCCACATCATAAAATGCCTTCCTGCCAATTGTCACCAGCCAAATCTCAGATGGTTGGGCCATTAGAGGAGGCCTCATCAGAAGCTGAAAGAGAGCATATCCGAGCCTCTTGTGGAAGATGTCATTTTTACTGGGGCTGTACACCGCTTAGGTCCGAATCCTGAAACTTGAGTGGATCGGGGTGGTTCGGACGGAAGGGGTGAAGTCCTGAAATGGGTTAGGATCACCCTGAAGCACTCCAATGTGGGTTAGATTACTCTGAAGTATTTGGGGGATGCTTTGCAACTGTCTGGACAGGCCCCCACTCTTACCTGGTCTCCTGGGGATCGCCCGCAACCATCGCTGTCTTGGAGGGAGTCACCATTTTCTTTCAAAATGGTGTCTCTTCTTCTTCCAGTATTAGCGTTCCCACTTATTTTCGCCGTCTTAGTCTACATAAATATTTACGTAGACTTAAGACAGCCCCAAAATAAGAAATGGAAATGGCTGCGGTCATAGCCGCCGCAATTTGCGTATGCGCGTTTTTTGTTTTTTGATTAAAGTCAGACGTGATAGGCTACATAAAGATTTACATAGCCTATCACGTCTTTTTTTTTTTTTAAACCTAGCCATGATAAGCTACGTAAATCTTTACGTAGCCTATCACGTCTTTTTTACAACACAGGAAATGGCGGCGGCGGCAGCCAGTCAGAAGACCAGCTGCTGCCGCCGCCGCGGCCACCACTGCCCGGAAGATCCGTCCCAGGTAAGCCTCATCCCGGGGGGATCCGCGGGGGGGCGGGGGGGCAGGCCGTTCTGCCACTCAGTTCGGGGGGCCGAATGCACTGGCATTCAGCCTCACCGAGATCCGTGGCGGAATTCTCTGACATCCGTATTATACTCCATCTGAAGATGATGGTGGCATTCTGGGAATGTGTGAGTGTGGGAGGCCAGGGACGAGCAATAAATCCCAGCCAGATTAACTGCTATATAAATGGGATAGGGGAGACAGCCATAAGAGAGGCAGGGAAGAACAAAAGCTGGACATCCAAAGGGGAGAGACAGACAGATGAGGACCAAAGCAAGCTGTTTCCTGATGATTGCTGGAGGGGACAGTTCTGGGACATAAATGAATTGAGCTGGGATAGAATTACAGTAAAAGCTTTGTCCTCTGTGACGGATTAGTCCTGCTTTGGCCAACTTCAGATCTGGGAGATCTTTTGCTCTTTCAGATTGCAGAGATGCTCTCTTGGCCCAGAGGGGTTCTGATCAGCCAGATGGGTTATCACCCCCCTTCCTACAGCTGCATGGGATGTATGTGGGGGGGAGCCATACTGTGCTCCAACCCTTTGTTTTTAAGGAAGATTCAGGGCTCTCGAAGTAACAAACTGCAGAGGCTGACCCTGAACCAGAACCTTTCATGATATCCTGGTATTGCTCCTCAGAACATATTGGGAGGATGGGCCTGTCCTCACAAAATCTCACCTTGGTTCTGGCTCCAGGGTATACTGCCCCCACTTGGGCATTGTGTTATTTCTTATGGTCCCCCCTTGTCTCTGCAGTTAAAATCCACACCACCTCTTCTAACTCAATCTGAGTCTTCCTACACTGAGGTCTTCATACAGCACTGGAGTGCTTGCTTTACATGCACAAGGTCCCAGGTTCAATCCCTGGCATCTCCAGAAAGGGCTGTAATTTCTCCTGCCAGAAACCCTGGAGAATCTCTTCCAGTCAGTGTCAACAATACCGTGTTAGATGAACCCATATTATTGGAGGCGGCTTCCTACATTGATGTTTGCTTTCACTATGGGTTGGGAGTTGTGTTTAACTGACTGGATAGCCATGGAGGCTAACACGTGTTTAGACGCCTGGGAAAAAATCACAGAACAGGGCAGATATTATTAGAGCTTAAGAGATGTCAGTGTCACAAGCCAATAATAGGACACAAATCCTTTCCCCTACCTCATTAAAATGCCTGGGCCAGACAATTGCATCCCAGTTAATGGTGAGTTTCATGTCTAGAGATGCCTGTCTCTTCACACTCCCAATATTTACTATAGCTCGGGACTTATTGGGAAATAGCAGCCAATTCACGATATTGTAGTCAGCTGCCAGTTCCCCAGTCTTATCCAGATAGAGTCCACGCATGGAAGCATTAGAAAACTGGATTTCTCGTAAGAAAGTGTGAAGCTAGAAGGACAGAGAAAAGAGCCCGGATTTAGAAATCACGAGAATATAGTCAATCTCTTACACCTCATCGCGTTGAGCTGTGATCTTCCATGGTCAGTGCACATCCCATCTTTGGGTGTTTACAGTCACAACTAGAGATGTCAGAATAATCCTCAATCAAATCAGATGAGATGCCTGATGAACTGCAGAGACTTTTAAACAAGATCTATACCTTTCTACTCATCACGAAGATAACAGTGGCTTAGCTCATCACGTGGAATGGAAAACCACACTCCCCGTTGTTAGTAAGCCACTCCAACTAACCATCCCTCTGCAAAAGTGTTAAGGGGCCCAACGTGGCTTACCGTCTCATCTGGCAGGCTCCCCACTAATTCGAATGGACTGCAGAGGACTTCCAGGCCAGGACCATAGAGTCTGCTGGGTGGTGTGTCTTCCATTGTGGACAACACCCTAGCTACCATGGACTTTCTCTATGGCCGAGGGCCTATTTCATATGCTGGAGCAGCAGCCAGGAGCGAGCGCCAGGAGGCTTTTTGTCCCATGGAGGACGGGGTACTCAGGAAACACACTGGGAACACAGCCAGATAACTACGGGGAGGGGATGGTCACCCTAATATAAATAACATTGGTGGGAAAGGTCACATACCCTCTGGGATGCCACAGCTCAAAGAATGACCACCGGATGTTCATTTCTGAATCCACCCTTGCAGGTAGCAGAGGAACTACAGTGCAGTACCTGCGACACCAGGGCAGAAGGCCCAGAAGGGTACAAGGATTGACTGTATCAACAGCAGATGTGAGGTCTAGTCTAATCAGCAGCACAACTTTCCCCTTGTTTCTTTTAATGGTCCTCCATCACGAGACCAAGAGTGATTCAGTCACATCACCAGAAGAGTAATCCAGATGGAATGTGTCTAGACAATCAGTAGTTGCAACTGGGCTGCTGCCACCCTCTTGCGACCATGAGCCAACGAGGGGTAATAGGACCGGCAGCAGTTATCCAAAACTAGGACTGTGAATAGACCCCCCATTATGGTTGGGATGCCACTTTGGACCTTCTCAAGCAGCCCTGCTTTGCTTTGGACAGATTGTGACCCCATCCACTTTGCTTCAGATGACAATCCGAAGCGAGATTCGGATATCTGAGTCATTCTCATATGAGATTTTCTCATTGACTTGCATTGGAAAATAGGAACAGCCACCCGGTTTTTCAGGTTTCATGATAAACTCATGAAATTCAGGGACTTGGCATCCCCCATGGAGGGGATTCCACCTGACAAATTTCAGACAGTTTTGCCAAGTAGGTTTTGGATTGACTGGAGGTGACGTTTAATTTCTTCCAGAAAAACTCTCAAAGCAAAGAGCTATACCTTTCCACTGGTTGCACAAAGGTGCATGAAATTTGGGGAACTGTCAGCAGGCCTGGTATTTCCAAGTAGCACCAGAAAGAGTGAAGTGGCTGGGCCAAAGCCGAAAGGACACTCAGCTGTGGATGTGTCTGGCGGTGAAAAGAAAATCTGATGCTGTAAAGAACAATATTGTTTAGGAACCTGGAATGTCAGATCAATGAATCAAGGTAAGCTGGAGGTGGTCAAACGTGAGATGGCAAGATTGAACATCGACATCTTGGGAATCAGCGAACTCAAATGGACAGGCATGGGCGAATTTAATTCAGGTGACCATCATATCTACTATTGTGGGCAAGAATCCCTTAGAAGAAATGGAGTAGCACTCATAGTCAACAAAAGGGTGGGAAAAGCAGTACTGGGGTACAATCTTAAAAATGATAGAATGATCTCAGTACGAATCCAAGGCAAACCATTCAACATCACAGTAATTCAAGTCTATGCCCCAACCACTGAGGCCGAAGAAGCTGAGGTTGATCGGTTCTATGAAGACCTACAACACCTTCTAGAACTAACACCAACAAAAGATGTCCTCTTCATCATAGGGGATTGGAATGCTAAAGTAGGAAGTCAAGAAATCACCGGGATAACAGGCAGGCATGGCCTTGGTGTACAAAATGAAGCAGGACAAAAGCTAATAGAGTTTTGCCAAGAGAACATGCTGATCATAGCAAACACTCTTTTCCAACAACACAAGAGGCGACTCTACACATGGACGTCACCAGATGGTCAATATCGAAATCAGATTGATGATGTCCTTTGCAGCCAAAGATGGAGAAGCTCCATACAGTCAGTAAAAACAAGACCTGGAGCTGACTGTAGCTCAGATCATGAGCTGCTTCTTGCAAAATTTTGGCTGAAATTGAAGAACGTCGGGAAAACCACTAAACCGTTCAGGTATGACCTAAATCATATCCCTGATGAATATACAGTGGAGGTGAGGAATAGATTTCAGGGATTAGACCTGATAGACAGAGTGCCTGAGGAACTATGGACGGAGGTCCGTAACATTGTTCAGGAGGTAGCAACGAAATCCATCCCAAAGAAAAAGAAATGCAAGAAAGCCAAGTGGCTGTCTGATGAGGCTTTACAAGTAGCTCACGAAAGAAGGGAAGCGAAAAGCAAGGGAGAAAGGGGAAGATATACCCAACTGAATGCAGAGTTCCAGAGAATAGCAAGGAGAGACAAGAAGGCCTTCTTCAATGAACAATGCAAAGAAATCGAGGAAAACAATAGAATGGGAAAGAGTAGAGATCTCTTCAAGAAAATTGGAGATCTCAAGGGAACGTTTTGTGCAAAGACGGGCATGATAAAGGACAAAGAAGGCAGGGACCTAACAGAAGCAGATGAGATTAAGAAGAGGTGGCAAGAATACACAGAAGAACTATACAGGAAAGATTAGAATGTCCCTGATAGCCATGATAGTGCGGTCACTGAACTTGAGCCGGACATCCTAGAGAGTGAAGTCAAGTGGGCCTTAGGAAGCATTAGTAACAACAAAGCTAGCGGAGATGACAGTATTCCAGCCGAGCTATTTAAAATCCTAAAAGATGATGCTGTTAAAGTGCTGCATTCAATATGCCAACAAATCTGGAACACTCAACAGTGGCCACAAGACGGGAAAAGGTCAGTTTACATTCCAATTCCAAAGAAGGGCAACGCCAAAGAGTGTTCAAAGTACCGCACAATTGCGCTCATTTCACATGCCAGCCAGGTGATGCTCAAAATCCTACAAGCTAGGCTTCAGCAGTATGCGGACCGAGAACTACCGGAAGTACAAGCTGGGTTTAGAAGAGGCAGAGGAACTAGAGATCAAATCGCCAACATTCGCTGCATCATGGAGAAAGCAAGAGAATTCCAGAAAAACGTCTATTTCTGCTTCATTGACTACGCTAAAGCCTTTGATTGTGTGGATCACAACAAACTGTGGCAAATTCTTAAAGTGATGGGAGTACCAGACCACCTTACCTGTCTCCTGAGAACCCTGTACGAGGGTCAAGAAGCAACAGTAAGAACCAGAGATGGAACAACCGATTGGTTCCAAATTGGGAAAGGAGTACGACAAGGCTGCATATTGTCACCCTGCTTATTTAACTTATATGCAGAGTACATCATGAGAAATGCCGGGTTGGATGAATCAGAGGTCGGAATTAAAATTGCCGGGAGAATTATCAACAACCTCCGATATGCAGACGATACCACCCTAATGGCAGAAAGCGAAGAGGATCTCAAGAGCCTCTTGTTGAGGGTGAAAGAGGAGAGTGCAAAAGCTGGTTTGAAACTCAACATTAAAAAAACTAAGATCATGGCATCTGGCCCTATCACTTCCTGGCATATAGAAGGGGAAGAAATGGAAGCAGTGACAGAATTTACTTTCTTGGGCTCCAAGATCACCGCAGATGGTGACTGTAGCCATGAAATTAAAAGACGCTTGCTCCTTGGGAGGAAAGCTATGGCCAACCTAGACAGCATAGTAAGAAGCAGAGACATCACCTTGCCGACAAAGGTCCGTCTAATCAAAGCTATGGTTTTCCCAGTAGTAATGTATGGCTGTGAGAGCTGGACTATAAGGAAGGCTGAGCGCCGAAGAATCGATGCTTTCGAACTGTGGTGCTGGAGAAGACTCTTACGAGTCCCCTGGACTGCAAGGAGGTCAAATCAGTCCATCCTAAAGGAAATCAACCCTGACTGCTCATTGGAAGGACAGATAATGAAGCTGAAGCTCCAATATTTTGGCCACCTAATGCGAAGAGAAAACTCCCTGGAAAAGACCCTGATGCTGGGAAAGACTGAAGGCAAAAGGAGAAGGGGACGGCAGAGGATGAGATGGCTAGATAGCATCACGGATGCAATGAATATGAACTTGAGCACGCTCCGGGAGAGAGCGCAGGACAGGAAAGCCTGGCGTGCTATGGTCCATGGGGTCACGAAGAGTCGGACACGACTGAACGACTGAACAACAACAACAACAGCAGGCCTGGAGAGGATCCCACCTGCTGCACTTTGAGACACTTCAACCTGGACATTCTTGTGCTAGGGACTGTTAAAATGTGCTGCACTCAGAAACTCAGAGGGATAATGATCAGAGACGTTTGGTGTTGAAGCGGAGAAGATGACTATCCTTAATCTGCTGTAGGTTTCTTGGAGGTGCCTCCTCAATCAGGGACCTCTGAGCACTGAAAATTGCCTCCACATTCAGCTGCCTTACTACACCAGGACACACTATCTGGACTGGGGGAGAGCCAGCTTGCTGGCCAGTGCTGGACATCCCAGCCACGTCTTGTCCACCGCTGCCCTGCCAACAAGACCCTGAAGATGCCTCATATTGGGCTTCCTCCCTTTGCAACACAGTGTAGAATTACATTATTGAAATAAATATGTTAATGTGTGTGTAGTGCTTTGCCCACTGTTTTGGAAATGTAGACTGGGTAGTGCATTGATACACGCTGCTTCCTTGAGCACAACAAAACCACACACTGACACACACAGAGAGAGGTAGGGAGGGAGGAGGGAGAGAGGGAGAGACAGACAGAGAGAGAGAGAGAGAGAGAAGAGCAAAGGGAAGGCAAATGCTGGAACACCTGCAAGCCAGGGGAAAGGACTGCAGATGAGAAAGGCTTTTTAATGGGCCATTTCTTTTAAGGAAAGAGATGAAATATGGGAAGGGAAGGAATACAGGAATTGAGAAGGGTGGAGGTGGAGTGTGTTGGGCAGCCAAGAACAAGGACAGGAGAGTAATATATGTGTCCGTGTGTGTGTGTGTGTGTGTTTGTGTGTGTGTGTGTGTGCCTGTTGCTATAAAATCTAGAGAGAATGAAGGTAAAGGAAAATGAATGGCTGAGAACTGGGAAGGTTGGAGTGGAAGCTAAAGAAAGAGACAAGGGAAGGAAAAGTGCAGAAGTGTTTTTTTAACATAAACAATCAAGAAAAGCCAATTGGCTAGAGAATTGGCTTCAAAGAATGCTTGCCAATAGGATGTTCTCAAACTAGGTTTCGGCAACAAGCGGGGTACCGCAGGACTCAGTCCTGGGTCCCGTGCTCTTCAACATTTTTATTAATGACTTGGAGAAGGAGGAGCAGGGAATGCTGATCAAATTTGCAGATGACACAACATCGGGTGGGAGAGCTAAGACCCTCGACAACAGAAACAGAGTTCAAAGTGATCTTAAAGGATGGAACACTGGGCAGAAAACAACAGAATGAAATTTGATAGGGATAAATGCCAAGTTCTGCACCTAGGAAAAAGACACCGAATGCACAGTTCCAAGATGGGGGATATGTGGCTCAACAACACTACAAGCAAGAAGGATCTCTGAATTGTTGTCGATCACAAGCTGAATATGAGCCAAACAATGTGATGTGGCTGCAAAAAAGGCAAATGCCATTTTGGGCTGCATTAATAGAAGTACAGCTTCCAAATCATGTCAGGTACTAGTTCCCCTCAACTCAGCACTGGTTAGGACTCAGTTTGAGTACTGTGTCCAGTTCTGAGCACTACACTATAAGAAGGATGCAGGCAAAAGGGAATGCATTCAGAGGAAGGCAACAAAGATGATCAGGGAACTGGAAACAAAGCCCTTTGAGGAGAGACTGAAAGGACTGGGCATGTTTAGCCTTGAGAAGAGAAGTCTGAGGAGAGAGAGGATAGTGCTGCACAAGTACTTGCAAGGTTGTCACAGAGAGGAAGGCCACGATCTCTTCTTGACTTGGATTCCTTCCTTGAGCAGGGGGTTTGACTCGATGTATGATAGGCCCCTTCCAACCCTACTCTTCTATGATTCTTAGATTCTATGAAGAGTATGAAGTGTAAAACACCTTAGAGAAGGGGGGCAGGGACAACAAAGAAACAGACACAGAAAGGAGGGAACTCAAACTCAGTACTTTTTAAATGTTTGGGTTTTTAAGTAAAGAATCTAAAAGAAAAAAGAGACTAGTTGCATTGGGAAGGAAGAAGAAATTCGAAATCCACACACAGTATAACCACCCAGCCAACTGTCTCTAAAAACAAGTCATAAGCCAAGACCACCTCCTAATCACCTCCTAATCCTAATCTCTCACACACAATGAAACGAAACAGGCTGATCTCTCCAACTTTTCCACTCCAGCATTCCCCACCACCACCCCTGTCACTGACTGGAGACTGCTGGGTTGCGTTCAGCCCTAATTTGGCAATGAGAGATGTTATTTGCCACAGCTCATTCCCTTCTCCTCCTCTCCCCCTCACTTATATTTTGGGAGTTGCTGCCTTTGGGAGACAGGTTGTCTAGACTTCCAGGGGCACTGGAATACCTCAGAATATTCAAGTGGGACCGAGGAGACTCGGCAACCAACCACTTCGCTTTGGGGCACCTCGGTGCTGTTCCAATCCACTTCGCAAAACACCGAGCCACCTCGGAAGCAGCACGCTTTGCTTCGCTATTTGGGATTTGGTCGGAAGGGGTGCACAGCCCAACCCAAAACCAAAACTGTAGAGTCCAGAGCAAGTTTCCGAAGAAATGGTCACACTACTGCTCCCTTATGAGCAGCAGGCATTACCCCTCACATAAGGATGCTTTAACCATTAGGGATGGATGGATTCACCACCATCCAGGGCTTGCGGGAAGTCCAGGAGCCCCACCCCACTTGGCATCCCTGCTCGGCTTGCCCCTTCAGCCACCCACACTAGCCATCTCCTCCTCATGACAAGGAGTTGGCTAGAGAGGTTGGTCTCTGAGGCCTCATCCTGGCCCTGCTGGTTGTGAGGGGCTTCCTTGAGAGCTGACAGGGCAAGACGAGACCTCAGTTCTGTGCATGACCCAGCCACTTGCAAGGAGGAGACAGTGAGAGTGGTTGGGATGCACGTGGTGACAACACAGAGCAGTTCCCAGCCACCCAGCAACCAGGTCTGTCAGCACCACACAGTTCGGCAAGCAGGGTCAAGGGGCCTGGGTGGCTGGAGCCATCAGACTCCAAGAAGAAGGTGGGTCCTAGTGACATCCCGATTTACCACAGGCTGTGCCCAGCTGGTCATACTTGTCCCCCACAGCTAGGGATGTATGAACGTTCCGCCACGTATCTCGGGGTGGCCGAATGCCAGCGCATTTGGCTCCCCGAAATCGGTGGTGGAATGCCCCCCCCAGGACGGGACTTACCTTGGGTGGATCTTTCTGGCGGCGGCGACGTCGGCGGCAGGTCTTCCAACTCGCGGCCGCCGCCGCCATTTCCAGATTAAAAAAAAAAAACATGAAAGGCTACATAAAGATTTACGTAGCCTATCACAGATAGATTTTAAAAAAACACCATGATAAGCTACGTAAATATTTACGTAGCCTTCAACGGCTGACTTAAAACACACACACGTCGCCGCCAATGGCGCCGCCATTTGCGTTCCTTATTTTGGCACGTCTTAGTCTATGTAAACATTTACGTAGACTAAGATGGTGAAAATAAGGGGAACGCAAATAGCGTAGTGTCTACACTATTTGCGTTCCCCTTATTTTTGCCGTAGTCTACGTAAATGTTTATGTAGACTAGACGTGCCGAAATAAAGAACGCAAATAGCAGCGGCCATGGGCGCCACCATTTGCGTACGCACGGGTATTTTTTTTTTTTTTTACTCAGCCGTGATAGGCTGTGTAAAACATTTACATAAACGGCTGACTGCAGGGACTCAAACGGCGGCGGCTTTGGCCGCCGCCATTTGCATCCCTGCTAGGCAGCGGCTGGATGTCCAGCTGCTGGCGGAGCTGGCAGGCGGCTCCGCAGAATCGTTGTGGAGCACAGCCGGCCGGCCAGGATTCCGGGAGGGGGATGGAACGCCTCCCCCCCCACACCATCAGCATAATCCCCGAAAGGTAAGTGATTTTCATACATCCCTACCCACAGCTAGCTTTTATTAGGAGGACATGTAGTCAGGAGAATTGCTGCAAACACCTTGTCCACTTCATCACACCACAATACATGAAAGGGATCCCACTGGATCTGCTACAACAAAAGCATTAGGTTCATGGCAAAGTCAAGCAAGTATACCTTGCACTGCTTCACAGGAAAAAAACAACTGGTTCTCAATGGGTGTGGGTCTCCATTTGTAAGGGCTTTTTAGAGCAGGGAAGCCTTTTGGGGATGTAATGTAATGGTGGCAGAAAAACAGGAACTATTGGCTGCCTGCACTGCCACACAGGAGGAACCATTCTGTACCCTACCACATCCTAGGTTATCTTCATCATGAGTTTTTATGGAGGTGTTGCAAAAGGAAAATGGGAATACCTCCCAGGGCTGCAGCCTCTGATGTTCCCTCCATTCTCCTTCACCCACCAGCAACATCCGTTTGGATCGAGAAGAATATGCAGAATGTAAGGCATGGGCCAGAGCTTGGATACTGCTGTAAGTAACGTAGCTGTCCTGAGACAGGACTCTCTCGATCTCCTTCTGGGGCAGCGTTGCCTGTTTCTCTTTCTCTCTGCATCTTGTCCAAAATTTCATGGACAAAACATGCATTGAATTGAAACAGTTAAAGGCGTTATCCCAAAACAGTGTCAGAGCAGAGGAGACTGGTTCATAGTAGTCATATTGTGTCATTTTTGTAGTCTTCATAATGAAGGACAAAGAACCATGGAGGAACTGGAAGAAAAAAGGTTCAAGAGACAAGTTGACGTTGGTGTCCTGAAAAGCCGTTGTGATCCAGACTTTTGCCCCAGTTTCTCTCTTTTCAAGTCTTCTTTGTATCAACATAACTGGAAAAAAGCCATAGTAGGAGTTTGCACAATAAACAATGACCTTCACATGTTTCCCCAAGTCAGAAAGGTCAATCTGGGACATTTCACGTAAGATATTTCGTGGTAGTCTTTTGGAGAAAGCCACACAAATCCCACTGCTGATCATCAGGGGTGTGAAGGCACCCAGGAACCTCTCCCCATTCTCAGTGTCTGGAGCAAAGAGACCGACCCACGTCCATCGGAAAAACAGGAGCAGCTGGATGATCCCTGGGTACTGGGCTTCTTCCTTCGGGGCCATCCGGTAGACAAAAGGGAACTGAGTTTCGTCATTAACAACCGGCGTAACAATGCCATAACTGATCTAGGGAGCAAAGTAGAGACTGTAGTTTAGTATTGTTCTGTTTTCTGACTGAAGGTCAATTACGTATTAACCTGAATTTACTAGTAACTAAGAAAATGCCTGTCTCTGTGAAAGGTGGGGGGCATATTTGGAGGGGGAGGACAAAAATATCCCAAGCGTAAATTGTGGAGATGCAAAATTATGCGCTGAACCAGTCGATGGAAGTTAACCTGCTCCCTGCCTTGAGTAAAGCCGAGGAATGGCAGAGAATTCTGCCATGGATTCCAGTGAGGCTGAATGCACTGGCATTCGCTAGGGATGGTGGAGAATTTCTCCCCGAATCTTCGGGTGGCCTAGCGCCAACGCATTCGGCCCCCCGAAATCGGTGGTGAAATTCTCCACCCCCTGCCCCCCCCCCCGGGATGGGACTTACCTTTGGCGAATGTCCCTCCCGGCGACGGGTCCCGGCGGCGGTTCATCGGCCTTTCGTCGGGGGCGGGGGCGGCAGCCGGTCTTTTCTAAAAAAGATTTACGTAGACTACCTATATCTAAAAAAGATTTACGTAGACTACCGGAACCAAATAAGGAACGCAAATGGTGGCGCCCATAGGCCGCCGCCATTTGCGTACGTGCTTTTTTTTTTTTTCAAAGTCACCTGTGATAGGCTACGTAACGATTTATGTACCCAATCACGGCTGACTTTGGAAATCTAGCCACGATAGGCTACATAAATCTTTACATAGCCTATCACGGGGGGGGGGGCGGTTAGACTTTGTTTCACGGCCGGGGAGACGGGGCGCTTCTCCCCGGCCTGAATTTCTGCCGGGCGAGGCGGGAAGCCTCCTCCCCCGGCCTGAATTTTGGCCGGGCAAGCCGGGACAGCTCTCCCCCTCGCCTGAACTTTGGGGTTGAAGCGAAGCGCCTCCCCCCCACCGCGAAGCACCCCTGTGAAAAGGTAAGTGACTTTCGTACATCCCTACATTCAGCCCCTCGAAACCTGTGATGGAATGGCCTCCCACTCCCCGCCACCCCACGGAATCCCCTCGGGATGAAACTTACCTGGGGCGGCTAAAGCGGCAGCGGCTGGTCTTTCGGCCAGCTGCTGCAGCTGCCATTTGCGTTTTGCCAGGCTGCCGTGATAGGCTACGGAAGTATTTACGTAGCCTATCACAGCAAAGAGGAGGAACACAAACGGCGGACACTACGCCTTTTGCGTGGCTGCCATCACCGTGATAGGGTACGTAAATACTTACGTAGCCTATCACTGCATCCTGGAAGGATGAAAATGGTGGCTGCCATTTGCATCCGCAGCAGCCCAGCCACGGCCGGAACTCCAGCTGTGGACGGCCCTGGCCAGCAGCTCCGTGGAGCCACCACGGAGCAGAGCCGGCCAGGGAGGATTCCGGGGGGAGGGATGAAGCGCCTCCCTCCCACCGTGAATCACACCTGCAAAAAAGTGACTTCCGTACATCCCTAGTAAAGCCACCAAAAGGGGCAGACTTTCCCTTTTTACCCCCTCCCCAACTACATTCCAAATTCTGTTTTGGGAGTACACAGGAGCCTTCTTCAAGAATTACATCCAAGAAGGGGCAACATGAGTACAAAAGCCACCCATTTGGGGTTTTCACCTGGTTACAGGACCAAATCAGCCTGCTTGCCTTGGTGGTTGACCTTTATTACCATGCTCACCCCTGATGCCGGCCCTGATTGTAATCTTTCTCCATACTCATTTCTCCCTAGGAAACTCCTGACCATTCCAGTATGTAAGGCTAGAGCTGATTCTGGTCCTCCTCCGGATTCACTTTTTGATGCTGGGGTTCCCATTACAAAGCACCACAAAAGCCAGTATTCACCTCCAACACACACTCCAGAGGACAAGCTTGCCCAGTAGCACAGGCACTTAGGAGTGAGAGCTGAACACAACCAGTGTTCAGATCGCATTTCTGTGCTCCTGACATCCTGTCCCCACCTCCACTTCACACCTGCGGGATTTTGTAGATGCTCGACATGGATGAAATGTGGAGGAAGAAGTCAGATTCAGCCCCTTCAAGAACAGCCAGCAGGTGATTCTTTCTCCCGCAGCTGTAATGTGGAAGGATGCTTTCACCCCCAGCAAGGAGTTGCAGCATGGCGTAGGAGGTAGCTCTGCCTTCGAAGAAGGACTTGTAGATGTTGTAGCCCAGCGTGATGTTGGGTAAGAGCCTGGGGTTCCGGTTGATCTCCTGAATGGCCAACAAGAAGAAAAGGATGTGCCAGTACCTTGTAGTTTGCAAACTGCAAAACAATAAAGGAAAATTAAATGCAATGCCTCGTGCTGTCATTCTCCATTGAATGAAAGGAAATCTCAGTTTCCCTCCTTCATATCCCTATATTCTTTCTCTTGCAATTTAAATCTCAGAAGACCCAATCATCACATCATGCTTTGGAAGTTCATAGGGTGCAGCAAACCTACCCATGTTGCAAGGAAATTAAGTATCCATACACCTGATAAACAGAAAGATGGAGATATTTATCCCTATTCCTTGAGGGGAGATGTTGACAGATTTCAAGGAACATTATATATATATATATATATATATATATATATATATATATATATATATATCTCCATCTGTCTGTCTGTCTGACTGTCCATCTGTCTGTCTGTATAAATTCTCTCACACACACACACACAAGTGTGTCCGTTGTTAAGGCTTATCACTGCAAACAATCCTTCCATCAAGTAAAATGGAATTTGGGGTCGAGGATCATTTGGAATGGTTTCACCATCGTTTTTGAAATTTACAGGTGCCAGGAAGAAGTGTTGGGTGTTCAACGGTCCCATTGGTGAACTACTGACAGAGAAAGAGCAGTTTAAAGGGGGGAAAGCAAGCAAGCAAGCAAAATAATAAAATACCTGTTTGCTTTATTTCTCAATTCCAACACAGCATGGATAGGAGGGCACTGCTAATCTACGCCTTCCCCCTCCCCATATTAGTTACCTTTAAGCCGCTGTCGGTGATATTCAGTAACACTACTTTGCAAAGCTAAAAGACAATTGATTTAAAGATAAGTTGGGGGAAAGGAGCGAGTGAAGCTAAAATCACAGCAGAAGTAAAATCCCCTGCAAGACATCCAACTACACAGGCAGGAAGAAGCAGGCATGCAGACATAAAAGCACACACATGTACATGCACACGCATTTCTATCATACGATTGGTCAGAACATACCCACTAAATGTCCCACCAGAGAATTTTCCCTGTAGATATCCCTTGCAAACTAGGCAACTCTTTTTTGCTTTTCTTTTTTAATGGCAGGGGCCATTTTCCGCCCCCACCCGAACAGCAGAAAACATGGCATGATGCTGAAAATAAAATGGGTTTTGCTTGAATCTCTTCTAATACTGGCGAAACAACAACCTTCTAACACCTTGATTCAGATATTTCATGATACTAAATGACGGGATCGACACTCCCACCCAACAGAACACATTCCCCCTTGTGAACCTGTGGGATTACTGCCCAGTTCTGGTACTTCACTCTCTTATTTGATGTCTCTTCAGAATACAGAGGCCCATGGAGCATTCTTCAGGCAGGACTTAACAATGTACCAACAGCAGCATTTCCGGTTTGGGGAACTTCCATTCCAAAGCAGACCATGTCTGTGTAAAGCAGAAGTCCCTGGAACTCTGACACGTACTCTTATATTTCATTTTATTTTATTCTGATTTGGATGTCATATGCTGTATCGTCTGCTGACTAACTTCTGAGGGCATTGTGATGAAAGAATGGTCATTCGCTGGCTATGGGATAAGGTTGGATATCTCACCAAACAGGCAGCTAATTATTTTCTCATCGCCATGCCTATAAGAGCTCAGCTGATGGTTAGTCCTAGCTAAACTTAAAAAAACCTGTATCCGTATGTCCTGATATTATGCCTTGTATTTTATCTTGAATGGGTCTAATGCCAATAGATAGATAGATAGATAGATAGATAGATAGATAGATAGATGCATGATACATAGGAGAGAGAGATAGGGAGAGAGAGAGAGAGAAGGACCTCACTTATTCAGAAGTAAATCCCACTGAGTGAAGAAGGATTAACTCTCAAGTACTGTAGTGGATGAGGAAGAAAGGTGCTCACCTTTAACACAGGGCCACAACCATGGCTCTATCATTGTTCTGGAGAGGGAATGTGTGTCTGGGCATTTGCACCTGGAAGACTCCCAAGAAAGAGCCACACCAGATCCAGCCTCTGTCTTATCGAGGCATTACGAAGCAAAGAGGGTGTCTGTTCTTTTGGTTGAAACAATGCAAGGGAACCCCATTTATCCAGCCATGAGGGATCATGCTGAACTAACTGATGCCTTCATTTTAATGGAGCTCCTAATAGGGGTGTACGAACCCCACCCACCAGTCCACCTGGGGGTCCACGGGGGGAGGAGGCGATCCGTTCCTCCCCCCAGAATCCTCCCCGACTGGGTCCTCCCGCAGCCGGAATTCCGCCCACTGCCGGTCTGCAGATGCAAATGGCGTCTGGCGTAGCGGACGCTATTTGCATTCCTGCTCTTTGCTGCGATAGGCTATGCAAAGATTTACATAGCCTATCATGAAAAGAGCAGGGATGCCAATGGCATAGCGGACGCTATTTGCGTTCCTGCTCTTTGCCGTGATAGGCTACATAAAGATTTACGTAGCCTACCATGAAATGGGCAAGGATGCAAATATTTGCGCCTTCTGGCTGGCAGCAGACGGCTGCAGACTCAGCGGATGGACCTGGACTAAGCCGGCGGCGGACAGCGGACATCTGGGTGAACTTTGTGGGGTGGCAGATGAGGGTTGGTCCGTTCCACCACAGACTATGGGGGGCCGGTTTCTAAAGAATCCAGCCACATTGGAGTTTGTGGCGGAATTCTCCACCATCCCTAGCTCCTAATGCTTCTTCAAAAGGCACAAACGGGCAACAGTCAGGAGAGCGATGTACCAGGATAACAAGAGATACCAGAAAAGATGGACATTCTCCAGTAAATGGGGACAACTGGAGTGTGGGTTTGGAAGCATTAAATCATCATTACTTACGCGACAACCCTGGCTAAAGGGGACTTTGAGAAAACATATGGTTCTTGACACCTAAAAAACTGTGATGAGAGGATTCCACTAATGAGGTAGTCTCCTGGCCGGTAATAATATGACCCTAACACTTGCTCTTTCTCCTGAGACCTCAAGCATTTTGAGTTCTGCACCTGACAGGCAGCATAAGGTAGCAACAGCAGCAGCAGCAGCAATGATATCATTCTGGGTCTGCCTGCCTCTTGCTGTTCCTCCTTTCTGACTCTTCCTTTCACCTCCACAGCCAGCTAATCAGAAGACGTGAGAAAATCCTGCAAGATCAAGGCTGCACTCTCTTTACAAATATATCAAACCCCGAGCTGAAGGCAGCAGGGGGGCAGGGGGATGGACTAAACTACAGCACAGGCATGGCCATCTCAGCCTGTCCGAAATCTGAGCCCAGCCTCTCGGTAGCACAGGAGATATTTTATTCACCAAGCTTTTCAGGAATGGTGCAAGTGGTTTCCTGGCACAGCCTTTGATACTGATGTTTCCTTGATTGGTCTCCAAGGCAAACAGAAAACAAAACATCTCCTGAGCTTTGGCAAGAATCAGAAGAGATCACTATGTTCTTGAGAATGATCAGGGGAAGCTTCACATCTGCAACTCCATGGATTATCTAAGTGGCTCAAGGCACGCGTGCAGAGCTGGAGAAAAAACATGTTTGCGGGAAGTCACACATGCGGCTCCATCTTCTGGCATGGGTGGGCAAGGGGGGAAGGTGAGACCGGCCTGACCTGTATTAGAGAAACTCACACAAAACAGCCAAGATCCAGAAAATCTCTTCAGAGACAGACCAGTGG
Organism: Heloderma suspectum; assembly: GCF_057233095.1. Classification (NCBI taxonomy): domain Eukaryota; kingdom Metazoa; phylum Chordata; class Lepidosauria; order Squamata; family Helodermatidae; genus Heloderma; species Heloderma suspectum. Next base: position 384,191,859 of record NC_139459.1, on the reverse strand, counting down.
GTGGGAACCTGTGGCCCCCCAGATAGTTCTGCACTACGAGTCCAACATCCCTAGCTGGCATAGTCCATGGGGAGGGATGATGGGAGTTGCAGTCCAAGAAGATCAGGAGGGCCACTACTTCCCCATCCCTGATGTGCACGAATGTACACACCACTTGGGGCGTTTCCCAGCCCTACTCCCATTGCCAGCCCTCCCGATGGCACCTCTGGTGCTGGATAAGCCAGGATTACCAGCGTCAAAGAACGAATGGTGGCTGCCATACAACTCAGTGATCTCCCCCTATTAGCACTACCAGTGAGCTCATCAGAACTGTGCATAATAATCTTCTTTGGGAAGAAGTAAATTATATTCCAAAAGCTGGTCATTTGCGAACACAGCCCCTGGCAAAAAATAACACCTAAGTAAAGAGTGGAGTTATCTAGGTGTGTTTATTGAAACATTCCAAGTGTTGCATTGTTTATTGATACAACACTTCCTAAATACATTGTTCTTGATGTCAACTCCAGGGCGGCCACTGGAACGTCCATCTCCTGGCCCGTCGACCACTTGAATCATGAGGTTTGCCAATGAGAGCAAGTGACTCTTGGCAATGTAGAGCAGTCTGTGGCAGAAGAGAGGTCTAGACCAATAGATGCCAACTTGTTTTGCCCGGCTGCAACATGTGCCCTGCCAGGACCTCATCCAGCCTCACTGTGAAAGTGCAGCATAGGATCAACCAAAGGGTTTCCATGACTCTCCACGTTGATCTTGCATCACTCTCCACGTTTAGGGTATAGGAAAGCCAGAGGAAAGCCGTCAGAGCTAACAGATGCAGAAGCAATATCAGAGACAAGGGGAATGTATTAATGTCCAGAATGAGCCATAGTGTTCGTCATTCTGTGATGGATGTACAGTGACACGTAAGTAGGTGCATGCCCAGCAGCAAGTGCAGCCGAATTCTCGTACTCAAGGACTTCACTGGCATGCCGGTACTCAGTAGCACATGGGTTAACACTGAGTAGCAGCTTAGTGAGTGACTCCAGCAAGGTGCAGCCCAGTGTGCTGTTCTCTGAGCGATCGAGGAGAGCCATAGTGGCCTCCTCGGTGTCAAGAATGTAAAGCTGGCCATAGCTTGGAGGCTCTTCTGAACGCAAAGTGTGCATCAGATGGTAAAATGGGCCTTGCACCCTGAACACAAATGGACTGGGATCCTAGGCTGTGCAATCTTGAGTGGTGCATACCAGGAAGCAAAGCCTAGACTCCTGATGTCCTTGCGAACGTCCTTCAGGAATTGCTTCTCGGGGCTGGAGGGGTTGAATTGGTGCTGCTGTAGCAGCCATATCGGGGGTCAGACTAAGTAGCCTCATGCAGTATGATGCTTCATGTTCTTGCTGAGCTCTTTCTCCCTTGAATATATTGTTGTAAGCTGATGAGACACATCTTGTCAAGGGTCATACAATTGTATATCTTGTTCTCTGCTGTTCTCTTCTGTTCTCTCCTTATCATAGCTACCCTATAACCCAGTTCTTGTATTATAAACAATGGTGCTAAGAGAAGAAATGTTGAGGACTGCAACCCCACGCGGGAGGGAGAGGAGGAGCCATTTCATATGTGTCACAATGTCTATAAAACCAATGTGCTGATGTATTTCGGGGCTTCTGGCTCTTTGGAAATGATTCCAGCCTTAAGCCCGCACGTTAAATAAAGAACCTCTTTTTCCTTCACTCCGTGGTCTCTCTGACTCTGGGTTCTGCAACACTGCCGCATGAGCAGTTTGTTATGCATGGAATATGTAAATGTTATTTTGTTAAATGTAACAGCTCAGGACTTCCTTTCTCAGCAATAACTAAACTTTGACTGGGTTACTTTCAATTGTAGGTGTCTCTTAATCCCATCATGATCTGTTTTCCAGCCGTATTTTACTGGCATGTGTTATACTTTGGCCTGCACCTCTGTTTCTAAAGGTGTACAGACATTTTTGTGTCTGTGTTCATATTTCATTTCAATTCGATTTGCAATAGATCATGTTTGTTTAATTAGACTTGGATTTTTTATATTAAACATAAACCGTTATAGTATATTGATGAAGAAAATATCCTAATTCTTTGAATAAAAAAAGCTTTATGGACGTACATAATCTCCCGACTTTGAACTGCAGTGAAAACCATTGTCATTTGTGGAATCTGCATGTTAAGAGCCTTCCAAAGAAGTGTATTTCATGAGAACCAACCAACAGGAAGGCAGTGAAAAAGGAATAACCAACTTAATCCACCTTTTAATTACACACACACACTAGGGATGTATGAAAGTCACTTACCTTTTCGCGAATGTGATTTGTGGTGGGGAGGAGGAACTCTGTCCCTCCCCACTGGAATCCTCGACAGGGGGGGAGGTGATCTGGTCCTCCCACCCGGAATCCTGCCCAGCCGGCTCCCCTCCGCAGCGGCTGCACAGAGCAGCCAGCCAGGGCCGTCAGCAGCCGGACTTTCGCCTGCAGACGGGCTGCTGCGGACGCAAATGACGGCCGCCGTAGCGGCTGCCAGTTGCATCCTGCCAGGCTGCCGTGATAGGCTACGTAAGTATTTACGTAGCCTATCACGGCAGGCCAAAAACAACAACAGCAGCATAAGCAAATGGCGGTGGCTACAGTGGCCGCTATTTGCATTCCTTATTTTTCGCCATTTTATCTTACGCAAATATTTATGTAGGTTATTACGGCAAAAAAAAGGGGAACACATATAGTGTAGTGGGTGCTATTTGCATTCCCCCTTTTTTTGCCATATTAGCCTACGTAAATATTTATGTAAGATAATGTGGCGAAAAATACGGAACGCAAATGGCGGCTGCCATAGCCGCCATTTGCGTACACTTTTTTTTTTTTTTGCTTGCCGTGATAGGCTACGTAAATACTTACGTAGCCTATCACGGCCTCTGCAGGGATGCAAAAGGCATCCCTGTGTTAGCTGTGGTAAGTATTTACTTATCCTATCACAGCTATGAAGAAAAAGCAAATGGCAGCCGCAGGGCAGCCGCCATTCGCAAGTCAGCACGGACGGCAGCAGGTAAGTGCTCCATTTCATGTGCTTTTCGTGGGTTGGGCGCTCCATTCCGCGTGCCTTTCATGGGTTGGGGGGGTGGGGGCTTCGTTCTGCCATGGATTTCGGGGGGCCGAATGTACTGGCATTCTGCTCACTGAGATCCATGGTGGAATTCTCCACCATCCCTAACACACACACACACACACACACACACACACTTTTTGAGTTATCAGAGCAGCCCTCTTTAGAGCTGGTGTCAGTACATGGCATCCATGGGCAGTTGCCAAGCCCCCTGTGCCCTGTCATGGTCCACTGCTGATGCCCAACCTCAGTCCTCCTCATCCCCCCTTGTCCTGCATTGGCCCCCAACAGACTCTGAGTGAAGGGAGTAACCAAGAAGAAAGGTAAAAAAAAACTGGCAAAGATGACACCACAGATAAGCAGTGAGAAATATGGGGCCAGGCTAATGCTGGAGTGGTTGAGATAAGAGACAGAGGTGAAACCACAGTTGGGCAATCAGATAACCTACACAGTCCAGGAGCAAAATCAAGAAGAAATGCAAGGGTCAATAACATCGAACATCAATCCCAGGGCAAGGTCCAGGAGGCAAGATAGAAAACACAAAACCGTGGGGATGGAACCATGATCCTCTCTCCCGAGGGCCCTGGCTCCCCCAAGTCCCCTGATATAGATGGTTCAAAGGCATCACTCCTTCTCTGGGAGTTCTAGGTCCTTGGAGAAGGAGGAGGAGGCCAGCAGGGGCATGACATCCCCTGACTTGGCCACCTCTGATCTAGCCACCTTTGTAATTTCCAGTAAATCAGGGAACACAGGGCAGGTGATATGGTGTGGACACAGGGAGGTGATATGGTGGTTTTGGTGGGAGTTCCCATGATAACGCCATGGATCCATGGTTTTGTGCCATGGCAGTGCTAGAAATGCTGACTCCATTGTGTTTATTGCTCAGTCCATGGAGTCATGTGTGATCTGTGGAGGATTTGATGGTGGTGTACGGGGGAGGCATCTCATTTCACAATCATGCAAGATCAAGAGGATCTATTCTACTCAATCCATTTATCACCTCTGTGTGCATTTGGCCTAATGTTGTGTGTGTGTGTGCGTGTGTGATTCTCTCCCCTACTCCCGACAAACACATTTTCACTCTTGCACCCTGTGCTCTGTCAGGTGGATTTTTTCTGTCTGTGTGCCTCCCCCCGCCCTCGCCTCCCTGGTTTCCCTTTCTCTCTCCCTCCCACTGTCATTCCATTCTCTATCTCTGTGGCCCCTGTTTCTCATATTGTGCCCTTCCTCCATCTTGGTCCCTGCTCCACCCTTCTTTCTCTCCCCTCAGCTGTTTTCGCTGGTTGTTCTGTATTCTCTACTCTTCCACCTGTTGCTGCCTGACCACCACAACTCTCACTCCCCTCTAGGGAAGTAGGGATTGTGGAGAGCCTGTTCATTTCGCGGATTGTCAGGCACCTTTTCTTCCATCATCCTCCCATCGACAGAGTTTCCAAATCTGTGCAAATTTGCATGGGCAAAATGGGAGAACTCACCCAAAGTGCACCCCCCCTGCAAGTGCCCATTTTCACGCTTCATGGGAAATGTGCATTTTTGGCCAGTTTTTTAATTGTAGCTTATTTTTCTGCAACAAAATGTCCACAAAATTGTCGAAGGTTAGAAAAACAGCTCAAGAAGTCTGCGGAATCCACCCAAGAGGGGAAAAGACAATACACTGGTGGGATTCATACAAACCTGAACTCATTTGGCCCTGTTGCAGATGTCTCCAGCATCCCTAATTACAGATCTCTCTGGCGGCTTATAAATTTTTTTTAAAAGAACAGCTGGGAAGGGGCAGGGATGGGAGAACGTGACCATAAAATCCATGTGTCCAGGTTTGGCAGTGGCCAGGAGTGAGGCTAGAAAACCACCTGCACCTATTCCAGAGATGTCAGATCTGACCATGGTGACACGTGCCTGAGTTACGCCCCATTTGGTCTATAGAAACAACGTCCAAGTGGTTTTGTCTTTTGCATGGATGGGCAAAGGTGTGATATTCGAGAGCGCTAGGATTCTTCAAATGTTGCGTCATCCCTCATCAAATTTCCTGCTCACAATTCCTGATCACTTGGCACAAATGGGAAAATCAAGCAAATCTTGCAAAATGAGCAGCAATCAAATGGGAAATGTATGCAAATTCCCTCAAATTTGCACCCATCTCCTCATTTGTGCAACTTACCCCCATAGACTAAAGCCAGGCTGATTCAGTCTCCCAGGACATTTGCACCAATCAAATGGGGAAATTGCTCGAATCAAACGGGAGCACACATCTGGCCATTTGCAAACATTTTTAGCAGACATGTGCTCGAGATCATATGTGGAACTTCGTGCTGGGGGTGCTTGCATGGTTTGCAAGCAAAAACAATATTCTCATTTATCCCCGGACTTTCGAAAGTGGTTTTAAACTTCAGATGGTCCCGGATGCTGCAGCCGGACTAATGACCAGGGCTATTTACAGGTAAAGCTGAACTCCCAACTTATAACAGCTTCCATGGCTACCTGTCTATTTCCAGAGACAGTTTATGGTGCTGGCTATTTCTTAGAGCCTGGAACCAGGCTATTTGAAATATTAATGAATATCATTTCCTGCATTAATCCTTAGACCATAGAAGCACAAAACCAAGTCACAGAATTTACCAAACTGACATAAGAACACAGTAATCACTAACTAAAATTAGAATTTAAAATTGTTAAAACTGAAACACGTTCTTAAAATAAAAAGCTTTACATATTCAATACATTACCTTATAGACTTAGATAAGAATACATTTCTCATATTTTCCAATCAGCCAGGAAATTCACAACAATGGGATCTACATACTTTCCCCCCACATTTTGCAGCCTTTACTGTAGAAGAAGAAGTTGCTTGTAGCAGAAAACCCAATTTCATTTTTACATCCCAAAGTTTTATTTTCCTTAAACAGAGGTCTACATGTCAGGTTTGAATCAGAGCCCATAGAGTCCCAAAGCAGCTCTGATTCTGAGGAAGAGATAGAAACCGTGGGAGAGCAACCCACTCACTTTTCAGAGGCACAGCTAGAGGGAGATCCCCTCCCAGCTCACATTCCTGAGAGTGATAGTGACCCTGGCAGGGAGAGAGAGGGGCAACTGGATCTTCTAGATGCTAGGCACCAGTGCAGAGACAAGAGGGAGGTTGTCGGGACCAAGAGGAGGTGCTCAGCCTGCTTGGCACGATGACAACAGCTGTGCCCCGATACTCCATAGGAAAGGGGTGGACTCTCACCTCCTAGCCCTTAAGTTCAGAGGCTTCCTGCCCTTTCCTTCCAAATGGAGATCAACTCATTCTCTAAGCTATAATCCCCTGGTAGGCTGCTCCCTTAAGTTTTCCTCTTAGGCTCAGGCAATTAGCATCTGTAAGCATCATTAGGCTGAATGGAAATAAAGCCTTGGAAAAGAGCCCTTTTGTCTGTGTGTTGATTCTGGCTACTTGAGGATTTCAGAAGGCAGCAAGGGTGCTCCTGACACTAAAACACAATCTCTAATATGCGTATAGAGTTGACATTTGAGGATATGAGGTGCCCAATCCTCCCAAACTGGTTTCACACAATGACACACATACCACTCTTAGACTGGTACACCACAAAATCTGCCCAGTTTCATCATTGAATCCATTCATTTGTCTGACACACAACCAAGTGAAACCCTTCGAAACTTTAGTGTTATGGGGAATATAAGGTGCCCTTGAGATTGGTGCGGTCCCTTCTTCCCTGCCAAGCACCTCACTGCTCTAAAGCTATTTGGAATAGCACTCAAGGTGACGAACAACAAGATCAAATATAAAATTATCATAAAACATAAAAGCAAATACGTTGAAGCCACATCAGTAAAAAGGGAATAGCACCTGCCACTTCAAACCCACTTCAGCAAACAGCTTAATAACCCAAAGGCTGCCTGAATACAGACACCTCTGCCTGCTGCCGGGTGTCAACAAATTTGTAGCTAGCCTGGTAACTTAACTTAAAGGGATGTGTGAATCCACAGCTGTCTGGGTTCTCTGGCAGCCGCCAAGCCCCTGCACTCACCGCAGCAGCCTTGTCGAGCTCCATGGACACCATTTTTTTTTGGGGGGGGGAGAATGGTGATCGCAAAATGCGCATATTTGCTGATGCAGCAAAATCCACATTTTGCAAATGTGCATATTTCTGTGTGTGCAAAAATGCACCTTTTTGCAAAAATGTGCATTTTCACGCATGCACATATATGAAGCTCGACAAGGCTGCCCGGGTGAGGGCAGGCTGTTAACTGAGTACAGGCATGGAGTGAGCAGGGGCAGGGGCTTGTCAAGTGGGGCTCAGGGTGTGGGCCGGTGGGTTCTCCCGGATTCCGAGGCAGAATCGGGTGCTCACACGTACCCTCCTGTATTGGCCCCAGGAGTGTAGCCAAGTCTTTAATGGAGTTAGAGGGGCCTAGAGATCCATAATGCTTGCTCAAGTTCATTATCGGTGCAATTCCCTTGCTCGTACACCACTGAGCATGTGAAGATGATTCAAAGGGCCAATAACAGCCTTCTCAGAACATTCCTTGCTAATGAGAATGTCTTATCACTGATGTGCCTGCTGCCAGGAGGTCAACAAATTTGTAGCTAGCCTGGTAATTTGCCTATCATAAGGAGTTGGAGAGGCTGGGACCATCCCCCAAGAAACCCTTCTCTTCTGTTCCTGCTTCCAATTGCAGCAGGATAGAGAAAAAGACCTCTCTGGAGGATCTTAGTAACTGGGCAGCCTCGCAGACCTTATTGCGGAAAGGTGGGATATAAAAGGGCCGCGGTGGCTTAGTGGTTAAGACGCTGAACTGCAGACTGGAAGGTCGGCAGGTCAGCAGTTCAAGACCCAAGTGCTGCGTGACGGAGTGAGCTCCCGTCTTCAGTCCCAGCTTCTGCCAACCTAGCAGTTCGAAAGCAAGAAATTGCAAGTAGATAAATAGGTACCGCCTTGGCGGGAAAGGTAACAGCGTTCCGTGCACCTCGGTGTTCAGTCCTGCTGGCCACATGACCACGGAAGCATCTTCGGACAGCGCTGGCTGTTCGGCTTAGAAACGGGGATGAGCACCGCACCCTAGAGTCGGACACGACTGGCTGGGGACACCTTTACCTTACCTTTGGGATATAAAAATGAATGAATGAATGAATGAATCAAACAAGCAAACAATCTATTATACGTACATACATTCATACATACACAGTTAAAACTAAAAAGACAGGGAACCTGCATGGCAAAGAGAGATTTACCTGCTGCCCAGCTGCTTCTCCTGAGGAATGTAGAACAGAACGTAGTTTAGGATGCGCCTCCCTCATTCCTTCTTCATGTCTTATTATGTTGTAAATTTCTTAAGATGTTGGAAGGGTGCAATGTGCTTCACTTTTGCTTATGGCTGCCACTTCCTCTCACTTCTGTTCACTCCAGCCTCTGAACATCCCAGAGTTTCAGTGGAGGATGCACTAACTTCCCAGGCACCACTGAGTGCCTTCAGCCTGATGCGCCTTGCCTCTCCTGGATCAAAGTGTTGGAAAGTTTGGCTTGACTTACAGCAGAGTTGCCTTATATAGACAAAGCATGGTAACGCAGCCTTTTAGTATTGGAGGAAAGAAAGACAGGCTAGAGCCAGTTCATAAGAAGTTCACATGAACTAGAGGCACAATCCTGTAGTAAAAATGTAACCTAAAAGCCATTGTATGTGTCTTAAGCAGCACATAGTACTGTAAGAGCTGCGCATGCCTGGAATGAGCAGACAGTAACCCTAAGATAAGGTTGCTAAGCAAACCGCTGGCAACCAATCAAAAGTAACACGCTGGCTGAGGAATGCAAGCTAAGTGATAAAACTGTAGCGCGGAGGTTGCCCAGGGTCGACTCTGCTTTGACCGTGAGCTCCTTTGTCGAACTGTTTGCAAACAATAAAATCGAGTTGGACCCAGCCTGAAGTTGACTCTCCTCTTTGGGGCAAATTGGACTAGCCTCCAGGGGGCGAAACTAGCATTTTGTGCAACAATCCTACAAAGAGAGTTGCCAGCCTCTGAACTTGGAGCTTGACACCTATCCTATGCCGATCCCCTCCTCTCTGCATTTTTGGCTTGACATGCAATTTCATGTGTCTAGCCAGGAACGTTGGAGTGGGAGGGGGGAGGCTGTGCAGCACATAGGAAGCCTCGTAAACAGGCTTCCATGGTCTCCTCCTCTCCCCACCCCTGCGGCTGCCCCCTTTTCACCCTCTCCATGCTCCATCTGTGAGCACGGAGAAGCAGAGGGCGTGGAAAGAACCACACTGGCTATGGGCGGGGGGGAAGGAAGGGGCAGAGAGCGGGGTTTCTGGGCCCTGGCTGTCACCTCCATCTCCAGAAAAAGAGAAATCCTACGACCCTCTAGACACTGTCTAGTAGTGCTTTTATATAGGGCTGTGCTCTTCTTTGTCCTGAGGCCTGTAGCCCGAGTCAAAGCATCATCATTGTCGCGGCCACCACCTCTGTCCTTGCCCCTGCTACCACCGCCATCATCACTGTCTCCAACTCCTAAGGCTGGATGCAGGCCAGCTCTGATAGCAAAAAGTCGCCATTTTTAAAATGGCAACTTCCACGAGCTTCCAGGAAGCTGCTTTTTTAAAAAATGGCGACTCCTTGCAATAAGAGCCAGCACATGACCAGGCCTCAGGACTGGGCGGAGGCGATGGAGGAGGTAATGGTGGTGGTGGTGGGAGAAGCGATGACAGCAGTGGCCCAGATAAGGGGCTGGGGGATTGCACGGTGGCCTTGGGGGGGGGAACCAGGATTCGGCCATCTGAATCCCACTTCGGATTCAGGGCCAAGTCGGGTTGAGGCCTCCTCGATCAGCCCGAGCCGAATCGGGCCCACCCTTGTTTAAGATAAATCCTGCTCTATCCATTTTTAAAGCCAAAACAATGGCCCAAATCCTCTATGAGGCAGAGGTCTGGAGTACTTCGAAGGTGTGGGGTTTAGAACCCCTGCCCCCCAGAATTACTTTCTAAGAGTTCAGTTGGGTCTACATAAAGATGTGCTATCTGCTATGGTTAGCTCAGAGAACTGAATGCTGCTGAGTATTGAGAGCAAAATAGATAAAAGAATTCTATGTTCTTGATTTAAGGTGCAACATATAGATAACATTAGGCTACCCCGAAAAAGATTTGTAGAACTGAGGAATGGATTAAAGGTAAAAGGTAAAGGTGTCCCCAACCAGTCGTGTCTGACTCTAGGGTGCGGTGCTCATCCCCGTTTCTAAGCCGAAGAGCCAGCGCTGTCCGAAGATGCTTCCGTGGTCATGTGGCCAGCAGGACTGAACACCGAGGTGCACGGAACGCTGTCACCTTTCCCGCCGAGGCGGTACCTATTCATCTACTTGCAATTTCTTGCTTTCGAACTGCTAGGTTGGCAGGAGCTGGGACTGAAGACGGGAGCTCACTCCGTCACGCAGCACTCGGGTCTCGAACTGCTGACCTGCCGACCTTCCAGTCTGAGTTCAGCGTCTTAACCACTAAGCCACTGCGGTCGAGAAATGGATTACCTATTAACAATTGGATACCCCATGCTGCCCAATTTATGGTTACATATGGTTTCTTATTGACTGACCTTAAAAACGTCCCATCAGATATACAGAAAAAAACATGATTAAAAGAACTATAAGGGAGGTTATTACTAAAGAGGATTTAAACTGTGTTTATATATCTAGATGAACACCATTATATTTTCGACTTAACAGTGGCCTGTGGAAGTATAGATTATTTTACTGAGCTGACATTTGTACAGCTCCGGAAAGTTTTCACAGCATTACAATTAAAATTGATGGATACAGCTTATAGAGATGGGAGGTATAGGGGTATTCCAGCAAATGGGTGTATTTGTCTTGGTGGTTGTCCTGAGCCAGAGGATCTTGTCCATTATATTTTGTGCTGCCCCTTATACAGTGACCCAAGAGAATTGCTTGTGGTACCCTTAATTGAAAAATCCTCTTACCAGAGTCATTTGCATATGATTTTCTATTTCCTAGTAGATATGTAAAAATATGTGACCTGGCATGTCGCTCTCTTTGCCTTTGCTGTCAAGATCAGAAAGGAATGTATAGCAGAAATATGTAGCCATCGATTGCAAAGGAGATTACTGAATTTGATTTATACCATTTTACTTATGGATCAATGACAGATTGTTTTTATGTATTTTTCAATTTTCTATATCATGCGTTATATGTATTATGTGTAACCTTGGCATATTTTGCTTCTTTCTTTTGGGGTGTGTATTTATACCACATTAATTATGGACCAATGAAAGATTATTATTATTGTCTTTCATTTTTGTACATTATGTGTTATATATATTATATTTAACCTTGGTATTGGGGGCTTTTTCTTCTCAGCATGTGTATACCTTTTATGCAAAGGCCATTGGCCAAAAGCAATACAATTTGATTGGATTGGCAGAAATACAAAGGACTGAATACAGAAGGGGGACTCATGGAATGTTAAATCAGATTGATATAAAAGAGATCGTATGGAAGAAGTGAAAAGACAATGTAAGTCAAAGCATTCCAGGCTGCAGCTCAAATGGCAGAGAACAAAGGCCAGAGAGGAAGCCTTTTTATCTAGTAAGGAAAACCCGTCTTAGCAGAAATACCAATTTTACTTAGGAACAAACGGTCAGCAAGGCCTGATCAGTTCCTGGCTGAACTGGACAGGGGAAATTAAAGCAGTCCTAAATGAATAGGTGCAGAAAGGAATATAAGAAATAAAGGAATGCCCAGTGGATGGAGCAGAACATTTATAGAGTCAGAATCAAGGTAAGATTGTGTAAGGAGATCCCCATCAGTTCTATAGACAAATAGCTGGGAAAGATTGAAGGCAACAGGAGAAGGGGATGGCAGAGGATGAGGTGGCTAGACGGCATCACCGATGAAATGAATATGAACTTGAGCACACTCTGGGAGAGAGCGGAGGACAGGAAGGCCTGGCGTGCTATGGTCCATGGGGTCACGAAGAGTCGGACATGACTTAACGACGACTGAACGACGACGAAGAAAGCATTTGGGTCCAAGGCTGCCAACTGGTTTCAGGATCATTTCCTTCGCACTCCTCCTGCCCTGCATTTTCTGCTAGACAGCTGATTTCGGCTGTCTAGCCGCAGGGGGGCCGAGCAGGGCAGGAGGCTGCTGTACAACACATTGGTTGTGTCCTACGGGCATTTCCTGTCTCTCCGCCCTGGAACACCCCCACACACCCTGCTTTTCAGCCCTCCATGCTCCTCTTGCCAGCGTGGAGGACGGGACTTCTTCACACTGCCTTTGAGGCAGCGCAGCAGTGGGGGGAGGTCGGTTCCCAGAAAACAAGATATCCTATGGCTGCCTAGCCACTGTCTAGCAGCCATAGGATTGCACCCTAAGACTACGAGCCCTAATTCATAGGACAGAAGGTAATATTAGCTATGGGGTAATTTCTACAGAAAAGTAGAAATATGTGCTGAGTTTAGAATGCAGGAGCTTCTTATAACAATCTCACCAGGTCTGTGTATCTGTCAGCTCAGAATAGCCTATTCAGTATTGAATGAGGAGCTTGAGATCTCTCCTTTTGAAAGTATTAAGTCTAAGAGGAAGAAATGTTTAAGAAATCCTATTTATTATTAAGCAATTAAGATCTAAGAATCTTCAGCAAAGCTCTGTTTAACAACAACAAAATTTTGTGGGTTTTTTGGTTTTACTTGTTGTGAACTGCCCAGAGAGCTTTGGCTACTGGGTGGTATAGAAATGAAATGAAATGAATACATACATACATACATACATAAAATTTTCATGTCAGTTTATGTTAGTTATATTTTGATGTGATGTTACAAGCATATTTCTAATAAAAAATAAAAAAATGGATCCAAAAGATTTTCCTTTCTTAATTCTGGTTAGTACAAAACCAAAATTAAACCCACTGAAATGGTGTTCCCTTTCTTTGAAGTGTGTTGTCTACTCGACCACCTTGTCCTACAACATACTTTTTTAGTTCAGAAATTTGCCTGGCCAGCTGCAGTCTCAGCTTCTGCAAAGGCAGTCTCTGCACAGGTATAAGAGTCCTAAGAGCTCCAGCTCAAATGGTCCTATAATACGTCACAACACAACAATGGACTAGAAGTCTGTGCATTGAATGATGACTTCTTGTTGATGGCAAAATAAGACAGCGATTTACCAGGTTCCAGATAATGGGGACACTAACTGCTAATTTGGGGTTATTGGAGCTCATTAAATCAGTAGGACATGGAGCAGCAGTAACTCCATCACACACATAATGACTTAGGAGTAAAGTGAATTAGAGGGCTCCTCGTTGAAAGCATATGGTAGAAACTGAGCATGTCCTGTAGAGATGACTGCACTAATCAAGTGGTCTCCTGGCCTGTGATTCGGTGGGTCAAGTTCATCCCTTCCCAAAGTCAAAGTTAGAAGATGCCAAAGCCCACTTGCAAAACTGAGGCTTCAGTGATTTTCATAATGGGGATGGAGTCCAGACCACCAAGGCCTCACATCACATCTTACAGGGATGATTGGACATTAACCTCAGTCCCACATAGTCCTCCTCACCTGCCCTAAACCTCCTCCCAAGCCAAGCCCTCGCTGGTACAGGAGGCTTCCAGTGACAATGATGGATCTCGGAGTACCCCCAGACTAAAGATGTGATCTTCCATAGGGAGAGCAACCCCATCCAGAACAGGCAATGAACCTATCTCTTGGACCCAGGAACCACTCACCCACAGGGCTTCCATCTTGCCAGGATTAAGCTTCAGTTTATTGGCCCTCATCCAGCCCATTACTGAGTCTAGGCACTGATCCAGGACTTGCATAGCCTTTCCTGATTCAGATGTCAAAAGGAGATAGAGCTGCATGTCATCAACATACTGATGGCATTTAGCTCCAAATCCCCTAATGACCACTCCCGGAGGCCTCATATAGTTGCTACACAACACTGTGGACTAGATGGCACCCTACTTTGGTATAGTATCAAAGAAGTGAATTTACAGTGTTTTATAAACATGTGTATAAACAAATAAGGCACAACTGATCATATCAGACATTTCAACGGAAGCCCAGTGCATTACCGTTTCGACTCAGAATAGTATTTCTCAGGAGCTATATGGACCTTTCTTTTAATATGTGTGTGTGTAGATATACATATATGAAAACTGATATCATAAGAAAAAAAATCACATCCTAAACAGTATAAATATTCATTGGTGTACTGGTTCGTTGAATAAGGCAAAATAGCGAAGTATAGTATAAACTGTTATCAGAATGATTTACCTTTATTTCCCCCTTTAAATAAATTAAATTGGGGACCACTGTGGCCCCTATTTCTGATGGATTCAAGAACACACTCACATCTTCCAGTAACTCCTGTGTGGCAGCACTTAGGATTAAGATGATGGGGGGAGGGAATGCTTAGGGATTCCCATGCTTTTAAAGGTGGAGTACACCCTTGGAGAGGTTCCCCATCCAGCCAACCCCCACCCATGACAGGCTCCTATGCTTCATAGGAAACTCAACGCTACCCCACTTAACCCTGAAATTGCTCTCACTGCTTCTAGTTAGAATTGGCTTCGGCAAACTTGAGGGAGAAGGGGAACTGCATGTTGTGGCCCTGAAAAATGCATGTAGGGGACTAGATACAGGTTGTCTTTGACTGCAACCCTGTACATTTTCTAAATGGAATAGACAGGGCTGCTGTGCAGGCGTGCAACGGTGATAAACTGAAGCAGGGGAAATAAAAATAAGTCAATTCTGGGGACAATAGTGCACATTCCCTGGCATGGGGAGGTGCTATTTTGTTCCCTCAGCTCCCATTCCCCCCTGTCTTTACTTGTCAAGATATGAGGGCGCAGTGACTTTTTATTCTGACATAGCCATGAGCCATAGGCGTGAGATTTTGAAAAGCAGAGAAATATTTATTATTTACAGAATTTAGGTGTTAAACAGTAAATGACCACTTTAGTCTCATAAATAATTGAGACACATAAATAACTGTGGTATGACAGGAAGTCAATTCGAAACCTTCTAGATATCCTCTCTCACACATTCAGTCCCCACTCTCATCCTAGAAAAACAGATCCTAGGCACTATCTGTCTCCCCTCAAGCTCTGTCTATCTAAAACTCCACAGGCACTGCTCCCTGTTTATACATCACACATCATTTCACCCTCGCCCCACATCAATCATTTAGACAATCATCTCACATATGCAATGACAACATACCTCCTGTCACTCAAAGCACTCACTTTCTCAATCTACTTAACAGAGGAATACAGAGTCAGAACGTTAATGCATTACACAAACACACACACACACACACACACACACACAGAGAGAGAGAGAGAGATTCATAACATATATACATATATGTGACATCACATGGAGCTTGAGGCAATATAAGATAATCTTAGTCTAATCGTAAACCGGCAGGTTTTTTTGGACCTGTGTGTGTGTGGTGTCTCTGTATATGTGTCATTGAATTTCCCAGGTTTTTGAAAAGGAAATTTCTCTCCAAAGTATTTGAATGTGCTTACTTGGATATAAATGTATCTGATACATGGGATTCTAAATACTTAACTAATGGTAATCATGATTTAATTTCAATGTACACTTATTTTTTTAGATGAACAACTCAGAGAGTAAATGCAGGTACAATGTTTGCAAATTAGAACAAATCAAAAGCATAACTGGAGGTAATATTTTTATTCAGAATAACAAGAAATCATACTCTAG
Source organism: Heloderma suspectum (assembly GCF_057233095.1). Taxonomy (NCBI): domain Eukaryota; kingdom Metazoa; phylum Chordata; class Lepidosauria; order Squamata; family Helodermatidae; genus Heloderma; species Heloderma suspectum. The sequence continues at coordinate 384,176,036 of NC_139459.1, read as the reverse complement.
AGAACCAGGTGTAAAAAATCCAGAACCCCACTTTGTGCTTAACTATAATAAAAATGTTAATTCTAGAGCTGTGTATTGGAATCCCCTCATGCAATTTATAATGAAGGGTGTGGATCCTAAACAAAGGCTGCGATTCTGTTCTGACTTACTAGACAGTACGTCCCATTAAACAAAATTCAACTTACATCTGAATAGGAAAAAATGGGATGGGAGCATGCCTAGCCCTATCAGTATGGCTTACTTCTGAGTAAGCTGCACAGTGACAGGAGTATAGTTTATATCTGTTGCATTTCCAGCCTCCCATCCTTATTTCCAGAGGCAAAGGACTTACTTCTGAGGGTGAAACTAAATGTTAATGCAATTGCACATAGTTCAGCTATGATTTATTTACTCTAGAGTAAGTGTGCATGCTCCTGATTTATATCAGGATGATGCTGGGGGGGGGGGGTTGGGAGGGGGAAGTTACTATGGGAGGGAAGAATGAACTCCATCCAGATTTCCCCCCAAAATGTATATCCTTTATCAATCATTGGAAGGGGCTTAGGTCAAATGATCAAGCAACCTTAGATATGCTATATGTGTGTTAAGTTGAAATATTGTAATTGGTTTGAATGACTGCATTGGAAAGCAAAATAAAATAAAAAAGTGTATATACTGCTCCACATCAAAAGATCTCAGAATGGCATAGAACACATTAAAAACAACGAAATATGAACACTTTTTTTAAAAAAAAGTGAATATGTCAATGTCTGTGTGTTTGTGTGCAGGAGGAAAGAAGTGTTTAGTATAGCCATTTTGCTATGGAATGGCCCTGGCCAGAAATACATCAGAAAACAGGCTTGGCAGCTTGTCCAAATTTAAACCATGATTTGGCCCCCTTCCATTGCAAACACAAGGGGAACAACGGTGAAGCCCTACACATGTAGATATTGCCCAAAATCTCCTTTAGGAAAAATGTATGTCACAGTTCAACAAAGCTGGCCTTGCATTCCCTTTCTGGGAACTTAGTTCAAACCACACACAGACACAGAGATGTTGCAATTGTATCTTCTGGGCAAAAGCACCGTACACTGTAAAGCTGGGTTCCAGCCGATGGGTCTTGTGGATAGACTCAGAACATCAACTGAGAACCAAATGATGTCAAGGGCATGGCCCCTCCCCCTGATGCCATTCAGACTATGGGTAGGTGGGTGGGAGTTTGTCAAGGCCCATCCTAATTTAGCGCCCCGGCCTTGCTTTAACCCATTCATTCTGTTGCAAGACTGGTGATCCTGCCCTTTGATGCCATAAATTACACAAATGTGCCCCTATTCTAAGCTTTAAAGGTCTCAAGTTCTTACCAATATATATCTTTTTGCAGGGGCATGCAATGGCATAAATACACACATATTTTGCCAGCAAAAGGGATACTTCCCTCAAGGGTCTCCTCTCACCTTGATCTTGGAAAAAGTCGACCCCAAATCGAAGGTAAGGTCAGACTTTACACCCTTTCCCTTTGCCCATTATCCTAAATGTAATGGCATAGATTATTCCTGAGGAGTTACAGGTTAGGAAATCAGAGATTTGAAAAAGGTTTCCAGTGCTTGGACTGGCAAAATATGTTTTCTTTTTGGTGAACTTGCAGTATGTGCAAAAGCCACATGGATGATTTCCTTTTGGTCTTGGTGTATTAAACACTGTTGGTTGCACAATCTTGTTTGTGCTCTGTGTGTGTTCGGTATGCACTAACCAGTCCTTGAGGTTTTTTGTTCTCTTGAACATTACTCTGGGTCTTGTAGTTAAACCTAGCAAATCCTGAGTAAGACTAAAGTTGGGGGGGGGGGGCGGGGATATGTGTGTTTGTAATCTTTTTGTGACTGGGTTAAAATGAAGAATATATGTTGCTCACTGTTCTCTTTGTTGTTTTACCATTCTTTTTGGGAGACCTAATAAAGTATCTCATTTCGAGGCATTTGCTCTGTTCATAGCTGATTTTACCACCTTGGTGGGGTATCCTCTTTCTTGAAAACATTGTGCTAATAACCATGATTCTTTGAAGAAATCTTGACTTCTTCAGCAGTTGCATTTTATTCTTGAAAACTGACTGTAACATAAATTATTCTGGAGATGTACATTGATACAATCTCAACCAAAGTTAAAAGCAGGGAGCATTTAAACCCAGAGTGATACAGTAAAAATAAAAGCCATAGCTAGCAAGATTAAAAAGGCAAATGTTTCCTTGTTTGCTTTTCCAAAGTTGGAATGAAGCCAAGTTTTCCAAATGCAGATTATTGCATAAAAACAGAATATCAGAATGTTTGCTAAAAATATTAATCAGATTTATTCTTTGGTTTTCATCACGAGATGCTCCTTTGTATTCAGATGAGGCCTCAGAATAATAATATAGCACTTGGGAAAAAAGATGCAGCCCAGTAACCCAGCACTGGAGGCCAAAATAGAGAAGACCTGCACGGCAACCATGTATTTCCCCTTCGTGCTCAGGTAGGTCGGCACAAAGGACAGCCAAACACTGCAGAAGACCAGCATGCTGAAGGTGATCAGTTTGGCTTCATTGAAGGCCCCAGGCAGCTTCCTGGCCAGGAAAGCCACCGTGAAGCAGATGGCAGCCAGGAAGCCCATGTAGCCAAGGGCAGAATAAAAGAAGGCGACAGATCCTTCGTTGCATTGCAGGATGATCTGTGCTGGCTGTGAGTGCTTGTCTGAGTCTGGAAAGGGTGGAGAGATACCCAGCCAGATGGCACAAATGCTAGCTTGAATACTGGAACAGGAAATGACAGTGGAGTTGGCCAAACTCTTTCCCAGCAAATTCCTCACCCTGTTCCCTGGCTTGGTGGCCAAGAAGGCTAGCACCACAGTGATTGTTTTGGCCAAGAGAGAAGAGATGGCAACTGAGAAGATGATGCTGAAGGCTGTTTGTTGGAGAAGGCAGGTTGCTTTCCCTGGCTGGCCAATGAACAGTAAGGAGGACAAGAAGGAGAGCATGAGGAAGATGAGGAGAATGTAGGAAAGGTCCCGGTTGTTGGCTTTGACTATTGGAGTTCCTTGGAATTTAATGAATATTCCTAACACATATGCTGTGATTAAGGACAGGAACAGGGCGAAGGAAGCAAGTGTGATCCCCAAAGTTTCTTCATTTGACAGGAAAGTTATAGTCTTGGGGATACATTGATCTCTGTTCTTATTTGGATGCTGATCATCAGGACACTTGGTGCAATGGTCTGCATCTGGAAAGAACAAGAGTAACATCTCCCTTACATCCTTGGCAATATCTGTTCTTTTACATTCCATCAAAGATATTTCTCCCATGTGATGGGCAGCACACAGTAATTTCATGCAGGGCACAATCTGGCTTTCTGGGCTTCAACATTCTCCCATGTCAACAACCCAAATTTTGGTGATTCATGTGTTTAGGATCCATATTTAACCATGTTTTTAACCTAGAAACTGGGAATTTCTGTCCTGCAGGCTTTATTTGGCCTTAATGGATTATTCTAACAGGTGGGTTTTAGCCTTCTATCTTTTAAAGAATCCTCACTGCTATCTCCGATGTGTGATTAGGGGTGTACGAAAGTCACTTACCTTTTCGAAGGGTGACATTCACGGTGGGGAGGGAGGCGCTTCACACCTCCCCCCGAAATTCTGGCTGGCTGGCTCTGCTCCATGGAGATTCTGCGGAGCCGCCGGCCAGGGCCACCTGCAGCCAGACATCTGGCCACTGGGGAGCCTGCAGGGATGCAAATGGTGGCTGCGTCCCTGTATTTTGCCATGATAGGGGTCATAAATATTTATGTAGCCTATCACGGCAAGCAAAAACAAAACAAAACAGCGGACACAAATGGTGGTGGCTACGGCGGCTGCCATTTGCGTTCCCTTTTTTTTTGCTGTTTTAGCCTATGTAAATATTTACGTAGGCTATTACGGCAAAAAAAAAAGGGGGGGAATGCAAATGGCGTAGTGGGCGCCATTTGCATTCCTTTTTCCCCCCCTGCCGTTTTAGCCTACGTAAATATTTACATAGGCTATTACGGCGAAAAAGGAACACAAATAGCACCCACTACGCCATTTGCGTTCTCCTTTTTTTTCGCCGTAATAGCCTACGTAAATATTTACATAGGCTAAAACAGCAAAAAAAAGGGAACGCACATGGCAGCCGCCGTAGCCGCTGCCATTAGTGTCCGCTGTTTTTTTTTTCTTTTGCTTGCCGTCATAGGCTGCATAAATACCTACATAGCCTATCACAGCCTCTGCAGGGACGCAAATGGCATCCCTGTGTTAGCCGTGATAGCCTACGTAATTATTTACGTAGCCTATCATGGCTATGATGAGGAAGCGAATGGCGGCCGCAGACACGGCCGCCATTCGCAAGTCAGCGCGGACGGCAGCAGGTAAGTGCCCCGTTTCGCGCGCCTTTCATGGGTTGGGGGGGCACGGACTTCGTTCCACCATGGTTTTCTGGGGGCCGAATGCACTGGCATTCGGCCTCACCAAGATGCGTGGCGGAATTCTCTGACATCCCTACGTGTGATTGGAGATTACAGCAGGGGATGTGGGCAGCAGGGGACATTGCCAGTGCTGCACAGCATTGGTTGTTTTGCATGATATGCTCCTTCCTTATGAGGTGATGTAGGGATGTACGAAAGTCACTTACCTGTAAAGAAATTTGATTCACGGTGGGGGGGAAGTGCTCCGTCCCTCCCCCCGAAATTCTGGCCTGGGGGGGAGGCGCTCCGTCCCTCCCCCCCAAAATTCTGGCTGGGGGGGAGGTGCTCTGTCCCTCCACCCCCGAATCCTGGCCGGCCAGGCCGCAAAAGGCGGCAGCCGTAGCCGCCGCCGTTTGCGTCCCTGCAGTTAGCCGTGATAGGCTACATAAATGTTTACGTAGCCTACCACGGCTGAGTAAAAAACAACAACAAACAAATCGCATGTACGCAAATGGTGGCGCCCATGGGCGCCGCCATTTGCGTTCCTTATTTTGACACGTCTAGTCTACATAAACATTTACGTAGACTACAGAGAAAATAAGGGGAACACCAATAGCGTAGACGCTATGCTATTTGCGTTCCCCTTATTTTCGCCGTAGTCTACGTAAATGTTTACGTAGACTAGACGTGCCAAAATAAGGAATGCAAATGGGGGCGCCCATGGGCGCCGCCATTTGCTTACGCGTGGTTTTTTGTTTGTTTGTTTTACTCAGCCGTGATAGGCTATGTAAACTTTTACGTAGCCTATCAAGGTATTTTTTAAAAATCTAGCCGTGATAGGCTATGTAAATCTTTACGTAGCATTATGGCATGTGAAGTCCCAGGGACTAGCCTCTGTGGTGCTTCCCAATTGTGGTGTATACCATCCAGATGAAACTGTGACGAGTTCCTGGCTGAGCTGGAGCACTTGAAACAGAAAATGAGAGGAACAGTTGCAGAATACCACAAAAGCAATGCTAAGAAGACCCAACTGTTGTTATAAACTTTAAAGGTGTGAATTATGGTACAAAAAGTAAAATTGATGGTGCAAAACTACAAAGCCCACGTACAAAAGATGGGAAAACAAAGAAACAGGGCACAATTTTCAAAACACACAAACGGAGGCACATTCGATATGTGCATATGTTATGTGTAGGGGTGGACGAAAGTCACTTACCTGTCCTCGAAGATTTCCCACGGTGGGGGGGAGGTGCTTCGTTGCTCCCCCCGCGAAGTTCAGGCCGGGGGGGGAGGCTTCTCGCCTCGCCTGGCTGAAATTCAGGCCGGGGAGGAGGCGCCTCGCCTCGCCAGGCCGCGAACTAAACAGTTAAAAAAAAAAATGCCCCCGTGATAGGCTACGTGACGATTAACGTAGCCTATCACGGCTAGATCTGCAAAGTCAGCCGTGATAGGCTACGTAAATCGCCATGTAGCCTATCACGGGTGACTTTAAAAAAAAAAAAAGCACGTACGCAAATGGCGGCCCACATAGGGAGCTGCCATTCGCGTTCCTTATTTGGTCGCTGTAGTCTACGTAAATCTTTACGTAGACTACGGTGAAAATAAGGGCAACGCAAATAGCAGACAGGTGTCCAGTAAAGTGCCTGTTTCAACAGTCCATCAGAAGTAATAGGAGATAGACCTACATTTAAGCCACAGTTCAGAATTTAACAAAGCCAAATGTGTTGAGATGTTGCATCTCCTTTGTCAGCTTCTCTCTGTCTCTGTCTCTGTCTCCCTCTCCCTCTCTCCCTCCCTCCCTCCCTCTCTCCCTGTCTTTCTCATTCTGTCATTTTCTCTCTTTCTTTTGCTTTTTTCACTGCAGCCTGATGTCTGGTCAAACAACTGTGCCTCTGAGGGCTCCTTCACATGGGCTTTTATCCTGCTACCGAGGTTGGTTACTCACAGATGTTTGCAGGTCCTGTACACAATGCTGTCCTCCTTCAGGGCACCTCCTGCTCTTTGTGAGCTGTTTTGCATTGTTTTCCATGACAACGAAAGTCTGGCATTTTCCCTCCTCCCACCATGGAGTCACAGTATATCACGGTATACTGATCAAAGTCGCTTTATTGCAAGTAATACAACTTCACCACCTAGTGGCTTTGTAATGAAACACATAGAACATCTTGAGAAGTTTAGTTTGTTTGAGAAGCCACATGGAAAGGAATCGATCTAATCCCACAAAGATTCCAGAAGCAGAACCCCTGTTTAACTATGGGATTTTTAGCCTTGTTTGATGAAGCCCTGAATGGTGGAAGATTCAGGACAGAGTAAATGAAGTCCTTCTTCAGAGCTGTATAGTTAAAGTATGGAATTCACTAACACCGGGAGAGAGGCAGGGGGACTGCGACCCTGTTGATTCCCTGGGACCTCTCAGTGGCTTTCAATACCATCAACGATGGTATCCTTTTGGATAGGTTGTCTGGGTTGGGAGTTGGAGGCACTGCACTGCAGTGGTTCCACTCCTACTTGGATGGCTGATTCTAGAAGGTGGTGCTGGGGGATTATTGCTCTGTGCCATGGCAATTATGCCATGGGGTTCCACGGGGCTCTATTTTATCCCCCATGCTGTTTAAGATCTACATGACACCGCTGGGGGAGGAGGGGGCTGGGACGTCACAGTAGAATGGATCACAGATGTTTATGCACTGTTCCCCTTCTACCCCCTCTGCCTCTAGCTCTGATGTATCTGGTAGCTCATCCACTGTACCCTCCTGTCTTGTGGTGCTGCTATTTAATGCCAGGATGGTCTGCAGTAAAAGCTTACTCATCCATGACCTAACTGTGGATGAGATGGCTGATCTAGTGTGTATTACTGAGACCTGGGTGGGTGAGCTGGGTGGGGTTGGCCTGACTCAGCTCTGCCCACCTGGGTACTCAGTGCAGCCCCAACATAGGTTGGAGGGCCGTGTGTGTGTGGGTTGTGCTTCATGGAACGCCCACCAGGAAACCACTCCTCCTTGAAGCAGGCTTTCTTTAATAGACCAGTCATGCAGGGATGTTAGAGAATTCTGCCACAGACTCCAGTGAGGCTGGATTCTTTAGAATCCGGCCCCCTGAAGTCCATGGCAGAACAGAGCAATCCCCCCCGCCACCCCGTGAAACTTCCTGAGGATGGATCTTACCTTTTGTCAGCTGTCCATCTGCTGCCCCTGGTCTGTGGCCGCTATTTCCCTCCCTACGTTAGCCGTGATAGGCTACATAAATATTTACGTAGCGTATCATGGCAAAGAGTAGGGACACAAATAGCATCCGCTATGCCATTTGCATCCCTGCTGTTTGCTGTGATAGGCTACGTAAATATATATGTAGCCCATCACGGCTAACGCAGGGACGCAAATGGCGGCCACAGCCCAGCAGCGGATGGAGGTGGAGCCAGCCAGGGAGGATTCCAGGGAGAGGGATGGATCGCCTCCCCACCACTGCGGATGCCCCGAACCGGAACAAGGTAAGGGATTCGTACATCCCAACAGTCATGGTTTCTATTGGTATTCTGTTTTTTAAAAAGCAGACTTTTAATCTGGTGTTTTAATCTTTTTATCCTTTTACTGTGTTATCTCTTGTGTTCACCACTGCAAAATCTGTTCTAGATATGGAGCAGTATACAAATATTGCAAATAATAAGTAAGTAAGTAAGTTAATAAGTTCATATATTATCAAATTTCAATAAGCGTCCATCCACCTCCTTCCAAAAGAAATTAAACCTTGGCAAGCACTCCATCCCATGCATTCCTCACTGCTCAGAGAAGTGGGGTGGACATAACAATATTAACCATAGAAGGAGTAAAGTGTGGAAGACACATGTAGGATGGTGGGGGATACACAAGTCCCATCCACTCTCTCACCCACCCCCAAGCCCAGGGAGCTGTTACGAAGCTTCTTGTGTGAATTCTGCTGTTAGGGGAAGATAGGGCCTGGTCTTGGAGAAGAGCAGAAAAGCAGGTTGAATAGGATGGCAAGGCCTTGCACATCCCAAGTGGAGCTACAGAATTCTTCCATACAACTTTCTGGTCAGCCACTGTGCCTTAATTCCTCAGTGTTAACACTTGCAAATTTCACATCTTGCCTCAGGACAACAATCAGTTTTATATACCACCCTGCATTGCTGAAAAGTCCTTCCCACCCCCTGAAGTCTACACTGGGAAAATTTCAACCAAGTTAAAAACAGAGAGCCAGAGAAATACTGGAGGGGGGTGGTGGACATAGCTAGAAAGATTAAAATGATAAATAATTTTTTTCTGTTACTTTTCTGAACTGCATAAAAATAGAAGAACATGTGTGTGTTTGATAACAATATCAATCACATTTATTCTTTGGTTTTCATCGTGAGGTGATCCTTGTGTTCACATCAGGCCTCAGTGTAATACTGTAGCAGTTTGGGAGAGAGATACAGCCCAGTAACCCAGCACTGGAGAACAAGAAACAGAGGACCTGCATGGCTACCATGTATTTCCCCGAGGTATATTCAAAGATGACTGTGAAAATGCACTGACAGACAGCTAGTAAAATGCCGATTTTGACAGTCCATCGGAAGTAACAGGAGATAGACCACCATTCAGAATTTAACAAGGCCAAACATGGTGGGATATTTTCTCCTGTTCTGGCTTCCAGTTTTTACCATTTTTCATGGCCCCCTGATGTTTGGTCAAAGAACTATGTCTCTGAATGAAGGATGTTTCAGGTAGGGCTGTGCAGGGACCCCCCGATCTGACTTGGAAGCCACTTTGCTGCTTCTGAGGTGGGTCCAATCTAGCTGGATTCGGGGCCACGACTTGCCTCGGCCCTGAACCCGAAGTGGGGTTTGGATAGTGAACCCCACTTTGGGTCCTCTCCCACCGCCACCTCCTCTGCTGCCGCTGCCGTCACTGCTCCTATCTCCTGATGCCTGGATGTGCGGCGACACGTCTTCTTCCAGGGAGTTGCCATTTTTAAAATGGCAATCTCCTGGAAGTTCCAGGAAGTTGCCATTTTAAAAATGGCGACTCCCTGTAAGAAGAGTCGCCGTGCGTCAAGGCCTGAAGAGCTGGTGGCAGTGGTGGTAGGCAGCAAAAACAGCAACAGAGAAGGTGGTGGTGAGGAGAAGGCAGCAGCAGCAGTGGAGAAGGCAGCTCTTGTAAGGACCTGGGGGCACTGGGGGGGGCTGGACCAGGGGGGCTGGGTTAGGGGCTGAAGCACACCAAGTGCTTCGGTGAGCCCCTGACCCACTCCGGATTGCTTCGTGCCCCCTCCACTTAGCCTCCAAAAGGGCACAAAGTGACCTGAAGCGGCCCGCTTCGACTCAGGGTTTGGGCCTCGGACTGAAGCAGTGCACAGCCCTAGTTCCAGGTCAAAGAAAAGGGAGTACTTCTTCACACATGCATGTTTAAATTATGGCATTTGCTAACAAGAGGATGAGACAAATAAATGGAGGAAAGGCTATCAGAGGCTCCTAGTCATGATGGCTACATATTAATTCAGGTGTCAGAAGCAGCATGGCTGTGTATACCCCTTACTGGGCAACATGAGTGGGAGGGTGTATTGTGCTCATGTCCCCCTACGTGCTTCCCATTGGCCACTCTGGGAACTGTTGGCCACTGTGAGAACAGAATGCCGGACTAATAAAAAAATGATCTAATCCAATATTTCTCTTCTTACGTTTTCATGTACATTTGTGGATACATATAGCGAACTAAAATGGACAAGCACGGGCGAATTTAATTCAGATGACCATTATATCTACTACTGTGGGCAAGAATCCCTTAGAAGAAATGGAGCAGCACTCATAGTCAACAAAAGGATGGGAAAAGCAGTACTGGGGTACAATCTCAAAAACAATAGACTGATCTCAGTATGAATCCAAGGCAAACCATTCAACATCACAGTAATTCAAGTCTATGCCCCAATCACTGAGGCCGAAGAAGGTGAGGTTCATCGGTTCTATGAAGACCTACAACACCTTCTAGAACTAACACCAAAAAAAGATGTCCTATTCATCATAGGGGATTGGAATGCTAAAGTAGGAAGTCAAGAAATCACCAGGATAACAGGCAAGCATGGTTTGGCGTACAAAATGAAGCAGGAAAAGGCTAATAGAGTTTTGCCAAGAGAACACGCTGATCATAGCAAACACTCTTTTCCAACAGCACAAGAGGCGACTCTACACATGGACGTCACCAGATGGTCAATATCGAAATCAGATTGATTATGTCCTTTGCAGCCAAAGATAGAGAAGCTCTATACAGTCAGTAAAAACAAGACCTGGAGCTGACTGTAGCTCAGATCATGAGCTTCTTGTTGCAAAATTTCAGCTGAAATTGAAGAACGTAGGGAAAACCACTAAACCATTCAGGTATGACCTAAATCATATCCCTTATGAATATACAGTGGAGGTGAGGAATAGATTTAAGTGATTAGACCTGATAGACAGGGTGCCTGAGGAACTCTGGACGGAGGTCCAGAACATTATTCAGGAGGCAGCAACGAAATCCATCCCAAAGAAAAAGAAATGCAAGAAAGCAAAGTGGCTGTCTGAGGAGGCTTTACAAGTAGCTGAGGAAAGAAGGGAAGCGAAAAACAAGGGAGAAAGGGGAAGATATATCCAACTGAATGCAGAGTTCCAGAGAATAGCAAGGAGAGACAAGAAGGTCTTCTTAAGTGAACAATGCAAAGAAATCGAGGAAAAGAATAGAATGGGAAAGACTAGAGATCTCTTCAAGAAAATCGGAGATCTGAAGGGAACGTTTTGTGCAAAGATGGGCATGATAAAGGACAAAGAAGGCAGGGACCTAACAGAAGCAGAGGAGATTAAGAAGAGGTGGCAAGAATACACAGAAGAAATATACAGGAAAGATCTGAATGTCCCTGAAAGCCATGATAGTGTGCTCACTGAACTTGAGCCAGACATCCTCAAGAGTGAAGTCAAGTGGGCCTTAGGAAGCATTAGTAACAACAAAGCTAGTGGAGATGACAGTGTTCCAGCTGAGCTATTGAAGTTCCTAACAGATGATGCTGTTGAAGTGCTGCATTCAATATGGCAACAAATCTGGAACACTCAACAATGGCCACAAGACTGGAAAAGGTCAGTTTACATTCCAATTCCAAAGAAGGGTAACGCCAAAGAGTGTTCAAACTACCGCACAATTGCACTCTTTTCACATGCCAGCAAGGTTATGCTTAAAATCCTACAAGCTAGGCTTCAGCAGTATGTGAACTGGGAACTACCAGAAGTACAAGCTGGGTTTCGAAGAGGGAGAGGAACTAGAGACCAAATCACCAACATTTGCTGGATCATGGAGAAAGCAAGAGAATTCCAGAAAAACGTATATTTCTGCTTCACTGACTATGCCAAAGCCTTTGATTGCATGGGTCACAACAAACTGTGGCAAATTCTTAAAGAGGTGGGAGTACCAGACCACCTAACCTTTCTCCTGAGAAACCTGTACGAGGGCCAAGAAGCAACAGTATGAACCAGACATGGAACAACCGATTGGTTCAAAATTGGGAAAGGAGTACGACAAGGCTGCATATTGTTGCCCTGCTTATTTAATTTATATGCAGTGTACACCATGAGAAACACCGGGTTGGATGAATCACAGGTCGGAATTAAAATTGCCAGGAGAATTATCAACAACCTCAGATACGCAGATACGCAGATGCCACTCTAATGGCAGAAAGCAAAGAGGATCTCAAGAGCCTCCTGTTGAGGGTGAAAGTGGAGAGTGCAAAAGCTGGTCTGAAAGTCAACATTAAAAAAAAACGAAGATCATGGCATCTGGCCCCATCACTTCCTGGCATATAGAAGGGGAAGAAATGGAAGCAGTGATAGGTTTTACTTTCATGGGCTCCCAGATCACCACAGACGGTGACTATAGCCATGAAATTAAAAGACGCTTGCTCCTTGGGAGGAAAGCTATGGCACACCGAGACAGCATAGTAAGAAGCAGAGACATCACCTTGCCGACAAAGGTCTGTCTAATCAAAGCTATGGTTTTCCTAGTAGTAACATATGGCTGTGAGAGCTGGACTATAAGGAAGGCTGAGTGCCAAAGAATCTATGCTTTCGATCTGTGGTGCTGGAGAAAACTCTTACGAGTCCCCTGGACTGCAAGGAGGTCAAATCAGTCCATCCTAAAGGAAATCAACCCTGACTGCTCATTGGAAGGACAGATACTGAAGCTGAAGCTCAAATATTTTGGCCACCTAATGCGAAGAGAAAACTCTCTGGAAAAGACCCTGATGCTGGGTGAAGACTGAAGGCAGAAGGAGAAGGGGACGGCAGAGGATGAGATGGCTAGATAGCATCACTGATGCAATGAATATGAACTTGAGCACACTCCGGGAGAGAGCGGAGGACAAGAAGGCCTGGCGTGCTATGGTCCATGGGGTCACGAAGAGTCGGACATGACTGAACTACTGAACAACATTATGCAAAATGCCACTAAGCCTCCACTGACCTCCTTCCAAATGAAACAAAAATTTGGCAAGCACTCCATCCCTGGCATTTGTCACTGCTGAGGCAAGATGGGTGAACATCACAATATTACCCAAGGAGAGTGTGTGTGCAGTGTAAAGTGCATAAGACACATCTAGGCTGATGGAGTGTATCCCAGCTCCATGCACTGCCTCAACCACCAAACCCTGGGGAGGGGTCCATCCTCCAACGTTACTGCTAAGAATCACTTTCCGAAAGGAATTATGGATATTGCAAGAATAGATCCAAGTTTAGACATGCGGTGAAAAGAAAAGAAAACATCACAGAAAATGTTTGGAGTCACCCTCCCCTCCCCTACTGTCCAGCCTCCAAGTTTATTTTTTGTGACTCATATTGTTCAAATAAATTGTGGATATTGCAATAAAGGACACAAGTTTAAAAATCCTCTTAAGAAAAACTTCACAGAAAACACCTGTGTGGGTCTTTGCCCTCCTCCCCAGGGGCTGCATCTTCCTCCACAGTCACCCACCTTCCTGAGTGGAGATGGTCCCTTCTGCGCAGGGTGCACAGTCATAGCAGCAAGCAACCTTTCCTTCCTGAGCCACCTTCACGAATCCAGGGCGACAGCTTTCCACGCACCTGGCGTGAGGCAGGCGCTAAGCAGAAAGATCGAACAGCAAGGAAAATGTGTTAGGGGAAATTCATCTGTGGAAAGGAGAGAGAGAGAGTTGGAAAGAGCCCAAGAGAATTCCAGGGTTTAATTTGATCCCGTAACTAAGCTTAAGCCTGTGAAACCGAAGCAATTGCATGTTCCATCCAGTCTGTATTTATTACCTTTCTTAAATATAAAAAAAGGTAAAGGTGTCCCCAACCAGTCGTGTCCGACTCTAGGGTGTGGTTCTCATCTCCATTTCTAAGCCGAACAGCCAGCGCTGTCCGAAGACGCTTCCGTGGTCATGTGGCTGGCATGACTGAACACCGAAGTGCACGGAATGCTGTTACCTTTCCCGCCGAAGTGGTACCTATTTATCTACTTGCAATTTCTTGCTTTCGAACTGCTAGGTTGGCAGAAGCTGGGACTGAAGACGGGAGCTCACTCTGTCACAGAGCACTCAGGTCTCGAACTGCTGTCCTGCCGACCTTCCAGTCTGCAGTTCAGCGTCTTAACCACTGAGCCACCGCGGCCCTTATTTCTTAAATATACCTGTCAAAAATAATAAAGGTTAAGAGATGGTAAAGAAATATAGTGAAATGCAAGGAATGATGTTTTTCACCTGGTTGAGCCATTTGGACCACACAATGGCATCCGGGTCAATGGTGACCTTGAGGCTTGGGGATCCCCGTCTTTCCATTCTCCCAAATTTCAGTCCAATGACAGTCCTATTGGGCAGCTTCACCCAGTTAATAATGTCAAAGTTGGCTGTCAGGTCTCCATTTTTATCCAAATGCATTCCATCCATAGATGTATTGTAAAACTGGGGGTTTCTCAGGAAAGGGTGAAACTAGAATGGCAGAGAAAACACCAGCATTGAGGAACTAAGAAGCCACATTTGATATCCCTTTTCAAGCTTGAAGCTCCCATGGCTCAGGGCTGGTGCCAGACTCAGATGTCTGGGTGTGTCTCTTCACATTCACCTGATTTCATTCCAGGATGCCCTTGTCTGCTTTAGGAGCTTGGGAAGCTGAAGCCATTAGACATATACCCTTGTTCTCAGCAGCAAAATGTCAGTTATGTAACTGCGATCGTACACGCACTTACCTGGGAGTTAATTCAATGGTACTCCATACGATTTAGTTCTGAGTAGGCACCATCACAGAGGATCGCATCGTAAATATTATACGTTTAATATATGCTTGGGTGACAACCTGGATTTAATGCCTCAGGGATCCAATTGCACAACTTGATTAAAAAATTGCTTTCAGCACAAAAAACTATTGTCGGTTTGAGATGAAAGATAAGTTGAATACAAAAATTTACTACAAGAACTTTAATACAAGATAATAAGAGAAAGTACAGCCTGGCACAAAATTAGGGGTGGACAAACCCAGCCCCATCCAGTATCAGCGGGCACCCACTGAAGCCCTGCTCCTGCTCAAGCCCCAACCCCCGGACTCGCACTCAAGCCTCACTCACCCTGCATCCTGTCGGCAAACGCCCACCATTTTGCAAAGTTTATTTTTACAAAAAAGGGGGTCATTGAAAATGCACATATTTAAATACTCACAAATTCAGCCTGGGAAAGCTGGATATATGTAATATTGGAGGTGTGAATTGACCATTTCCCAGTCTGAATTCACGCATATTTAAATATGTGCATTTTTAATAGCTTCCTTCCTTCCTTTCTTTCTGTAAAACTAACCTTGGCAAAATGGTGGGTGCTTGCGGATTGGTCCGGGTGAGTGTGGAGAATGGCCAGGAGGGTGTAAGCATGGGCAAGCGAGGCCAGAGTCTCAGCAGGCATGGTCCAGGAGCATAGGCAGGCAGGGGGAGGGGGAGTCCGATGGATTCTCGGACCCAGTCAGGCGTCTGCGCCATCCCTAGGCACAAGAGTCTAAAAACTGCAAATGTACAAAACTATCAAACACTATCAGCACATGGGCCTGTCCATGTTGGGTATATTGCAGCGGCATCTGCAAGTTGCCAGAAGGAAGCAGTGTTGCAGTCAGTTAATTCATGGGAATTTGGACCATAGATAGCATTCGGATCACTATAGCCTATTGTGGTTTCCTGTGATTTCTTCTTTTTGCTCCTCCCCTTCCTCCCTTCCTCTCTCCCTCTTCCTCTCTCTCTCACTCATCTCCACCAGTGCTTCTGTCAGTGTAATCTTTTGAACCTCTATGCTTTAACTGCATTGTATATGCAAGAATATTTGGGAGTAAAACTGCTTTCTTTTCCTCACTGAAGAACAGTGTGGTCTCCTTTATTGTCTTTAGACAGGCAGTGTGCATGTGGGACTGGTGAACACTCATTCTGTTTTTCCATTTTGTTTTTCTCTGCAAATCAGGGATGTCGGAGAATACCGCCACGGATCTTGGTGAGGCCGAATGCCAGTGCATTCGGCCCCCCAAAATCTGTGGCGGAACGAAGCCCCTGATCCCCCAACCCACGAAAGGTGTGTGAAATGGAGCCCCCAACCCACGAAAGGCATGCGAGATGGAGCACTTACCTGCTGCTGTCTGTGTTGACTTGCGAATGGCGGCCGCCCTGCGGCCACCATTTGCTTCTTCATCATAGCCGTGATAGGCTACGTAGATACTTAGGCTATGTAAGTATTTACGTAGCCTATCACGGCGCAGAGCCGGCCGGGCAGGATTCCAGGGGGGAGGACCGGATCGCCTTCCCCCCCGTCGAGGATTCCAGGAGGAGAGACAGAGCGCCTCCCTCCCCACCACGAATCACATCCGCAAAAAGGTAAGTGACTTTCGTACATCCCTACTGCAAAGTGCTGTTCTAACAGGAGACATCATTACTAAATAATCCCATCAGTCCAAACACCTAGATAAGGTCCAGAATTACATGTGAAGTCCCACGGACAAAGGAGGAGCGAGATAAATTCAAGCAAAGATTTATAGATTCCCACCCCTTGCTTATACTGACTCCTGCAGGATGGCTTGAACCAGTTATGGGGGGAGGGGGCACTACCAGAAGGACTGCATCCTCTAAATACAGTGTAAGGGATAAAAAGAGGGAACAACACGGGAAGACTCAGGTTGCCCCATACCTATGCAAAATATCACCCCAATTTCTCATTTTCTATATCCAAGGCAATGATCCTAGAATTGTACAATTGATTGTCATGTTCAGAAGGGATATCTGTGATGGAAAAGGGAATACCTGCCATGGCTGAAGCTTTGGAACTGCCACCCTATCTCCACCCTCCACCATCCTCCTCTTGGGTCTGGATGAATAAGCAGCATCTAAGTAATGGGCCACAGCCTGAACAGTGTTGTAAGTGATGTAGGTGTCTAGAGACAGGATTCTATCAATGATCTTTTGGGGCAGGGCCTCCAGTTTCTCCTTTTCTGTGCATCTTTTCCAGCCTTTCACAGACAAATGATACTTTGAATAAGAACAACTAAATGCTTTCTCCACAAATTCTTTGATAACATTGTAAAAGGGTACAAAATTATTAATTTCTGCCTGTTTCTTTCTCTGGAGAAAGAAGGAAAAAAAACCATAGATACGTTGGAAAGAGAGATTATTAAACATTAACTCCAAGGTGAAGTCCCACATAGCTGTTGTGATCCAGACTTTCCCCACACTGGGTTTCATCAATGTTTCAACTTTATGTTGCACACGGTATATTCCACTTAACAAGGAACTAGTCTCTGCACAATAAACAAAGATGTTGACTTGTTGCCACTTTTGGAGGGAACTATGAGGAATTTGGACAGAGTTTGTTTTCAGTTCTGGCAGGCTTTCTGAAAAAACCACACAAACACCATTCCTGATGAGCTCAGGTGCCAAGGTCCTTATAAACCTATTTCCATTGTCAGTGTCTACAGCAAAAAGACCAATCATCGTCCATCTGAAATGCAGCAGAATTTTGACAATCCCTGGGTACTGGCTTCCTTCTTTGGGGACCATGCGGTAGAAAAAAGGAAACTGAGTTTTATCACTCAGAACCTGAGAAACAAAAGCATACGTGACCTGGAAAACAAAGGGAGAGACTGGTGGTTTGTTTTGTTTCAGAACCAAATTTCAAATCTTCATCTGGTGAGATTATATCTTTTAACTTGTAATTATCTGTGTGAAACCTTATTCCAGTGGAACAAATAGTCTTCATTTTATGATGGATAAAACGTTCAGGCTTCACAATTACAGAACACTGAGAAATGAGATGCCTTAAAGGGCTTAAACTATGGAGCATCTCCTGAATCTGCATAATGGAAGCAAGGTCCCAGCAGCTCTTCTGACTTTCACAGCAGTAGGGGCATCCTTGTTTCTTACGAGTGGCCTAAATATATATTACCAGCCCCCCTTGCTGGTGTCCTTGAGTGCCCCCTTTCCTTTCTCAGCTATATGCATATGAATGAAGGCAAAACTTTACACAATGATTTGCCCTTGTGCAGGATTTTTCTTTCACAAATTGACAGCATGGGCCCACAGTGGGATCCTGGCATGAGTGATGGGGGGCTTAAACCCTTTACACCCCATTGTGGATCCAGATCACCAATTTTCATAGGGAAGCGGAGTTCCCACTGGAGTTCTCTGGAGCACATTGTGATTTCTCAGGAGAGGACCGCAAGTGGAATTAGACTCAGCCTGCAAATACCACCTCACCACACCTGTGGGATTTTGTAGATGCCCAATATTGTTGACATCTGGATGGAGTTTTCAGAGTCAGTCCCTTCAAGAACAGCCAATGGGTGCTTCCCCCTTCCACAGTCATAGTTGGGAACATTTGCCTGCCCAGGAGAGAGCAGGTCTACAAAGACATCTGAAGTCACTCTGGCATTGCGATAGTTGTCATAGATGCTGTAGCCCAGGGTGATGTTGGGTAACAGGCTGGGATTCTGGTTGATATCCTGAATGGCAAAGAAGACATACAGTATCTTCCAATAATCTGTGGGTCCCTCCCTGGGAAAAAAAGGTGTAAATGTGTTACATTGTCATTTCAAGTTTCTGATAGATAGATAGATAGATAGATAGATAGATAGATAGATAGATAGATAGATAGATAGATTTGTTTGTATGTCCTCGATGGGCTAGAAAACCATATATCCGGTTATTATGAAATGTTCAGGACTTCTTCTACCCATATCTGGGATGTTTTTTGGCATATTGAAAATTTGGTCTGCTATCTTGACACTAAATGCCGGCCAACTGAATTATAGACTCATACAACAGTAGGGTTGGAAGGGGCCTACAAGGCCATTGAGTCCAACCCCCTGCTCAATGCAGGCATCCAAGTCAGAGCATCCCTGACAGATGGCTGTCCAGCCTCATCTTGAATGCCTCCAGTGTGGGAGAGCCCACCACCTCCCTAGGTTCCATTGTCGTATTGCTCTAACGGTCAGGAAGTTATGCACATTTGCTTGGAGGGTTCAGTGTATCACCAGGTCAGTACTGATCCCAAGCCAAAGCCAGAAACACAATTCTAACTTAACGGCTGATGGTTTCTTCTTTGTGTGTGTATGTATGTGTGTGTGCGTGTGTGTGTAAAATCCATATAACAAGATGTGTGGCAGATCAAGCAAATCTTTCACATTTGCATGATCTTGCCCCTGCTGCTTGATTAGAAAATTCTATAACCAAATGCCTCCAGGAGAATTCTTGAATTAAAAATGGGATCCCAATGCCTAATATCACCCAGTTTCGGCTTCTGACCCAGGAGAAATAAAAACCTTTTAGCTCTGAGGTTTGCCAGATGTACCAGGCAATTAGAGATAGATCCTTTTATTGCTTAGAAAGGAATCCAGATAAAGAGGTGTCCATGGTAGATTTAGGTTTATGACTTTCAATCAGTAGAGTCTCGTATAGTCATTAGGTCAGATGGGTCATCAGATAAGTGACCAAGAGGCCTCACTGGAGACCATAAATATGTAAGAAAAACAAGCCCACAAGACAGGATGATATCAAGTGAATAGGTTTGTGTCAAGAACATACCTCTAACATGTCAAGGAAAGTAAAGATGTTTGGATAAGTATGCTGGTATGCACATTATTCTAGATAAGCAACTTAAAAAATCAACACTCTTATTTAGGCATATGAAGATTTAGAGCAGAAAGGTTATCTTCGGAATTCTTGGATAGGGAACATCAGCCATAGTAAAAAGAGTTTAGACATATTTTATAGCATCCAAAAAGTATATAAAAGAGACTCAGAACACGCAACAGAGGAAGCTGTTTTTTGGGATCAGCTTTCCCCATGTGTTGCGTGTTGAATCAGCCTGGTAAGCATGATATTGATTATCATTGAGAACTAGCAAATGTTCTTGACTCTGCTTAGAAGCCTTGTTTAAGAATGATATCAGATGTTTTCATGTGTTTGAATATACATATGCATTAGCTCTTGGATTTAATACTGTTACGCTAATACTTTGGAGTAAAAGATAAAAAAGACAAAATCATCTCTGAGAGAGTGTTTCCTAAGAACTAGAAGTCTGTATCACCTATATCTGGACAGTATCATTCATGCCCTTAACTGGACAGAGAGATACTAGCTACAGTTATCCATGCTCTGATAACTTCTCGTCTGGATTACTGCAATGCGTTATACATGGGGCTCCAAAATAGTCCAAAATAGGGCAGCAAGATTGTTAACAGGGACTGGCCAATGAGCTCGTATTATGCCAATACTTTTCCAGCTGCACTGGCTGCCAGTCCATTTCCGGGCCTGATTCAAAGTGCTGGTGTTAACATTCAAAGTGCTTAACGGCTTGGGGCCAGGTTACCTGAAGGATCACCTCCTTCCATGTGTGCCTACCTGGACCTTAAGATCATCCTCAGTGATTCTTCTCCATGAGCCCCTGCCAAAGGAAGTGAGGAGGGTGGTTACTAGGAAGAGGGCCTTTTCTGCTGTGGCACCTCGGATGTGGGATGAGCTCCCTAGTGAGGTTCACCTAGGACCTACATCACATTCTTTCCAATGCCAGGTGAAGACTTATTTTATTTTGGCTGTTCCAAGTGGTCTGGAGCCTGGTCGGTCCTGTGGCTCCTGAACCACTGGAGCATTCTAAGGCCTCCTGTGAGGCCTTGGCAAGGCACTTTGCAGATAAAATTGATCAGATTAGATGTGTTACTCTGCACGCTGTGGATACAGTTAGTGAGCAAGAGGCAGCCTGTGGCAAACCGGTTTTGTGGGATCGGTTCCAGCTTCTTCCTCCTGATGACGTGGACAAGGTGCTTTCATCTGTAAGGCCGACCACCTGCTTACTTGATCCTTGCCCATCGTGGCTCATTATGGTCTGCAGAGAGAGAATGGGTGAGGGGATCAGGGTGGTGGTGAACGCCTCCCTGGAGGAGGGAGTGATGCCATCAGCCCTCAAGGAGGCAGTGATAAGACCGCTCTTAAAGAAGCCCTCCTTGGAACCTCAAGTTTTGAGCAACTTTCGCCTAGTCTCAAATCTGCCATTTTTGGGCAAGGTGATTGAGCGGGTGGTGGCGGTGCAGTTGAAGGCACACTTGGAAGAAACTGATTATCTAGACCCATTTCAGTCGGGCTTCAGGCCTGGGCATGGGACAGAAACGGCCTTGGTCGCCTTGGTGGATGATATGAGGAGGGCTCTGGATAGGGGTGAATGCTCCTTCCTTGTTCTCCTCAACCTCTCAGCGGCTTTTGATACCGTTGACCACGGTATCCTCCTGGACCGCCTGGAGGGGTTGGGCATTGGAGTCACCGTATTGCGGTGGTTCCGGTCCTTCCTCTCCTGCAGGTACCAGAGGGTAGCACTGGGAGAGGAGGTTTCAGACCCGTGGCCACTCACTTGTGGGGTGCCACAGGGTTCCATCCTCTCCCCGATGCTATTTAATATCTATGTGAAGCCGCTGGGGGTTATCATCATGAGGTTTGGGGTGCGGTGTCATCAGTATGCGGATGACACACAGCTCTACCTCTCGTTCAAATCTTCACCAAGGTTGGCCGTAGAATCCCTGTCCAAATGTCTGGAGACGGTGAGTGGCTGGATGGGGAGGAATAAGCTGAAGCTGAACCCTGACAAGACCGAGGTACTTGGTACAAGAGGAGGCTGGGGGATGTTGACCTGGTGTTGAATGGGGTACGGCTACCCTTGAAAGACCAGGTCTGCAGCCTGGGGGTCATTTTGAACTCCCAGCTGTCCATGGAGGCTCAGGTGTCAGCTGTGAGCCGGACAGCGCTGTATCAACTCCATCTGATATGGCGGCTGCGCCCCTTCCTTCCCGACCATCTGCTCCCATCGGTAGTACATGCCCTGGTCTCCTCTCATTTAGACTACTGTAATGCACTCTACGTGGGGTTACCCTTGAAGACAGTTCGGAAACTGCAGCTGGTACAGAACGCTGCGGCTCGACTGATTAAAGGCAGCCGCCGGCGAGATCACATCACTCCAGTACTGAAGGAGTTGCACTGGTTACCAGTTGTTTTCCAGGCCAAATTCAAGGTGTTGGTTTTGACCTTTAAAACCCTATATGGTTCTGGCCCAGCCTATCTTACAGAGCGCCACCAGCAGCACCAGACTGGCCACTTAACAAGATCAGCCTCAGATGGCCTTCTCTCTGTCCCATCAGCCAGGACAGCTAGACTGGTGAGGATGAGGGAAAGGGCCTTTTCTGTGGTGGCCCCCACTCTGTGGAACTCCCTCCCTAGGGAACTCCACCATGCCCCCTCTTTAATGAGCTTCCGTCATGAATTAAAAACATGGTTGTTCAGGCAGGCATTTGGGGTGGGTTAGGGTATTTTAGAAAAAAATTTTACTGTAGAATTTTATTGTTTTAAACTGTTTTATTATATGTTGTATATCGCCCAGAGTGGCTGGGTTACCAGCCAGATGGGCGATTAACAAATTTAATAATAATAATAATAATAATAATAATAATAATATTTTTCCAGGCATTTTAGCATTTTAGCTTTCTAGTCTTTTAACTATGCTGTTTTAAATCTTTATTTTAAATCTCTGCATTGCTGCTAGGTTTTATTCTGGTTTTATTCTGTTTGTATTGTTATATTGTGGTTTTAATGCTTTTATAGTTTATATTGTTTTGCTGTGTGCTTTTTGGTTTTAATTTTTGTGAACCTCCCAGAGAGCTTCGGCTACCGGGTGATATAGAAAATCAATCAATCAATCAATCAATCAATCTGAGTGAAGTTTTGAACTGGTTCTAAATAGTATCTGGTTGTAAGTAGGGGTGTACGAAATGGAAACCCCACTTACTTGGCTCCACTGAGGTCTGCAGGTGGGGGGAGGTGATGCGTTCCTCCCCCCGGAATCCTGCCTGGCCGGCTCCGCTCCATGGCCAGTCTGCAGAGCCGATAGCTGGGCCAACCTGCAGTGGGGCCTCCACCCGCTGCCGGGCTGCTGCGGACGCAAATGGCGTCCTGTGTAGGGTACGCCATTTGCATCCCTACGCTAGCCCGTGATAGGCTACGTTAATATTTACGTAGCCTATCACGGCTAAAGCAGGGATGCAAATGGCATCATTTGCGTCCCTGCTTTAGCCGTGATAGGCTACGTAAATGTATACATAGCCTATCACGGGCTAGCGTAGGGACGCAAATGGCGGCCACTATGATGGCCGCCAGTTGTGGCTGTAGCAGCCCGGCCGTGGCTGGAGCTGCCACAGCTGCTTCATTCGCTACCAGAGCCGCTGCCGGAGCCACCCCCGCATCTGCCGCCAGGTAGGTCCATCCTGGGAGGATTCCGCAGGGTGGTGGAGGGGAGGGAGCCCATTCTGCCACGGACTCCGGGGGACTTCTTTAGAATCCATGGACTTCTTTAGAATCTGGCCTCACTGAAGTCTGTGGCGGAATTCTCCGCCATCCCTAGTTGTAAGGGGAATCTGATGGTATTAACTGTAGACAGCTGATCAAGGGTCAACGACGTACTGACAATACAGTTTGAGAGAACCTCTGATCCAGGTCATATACCACAGATGCTTTATGAGTCTTCTATTACAATATCTGTTAAACCTGAACACATCAAAAAACAAGTGATATGAAATTCTTGGGAAAAAATGTACTAAACAAAGTTATTAACTCAAGACAAGAAAATGAAGTTTCCAACAGCCATTCCCAGCAGCAGATGGTGTCCTGGATTGTTGGTAATGGCTGATCCTGTTTTGTTGAACTCTCTGGGAAGACTATTGAGAGAATGCTAATCCACCTCTCTTAACACAATAAAAGATGTCTTATGAAACGCAAATGCCAAATGGTTAATGGTAAATAATTAAGAATTTGAAAATGTAATTAAGTGAAAAGTAGAAATTGTATTAAATAGAAGGTGCAGGTTCACAAGCATGTTCATAATGAATTCTGGGAAACTGGCATAAAAATAATGGTCACGTTTACCTGGATAGTATCCAAAGAAAATGTGCTGAGTTATAGCTCTATCACTTGGGCCCAAAATGTATTGGATAATGAACAGGGGTGAAATTGTATTATTGCAGGTCAGAAGTGTACTTTAAGTTTTCACTTATCAATTCATCAGCAAAAAGTACCATGTAAGGTATACTCATTAAATGCTTGAGGAGCCCCAGTGATGAAGTGTCTCAGCCTCAACGACAAAGTGTCAGCAAACAAGCAAGTTAAGCACCTGTGCAAGGGGAAGGTAAGTGAAATGACTGACTCATCTTTTAAATTACCTCAGGTAATCATTTCTAATTCATAAATAGTGGCTGAAGCCAAAACAAGGGTGTAACCAAGGGAGCTGAATCCCGGAGGGGCAGCCCCTTACAAACTTAAAGCAGAGAGCTAAATATCTTAAACAAAATCACCCTGGCCAGGGTTGCCTGATGTCAGGGGTGCCTCTGAGCATAGGCAGTGGCAGAGTATCTCAGATTCCGAAGAGGAACCACAAAACATGGGGGAGGAACTTTCCCAGACTCTTCCAGACAGGGAGAGACAGACTCCTCAGGTTTCAATAGTCCATCTGGAAGGAGAGGGCCTCTCTTCACACACCCCTGTGAGAGACAGTGATCAGGGAGAGGTGGGGCTTGGAGAGCCTGAATTCTTAGATGCCAGGCACAGAAGCAGAGCCAAGAGAGAGATGGCAGGGGCGGAGCTTAGACGGTCTGCCCGATTGGCCCAGCGTGGACAGCTGCGCTTAGAGGACTCACGAGAGAGAGAGGAAGATCCCCCCCACCCCTTAAATTAGGATAGCCTGCCTGCCTTTTCTCAAATGGTGGGCAACTTTCAAACTTCGTAGCTTCCCTTTGAAATCCCTGAAGGCATTTCCTTTGTAGACAGTGAGTTACGGACAATTTGCATCTGTATGACCCACTGAAGTAAAATGATTAAAGAGCCTTGGATAGAAGCCTGTTGTCTGTGTTTTGATTTGGCTACTGAAGTTCAGCAGGGACAAAAGGGAATCCTGACACCTCCCCTCTGTTCTAGAGTACAATCATTTAAGGAATTGAGAAATTTAAAGCAGAGAGCTAAATAAACTTAAAGCTAAATATCAGAGCGGGAATCCAGGGAGAACTTATAGATCTTGCAGCTTTGCACTAACAAAGATTCTCGAGTGGCTGAAAAGAACCTCAGCTACATATTTTAACTACTCTCATGCTTAGAAAATGGGAATAAAATCAATATTGAGCTAAATATCAGTGGGGTAAGGTAAGGGGCTGGGTCAGGGTGGGGTGGGAGAATCCAGCAAGAATTTACAGGTCTTACAGCTTTGCACTAACAAAGATTCCTGAGTGGTTGAAAACACCCCCCCCCTCATCTACATATTTCCATTAATCCCAAACTTAGAAAAGGGGAATAAAAGCAATTCATAGTTCTATATTGACAGGTGTACAGGACTAACTAGTGTAAGAGTCTGCTTATAAACAGAACAAAGTGCAGGCTAGCTTCAGTTTGGGCTCAGTTTAAACTCAGGTTTTAGGCCTTAAAGAGCTGTCCATTCAATTAAAAAAAAAGTTTAACACCTCAGTTTATCATTTAGTTTAAAACACAGAAAAAAGACCCAGTCCCTGCAAGCCACGTCCTTCCCAAATCACCTATCCTTTGTATACTGTCCCTTCCAATAATCCATTGAGTAGAGGATTCTCATCTCCCCTAAATGGGTCTCCCATTCACTCTTCTCTGTAATCCCCCTTCTTAAATAGGAATCTCCATTGACCGACATTCCCAGCTACTAGAAGCCTTTGCTGATCAGGAGTTTGCACGCAGCTGTGTTTGCTTAGTCAAACGTGGCCCTCCAAGCAGAGGAGTTGGAGTTCTTGGACAGAATGGGGGAACCACAGCAGCAAAGGGCAGACCAGAAGCTTGAAGAGCAACAGCAAGATGAGGCAGTGGGAAATGCTGAGGTGAAGAAAAATGGAATAGAGGATACTCCTTGGAAAACGGTGACAGTTAGGAGAAGAAGAACTAGACGCCACTCCGCACCAGTGGAAGCAGTGGAGCTGTGGAACCGATTCCAGGTACTTGCAGATGAGACTGGAGGACAGCCTGCAGAGGAAGAATCACAGGGGAACCTGCATGAGAGTGAGCAAGAGGCTAAAGGTCAGTCAAACAGAGCCAATGAAACCCAGGCCTACAAGAAGAAGAAGAGAAGAGTGGTAGTAGTGGGAGACTCCTTGCTGCGTGGGATCGAGACCCAAGTATGTCGCGAAGACCCATGGACTCGCCAGGTATGTTGTCTCCCGGGAGGACAGATTAGAGATGTGACTGAAAGGTTGCCTGCACTCATAAAGCCCACTGACAGGTATCCCTTTCTTCTCATCCATGTGGGAACAAATGATACCGCCAAGCGGAGCTACGAAGAGATCACGTCAGACTTTGAAGCTTTGGGAAGGAAACTCAAGAACTTTGGGGCCCAGATAGTTTTCTCATCCATCCTTCCAGTAGTTAGAAGAGGGATAGAAAGGGAATGAAAAATACTCCGGGTGAATGACTGGCTACGAAGGTGGTGCCGATGAGAGAGATTTGGATTCTGGGACCATGGGCTATACTTCCTGGAAGATGGGCTGTTGGCTAGGGATGGGTTGCACCTCACAAAGGATGGGAAGAATGTGTTTGGCCACAGCATGAAGAACTTCATCAGGAGGGCTTTAAACTGAATCCTACGGGAAAGGGAGATGTAATGTTGTGGGTAACAATGGACATAGGCGCATGCACTGCAATGGAGAGAACAGCTCTGATAGCGCCCAATAATAGTCTTCAGACACATGTAGGAAGAAAGCCAGACTATGAAGCACATGGTCTTCGATGTCTATATACTAATGCCCAGAGTATGGGAAACAAACAGAACGAACTTGAACTCTTAATACAAGAGGGAAATTATGACCTGATAGGTATAACTGAGACTTGGTGGGATGACTCTCATGACTGGAATACAGCAATTGAAGGATATAACTTGTTCAAAAAGAACAGGAGGAACAGAAAGGGAGGTGGGGTTGCACTGTATGTGAAAAATACATATCTCTGCACAGAAATACAAGAGGGGGAGCTTGGTAGCCCCATCGAGAGCATCTGGGTTGAAATAAATGGAGCAAAGAATAAAAGGAACCTGGTGGTCGGAGTCTACTACCGGCCACCCAATCAAGGAGAAGACAAGGATGAAACTTTTGAAAAGCAAATAGCCAATGTTTTAAGGAAGCATGATGTAGTAGTAATGGGGGACTTCAATTTCCCCGATATTTGTTGGGAGACAAATTCGGCAAAACATGGCCCCTCCAGGAAATTCCTGACTTGTGTGGCAGATAACTTCCTCCTACAGAAAGTAGAGGAAGGAACTAGAGGATCGGCTATCCTTGACTTGATCCTAAGCAACAGAGATGACTTAGTGGATAAAGTAGCAGTTACAGGAACTCTGGGGGAAAGCGACCATGTTGTACTTGAGTTCTTGGTTCTAAGGGAAGCAAAAGCCGAGTGTAGTCAAACGCGTACCCTGGATTTTAGGAAAGCTGATTTTCATAAACTCAGAACAATGATCAGTAAGGTCCCATGGCAAGCGATGCTAGTGAGAAAAGGAGTCCAAGATGGGTGGGAGCTTTTAAAAAAGGAAATTCTCAAGGCACAATGACAAGCAATTCCAACAAGAAGAAAAGGTGGAAGACAACAGAAGAAGCCAATGTGGCTTCACAAAAAGCTTAGGGATGACCTGAAAACAAAAAAGGACACATATAGGAAGTGGAAAGAAGGCCAAATAACAAAGGAAGAGTACAGGCAGATAGCACAGAATTGCAGGGATGGCATCAGGAAGGCTAAAGCTGAGAATGAGCTGAGGTTAGCAAGGGATGTTAAAAACAACAAAAAGGCTTTCTTCAGCTACGTGCATAGTAAAAGGCAGAGGAAAGAAATGGTGGTTCAGCTATTAAATAAGGATGGAAAAATGATAACAGATGACAAAGAAAAGGCAGAGGTGCTCAATTCCTACTTTGGCTCAGTCTTCTCCCCAAAGAGGGTCTATGACCCCCCTGGCAAAGGCGAAGTACAGGCTGAAGGGGCAGGATTGCAGCTTGAGATTGACAGGCATATGGTCAAGGAACACCTCATTACTTTAAATGAGTTCAAATCTCCAGGGCCAGATGAACTGCATCCTAGAGTCATAAAGGAACTGGCAGAAGAACTCTCAGAACCGCTGTCTATTCTCTTTGAGAAATCATGGAGGACGGGCGAAGTGCCAGATGACTGGAGGAGGGCTAACGTTGTCCCTATCTTCAAAAAGGGTAAAAAGGAGGAACCTGGGAACTACAGACCAGTCAGTCTGACATCAATCCCTGGGAAAATTCTGGAGCAGATCATAAAGCAATCCATCTGGAAGCACCTTGACAACAATGCCGTGATTACTCAAAGCCAACATGGATTTGTCAAAAACAAGTCCTGCCAGACAAATCTGATCTCATTTTTTGATCAAGTCACCTCCCTTGTAGACCGTGGGAATGCTGTAGACATCATATACCTCGACTTCAGCAAAGCTTTCGACAA
This sequence comes from Heloderma suspectum, assembly GCF_057233095.1. NCBI lineage: Eukaryota > Metazoa > Chordata > Lepidosauria > Squamata > Helodermatidae > Heloderma > Heloderma suspectum. The sequence continues at coordinate 384,147,595 of NC_139459.1, read as the reverse complement.
AGTGCCCCATGATCTCCTGATGAGCAAACTAGCTCAAAGTGGGCTAGATGAAACAACGATCCGGTGGATCCACAGTTGGATACAGAATCGGACTCAAAGAGTGCTTCTCAATGGGACCTTCTCAAGCTGGGGAGAGGTAACGAGTGGGGTACCGCAGGGCTCAGTCCTGGGCCCAGTGCTCTTCAACATTTTTATTAATGACTTGGAGGAGGAGGTGCAGGGAATGCTGATCAAATTTGCAGATGTCACAAAATTGGGCGGGATAGCTAATACTTTGGAAGACAGAAACAAAATTCAAAGTGATCTGGATAGACTGGAGCACTGAGCAGAAAACAACAGAATGGCATTTAATAGGGACAAATGCCAAGTTCTGCACCTCGGAAAAAGAAACCAAATGCACAGTTACAAGATGGGGGATACGTGGCTCAACCACACTACGAGCAAGAAGGATCTTGGAATTGTTGTCGATCACAAGCTGAATATGAGCCAACAATGTGATGTGGCTGCAAAAAAGGCAAATGCTCTTTTGGGCTGCATTCATAGAAGCATCGCTTCCAAATCCCGGGAACTACTAGTTCCCCTCTCCTCAGCACTGGTTAGGCCTCATCTGGAGTACTGTGTCCAGTTCTGGGCACCGCACTTTAAGAAGGATGCAGACAAACTGGAGAGGGTTCAGAGGAGGTCAACAAAGATGATCAGGGGACTGGAAACAAAGCCCTATGAAGAGAGACTGAAAGAACTGGGCATGTTTAGCCTTGAGAAGAGAAGACTGAGGGGAGATATGATAGCACTCTTCAAGTACTTGCAAGGTTGTCACAGAGAGGAAGGCCAGGATCTCTTCTTGATCATCCCAGAGTGCAGGACACGGAATAATGGGCTCAAGTGACAGGAAGCCAGATTCCGGCTGAACATCAGGAAAAACTTCCTGAGTGTCAGAGCAATACGACAATGGATCCAATTACCTGGGGAGGTGGTGGGCTCTCCCACACTGGAGGCCTTCAAGACGAGGCTGGACAGCCATCTGTCAGGGATGCTCTGACTCGGATTCCTGCATTGAGCAGGGGGTTGGACTCAATGGCCGTGTAGGCCCCTTCCAACCATACTATTCTATGATTCTATGATTCGATGATTCGATGATTCGATGATTCGATGATTCGATGATTCGATGAGTTCACACCCAGCTGCCCTTGCTTTCAAGCAAGGCCCTCCAATCAGATTGGCTGCAGCACCAGTGGGGCCTGTCTCTATAAAGAGGCAGGCGTGCGAGGGAGCCACTTTTCTGCATGTGAGCAGCCCTAGTGAGCAAGCGTCTCTGCTGTGTGAGTTCAGCAACAGGGCAAGGAAGCCAGGGCAGGTCAACTCTCCCCTTCCTATGCATAGTAAGTAACTGTAAATACATAACTATAAATAAATTCCCATCCTTCTCCTAGTAACAACTTAGTTTTCCAGGTAAACAAACCCAGCAGCAGCAGCAGCACCAACAATAACAATAACAATAACACTGTGATGAAGGTAGAAAGCCAGCAGGGGTGTTGGGGGTACTGCAGTGAGTGCTACATGTATGACTATCTGCCTGCTGGAAATGAGTCGTGGGTATGTGCTCAGTGTAATGACCTCCTGCCTCTCAGGGAAGAGGTTCGTTCCCTTCAGGCCAAGGTTGCAGACCTGGAGAAGCTAAGAGAGGCAGAAAGGTTGGTGAGTGAAACCTTTAAGGACCTATTAGCAGTGTCCCACTAGCAGGCTGACAGCTGCTCTGCTGTCATGGAGAATGCGGGTCTCAGGGAAGGCGGGTGTCATTCTGAGGAGAAGGGAAATGATCCCTTAGAAGGGACCCATTCCCTGGAAGACAAGAAAATATCCTCCAACACCGAGGATGTGCCTCCTGGGGGAAGGGGGTTTGTGGTAGCCAGATATTTGATCATTAACCACATAGACAGCTGGGTTTGTGATGTGGATCGCATGGTGAATTGCCTGCCTTGTATGAAGGTTGCGGATATTGTGCGCTGTGTAGTAGAGAGTGCTGGGGTGGAGACAGTGGTCATGATCCATGTTGGTACCAACAATGTGGGTAAATGTAGATGTGAAGTCCTGGAAGCCAAATTTAGGTTGCTAGGTAGGAGGTTGAAATCCAGGACCACCAAGGTGGCTTTCTCTGAAATGCTTCCTGTTCCAGGTGCAGGGCCAGCTAGACAGGTGAAGCTGAGGAGTCTCAATGTGTGGATGAGGCAGTGGTGCAGGGATTAGGGGTTCAGATTTGTTAGGCCCTGGGGAACCTTTTGGGACAAGCCAAGCCTGTACCAGAGGGACTACTAACTTTAATGCCTCCATCAATATGCAAGTATTGAATATCAGAACAGGAATTATTTTGGCTCAGCAGGCTGGCTGAGAACTTGGTCAACTGATACTTGTAAAAGAATCCCACAGTAATATAAGTTCTCATTGAATATTAGAGATAACTCCTAATAAGTGTAAAAATGAAATCAGCTTAGAGCTCAGTGAAGAACTTAAAGGATCACTAGACGCAAATGTGAACTTTAAAATTAATTTGAATGGACCAGAAATCCAGACAAAAAAACTATCAAGAAACAATGTGGTATGTAGCATTGGAAGACTGTCACTACCTGAATAATTGAATTATAAGAATTTAGCCTACCTGCTAAATCACTGTTATGCAAGCAACTTTGTAACTGAATAATATCTTATATTATCTGAGTGCAGCTGATTATCAGCCTGAAAGAAATGGAACAGCAAAAAAAATACCACAGACAACATTCAATGGAAGCTGTGTTCTGTACCTTGGATTTGTATCTGGAAGCCTGGTGGAGATTGGATTTGCAGAACAACGGAGGAATGGAACAGCTCACTGACGTTATCAACATATGCCTCAGAGATGAAATGATGAGTTTCTAACTAACTAACTAACATTAGTTAGCTCTATTTTGACATGATGAAGTAAAAGGATTGATGCTTATGCTTGCATGTGTCTTCTGTGAAAAATACTGTTTACTGTTAAAGAAAACATACTTGTTTAGAACAACAGGCTTGTTCACAACACTGGTTACCAGACCAGGAGAACTCCAGTAAAAACATGAGCAAGTGCTACAATATATACCGACTGAATAAGAAAACAAAAGAATGAAGTTTGAAATCTAAGACAGGAACACTTAGAAAAACATGTTTTCATAAGCAGAAACAAAGGACCCTGGTGTACAATTAAATAAAGAACAAGCAAAAATTCTCCTGGATGCATTTGTGTAAGTGAAGCTATAAAAAGTAATATAATAATGTAATAGGTTTTTAAAAAACTTATCACAATATAACAAAAAAAGTTATTAACAACTTGCAAAAATGTTATACGTGAATAGAAACATACAATGTTTCTAATGTTTCTAGAAACATATAATGACACATATAACTAGCGTATAATGACTGCCTGCAAAGATTTTTTCTCTTCTTCTAGATTGAAAAAAGGCAAATTTTGGAAAACAAGTGTCTGATGTTAATCCTAGTTCAGTCTGGGTCCCAGCTGGCATGTGTGAGACATACCCTGTTGAAATATCTCAAAGTGATATAGAATATGCTGTTGAGAATGAAAACTGAGAACAAAATCCATGGGGACTAAGTATGCCCAAATGCTCAAAAACTCTTGCTTACTGGCTACAATCAGGCCTTTTCTGCTGTGGCACCACGGCTATGGAATGAGCTCCCTAGAGCAGTTCACCTGGCACCCATGTTGTACTCTCTTCAGTGCCTGGTGAAGACCCAGCATTTTAGATCTCTAGTCCTCTAGCATTTCTGTTTTAAAAAACTGTATTTTAAATTTGCTACTAAGTTTTATTCTGGTTGTACCTTTATATTGTAGTTTTATGTGTTTATATTTTGAATTGTTTTATGATGTACCTTGAGGTTTTAATTTTTGTGATCCACCCAGAGAGCTTCAGCCATGGGGCAGCATAGAAATGTAATCAATCAATCAATCAATCAATACAAGCAAGAGCTATGCATTTTAGAAAAAGTTCTAACATGGAAAGCATATCCTATGAGACCAAGATATGTTTATATGATGGTGCATTTGGATCGACAAAAGAGCCTGCCTATTGATTAACAATCCCAGATCAAGAATAGACTAATTTGTGATAGAAACCTACATAAACCTAATCTCAGTGTGGCATATGCCCTGGTTCAGAGATTCTCTCAGACTATATTGTCAGTACTTTGGCAACCACTGATCACCTGTCTACTGTGTATACAATCAGATACCATCTAGAATCAGAATACTTCACTCTGCTATATGTAATATAGAATTCTAGTTCTTAAGAAACACTCTCTCAGACAAGATTTTGTCTTTTTGTCTTTTACTACCAAGTATTAGCATAGCAGTACTGAATACAAGAGCTTATGCATGCTCAAACACATGAAAATTCAAACACATGAAAACATCTAACATCATTCTGAGGCCTCTTCGTCACTTATCTGATGGCCCATTTGACCTGATGACTTTACGAGACTCTACTAATTGAACATCATAAACCTAAATTTAAAGTTGACACCTCCTTATCTGGATTGCTTTCTAAACAGTAAAAGGATCGAATGATCTATTTCTAATTGCCTGGACCAATCGTCTCTCATCTGGCAAACCTCAGAGCAAAGACATTTTAATTACTCCTGGGTCAGAAGCCCATACTGGGTGATATTAGACATTGGGATCCCATTTTTAATCCCAGAATTCTCTTGGAGGCATTCGATTATAGAATTTCCTAATTGAGCAGCAGGGGGAAGATCATGTAAATATGAAAGATTTGCTTAATCTGCCACATCAGAAAAAAGGAGAATCTCCATCAAAATAGAACCAACTGATCCTACGCATACTGAAACATTGCCAAAGAACATCATCATGTGACTTCACATAACCACAGTCTAAGGTCTATTTATTCTTGTACCAATATGATAGGTTTGTGAAATCCTAACAAGAAGACATTTTAGGAGTCTTTTATTATAGGTATATGTTAGACACAACCACATCAAAACTGAAGTGATACAAGATTCTTGAAAAAATTAAGTATTAATTCAAAACAAGGAAACAGTTTCCAATAGCCATTGGAGGGTGTCATGCGAAACCTTTCAAACTGAGGGAGAAAATAGTGACAGGACAATGGGTTAGGAAGGTTCATTAAACTATGGGGTATTGCCTTGAGGCACCGTTGCCCAACCTGGTGCCCTCCAGTTGTTTGGAGCTGCAATCCCAAGCATTCCTGTCCATTGGCCATGCTGGCTGGGGCTGATGGGAACAGAAGTCCAGAACATCTGAAGGGCAGCAGCTTGGGGAAGGTTCTGTGCTAACGGGAGTGGTCGCTACTTAAATGAAGGTGGAGGGCCTCAATGCACTTGTGGTAAAATGGAACAAACAGCCTCTAAATTAGGAAGTAAATAACTGAACAAATCTTCTCCCTCTGTGTGTGTGTGTGTGTGTGAGAGAGAGAGAGAGAGAGAGAGAGAGAGAGAGAGAAAGAGAGAAAGGGTGGAGGGAGTTGTCATGACCTCAGTTGAGTTTCAGTCTCTTGCACCTCTTCCTCTGGGAGGTGGGCTACAACATTACATGGTTTTTGTAAGTTCTAGCCCTCCCACTGAGAGCTGCTCCATCTTTTGCATGGAATATGTTGCTCGTTGCTTCAGCTGTTGCCTTTGGAGACAATGTATGTACTGGTATTATGTTTCTAGAACTTTCCACATACCAACACTGATCCCCAGCCAAAACCAGAAACACACATGCCAATGCCCAATTAATGGCTGATGTGGGGGGGGGGGTTGGGGGGGTAGGGAGGTAGGGGAGTAGTGCTGTTCCTGGCTATATATCTATGGTCCATTTTAAAACAAAGCCAGTACGTGTGTTCATCCCAGTGATGGATTCAAGCATGTGGAACCCTTCACATGGAGGGAGAAAGAGTGACAGGGCAATGGGTTAGGAAAATTCATTAAATGACTGGGCATTGCTCTAAGGCAGCCTTCCCAAACCTGGTGCCCTCCTGTTGTTTTAGACTACAACTCCCAGCATTCCTCACCATTGCCCATGCTAGCTGGGGCTGATGGGAATTGAAGTCCAAAGCATCTGAAAGACACCAGCTTGGGGAAGACTGTTCTAAGGAAAGTGGGTGCTTTGGTAGTATTTGCTACTTAAATGAAGGTGTGGATATCTGGATGCATTGGTGGGAAAACAGAACAACCAGCCCATACATTAGAGACTAGAGAGTAACATCTATTTCGTGTGTGTGAGAGAGAGTTGTCATAACCTCATTTGAGTTTCAGACTCTTGCATTTCTTCCTCTACAAATTTCCTCTGTAACTCCTTTGAAATTCCTGCTCTGAGAGTTCTGTACTGCACTACATTCTTGGGTTTTATAAGTTCTAGCCCTCCCTCTGGAGCAAGTGTGCTTCATCTTCTGCATGACTCCCTTTCAGATATTTGAAAACCGCTGTCAAGTTTCCCCTTTCTCTTCTCTTCTCCAGGCTGAACATACACTTTTCTTTCAAGCTCGAAGGTACCTCATAGCACTTGGTTGGTTTCCAGACTAATATTTGGACTCTGAATAGGCAGTTACAAAGAGGGGACAGAGGAGGGAACTGCGTTCTGCCACCTTTATTTATTTATTTATTTTATTTCTATACCGCCCAATAGCCGAAGCTCTCTGGGCGGTTCACAAAAATTAAAACCAAACAACACACAATAAAACAATTTAAAATATATAGAACATTATAACCACAATATAACAATACAACCACAATAAAACCTAGCAGCAGTACAGGAGTTTAAAATACAGATTTAAAACAGCAAAGATAAAAATTTAGAAAGCTAAAATGCCTGGGAAAATAAAAAGGTCTTCACCTGGCGCTGAAAGGAGTACAATGTAGGCACCAGGCGAACCTCACTAGGGAGCTCATTCCAGAGCCGGGGTGCCACAACAGAAAAAGCCCTCCTCCTAGTAGCCACCCGCCTCACTTCCTTTGGCAGGGGCTCACGGAGAAGGGCCGCTGATGATGATCTTAAGGTCCGGGCAGGCACATATGGGAGGAGGCGATCCTTCAGGTAACCTGGCCCCAAGCCATTAAGGGCTTTGAATGTTAACACCAGCACTTTGAATCGGGCCCGGAAATGGACTGGCAGCCAGTGCAGCTGGAAAAGTACTGGCGTAATATGAGCTCACAGGCCAGTCCCTGTTAACAATCTTGCTGCCCTATTTTGGACCAGCTGAAGTTTCCGGACCATTTTCAAAGGCAGCCCCACGTATAACGCATTGCAGTAATCCAGATGAGAAGTTATCAGAGCATGGATCACTGTAGCTAGGCTATCTCTGTCCAGATAAGGGCGTAGTTGGTATACCAGCCTAAGCTGATAAAAAGTGCTCCATGCCACTGAGTTCACCTGTGCCTCAAGTGACAGTTCTGGATCCAAGAGCACCCCCAAACTACGAACCTGATCCTTTAGGGGGAGTGCAACCCCCTCCAGAACAGGTTGAATATCACCTAGCCAGGCAGACAAACCACCCACTAACAGTACCTCCGTCTTGTCTGGATTGAGTTTCAGTTTATTAGCCCTCATCCAGTCCATTACCATGCCCAGGCACTGGTTCAGAACAGCCACTGCCTCACCTGCTTTTGATGAGAAAGAGAGGGAGAGCTGGGTGTCATCCGCATATTGATGGCACCTCAGTCCACACCTCCGGATAACCTCCCCCAGCGGTTTCATGTAGATGTTAAACAGCATGGGGGATAAAATAGAGCCCTGTGGAACCCCATGGCACAATTGCCATGGCACAGAGCAATAATCCCCCAGCACCACCTTCTGGAATTGGCCATCCAAGTAGGAGCGGAACCACTGTAGTGCAGTGCCTCCAACTCCCAACCCAGACAACCTATCCAGAAGGATACCATGGTCGATGGTATCGAAAGCCGCTGAGAGTTCCAGGAGAATCAACAGGGTCGCACTCCCCCTGTCCCTCTCCCAGTAGAGGTCATCCCACAGGGCGACCAAGGCAGTTTCCATTCCAAAACCAGGCCTGAAGCCCAATTGAAATGGATCTAGATAATCCGTTTCATTCAAGAGTGCCTGGAGCTGTCCTACAACCACCCACTCAAGCACCTTGCCCAGGAAGGGGATGTTGGCCACTGGCCTATAATTGTTAACATCCTCTGGGTCCAGGTTAGGCTTTTTCAGGAGTGGTCTAATTACTGCCTCTTTTAAAGCAGCAGGCACCACTCCCTCTCTCAAGGAGGAATTTACAACCTCCTGGACCCAGCCGGACAACCCCTCCTTGTTTGATTTAATAAGCCATGAAGGGCAAGAGTCAAGCACACAAGTGGTCGATCGGACTTGGCCAAGCACCTTGTCCGCATCCTCAGGCCTCAGTAACTGAAAATCATCCAATAAAACTGGACCAGACGGTGCTCTGAATGCCTCTACCAATGGAACTGCATTAATGGTGGTGTCCAATTCATGACGAATCTGAGTGACTTTATCCTCAAGGTGCTGCGCAAACTCGTCACAGCGTGCTACCGAGGGTTCCACCGTCTCTCTCCCTGGCCCAGAATGTAACAGGCCGTGAACCACTCGGAAAAGCTCCGCTGGACGACACTGAGAAGATGCAATGCTGGTGGAAAAGAACTGCCTCTTTGCCACCCTCACCGCCACAGAGTAGGCTCGATAGTGGGCTCTTACCTGTGTTCGGTCAGACTCAGCACAAGTTTTCCTCCACCTGCGTTCTAGCCGTCTCCCCTCTTGCTTCATTGCCCTCAGCTCAGGTGTATACCAAGGAGCTGGCCGGGCTCTGCTCAGAGGGAGAGGGCGCTTGGCCACAGCTTGTGTTTGCTCAAATGGTTTAAGATTAAAACCAGTGTTTCTTCTGCATATCAACAAGTTGGCAGGTTATCCTACGATATACATTAAAGTTTAAAAGGAGCCTGGTCAACTGCGGTTTCAGCTATGGGAATGGCAGGCTGTGCACTACACTAATAGTCAAAATGTTCCTAGATTGAACTGTCCTATGATATGATACTACATTTTTAAAAATGAACCACCACTGTCAGATGCAAAATTTGACAGTGATTCACCAGGTTCCAGATAACAGGGACATTTAGAGTGTGATCTTATGCGTGTTTCGACAGAGAAAAGGCCTACAATTCCCAGCATTCCCCAGCCAGCATGGCTGGCTGGGGAATGCTGGGCGTTGTAGGCCTTTTTTTCTGTCCAAACACGCATAGGAGTGCATCCTTACTGTTAATAAGGGATGATTGCAGCTCATGGAATCAGTAGCAAGGGGAGCAGCAGGAACTCCATCACATTCAGAATGACTTACCAGGCAAGTCTGTTCGAGGGAGGACCGTAGAAAGTGTGTGGTAGAAACTGAACATGTCGTACAGGGATGATGGCACCAAGGAAGTGATCTCCTGGCCTGGAATGGTTCACTGGGTCAAGTTCATCCCTTCCCAAAGTCAAAGGGCATTTGGCCTTGAGCACCCCACAGGTCTCCTGGGGGAGCAAAAGTAGCCGCAAGAGCAGAATCATGCTTGGTCCGCCTGGCACAGCCTCCAGCTTGCTCCTCTCAACCAATTGGAAAGATGACTAGAAGAAGCCAAAGCCCCTTGGAAGACTGAGGCTTCAGTGACTTTCCTAATATTGACAGAGCCCTGCCAGCCAAGGCTTCATGTCTGAAGGGGATGATAGGAAATAAGCCTCCTTCTCACCTGCCCTAAACCTCACCCCAAGCTCTCAATAGCACGGGAGTAATTTCTGAGCCAGTCCTTTGGCACCTGGGTGCAAGTCGTAACTGCATGCTGCTCTTGAATCTGATGTTTATGTCAGTGGACTCAGAAGTGATTTTTTTTTTTTTTTAGGGCGGAATCCCATGGGCAAGAAGGAGAAGAAACCACTATGATTTCAATAATTATAAGTGGACGAAGTTGGGTCACCTCTGTGACTTCCTGAACTCTCTACTCAGTTCCATGCACAGATGCTAGGCTGGAGAAAAACATGTTTGGGAGAACTCACGGATGCAGCTCCTTCATGTGAACCAGGATCAAGGTGGTCTAGGATTAGATGTAGTTAGTCCTGAAGGTGCCATCTGCTGTATCAGATAGTTGCTAATTCCTGCCCAGTATTGTCTACTTTGACAGGCAGGAGCTTCTCTTTAGGCCCAGCAAAAACTACTGCAGTTTATTTTGCTCCTCCCTTTTTTTGGTAGCTCATCAAAGGTCTCTGCAGGTTCAACTCATGGCATTGCTGATTAATATGACTGCCATCTTCACAGTGTGGAATAATGAACCCTAGGGAAAGGACAGGCTATGATTCAGTCAAATATTTAAAGGGCAGAACAACCTAAGCAGCTTGGGAGAGGTGATAGTCCATGATGGAGGAATTATCCCTTTGTATGCCAGGTCCATGTCAGTCAACTCTAAAAGGTGGTGCATCGGGTGGGATGGGCTGGGCTGGGGGGTTACCTATCTCACTTTTTTCTTTTCTTCTCACCCATATTTTTCTGTTTAAAAATGTTTTCCCCTCAATTGTTTCCAATGGGAGGGAAAATAACTGCCCTGGATCCAAGCCTGGCAAAACATGTTCCCTGTGTGTGTGTCTGTGTTTCCAGGCATTGAAAATGCTTTGGGTCTCGTGGATGAACTGTCAATTTAAGCATATACGTATGTAAAAGTATATCCATCAGCTACTCTGTCAACAAAATTAAGTGGAGAATGCTTGAGTGAAAAGGAATGTTTTAAGCATGCATCTAACACTGACAATTGTTGGTGCATGCCTTATTTTCACGGTCAGAGTATACCATAAAGCAGGGGCAATTACTATTTATTTATTTATTTCGTAAGTAAGTAAGTATACCACCCCATAGCCGAAGGTCTTTAAAAACCCCTTTCTGAGTGGCCACCATTGAATACAGGGAGTGTGCAGATCCAAGGGAGTGGGATCTGGAAAGGATGAGGCACTCTCTCAAACAACCTAGTCCTAAGCTGTGATACGCAAGCACTACTGCCTTCACATTGGCCTGGTAGCATATAGGCAGCCAGTGCAAGGGCTCCTTCACACCAGGCTTGTATGCTGCGATGGAGATGGCTCCTTCGCCGAAGTTTCCGGGCTCTTGACATGATGCCGTGACCCTGCCGTGACCCTCCTGCACAGAACGACCTTTGTTCCATTTTTAAAGGGATCGCAGATCATGCGCTAACAAATTCCCCCATTGTGTTCTACATCAGTTTCCACCAGGAAAAGCATTAAAGCAGCAAGAAGAGGAGCAAGATCAGTGAAAGATAATGGAAGACTCAGATAAGGGGTGGGGGGAGGAAGCACAGGTAAAGGGAGTCAGTTGTGATCCTGCATTTAAAAGGGAAGCAGAATGCTCCGTTTTCAATGCAGGATTTTAGGCTGGTGTAGAAATGCATTGGAATGCTAAAGTAGGAAGTCAAGAAATCACCGGGATAACAGGCAGGCATGGCCTTGGTGTACAAAATGAAGCAGGACAAAGGCTAATAGAGTTTTGCCAAGAGAACACGCTGATCATAGCAAACACTCTTTTCCAACAGCACAAGAGGCGACTCTACACATGGACGTCACCAGATGGTCAATATTGAAATCAGATTGATGATGTCCTTTGCAGCCAAAGATGGAGAAGCTCTATACAGTCAGTCAAAACAAGACCTGGAGCTGACTGTGGCTCAGATCATGAACTTCTCATTGCAAAATTTCGGCTGAAATTGAAGAATGTGGGGAAAAACCACTAAACCATTCAGGTATGACCCTAAATCATATTCCTTATGAATACACAGTATTCATAAATATATTCATAAATATACAGAGACAAGGTGATGTCTCTGCTTCTTACTATGCTGTCTAGGTTGGCCATAGTTTTCCTCCCAAGGAGCAAGCGTCTTTTAATTTCATGGCTACAGTCACCATCTGCGGTGATCTTGGAGCCCAAGAAAGTAAAATCTGTCACTTCTTCCATTTCTTCCCCTTCTATATGCCAGGAAGTGATAGGGCCAGATGCCATGATCTTAGTTTTTTTAATGTTGAGTTTCAAACCAGCTTTTCCACTCTCCTCTTTCACCCTCAACAAGAGGCTCTTGAGATCTACGTAAATATCTCCATAGCCTATCAAGGCAAAATACAGGGATGCAAATGGCGGAGGCTATGGCAGCCGCCATTTGTGTCCCTGCAGGTTGCCCAGCGGCTGGATGTCCGGCTGTGTGCAGCCCTGGCTGGTGGTTCTGCAGAACCTCTGTGGAGCAGAGCCGGCCGGAGAGAATTTCGGGGGGAGGGATGGAGTGCCTCCTCCCTACTGCGAATGACACCCTTCGAAAAGGTAAGTGACTTTCGTACATCCCTACTTTAGACGGTCGGACTCAACGTATGCCAGTATGGCTGCTCTTATGTGGGCACAGTTTGGTGTTTTGGGCTGTATGAAGGACTTCTACGTTGGCCTTCGGGTCCCAGCTTCAGGTAACCTGACATGTTACGATCGAGTGTCTTGGCGGAAGGGAATGCGGTGGGAGGACCTCCTCCTCACCCTATTCCACCAAGTAGGGATGGCAGAGAATTCCGCAACGGATCTCGGTGAGGCCGAATGCCAGTGCATTTGGCCCCCCGAAATCTGTGGCGGAACAGCCTGCCACCCCCCCGCCACCCCGCGGATCCCCCCCAGGACGAGACTTACCTGGGGCAGATCCTCCGGGCAGCGGCAGCTGCGGCGGCGGTGGCTAGTCTTCTGACCGGCTGCCACTGCCACCATTTGCAGTCTTGTCGGGTTTTTTTTTTTTACAAGACGTGATAGGCTACGTAAGGACTTACGTAGCCTATCACGTTTGGCTTAAAAAACCAACAACAATGCGTAAACAAATTTATTTATTTATTTATTTTATTTCATTTCTATACCACCCAATAGCCGGAGCTCTCTGGGCAGTTCACAAAAATTAAAACCAAACAACACACAATAAAACAATTTAAAATATATAGAACATTAAAACCACAATATAACAATACAACCACATAAAACCACATTTAAAAATATATTTTAAATTGTTTTATTGTGTGTTGTTTGGTTTTAGTTTTTGTGAACCGCCCAGAGAGCTTCAGCTATTGGGCGGTATAGAAATAAATAAATAAATAAATAAATAAATAAATAAATAAATAAAAAAAAAAAACCTAGCAGCAGTACAGGAGTTTAAAATACAGATTTAAAACAGCAAAAATAAAAATTTAGAAAGCTAAAATGTTAAAATGCTAAAATACCTGGGAAAACAAAAAGGTCTTCACCTGGCGCTGAAAGGAGTACAATGTAGGTGCCAGGCGAACCTCACTAGGGAGCTCATTCCAGAGCCGGGGTGCCACAAAAGAAAAAGCCCTCCTCCTAGTAGCCACTCGCCTCACTTCCTTTGGCAGGGGCTCATGGAGAAGGGCTGCTGCTGATGATCTTAAAGTCCGGGCAGGCACATATGGGAGGAGGCGATCCTTCAGGTAACCTGGCCCCAAGCCATTAAGGGCTTTGAATGTTAACACCAGCACTTTGAATCGGGCCCGGAAATGGACTGGCAGCCAGTGCAGCTGGAAAAGTACTGGCGTAATATGAGCTCACAGGCCAGTCCCTGTTAACAATCTTGCTGCCCTATTTTGGACCCGCTGAAGTTTCCGGACCATTTTCAAAGGCAGCCCCACGTATAACGCATTGCAGTAATCCAGACGAGAAGTTATCAGAGCATGGATAACTGTAGCTAGGCTATCTCTGTCCAGATAAGGGCATAGTTGGTATACCAGCCTAAGCTGATAAAAAGTGCTCCGTGCCACTGAGTTCACCTGTGCCTCAAGTGACAGTTCTGGATCCAAGAGCACCCCCAAACTACGAACCTGATCCTTTAGGGGGAGTGCAACCCCCTCCAGAACAGGTTGAATATCACCTAGCCAGGCAGACAAACCACCCACTAACAGTACCTCCGTCTTGTCTGGATTGAGTTTCAGTTTATTGGCCCTCATCCAGTCCATTACCGTGCCCAGCCACTGATTCAGAACAGCCACTGCCTCACCTAGTTTTGATGAGAAAGAGGGGTAGAGCTGGGTGTCATCTGCATATTGATGGCACCTCAGTCCACACCTACGGATAACCTCCCCCAGCAGTTTCATGTAGATGTTAAACAGCATGGGGGATAAAATAGAGCACTGTGGAACCCCATGGCACAATTGCCATGGCACAGAGCAATAATCCCCCAGCACCACCTTCTGGAATCGGCCATCCAAGTAGGAGTGGAACCACTGTAGTGCAGTGCCTCCAACTCCTAACCCAGACAACCTATCCAGAAGGATACCATGGTCGATGGTATCGAAAGCCGCTGAGAGGTCCAGGAGAATCAACAGGGTCGCACTCCCCCTGTCCCTCTCCCGGCAGAGGTCATCCCACAGGGTGACCAAGGCAGTTTCCATTCCAAAACCAGGCCTGAAGCCTGATTGAAATGGATCTAGATAATCCGTTTCATTCAAGAGTGCCTGGAGCTGTCCTACAACCACCCGCTCAAGCACCTTGCCCAGAAAGGGGATGTTGGCCACTGGCCTATAATTGTTAACATCCTCCGGGTCCAGGTTAGGCTTTTTCAGCAGTGGTCTAATTACTGCCTCTTTTAAAGTGGCAGGCACCACTCCCTCTCTCAAGGAGGAATTTACAACCTCCTGGACCCAGCTGGACAACCCCTCCTTGTTTGATTTAATAAGCCATGAAGGGCAAGGGTCAAGCACACAAGTGGTCGATCGGACTTGGTCAAGCACCTTGTCCGCATCCTCAGGCCTCAGTAACTGAAAATCATCCAATAAAACTGGACCAGACGGTGCTCTGAACGCCTCTACCAATGGAACTGCATTAATGGTGGTGTCCAATTCATGACGAAACTGAGGGACTTTATCCTCAAAGTGCCATGCAAACTTGTCACAGCGTGCTACCGAGGGTTCCACCGTCTCTCTCCCTGGCCCAGAATGTAACAGGCCGCGAACCAGTTGGAAAAGCTCTGCTGGACAACACTGAGAAGATGCAATGCTGGTGGAAAAGAACTGTCTCTTTGCCACCCTCACCGCCACAGAGTAGGCTTGATAGTGGGCTCTTACCTGTGTTCGGTCAGACTCAGCACGAGTTTTCCTCCACCTGCGTTCTAGCCATCTCTCCTCTTGCTTCATTGCCCTCAGCTCAGGTGTATACCAAGGAGCTGGCCGGGCTCTGCTCAGAGGGAGAGGGCGCTTGGGCGCAATCGTGTCAACCGCCCGAGTCATCTCTGCATTCCACAGAGCGACCTGGGCTTCGACAGGAGCACCAGACATACCAGCAGGAAAATCCCCCAGAGCCCTCTGGAATCCTTCAGAATCCATTAATCTCTGGGGGTGGACCATTTTAATAGGTCCCCCACCCTTGCAGAGGGGAAAGGCTGCCAGGAGTCTAAACCTCAGCAGGAAGTTATCTGACCATGACAAAGGGACAGATGTTAATTCCTCCACTTTCAGATCACCATCTACCCGCCCATTTGAGAAAACCAGATCAAGCGTGTGGCCTTTTATATGCGTTGGGCCAATGACATGTTGGGACAGCCCCATGGTTGTCATGGCGGCCATGAAGTCCTGAGCTACCCCGGATACAGCGGCCTCGGCATGGAAGTTGAGATTCCCCAGGACCATCATCCTGGGGGTCCTCAACACCAAGTCCGAGACCACCTCCGTCAGCTCGGGCAGGTAGTCTTATGGGCAGCAGGGTGGGCGGTACACCAATAGAATCCCTAATCTGTCCCGGGTACCCAACACAAGGTACCGACACTCAAGATCTGCACTCGAATGAGCAGGAAATTCATTCTGCACTCGAATGAGCCACCGCCATTTGTGTTCCTTATTTTTGGCCATCTTAGTCTACGGAAATATTTACATCCGGCTGCTGGCTAGCAGGGATGCAAATGGCGGTGGCTATAGCCCCCGCCGCTTGCATCCCTGTAGTCAGCCGTGATAGGCTATGTAAAGACTTACATAACCTATTACATCTGACTTAAGAACAAAGATAATAACGCGCGTACGCAAATGGCGGCGGCTACAGCCACCGCCATTTGCGTTCCTTATTTTCACTGTCTTAGTCTACATAAATATTTACATAATGTAAGGGGAGTTTTGTACATCCCTACCACCAAGGTTTGGTCAGTCTTAATGGGCAGGTGGTCCGGCATACCTGGCCGGAAGTAGCCTCATTGCGGCCCTCTCTGCTCCCACGGATCAATTCGAAGTCTCTGAATGATGCTGCCATTGGCAGGGCACATTGGAAAGTGAACAGAGAAATGGCTTATTGCCTATGTGAATGGGGTGATGGATGCGCCACCCACCAGGAAATTCTGGGACAAGGAGGGAGCGTTACAGAAAGGAGGGTGTCCGCCTGTCTAATGCAGGGAATGACATATTTCTGCCTGATCTGCAAAGGGGCCTGCGGGAAATTCTTCTTCGCAGGTGGGGGAGTTTCACAAGCAATAGGCTTGTGACTCCTGTGGCGGCTAGGATGGGCAAAGCAGAAAGAGATTAGGGATGGTGTGCATGCAGACTGCAGAGTAGGGGTGGACGAAAGTCCCTTACCTGTCATCGAAGGATGTTCGCGGTGGGGGGGAGGCGCTTCGCTGCTCCCCCCGCGAAGTTCAGGCCGGGGGGGGAGGCTTCCCGCCTCGCCCCGGCCGCGAATGCGAAAGTTTTTTTTTTAAACGCCCCCTGATAGGCTACGTGACGATTCACGTAGCCTATCACGGCTAGATCTGCAAAGTCAGCCGTGATAGGCTACGTCAATTGTCACGTAGCCTATCATGGGTGACTTAAAAAAAAAAAAAAAGCGCATATGCTAATGGCGGCCCCCATAGGGAGCCGCCATTCGCATTCCTTATTTAGTTGCTGTAGTCTACGTAAATGTTTACGTAGACTACGGCGAAAATAAGGGCAACGCAAATAGCGTTGCCCTTATTTTCGCCGTAGTCTACATAAACATTTACGTAGACTACAGCGACCAAATAAGGAATGGGAATGGCGGCTCCCTATGGGGGCCGCCATTATCCGTACGCGCTTTTTTTTTTTTTAAAGTCACCCGTGATAGGCTACGTGACGATTGACATAGCCTATCATGGCTGACTTTGCAAATCTAGCCAGGATAGGCTACGTGAATCGTCACGTAGCCTATCAGGGGGCGTTTTTTTTTTTCTTTGATTGCAATGGCGGCGGCGGCAGCTCGAACACCCACCGAACCGCCGGCCGGACCCGCCACCGGGAGGGACATTCGGTGAAGGTAAGTCCCGTCCCGGGGGGGGTGCGGGGTGTGGGGGGGGTTTGGAGGATTTCTCCCCGAAACTTGTTCGGGGGGCCGTACACGTTGGCGCTCGGCCCCCCGAAGTTTTGGGGAGAAATTCTCCGCCATCCCTACTGCAGAGGCACCTTATGGTGACAGGTGACCCCTGAGGCGCCCCGAATGGGTTGTGCGGCTCGGCGGGTGGATAAGGGTTGCCTGGGAGACCAACCCTCCTCACTCACCCAGGTGTGGAACGGTACTGGGAGGGGGGGACAGGGGAAGGTCTACCTCCCCCACAAGGGGCAGTCCGGAGGGGCGGCACACAACTACTGGCAGCTGCAGGTCAGAAGAATGGGGAGAAGGGGATTCCCTTCTCCTCCTCCCATCCCAGCTCCTGCTCCCATCTCCTTGGTGAGGGGACTGGATTTCACCCCACCCCAATTTTCTCGCAGAGCACTGTGCAAATCAAGTGCAAATGAATGGAGTGCCTTGCTCCATTCACTTCCATTGGAGTTTCAAAGTGCTCCTTGCAAAAATCAGGGGTGGGGGTAGGAATCCCATCCCCCGCCAAGGGTTCTTGGGGCAACAGGACCCACAGCAAGGGCAATTCCCCCCACCCCTGATTTTCAGGAGGACCATGTTGAAATTCTAATGTCAGTGAACGGAGCGCCTTGCCCATTCACTTACTTCAGATTTCCAAAGTGCTCCTCACAAAAATGTGTGTGTAGGAGTGAAATCCACCCCACCACCAAGGACCGGGGGGCAAGCCAGTCCTAGGTGGGAGGGGGACGGATTTTGTCCCCGAAAAGGCATTTTCCCTTTGCCCAGCTAAAAGGTGCTGCTCGCCGCTTGCATTTTAAAAGCAAGTAGCTGGAAGTATCCTCCACACTGGCTGTGGGGAAATGCCTGTGGGGTGGGGAAGGTGGTGCATGGTGGGGGAGGGGAGAGGAGAGGATGCCCTAGTGGCAGGGACCCCTTTGGGTGTCACCCAAGCCCACTCCACCACGCCCCCTGCTTTCCGTATTTTTAAGCTGTCTTCGTTGTGTTCTTGCTCAAGAATAGAACAAAGACATTTAAAAAATTGCTGCAGCCTGATTCTTCTGAGGAAATGAGGGTGCCCGGCATGTGGAAGCTGCCCATGCCTGGCACCCTGGGTTCCTCAGAAGAAAAGGAGTGCTTTCCCAGCTCCACGTAGGGATCCGTCTCTCAAGAGACAGCTCTCAAGAGCAGTGCAGGACCCACTCGCTGTGCACCGGGCTGCTCAGTGAGTGGGGCCAGGCAAGTGCAGAGGCATGCCAAGTGCATCCAGAGGGGGGGATGAGCAGGGGTGCCAGCTTGGCTGGAGCCCAAGGAAGCCAGATGTGGGTGAGTCCATACATCCCCAGTTCCGACAGAGAGGTGATAAAGCCAGACCTTCCAGAGGTCAGCTTCAATTTCTCACAGACCCTCTGGAAAAACTCCTACTCATGAGGGGAGCCTAGCTCATGTGGAGTCATCTACTCATGAGAAGCTGTCCTCTGTAAATGGCACTCCTCCTCATAGACGTTTCTTTGGCCTGCCTTTTCAGACAACAACACACTTTGGGGCTGGGGGGTCACTCAGCCTCTGCCTCAGAAGCAGAATACCCCAGCTCTTGTGGGTATGAACCAGCAACTATTTCCCTCAAGGGCTCAGGTAAGGATAGTGGAGAAATAAATAATAATAAAAAGTAGCTATCAAGGTTAAAATGGGGGGGGGGAATGTCTGTGCTGTTGCTTTTCAAAAATGAGGAAGAAGCCTAGTTATCAGGTTCAGAGTGCTATTTAAAAAAAGGAGGGGGGGGAAGAATATCAGAGTGTTTGGTAAAAATATAAATCAGATTTGTTCTTTGGTTTTCATCATGAGATGCTCCTTTGTATTCAGATGAGGCCTCAGGATAATAACATAACACTTGGGAATGAAGATGCAGCCAAGTAACCCAGCACTGGAGGCCAGGATAGAGAAGACTTGCACGGCTACCATGTATTTCCCCTTTGTGCTCAGGTAGGTGGGCACAAAGGACACCCAAACACTGCAAAAGACCAGCATGCTGAAGGTGATCAGCTTGGCTTCATTGAAGGCCCCGGGCAGCTTCCTAGCTAGGAAAGCCACCGTGAAGCAGATGGCAGCCAGGAAGCCCATATAGCCAAGGCCAGTGTAAAACATGGCAACAGACCCTTCATTGCATTGCAGGATGATCTGTATAGGCTGGGAGTGCATGTCAGAGTCTGGGAATGGGGGAGATGAGCCCAGCCAGAGGATGGAAATGACAATTTGAACACTGGAACAGGAAATGACAACAGCGTTGGTCAAACTCTTTCCCAATCCCAGCAAATTCCTCAGCCTGTTCCCTGGCTTTGTGGCCAGGAAGACCAGCACCACAGTCATCGTTTTGGCCAAGAGAGAAGAGATGGCAACTGAAAAGATGATGCTGAAGGCTGTTTGCCGGAGGAGGCAGGTCACTTTCCTTGGCTGGCCAACAAACAGTAAGGAGGACAAGAAAGAAAGCAGGAGGGAGATGAGGAGAATGTAGGAGAGCTCCCGGTTGTTGGCTCTGACTATTGGAGTTTCTAGGAATTTAATGAAGATTCCTAACACAAATCCTGTGATTAAAGACAGGAATAGGGCAAAGGAAGCTAGGATGAACCCCAACATTTCTTCATTGGACAGGAAAGTTAGAATCTTGGGGATGCATTGATCTCGGCCCTTGTTTGGATGCTGATCATCTGGACACTTGGTGCAATGGTCTGCATCTGGAAAGAAGAAAGAATAAGAGTAACATTTCCCTTACATCCTCGACAATCTCTGTTCTTTTACATCCCATCAAAGATATTTTTCCTGTGGATGGGCAGCACACAGTGATTTCATGCAGGGCACAGACAGGCTTTCTGGGCTTCGTCATTCTCCCATGTCAACAACTCACATTTGGTTAGGGATGGCGGAGAATTTCTCCCCGAAACTTCGGGGGGCCGAGCGCCAATGTGTTCGGCCCCCCGAACAAGTTTCGGGGAGAAATCCTCCGCACCCCCCCGCCCCCCGCACCCCCCTCGGGACGGGACTTACCTTCCCTGAATGTCCCTCCCGGTGGCAGGTCCGGCTGGCGGTTCATCCGGTGTTCGAGCGGGGCGGGAGCGGCAGCCGGTCTTTCGACCGGCTGCCGCCCCCGCCATTGCAATCAAAGAAAAAAAAAAAAAACATCCCCTGATAGGCTACGTGACGATTCACGTAGCCTATCACGGCTAGATTTGCAAAGTCAGCCGTGATAGGCTACGTAAATCGTCACGTAGCCTATCACGGGTGACTTTAAAAAAAAAGAGTGTGTACGGATAATGACGGCCCCCATAGGGAGCCGCCATTCCCCTTCCTTATTTGGTGGCTGTAGTCTACGTAAATCTTTACGTAGACTACGGCGAAAATAAGGGCAACGCTATTTGCGTTGCCCTTATTTTCGCCGTAGTCTACGTAGACATTTACATAGACTACAGCAACTAAATAAGGAACGCGAATGGCGGCTCCCTATGGGGGCCGCCATTCGCGTACGCGCTTTTTTTTTTTTTTTAAAGTCACCCGTGATAGGCTACGTGACGATTCATGTAGCCTATCATGGCTGACTTTCCAGATCTAGCCGTGATAGGCTACGTGAATCGTCACGTAGCCTATCAGGGGACGTTGGGTTTTTTTTTTTTTTAGTTTCGTGTTCGCGGCCGGGCGAGGCGGGAAGCCTCCTCCCTGGCCTGAATTTCGGCCGGGCGAGGCGGGAAGCCTCCCCCCCTGGCCTGAATTTTGGCCGGGTGAGGCGGGAAGCCTCCCCCCCTGGCCTGAACTTCGCGGGGGGAGCAGCGAAGCGCTCCCCCCCACCGCGAACAAGCTGCGAGAAAAGGTAAGTGACTTTCGTCCACCCCTACATTTGGTGATTCATATGTTTAGAATTCGGATTTAAACGTGGCTTTAACCTAGAGATGGGGATTTTCTAATGTGCCCTGTGGAAGGTCTTCATGGATTATTCTAGCAGTTGGGGTTTAGCCATCTTTCTCTGGGAAAATCCCTACTGTTACCTGCGAGCTGTGGTTGGAGATTAGCCAGGGGATACTGGGAGCAGATGACTTGTCCAGCATCTCACACCATTGGCTGTTTTGTATGCCATGCACCTTTCCTATGGACATGTGCAGTCCTGGGGGCTTGCCTCTGTGGTGCCTCCTAGTTGGGGATTATACCATGAAGCTGTGAAAAGTCCCTTGTCCAGCTGGGAGGTGGAGCCCTTGAAACAAAAAGTTGCAGAATACCACAAAAAAACACTTATACAAAACGCAGTGGTTGCAATAAGCAATATTAAATTGGTGATTTATTGCACAAAAGATGAACTCAATCCTGCAAAGCTAACAAGCCCATATACAATAGAAGAGGGAAAACAAACAAAGAAACACGACCAAATTTTCAAAATGCACAAACCCAAGTATTGTAGCAAGCAGTATTCAATGTGCAATTTATTGTACAGAAGGCAAAATTAATTTTGCAAACCTATGAAAGGAAGAGAGGAAAACAAAGAAAGAGGGCATTTTTTAGGATGTGTTCATATGTGCAGCTCCGCTCTTCTCACCCCGGAACGTCCCCCCAGACCTGCCCCTGTTTAGTTGCTCCATGCTCCTCTTTGAGCGTGGAGGATGGGCCTTCTCTACATTGCCTCTGGGTCAGCGCAGATGAGGAGGGCAGTCAGTTTTCCAGGAACCGACCTCAGAGAGCGGGCTCCGAGGTTGGTTCCTGGAAATAAGCATATCCTATGGCCCTGTAGACAGTGTCTAGCAGCCATAGGATTGCTCTCTTAGTGATTAATGTGTTTAGAATCTAAATCAACCATGAGTTTAACCTAGAAATGGGGAATTTCTTTCCTGTAGGCCATATTTGACCTGTGAAGGTTCCCTGTCTGGCCTACAAGGCCTTCATTAATTATTCTAGTCAGTGGAGCTTAGCGGTCTTTCCTGTTGTTATCTCCAATGTGTGATTGGAGATTACAGCATGTGATGCTGGCCGCAGAGGACTTGGCCAGTACCTCACAGCACTGGCTGTTCTGCATGCCATGCACATTTCCTATGGGGTGATATTTGGCAAGAGAAGTCCCAGGGACTCACCTCCCAGTTGGGGTGTATGCCCTGCGGATGAAGCTGTGAAGAGTCCCTGGCCAAGCTGGGAGCTGGAGCACTCGAAACAAAAAGGGGGAAACGCGAGTTGCAGAATACCACAAAACCAATGCTAATGAAACCCAACCGTGGTAATAAACAATATTAAATGTGTGTTTTATTGTACTAAATACAAAATCACTTCTGCAGAACTACCAAGCCCATGTACAAGAGAAGAGGGAAAAACCAAGGAACAGGACCAAATCTTGAAAATGCAGAAATGGGAGTATGCACCAGTGTCAGATGCACCTACTCGCTGGATCGTCACCTTGCTGTGGTGAGCGGGCTTGTGTGTTCCAATGAACCCTGTGAGCGAAGCCCTTGGGAGTTATGTACTCCCAGCAGGGTCACCCACGGCAGCAAGGTCAAGGGGGAGGAACCAGACAAAGAACGATCCAAGAAAGTCCTCAATGGCAGAACAGGTGGAAGATAACAAGGTGTATGTTACAATGGCTGAGAAGGCGGATGAAGGCTGCAGCAGATAAAGGACCACCAATTATCATGATATTCATGCCATTGGATTAGAGCCTTTTCTGTGAAGACTGTGTGTTGATCATTGTGCACTGATTCCACACATAAAAGAAATTCACGCACAGACATCTTCCAATCTAAACCCAACCAACGAAAAGTCCCATGGCGATCGGCAAATGGCAACGGGGGCGGGACTGTGAAATCTGGAAGCCCCTAGTCATGGACCGGCACATGGGCGGTGGATACAGATTCAGTTGTCCTGATTCAAGGATCGAGGCTGTTGAGTAGTTCGGCAGCTGTATCCACGACTGAGCAGTCCTATTCAGGATCCACTCTGCTCACCCCGTATGGGGAGGGGGCTAGAAAAGGTGTCCTAAACGTAGTCTGCCTCATATTCTCCCTGACTGGATTACCGTGTCCAGTGGGTCACCATTTAGCAGTCGCAAAAGACAAATGAAATTTGGAACATGGAATATACAGACACTGCTGGACAATACAGACAGTGAACATGCTGAACGCAGGACTGCCAGCATTGCAAGGGAGCTGAGACATTTTAACATTGACATAGCAGCACTCCAAGAAACTCGAAGGAGGTTACACCTTCTTCTGGAAAGGACTGCCTGAACAAGAACAACGAATACATGGAGTAGGCTTTGCTATTAAAAATGATCTTATGAAGTTCTTGTCAGAAGTTCCTACTGGCATTAATGAACGACTCTCAACCCTCCAAATAAAACTCACCAAAAACCAGCAGGCAACTATTCTAAGTGCCTATGTACCAACATTAGATGCTGGTGAAGACATCAAAGAAAAAAATTACTCCAAACTGGACACCATCTTATCAGAGATACCTAAGGAGGATAAAATCATCCTCCTGGGCGATTTCAATGCAAGAGTTGGGCATGATTTTGATTTGTGGCCAGGGACCATTGGGAAAGAGGGAGTCAGCAATAGCAACCAGAATGGAATTCTACTTCTGACTAAATGTGCAGAGCATAATCTTGTCATTACCAACACACTTTTTCATCAGAAAAATAAATTTAAAACATCATGGAAGCACCCTCGATTGAAGCACTGGCATCTTCTAGATTATGTAATTGTCTATGCCAGAGATGGCTGCGATGTACTCCTCACTAGAGCCATGACGAGTGCTGATGACTGCTGGACAGACCACCGATTAATTCATTCCATGATGGCCATTAAGATTGTCCCTCAGTGTAGGCTCCAAGGAAGAAAATCAAGGCATAAAATGAACACCCAAGCCCTTCAAGACCCTACTAAGCGACCCTGCTTTCAAACAACCCTCAAGGAACATCTACCTATGGAAACCCCTGAAAATGTTGAGGAACACTGGAATAAACTGAAGACTTCCATTATCGCAGCCTGTGAACAAACTATCAGATACCAAACTAAGAAACATCAGGACTGGTTTGATGAGAATGATAGGGAGATTGAACATATTATTGATAAGAAAAGGAAAACTTTCCAAATATGGCAAAAAGACATCAACTGTGCCACTAAGAAAAAAATCTACGCCAGTGCAAAGGCTGAGGTCCAAAGAAGAACTAGAGAACTTAAGAACACCTGGTGGATAAAGAAAGCTCAAGAAATCCAGCATTTTGCAGATGCCCATGACTCATGGGGCTTTTTTAATGCCGCAAAGGCCATCTACGGACCAACAAACCATGGTACAAACCCCTTATGCTCAATAGATGGTGCTGAATTTCTAAAGGACAGAGAGTCTATTGCACTGTGTTGGAAAGAGCATTACCACAACCTCCTTAACCATAACTCTATTGTGGCTGATGAGGTTTTCTCGCAAATCCCACAAAAACAAACCAGATATGAGCTTGCAGTATCTCCTAGTCAGTAGGAAGTCAGTAAAGCCATTAACCAAATGAAAAATAATAAAGCTTGTGGACCTGTTGAGGTCTTTAAAGAAGGGGGGGCTGAAGCTACACAACAGCTTCACAAGCTCATCAAAAAATCTGGATGAGGGAGGAGATCCTAGCAGACTTCAGGGATGCCATGATTATCACTCTCTTTTAAAAGGGTGATAGAACAGTTGTGGAAACTATCGAGGCATCTCCCTTCTAGCTACAGCAGGCAAAATCCTGGCAAGGATCCTCGCAAGCCGCCTTCTACCTATCTCAGAAGATATCCTCCCTGAATCCCAAAATGGCTTCTGCCCTTCCAGGGGGACAGTGGATATGATCTTCACTACACGACAGCTCCAAGAAAAATGCAGGGAGCAAAACCAACCCCTGTGCATGGCGTTTATTGATCTGACTAAGGCCTTCGACGTTATAAATCGTACTGCTCTCTGGACCATCCTTGTGAAAACCAGATGCCCTAATAAATTTGTGAACATCATGCGGCTCCTCCATGATGGCATGACGGCAACAACCTTGGATAACAATGGCTCTCAAAGTGATCCATTCGAAGTGGGATCTGGCGTTAAACAGGGATGCGTCATTGCTCCAACCTTATTCGCTTATTCGTGGCTACCTTTACTGTGATAGGCTACGTAAATACTTACATACCCTATCACGGCAGCCTGGAAGGATGCAAATGGTGGCTGCTACGATGGCTGCCATTTGCAGCTGCAGCAGCCAGCCGAGAGACCAGCCGCCACCGCCGGAGCCGCTGCCGCTGCTGCCTCCTCCGCCCCAGGTAAGCTTCGTCCTGGGGGGATTCCGTGGGGGGGGGAGGCCGTTCCGCCACAGGTTTTGCGGGGGCGAATGCCAGTGCATTCGGCCTCACTGAAATCTGTGGCGAAATTCTCCGCCATCCCTAATGATAACGTAATCTGCGCGCATTCAGAGGAAGATCTCCAAACTATCATAAACATCTTCGCAGAAGCATATGAAAAGCTCGGTCTCTCGCTTAACATCAAAAAAACCAAAGTGCTTTACCAGCAAGCACAAACCAATCCCTCTGTAGCGCCATCAATCCAGCTTAACGGTGTGATGCTGGAAAATGTTGATCACTTTTCTTATCTTGGCAGCCATCTCTCCACAAAAGCTGACATCGACGCTGAAATTCAGCATCTCCTGAGCTCTGCGCGTGTAGCATTTTCTCGAATGAAGTGTAGAGTGTTCAAGGATCGGGACATTCGCAGGGAGACCAAAATGCTTGTTTACAAAGCCATTGTACTACCAACCTTACTGTACGTCTGTGAAACATGGACCATCTATAAACGCCACTCCCAACTTCTCGAAAAATTCCACCAATGCTGCCTCCAAAAAATTCTGCAAATTACTTGGGAAGGCAGATGGACTAATGTGAGCATACTGGAAGAAGCAAAGACCTCCAGTGTTGAAACAATGATTCTTCAACATCACCTTCGCTGGATCAGCCATGTTGTTCGAATGCCTGATTATCGTCTTCCAAAGTAGTTACTCTATTCCCAACTTATGAATGGAAAATGGAATATTGGTGGACAGCAAATGAGATTTAAAGATGTTCTTAAAGCTAACCTAAAAAAAATGCAACATAAGCATTGAGAACTGGGAAGCTCTAACTCATGAGCACTCCAACTGGAGGTCAGCCTATATTAAAGGCGCTATGGAATTTGAAGAAGCACGAGTACAGAGCGAAAGGGAGAAACAAGCTCAGCAGAAGGCATGTCAAGAAAACCCTCACCGTGACCACCTTCCACCTGGAAACCTGTGTCCTCCCTGTGGGAGGCTGTGTAGATCCAGAATCAGCCTTCACAGCCACCTGCAGACCCACTGCTAGAGATTAATGTGTTGATTGACCTATCTTCTATGAATCTGTCTAACCCTTTTAAAGAGTTATCTATATAGACTCTACTTTTGGAAGACAACCTTACTCAGTCATGAGTGATCGCCATGATGATGATTATGCCTCTGTGCACCCCTTACTGGCAACATGAGCGGGAGGGTGCTGTTGCACTCATGTCCTCCATATGTACTTCCTATTGGCCACTCTGGAACTGTCGGCCACTGCGGGAACAGAATGCTGGACTAAACAAACCTTTTATCTGATCCAGCATATCTCTGGGGTGTTTTTGTTTTGGAGGGGGGTTGTTTTTACGTTTCTCTGTGAATGAATTCATATATTGGAAAATGCCACTAAGCCGCCGCTGACCTCCTTCCAAAAGGAATCAAACCTTGGCAAGCTCTCCATCCCTGGCACTTGTCACTGCTCTGAGAAGTGGGCTGACTGAACATCACAATATTAACCATGGAGGGTGTGCATGCGATGAAAAGTGCAGAAGACCCATGGAGGCTGGTGGAGCATATCCCTAGGCCCATGTACTGTCTCAGCCGCCAAACCCCAGGGAGGGGTCCATCCTCCAACATTATTGCTTGCGACTCACTTCGTGAAATAAATTATGGAAAATTTATGTATGTATGTATGTATGTATTTATTTCTATACCGCCCAATAGCCGAAGCTCTCTGGGCGGTTCACAAAAGGTCTGAGATTAGAGATGTCTTAAAAAAAACCCAAAACCCCTTCACAGAAAACGGCTGGAAACACCCCCTCCCCTACCACCCTACCCATGTCCATCCTCAAAGTTTACTTTTGGTGACTCGCTTTGTAAAATAAATTGTGGTTATTGCAATAAAGTATCCAAGTTTAGAAGTGCCCTAAGAAAAACATCACCTCCAGAAAATGTTTGCCCTCCTCCCCAGGGGCTGCATTTTCCTCCAGAGTCACCCACCTTCCTGAGTGGAGATGGTCCCTCCTGTACAGGGAGCACAGTCATAGCAGCAAGCTGGTTGTCCTTCCCAAGCCACTTTGACAAATCCAGTGCGACAGCTCTCCACGCACTTTGAAGGAGGCAGGGGCTAAGGAAAAAGATAACAAACACCAAGGGAAATGTGTTAAGGTTATTTCATCTGTGGAATGGAGAGACAGAGTGGGAAAGGACTCCAGAGAACTTCTATGTGTTAAGAATTCAGTCTCTTCTGAGTGATCGCCACCTGCTCCATTTTGAAGACGCACCTAATGAGCCAGGAGTGTTTATGTCCATCTTCAGCAAAGGTACAATAAAGGCAGAGAAATGGGCTTGAGCATGATCAGGGAAGACTAGATCCAGCCATTCAGTTTCTAATGGACTTCCTCAAATGCATTCCCCAAAAGTCGAAGGTGGGGGAGAAAACTGAGGGAAACATGAATGTACTGGATAGGGAGAGTGATATCTGGTAAGGGACCTGGTCAGCTACCTGCAATATGTTCCTGTTGTTGCATGCAAGCCTTGACACAGGTCGTTAAAACAGTCATTTGCATGTGAGGTCATATTTCTTAACTGAATGGAGATAGTATGAAGGACTAGGGAAGTCACAAGCATCCGAGAGGAGGGTGGAGTCCAACTGACCCCCCCCCCTCCACTCAGCCTCCCAGAACCCGCTCGCTGAGCTTCCACCACTGCCCACCCCTGGTCATCGAGCACTGCATAGTCCGCGAGCACCTGACTCTGTAGTGAGCCAACCTTTTCCAGGGAGAGGAGAGACTTCCCTGCAAGTCCAGTGCTTGCAATTGTATGCAAGTCTCCCTTCTTCCTTGCTTGCACCCGAGCAGGAAGAAGGGAGACTTGCACATAGGGATGGCAGAGAATTCCGCCACGGATATAAGTGAGGCCACATGCATTGGCATTCGCCCCCCCAAAACCTGTGGTGGAATGGCCTCCCACCCCCCGCCCCCCCGCGGAATCCCCCCCGGGACAAAGCTTACCTGGGGTGGATGTTGGGCGGCAGCAGTTCCGGCGGCAGCTCTGGCAGCGGCGGCAGCTGGCCTCTTGGCCGGCTGCTGTGGACTCAAATGGCGGCCGCCGTAGCGGCCGCCATTTGTGTCTGGCCAGGCTGCCGTGATAGGCTACGTAAGTATTTACATAGCCTATCACAGCAAAGGCAGCCATGCAAATGGCGGCCACCATGCCATTTGCGTAGATGCCTTTGCCGTGATAGGCTACATAAATACTTACGTAGCACATCACGGCAACAACAATAACAAAAAACCACGTACGCAAATGGTTGCAGCTTTGGTTGCGTTCACTTTTTTTCTCTGTTTTAGCCTACGTAAATATTTATGTAAGCTATTACGGAGAAAAAAAGGGGAATGCAAATAGCGCAGTGGGCGCTATTTGCATTCCCCTTTTTTTTCGCCGTAATAGCTTATGTAAATATTTACGTAGGCTAAAACAGAGAAAAAAAGGGAATGCAAATGGCGGCCGCCGTAGCCGCCGCCATTTGCATACGCTTTTTTTTCCCCCCTGTAGGCTGCCCAGCGGCCGGATGTCTGGCCCCGGCCAGTGGCTCTGAGGAATCTATGCGGAGCAGAGCCGGCCGGATCAGGATTTCGGGGGGAGGTGCGGAGCGCCTCCCCGCCACCATGAATCACCCCGCTGAAATGGTAAGTGACTTTCGTGCATCCCTACTTGCACACAGCGATAGGTGCTTGATGGATACCGCCGGCCCTCGCTGTCACTGCCGCCTCTCATTGCCAGCTTGCTAAGGGGCAGGAGTCCCCCGTGCTCCCTGGGAACTTGTTGGGCCGTCCAGGGCTCGCATGGTGGGGCTTGCAGGGGTTGCGGTGGCAGCTGAAACCAATCTACACAGGTGACTTAGCGTGGAGCTCGAGCACATCAGGGACACTTGTGACTCATGCCGTTGTTGTCACTCCACAGCAATGACACAGCTTCCCTCTCAAAAGGATGCGTTTTTCCAGAGTCCTTTTAGGTGTTCTCCCCTTCAACACATCTCCAGCACAGGTCCACTGCAGCGTGCCCCATTCCTCTGAACTAAATCCTGCATACAGAGCATGTCTAGGGTTGTGTCTGTGACTTGGCTATGACCTGGTCAAGGGGTGGGGCTGGCCCTTTTTTCCCATTCCTTTCTCCCCACCCCCTTTGGCAGTATCCATTTTGGACACTGGCTTCTCTTCCCAATTAGCAGTATTATGCAGTAGCAATATTTGGCTGCTGGCCATTCCTGTTTATTTTTATTTTGTACTACAGCATTGCGAATGTATGGACCTGTACTCATTCAGTTGTGCAATGTTGCATTAGTCCAGTCGTCGGAAGTGGACTGTACTGGAGCAGTGGCTCATGAGGGGAGCAGGTCTTCAATATTGCTGCTTCACAGTGGTGGATATGGGAGCAGAGGTGTGGAGTAAATTATGGGGTGTAGTTAATCTCTTCCATTAAACATCCCTGAGCAGGAGAGCA
Source organism: Heloderma suspectum (assembly GCF_057233095.1). NCBI lineage: Eukaryota > Metazoa > Chordata > Lepidosauria > Squamata > Helodermatidae > Heloderma > Heloderma suspectum. Next base: position 384,117,415 of record NC_139459.1, on the reverse strand, counting down.
TTGAAAGGGGCAGGGAGGAAGTCTCTCTCATTAGCTGAGAAACACCAATGCCATTGATGATATTCAGTTCTCCTGGCCAGACTCAGCCCAACCAACCACGAAGGATGGTGGCTTCAGGTGCTGTTTGACCCATGAAAGTGGGTTTTAGGGACTGTATACTTTGCTTTTCTTGCTTCATGTGCTGCTGATGGATCAAAGTTCTTGGCTGCAGGAAAGGGCTTCAGCCCAGGGAAAGGTATAATGCTCTTAGAGGTTCTTAGTACAAATTATAGCCTTCAGCCCCTCTTTTCCCTCTTTGTGTGTGTGCGCATGTGTGCATGCGTGTATGCTTCACGCCTTGGGAAGACTCTTTCCTGCAGCCTCAAAAACTACCATTTGGCCCAGAGCTCAGCTTCACAAAGAAGGCAGCTGTTTTCCCCATCAAGGCTTGATGAAGGCTGGAGCATCCCCAGTTGTTCTAAGTGTTAACCAGTCCATTTGCTCATGTAACTTCCCCCAAATCAGCTTAGACATTTGAACCCTTGCAAACTGCAGTGAATCTGCCATTGTGGAGATATCCTCTAAAGCAGGGTCTGAGTGTGGACCTCCTTGGGTGGGAATCACCTTCTTAGCCAGAGATGTGCTATTTGCCAGTGTATCGACATTCCTTATCTGCGGGTGTGCAGGTCTTGTTAGAGCATGTGCAACTTTCTAGATGGCTCTAAGAAGAGCACATCATGTAACATAGGACTGAACTTGATTGGGTAACTAAACCTAAGCCCATGCAACTGAAGCAACTGCATACTGTTTCCTGATTACATGTATTAACTTCATGAAATAGATCTGTTAAATGTCATAGAGCTTGAGAGTCAATAAATAAATTTAGTGAAATGAAAGGAATGATTTTCTTCACCTGGTTGAGCCATTTGGGCCACACAATGGCATCCTGGTCAATGGTGACTTTGAGGCCTGCAGCAGATGCTTGTCTTTCTATACTCCCAAATTTAAGCTCAAGAAGAGTCCTGTTGGGAAGCCTCACCCAGTTGACGATGTCAAAGTTGGCTGCCAGGTCCCTGTTCTCATCCAAATACACACCATCCATAGAATTATTGTAAAACTGGGTGTTTCTCAGGAAAGGGTGAAGCTAGAATGGCAGAGGAAATACCAGCATTGAGGAAACAAAAAGCCACATTGGATATCTCAGTTTTGCCCTTTCCATGCTTGAATCTCCCATGGCTCAGGGCTGGTTCCAGACTCAGTTGTCTGGGTTTGTCTCTTCATGTTCACTGAGGACATTCACATATGAGTGGTAAAATGACAGGTAGACACAGAGAGTTTCGCAACTTCATTTGCCCTATAAATATGCAACATTCCACCTCGATTTCTCATGTTATAAATCCAAGGCAGTGATTACACAGGTGTAAAATCAATTGCCATGTTCAGCAGTGATATCTGTGATGTAAAAGGGAATACCTGCCATGGCTGAAGCTTTTGAACATCCTGCCAGTCTCCACCCTCCAAAACCATCCTTTTCAATCTTGATGAAGAAGCAGCATCTAAGGCATGGGCCACAGCCTGGACAGCATTGTAAGTGATGTAGGTGTCTAGAGCATGGATTCGATCAATATCCTCTTGGGGCAGGGCCTCCAGTTTCTCATTTTCTGTGCATCTTTTCCAGCCTTTCACAGTCAATGCATGCTTTGCATAGGAACAATGAAATGCTGTCTCCAGATATTGCTTCATAGCAAAGTAAAAGGGTAAAAAATCATTATAGTATGTCTTTTTCTTTGTCTGGAGTAACAACGAAAAAAACCCACGGATGTGTTGGAAAGATAAATTAGAATACCCTAACTCCAACGTGAAGTCCCACATAGCTGTTGTGATCCAGACTTTCCCCACACTGGGTTTCATCCATGATTGTATTAGACTTTGTAAAAGGTATATTCCTTTTACCAAGGAACTAGTCTCTGCACAATACACAAAGACATTAACTTGTGGCCAGTTTCGGAATGAGGCATGACGGAGTTCAATATACTTTGAGTTCAATACTGGCAGGCTTTCTGAAAAAACCACACAAACACCATTCCTGGACAGCTCAGGCGTCAAGGTCCTCATGAACCAATCTCCCTTGTCAGTTTCGACAGCAAAGAGACCAATCATCGTCCATCTGAAGTGCAGCAGAATTTTGACAATCCCTGGGTACAGGGCCTCTTCTTTTGGGACCATGCGGTAGAAAAAAGGAAACTGACTTTTATCGCTCAGAGATGGAGAAACAAAAGCATACGTGACCTGGAAAGAAAGGAAGAGACAGATGGTTTGCTTTGTTTCAGTACCAAACCTTAATTCTTCTTGTAAGATTATGCCTGTTCACTGGTAGTTATGTGTGTGGAAACCTAATTCCAGTGGAAAAAAAATAATCTTAATTTTATGATGGATTAAATGTTCAGGCTTCAGAATTACTTAACCCTGAAAAAGGAAGATGCCTTAAGGAACGTAAACTATGGAGGATCTCCTGAGTCTCCATCATGGAACCAAGGTACCAGCAGCTCATGGTACTTTCCCAGCAGAAGGAGCATGCTTCATTTTTAGGGGAGGCAGAACATATTTTAACTACCCCCTTTTCTGTTGTCCCTGAGTGCCCCTTTCCTTTCTGAGCCATAGGCATATGAATGAGGACAAAACTTCACATGCAGTTAATCACATGACTTGCCCTTAAGTGCCGAATTCGTCATTCACATATAGACAGCATGGACCCATCAGTACAGAATGGGACCCCTGCATGGGGGGGGCTTTAACCCTTTGCACCATATTGTGGGTCAAAGTAACCTAATTTCATGGGGAAGAGAAACTCCCATTGGAGTTCCCTGGAGCACATTGTGATTCCTTTGGTGAGAACTGCAAGTGGATTGAGACGCAGCCTGCAAATGCCACCTCACCCTACCTGTGGGATTTTATAGATACCCAACATGGTTGAAATCTGGATGGAGTTTTCAGATTCAGCTCCTTCAAGAACAGCCTTTGGGTGCTTCCCCCTTCCACAGCCATAGTTTGGAACATTTGCCTGCCCAGGAGAGAGCAGGCCTAGAAAAACATCTGAAGTCACTCTGGCATTGCGATAGTTGTCATAGATGTTGTAGCTCAGGCTGATGTTTGGTAACAGGCTGGGAGTCTGGTTGATCTCCTGAATGGCAAAGAAGAAGGACAGGATCTTCCAGTACTCTGTGATTCCTTCCCTGAAAAAAATGTGTAGATGTGGCGCATTGTTACCTTGTCTTCAATAAAACCTAAATATTCAGTTGTTGCTTCAGCTGTTGCCTTTGAAGACAATGAACGTATCTGTATTATATTTCTAGAACTTTCCACATGCCAACCCTGATCCCCAGCCAAAGCCAGAAGCACAAATGCCGATGCCCTCATAATGCCTGATCTGTGCTATTCCTGGCTAAATGGCCATGATCCATTTTAAAATTAAGCCAGTGCAGCTGTTCAATCTAACAACAGAATCTGGCATGCGGAACCCTTCAAATGAAAGGAGGAAGAATGACAGGAAAATGGGTTGGGAAAGTTCTTTAAATGATGGGGCATTGCTCTAAGGCAGACTTCCCCAACCAGGTGCCCTTGAGGTGTTTTGGACTACAACTCCCAGCCTTCATCACCATTGGCCATGCTACCTGGGGCTGATGGGACTTGAGGTGTGACGCATCTGAAAGGCACCTGGTTGTGGAGGACTGTTCTAAGGAGACTGGTTGCTTTGGTTTGATTTGCTGCTTCAATGAAGGTGTGGGTGTCTGGATGCGGTGGGGGTAAAACAGAACAACCAGCCTATAAGTTAAATGACTAAACATATATTTCCTGTTTGTGTCTATGTCTGTGTTTGTGTGTGTGAGAGAGAGAGAATGAGAGAGAGAGAGAGAGAGAGAGAGAGAGAGTTGCCATAACCTCGTTTGAGTTTCAGACTCTTCCATCTCTTCCTCTACTAATTTCCTCTGCAACTCCTTTGAAATTTCTGCTCGGAGAGTTCTGTACTGCACTACATTCTTGGGTTTTATAAGTTCTAGCCCTCCCTCTGGAGCAAGTGTGCTCCATCTTCTGCATGACTCCCTTTCAGATATTTGAAAACTGCTGTCATGTTTCCCCTTCCTCTTCTCTTCTCCAGGCTGAACATACACAGTTCTTTCAGCCTCATAGGTTCATGATTGGACTCCGTTTCCAGACAAACATTTCCACTCTTAACAGGCAGTTGGGGGGGGGGGGATAGAGGAGATCAGTGTTCTGCCACCTTAGTGTTTCCTCACATGGTTTAAAACTAAACTCAGTGTTTCTTCTGCATGTTAACAAGAGGGCAGAGGACAACATACTTCAGAGTTCAAAAGGAGCCTGGCCTGGTTCGGTTTCAGCTACCGGAATGGCAGGCTCTGCACTGGGCTAATAGTCATCATAGCCCTCCCTCAAATTGTCCTATAATATAGAATCAAAGGGTTGGAAGGGGCCTACGAGACCATTCAGTCCAACCCCCTGCTCAATGCAGGAAGCATGGTTGTCAGGCAGTCTCCTGTATAAGTCCTCAACAGGGCAGGGCTGACCCTGCTTAGCTTCTGAGATCAGACGAGATCGGGCATATCCAGTCCTTTGTCCCAACTCCCAAGACACTTTTCAACATGAATCAGCTGGCTGTACATTGAACACTGACTTCCTGTTGATGGCAACATAGGAGAGCGATTTAAGGGATTTCAGATAACGGGGGAGCAAAGGGGAATTCGGGACGGTTGGAGCTCATGAAAGCAGTAGCAGGTGGAGCTGCAGGAACTCCCTCATGGGCAGAATGACTCACAAAGCAAGTCTGTCCGAGGGAGGCCTGTAGAAAGCGTACGGCAGAAACTGAGCGTGTGCTGCAGAGACGACTGCACTAATGAAGTGGTCTCCTGGCCTGTGATGATTGAGCAGGTCATGTTCATCCCTTTCCAGAGTAAACGGGCATTTGGCCTCGAGCCTCCCACAGGTTGCCTGGGGCAGCAGAAGGAGCAGCAAGAGCAGAATCATGCTTGGTCTGCCTGGCAGAGCTTCTGCCTTCCTCCTCTTGACCAGTTGAAAGAAAGGTTAGAAGAAACCAAGTCCCCCTGGCAAAACTTAGTCTGCAGTGACTTTCCTAACAGAAATGGGAATCCTGCCATCTTCCAGGGAGGGTGGTAAGTAACTCTCACAGCCCCACAGTCCTCTTCACCTGCCCTAAACCTTCTCCCAAGCCCTCATGGGCAAAGGAGGCATTTATGGGCCTGCTCCTTCACGCCTGCATGGAAAACATCACCTCATGTCACTGCTCAATCTCATGTTTGTGTCAGTGGAGCCAGAAGTGATTTTCTTTTGGTGGTGGACAGAATCCCCAGAGTTTTGGCAAGAAGGAGAAGAAATCACTATGGTTTTAATAATTATAAGGGGAAGAAGTCTGATCACCTTTGCAACATTCTGAATGCTCATCTCACTTCCATGCACAGATGCCTCATGCCTGGCTGGAGAAAAAACATGTTTGGGAGAACTCACTGATGCAAGGCTTTGGAGCAAGGTGGTACTTTATTAGATGTAGTTAGTCTTGAAGGTTCCAGTTGCCTGTTTGGAGAAAAAACATGTTTGGGAGAACTCACTGATGCAAGTCTTTCATATGAAACAGGATCAAGCTGGTCTTTTCTTCCATGTAGTTAGTCTTGAAGGTGCCAGCTGCTGTATCAGATAGTTTCTCATCCCTGACATGTTTTGTTTACTTGGACAGGCAGGGGGTTCTGTGTAGCAAGTAAACGTTCAGCTCATGGCATCCTTGGTGATTACGACTGCCATCTTCAGAAGGCAGAATAATGAGCCCTTGAGTGCTAGAGACAGGACAGGCTATGGTGCTGTCAAAATATTTAATGGGCAGAGCAAACTCAGGTCATTGGAATGGGTGGTCATCCATGTTGGAGGAACAATCACTTCATACTTGCTTCACAGTTCATGTCAGCCAGGCCTGAAAGATGGTGGGGCAGGGGGCTTTTCCTCCCTGTGTGTCTTTTTTATTTTATCTTCACTGATTTTTTCCCCTTTTTTAAAACATTTTCACCTCAATTGTTTCCAGTGGGAGGGAAAATAAAAGATCCATCTAATCAAAGCTATGGTTTTCCCAGTAGTGATGTATGGCTGTGAGAGCTGGACTATAAGGAAGGCTGAGCGCCGAAGAATTGATGCTTTCAAACTGTGGTGCTGGAGAAGACTCTTACGAGTCCCCTGGACTGCAAGGAGGTCAAATCAGTCCATCCTAAAGGAAATCAACCCTGAGTGCTCATTGGAAGGACAGATAATGAAGCTGAAGCTCCAGTATTTTGGCCACCTAATGCGAAGAGAAAACTCCCTGGAAAAGACCCTGATGCTGGGAAAGACTGAAGGCAAAAGGAGAAGGGGACGGCAGAGGATGAGATGGCTAGATAGCATCACGGATGCAATGAATATGAACTTGAGCACGCTCCGGGAGAGAGCGCAGGACAGGAAGGCCTGGCGTGCTATGGTCCATGGGGTCACGAAGAGTCGGACACGACTGAACAACAACAACTATATATATATATATATATATATATATATATATATATATATACATATATATATATATATATATATATATAAACTAATCCTAGAATCATAAAATAGTAGGGTTGGAAGGGGCCGACAAGACCATCGAGTCCAACCCCCTGCTCAGTGCAGGAATCCAAGTCAGAGTATCCCCAACAGATGGCTGTCCAGCCTCATCTTGAATGCCTCCAGTGTGGGAGAGCCCACCACCTCCCTAGGTAATTGGATCCATTGTCATATTGCTCTAACAGTCAGGAAGTTTCTCCTGATGTTCAACTGGAATCTGGCTTCCTGTAACTTGAGCCCATGATTCCATGTCTTGCATTCTGGGATGATCAAGGAGAGATCCTGGCCTTCCTCTCTGTGACACTGACAACCTTTCAAGGACTTGAAGAGCACTATCATATCTCCCCTGAGGCTAAACATGCCCAGTTCTTTCAGTCTTTGTTTCCAGTCCCCTGATCCTCCTTGTTGCTCTCCTCTGAATCCTCTCCAGCTTGTCTGCATCCTTCATAAAGTGCAGTGCACAGAACTGGACACGGTACTCCAGATGAGGCCTAACAAGTGCTGAGTAGAGGGGAACTAGTAGTTCCCGGGATTTGGAAGCTATGCTTCTATGAATGCAGCCCAAATAGCATTGGCCTTTTTTGCAGCCATATCACACTGTTGGCTCATATTCGACTTGTGATCAACAACAATTCCAGGATCCTTCTCGCTTGTGGTGCGGTTGAGCCACGTATCCCCCATCTTGTAACTGTGCATTTGGCTTCTTTTTTCTAGGTGCAGAACTTGGCATTTATCCTTATTAAATGTCATTCTGTTATTTTTTGCCCAGTGCTCCAGTCTGTCAGGATCACTTTGAATTTTGTTTCTGTCTTCCAAAGTATTAGCTATCCCGCCCAATTTTGTGTCATCTGCACATTTGATTAGCATTCCCTGCACCTCCTCCTCCAAGTCATTAATAAAAATGTTGAAGAGCACTGGGCCCAGGACTGAGCCCTGCGGTACCCCACTCGTGACCTCTCCCCACTTTGAGAAGGTCCCATTGATAAGCACTCTTTGAATCAGATTCTGTAGCCAACTGTGGATCCACCTGTTTCATCTAATCAGGCACAACTGATTATGCACCCCATATTACAGAGGAATGAGTATTTTCAGTGAACGTACATCCCATCAAACTGATCAGTGTTAATTCAGACATATCAATGGAACTCCAGTGTGTTACTGTCTTGACTAGAAATAGTCTTCCTCATGAGCTACATAGACCATTATTTTTAATTATTTATAGACACACACACACACACACACACACGTGTGTGTTGTTTCTGAGAGAGATACTATGAAAACTGATATTATAAGAAGCAAAAACTCTTCCTAAGTAGTATAAATTTTCAGGGGTTTACTGCTCCATTGAATAATGCAAAATAACCAACTGTTAGTGGAATGAATTATCTTTCTTTTCCAATTACATATAAGCTAAATTTGAGTCTGCTGTGGTCACTGTTTCTGATCGATGCAAGAACACACAGCTTGCAGGAATTCCTGTGAGGCCCCACTGAGGATTCAGACTATGGTGGCCTCCCCCCTGGTCTCTTCAGTCTCTGCGACTTGACCTGTGGCCATCAGTTGCATGCCATGAAGGGGCTCTGCCCATTGAGCTATATTGCTTCCTCTCTACCTTATTTGCATGCTTGCTGTTTTCCACCCATGGGGCATCAGCCTCTCCTCCTTGCAGGTTTCTGAAGGAATAGATGGGGGGTGAGGGAGAGAAGGGAGTCCGTCCCCATGGCCTCCCTCAGAGCACAGGCACTTCTCTTGGCTTACTAAATGGCCTCTCCTGTTTGGGACTGGATGTCGTCGCTTTTCAGAAAAACAACGAAACGCTGTTACCTTTCCCGCCGAAGCGGCACCTATTTATCTACTTGCAATTTCTTGCTTTTGAACTGCCAGGTTGACAGGAGCTGGGACTGAAGACGGGAGCTCACTCCATCATGCAGCACTCAGGTCTCGAACTGCTGTCCTGCCGACCTTCCAGTCTGCAGTTCAGAGTCATCCTGTTAAATGAAATCAGTTTTACAAGTGAGGGAGACAGTATGGGATGGGAGGTGGCTCCAGAAACTCGGTAGGTCTCACTTAGGGATATCAGAGAATTTTGCCAGGAATCTTGGGGAGGCCGAATGCCAGCACATTCGGCCCCCCGAAATCGGTGGCGAAACGGTCTGCCACCGCCCTCCCCCCCGGGATGGGACTTACCTTGGCCGAATCTTCCTGGCGGCGGCGGCGGCTCCGGCGGCGGTGCGGCGGCCGCTGCCACCGCCGTTTCCAGTAAAAACAAAAAACAAAAAAAAGTGATAGGCTATGTAAGGATTTACATAGCCTATCACGGCTACATTTTAAAAAAATACCGTGATAGGCTACGCAAATGTTTACGAAGCCTATCACGGCTGAGTAAAAAAACAAAAAACAAAACCGTGCGTACGAAAATGGCGGCGCCCATGGGTGCCGCCATTTCCATTCCTTATTTTGGCACATCTAGTCTATGTAAACATTTACATAGGCTACGGCGAAAATAAGGGGAACACAAATAGCGTAGCATCTACGCTATTTGCGTTCCCCATATTTTCGCCGTAGTCTACGTAAATGTTTATGTAGACTAGACGTGCCAAAATAAGGAATGCAAATGGCGGTGACCATGGGCACCGCCATTTGCATACGTGCGGTTTTTTTGTTTACTCTGCCATGATAGGCTACGTAAACATTTATGTAGCCTATCACGGCTGATTGCAGGGACGTAAACGGCGGCGTCTTTGGCCGCTGCCAGTTGTGGACCCGGCCAGCCAGGATTCGGGGGGGGGAGGGATGGGGCGCCTCCCCCCCCGGCCAGAATTTTTGGGGGGAGGGATGGGGCACCTCCCCCCCCAGCCAGAATTTCAGGGGGAGGGACAGAGTGCCTCCCCCCCACCGCGAATCAATTTCGTAAGAAGGTAAGTGACTTCCCTACATCCCTAGCCTCACTTCTGAGAAAGTAATCATGCCTAGGTCAGCTATGGTTTATGTACTCTAGAGTAAGGATGCATAGTATCAATTTGGATCAGGATGATGGTGCTCTGAGTGGGGGAGGGTCCAGCTTCCCAAACTCCCATTTTGGTCCTGAAATTCCACGCTCGCTGCTGGGAGGTGTATTTAAATAAAGTAAAAAAAGTCCCCCCCCCGCCCAAACTGAAAAAAAAAGTCTTCAGGACAAAAAAGTGTGGATAAACCTGCACACAGGAGCGTTATGGTCCTGATCCAAAGAGAGGCTTACTCTGGCAGAAATAAACCAGATTGAAAGGAAATAAATTGGGCCCTGAGTATGGCTTAGCTTCCGCCTTGTTGTGGCGAAGGGGTTTGCGTAACTCAGTGAAGCCATAAGCTATGCCATGCAGGGCCACCCAAGACGGACAGGTCATGGCAGAGAGTTCTGACAAAATGTGGTCCACTGGAGAAGGAAATGGCAACCAACTCCAGTATTCTTGCCAAGAAAACCCCATGGAACGTATTACAAGGCTAAAAGAGATGACGCCGGAAGATGAGCCCCTCAGGTCAGAAGGTGTCCAGTATACTACTGGGGAAGAGCAGAGGGAATTTCCAAGTAGTGCCAGAAAGAGTGAAGCGGCTGGGCCAAAGCTGAAAGGACACTCAGCTGTGTATGTGTCTGGTGGTGAAAAGAAAGTCCGATGCTGTAAAGAACAATATTGTTTATGAACTTGGAATGTAAGATCAATGAATCAAGGTAAGTTGGAGGTGGTCAAACATGAGATGGCAAGATTGAACATCGACATCTTGGGAATCAGCGAACTAAAATGGACAAGCATGGGCGAATTTAATTCAGGTGACCATCATATCTACTACTGTGGGCAAGAATCCCGTAGAAGAAATGGATGTCAACAAAACTCAGAGTCAACAAAAGGGTGGGAAAAGCAGTACCGGGCTACAATCTCAAAAACGATAGACTGATCTCCGTATAAATCCAAGACAAACCATTCAGTATCACAATAATTCAAGTCTATGACCCAACCACTGAGGCCGAAGAAGCTGAGGTTGATCGGTTCTATGAAGACCTACAACACCTTCCAGAACTAACACCAACAAGAGATGTCCTCTTCATCATAGGGGATTGGAATGCTAAAGTAGGAAGTCAAGAAATCACTGGGATAACAGGCAGGCATGGCCTTGGAGTACAAAATGAAGCAGGACAAAGGCGAATAGAGTTTTGCCAAGAGAACACGCTGATCATAGCGAACACTCTTTTCCAACAGCACAAGAGGCGACTCTACACATGGACATCACCAGATGGTCAATATCGAAATCAGATTGATGATGTCCTTTGCAGCCAAAGATGGAGAAGCTCTATACAGTCAGTCAAAACAAGACCTGGAGCTGACTGTGGCTCGGATTATGAGCTGCTTCTTGCAAAATTTCAACTTAAATTGAAGAACATAGGGAAAACCACTAAACCATTCAGGTATGACCTCAATCATATCCCTTATGAATATACAGTGGAGGTGAGGAATAGATTTAAGTGATTAGACCTGATAGACAGAGTGCCTGAGGAACTATGGACAGAGGTCCATAATATTGTTCAGGAGGCAGCAAGGAAATCCATCCCAAAGAAAAAAAAATGCAAGAAAGCCAAGTGGCTGTCTGATGAGGCTTTACAAGTATCTGAGGAAAGAAGGGAAGCAAAAAGCAAGGGAGAAAGGGGAAGATACATCCAACCGAATGCAAATTTCCAGAGAATAACAAGGAGAGATGAGAAGGCCTTCTGAAATGAACAATGCAAAGAAATGGAGGAAAGCAACTTAATGGGAAAAATTAGAGATCTTTTCAAGAAAATCGGAGATCTCAAGGGAATGTTTTGTGCAAAGACAGGCATGATAAAGGACAAAAAAGGCAGGGACCTAACAGAAGCAGAGGAGATTAAGAAGAGGTGGCAAGAATACACAGAAGAACTATACAGGAAAGATCTGAATGTCCCTGATAGCCATGATAGTGCGCTCACTGAACTTGAGCCAGACATCCTAGAGACTGAAGTCAAGTGGGCCTTAGGAAGCATTACTAACAACAAAGCTAGTGGAGATGACAGTATTCCAGCTGAGCTATTTAAAATCCTAAAAGATGATGCTGTTAAAGTGCTGCACTCAATATGCCAACAAATTTGGAACACTCAACAGTGGCCACAAGACTGGAAGAGGTCAGTTTACATTCCAATTCCAAAGAAGGGCAATGCCAAAGAGTATTCAAACTACCGTACAATTGCAATCATTTCACATGCCAGCAAGGTGATGCTCAAAATCCTACAAGCTAGGCTTCAGTAGTATGCGAACCGAGAACTACCAGAAGTACAAGCTGGGTTTCGAAGAGGCAGAGGAACTAGAGATCAAATCACCAACATTCGCTGGATCATGGAAAAAGAAAGAGAATTCCAAAAAAAGGTCTATTTCTGCTTCATTGACTACGCTAAAGCCTTTGATTGTGTGGATCACAACAAACTGTGGCAAATTCTTAAAGAGATGGGAGTACCAGACCACCTTACCTGTCTCCTGAGAAACCTGTACGAGGGTCAAGAAGCAACAGTAAGAACCAGACATGGAACAACCGATTGGTTCAAAATTGGGAAAGGAGCACGACAAGGCTGTATACTGTTGCCCTGCTTATTTAACTTATATGCAGAGTACATCATGAGAAACGCTGGGCTGGATGAATCACATGTTGGAATTAAGATTGCTGCAAGAATTATCAACAACCTCAGTTACTCAGATGATACCACCCTAATGGCAGAAAGCAAAGAGGATCTAAAGAGCCTCTTGTTGAGGGTGAAAGAGGAGAGTGCAAAAGCTGGTTTGAAACTCAACATTAACAAAACTTAGATCATAGCATCTGGCCCCATCACTTCCTGGCATATAGAAGGGGAAGAAATGGAAGCAGTGACAGATTTTACTTTCTTGGGCTCCAAGATCACCGCAGACGGTGACTGTAGCCATGAAATTAAATGTTTCATGCTCCTTGGGAGGAAAGCTATGGCAAACCTAGACAGCATAGTAAGAAGCAGAGGCACCACCTTGCCGACAAAGGTACGTCTAATCAAAGCTATGGTTTTCCCAGTAGTAATGTATGGCTGTGAGAGCTGGACTATAAGGAAGTTTGAGTGCCGAAGAATTGATGCATTCGAACTGTGGTGCTGGAGAAGACTCTTACGAGTCCCCTGGACTGCAAGGAGGTCAAATCAGTCCATCCTAAAGGAAATCAACCCTGACTGCTCATTGGAAGGACAGATACTGAAGCTGAAGCTCCAATATTTTGGCCACCCAATGCGAAGAGAAAACTCCCTGGAAAAGACCCTGATGCTGGGAAAGACTGAAGGCAAAAGGAGAAGGGGACGGCAGAGGGTGAGATGGCTAGATAGCATCATCGCTGCAATGATTATGAACTTGAGCACACTCGGGGAGTGAGCGGAGGACAGGAAGGCCTGGTGTGCTATGGTCCATGGGGTCACGAACCGTCAGACACAACTTAATGACTGAACAACAACAATTTCTAGACCCATTTCAGTCGGGCTTCAGGCTTGGGCATGGGACAGAAACGGCCTTGGTCACCTTGGTAGATGATATGAGGATGGCTCTGGATAGGGGTGAATGCTCCTTCCTTTTTCTCCTCGACCTCTCAGCGGCTTTTGATACCATTGACCACGGTATCCTCCTGGACCGCCTGGAGGGGTTGGGCATTGGAGACATCGTATTGCGGTGGTTCCGGTCCTTCCTCTCTGGCAGGTACCAGAGGGTAGCACTGGGAGAGGAGTTTTCAGACCCGTGGCCACTCACTTGTGGGGTGCCACAGGGTTCCATCCTCTCCCCGATGCTATTTAATATCTATGTGAACCTGCTGGGGGCTATCATCATGAGGTTTGGGGTGCGGTCTCATCAGTATGTGGATGACACGCAGCTCTACCTCTCATTCAAATCTTCACCAAGGTTGGCCGTAGAATCCTTGCCCAAATGTCTGGAGACGGTGAGTGGCTGGATGGGGAGGAATAAGCTGAAGCTGAACCGTGACAAGACTGAGGTAATTTTGGTGGGAGACAAGAGGAGGTTGGGGGATGTTGACCTGGTGTTGAATGGGGTATGGCTACCCTTGAAAGACCAGGTCCGCAGCCTGAGGGTCATTTTGGACTCCCAGCTGTCCTTGGAGGCTCAGGTGTCAGCTGTGAGCTGGACAGCGCTGTATCAACTCCATCTGATACGGTGGCTGTGCCCCTTCCTTCCCGACCATCTCCTCCCATTGGTAGTACATGCCCTGGTCTCCTCTCGTTTAGACTACTGTAATGCACTCTACGTGGGGTTACCCTTGAAGACGGTTCAGAAGCTGCAGCTGGTACAGAACACGGCTGCTAACCTGATTAAAGGCAGCCGCCGGCGAGATCACATCACTCCGGTGCTGAAGGAGTTGCACCGGTTACCAGTTGTTTTCCGGGCCAAATTCAAGGTGTGGGTTTTGACCTTTAAAACCCTATATGGTTCCGGCCCAGCCTATCTTAAGGAGCGCCTCCAGCAGCACCAGACAGGCCGCTTAACAAGATCAGCCTCGGATGGCCTTCTCTCTGTCCCATCAGCCAGGACAGCTAGACTGGTGGGGACGAGGGAGAGGGCCTTTTCTGTGGTGGCCCCCACTCTGTGGAACTCCCTCCCTAGGGAACTCCGCCATGCCCCCTCTTTAATGAGCTTCCGTCGTGCATTAAAAACGTGGTTGTTCAGGCAGGCATTAGGGGTGGGTTAGGGTATTTTAGAGAATGTTTTTATTATAGAATTTTATTTTTTTAAACTGTTTTATTGTACGTTGTACATCACCCAGACTGGCTGGGTGACCAGCCAGATGGGCGATTAATAAATTTAATAATAAATAATTTAATAATAAATAAATAATGACAACGAACATTCTAGTGGTATTTATGGATCCCAAAGGAAGGTTGCAACTGTATTCTGACTTCCTAGAGTGTATGTCCCATTAAATGAAATCCCTCTTTCAACTGAGTAAGACATTATGGGATGGAGGTTGGCTCCAGGAACTCAGTAGACCTTATTTCTGAGAAAGCTGCCGGAGCATTTTTATCAATGTTGTAGCTCCTTCTGGTCGCCAAACTAAATCTTATTGCAATCACAAATGGGTCATCTATGGTTCATGTACTCTAGAGTAAGCATGCATAGTCTCAATTTGGATCAGGATGATGGCGGTCTGGATGGGGGAAGGTTCAGCTTCCCAACCTCCCATTTTGGTCCTGAAATCCCACCCTCGCTGCCCAGAGGGGTAGGGTATTTAAAAAATGCAAAAAAATGTCTCCCTCAAAACTGAAAAAAAAAGTCTTCAGGACAAAAATGTCTGGGAAAACCTGCATACAGGAGCATGATGGTCCTGATCCAAATGGAGGCTTACTCTGGAGGAAATAAACCAGCTTAGAGAGATGTTACTTTGGCCCTGAGTCTGGCTTACATCAAGACTTTCCTTTCCTCTCTCCTGTCCTCCCTCCCTTGTTCTTCCGGACTGACGCAAGGCCAGCGGGAGCCACCTGCCATCTCTCTGGCTATATCAACATGCTCTGATATTCTGCCTCACAGAAGGATGCTTTGACTATGTCGGGGCAATCTGTGGCAGAGCGCCATATCATGTACCAGCACAGAATGAGCGGAAGCTCAGCGGGCAGAGCTCCGTTCCCCCTAGCCGCTTCCCTGAGAAGCGGAGATAAGGTGGAATGCGACCCTGGTAAAAACATCAAGAGGATCCCTCCATGTATACACATCGCTCCCATGTCACTGCTGATCCTCAGGGTCCTCCTGAAATAGAGATTCAGAAGTAGGGATGTACGAAAATTCCGCCACGGATCTCGGGGAGGGCGAATGCCAGCACATTCGGTCCCCCGGAATCGGTGGCGGAACGGCCTGCCCCCCCGCCCCCCTGGGACGAGACTTCCCTTGGGTGGATCTTCCTGGCGGCGGCCGCGGTGATGGGGTGGCGACGGCGG
Organism: Heloderma suspectum; assembly: GCF_057233095.1. Lineage (NCBI taxonomy): Eukaryota > Metazoa > Chordata > Lepidosauria > Squamata > Helodermatidae > Heloderma > Heloderma suspectum. Next base: position 384,101,793 of record NC_139459.1, on the reverse strand, counting down.
CGGCCGTTCTTCCGACCGGCTGCTGCCGCCGCCATTTCCAATTTTAAAAAAACAAACATGATAGGCTATGTAAAGATTTACGTAGCCTATCACGGCTAGGTTTTTTTTTTAAAAAAAGTGATAGGCTACGTAAATGTTTACGTAGCCTATCACGGCTGATTTTTTTTTTAAAAAAAACAACAACGCGTCATGGCCGCCGCCATTTGCGTTCCTTATTTTGGCACGTCTTAGTCTACGTAAACATTTACGTAGCCTATCACGGCTGACTGCAGGGACGCAAACGGCAGTGGCTACGGCCACCGCCATTTGCATCCCTGCTAGACAGCGGCCGGATGTCCGGCTGCTGGCGGAGCTGGCCAGCGGCTCCGCAGAATCCCTGCGGAGCACAGCCAGCTGGCCAGGATTCCTGGGGGGGAGGAATGGAGGGCCTCCCCCCCCGACAAGGATTCCGGGGGGAGGGATGGAATGCCTCCCCCCCAACCATAAACATAATCCGCGAAAGGTAAGTGCCTTTCGTACATCCCTATAGAAGTATTATCTGGCTTCTGCTCAGAACAGACACTCATTCAAAGGAACATTGGTAATAAGGCAGATTATAATCTGTGTGTGCTAACTGCAAATGCGGGGTAATATGCAGATGCTATGAGCCACCCACAATATCTCTGCATTAGGTAGGAGAAGTGGGCAGGTTCAGTCTTTTCTGACAGTGTGATTCCCATCCGTACTTGCAATAAGAAAAGAAACGACATCCGAGATCAAATTTAAATGTATATTGAAATAAAAGTAATAACCCTCATTGAAACACAGAACAGTAATACACAGTCAAGTGATAGTAATACTCTTGATATTATTGCTATTGCTCCATAGCAGCAAAGATGTCAGCAGGGTGACCCTATTAACAGGGTGCACAGAAGAAGAAGGAAAATAATAATAAATAATAAGGAACGCAAATGGCGGCCGCCGTAGCCGCCGCCATTTGTGTATGCGTTTTTGTTTTTTTGTTTTTTAACCCAGACGTGATAGGCTACATAAGTCTTTACATAGCTTATCATGTCTGGGTTAAAAAAAAAAAAAAAGCAAAAGGACCAGACTGCAAATGGCGGTGGCGGCAGCCGGTCGGAAGACCAGCCCCCGCTGCAGCCGCCGCCGGAACCACCGCCATCCAGCACATCCACCCCAGGTAAGTCTCTTCCTGGGAGGGATCCACGGGGGGGGGGGGCGGGAGGGCAGGCTGTTCCGCCACAGATTTCAGGGGAGCGAATGCCAGTGCATTCGGCCTCCCTGAAATCCCTGGCGGAATTCTCCGCCATCCCTAAACACAGGACTGGAGAACCTCCAGCCCAGGGGGGCAAATCTGGTCCCCCAGGTTGCTTCAAAGGGCACTATATTCTCCAGGCCCATTGGCCCTCCACCCGACCCCACCCTGGATTGTGTCCTACCGCTACCAACCGCGAGCTTCCCCGAAACTAAATTCAGACTTGGAGTGGAAGCGTTCCCAGCCCTGCTGTCACATTTCAGGAATGCAGAAAGAGTTGGAAGGCAGGGAATGACCATTGGGGAGGAAAGTCTGGGGTCTAAAATTGCCTGGCAGCACCACTCCCGCCCACCTGGCACATGGGTAGGGTGGTCGTAAGCTAACTAAGGGGGTGTTTCCACCAGCGATTTACTCCGAGCCGGCTGTATGTTCAGGTCATTCGGGATACATGATGTCGTGGCTGTCCAGCAGCCACTCCAGAGCTTATCAGGGAAACACCAGATTTCTAGAGACTGCTTAAAGCCCAGTTCTTTTCCTTAAGTCGGGTTCTCCCCGGTATAGCTGCTGTGTGCCCCGACGTCCGCATTGTCCTCGGGAACGCTAGCCCTGTCCAGGGGGGTGCCTTTCACTGTGACCCCGGTCAAGGGGAGTTTCCTTCTATTGTGCTGAATGAGGCTTGCCCTCTCAATGACCAGAGAAATAACAGAGAAGCCCCTCAATTGACAACTGGCACATTTTAAAGCCCAATTCCTTAAGTGCGATTAAGCTCAATTCCTTGAGTGCAATTGAGCACGAGGCTCTGATTCATTGCTTTAGGAAGAAAGTACTTCACAGCTTCCTTATAGAGATCCTGTGGGTTGCAAGGGGGGCTGGTTTCGGTCTTTGTGCTTACCTCTCCCTTTCCCACAACAAACCCATTACTGTCTCCTCAGAAGTAACTCTTATTGTGGTCAATGAGCTACAATAAAATGGGGGCTGGTTTCCCTCTTTGTGATCTCCCCTGCCCCTCTTTCTCAGCACAAGCATATGCATGTCTACTCGGAAGTAACTCCCATTGTGCTCAATGAGGCTTGCTCCTGAAGTGCAGGTACTTCTGGACTTTCAGGGGAAAGGAGAAGGCAGGGGGAGAGTGGGGGGAAGCCTCTCTTCTTGGTTGAGCAGCCCCTGCCAGTCAGATGACATTTAGTCCAACCCCCACCCCACCAGGAAGTATGTTCTGTGAAGTGATTTCTACTGCTGCAGAGAATCTGCTCATGGAACCTGCTCGTTGCCAAGCTGATTCCTTGTAAAAACTCTGGTGCTTCTTCAGTAGCTTCTCCTTCTGCTGTTGGGGAAACATGGCCTAAGAGACTTCCAGATCAGCTCTATCTTGTCAGTTGGACTTTGTTCAGCAGAGAAAAAGTCTTCCTCAGGAGGTGATGAGATCTCCTTTGCTGCAGGTGTTTAAGGGGAGGCTGGACAGCCAGCCTTCAGGGATGTTGTAGCTGCCTCCTACTTTCAGAGCCTGCATTGAGCAAGGGGTTCGACCAAATGAGCTTCAAGGTCCATTTCATGTCACTGACTCAATGTCCTTCAAAGAGCCATGAAAGAAAGCATCCGGACCAGTGGCAGGGCACCAAAATCTCTCAGACAGGACTGGAGCTGGTTCCCTCCTACAAATATCCCAGGACTGATGAGAAGGAGCATCTTTTGATGGCATCCTCCTCCACATGTTTGTCTTTTTGCCTGAAGGATGTTTCTGAAAAGAGCTTATCTTTTGGATCATTCATCCAGCTCCCCTCTACAGACCAAATTGGACAAGAAATTGAGACTGACTGTTAGATCGTCAACTGAATTAACAGCGAAGACACCAAGGTTCCCTGATTCATTTTGTTTTTACAGGATACCTTAGTATTTTCTTCTAGTTAGTTGATCTCTACAATTGAGATTGGGCCTCAGCACAATAATGTAGCATTTGGGGAGAAAGATGCAACCCAGGAGACCAGCCCCAGAGGCCAAGATGGAGAAGATCTCTACGGCCACCATGGACTTTCCCTTGGTGCTCAGGTAGGTGGGCACAAAGGAGATCCAAACACTGCAAAACACCAGCATGCTGAAGGTGATAAATTTGGCTTCGTTAAAGCTGTCAGGCAGTTTCCTCGCTAGGAAAGCCACCATGAAGCTGACGAGAGCCAGAAAACCCATGTAAGCCAGGACAGTATAGAACATGGTGACTGAGCCTTCATTACATTCCACTATGATCTCTCTGGCCAGGGAATGGAAATCCAAGTTTGGGAACGGGGGAGAGGTCACCAGCCAGCCAGTGCAGATTACAGCTTGGATAAGAGGACATGCCAAGGCAATGGCATTTGTCAGTTGCCTCCTCAAGAGCTTTCTGGCCATGTTTCCGGGCTTGGTGGCCATAAAGGCCAGAACCACTGTGACAGTTTTAGCCAGCAGGGAAGAGACAGCAACAGAGAAGACGATGCCAAAAGCAGTTTGTCGGAGGAGACAGGTGACCTTCCTGGGTTGGCCGATGAACAGGAAGGAGCAGAGGAAGCAGAGCAGGAGGGAGATGAGGAGAACGTAGGTCAGATCTCGGTTGTTGGCTTTGACAATTGGTGTGTCACAATGTTTAATGAAAGTTGCCAGAATGAGAGATGTGTTCAGAGACAACAAAAGAGCTAGAGAAGCTAAAATGTAGCTGAGTGCCTCTTGATAGGAAAGGAAATGAATCTTCTTGGGTATACACTGGTCTTGGTTCTTGTTTGGGTGTTGATCTTCTGGGCATGGGACACAGCTATCTGCATCTGGAATTAGCAACAATTATTGAAGTATCTCAACTATGCTACAGATGTTCTTTTTATGGGGGCCAGTTCAGACTTTAAAAAGGTGATGCAAATATCCATTCCGTAGTGTATTTCACGCCTTTCATTATTTTCTCTTTAAGCTTCAGCATTTGTAAGACTCAAGGCAGAAAAGGCACAAAATGCCCCCCCATATGATGCCCCCCCATCCCAGACTCATGTTCAATATTTTGCAATGAAGAAAATTCAGTAACTAGAAATGAAAAGTGTAAGAACTGAAATACGAAATTGGAACTTGGGTTGACCAAAAAAATCTTCTTAGAGGAAATGGCAGACTCTTCTCATGGTCTATGATCTTCCCTTTTCTTGGCTGCCCTCCTACTCCAGTAAGTTCTCTACTTTATATGACACTCAAAGTTTGAGATACCTGTTGAGTTAGAAATCGTCCCTTCTGGACAACGATCACACCTGTAGCAGCAAATTGGCTTCCCCTCCGGAACTCTTCTACGGTGTCCTGGAGAGCACCTCTTTACACACCTTGAAAAAGGCATCTTCTGAAAGGGAAAAGACAGAAGGGAAGGATTTCCAGGTGGGAGAAATTGCACTAAAATTCTTATTCAACATAATTTCCCATTACATGATGGATAGGTTTACTGAGGCCCCTCCAGCACCACCAGCAAATTGCCTTCACCTCCCGTCACATCAGGGAGCCCACCGCAACAGCTTCTCTGTTCCATGCAGAGAGGGGAACGGAGCTCCTTGCCTCTCTGCACAGAGAAAACGGCCTTGTCCTGCAGCTCCATCCAACCTGGGCACCTCCTTCCTGCCACACTTGTGTCCCATCTGCTACTGAGTCAGACCCTGGGCCTGCCTAGGCCTGCATTGTCCACAGCCACTGGCAGCAGCTCTCCGGGGGCTCAAGCAGGGACTTTTTCCAATTCCAGTCCTACCCTCAGATGCCAGGAACCAAATCAGAGACATTTGCATTCAAATATGGTTCTTTAGCTCCAGATAATGACCCCTCCTTGAACTCAATAGGCCTTTGGTCTCATCTGGATGGACAACTTGTGTTGTCAAGGGACAGAACTCAACTTTCCTTTATTTTTCCCATGACCCCAGAACATTCATTTCCCTCTCACCTCTGTAGCCCAGACGATCGAATCAGAATGGATGGTGAAGTCCTGGCCTGTGGGAGCATCAGGATCCACACCTCCAACTTTCACAGGAGAAAAAGACCAATTGGGGAAGGAGATCCAGTTCAGGATATCATATCTCTTGCCATTTTTAGTGAAAGAGACTTCATCTCCAACACTGTTGTTAAACCGGACATTCCTCAAAGAGGCAAGAATCTGAAATGGAAACAGAGACAAGGAGTTTTTCTTCATTACCCTGGTAATCCATGGGCAATCTGTTATTTCTACTTTTGGTTTCGTCACAGAATTGAGATCCAAGCTCTACACGAGAGCTTTACCTTTTCTGTTTGTCTGGTACATAACTTCTAGGTGGCACTATGGAATGTCAGAATAGCGCAAATACAAAAGTGGAAAAAGTGTTTGTTTGTTTCTCATTTCCTTTAAGTAATCCCACATTTTCCCTGCTCTAAAAAACTAAAAACCTCACTGCGAGTGCTGTTTAAAAACAGAAGCCAAACGGGAGGGTCACAGCATCATCTAAAGAACTCATAAACAACTGTGAGTAGGGAAGGTTGAGCACCCGATAAATTCCTCATGTAAAAAGCTGCTGGTGTCTTCTAAAATACAGTGACTGCCATCACATTAGGAGACAAGTTCCTCTCCCCTCACCACCATTGTTGTTCAGTCATTCAGTCATGTCCGACTCTCCCTGACCGCATGGACCATAGCACGCCAGGCCTTCCTGTCCTGCGCTCTCTCCCAGAGTGTGCTCAAGTTAGGGGTGGACGAAAGTCACTTACCTTTTCTCGCAGCTTGTTCGCGGTGGGGGGGAGTGCTTCGCTGCTCCCCTCGCGAAGTTCAGGCCGGGGGGGGAGGCTTCCCGCCTCGCCCGGCCGAAATTCAGGCCGGGGGGGAGGCTTCCCGCCTCGCCCGGCCGCGAACACGAAAGTAAAAAAAAAAAAAAAGTCCCCTGATAGGCTACGTGACGATTCACGTAGCCTATCATGGCTAGATCTGGAAAGTCAGCTGTGATAGGCTACGTGAATTGTCACGTAGCCTATCACGGGTGACTTAAAAAAAAAAAAAATGTGTGTATGGATAATGGCGGCCCCCATAGGGAGCCGCCATTCGCGTTCCTTATTTAGTTGCTGTAGTCTACGTAAATGTTTACGTAGACTACGGCGAAAATAAGGGCAACGCAAATAGCGTTGCCCTTATTTTCGCCGTAGTCTACGTAAAGATTTACGTAGACTACAGCGACCAAATAAGGAAGGGGAATGGCGGCTCCCTATGGGGGCCGCCATTATCCATACACACATTTTTTTTTTTTTTTTAAAGTCACCCGTGATAGGCTACGTGACGATTCACGTAGCCTATCACGGCTGACTTTGCAAATCTAGCCGTGATAGGCTACGTGAATCGTCACGTAGCCTATCAGGGGAAGTTTCTTTTTTTTTTTCTTTGATTGCAATGGCGGGGGCGGCAGCCGGTCGAAAGACCGGCTGCCGCTCCCGCCCCGCTCGAACACCGGACGAACCGCCAGCCGGACCCGCCACCTGGAGGGACATTCAGGGAAGGTAAGTCCCGTCCCGGGGGGGGGCGGGGGGCGGGGGGGCGGAGGATTTCTCCCCGAAACTTGTTCGGGGGGCTGAACACGTTGGCGCTCGGCCCCCCGAAGTTTCGGGGAGAAATTCTCCGCCATCCCTAGCTCAAGTTCATATTCATTGCATCGGTGATGCTATCTAGCCATCTCATCCTCTGCCATCCCCTTCTCCTTTTGCCTTCAGTCTTTCCCAGCATCAGGGACTTTTCCAGAGAGTTATCTCTTCGCATTAGGTGGCCAAAATATTTCAGCTTCAGCTTCAGGATCTGTCCTTCCAATGAGCACTCAGGGTTGATTTCCCTTAGGAAGGACTGATTTGACCTCCTTGCAGTCCAGGGGACTCGTAAGAGTCTTCTCCAGCACCACAGTTCTCCAAGTGATCTTGGAGCCCAAGAAAGTAAAATCTGTCACTGCTACCATTTCTTCCCCTTCCATATGCCAGGAAGTGATGGGGCCAGATGCCATGATCTTTGTTTTGTTAATGTTGAGTTTCAAACCAGCTTTTGCACTCTCCTCTTTCACCCTCAACAAGAGGCTCTTTAGATCCTCTTCACTTTCTGCCATTAGGGTGGTATCATCTGCATATCGGAGGTTGTTGATAATTCTCCTGGCAATCTTAATTCCGACCTGTGATTCATCCAACCCGGCGTTTCTCATGATGTACTCTGCATATAAGTTAAATAAGCAGGGTGAAAAATATGCAGCCTTGTCATACTCCTTTCCCAATTTTGAATCACTCAGTTGTTCCATGTCTGGTTCTTACTGTTGCTTCTTGACCCTCGTACAGGTTTCTCAGGAGACAGGTAAGGTGGTCTGGTTCTTCCATCACTTTAAGAATTTGCCACAGTTTGTTGTGATCCACAGAATCAAAGGCTTTAGCGTAGTCAATGAAGCAGAAATAGATGTTTTTCTGGAATTCTCTTGCTTTCTCCATGATGCAGCAAATGTTGGCGATTTGATCTCTAGTTCCTCTGCCTCTTCGAAACCCAGCTTGTACTTCCGGTACTTCTCAGTTCACATACTGCTGAAGCCTAGCTTGTAGGATTTTGAGCATCACCTTGCTGGTATGTGAAATGAGGGCAATTGTGCGGTAGTATGAACACTCTTCGGCATTGCTCTTCTTTGGAATTGGAATGGAAACTGACCTTTTCCAGTATTGTGGCCACTGTTGAGTCTTCCAAATTTGTTGGCATATTGAATGCAGCACTTTAACAGCATCATCTTTTAGGATTTTAAATAGCTCAGCTGGAATACTGTCATCTCCACTAGCTTTGTTGTTACTAATGCTTCCTAAGGCCCACTTGACTTCATTCTTGAGGATGTCCGGCTCAAGTTCAGTGAGCGCACTATCATGGCTATCAGGGACATTCAGATCTTTCCTGTATAGTTCTTCTGTGTATTCTTTCCACCTCTTCTTAATCTCCTCTGCTTCTGTTAGGTCCCTGCCTTCTTTGTCCTTTATCATGCCCTTCTTTGCACAAAAAGTTCCCTTGAGATCTCCAATTTTCTTGAAGAGATCTCTAGTCTTTCCCATTCTTTTCTTTTACTTGATTTCTTTGCATTGTTCACTTAAGAAGGCCTTCTTGTCTCTCCTTGCTATTCTCTGGAACTCTGCATTCAGTTGGATATATCTTCCCCTTTCTGCCTTGCTTTTCACTTCCCTTCTTTCCTCAGCTACTTGTAAAGCTTCATCAGACAGCCACTTGGCTTTCTTGCATTTCTTTTTCTTTGGGATGCATTTCGTTGCTGCCTCCTGAACAACGTTACAGACCTCCGTCCATAGTTCCTCAGGCACTCTGTCTATCAAGTCTAATCCCTTAAACCTGTTTGTCACCTCCACTGTATATTCATAAGGGATATGATTTAGGTCATACCTGAATGGTTTAGTGGTTTTCCCGACGTTCTTCAATTTAAGAAAAACTTTTGCAAGAAGCAGCTCATGATCTGAGCCACAGTCAGCTCCAGGTCTTGTTTTGACTGACTGTATAGAGCTTCTCCATCTTTGGCTGCAAAGGACATAATCAATCTGATTTCGATATTGAACATCTGGTGATGTCCATGTGTAGAGTTGTCTCTTGTGCTGTTGGAAAAAAGTGTTTGCTATGATCAGCGTGTTCTCTTGGCAAAACTCTATTAGCTTTTGTCCTGCTCCATGTTGTACACCAAGGCCATGCCTGCCTGTTATCCCGGTGATTTCTTGACTTCCCACTTTAGCATTCCAATCCCCTATGATGAAGAGGACATCTTTTTTTGGTGTTAGTTCTAGAAGGTGTTGTAGGTCTTTATAGAACCCTTCAACCTCAGCTTCTTCAGCATCCATGGTTGGGGCATAGACCTGAATTACTGTGCTGTTGAATGGTTTGCCTTGGATTCGTACTGAGATCATTCTCTCATTTTTAAGATTGTACCCCAGTACTGCTTTTCCCACCCTTTTGTTGACTATGAGTGCTACTCCATTTCTTCTACGGGATTCTTGCCCACAGTAGTAGATATGATGGTCACCCGAATTAAATTCACCCATGCCTCTCCATTTTAGTTCGCTGATTCCCAAGATGTCGATGTTCAATCTTGCCATCTCATGTTTGACCACCTCTAGCTTACCTTGATTCATTGATCTGACATTCCAGGTTCCTAAACAATATTGTTCTTTACTAGGGATGGCGGAGAATTTCTCCCCGAACAAGTTTCGGGGAGAAATCCTCCGCACCCCCCCGCCCCCCGCACCCCCCCCGGGATGGGACTTACCTTCACCGAATGTCCCTCCCGGTGGCTGGTCCGGCCGGCGGTTCGGCGGGTGTTCGAGCGAGGCGGGAGCGGCAGCCGGTCTTTCGACCGGCTGCCGCCGCCGCCATTGCAATGAAAGAAAAAAAAAACGCCCCCTGATAGGCTACGTGACGATTCACGTAGCCTATCATGGCTGGATTTGCAAAGTCAGCCGTGATAGGCTACGTCAATCGTCACGTAGCCTATCCCGGGTGACTTTAAAAAAAAAAAGTGTGTACGGATAATGGCGGCCCCCATAGGGAGCCGCCATTCCCGTTCCTTATTTGGTCGCTGTAGTCTACGTAAATGTTTACGTAGACTACGGCGAAAATAAGGGCAATGCTATTTGCGTTGCCCTTATTTTCGCCATAGTCTACGTAAACATTTACGTAGACTACAGCGACTAAATAAGGAACGCGAATGGCGGCTCCCTATGGGGTCCGCCATTAGCGTACGCGCTTTTTTTTTAAAGTCACCCATGATAGGCTACGTGACAATTCACGTAGCCTATCACGGCTGACTTTGCAGATCTAACCGTGATAAGCTACGTGAATCGTCACATAGCCTATCAGGGGGCGTTTTTGTTTTTTTTTTAACTTTCGCGTTCGCGGCCGGGCGAGGCGAGGCGAGGCGCCTCCTCCCCGGCCTGAATTTCAGCCGGGCGAGGCAGGAACCCTCCCCCCCCCGGCCTGAACTTCACGGGGGGACCAGTGAAGCGCCTCCCCCCCACCGCGAACAGCCTTCGACGACAGGTAAGGGACTTTCGTCCACCCCTATTCTTTACAGCATCGGATTTTCTTTTCACCACCAGACACATCCACAGCTGAGTGTCCTTTTGGCTTTGGCCCAGCCGCTTCCCTCTTTCTGGCGCTACTTGGAAATTCCCTCTGCTCTTCCCCAGTAGTGTTTTGGACACCTTCTGACCTGAGGGGCTGATCTTCCGGCGTCATCTCTTTTAGCCTTGTGATAACGTTCCATGGGGTTTTCTTGGCAAGAATACTGGAGTGGGTTGCCATTTCCTTCTCCAGTGGACCACATTTTGTCAGAACTCTCCGCCATGACCTGTCCTTCTTGGGTGGCCCTGCACGGCATAGCTTATGGCTTCACTGAGTTACGCAAGCCCTTTCACCACAACAAGGCAGTGATCCATGAAGGGGCCTCTCCACCATACTCTGTTGTTTAGTTTAATGCTTATGATGCATCTTCCTTGGCTGCTATCTGCTTGACTATGCTTGCCAATTGGTTTGGGCTCTTTTGTTTGGGGTCTATGTGCTAGAACCCACCCTCCTATCTACAGTGGAAGTTGGAGGGAGTTTGCTCATAGCAGCAAAGAGTCCAACATGGGAGAGTCTTCAACTGGCTTGCAAGAAGGAATATGTGTCAGGGGTAGTTACCCGCTGTTTTCTTTTAAGAGATGGTGGGGGACCATTGCCACCTTAACAGCAAGAACAATGCATTTGAGGTGAGGGATTTCCTGATTCCTCCCTAATCAATATCCACAGTTGCAAACACATAATTTTCCCAGAACTGATATTAATATCCGCCACTCTTCACCCACTTCTATTCTTAATGCTCTTCAAGGAAATGATGGCTAAGGAAGGATGTCAATGAGAAATGCCATTCTTCGCATCCTCAGAATGGACTAATAGTCCTTCTCCTCTGCTCACTTTTTGCTTCCAGGATTAGACTGTGGTGGTTGTTGTTTTTTTATCTATGTTTTATTTTATTTTTATAAATGAAATAAAAACTACCAACAATATAATCAGAATCTTCTGTTTCCAACATTACAGTACTCTAAGAAAAAGAAAGAAGGGAGGATGGCAAAAGAAGGAAGAGAAAGAAAGAGAAAAAACAAAAACAAAAAAAAGAATTATATTAATCTTCAATAAAAACAAACCAAATATCCAAATAGCCTTATAGCACAGAAATAGAAGCAAACAATCCATGTCCATTGGCCATAAATTACCATTCAGTTAACGCATATTAATAAACATTAAAGGTTTAACCAACAAGAAATAGTAATAATAATAACCCAATAATAATAATAGTATTAATAATAGTAATAATGGGGAAAAACAGGATTAGACTGTTGAGAAATCACCAAGGGAATCTTTTATAAGAATGTCAATTCCGAAGGCACATTACCTGCCATGGCTCGATATTCAGAAGCCTCTTGCCTTTCCCCGACATTCCATGTTTGGATCCAGATACAGCTTGTAAAGCATGTGCCACAGAATAAACACCATTGTAGATGCTGTAGCTGTGACTGTACATGCTCATTTTGAACTTGAAGCCCGGCAGGTCCTGTACCTTCTCCTTCCCAGTACAGTTTCCCTCTCCTCTTGGAGAGGTTTGGCCTGATGTCAGAAACTTACAGCCAAATGCCAATTCCCACCAGAAACGGAGAAAGACGTCTCCTTTTGGTTGGAGTGGACCTAAAGCCGAGAGAAAATGTTTGAATTCTGGAACATCCCTTCTATGGACTCTGAAGTGCAAAGCACCATGGATGGTTTTTGTATATTCCCCAATGAAGGAGGATCCTTTCGCATCAATTTCTGAAAGGGATGTCATGATCCAAACCTTCCTAAATGAGGTCTTGGATTTTTGTTCATGATTCCTCAAAAGCACTGTCAAAAGTCCTATACTACTGTAGTCTGCAAAGAAAATAATCACTTCGGGTTCAAACCAGGAACTGGGGATAGATCCAGTCTGTACACGAAGGTGAAGAAGTGGGTCTGTTGGGTTGAACATTTCAGTGAAGACCACACAAATGTCCTTTTGCTGGAGCATTGGCGTCAGGGTCTGGATGAAATTTTCACCACGGTCATCGCTATGAGCAACCACCCCAATCCAGTTCCAGTGGAAATGCAGGAGCAGCCAGACTAAGCCCATGTACTGTGAAATTTCTTCTGGATCAATCTGGTAGAACATGGGAAATATCTTTTTTTCTCCCTGCTCTGGGTCGAGCAAACCATAACCAAGCTGAAGGAAGAAACTTCCTGTTAGGCAGTTGCAGCTGAATTTTGTGGCATCCTAAAGACTAACAAACATGTATGGCATAAGTTACCATAGATGACTGCAGCTGACTTCAGATGCATGGGGTGCGATCCAGAATGAAGGTGTCCATTTTAAAAATGGATATTGACATATTGTATAAAGTGAGGTTCTGTGATGTCTTCGAGGTACCCCCCTCTTGCACGGATATCACCCCCCAATGTCAGGGCTGCTAAGCATGTAACCCTGACACAGTTTCTAAGCATTGCAATGAATAGGGCCTTCTGTCCATATTGATGACATGTGACTCTTTGTATGCATATTGGAGACTTTCTGGCTTTGGGGCCCCTCCCAAGATATGATAATTTGGTCAAACCAGTTCCATTCTGTTTAGAAATGCATCACGAAATACAAAATAGAAAACATGGAACCATGTCAGTAGGGCTTAATATGAACTGTCCCCACAACAGATAAGAACATAAGAAAATATGAAGAGCCATTCTGGGTCAGACCAAAGGTCCGTCTAGTCCATCATTCTGTTCATGTAGTGAACAACTAGCTGTCAACCAGGAAACCACAAGCAGGACATGAGTGCAACAGCACCCTCCCACCCATGTTCCCCAACAACTGGTGTACATAGGCATACTGCCTCTGATACTGGAGGTAGCCCATGGCCATCAGGACTAGTAGCCATTGATAGTCTTCTCCTCCAGGAATTTGTCCAGCCCCCTTTGAAAGCCATCCAAGTTGGTGTTCATCACTGCATCTTGAGGTAGTGAATTCCATAGTTTTAATTATACACCATGTGAAGAAGTCATTCTTTCTATCTTTCCTGAATCTCCCACCTATCAGCTTCATGGGATGACCTTGGATTCTGGTATTATGTGAGAGGGAGAAAAAAGTCTCCCTATCCACTTTCTCCACACCATGCGTAATTCTTTACACCTCTGTCATGTCCCCTGCCCCCAGAAGAAATGGAAGCAGTGACAGATTTTACCAAGATCACCGCAGACGGTGACTGTAGCCATGAATTTAAAAGACGCTTGCTCCTTGGGAGGAAAGCTATGGCAAATCTAGACAGCATAGTAAGAAGCAGAGACATCACCTTGCCGACAAAGGTCTGTCTAATCAAAGCTATGGTTTTCCCAGTAGTAACTTATGGCTGTGAGAGCTGGAGTATAAGGAAGGCTGAGTGCCGAAGAATTGATGCATTCAAACTGTGGTGCTGGAGAAGACTCTTATGAGTCCCCTGGACTGCAAGGAGGCCAAACCAGTCAGTCCTAAAGGAAATCAACCCTAACTGCTCATTGGAAGGACAGATACTGAAGCTGAAGCTCCAATATTTTGGCCACCTAATGCGAAGAGAAAACTCCCTGGAAAAGACCCTGATGCTGGGAAAGATCAAAGGCAAAAGGAGAAGGGGACAGCAGAGGATGAGATGGCTAGATAGCATCACCAATGCAATGAATTTGGGAGTTGGATTCGATGGCCTTGTAGGCCCCTTCCAACCCTATTATTGTATGATTTTCCTATTCTATGATTCTATGAATATGGACTTGGGCACACTCCGGGAGAAAGCGGAGGACAGGAAGGCCTGGCATGCTATGGTCCATGGGGTCATGAAGAGTCGGACACGACTTAACAACTGAACAACAACATTAACATGTCCCCGCAGAAAATGTCTGTTTCTCTCCGAAGGCATGTGACTGAAACATAGGCTATTTTATATGGAAATGAAAAAGAAGAAGAGTCCTGTTGCATGGAACCAAAGCTCCATCTAGTCCAGCCTTCTGTTCACACTGTGGCCACCCAACTTCCTTGGGAAACCCGCAAAGAGGACATGGGTGCACAGCACCATCCCACCCGTGTTCTGTTCATACTGCCTCTGAAACAGCTGGTAACAGCAAGTAGCCCAATAAACAAAAGTCTGGCAAATGTTATTTGGGGTGTGTGTGTGTGTGGTTTTTTTTTTTGGGGGGGCGGTTCTCCGAGTCCAGAGGGATATCTGCATTCGTCAATGGCAGCAAGAAGAACAAGGGGTCTTATTGCACCTTATTGGTTAATGAGACTTTAAGGTGACACAAAAGTCCTTTCTATTTCTCCCAATCTGAAACTGGTTCTTACATAACAGATCCATTGCTGGCTGAGATTAGCCATGCAATGACCACCTGAGATTCCTGGCTACCACCACGGTTATAGTGTCTCAGGTTAGCCAAAGTCAGAAGGTTAGTTCCTTACTCCTGCCATCTAGAACGCATCTCCTTGGCCTTTCATCTGTTTCTGTGCAGGTCCCCCAGATCTGTTGCTAGATAAATTAAATTCCCTTACCTGTGGGACTTTGAACATGCCCATTACAGATGCGATCTGTCTTGAGGATTTGGAGTCGAGACCCCCAATAACGGAGACCAGTTTATCCAGCCTGTCACATTTATAATTGGGAACCATTTGCCCCCGAGTGGAAAGCAGAAAGAAGCTGTTCACATGGATCACTCTGACAAGGTCCATGTGTTCATAGATGCGGAAGCCGAGCGTCATGTTGGGTAGGAGAATTGGATCCTTGTTGAGCTCAGTGATGGCAAACACCAAGGCCAGGAAGTGCTGGTAGTTCCTAACTGCTGTCCTGCAACGTTGAGAGAGACGTTGGGAGGTGGGTGTCAACCCCAATGAGAGGAAAAAGAAGTGGGGCGTTAACATCCCTCTGGTTCAACCCTTTTAAGCAAAGACAAAGCCTTTGGGGCCAAAAATATCTACACAAGGGATTCACAGACACATGCAGTTTGTTCTGTGGACACACAGAGACACAAAGTCTTACTACATTCATAGAAACTTGTTGGATCAGAGATCTAATTCAGCACTTCTATAATTTATTTCTTTATCAATTATTTTCATTATTCATGTTTCAGCCTTTAGGGCACAAATGATCTCAAGGTGGTCTATGGGTAAAACCAAAATGCAATGATAACATCAATATCAGGCAACCTTTTTTCTGTTCTTTTTTAAGAGTAAAATTAACCAAGATCATTTCCCCAGGGCAGCATTTTCAGTCTTAACAATGGCTAATTGCTCGTGATTGAAACAGCTCCTGCAATCATTTGTCAATGAAGAACATAGAAACAGGAAAATCAGATGAGCCCTGCTGGATCAGACCGAGGTAGTTCCACCTACATCAGCATCCTGTTTCTGCCCGTGGACAGCCAAGATCCTTGCAGCCCCCCCCCCCAGAAGGAAATGAAGGCAATAGCCCTCCTTTCTTCTTCTCCCCCACATACCAACTGCTGTTCAGTGTTAGACTGACTCCTATAATGTAATCTCTATTTTGCTCTCAGGGTTAATAACTGCCAATAGCCCTGACCTCCAGGAATTTGCCTGCTCCTCTTTCGAGCAAACTTAATCTAGCAGCCAATCAGTGCAGGCAATATTGCCCTAATTGTACCAAAGCTCTGAAATGGCATAAAGCAACTTCCAACTTACATCAGCCCATTATTCAGAACCATGAGGACTGGAAACTTGTTTTATTTTTAGAAGAAGGGCTTTAGTTCATTGGCAGAGCATTTCCTTCAAATGCAGCTAGTTCCAGGATTAATCCTTGGCATGTGCAGGGAACCTGGGAGAGAGAGACCCTGTGTAACACACAGGAGAGCTTCTGCTTGATACGAAGTTGGGGAGGACCGTCTCAGTATGAGGCCACTCCTGGTGTTCCTGTTTAAAGCAGCCCTTTCCTCAGAGCCATGAGGACTGGCGTCTTACTTTAGTTTTGGCCAGAGGACCCAAAGAGCACCTGCTTTGCACATGGATGCCCCCAGGTTCAATCCCTGGCGGAATTTCCAGGTAGGGCAGGGAAGAAAAGCTACTGCTACTCAGTGCAGCAGAGGCTGAGCTAGATGGACTGATGGATCTCAGTAGATCAGAGATTTCCAGGTAGCTCCATCAGTTTTACTTTGCTCCCTTTACAGAGTACCTACAGAGGAAACGCTGAGTACAAAAAGTATCATAACATATCAGTCAGTGATACTGACAGGTGAGTAATTTCCAAAAAAGGCCCAGTTTTCTGTTTTAGTCAGATGGACTTTTTGCTTAGAGATGGAGAAGAGTGTAATTGTAATCGAGAACTGAGGTTGTCTTTTCTCTTCCCTTCTTGGGATTTCTTCTTGGAGAGGGGAGGTATTCTGTCATTGTTGAATTTTATATATATTTCAGTGTGTTTGCAGGGGGAGGTTCCTGAAAGCTTATAGCTTGCAATAAATATAGTATGAACCGCTAATGCTTTTTGACATTTGATAATTTTTATTTATTTATTATTATATTTATATCCCACCCTTCTTCCATCACGGACCTCAAGGTGGCTACATGGGGTTCCCAGGTGGTCTCCCCTCCAAGCACTGACTAGGCCCAGACCTGCTAAGCTTCAGCAAGGTGGCTGTCTCATGGGCCTTCAGACTATGCCTTGGGAGCTGATTATCAGAGCCCTTATTTCTGAGGCTACAAAAAAACCTCCACACCAAATGATTGTACACTACAGAATCTCATACACATCCTCCAAAACATAGGAATGCTTTTAGTGTTTCCCAACCTCGGTTCCCCAGCACAACTCCTATTTTTGCCCAGTATTTGGCCACAGATGATGAGAGTCATGCTCCAAACAACATCTGGGAGTTTAAGGTTGGGAACGAGATCCGAAGTTGGGAGACTTGGTATTGCTTGGTATTTAACTAGCATGCTGAGATCCCCTAACCGGAGCCTGGTGTAAAAAAGACATACATCCTTAGCATTAAAGTATCCTGAGTTCAGGACTTTGTTTGAGTGCCAAAACAGAATGGAGCCCACAGAACTTGGACATGAAACATAATTCCTGAGTACCCCCAGGTTTCCTTCATTTCAGCTGTATAATACAGAGGGGAGAGTGTCCTTTTTTGCTGTTTTTATTTTTAAAAATTAGGAGTCAGAAGTGCTTCTTGATCCACTGCAGATCACCTGGAGATCCAGCAGTACATCCAGACCTACTTTCCCCACCCTTGTCTTAGATAAAGACTACTTGGGGAACAGCAGTTGAGGGGTTGGGGGGGATATTTCTTAGTCATTACCAGTTTCTCAACATGAAACCAAATTACGGGTTAGGTCTGCCTCTGCTCTGCACAAAACCCTCAGAATGAAGCCAGAGAAAAACTATCAAGTCTCCAATTGTCGTTACTGGTTGAAAGCAATCATGACAAGTCTCTGAGACTCATATATCAAGTTAGGAAGAGTTGAATGCCAGCAGCAGCACTGAAAGGAACCTCTTATCGGAGAGCAAAGCAGGCAACCATCTGTCCCTGATTCCTCTTGTGGAAACTTACGCCTGAATAAAGGAGAGCCGTGATCGAGCTAAATTGCTAAAATCTATTGTAGTTTCATAATAATAATGGCCAAGTGGTAAATTTCCACCAACAATGAGGTCTCCCGGCCTGTAATAGTCAACTTGCGGTTCATAAGGCCTGTTCTTGGGGCATGTCATCCTCGGCATCCTCTGGGTGACCTGAGGTAGGACTCCAAACAGCAGCCTCCAAATCATCCGTGGCACAGAGAGACCTTCCCTTCTACATCAGTGACCAAAGAGAACCTGAAACAGAGCTGACTTTATAGGCCCTAGAAGGGGAATTAGATCTTAGCCAGAAAGGACCAGCCACTGAGAGATCAGATACCGCCCTTCCAGCCCCACTTGGAAGGGCTGTGGGTGTACTTACATTAAGCTAGTTTTCTCCAGGATTTCTATGTTATTGACTTATTGGATGGAAATCCATGGGGAATTCCACAAGAAATACTGTCATTTTCATAATTCCAGGGTAGTGAAATGATCACAGCCTCAGAGCGCTGGGCTCCCTTTGCACTTTTGAGGGAGAAAATCCAGTTTGTGCCACTCTTTGTTCTCCATGGGCCAGTTCAACTTCACATCTGTTATCAGGTTCTGCTCTTTGGCCTGAGTAAAGCTAAGCACCTAATGGCAAGATGGAGTCTGGGCTTGTGCCAACATTCATTAGCCCAGACTGAGGGTTTGGAAAGGGAGGAGTTGGCACCTGGTTATAGCAGTGCTGGAGTGACCAACTGAACTATGGGGTTCTGCAGGGCACCATCTTGTCCCAGCTTCGGCTGGTTTGTCAGCTGTGGCCTCTCCTGGACAGGGATAGCTTGGCCATGGTGGTACAGGCATTAGTAAACTCAAGACTGGATTACTCCAGTGTGTTCTATGTGGGGCGTCCCTTGAGGCTGGTCGGGAAGCTGGAGCTAGTGCAGAATGCAGTAGCTTGCCTGCTGTCAGGAGCTGCCCCTTTTCAGCCCCCCATCCCACCCCAAAACGTGTTGTCACCTCCCGTGATGGGATATGCCATCGCAGATGCCAGCAGCAGCACTAACCAACCCTGTGGAACAGCATACCCCAATCTGGCAGCTTCTACCTGTGTTGGACTACCACTCCCATCAACCCCAGCACAGCCAGCATTGTCTATCTGTGGAATTTAACATATGTGTTGTTAGCTATATTCATGGCAATACAAGACCTGGCAATCCCTCTATAGGTGCTCTGCAAAGGAGGCGGAACAAAACATAATGAGCCAAGCCAGGCCGCCTGTCTGTCTAAGGGTAACGATAATTTTCGACACTGGCAAGGGCACCTCAGGGGGCATGTTTCCATGCCACCGGCTTCACTTTGCAGCTTTGTTGCAATGTCATCCCAATTGCATCTTTTCCAGTTTCCACAATGCTTAAAGTCCCGGCTTATCATCCCTGTAGCCTGGAGCTCTGTGCTGAGCCCTAATTGAATTATTTTCTTGAGGGCTGGGTGGAGCCTGGATTGGGCTGATTTACCTCATCCATGTTCCCACCTCCTCGACTGTGTTTCTTGGACAACGGAAGGAGAAGCTGATGGAGGAGAACTGGATTTTTAAAAAGGAATTGGCTTTGCTGTGAAGAGAGGCTCCCTCCCCCTCTCCTTTCCCCTGAAAGTCCATATACACCTGCATTTCAAGAGCAAGCCTCATTGAGCACAATGCGAGTTACTACCAAGTAGACATACATATGCTTGTGCTGGGAAAGGGAGGGGAGAGGGAAACTAGCCCCCATTTGAACCCACGGGACCTCATTGACCACAATGAAAATTACTTCTGACAAGACAGTAACGGGTTAATTGTGGGAAAGAGAGCAAACCCAGCCCTAGGGATGTACGAAAGTTCCGCCATGGATCTCAAGGAGGCCGAATGCCAGCGCATTCGGCCCCCTGAAATCAGTGGCGGAATGGCCCACTCCCCCCGCCACCCCCCCGGGATGGAACTTACCTGGGGCTGATCTTCCTGGCGGCGGCAGCTGCGGCGGCGGCTGCAGCGGCAGTTCGGCGGTGGCGACGGCTGGTCTTCTGAGCGGCTGCCGCCGCCACCATTTCCAAGTTAAAAAAAAAAAGCCGCCATTTGCGTTCCTTATTTTGGCATGTCTTAGTCTACGTAAACATTTACGTAGACTAAGACAGCGAAAATAAGGGGAACACAAATAGCGTAGACGCTACGCTATTTGCGTTCCCCTTATTTTTGCCATCTTAGTCTACGTAAATGTTAACGTAGACTAAGACGTGCCAAAATAAGGAATGCAAATGGCGGCGGCCATGGGCGCACCCATGTGTGCATGAGCGTTTTTTTGTTTTTGTTTTTAATCAGCCGTGATAGGCTACGTAAAGATTTACATAGGCTATCATGGCTGACTGCAGGGACGCAAACGTAGGGATGTACAAAAGTCACTTAGCTTTTCACGAAATGTGATTCGAGGTGGGGGGCAGGCGCCCTGTCCTTCCCCCGAAATTCTGGCTGGGGGAGAGGCACCCCATCCCTCCCCCATGAAATTCTGGCCAGGGGGGAGTTGCCCTGTCCCTTCCACCACAAATCCTGGCCGGCCGGGTCTGCAAATGGCGGCAGTCGTAGCCGCCGCCGTTTGCGTCCCTGCAGTCAGCCGTGATAGGCTACGTAAATGTTTACGTAGCCTATCACGGCTGAGTAAAAACAACAACAACAACAACCGCGTGTATGCAAATGGCGGTGCCCATGGGCGCCGCCATTTGCGTTCCTTATTTTGGCACATCTAGTCTACGTAAACATTTACTCAGCCGTGATAGGCTACGTAAACATTTACGTAGCCTATCACGGTATTTTTTAAAAATCTAGCCATGATAGGCTACGCAAATCTTTACATAGCCTATCACATTTTTTTGTTTTTTTTGGGGGGGGGGTTACTGGAAACGGCGGCGGAGGCAGCCGGTCGGAAGACCAGCCCCTGCAGCCGCCTCCACCAAACCGCCGCCGGAGCTGCCGCTGCCGCCAGGGAGATTCGCGGAAGGTAAGTCCTATCCCGGGCGGGCGGGGGGGTGGCAGATTCGTGGCGAAATTCTCAGACATCCCTATGCAAACGGTGGTGGCTATGGCCACCACCATTTGCATCCCTGCTAGCCATTGGCCGGATGTCCGGCTGCTGGCGGAGCCGGCCGGCGGCTCCACAAAATTAATGCGGAGCACAGCTGGCCGGCCAGGATTCCGCGGGGAGGGACCGAACGCCTCCCCCCACACCATCAGCATAATCCCCGAAAGGTAAGTGATTTTCGTACATCCCTACCCAGCCCCCATTTTAATGCACAAGATCTCTATGTGGAAGCTGTGAACGAGTTACGTCCTAAGGCAATGGACCAAAGACTCGAGATGTCCAAAACAGAGATGAAACGTCTGGAAAACAGGGAGGGAAAGGGCTGGGTCACTGAGGTCAGAGCAGCACACCCACAAAGGCCGGGCTACATGCCCCACGGGCAGGACTAAGATACCAGACCCAGTGCAATTGTGGGAACAGGTCAGTAATGGAGCCGCAGTAAGCTGGAAAAATTGGAGTATAAGCAGTCTCAGAAGAAGTGGTTAAAGCGGGGCTGGTGCTGAATGGCTATGATGTCATGGAAACACAGAGGCCTCACCGGGCAGCCAGGTTGGAGTAAATCACTGGTGGAAACACAGCCAGGGTTTCAGAAAAGAGCTCTTTGCCAGCCCTGCCTGGAGAGTAGGGATGTCAGAGAATTCCATCATGGATCTCGGTGAGGCTGAATGCCAGTGCATTCGGCCCCTCGAAATCCGTGGTGGAACGAAGCCCCCCCGCCCCCTACCCCGCGAAAGGTGCGCCAAATGGGACACCTACCTGCTGCCCTTTGCGCTGACTTGCGAATGGTGGCCGTGGCTGCGGCCGCAATTTGCTTCATCACTATAGCCGAATGCCAATGCATTAGGCCCCCCAAAATTGGCGGTGAAATTCTCCGCCACCCCCCCGGGATGGGACTTACCTCCTGCGAATGTCCCTCTCGGCGGCGGGTCCCGGCGTTGGTTCGGCGCTGGTTTGGCGGGGGCAGCGGCTGGTCTTCCAACCGGCTCCCGCCACCGCCGTTACAAAATGAAGTAAAAAAAACCAAAAACCCCGTGATAGGCTACGTAACGATTAACGTAGCCTATCACGGCTAGATTTCCAAAGTCAGCAGTGATAGGCTATGTTAATCGTCACGTAGCCTATCTCAGGTGACTTTGGGGAAAAAAAAAAGCACGTACGCAAATGGCGGCCCATGGGCGCTGCCATTTGCGTTCCTTATTTGGGCCCGGGTAGTCTACATAAAGATTTACGTAGTCTACGTAAATGTTTACGTAGACTAGACGTGCCAAAACACTTACGTAGACATTTAAACATTTACGTAGACTATGGCGAAAATAAGGGGAACGCAAATAGCGTAGAGGGCACCATTTGTATTCTTTTTTTTCCTGCCATTTTAGCCTACGTAAATATTTACATAAGCTATTATGGCGGGGGGGGGGAAGGAACACAAATAGCGCCCACTACACTATTTTACTTCCCCTTTTTTTTGCCGTAATAGCCTACGTAAATATTTACGTAAGATAAAATGGCGAAAATAGGGAACGCAGTTGGTGGCTGCCGTAGCTGCCACCATTTGCGTACGCTGTTTTTTTGTTTTTTGTTTTTTTGCTCAGCCATGATAGGCTACATAAATATTTACGTAGCCTATCACGGCAGCCTGGCTGGACACAAATGGCGGCTGCTCTGGCGGCTGCTCTGGCGGCTGCCATTTGTGTCCACAGCAGCCCGTCCGCGGCTGGAACTCCGGCTGCAGACAACCCTGGCTGGCTGCTCTGTGGAGCCGCCGCAGAGTGGAGCCGGCCGGGCAGGATTCCGGGGGGGAGGACTGGATCGCCTCCCCCCCCTGTTGAGGATTCCGGGGGGAGGGACAGAGCGCCTCCCCCCCACTGCAAATCAATTTCACAAAAAGGTAAGTAACTTTCGTACATCCCTACTGCATACTGATCCATAGGAACTTGACAGCACTCATATAATGAAGAAACAAGGCCTAGACAACATTGCACGAAGCATGGAACAGCAATTACTAACACAAGTCTAATAATAATTGCAATAACTAGTTTTCTTACCCAAGCAGTAGACGGGAGCCAGGAACTCAGCCAGCCTCTAAAGGTATCCTTACCTATGTGTGAAACATCTTTGGAGATTGTGTTTATATTATTGAGGTGGTGCAAAATGTCAGGTTGGTTGTCCGTTATTCATGTATTACTCATTTCCGATTAAAGCACACACACCTCCTTGCAAGGCTAGGAGGTAGTCGAGAGCTAGCCTGTTTCACAAGGCTAAGCTCACTGGACAGGGATTTGGTAGTTGCAACACTTTCATTAATGAACTGAGTGAGGGATTCAGATAGAGCACAGATGTCGGCTTAATTCTCTCGAACTCCATATGTAGGCATGAGGCCATGACCACACCCAGCCCAACTATGCTTACTGCGTTGGTGGCCCTGGGGAAGGTCTGCGACAATTCGCATACCTGGCGCAACAAGCCCTGGGGGGACATTGCCATGGAGCGTTCAAAGAGGGGAGGGCAAGTGTCGCTGTGTGCCCACATAACCACCAAACTCCCACTGGCAGCCCCAAAGTGCAAATGGTGCCATTCTGTGTAAAGGGATAAAAAGGGTTAAGAGAAACAGTTGCCCAACCACTAACCACATCTGCCACAACTTTTGTAGAAAAATCGGTTTCTACAGTCCAGTATTCCCCATCAAACTGAAGTGGTAGTTTTCAATGGAGGTGGTGTATGCTGGTCTGGTTAGCGGGGAGGTAGGTAACACAAAAGGGGGCAACAGCCTTGCCACTTAAGGACAGTCTGGTCTCACCATTCATATCAGGAGATGTCAAGCTTAACTGCTGCACTTGTGCTAACTGTAAAATGGTCATTGGGATACCCACTGGAGGGATTCCACCACGGCTATGAGTAGCTACAACTCTCTTTAAATGTGAATATGCATTGGACCCCAACTCCCGGGGATTGGCTCAGGTGTTGTGGGGACTGCCAGTTTTTTAAGCTTGCCTGGGATGCCTATATTTTTAGGTGGGGAAGAAGTTTGGGAAGCCCATTTCTTATTCAATTCTTTTATGTCATCTTGCACCCAGGGGCTGATTGGGCTGATGCAAATAACCTTATTCTTTTTCGTAATAAATAACACGGCTTTCTTTCCCCTGTAGAAATTATACTCATCACTTTGCAGTACGTGCAAAGGAATGGGCCTGGCTGCAGAAGCAGGGCATTGTACTTTACAGTTAGTAACCACACACGGTTGAGGTTGTCACAGACATCTTCCAGCCTCCCTGCCTGCCAAGGCTAGACCAGCAGCAGACAGGGAGTTGGGTGACTCCCCCCTGGCTCCG